>NW_023425344.1:172137706-173378778 GCF_014108415.1 Molossus molossus | reverse complement strand
CAGTTAAGGCCTCTGTATGAACTTGAAAGAATCTGGAGGGCAGTGGTGATCTACTTGTCTTGGAGTCACTCAACAGGAACCTGGTATGGAAGTCCCTTGCTTATTCAATCTCCGCCCACCGAATTGGAGTGGCCCACCTTTTGAACTCTTTCTTGCTTTGCAAATTTAAAAGAATAATTAATAATGTCTCTTAAACAATTACTAGTCAAGTAAGCTGCTGTTAAGATTCTCTCTGCTGGGAGCATTTTCTTTGAATATTCAAAGGATTAGGATAGCTCTAGCCTCTCCCCTGGCACTTTAGTTTATTTAAAAGCCTGGGGGAGTATTTGGATCATGGTCCCTCACCTTCCCTTCCTCTTCTACCTTCTTGGGTTGAATTCCTGTCTCTCTGTTGCTGCTTATATCAAATAACACCTCCTCACTAGCTCCTTCCTGTTCTAGATGTAATCTTTTTCCTTTAGCCTCCGTGACACTCTGTAGCCTCTTATTGCTACTTTCCTCCCTCTTCTTTGCATTACAGTGACTTCGTACTTTCTTTCTTCCTTGCTAATAGATAAACTCTTTCAAGGTAGGAATTACACAATAAAATGCACAATCTGTCCTAGTACAGTAAGGCAGATAGGAAGGACATAAAATTTTGTCGAATTGACATTTTTTCTCTTGTAAGATCAGTCAGTGGTGATCGTCTCCATAGGACAACATTTTGGGGAGAGGCCGGTTTCCAGGCACATCGGAAGTCCCTGGCACACTGGGCTCCGGGCTCAGCAGTTTTCTGGACCAGCGGTGCTCAGACCATGCCGGAGAGGCAGGCGACTCTTTCAGCAGCTAATCTCAGATTTGCCTCTTATTTCCAGACTGCAGTGCTGACTGTGAACCATACAGGGTTTAAACTGTCGTGTGGTTCTGTTTCAAGCTGACTGTAAATGTAGTTCCAGGTTCAACTGGCCTAGATGGTAGGGAATTTCCTAACCACCTGCATTTGCTGCAGGCCAGTTCGAGCCAAAGGAAGGATCCGTAGCCAGGGGATCCTTTCCCTTTCCCGGCAGACCCTCCTGGACTCCTCCCGTCTGCCAGGTCCCCGGCCTCACCCTGGGCCAGCACGGTTGGCACTGGAGTTCTCCCCACAGCTGCTGAGAGCCAGCGCAGCTCGTTCCTCTGGGAACGACATCCAGGATCTGAGAAGCCTCGGACTAGATCCAGGTTCACCAACCTTCCAACAAACCTCCCAGAAGAAAAATGAATCCCAAGCTCCAAGCTGGGAGCCAGGCTCCTACAGATTGCTGGCAAGGGGCAGACAACCCCTCACTCGGGCCGCTCAGCCAGCTGAGACCCCTGAGCACCGCAGCCGGGAAGCCTCCTACCCACCGAAGCGAGTGGAGGAAGCAGCGCCTGCCCGGTCCCGCTCCTGCCAGAGGGCTGTGGGCTGTCGAGCTCAGGGCCCGCAGAGCCCCCAGGACGCCGGTGCACTGAATGAACTCCCAGCTCAGACTGTTCTTTCAAGCTGGGGCCCACCCACGGGGGCGAGGACCATGGCAAAAAGGCAAGGATGCCAAAGGAGCTGTTGAAATCCTAACGGGTGAGTATATGATGGGTGTAGGAAGAAGATTTACCAGGACCATTTCAACTGGGCTTTGCTAGTGATCAACCCTCAGGGGACAATGCCACCCTTAGAATGACATGCGTTCCCTCCAAGTCCTAAGCTGTCACACAGAAGTGGCATGGCTTTGTGTGAGAAAACGCTCTTATATGGGCTCCCCGAGGGCCAGCCCAGGCAAAGCCGCTCAGTGGAGGCAACATTCCCACGCTCACTTCGATTTCCCTGTGACTCCTGGATTCAACTCCTTCACCCACCTGCAGCGACAGTGGCCTGAATATATCCTCAGGCTGATTCTATGATACCCAGGCCTCCGTTGTAATGCCTTAATCAAGCGTTTCTCCAAGGCATTTTAAATTTCAGTGGGGATTATTAAACTAAAGTATAATTAAGCTCCAAAGTAAAATGTAAGACAATGAATAGAAATGATAGGGATTTCTACAGCTACTTTAGATGATTCGCAGAAGGGAGAGGAACATAGGTAATGGAAATGTTAATGATTACAACTACTGATTCAATAGTTCTACTAATTAGCAGACTAATATTGGATTGGAAGATGACTTCAGGAGTCCTTATTACATCTGAAAATAAAAGGCGAGTGTCCCGGAAAAGAAGTGAGGGGGAGAGAGAGAGAGAAACGTCGATGAGAGAGAACACTGATTGGCTACGAGCCCTGGCTGTGCCCCTGGCTGACGGGACAATCTCGGGCAGTTCTCCAAACGATGGAAGGGAGACTGTGTGGAGATGTCTAGCATGGTTTCTGCAATATTGTAGATGGTAAGTGTGGCTATTGATAGTTCTGAGCACCCATTAAGTCGGCATTTATACTTCAGAGAAACTGCACAGTTACCACTAACCGTGATGTTGAGGTTCCGGAATCTGCTACAAAATTGAGTCTTTGAGAACACGATTTGTTGCTTATTTCTTGAACTGTCCTTCCTGCCCTTCTCTCCGCAGCCCCGTGCATTCGTTGTGCAGGGCTCGGCACACTGAAGGAACGCAACACGTTTGTCGAGCTAAGCCTTTAAAGCCAACTTCCTAACGCATTCGTAAGACACTATTGCTTCTCAAGAAGATAAGAATTATTAGAGCATCACCCACTCAGACTCCTGACAAGGAAAAGCAATGGCAGCACCTCCAGCCTTCCGGAGGCATCCCCTGAAAAAGAGGAAAGGGCTCGGACCAGTGGGAGGGCGGGGGCCTGACAGGCTTGGAGAAGGTTAGGAAGAAGGCTGGTTCTCTCTCATGTAAGGACCTGAATGGCCTAGTTCATAGAATCAAAGAATGTCAGCATGAGTGATCTTAGAAAACACCTAGTCTGGCTGCTGTGGCTCAGTGGTTGAGCGTCGACCCATGCACCAAGAGGTCGCCAGTTCGATTCCCAGTCAGGGCACATGCCCAGGTTGTGGGCCCAATCCCCAGTGGGGGGCATGCAGGAGGCAGCCAATCAATGTTCTCTCTCATTGATGTTTCTATCTCTCTCCCTCTCACTTCTTCTCTTTCTCAAATCAATAAAGGGAATTTTTTTTTTTTTTTAGAAAGAAGAAAATGCCCAGAAATCCACCTCAGGCCCAGAGAGAGTATGTAGCCTGTATAAAATCATAACAGAAAGGCTGGGACCAGGGTCTAAGGATTGACTCCTTCCTTATTCAGTGCTTTTTCCAAGACAACGCTGAGGTTTTCAAAAAGATATTATAAACTGCATTTTTAAAGGAATTTGTTTATTTGTTTATCTTTATTGTTGAAAATATTACAGATATCCTCCCTTTCCCCCATCGACCCCCTCCAGCCTGCTCCCGCCTAATGCTGTGTTTGGAACAGGACAGATGAAAGGGATAGACCAGTCCTTAGGGTATGGGGTATAATGTTAAGAGATAAGAGTCCTATTTCACACCAGCCTTCTCTATCAAGGAAATTGATCTTTACCATGACTTAAAAAAGGGGGGGGGGTGTAGGGGAGTAGTCCAAAATAGTCAACAAGTAATTAAGTTTTAAGGTAGGTGAGAAGATATAAGGAGAGTGTCTAATCCATGTTATTGAATTCAAGTCCCAAAGAAATTCCATTTCAGAATAAAGGACTTGTAGCTGTGGTGACCCGCTCCTGGGGGAATGTATCATTAGCCACTTTAAAGACAGGGTTAACGAGCTGCCTGAGGTCCACAATTATTACGAGGCCAAAGAAGATTTCACTCCCAAGTTTCTCTGCTTCTGGAGTTCAGCAATTACTTCTGTAGCAGCTAACTCTCTGGTCATTGAATGGGCTAGTGAATGCCTTCGTAGGATCAGGGTTTTGAATGAAGCAACCAAAGGAAACTTATCAGAGCAAGTGGAAAATCCTGCATTTTGTATTGTTGTTTTTTTTTTAACCTATATAGATACAAAACAGAGGAGATGTAGAGGAAGAATAATTCATGTTCAAAAGACTTGGGGATCTTGGTTGACGCCAAGCTCCTATCTGTGTGTGATACAGTTTCCAACATGGCCAGTGAAATCTTAGGAAACATTAAGAAAGCTGCAGTCTTCAGAATAAGGGAGAGTAGCGCTACTGTCCTTTGCCAGGCAGACCTCATCTGTGGTCTTCTGTTCAGCTCAGCGAGGGTCTGGGGGAGGGTAAATTAGATAATATGAGATCTAGAAGCCACGTTATGGGACAGCTCAAAGGGCTTGAGAATGCTCGTTTAGAGAACAGAGGGCTGTTCAGTGTTAGATTAAACGTGAAGGAGACAGTCATTCCTCTGTGCGGCCCTCTAAGGCAGAACGGAGACGAGCTACTCGATGTGGGCGCACTTGTATCTAACATGAGGAAGGAGACAGTTCGGCGGCGTGCCCACCGCGTGCCCTTTGTTGTGAGGGTGCCTTATGATCTCTCGGACACCGGTGGATATTTGGGGGGTGGGGAAGCTCCCAGTTGCTGGCAGGCAAGTGTCCAGCTCAGCACGGCTCATTTAAAGCCGTGGCCACCCCTCTTCTGCTCCGAAGACTTGGGAATGCCCTCCAGGCCCTTCCGGAGCCAGGTCCCTACTTGGAAGCAGGTTCTCTGGGTGGCAGAAAAGGCCTCTGAGCTTCTGCAATGTGGATTTCCAACCCAGCTTCAAGGCTTCAAATCTCCACGAGGTCGCCGACTTGGAGTGAGGGCCCACCTTGTCCGTATTTTCCCACGCTGTATGTCCTCATCTTGTGGAGGTGGGCCTGTGTCTAGGATGTGTGTGTAGGAAGTGCCGGGAGGAAGAGAAAAGTGTAAGAGTTCCATGAGTTCCAGGGAGTGTGTGACTAGAGGTGGGAAGGGCTCAGGAAATGATCCTCTGTGTGTACATTTCTTGGCCAGTGCCATTTTCTCCCCACACACCTGTCATCCTGGAATCACCCAAATGAGTCTAAGGAATGCTTCTGGCCGGTGGACAGTGTATCAGCCACGGTCCTGGCAGGAACCAGAATTCAACTCAGAAGGTTCCAGTGAAGAGAGTTTAATGAAGGGACCATGACAGAGGTGTGAGCAGGGAATTAGCGAAGGAACCACCACCGTGCCAGGTCCAGCCTCAAGGCCATGAACTTGCTGTCTCCCTACTGTCCACGCTACCCGCTGGGTGTCCACACGCCTCTTTCCTCACTCAGGTCTCGGTTATAATGTCACCTTCTCAAGTGGGCTTTTTAAAGGCTGCTCCTCAGTACTCCCTTCCTCCTCCCCCACCTGCCTTTTGTATGTCTCCTAATATCATCTGATTATTTCCATATTTTAATTATTTTATTATCTGCCACCGTGGACTAGAATGTGGGCTGACATCTTTGCCTGTTTTGCTGTTATCCCAGTGCCTAAAACACGGCCTGCCCCCAAGAAAGAGGCCCAGCGAGTATTTGGCGAATGAATGAACACTATTGGGCTTATTGGAGCTCATAAAGAGAATTGTCCCAGGTGACAAGTGATCCATCTTTCTTTTCGCAACCTGCTGATCTTCACTCTCTAGCCTCTTTGGGTGAAGCCTGCTTAAATGCAAATAGCTTTTGTTTGGCCACAAGAGGGTGGTGTTGATCAGGTTTTCACTTTTTAAGGGCCTTGTTCTGAGACAATTCACCTTCTTCCCTCTAGGTCAGCCTCCCCACCCCCCAAGTGGGACAGGGTCATATCTATAACCAAAGTAAACATGCACTGTGTCTTTTTTATTCTAGCGTTGGTATCCAAGTGAAATTCAGTTCAAATCTCTATCAAGAATGGTTTTGAAAGGAGAAAAGTCATCAGAAAGCAAGAGCCTGGGGAATACCAAGGAAGGTGCCTTCACCACTGAGCCTCAGTAACCTATGGACCCACCAGCTGGCCACACCCCTTCCCTTTCCACTGCCAATGCCCATTGGCTGTGCCAGCAAGAGTGAGCTCTCACAACACAGGGTCTCAGCTCACGGTTCTTGCTGTCACCCTCCAGATGCCGTAGAAAAGAAATACAAACTCTCCAAGGAATCAGTCCTCCTTTTCCTAGGTACCTACTTTGTATAGACACCGTGCTAGGGACCACATGGGTTGATGTGAAATAAAGGGCTCATCAGCCCTATGGTCAAGGCACACAGTAATGACGGTACAAGGTAGCAACAGGCAGGGCGCTAAAAGAAGCCCCAAGAAGGTGCAGAGAACATTCAGGGGCAAGTGAGGCTGTGCAAGGGTCAGAGGAGCATCATGGGAGAGATGGCGTTTGAATTGGGGTTTGAGTTATAGGTATGTGCAAAATTGTGTTTGGCTACATCTCAAGTATTTTCTGATTTTACACAATGCTTCCTTAAAAATATATATTTTTTTAATTGATTTTTAGAGAGAGAGGAAGGGAGAGAGAGAGAGGGAGAAACATCGATTGGCTGCCTCCCGCATGCCCCCTACAGGGGATTGAGCCCGGCAAATGCCCTGATTGGGAATCGAACCGGCACCCTTTCAGTGCACGGGACGATGCCCAAGCAACGGAGCCGCACCAGCCAGGGCCACAATGCTTTTTATATGGCATTTACATTTTAAGGTAATTTTATTCTCAGTTCAGGAGAGTAACCATCTATGTACATGATAAAGGTCAGCTTTTCAGGACATACCACTCCTGTAAGATACAGTGGAACCCCGGTTCTCAAACTTAATTCATGCCAGAAGGCTTCTTGAGAAGCTATTTGTTAAAAAACCAACTCATTTTTATTCCCATTAGAAATCATGAAAATCGAATTAATTCATTCCAGACTCACAGATGACTCCCTGTTTTAACCTTTCTTATATACAGTACATGTCTAATGTGCTGTTGAATCTATAAACAAATACTTCTTTCTTAAATAATTGAGCCACCCCCTGCCGGCCTTAAATGGATCACCTCCCTCCGGGTGTCTCTCAGAAGGTCAGCTTGCAGCATCTGCTTTTTCACTTACCTCTGCCTCTGAGAGCTATCACCGGCTGACTGCTTCTTCTTTATTCCCAATCAACGAGCATTTTTCTACCTCCTTAGTCACCTGTGGTCATTGTTTTGTGAGCACTTTCACACCCTTAGCAACACCAGCCACCTGATGGCCTCTTTATGTTTTAAAGTTGTGCTAATCATCCATTTCACCAGCAACAAAAGCAAACAAACAAATGACTAGCATGGTAGAACTTCCTCCAGGAAGGGACATGCAGTGTCCCTCAGCCTCTTGAAGGTGTCCCTGTTCATTACCATGGGAAGGGCATCCTCAAGGTGGTCTGGGTTCCTGAACTGCAGGTGGAAAAGCCACAACCCAGCAGCCTAAGGAAGATCATGACCATGAAGACCAGACACCAGAAATGACTCCAACGATACCTTCCTCACTAGCACGGGGGAAAGAGACAGCCCAGGATCCAGCAGCAGGAGGTGACCCTCACATTCATAAATGACTGGGAAATTACTTTCTTCCAGCAAAACTGATGGAGAAGTTTGGATGGAGACACAAGGGTCGAGGGCAGGGAATAACAGAAGAAGATTGATGTGTGTTTAGGAATTGAATATAACCCTCCTAACATCTAAACCCTTCGACCAAATAGATGTCCACAAAGATAAGTCGGAGGTACAAAGAGAAGACTTCCCAGGTCCTGTATATGGGGCAGGCCTTCGGGGTGGTCAGAAATTGTCCAAGACCGGCATGCAATGGCAAGCAGGTCCAGATTTGAAATAAGACCGGCCATCTCTGACGTTAACACCCAGGTAAAATGATTAGAATTGTTTTTGTCCCCCGCACCCACCCCTAAACACCAAGTGCCAAAGAGACCAGTGCAAACAATAAAAGTTGTGTGTGTTTTCTTGTGTGTGGCCAAGAAAATCCCACCCTGAACACTGGTCTTTTCAGTCTTCAACAATCTTGAAATGTCATAAATTGAAGCTTTTCGTCAAAATGCCACAGGAAGCATTTCAGAGCTAATCTTGTTTCAGATTTAAAAAAGCACAGACAGCTCAAGTCATCTTTTCTTCTAAAGTTTTACAGCCTTCAGTGATCAAAAGAAGGAGGAGGAGGAGGAGGAGGAGGAGGAGGAGGAGGAGGAGGAGGAGGAGGAGGAGGAAATTAATGCACCTTGAACTCTCTTCCCAGCAAACAGTGTAGCAAAGACCATCAGGTTTAGGATCTGAATACAAAGGGCCACACGCAGGGTCAGACAAGTGGAAGGTGTAAGTGAAATGCAACCTCGGCCGGCACCTCGAACCTCTCAGAAATAGCGACTTTCTCCAGCCACCAAGTTCCATATAACTCTGGGGTTGCAGCAGAAGGAAGGAAGCGTTGGGAGAAATCTGGGGCTGCCTGGGATTTCCCAGTGATGGATGTGTTTATCCTTATGCCCTTTCCAGGTCCCTTACTTCTGGAGTCAATGTAGCCTGAACTGGGAAAAACAAAAACAAAAACAAGAGTCTACCACTCGCCTGCACCAAAAGAGTCTCTTCTGTTTCTCAGTAATGGTCTTCTTCCGTGGGAAGCAATAAAAGCCACCACTGTGCCTGTCCTTGTGATCACAGAGAGGCAGTAGCCAGGTGCCTAAGAGCTTGGACCCCGAGTCAGGCTGCCTGGGTTTGAATCCAGCCTTGTCCGCTTCATAGCTGCCGTGGTGGAGAGCATAGTACTGAAGGTCATTACTTCCTAATTTTAGAGTTATTCAAGAAGGAGGGTGGGGGACAGGGGAGGAAGGGACAAAGGAAACCTTCAATTTGGAAAAGAAAGACTTACCATGCCAAGTTCTAGGCCTGTTACACAGAAGTACTAGGACTTCTCCATGGGGAAAATAACGCGATCCTTTCAATACAGACAGAAAAAGCATTTAATAACATTTAATACCTGCTAATGATAAAAACAACAACAACAACAACAAAAAACCTCTCAACAAACTCAAAATAAAAGGGAAGTTCCTTAATCTGATATGGGATGTCTATAAGAACCCCCCCACATCATACTTGATGGTAAAATACTAAGCACTATCACCCTAACTTTAGTATAAAGTCAAGAATGAATGTATTAAATATCTAAGGTAATTCAAGAAAAAAATATAAAAAATATAAATATTAAAAAGGAAGAAATATAACTATCATTACTCAAAGATGGAAATCTAAAAGACTCTATAAACACATTATTAGAATATGTGAATTTAGCAAAGTTAGTGGATACAAGTTCAATATATATAAACCAATTGTATTTCTATATACTAGCAGTAATCAATTAGAAATTAAAATAATAAACATGTCACTTATAATAGCATCAAAAATATCAAAAACCTAGGAATAAATCTATTGAAAGACATACAATAAGACTACATAGAAAACTATGAAACACTGTAAGAAATTTTAAAAGATCAGAATACATGGAGGGAAAAGGTAATGTTTATGGCTTGGAAACATAATTAGCCTCCAAAATTATCAATAGATTCCCTTAAGTTTTAATAAAATTCTCAACAAATTTTTTTGGTGCGTAAACACTGAACATGTATATGGAAATTTAAATGGTCAAGAACAGCCAAGACAATCTTGAAGAACAAAAAGTTGCAGAACTACAGCCTCCATATATGAAGACTAATTACAAAGCTACAGTCATGGCAACAGTGTAGTATGGGCACAAGGACAGACAGACTAATGGTGCAGAATAAAGAGTCCAGAAACAGACTCACACACACATGGTCACCTGACTCATAAAACAAGGCTCCACTGAAAATGCACCATTTCTTCAATAAATGGTGCTGGGTAAGTTGGCTCTTCATACAGAAAAAAATTAATTACAGATGAATGTAAATGTCAGTGTAAAAGGCAAAACAATAAAGTAATTCTAGGGGAAAGCATAAGAGAATAATTTTATGACCTAAAGAAAATACTAAGCCAACAAAAACCCACGATAAAATAGACTGTAATACTTATAGCAGCACTATTTACAATAGCTAAGATCTGGAAACAGCCCAAATGTCCATCAGTAGACAAATGGATAACAAAGCTGTGGTACATATACACAATGGAGTACTATGCAGCTGTAAGAAAGAAAGATCTCTTATCCTTTGAGTCGACATGGAGGGACCTGGAAAGTATTATCCTAAGTGAAACAAGCCAAACAGAGAAAGACAAGTATCATATGATCTCACTTATTTGTGGAATATAATGAACATAACAGCCTGAGGAATGGGGTAGGCCCAGAGATGTGGAAGTGGGGTACAGACTGATGGTCCCCAAAACAGGGAGTGGTGGGGGAGAGATAAACCACAGAACTTATATTCATGTGTGCATGAACAAAGGTCATGGACAACAAAGCTGGGGCCAGGGAGGGGAGGGATGGGGAGGGGGGAATCAGTGAGGGGAAAAAGGAGAAACATCTGTAACAAAAATAAATAAATTAATATAAAAAATACTTATAGCTGACAAAACTAATAAAAATGATACAAGTCAGAATAGTGGTTACCTTTGCAAGAAGCATTGACTGAGAGAAGGGCACAAGGGAGCCTTATGGGGTACTCAAAATGTTCTGTATCTCAATCTGAGAGGTGTTAACATGTGGATATATATGTATAAAAATTTGCCAAACTGCTCTCGCTGGTTTGGCTCAGCGGTTAGAGCGTTGGCCCACAGACCAGAGAGTCCCAGGTTCGGTTTCCGCTAAGGGCATGTACCTCGGCTGCAGTTTGTCTCTGCCCTGGTTGGGGTCGTGTGGGTGGCAACCACTCAATGTGTCTCTCTCACGTCGATGTTTCTCTCTCTCTCTTCCTTCCTCTCTCCCTCCCGCTCTATCTGAGGATAAATGCAAAAATGTCCTCGGGTGCGGATAAAAAAAAAACATTGCCAAACTATATACTGAAGGTTTATCCACTCTGTGTATTACAAAAAATAATACATAATACAGTTTAAAAGTATAAACAAAATGAAAGTGTGTCAAGTTCTGAGCCATATATATAGAAGACTATAGGTACGTAGCCTATGTAAACGGGCATCACTGGGGCCCCCACTCAATGTGGCGGATCCACTGTAAGGAGCAGGCAAAGGTTTGACCAGGCAAGACAAAGGTAAGAATCCCATGCCCCCTAGAACCTCTCGCTTTCCAGGGTCAGTTGCAGTATTTTGCTGAATTTCAGTACGCCAGATTGTGTTTGAACTTAAAATCCCACAAATGAGTCCCACAGGAGTACAGAAATGTTTTTGTTTTCACAAATTTTCACACTTTGGTTTCCTCTCTCCTTCCTAGCCTGCATTTACCCAGTCACAGGGCAAGTGCTAGGGGTACTCAAGCTTGTGTCTATTGGCAAGTGCATCAAGAGTTAGTTTATTTCTCGGCCAGACCTTCAGGGAAACTTAAGGAAACGATAATCATGGAAGAGTCACAGGGCACCAAAAAGTTGGCTGCCTGATTTCTATCAGTCTACTGACACCCTACTTTCTCACAAGCTCTAGACGTCACAGGCTGAGTTGATCCTGGAATAGCAGCAGGAACAGCGTCGTGGACAGCGGGCTGCGACTCGAAGGAAAAACAGACACCAGCCTCTCAAGGATGGCACCTCCTACCCATTGCACCAGAATTAACCTCAGGACCAAAAACAATCCGAGGAAAGTAGACCACAACTCCCTTCTCCTTTCGCATTTTACCTTCTCTTCTTTTCTCTGTCCTTTGAAGCTCTTTGGTTTTAATTCCTTCTTTCTCTTTTCATCGCTCCCCCTGCATTTTCTTTTCTTTCTCCTCTCTTTACACACAAGGCATTCCAGCCTATGATGCTGTCCTCTGAGCTCACCCTTCTCTTCCCAACCAAGATGCCTTCTGTTCCCACGGAGATTTCCAAGTAAATGTCAGAATTTGTAGAAAAGGCATCTTCTTGCTGACTGGGTTCTCCACCTATAACTGGGCCTGTCACCTGTAGCCAGGTGGGGCAGCGTGTCACAGTGGGCAGGGGTGGGGAGGGTGGCAAAACTCATCATCACCTCTGTAGGCACAGGGGAGCAAAGTTAAAAACTTTAGGATAGTTCAAATCTCTCCCTAAACATCAATAAGATCCATGGACCAAATTCCTGGACAATGTAAATCTCTTCTGAACTGACAACCTGCCCTGTCTATGGAACACATTTCCTCACTTCCCCAAACCCCTAGGCCGATTGTAGCTGAGATCACTCTCATTTCTCTTTCATGATCTCCATGTGGCACGTGTACAAAGTGGCCGCACCCAAACCCAAACCGTGCATCTCTGTTGAGTGCACCCAAGGGGAGAGGACGGGGTAGGAAAGTCTGGGAGCCGCCTGGAAGAATCTGAGCCATGTCTTATCTATGAGTCAAGCGAGCCCTGCTGCTCATCAGATGGGATTCTTGGATCTGTAAAACAAATCCTTTATTTTCCGTGGTCTAGGAATGCCAGGACATTGGGAAGGAAAGGTCTGATATTTCAAAGATGGAATATGTGGAGGTAAAACAGGAAGGAGGAAAGAGGAGTGTTAGGTCCAGGAACCGAATCCTACTGCCCGCTCCTTCAGAATTCTCATTGTTCGAGGTTTTAAGTTATTGGAACAGTACATGGGGTTTTGCACATGGGATTTTGTCACTCCACTAAGCAATTCTGGGTTCCTCTCTGCGTTGATTGAGAAGATGAGGCAGGATACAGAATTAGAGAGAGATCAGTGAAGGTGTATGTTTGGATTTCAAATCGGTCCATTTCTGTCCCTGACACTCAGTTGACTCCTCCATACATATTTCCAACCTTTTCCAGGTAAATTGTATTCATCTCAAGTCTCTGGGAAGGTCCTATAGAAATATACAACTGTCTCTCCAGGGAAATGTCTTTGCCAAGCAGTGATATCTGTCATAATGTTCCCCATTCTCCTCAGCTCAGCTCAAAAGTTGCTGTTGCTACATCCTTCCAGATACCGAGCCCCCAATCCTGGGAGAATTAATTCCTCCAACCTGTTATCCTCTTTTGGTATTTTATATTGTTTCTAGGAAATGCACACATTGGTCGTCATTCCACAATTAGGATATAAGTCCCTTGAGACAGTGTGTTTTAATCACAACCGTTTTGCCCGGCCGGGGTGGTTCAAGTTGAGCATCAACCCAGGCACTAAGAGGTCACTGGTTCAATTCCCAGTCAGAGCACATGCCCAGGTTGTGGGCCAAATCTCCAGTTGGGGGCATGCAGGAGGTGGCCAATTGATGTTCTCTGTCATCCATGTTTCTATCTCCCTCCCCCTCTCCCTTTCTCTCTCTCTAAAAAGCAATATAGAAAAATGTTTAATCACAACCATTTCAATTTTCCTCCCCAGTTGTGCTCCAGGGACCCCACTTACACAGAACCCCCTGGAGTTGTTCAAGTAGGGAATTGCCCTGAAAATGGAGAGTGAAAGTAGGTTAGATGCAGAAAGCACCTGAATTTTATTCTATCCAATTTCATAGTCATGTTACCTTGGGCAAGTTACTTAATCTCTCTGAGCTCAAGTCTCCTGACTTGTGAGATGGGCATTATTCCTACTTCACAAAGTTGTTGTGTAGATTAAATGAAATAATATATGTAGAGCTTCTAACACAATGTATGGCATGCAGAAGTACTTGATTCTCATCCATTCTCCAATACAATACATGATTAATTTTTTGAATCTCATATTACCTTTGCACATGCCTGTGCTGAATGTTTTTAGAATAAATGAATGACTCATTCAACTCCCTTTATCTAGAACAGGTGTTTGTGTCTTCCTTCCCAATCTGTGTAGCTTTTATTTTCTTTCTTGCCTTATTGCGTTAGCGAGGACTTTCAGCATGATGTTAAAAAGGGGTGGTGAGAAGGGACATCTTGCTTTTTGTACCTGATCTTCATGGTAAAACTTCATTGTCTCACCATTAAGTAGAATGTTAGCTGTCAGGTTTTTTTTTATAGATGTTCTTTATCAAATTGAGAAAGTTCTCCTCTATCCCTATTTTGTTGAAAGGTTGTTGTTTTTTTAATCATGAATGGGTGTTGGATTGTCATTATTTATCTTAGCTATAGATTTGCCATCATAGCTCACCATGGTCTTAATTTGCATTTTCCTAATGATTAATCATGGTGAAGATTTTTCATTTTCTTCTTTGCTATCTGTATATTGGTGAAATGTCTCTTCATGTCCTTTGCTTATTTTCAACATGGATTGTTATTCACTGTTCACTTTGAGGACTTTGTTACATATTTTAAATACAAATCCTATGTCAAGTATGTGATTTGCAAATACTTTCTTCCATGCTATAGCTTTTTTTTGTATTTGCTTAACAGAATTTTCACAAAAAGTTTTAATTTTACTTCAATGTATAGTTTTTTTTTTTTTTCTTTTATGGATCAGTTTTTTGTTGTCATGTCTAGAACCCATCACCACACTCTAGGCCCATAAGATTTTCTCTTAGGCTTTCTTCTAGAAGTTTTACATTTAACTCTATGATCCATTTGGAGTTAATTTTTATTTAAGGTGTGAAGTTTATGTTGAGGCTTGTTTTCTTACCTATGGTGTCCAATTGCTCCAGTACCATTTGTTGAAAAGATTATCCTTTCTCCATGAATTGTTTTGGTCTCTTTGGGAAAATCAACTGGCCAGACCATGGTCTTTCAATAGTTTTAGCTGGTTAGATCCAGTTGTAGTGATACAGAATTTAGTTTCCATATCTCTTAGGCAAATGCTGCTGTAAGTCGAAATTTTTTATTTTTTATTTTATTTTTTTTTACATATTCAGTCTCAGGTTTATTTGTACAAACAGCACGGAAAGACATCAGTCCCATGTAGCCCAGAGTCACACCAGTCCTTCTGTCCTCACATCAGCAGACAGAGACTTCTATTCTGGCATCCTCATGGGGGCCTGAACACTTTTGGGAGCCTGAGTTGGAGCTTCAGCTACAGCCCAACCTGGGCCTTGGTTTGAGCCTTGGCTTTGGACTTTGGCCAGCAGAGCCTGAGACACTTGGTGATGCAGCATGAACACGTTTCCCAAGCTTGAGATGAGCAATGTAGGTAAGTCAACTGAGCTTGCGGCTGCCACCCTTTCGTGTCCTGGGCTTGACCTCCTTGGGCTTCATAAGGGACTTGATAGCCTTGACATGCACACTCATGGCCGTGGTGTTGTTGGCCTGCATCTTCTTCAGGCCCTTCTTGTTGTGCTTCTTGGAAAAGTGCAAGTGTTAGTGGAGAAATGGCACCAAGTGTTACCAACGGAGTTAGACCGAACCTCAGTTCAGCAACCTTGGTACTTGAGTTTGGCAAAGAAAGAATTCAAAGCCAAAAAGCTCAAATCAAAGGAGAAAGTTTATTGAGAAAGTCACAGAGGTAGAAAGAAGTGAGCTAGCTGGGCTGCATGGGATCAGGAAACAAGTTACAGAGGCAGAAGAAGGGCCCTTGGAGCTTAGGAGAAAGAAAGGCAAAGGTAATGCACCAGCCATGCTCCAGACAGAGAAAGAACGTGTGCTGGGTCCCTCGTCCTGAGGGGTGTTATCTGGATGTCTCAGGGGAGGATAATACAATATGCATCAGCTTTTTGATGTGTCCTCTCAGGGTCGTGGTCTCTACTGATTGGTTGGCACCAGGATAGGAGGTCACTGATCATTGCATCTGGTCTTGATGTTACCCATGGCATTGCTCTGTAGGGTTTTGCTGCTTTTCTGGGCCTGGAGCTCAAACATAACTGAGGCCTAAATGTCATCTCTAGTTTGACCAAAACTCTGACACTGTGGTCAGCAGACCCAAGGTTTTGTTCTTAAGATTATTTGACGTGGGCCAGAACCTCAATTGTTCCGAGGGTCTAAGGGAGCGGTCATGCAAGGGCTTGTATGGCAGTTAGATGAGGCTGTTCTCCGGCTCCCTCGTTCCTCCTCTAGGGGGGTGTACTGCATGACTAGTGACATGCTAAGGGACGAAAGGTCAGGGGAGGGTCTGAACAGCATGACCAGTGATATGAAAGGTCAGAGGGTCTAAATCCCCCTGGTGACATTCCTTCCATACTTTGCTCCTGCCTGTCTACTGCCTGCTACATGTGTTCCTCAGGAACTTGGGGTCTTCCCCCTTGAGAGTTCATATCTTTGTGACTGGGGTTTCTTGGTGCCACTTCTGTACCATTTTCAGGACTGGTTGTGAGTGGTATGGTTCTTGGACTTGGCCCGTCTACACTAAAGCCCGTAGCTCCTTAAGTGCCTGGGACCAGAAGAGAAAGGGGACATTGCTTTTTCTTTTCAATGGCACAGCCAGAGTGCAAATACAATAATTAAATGTAATTTTCTTGGCCTGTCAAGTAACTCTATTAGCCCTTAGCAAGTACATATATATGACTAATTAGTAAGGTGTCCTTGGATCTTTCTATGGTATATATTTTGAACTTGTGGGTTGCCTTAAATACAAACTTTTAATAGTATGGATCATGTGTTTTATTTCCTTGGTTTATCTCTGCACAGTGTATCATCCATGAATGTGAACCATTTGCTTTGAATACATACCCAAATACTCTCCTTCTTGCTACAATTTCATTCATGTCATTCTAGCAAATAAAGAATGATATATATGTATATCTCAAGATGACAAAGGTGTTTTAAACATCTCAATTTAAAAAACGAGTCTAAAAACAGTCAGCCCCCTGGACTTCCCCTGGCCTCCCTACACCTAGCAGAACGCTTGCAATGACGCACCAGGGATCTCTAGGCTTCAGCAGTTTAGGGAAACAGAATTGAAGGTTCCTTTTACTGTTTTGAGTTCTGACTTTTTATTCCCAACAGTGTACTTTTATGGAGAACTGCTCCTGTTTTGTTCTGGTTACAGGCTGTAGGGCAGGTCTATGCTAATTTGCATGGCCGCAAAATGCAGTTTTAACCTTTCTTGTTAGAAATTCCACAAGTCAGAAGGGTTTGTGTCATTATGCTATTTTAGTTCTCTACAAAGATCACATGGTGGCAAGACAAATTTTTGCAGTGTGAGCAATTAACTCTATTTTCTGATTAAGGAAAGTTAGTTTTCAGTCATTAGATTGTATACCAGGAAAAAGAGCAACATTGTAGATTTAATGAGTTTTAAAGACCTTGCATTCTTTGTTTTACATGCAAACCTGCGAAAAACATATCTTTTGAGATGCAGAAGAGATCCACTTATTTTGCATTTTGTATAACTTTTCATAACATTAAGACTAAGTTGTCAATCAAAACTAATAGAATGAAATGAAAATTTTCTATATTAAGAGAGGGTTGTTCACAAGGTAATAATGGCATTGTAAGATTTTTAATCAAAGTTTATACCAGGATAAAAATGTGATGAAGAGCTTTATAACCAATATTATATATATATATATATATATATATATATATATATATCTCCTGCCTAACCCATCATGATAAAAAAAATGTTCTCATAATATTGTTAATATCTGGGAGAAATCTATACCCTAAGAATCCCTGGATTATTTTTAGGACACTGGGATCATTTATGATCAAAATAATGACAACGTTGGATTCTTGAAAACTCTAAAATTCTATTTCTCCTCTGTAAGGCCACTCATAATAGGCTTTGTTGTTGAAAACTTCACTGGTGTCCTGCATTTGGATTAGCTGAAGTCACTGAAAATATGAAAATCCACTTAGGCAGTGTTAGGTATGGCCTGACAACTTATGCGCAGCAACAAGAATCTTAAACACTGTCTGTGGGATGTAAATTGGCACAACCATGGAAAACACTTTGAAGAAAACAACCACTTTTGGAAAATGTAGATGGCAAATAGAACATGTACCCATCATATAAGCCAGTAATCTCACTATCCAACATACCTTTAAAGAACTCTTGTGCAGGTACCCCAGGAAAGGAGGACAATAAATTTTACACAGCAGTGTTAATAATAGAAAAACATGGAAGGCAGCCCACATTTTCATCAACAGTAGAATGGAGAAATTAGTTATGATATGCAGCAAAATAAAGAGTTTTCAATCATACTCAATAACGTGGATGAATTCCCTAAAGAAAATGTTGATCAAAGAGGCAGATCACAGAAGAATATATGTATTCTAATTTGAGATATACAAAGTTCAAAGTATATTAAACTAAACAATGTATTTTTTAAACTAAACAATGTATAGATAATAAAATCTATTAAGAGAGGCAAGGGAATAATTATTGTGAAATCCCTAATAGTGGTTAGTCGTCAGTATTCTGAAGGAGAGAGGAGATAGGATCAGAATAGGATACAGGAGACTTCTGGGATATATTTTGGTTTCTAGCAGTACTTGAGTGTTGACTAGTTATTCCTTAAACACTACACATGTGTTTTTATTTTATTTTATTTTATTTTATTTTATTTTATTTTATTTTATTTTAATTTTGTTGTTGACAGTATTATAAATGTCTCCCATTTTCTCCTTTCTTGCCACCCTCCATCCATCCTTACCTTCTTACCCATGATATCGTCTTTGTCCATGGGTTATGCATATATGGTTAATCTCTTCCTGTCCCCTCCCCCTTACTTGCCCTCTTGAGAGCATGATTAGTGACACTGAGCATTTTTTCATTTTATTCTGTTTCATACATCGTTACCTCTGGACCTATTTGTTTGTCAGTTTATTTCATTCTTTAGATTATACTTATAAGTGAGATCATGTGATATTTGTATTTCTCTAACTGGTTTATTTTGTTTAGCATAATAGTGTCCAGGTTCATCCACACTGTCTTAAAGGGTAAGAAATCCTTCTTTTTTACAACTGCAAAATATTTCATTGTGTAAATGTACCATAGCTTTTTTTTTATCTACTCATCTACTGATGGCACTTGGGTTGTTTCCGGAACTTAGCTATTGTAAATAATGCCGTTATGAACATAGGGGTGCATATAGTCTTTCTGATTGGTATTTCAGGATTCCTAGGATATATTTCCAGAAGTGGGGTCACTGGATCAAATAGCAGATCTACTTTTAATGTTTTGAGGAAGCTCCATACTATTTTCCACAGTGGCTGTACCAGTCTGCATGCCTACCAGCAGTGTGTTAGGATTCTCTTTCCTCCACATCCCTACCAGCACTTGTTATTCGTTAATTTATTGATGGTAGCCATTCTGATAGGTATGAGGTAATACCTCATTATAGTTATAATTTGCATTTCTCTTATGATTAGTGACATTGAGCATTTTTTTTTTTTTTTATGTGTCTGTTGGCCATCTATATGTCCTTTTTGGAGAAGTGCCTATTTAGATCATTTTCCCATTAAAAAATATTTTTTTCTTTTTTGATTTCAAAGAGAAAAAGGGAGAGGGAGAGAGAGATAGAAACATCAGTGAGAGAGAACATCAATTAGCTGCCTCCTGCATGCCCCCCACAGGGGATTGGGCCCACAACCTGGGCATGTGCCCTGACCAGGAATCAAACTGGCGACCTCTTGGTGAATGAGTCGATGCTCAACCACTGAGCCACACTGGCCAGGCCATTTGCTCATTTTTTAATTGGATTGTTTGTCTTCCTGGTGTTGAGGTGTATAAGTTCTTTGTATATTTCGAAATTAAGCCCTTATCAGGTGTCTCATTGGCAAATATGTTTTCCCATACAATAGGAAACATTTTGTTGATGGTTTCTTTGCCATGCAGAAGTTTTTTAGTTTGATGTAGTCCCATTTGTTAATTTTTTCCTTTGTTTCCCTTGCCCTAGGTGATGTATCGGTGAAAATACTGGTCTGAGATTTTACTGCCTATGTTTTCTTCTAGGATTTTTATGGTTTTTGCAACCTACATTTAAGTCTTTTATGTATTTTGAGTTTATTCTTGTGCATGGTGTAAGTTGGTGCTCTAGTTTCATTTTTTTGCATGTACCTGTCCAATTTTTCCAACACCATTTATTGAATAGACTATCTTTACTCCACTGTATGCTCTTACCTCCTTTGTAACATATTAATTGGCCATATTGTCATGGGTTGAATTCTCGGGTCTCTGTTCTGTTCCATTGGTCTATATACCTGTTTTTGTGCCGGTGCCAGGCTCTTTTGATTACAATGGCTTTGTAGTATAGTTTGATATCTGATATTGTGATCCCTCCAACTTTGTTCCTCTTTCTCAAGATTTTTGTGGCTATTCAGGGTCTTTTCTGATTCCACATAAATTTTTGGAGAATGTGTTCTAGCTCTGTGAAATATGCCATTCATATTTTAGTAGGGATTGAATTGAATCTGTATATTGCTCTGGGTAGTATGGACATTTTAATCATGTTAATTTTCCCAACCTATGAACATGGTAAACACTTCCACTTTTTTATGTCTTCCTCTATTTCTTTTTATAATGTCCTATAGTTTTCTGAGTACAGGTCTTTCACCTCCTTTGTTAAGTTTATTCCTAGGTATCTTAATTTTTTTGTTGCAATGGTAAATTGGGTTGTTTTTCTAATTTCTTTTTCTGAGGTTTCATTATTGGTTTATAAAAATGTCATAGATTTCTGGATGTTAATTTTGTATCCTGCTACTTTGCTGAATTTGTTTATTAAATATAGTAGTTTTTTGGTGGAGTCTTTTTTTTTTTGTATGTGCCCCTAGCAGGAACCAAACCCAGGACTCTCTGATACGCAGGCCAATGCTCCAACCACTGAACCAAACCGGCCAGGGCTTTTGGTGGAGTCTTTAGCATTTTCTATGTACAATATTATGTCATCTGCGAATAATGACAGTTTTACTTCTTCCCTTCCAATTTGGATGGCTTTTATTTCTTCTTCTTGTCTGATCACTGTGGCTAACACTTTCAGTACTACGTTGAACAAAGAGTGTTAAAAGCGGACATTCCTGTCTTGTTCCTGATCTTAAGAGATATACTTTTTGTTTTTGCCCATTGAGTATGATGTTGGCTTTAGGTTTGTTGCATATGTCCTTTTATTTTGTTGAAGTGTGGTACCTCTATTCCCACTTTGCTGAGAGTTTTTATCATAAATGGATGCTGGATTTTGTTGAATGCTTTTTCTGTGTCTACTGATATGGTCATATAATTTTTATCTTTCCTTTTGTTTATGTGGTGTATCACGTTTATTGATTTGTGAATATTGATCCATCCTTGCATCCCTGGAATAAATTCCATCTGGTCATGGTGTAAGATCTTTTTAATGTATTTCTGGATCCTATTTGCTAATATTTTGCTGATGATTTTAGTGTCTATGTTCATCAGGGATATTGGCCTATAATTTTATTTCTTTGTAGTGTCTTTTTCTGGCTTTGGAATTATGATAATGCTGGTCTTGTAAAAGAAGCTTGGAAGTCTTCCCTCCTCTTGAAATTGTTGGAATAGTTTGAGGAGGATTGGTGTTAATTCTTCTTTACATGTATTTTTATAGTACTTTTATTCTCTAATTCACAATAAAATATGTAGAGGAATAGCATCTTGGTTTGGGGTTTTTGATGTCTGGGTTTCCTATGCCCTTGGAAGGTGTGGGGGATGAAGAGGAGGCATTCACAGTCACCAGCTGGAAGAAAGAGAAATGGCCCTTCCAGAAAAGGCAACCCTCAAATAGACTTTTTCCTTTAGTCCAAGTGTAGTGTTGGCCTGTTGAAACCATCCTTGTGAATCTGCCAAGATGATAAAGTAACGGCAGGAGTGGTTTAAAGCAGAGTAGAAAAGGCTCCTTTCCAAAAAGGGGCATTTGGTTCTGGGGCTTAGAATTTGCAAACTGTCAGTGAGGGGGTGGGGCATATATTAGTCATGAATGTGGTAGGCTTGACCCACACATTTATGATTTTTTTTAACCTAGCTGTTAGCAACTTTGAAACAGAAGATTTCATATGAAAATCTTTTTTTAAAAAAATGTTTTTATTGACTTTCTTAGAGAGAGATGAAGGGAGAGAGATAAAGAAAGAGAATCATTGATGTTAGAGAGAAACATCGATCAGCTCCTTCCTGCATACCCCCTGCTGGGGATTGAGCCTGCAACCCCGGCATGTGCCCTGACCTAGAATCAAACCGGTGACCACTGGTGCATGGGACAATGCTCAACTGGCTGAGCCTCACTGGTCAGGACCCATGTGAAAATCATGAATTTTTCTTCTTCCTTTTTTTTCAGGACTGCCCTCTCCCATTCCTCTTGAATGAAAGCTCAGGATCCTGGGACAACACAAGGAGGTGTGCTGGGTAGGGAGGAAACCATAGAAAGGTATTGATATTGGGCATCTCATTGATCTAGAAAAGCTGGCTCAGAAACAGATTTGACTTTATGAAGAAAAAATGTATATATGATCTTTTTTGTACCTTAATTTTGGTGGCAACAACCATTTATGCCTTTTATGGGGTGTTTTACAATTACATTTTTTTCATGGGAGTTAAAAAAAAAAGATTAACAAATAAATGTTTCCAGTCTTCCATTCAGAAAAGTGAGTCTTGTATTTGCTGGTGTATCTTTTCGCTCTCCCTTACTCTTGTTTGTTGCTCCAAGAACAGTTTCAGGAGACAGGAGGAGGGGGGAAATGAAGGAAAGAAGCCAAAATAAGCTTCATAATAAAGGGCAGGGACAGAGGGAGGAAGAGAAAAGGTGGACTGGGTGGGAAGAGGCAACATGACAGGTGAGTCAGCCTGAGGGCCAGGTGGTGAGCAGAACACTACAGAGGACAGAATGGAAAATACAAGGGTCACTTCAGTCATGAAATAAGGAGGAGCCCCTTAGTATTTAAATTTTACTTAACATTTATGACGGACACAAGTTAAAGATTGGAATTGCTTGCTATTTGGCAGTAGGTGAGAGTGAGAATCTGCATTCCTGTTTTGAATCTGATGCCAATACTTAGAAAAACAGGACAATGAGGGTCTGGGACTCGTGCGTTACCCCAGAGTGTGGGAACCAGCAGATGTGGACTCTGTAGAATGAGGGAGAGGACTTTTAATTAAGAGGGAGAGACCTGTGCAGCTTTAGGACTGGGCAGACAATAGAGCAGACCCCAGTGGGACAGACAAGACGTGGGCAGAGTCCTGGATGGAAAGGGAGTCAGCAAGGACCGTGCGGGCAGCGTGAGTGGTCCGTGCTGAAGCGCAAGCTGAGTGCTCTCCCTTCCTTTCTACACTGTTTGCGGGGGGGGGGGGGGGGGGGGGGGGCTCTCCTGTTGTCAAGTCAGATGAAAGCAGGGAAACACTGAGTTCCATTGCTGCTGGCATCACTGAAAGGGCCTCCCTGTTTGAAGGAGAATATTCGGTTAAATCGTTTCCATTTATTTGCCTAACCATGCCTTGCTGCTGACTGGTGGGGGGGCTATTTATCTGGAATATAAATAAGTGTTGATTTTTTTTTTCTTTATTGATTTTAGAGAGAGAGAAAGGGAGAGGGAGAGAGAAAGAGAAACATCGATGAGAGAGAACATTGATTGGCCGCCTCCTGCATGCCCACCATTGGGGATTTGGCCCACAATCTGGGCATGTGCCCTGACTGGGGATTGAACCAGTAACCTCTTGGTGCATGGGTCAGTGCTCAACCACTGAGCCACGCTGTCCAGGCTAATGAGTGTTGATTTTTATGATTGGTGTAATGTTAGTCATGCCACTCTAGGTATTGAAATTCAAATATGTTAAAATTAAACATTTAAATTCAATACATATTTGCACAATGCCCATTTGAATGTTGTCAATGGTACCAATAGTGTTCTTTTTTTTTTTTTCATTTTAAACAAGAAGTGTATTTAAATAACAAGATGCTTGACTTGAAGGAAAACCTATCTAGGATTCATTTCTTTTGGAGTAACTTATCCCTACTTAAAGACAGATTGCCCTACCTGTAACAGCTACGTACAAAAAAGTTATAAAATTGTCCTTGGTTTTACAATGATAAATAAAGAACATTAAAATTCTCCAATCAGACAAGGTATGCAAGGATTTTTATGTTGTTCTTTTTTTTTTGTGAAACAGTGAGAGCAAAATTACTCACTGGAATATAAAGATAAGAGCTGAATGAGCATGTCACTAATAGAGAAAGGGGGTATTTTCACAGAACCAGTATTTTTCCCCATTGCATCTCCATTTGATGTCAATCAAAACATACCATTGGCCATTTAGTTTAAAAAAAAATGCAAATGTTTGTGCACATACGTCAGTTACTTTATGTACAATAAAGGAATGGGGAAGGGGAAAACGAAAGAATAGAGAAAACTATACTGTAGTAGTCAGATGTGTTGAAACCAAATTGCAGTTTTCTAGTTGAGAATGTCTTCTTGGTTTGGAAGAACAGAGTTCTGGAGGAAAGTAGCAGGTTCCCTTTTTAGTAGACACCTCCTGTCTGCTGCTGGAACACATCAATGGTATCTTCATCCTCCATTTCCAACTGTGCAGGTGTGTCTGTGTCATTGATTGGCTGCCTGTCAAATCGGAATCTGATCTGCCTCATCAACAAACCCTGTCGTTCACAATGGGCTTTCATTAGTTTTCTAAGTGGTGTATGCCTCTTAATCTTAAACTGCACCACAGAACCATCCTGCCCCGCCACCTTCAAATTAATATGATTGTTGTTCTCAGTCTTGACTCCTTCCTTGGGCTTTTCATCGGCCATGGCGAGCACCGGAGTCTCCTTAGCTGCTTCTTCACAAAAGAGGTACCAGGTCCGCACCAAATGAGCACACAAGCAGCTCCAGGAGCTGCAGAAGAAGCCTGATAGTGTTCTTCTTTTTTTTTTTTTAATCCTCACCTGAGGACATTTTTTCCATTTTTGGTTCAGATAGAGTGGGAAGGGGAGAGAGAGAGAGAAACATCAACATGAAAGGGACACATCGAATGGCTGCCACCCGCATGACCCAACCAGGGCCGGAGACAAACTGCAAGCGAGGTACGTGCCCTTAGCGGGAACCGAACCTGGGTCTCTCTGGACCGCAGGCCGATGCTCTAACTACTGAGCCAAACCAGCCAGGGCCTAATAGTGTTCTTGATAGCATTTTCCTGTGTCAAGGATCTCATCCAGGATCACATACTGCTCTTGGTTGTCATAGCTTTGTGGTCCCAGTGTATATGGAACAGTTCGTTTGCCTTCTTTTGTCTTTCATGACATTAATATTTGAAAGGTATAAGCCAGTTGTTGCAGACACTCTTCTTCACAGTACATGGTATATACTCTATATACATATAATCTTCTTATAACTGAGAAAGAGACAGACGGAGAGAAAGTTTAGTGCTTGAGCGACCTGTGAAATTCTTCCCCAGTGCTTAATTTTAAAGACGAGAGAACTAGTCTACAAGCTCATTTGAAATTGAAAAGAGTAATTCAGACACTAAGCTTCATCAGGCGGTTGGCACCTGAAGAAAGGTTTGGTGAGGGCTGTAGCTCGTTCAGAAGGAATCAGGAAACTGAAGGCCGGCTGGACGGGGACAGAGAGAACACAGAGTGTCAGGAACCTCACGGACAGGGTCCCTCTCCGAGCAGAGCACGTTTTCCAAAGAGAACCATAGTGACAGCTCTTTCGAGCCCCCCACCCCCATCAAGTCCGAGTCCCTTTTTCTCACTCTTCCCACAGGTGGAATGCAGCGGAGGTGGCTGAGTAGCTTTGAAGCTATGGTAGAAGAGGTCACACAGCTTCTGCCTGGTCCCTTGGAACCCACCATGCTCTGAGGAAGCCCGCGATGCCCGTGGAAAGCATCCAAACATCAGGCCCATAGGCCTGGCCAAGCTCCTTGGCAGCAGCCAGTGCCAACTCTGCAGCCGTGTGAGTGAGAAATCGCGGAGCTTGGTCTTCCGGTCCCCAGTGGAATAGCCCAGAGAACATTGTAGAGGAGACAGCAGCTATTCCTGCTGGGCCCTGCCCGAGCCATAGATTTTTTTTTTTTTTTTATCTTCACCCGAGGACATTTTCCCATTTTTTTGTTCAGGTAGAGTGGGAGGGAGAGAGAGGAACAGAGAGAGAGAGAGAAACATCGATGTGAAAGGAACACATCAAGTGGTTGCCACCCACATGACCGACCAGGGCTGGGGACAAACTGCAACCGAGGTATGTGCCCTTAGCGGGAACCGAACCCGGGTCTCTCAGGACCACAGGTCGACGCTCTAACCGCTGAGCCAAACCGGCCAGGGCTCGAGCCATAGATTTTTGAGGGAAAAAAAGGAAATATTGTAACTTGTACCATCTCTGCATGGTGTGTGGTTTGTTGTCACACAGCTGCGGACAACAGCTGCTGTCTAACCTGCAGGGTTAGGGTTTCAATTCAAGGACACCTCACCTGGAGGGACCCGAGGAGAGGCAGTTAAATGGAGGGCTTGCTACATCCACTGGACCTCACGAGCAAGAAACAGCAGCCACACCCGGCAGGCTCAGCTGGGGAGCTCCGACCGGCGTCCCAGGCTCTTCGTGTGGCCCCCAGCTTTGCGGGCTAGCCCTTGGACCTCCTGCACGCCATCCCAGTCCTTCTTGGTAAAGACCTCGTCTCACCTTTGTCCCGCTGCTCTGGTTTACGGTGACTGTCTTCCACTCCCTGCCTCACCCTGAGGGCTGAACTCCAGGTCATTGAAACTGGGACACTTGAAAATGTGAACCCTCTACAGTATAGTCCCAAAGTCAGCAAAGGCACTGATAGTTACCATGCCTAAGACCAGCCCACTCCATGAGTCCCTGCACTAAGAACCCAAGTCTGGGTGGAGACTGTCTCAGGAAGATAACGACGTCCCAAATTTGGATTAGAATTTTCTCCCATAGGTCGATAGTGGCCCCTTGACAGCCATAGAAAGAGCTTTCGGTCTTTTCTCAAATTTATTAGCAACTCTTTTCTTTTCTCAAGCACATCTAGGGAATATTTGGAATACTTAATTGTAATTGATAAGCTGTAATTAGGGACGGATGTTTTCCCCAGAGTTTAGGGCCGATAGCTACAGAATCTTATTAGAAAATTTAATTAATGTATTTTCACTACATTTTCACTTACTGGGGGTGAGATGGGGGGGCAGAGCAGTGATAAAAGGCTTTTCATAGAAATTTTTAAAAAGTTAGTTAAATTACCATTTTTATAAGCCTCATTACTAAAGAAAAATACTCTTAATGTAGTCTTGTTCAGCTAAATGAGTATAAATGCTTCTCAGCACTACTTCTTCTTCTTCTTCTTTTTAATTGCCCTTCCTCTTCCTAGTTTTAAAACAAATTAAGGCTCAAAAAGAGAGTCCAGCTTCCAATGAAATCAGTTCAGCATGGATTGGGAAAGACAGACTCTTGATTATAAAGGGCAAATGGAGCAAAGATCCCCCTGGCTCAGAGACAGTAGGAACAGCTGATTACGCAAAGAGAGGATCATATTTCACATCATTCTCTCCGCACCGTTTTAGCAGGCATTGCTGTGCTAAAAATCTATCCCCATCAATCTGCCAAAATTCCAGCAATTCTGCAAATCAGGGTTCATTCATTTTCAGGAAACTTTTTGCCTTTAGGATCCACCTGTTAAAATATTACTATTTCCAGGAAAAGTACTATATCAGTTATGATCAGTTATTAAGGTTTTATCTTGGACATTTTGAAATGAAACATTGTTGCCTGGGAAGCTACAGCCGATGTCCTGAGTGAAGGAGGAAGCGGGACAGATACACTTTGATGTGAAAGGAGTTGAGTAGCTTTGCAGGAGAGCTGGTCTTGGGGTGGAACAGAGGCATAAGGTTGGAGTTCAGTCTCCTCATCATTTTCCAGGGTTGGCCCTCGTCTTCAGTAGAACCAGAGTAAACTAGGCTATGATTCCTTAAAAATAATGACTAAATGTAATGAAAGTTTATCCCCTTCCTGTCTTTCCTCTTCATCTGAGAGGTCTCTGCACTTCTTTCCCTGGCAAACACTGAAGTCTTTCTCAAGGAGCAGCTCCTCTGGAAGGCTTCGTGAACCCCAACCCCTAGAGCAATTAGTTACCCCCATCTTCCTTAATCTCAGAATTATGTATATGCCTCCATTATAAATGTATAACCCCTGTTGGGACATGAGCTCCTAGAATTGTGATGGTGCCTAAAGGTTAAGGGATGAAAGAACTGTGACACCTGTAATATCTATGCAATGGGAGATTTCTGTTTCAACTCCAAAGCAACACATATGTCATTTTTTTTTTTTTTTCTGCAAAGGCTCCAGGAACATTCAGAATAGAGATAGAAAGCAGCAGCCGTATGCAAATCAAGAAACTATTCCCAGTTAATGAGTATATATTGGCAAGTTCATGAGTATATATTGGCAAGCATTTTGCCAAGCAGACTTAACAAAGAAAATCTCCTAAGAAATAAAACTAGTGGGGACCTTGCATAGCATCAAAACCTGTACATTTGCAAATCAAAATGTATTTTCTGAAATTGACAACGTGTGCCTTGATACAAAGAACAGTCGTTTAAGGCCAGACCAGTGTGGAGCAGGAATCATTCTCATTAAAATCTCAGTGAGGAGAAACACATCTGGAGCTGAAAAGAACGAATTCATTAATTAGTAATAAGGATGGATTGGAAGTCCATTCACAACCACAGGGACACAGCATTTTATTTATTCTATTTCTATCTATCTCTTTTTTGGTCTGTCATTTAACCATGCTTAAGATACAGGAATGGTAATGACTGTTCTTGTTCATTAATGTGAGTTCATGTATTCTCAATGCTTTGATTAACTTTATAATAATTAGAAATGATCTCAAGATCATTTATCAGAGATGTTCATCTGAATCAATTCGACCTGTCCCAAAATTGCAAACGTAAGCAATATTCCGGTGCTCAGAATGGGTCCACCAGATAAGCATTTTTTCCTATAGAAATTTCCCTTAACGAGGTATAATTCTGAGTGTGCTATATATCTTCCCAGCACCCATTTCCCCTAGTTTTGTATTCTTAGTTACTAGTACAATAACTGACATGTAGCAGGCATTCCATAAATATTTGTTCTATAAATATGTGAAAATAAAAGGGTTTTCACTTTCATTTTCTCTTTTCAGCTAAATCCCTAAAGCAAATTTGTTGAATGCTTGGATGGTGGGTATACAATCTATATCACTGACTTCCAGTCAATAAAACTGCATTTTGCTTGTGTCTTCACATCATTATACTGAATAGCTGATGTGAATGCTCTCTTTTTTTAAACAATAAATGAGGTTTCCATAATATTTTTAATGTATTTTTTCAGGGCAGAAAAAACTTTTCCAAACCTAAATCAGATGGATTTGGGAGGCAGTCTCTGAACTAGAATCTGAACGGGGCTCTTAGTGTCAGATTTTAGTTAGGCTGCTTTAAGCCTAAAGTACTACCTTTCTTCATGTCTTCCCCTAAAAATAGAAAAGTAGATATTTCCTTTTCTGATAAAGAGATGCCAAAGTCATAATTGCTACTTGAAACAGGAAACACATTAGAAAAATTACTTTAATTAATACTTGGCACGTATGCCTGGTTACACATATTTTTCGATTAAAGTATTTGGAACTAGACTGAATGTCAACAAAATCAGCTGTCACCACTCGTATTGGATATGTCAAGGTAAAATTGTGACTCTGAGATCAAGGAAAAACAATGAATAGTGACAGTAAAAAAATACTTTAATTGGTAAATTGAGTTATACACAGAAACCTTTTCTCAGATTAGAGTCAGAGGAGTTATTCATGAAAACATGATCAGTTTAAAGGGCTGCAATGCTAAATATTTCCATTTTCTTTTCATTTGATTAAAATGGCCTCTTTTATTTCTTAGGAAGGGTCCCAGTCTCTGAGAGCCCATATTTGTTGTTCCAACGCAATGCTTTTATGCAGCGATCGTAAGTAATACAGAAGTTCTTGAGCTAGAGACAGAAGTAGCCTGGTTTGTGGGAAATCTAATTGAATTCAAACTAAGAGGCAGGAGGGCTCAGGAATGACCTGTTAGATGGAAATGGAGCTCCTGCCATACAGTCTGACCATCAGAGAGAGAGAGAGAGAGATTTCAAATATAATACTGTGCTAATTAGACTCTTTATTATATGGAATGGATCCTCAGTCACTGAGTTCAGAAAAAGAAGGCGAGACATAAAGATACATGAGAACTAGCCTTTGGGATCTGAGGGAGGCCTATTCACCACGTGCTCTTGGCTTCCACTCTTGGCTGGTGAAGCCTATTCTCATGAGTCTTGCTTTGCTGGGCATATCTCTTTCATTGGCTGTTTTCTTATTTATAAATGAGACCAGTTCCTACTTGATAGGGCTATTATAAGGATTAATGAATTAATGAATAAAAGCACTTAGAGCAAGAGTGTATTTCTTTAATCCATTCATTCTTTTTTCCCTTCAGAGCAAGCCTGTTTCCATTCCTCTTCTCAAAGGCTATCTTGAAACCACTTCCATTAAACTTTCATGACCCTGTCACCCCACTGAAGCTGCTGTGGCTGGGGCCATTCATAATGTCTGCAATGCCAGCCCCGCTCGTCCCCTTCGCTGTCTGCTGTACTGGACACCGCTGACCCTTCCTTCCGCTTGCACGAAGACCCTGGCTTCCCGTGCTTCGTGTTCCTCCTGCCTCACTGGGTTCTCATGCTCAGTTTTCTATCCTGGTTTTTCTTCATCACCCTGTGACCCAGTAGTGGTGTGACCCAGAGATAAGCCTTCGACCTTTTTCCTTCTCTACCTATTTTCTTCCTAGGAGATCTCCTTACATCTTACTCGTTGACCTGCAAATATATGCCTGAAGGACACACATGTCCGCTTATATGTCTAATAAGCACCTCCAATTTAACATATTTAAACAGAACACCCGACCTTCCTCCCGTGGTGGCTTCTCTCATCGTTTTTCTTGTTGTAAGAAAAGGCAACTTTATCCTTCCATTTGCCCTATCAGCCTTGATTCCTCTTTTTCTCTGAACCCCATTTCCAACCTGTCAGCAAATCCTGACAGCTCTATCTTCAAAACACATCCAAACCTTGCCACACACTTCTTACCATCACCGTTACCCCTGCCTGAGCCCAAGCCACCATCGCCCCTCTGGAGCGTTACAAGTTCCCATCTGTCCTGGGCCCCCAACAGTCTGCTCTCAACGCCGCAGCCGGAGGGGTCTTGTTAAAAGAAAATCAGAACATGTCACTCTCCTACTTCTCACGCCCAGGGGCTTCCCATTTCACTTTAGAGTAAAACTTAAATAATTACAGTGGCCTATAAACAAGGCTCAACACAAACTGGCCCCTCCCGACACCAGTGAAGCTCCAACCTCGGCTGCTGGGGCGGGCGCTGCTATGTCCTGTGCCACGCATGGCTGCCCCCAACCCACAGGCTCACTCCCTGACCTCCTTCTGCAGGAAACCTTCCTGACTTGTATTAAAAGTTCTACTCGCCTCCAGCCTACCCACCTTTCCTGCCTTCTTATGCTCTACAGCATTTATCACCGTTTAATATACTATTTCTTTTACTTGCTTAAAAAAGTGTTCACCTCTACATGAGAATGGAAGTTTCCTGAGAACAGGGTTGTTTTTTGTCATTTTGTTCTGTTTTATTTCTGTTTCCAGTGTGTGGAAAAATGCTGCGAACAAAGTAATCCCTCCAGAAATATTCCAACAGTGATTGGCACAGGATAAGTGGTCCATAAATATGACTAGTAATTGCCACCTTGCTCGCAACTGATCAGTTCTGCTTCCCTGAGCAGGAGCAGTTCATGGGGACATGTTGGTTACCAGAGAACGTGCGCTAACAACTCCCAGAGGGTGTGTGAGCAGCAGGCTGCCGCCCGCCCAGGTGGCTGCCATCACATTTAGCCCATCTGAAGTCCACCCAGGGAAGGTGCAGAATTGTGCGCTCTGCTTGCTACCCTGACCCCAATTCCTCACCCAGGCTAGACTATTCCCTGGTTGGGGTTGGGGTGGGGGCAGGGGCTACTGTGCTCAGAAAAGATCAGCACAACAATTGACAAAGATAGAAGAGTCTGAAAGAATCCCCAGGTGTTAATAGCAGTTTTCTTTGGGAGGGTATTTTTTATTTTGTGTGTTTTGCTGATCTGAGTTTTCTTTAATACACAAATAAAAGAAAAATATTTGAAAACTTTGTTTCGTAAAAAGGAGAAAGGAAAATTAGATTTAGAGATGCCTGTGCCAGCAGTGTCTCAGAAATGTCAGCATAGGGAGTGCCTCGCCCCAGGAGTGGGACCTACCGACCTGGGGGCAACTGTGTCCCTAGGGAAGGGGGGATGCATTTATCCCGACATCAACGGGCGTTAGGTTCCTCTGACCAGTTCCACTTGTTATAACGCCGCACTAAGCAACGTCTGAGAACGTAGTGTCCCAGGAAAATTGCCTGCAGGGAGGGTGTGCACTCCCGAGAGTTACATTTTCTTCATTAAAAAAAAAAAAAAATGAATACATTAGCTCTCTGAATTTGGTTTAGAGGATGAGAGAATTTTTTGCAGATCCTAGTTGAGAAAATCCTACCCTCAAAGCTGTCCCATTCAAACTCCTGTGTTAGTTTCACATGTTTGCCCTCGTGTGAACTGGAGCCCCGAGTCACCTGGTAGTGAGAGGTGGATCTGGATCTGGTTACCACTGCGACCAGTTACTGCGGCTCTCGCGGAAGAAGACGAATTTTGTTGAAACTGTGGCAGGGAATAGAAGGGCGACGCTACTGAAAGACGCGAACCTGTCTCACAGTGCCAGCGAAGTGACCGGATCTCTCTGGTGGGTAGCTGCATGTTCGACCTGTATTTCGCGCCTGCAGCTGCACATTTTAACCTTCTGGGAGAGTGAATGGCATGATTTATGCCCAGCAATGTCGCTACAACTTTATTTTTTTTACATAAAAGTCTTTCGGGGAGCTTATTTCGATTGAAATCCCAGGCCCCACTCAGACTCGGCTGTTGGTCAGCACCCAGAGAGGGTGGTCCTAACTGGACCTTGTTTGGCCGCTCTGTTCTGTCTGTGCTGATCCAGCAAGGCCCCGCCCCCGCCCCGCCCCGCCCGGCCCCACCCCCGCCCGGCCCCGCCCCGCCCCTTGTTCTGCGTCTCCTCTGTTCTTCTCACTCGCTCATCCCGGCCTATCTGTCCTGCAGCTTCCCCCTCGCCCGCCCTGTGGGGCTGATGTTTGTGAAGCCTCCTTCTGCACTGCGCTCAGGGTCTCTCTGTGGGTCATCCTTACTCCTTGGACCCCATGGTTTGCAGTCACCCCGGACCGGACCCTAGGTCCATGCCAGAATGAGAATAGTGACTGGGAACCGTTGCCATGGGCAAATGTATTCCCTTTCAGAGTCCAGGAAAGAAAGAAAGGCCTCAGAATGTGCATTTTTAAATAAGACCTCCAGGAAGTTATGATATAGTATGTATGGGGTTGGGGGTGTCTTTGGATAACATTTTGAGAAACATTTTAAAAAGCAGTGTGCCTTTTTCAAGCTGTAGATCATAATATCCTCAAGGGCTATGACATCAATTTCGTGGGTCATTACCAGCATTAAACAAACACAAACAAAAACAGAATAGATCAGAGTACATCACAGAAAATAAATGTATTTCTTATTATGGGTTGTAGTTTAAAAAAAACAACACAAGAAATGACTCTGGGTTAAGGAGTAGACTCAGAAATCAGCATTTTCAATTTCATTTCTTAATGTAACAGTGGAGAGAAACAGAAATCTGCAAGACTAATTTTCATTGTTCATTGGATCATTCAGGAAGGATTTATCAGTGATCAAAAAGCCCAGATAGCCTGCATTTCTGGTCTTGGCAAGGGGGCTGCAGAGGAGGGGAGTAAATGAGCAGGGCACTCTGTTTCACTGGGTGGCTGACAGTGTACCCCACCTGCCAGGGTCTCCATTCATTCCCCAGTACTGAGTATGGCTAAATATATGAGTATAGTATAGTATAATAATAATAATTACTACCTATATAATTACATATTTTTTCTAGACAGATAGATATAATTGATTTATTGTCATTGTTTTCTTTAAGTCCAATATTCTGTGGCCTCCTACATCTAAGCAACCTTAAGGTTTATTGTCCCACACCAGTAATACTAAACACGCACAATAGGAGGCCATTTTAATTTCAAATATAAGGGTTTTTGTTTGTTTTTGCTTAAGTAATTTAGTAGATTCAAAAGTCTTAAAAGTAAAATATTATGGAGCTAGAGAGGGATTTCTATATATCAAATTGCTCCTCTTTCACGGATCAATATTTTGATGAAAGAGTGTCAAAACCTACAGAAAAGTTTTATCAGAGTTTATTTGAACCAAATTTTGAGGATATTCTAGAAGCAAGATTTCAACGGATTGAGAAAGTTCTCCAGAGAATGGCAGTTTTGCAGCTTATTTCATGCACTTAGAATCAAAGGAGAAAATGTCAGGAAGGTGCATGGAATCAAGTGTGGCAGATTAGGGAGGTGGGAGAAAGTGAAGAGGAGAGAGACCTTCCTTCACCATGGTGGGTGCAGCCGAGTCAACACTGATGGTCTGCAGCACAGAGCTGGTGTGCAGACAGCGAGAGCCTAGTGAGGGGTTCCGTGGCCCGGTGCCAGGGAAGTAACTTTGAGGGGTCTGGCATTTCAAAGGGATGTTACCTTAGATGCGTAAGAAAAATGGACAGAGCTCACTTGGGAAAGGACTGACCTTTTTGCTCAGGAAGCTATAGGCTTGGGATGTGATGATGGCCATGACCTGCCCAGTGAGGAATTTGTGACCATCCTGTGTGCTCACCCCTGGTTACTGAGCTTGCCAGGCCTGCGATGTGGCCCCTGAGTGTGTTGGATTTATTCCATAGCCCCTTGTTTGTTCACAGATGCCTGGTGGTCTTGATCTTAGAGCCTTGGGTGGGGAGCCCGTGAGATGAAATGGAGAAGTGGAAAGCCTACACTTTCCAACAGCTTCAGGGTTGTGAAGAGAAGAAAGAAACTGCAGATAAGTCCAGAAGGATTTCTCCTCTTCTGGAGCTCAAGCCTTGAGTGAGTGAAAGTATGGAACATTAGGTAGGTATTGAGGCAGCCACAATCCTGGGGCTCAGGGCTGCTTTCCTGGGAGGAGCCTGGAGGAGGCTGCCGGCTTCTTGGGGGTCTTGGCATGCTGCTTGGCTCCATATCCAACGTGGCTTCAGAATGATGGTGCAGAGCCAACTGACCGGACAGGCGACCTGGCTCCTGGCTCCTCGCTGGCCTCATCTTGCCCATGGAGATGCCTGTGGGCCTTACTGAAGGGGCTGGGGGAACCAGGGCACCAGCAGGACAAAGAGGGGTCTTGGTGAAGGAACAGGTGCCTGGGACCACAGACTCCAGGGACAGGTACCATGACATGACCTGAGAGGGCCATATGGAACCAGCCCCACCACAGTGATTAGCAGTTAAAGGTGCAGATCAGACCAGCCTTACTATAGCAGGGCCAGCAAGCCCCCGGAGGACACCCACTGCGGGGAGCCAGCAGGATGCCGAGTGCACCCCTTGAGAGGGACAGGAGGGTTAGAGCCGCACCCTGGAAGGCTGAGAATTTACCCAAGAGACCAAGTCATCCAAAATACACAATTTATACCAGCCCCGCTAGGAACGTGAACTTTGAATAATCTGATTGCTTAACTAAAAAGAGATTGTTTAAATCCTAAGAGACCAGAAACTTTAATTAGCAAGTTAATTAACAAGTTTCTCTGCTACCTGGTGAGGATGGAGGTGTGTAGAAAATTAACTACATCTTCTTTGTCTGCATGCGTATTTAGCCTGTGTTATTTGTAACCCTGATACACTGGCTGAGGAAATGCACATGAAACCCCAAGGAAAGTTTTTTCTCTCAGTTTTGCTCTGTCTTCAAACTATGCTTTGTCAGGGAGGCAAAGGGTTGGGCGCCCGCCGTCTACCTAAGTCACCCCACGCCCTGTGTATGAGCTCAGGCGTCACTGTCCACCCATTATGTCTATGCCCTGTGGATAGGCCTCTCAGCCCACAGCAAATCACCCCCCTGGACCTCGTCTCTTCCCCACCTCCTAGGGACGAAGCGATAAGGGAATGTATAATCTTCCATATCTGAAGTCCAGAGGCTTGAGGCTTGTTGGATTCAGTGGCTTGGCAATGCTGCCGAGGCTCTGGTTTGGTTCCATCACTCTGGTCTGTTGTCATAGTGACATCTTAACTTGCACATTGGTAGAAGACGTCTGAGGCGGTTCCATGAGTTGCGTGCAGTCATGACAACGTCCAGAGGAGGTGAGGCCGTTCCTTCCTGTGTTCCCTAAAGCCCGGTGCAGATTTCTCTCAATCACAGAATTTTGTCACCAGCCTACTCCTAGCCAAATGCTGGGAAGGGTGATGGGATTACAAAGATGACATGAGCTTGCCTAGACTTGGGTCCAGGGTCTGGGTCCATATGGAGCAGGCGGAAGGAGCAGCCATTCATTAGGGCATGTGGTTCTGACAGGATAGGGGACAAGAGCGAAAGCAGACACAGGTGATGCCTCCACTCAGCACCTGCCCCTGTCATTCCCTCCACAGGGCCCAGCCCAGAGGCGTGGGAAAGTCCACTTGGTGAAAAGGGCGGGAAGGAAGAATTGTGACCAAAGAAGACATTATACCAGAGTAGTTGAGAAGACTAAAAGCTTGAGAAAGCAAAGAGGGTGGAGGCTGAACACTTCAGGACATGGACATGCATCAAGAGGGTACCAGCGAGCTCTGGTCATCAGGGGCCTCTCTACCGAGCCTGGTCAGGGGAGGGACCTGATAGTCATGGAGCTGGGCGGGGCGCTGGGCTCTAGGAGAGGCTGAGAGTCAGACAGGGCTGGGCAGCACCTGCCCTGTATCTCACGACCGTGGGCCTTGTTTTGTAACCTTTCAGCATTCAGTTCTCTTTCATCTTCACTGGGGATTGATGCAATTTTTTTCTGGCTGGTTGCACAAATAAAAATTTGTCAGCTGGACCACAGTCAAATTTAATTAGATACTTTAATACCCAAAACAAACAAACAAACAAATCCAAAACATTTAACTTGCCTATTAAGTATTCAGTGATTCTAGTCTCGGTCCATATTATTCCAGTCACACCTCTTTCCTGGAGTTAGGGTTTTTATTTTGAAATTTCATCAGTCACTCTCTACCATAATCATTAAGTAAATGTTTTCAGCTGTGAAGTCACCTTGTCTTGAAAACTCCAAGTCATCTGAGCTCCTGTATCATATCTACAGAGACGCCAAACACAGGCACCTTTACTTGTGGAGTGCCTCTCACCTGGACAGTGGTTAGACGCATGTAATTAAATGCGAGGCTTTTGGGAGCCACTTAATCAGCTACTACACAATGCAATGATCAAAACCTGGAATTACATTGACATAATAATGTTGCTAATCTGGGAATCTTATTCAGATTTTGCCAATTAACTAATAATATCCTTATAGCGTAACACACACACCAAATAACATGTTGCATTCAGTTGTAATGTTTATTTAGTTTCCTTTACTTTGAATAGTTCCTCAGTCTTTCTTTACCTTTCATGGCATTAATACTCTAAAGAGTATAGTGTATACCGTGTCCCTGATCTGGACCTGGTTTGTTGCTTTCTCACTATTTACACCACTCATTTGAAAGCTTCACTCTGACCAGGAAAATACCTTTAGTTAATGCTCATTATAGCCCAGCAAAGTTCACATTCTCTGGTCTCAAGATTCTGACTATATTCCTCTCTCCAGCCTAACTTTTCATACCCCAGCCAGACTGGACTAAACAGTCAACAATCATCTCTGTTCTTTAAAAAAAAATGTATCTATTTTGAATGACACTTGACATTCAATATTTCCTTAGTTTCAGGTGAATATTAGAATAGTGCTTAGATGCGTATAACTTAGAGAACAGTGCTTAGATGCATATAACTTACAAAGTGACCCACCATAGCTAACTATTCTTAAGCAATTCTTTCATATTGTATCATTCTCTCCAGTTCCATTTCACCAACTGATACCTACTCTCCTTCATCTTTTAAGAAAAAATGCAGCCCGGTGGGTGTGGCTCAGTGGATTGAGCTCAGTCTCATGGACTGAGAGGTCCCAGTTTGATTCCCAGTTGGGGCACGTGCCTGGGTTGTGGGCTGAATCCCCAGTAGGGAGAATGCGGGGGGCAGCCAATCGATGTTTCTCACAATGATGCTTCTCTCTCTCTCTCCCTTCCTCTTTCTCTCTAAAAAAAAAAAATCAATAAAAACATATTAAAAAGAAAAGAAAAAAATGCAAATACCACCTGAAACTACCTATGTTTTCTCCCCAGTCATAGAATCATCTTTACCCTTTATTGAACTTCTCTTGAACTTTAGAGTTTTATGTTGATTCCCAGAAAAATTAGGATATGAAACACAAGTCTATGAACACTTAAAGCAAGCAAGCAGTAATGACTAGAAGCCAGCTTCCCACAGTGAAGTCAAGCTACATCAGCGGAATCCTATTCCTTCTGGTGGTGAGGTTGGTTGTAAGACTGCAGCCTCAGGGAAGTACAGAGGTGTCTCCCAGTGACCAAGGCACGTGACCAAGCCTTGCAGTGCAGACCAGGAATAGCAATAAGAGCTACTTATTACTATTGACATACAGATTCTTGGCCACTAGAGCCATTCTTTCCCCAAACCTGGGGCCACTCATCCCCACAGACATGCTCACCTTACTGCCTCCAGGCAAGAGGCTGTCAAGAGGTCTAGCCCAGGTCACACCTGTGGCCAGTCCAGCTCTGACTCTGTGCTGCATTTCTAGTCTGCTTTCTGGATTCTAAAACCAAGTCCTCACTTGGTGTTCAAGTTCTGATAACTAGTACTTATTGACTTTCTATGCACTATTATAATTATTGTTGTTGTTTTGATTGTTAGGGAGAGGGAGAGAGAGAGAGAAACCTCGACTGGCTGATTCCTGCATGGCCCCCACTAGGGATGGAGCCCAAAACCCAGGCATGTGCCCTAACTGGGACTCAAACTAGCAACCTTCTGGTGCACAGAAGGATGCCCAACCAACTGAGCCACACGGACCAGGACTCTCTGCCTTGTTGTTCATCTTTGTTGCATTCTTAGTCTGCTTTGCCTCCAGGACCATGCTTTCATCTCACTGTATCTCCCCCTGGGAACTGGAGTCCTGCCCATGGGCTTGACTAGGAGCTAAGGCTATTCTAGATCACAGACTGCTCTCCTGATGCTCAATGTTCCTCGCTGGATTTCCAAATACCTGCCCTATCCCTCTGCCCTACGTCCATGTTAGAATAAGTCCACTGGGTTGTGTGATCCTCATTCTGTCTTTCCCAGGTGACCACTTGCTTGTTGTCTGTTACCATAATTTCCAGATACTGGCAGCTGCTGGCTGTTGGACTGACATGTGGATCCGTCTTCTGATGCCTGGCCTCCCCTTCGGCAGGTGCACGCTTCTACCTGGATCCTTTCCAAATTATCCTGACCTGCCGTTCCCGACCACAGGTCATCGTACTCTCTTCACTGCGGAGTGCTCGCTGATCTAACACCCACATGTGGAGGCTGCGGGGTGCTGGAGCAATGTCAGTTCGGCAGGAGATCTCTAGAGACTAGTGAAGGGCTCTGGACTTGACGATGCACTGTTCAACTTTTTCTTTTTTTTTGCATCAAGGACTAGAAGGAAGCTGGAGAAAGAATGTTCATCACATTTTCAGATGCTATAGTCCAGGGAAATAGTGAATCTAGACCTTTGATATTTTGAGAATATCCCAAGATTGCTATGACAGGGCAAAACAAAGGATATAACCTTTAAAATGAAAATGTGAAGACCTTCACTTAGGTTCTAAGCGTGATGTCTGAAGCACAGGAGAGCGAAAGTCTGGCTCACAGTGCCTAGCACTGGACAATCCAACGCTGCAGAACTGCAGTGGCTCTTTCCCCGTCATGCGGGGTCTCGTTGCCTGGGCCTTCGCCTGACCTTTCTCTTCCATCTGGAAAGTCCTTTCATCTGTCCAACTCTTCCGCATCCTATAAGGCTCAGACAGTCGCCTCCCTCAGAGGTCTTCTGTGGCCCTGAGTGTTTCTGTGTCCTTGTGCTGATGCAGAACTGAAGCAGGTAGATGGCCTGTGTCCACCTCCCAGAGGAGGCTGTGAGAACTCCGAGCTCTGGACGAAGGTCTTCTTCCTCATTTATAAGGAGTGCCTAGCCCAGGACATGGTGCATAGCAAGTATTGATTAAGGAAGGTGCTGGGACAGGCCTGGTCCTCTTAAAAGCTTCCTCCTCTTCTCTGGGCTGAGCCCTGGAGGACCTAAAAGTGCTTCAAGTTTCCTTCTAGATTCCCCCTCTGAAATCTGCTTTTCAACTTTCGCCGTTCCTTCTTGACGCTATTTCACAATGCATTTTTATTTTTACCTCAGCCTGCACTTTCAATGTTAAATCTGTAACGTTCCCTTGCTCTCTGGCCTGCCCTCATCCAGGACACCCTTTCTGATCTTCTCCTTAGCCTGGGCCCTCAAACCCAGGGAAGGGCCAGCCTTGTCCACGCGCCCAGATCCTGTTCTTTTTCCCAGCTGGTGAAAGAATCCTTTTGTTCACTAGACCTCCCTGGACCCCTCTCCCTCCCACGACGCACCTGCTTCTCCTGGCCAGGACGATGGCGGCGGTAGCGAGAGCTGGGGCTTCAGGTGACTTCAAGTTCAATAAAATCCATCAGTGCGCCGCAGGTGCTACCAAAGCACCTGCTCGTGTATAATTCATTACTAGGAGCATAACAACCTTGAGGCGCAGTGGCCCCGATACACTTGAACTAGATCAGATCCATTCTGGCGTCACGTTAGGACAACACAAAACTAGTTCTTCCAGAGGAGGCCACCCAGCAGCAGGAAGGCCTCCAGGCCCTCTCCTGGAAACCAGGCCACCTGGGGAGATGACTCTGACGTGAGGGTATCATGCAGAATGTTCTTTAGAACTTGTGAGCTTAGCTTTCTAAGTGGAGATTAAATTAAGTGAAGATTTTTGTTTGCTTAATATCAGGAGGAATTTATGCTCAGTGAAAACTGTTCAAATGCAGAATGGGGGCTTCTTGTGGGATCTATATGTGTATAACTACAGGGTAATTTCTTCACACTCTTAGTGTATATTATGTAAAATATTTTATATGTTTTAAGAGTGTTGAAAAGTGACCTTGGATACCAAGTGTTCTCTAGAGTGTGCACTATGACAGGAGTTGAATTTTATAATTGTTTTCTTTTATCCTCACCCGAGGACATTTTTCCTTTTTTTTTGTTCAGATAGAGTGGGGGGGGGGGGGGAGAGAGGGAGACATCGACGTGAAAGGGACACATCGAGTGGCTGCCACCCACATGACCCAACCAGGGCCGGGGACAAATTTCAACCGAGGTACGTGCCCTTAGCGGGAACCGAACACAGGTCTCTCTGGACTGCAGGCCGACGCTCTAACCACTGAGCAACTGGCCAGGGCTGAATTGTATAATTTCTAAGGTCCCCTTACTTCTAAAATTTCAGTCCTATGAAATTTTAAAGTACCCATTTCCGCCTATTTTCCTATTTGTACATGTAGTTGTCTGATTTGTCCCACTATATTGCAAGCTTCTTGAATACAGAGATATTTTATCTTATTCACCTTTGCTACCCTTATAAAGGTCCACATAGAATATATAGATTTAATCAATATTAGATAAATTCATGGATGGATAGGTGGATCAAACAAGAACCATGTGGACTCTTTCAAGAGTTTTCCTGTTACCTTAAGAAAACTCTCAAAATTTCCCCCTAATTTTAAAATTGACATAAACTAACAACTCTACTCCCTGCAATGTTAGGGGAAATAGCTACTATAATACACTGGAAATATAAAGCTGTTAGGAAAAACACAGTAAAAAATACTTTATAAATGATCTTTGTTCTGCCTCAAACCCTTCTATTAAAAATTGACTTTAAAAAATTATGGAATTTTATAGCAGACATCTCAGGCTCGGATGCATTTTTATCTGAGATAATTTTTTTTTTACTATGCCATATTTGTTGCAATACATCTTTACAGAACCATAAAACACTTTTCTTGGTGTAAGTTAGAATGTATTACCCACATAACACAGCTTAAGTTTCACTACCTAATTCAATGACTTAAATAAAAATATCCACTTCCTTATTAATTATCGAAAACTGCAGCAGACACAAACTTATCAAGGGTCAAAGCAAGAGATTTTTTTTTTAAGAGTGATGTGAGTTTGCCTTGCTGTGGACACCTATCGAGATATCTGCCCCAATCCCAGTCTCATACTATTCATTCAATTCACAGCTATAGGCAAATAGACCTGGGTTGCCCCACGACCAAAACTGAAGCCATCATAGCCTCTTCCTCCAAAGTCTGAGCTTGAGAGTAAATGTCAGGCTCTCTCCTTGTAGCTGTGTCCATCACATGTCAACTTTGATCTCATTTCAGTCCTATTCCCCAGTGTCTTCCATATCATGGGAAACCTTTCTTGTGTTGTCATTGTTTTTAATTGTCTTTATAATGCATCTGCACATTATTAGGTCTATGATGGTTGCAGTCTCCTGGGGAGTATCAATACTGAGTCAATATTAATTTTTTTATCCTCATCCAAGGACATTTTTTCATTTTTTGTTCAGATAGAGTGGGAGGGGGAGAGAGAGAGAGAACCATCGATGTGAAAGGGACACATCAAGTGGTCACCACCTGCACAACCCAACCAGGGCCGGGACAACCTGCAACTGAGGTACACGCCCTTAGCGGAAACCAAACCTGGGTCTCTCTGGACTGTAGGCCGACACTCTAACCACTGAGTCAAAATGGCCAGGGCGAGTCAATATTAATTTGATAATATTTGGGTTGCAAGTAATATTGGATGTATTTTAGGAAAACAACAGAATTTTTTTTTTTTCCTGTGGTACGTGCCCCTAGCAGGAACTGAACCCAGGACTCTCTGGTCTACAGGCCAATGCTCAACTGCTGAGCCAAACTGGCCAGGGCAACAGGAAAATTTTTAAAGACTATTGGAGTACCTAATGAAATCTAAGAACACAGAGGCAGATAGCAACAATACCAGGACTAGAATCCTGTTTGTTGATTAAATGTGTTGCTTGGACAATTAATGAAAGTCAGTTATTAAAATATTTTCTTATCTCTTAGACATTTTTATTGCTTGTTGGCCTTTTGTTTATTTTTCAGTTTTATTTCAAGTAGGTTTACAAAGGTTGGCCTGCTGAGAACATCTCTTCATAAACCAGAATGTTTTATTTGCCACCAACAGTGAACACTTATTTATCATACATTCTGTCAATCTCAGTATCACAGAATCCCTATTCATAACACCTCTTTTGATAGTATATTATGAATATCACTTAGGTTCTTCAAGATCCCAAAGTGCTTTCTGAATTCTTTACAAGAAGCTAAACATAAACTATAATTAAGTGTTCACTGTTTCTTCATTTTGTAAAAATGATGGGGTTTGTATTTGCTACATATGAAGATGCTATTTACCAGAATCTTGAGGTCCAATCAGAGTGAGCAGAGGATCCTCACAAGCAATATCAGAAGCTAGATTAGCTCCATGCCACCAGAGGGCGACCTAACCTAATTATGTGAATGTGTTGCTCCCAGGAAGGGAGACCTGGGATGTGGAGTGAGCCCCAAATTGCTGAGGGGGGGATTATCACAAAGAACCTGTACTTGGAAAATTAAAATAAGGATACACATGATTCCCTACCTTCCACTTTGTCCTATTTGTTCTTCCTTGTTTCCAAAAAACCAGTTTCATTCATTAAGGATTTACTTAATATTTACTGTTGACAACTTGGTATTTTTATTTCTTGCCTTGGCTATTTTTAATTCCTGCTGTTGCCTCCTAGCTGTCTCTGGTAACGATGAACTTGTTTCTTTAGGTCAAAAGATTATGTAGAAAATGATGCATTACAATATGTGCAACTCACTGCCTAAAATGGAAATGTGGCCCTGAACCATTTCTTACAGTTAGGGACCCTCCTGTTCTCTTTCTTTATTTATATTTTTTTAAATATGTTTTCAGCTCTGGCCAGTTTGGCTCAGCGGTTGGAGCATCAGCCTGTGGACCAGAGAGTCCCGGGTTCGGTTCCTGCTAGGGGCACGCACCAAAACAAACAAACGAACAAACATATATATATATATATGTTTCCACTGATTTTTTTTTTTTTTAGAGAGAGAAAGGAAGGGAGAGAAAGAGAAACATCAATGTGAGAGAGAAACATTGCTCGCCTAACTCCTGCACGCCCCCTACTGGGGATCAAACCCACAACCTGGGCATGTGCCCTGACCCGGAATCAAATGGGTGACTCTCTGTCCATGGGATGATGCTCAATCCACTGAGCCAACTTGGCCAGGCGGGACACTCCTGTTCCAAAGATTCATGTCGATGTTTGTTCCATGACCTCCCCGGCTCCCGTCCCCGTGTTCCCACAGCAGCAGAGTTCTCATGGTCTAACCAAGTTCCTAACAGTTGAGTAGGGACCCCATCCAGCCCCATCGTCCAGTAGTAATGGAAACAGCTTGTGAAACACACAGAAAGTTTTGTTCCGTCTTTTCCTTAGTCTTTTGCTTTTCTTTTGAGATAATATGCATTCTTTTTGGCTTCTTTTCAGACATTACCTGGTATTGCTACTTTCCAGCTTTTCTGTTATCTCGGTCCCCTCCTCTGAAACCAGTGGCTGGGTTGGTGTCATTGTCAGCACCCTCTCGTTCCAGCCCCTGCACTGGTTTGTCTCTTGTGGAGCCAAGTACATCATTGGTGTGTGTTTTCTCGTTTACTTTGGTTTCAATTCAAACACACACCAGGGCCAGCCATTCAGTCCGAATTCGTGCTGCTTTCTGTTCCTTCTGCAGAACATGAAAGCAGCCCCCACTGCGGTCCCAGACAAACAGCGGATCATTGCCTGATAGCAGCCCTCTGGTTCTCACAGGCAGCACCCAGCGCGTCACAGCCCCTCCCTGCTGAAGAGCTTCCGGCCTGCAGGGGCCTATGAGGGGAGGTGCCTTTGAAGTTGGGTGGACGCTGTCCTTGGTGTCCCCTGCCCACAGCATTCACCCCTCATAATATCTCAGGAAGTCGACGATTCTTCCTGGGAAACAAATCCGATGGCTGCTACGATCCGTGTGATGTGCTCCCAAGCCCCACGTTATACTGAGAATATGGGGATGTTCATGTTTTCCTGGCCCCAGACTGTGCCCAGCACTTAACCAGCAGCCCCAGGACCAAACAAACGTGCTGCCCGGTCAACACGTGTCCTTTCCGCTCCAGCAGAAGCTGCTGTTCAAACACAACCAGGGTCCTGTTGGAAGGAGGGCCGGCGGTGCACTCGCGCTCAGCAGGTCGAGCTGCAAGCACCCCTCCTGGAGTGAACGCTGTTCTTCCTCCTTGTCCTTTCCCTCAGTCATTGGGCTTTCGATTAGAATGAAAACCAAGTCAGACGAGGTCTGTTTTTCTCCTTTCCCATTCTCAGTAAGCACTGGTAAAAAGACTCAGTAAACAACTGGTCTCTCTAGTGCTTAGCATATTCAATATTAACTATCAAATAAGAACAGAGAGTCCCTTTTCCAGCCCCTCTGCCTAACACCAGAAATGTTACATTTATCATCGTCGTAGTAGTTAACATTTTTCCAGGTTCTTTGCTGTGCCAGGCATCTGTGCTAAGCACTTTGTACACAGTAGGTCATTTCATTTCCACTACGGCCTTTGCAGGTAGTATTACTGCCATTCCTATTTTACAGATAGAGAAACTGAGGATGGTGGAGTATAAGGTATTTGCTCCAGATCTCACAGCCGGTAAGATGAGCGTTGACTCCACACCTGTAACCAAACTCTAGTCTGGACTTAAACACGGTGCAAATGGGAACATGTATGTAAGTGGCACAGCTTGGCTTTTACATCACCGGTCACTCTTCTATAGTTCACCTAAGATCCCACGCCGTAGAAACAGGCGTCACACCCTAGCAGTTTCTCTAGCCAAAGGGAAACTTTAGGGTCTCCTGAACTTAATAGCTGCATGGACTGAGGAACGTCTCCGGGCTGGGGAGACCAGGTCCAGCTTCTGCAGTGGTTACCGGACCTTTCTCCCGTCTCCTTCCCCACCCTCTGGACTCACACAGCGGCTGCAGGAAGTTGAGAGGGTGGGTCTCCCGGACTGCTCAGGTTTTAGCCCTTGAGGCTGACACCAAGCTTTCGGAGCTGTACGGCAGCTATCTCCTTATTCTAAATTAATACGTTTTGCACGATTGAAGAGTAACAGCAAGCAATTCACACATCTTTCAGAGTGCACGCTGTGTGCACACAACTCTGGGGTCTCTGCAGGAGATGAAGAAGGACGATGCAACATGGCCTCTGGTGTGGATGTGGACATAAGCAAAAGGGACAGACTCGAGGCCCATGGCACTCCTCTCTGCTCCTAATTCCCGAGTCCAGCCCGTCACCCCTGGGGCACACTGCGCTTCCTGGTCCAGCAGAAAATAATCAATGATTTATGGCAGCTGTTTCTTTCAGCTTAAAAATGACTGAGGACACAAAGAGCCTTCGTGTGTTACCTCTAACAATAGTCATCATTCAAAATGAAAGCGGATACAATTGTTAAATGGTTATGTGCTAATTTATTTGAAAATAACAATAAAAAATTCATTGCCTATAACATATTTTATGAAAAATAACTGCATTTTCCCCAAAATGTTAATGAGGAAAATGGCATGGTCTTACATTTGAAAGAATACCTTTAATGACTGACTTAACAAAAGAGAGCGTGATTCTCATAACTGCCCCTTCATTTACCATCTGTTGGGATATGTTGTTTTGATTGAAGTATATGAAAAAATATAGCCTCACAGAAATATGTACCCTCCCCCTGAGAAGTGTTTTAGGGACCTCTGGGGGTCCTCAAACCACACTTGGACACCAGTAATGTTTGTGTAGAGTTTGGGCACAGGCATTTTGTGTAGCTTAATGTAAGCCTATGACCACATCCTGGCACAGATATGAGGTGTCATATGACTGGGGGTGGCCAAAGAGGCAGCTACCTGAGCAACAGAGTTTGAGAAGCATGAAAAAATGCCTCTGTCCCAAAGTATCTCCTTTTCACTGGCCCTCGTGGTGCCATGAACCTGGTCATCAGTCTTATTTTGAGGTTAAGACATTGAATGCTTCTATTTAAATGTAAAATTATTAATCATCTCTTAAACACTATTAAATGGCATAAATGTACAAGACTTAGAGCTATAAATATGAATAAAACAGAATAATAGAACAATTTGTTAGCAAGTAGCTCCCTAGGAGAATGAAAACCATGGTTTTGATGGGAAAGAGAAGAGCAGCTGACGCGTCTGAAAGGGTGTCCCCCAGGACTCGTTCAGTCCAACGTGGAGGTGCGGGGAGGACGTTGCGTAGGGACATCCAGCATTCTCCTCTGGGAAAAAATGTACCATGCCTCCCTCTCCCAACTATTGTCAGTACTATTGGACATTCTCACCCGTCATTCAGGAATCCACCAGAGAAACAGTCTCGAGGTTCTGTGTATATTTATATATCTAGATCTAGATCTAAATCACAAAGTCACCACCAGGCAATTAAGACTAATTGCTGCCCCTCAGGGGGTGAGACCTCAGTTTGCAACATTAACTTCCCAAACTCCTGCTAAATCTCTATCTCTATCATCTCTATCTCTGTATCATCTATCTATATCTATATCTATATCTATATCTATATCTATATCTATATCTATATCTATATCTATATCTATATCTATATCTATCTATTACACACACACACACACACACACACACACACCACACATTTATTGGAAGAACTTAACTTACAATATTGCAGGTCTAGGGAAGTCCTAAATTCACATGGTGAGCTGTCAGGACAAAAAAGCTGGATACTCTGTGGCAGGAGCGGATGTCATACTCCACAGGCAAAATGTCTTCTTCTGCAAGGAAATCTTAGTTTCCACCGATTGGCTCCGGACTGCTCAGATTATCCAGGATAGTTTCCTTTACCTGAAGTAGACTGTGGATCGTAATCACATCCACCAAACACCCACCCAGCAGCCCCTGGATTCGTGTCTGATGAACTGACTGAGTGTAATCGCCCAGCCAAGTAGACACATACAACCGACCATCACACCACCTTTTCATGAATTCGTTTAATCGACTTCTTCCTTCTTGAAAACTTTTTAGAAATTAAAAAAAAAGAAGAAGAAGAATAAAGAAAAAGTCAGAGCAAGGGGATAGCTGATCAGGTGGGAGGGGAGCAGTGGAAAGACAGAATCAAGCAGAGAGGTTGCCACGGAGATGTATGCACCGCACCCAGAATGACAGAGGGAGGACAAAGAACCTGAAGAGAGAGGAAGAGGGAAGAGTGTTTCTGAGTTAAACTGCTCCCATCACTAACTTTAAAGTAGGAATTAGGGAAACTACCATTATTTAAAACGCTTTATTTCCTTTACTCTGAGCTAAATGGCATAGTTATCAGAGTTTGCCAGGTAGGGATACACAGTTCTGGGGGTTCAAGTGACCTGAAATGATTAACTATAGATCCCGGCTGGAGCTGGCCTCCCATCCCTACATGCTTCGTGGAGATAAGTTTGGTTCTTCTCAATTTCAACCTGGGGAAGATGTGTGGCCTCTGTCCTCTCTCGGCCCAGGCTTCGGCTCGCAGTCAGGCCGTGCGGAGGCGACCTCGAGGTGGCCCCCGCAGTCCTGCCCTCGGTATTCACGACGTTGGCTTCATCCACTTTCCTGAGGGTGGGTTGAGCTAGTGAATCACTTTTCATGAATAGAATACGGAGTGATAGGCTGTCATTGCTGAGATTAGGTTTCTAAAGACTGTGACTTCCATCTCTCTCTCAGTCTTCTTGTTGACTTGTTCTAACAGAGCTGACTGTCATGCTGTGAGCTGCCCGTGGAGAGGCTGGAGAGGCAAGGGACTGAAGGCAGCCTGTGGCCAACAGTTGGTGAGGAGCTGAGGCCCTCGGAGCCACAATTCGCAAAGATCCAAATCCTGTCAGTTAACAGGTGGGACGTCGGAAGCGGATCCTTCTCCAATCAGGCCGTGATAGGACCCTTGCTGACCCTTTGAATGCAGCCCGTGAGAGACTCTGAGTCCGAAGACTAAGCCATACTCAGATTCCTGCCCCACAGAAACTGAGAGACGATAAATCTTGTTTTACGTGACTAAGATTTGGGGTAATTCGTTATACAGCAGCAGATAACTAATACAGACTGCCTGAATTTAAATCCCACCCCTTATTAGCTATGTGACCTCCAGCAAGTAACTTGAATTCTTTGCCTCCTCTTAAAATGTAGACAATAACAACACTGTCTGCAAAGGCCTATTATAGAATGAAATGATTTAATATATAAAAATAGATAGCACCTGGCACACAGTAAATGTTAGCCTGCTCCTGCTACTACTACTATTACTACCATCAGAATCATTAACAGTTAGGGAAAGATCACTGTGTATGTCCTTCTAGAGAAACACAAGGTCACCGCCAGCAATTAAGATTGATGTCTGCTCCTGGGGGAGCTAACCTTACATTTTCAACATTCAACGTTCCAAGCTCCTGCTAGCTTCATGCAATTCTAAGTTTGAAATGGCATGTCCGTACACACAGGTGGTCCCCAGGAGCCCAGGGCCTTGCAGAGCCCAGAATATCCTAAAATATTTCTGAAATATCTGGGGCATGTCCTCCACTGATACCTTTTCGTGTTTGATCTCTTTCACTGTGGTGCGATTTCATCCAAGGATTGTCAGTGCCCAGTCATGGAGTTATCTGGTGAAAATCGGAGATCTCTTGCCTCAGGGACTAGCAAACCATCACTTAAACAATGCTGGGCAGAGCCTGCCTCTGCCCTGCCTGTGATCTACTCCAGAATCTTGCAGAGCCTTTTCCTCTGGGGATGCTGAGTGGGGCAGGAGGAGGGTGACGTAAAAAAAAAAAGACCAAATAGAGGGGTCACTATTGGTCATCTTGTTTTCCTTGCCTGTAAATAAAAGATAATATTTTACTCTTTCTACTTTTCTAACCTACCTTGTTTGGAATGAATGAATGAATGAATGAAAATGAACAAGTAAGTGAATGAAGGAAGGAAGGATGGTGTCTTTAACAGGTCTGTTATAGCAAAAGGAAGCTTCAGGTAAGGAGTATCTTTGATGAAAGAAAATAAACAACTGCCAAAAGGTAACATGGAATTGTAAGTACCAGCTGAATAAGCCTTGCGGTGTTTGTAGAGATGGGATTGAACTCAGGTCTTAAGGAATTCTTGCCCTCCTAGAGATCCCCAAATGCCATGCATGCACCATCTGTTGATCAAGGCCAGAAGGCAGTCACTCCGATGGATTTAAATCTATTCTCTTTTCCCATCTCAATCTGTTTTCCATAAGCTCGTGGCAGCTGCTGAGATGGCTGTAGCCTTAGAAGTCCCCATAGCTGTGTGGGCACTGAGGGAGACTAAACAACCTATAAATACAATGCTTTGGGTCAATCCACAGGGTCTAATTTGTCTATCCACCATTTAAAGTAACTAAGAGTTCTTTTGCTTTGCTTTGGTTGAATTGAAAGTTTCAAAGCACCGTGATTTGGTCTGGCTTTGAACTCAGAGACACCAGGGTGCAGGTCCAAGTTTAGCTGTGAGACTTCAGGGGGATTCCTTAACCCTTATTCTCAGTCTCCTCCTCTATAGAATGGTGATCAAGGTGCCTGCATCACAGGGTTGTTGATATTATGATGATGACATGAGAGAGGGTGTTTAAGATGGAGGGTCAGTGCGGTGGTGGAGAGAGACTGAAGCTGGTTCTGGCTCCGGGAGTGGTGTTTGGGGAGAACGGCCTCACCACCAGCGTAAAAGCACTTGGCATTTTCCAGGGGAACTGAGGGGCTGTGTTAAGCAGCAGTCCCAGCTGTTAGGCCTTCAACACTGACAGCCAGTATCTGGATCAGGGGAACTCTTGTGCCCAATCAGTGTATTGCTACCTCCCGGAAATTGTACCCTGGCTCCCTTCTAATCAAACTCCAGGCATCTTCCAGGGCTGGATGCAATCCCATTGTCTCAGTGGACCTGTGCTGATCCACATTCTGTGTGCCCCACACATAAAAAGGCCAAAACAAAACCTCAGTGTTTAGAGTAAAGAAAAGTTTATTGATTGAGAAGGTGCCAACCAACAAGATGGGAGACCTAACAGTGCCTCAAACCCATCTGGACTAGGGTAAGAGTTTTTAAGCGGTGAGAGGGAACGGGAATGCAGAAGTGCTGGTGGAATTTGGGAGCTTTAACCGGAGGACCTTGGAACTCAGCCATGTATGGTGAAGGGGTATCAACACCAGATCTTCCTGGACAAGGGACCCTCCTCTTCTGAAAGGGTTCCAGTGTCTCAGTTCCGGTTATGAACTGGTCCTTTGGTTCCGTGGAGGGGTGGATGCGTGGAGACTTTGGTTCAGGTGCAGCTGGAGGTCAAAGTCCTTTCCTCTGCCACATGATTCCACTGCAGAACGTGTGGTTTCGGTCTGTTGTCTCTGCAGAACGGGACAGGAGCATTTCAAGTTAGTTCTGTTCTTACAGGCGATCTGACTGCCACACCGGGAGCAACCTCGACCCTCCAAACGACTTCTGCTCCGCCCACTGGACACTCAGCAAGTCCTAACTCCCATCCCTGCACACCTCACTGCGTTGTATTTATGGTTTTGTCTCTGAAGCCAAGTTTCAGTTCCTTAAGGGTAGAAAGTGGATTTTTACCTTTTTTAAATCACTCCCAGTCGTAGGCAACCCTGAACTGTGCTCCACAGACTGCAATGTGGATCTTTAATCTGTAGAGGTGGCACAGGTATGTCACCTGGGGTGAGAAAACTGGGCTCCCAGCCAAATCGTGGGCTCATCACCCCATGCTTGCCTACCAGCTTCAGCCAGAAGAGCCTGGCTTTCATCTGTTTTGCCTTTGGACTTCGGCGGCAATGACGACAACATCATATTTATCGAGCATGCTGGTAGACAATGTTCTCGTGTGTTTCCTTGGGCCGTACCATTGTAGGGTGCACGTCAGCTCGGTTTTCGACGGCCCGAGGGCTTTCTCTGGCAGTGAACCAAGTGATTGTGCCAAAGAATTCCCAACCCTGGGAGCAGCCTCGAACCACTGACTGGCCAGAGATAGTATAGAAAGATGCTAGCTTTCTTGTCCTTGCAGAGGGGGACGATGAAGTAGATGTTCCTCACTAACTCTCAGAGTTCTCCAGTGAAGTTAGGCTTCTCTTCCTCACAGTAGCAACTGGCTTGATAACTTACCCCTTACTGACTTCCTTCCCTGTCCTGTCTCTTTTCCTGGGATCATCTCCCAAATTCTTGTCTCAGGGTCTGCTTCTAGAAAATGAGACATTAACTCAGCATGCATTCTCAAAGCGTTAAAGGGTATGGACTACTTGTATTCTTCCACCACCCTATTAAAATGTTTTAATTTTGCAGATAAAGAAATTGAGGCAAGACAAGGTTAGGTGTCAGACATGAGTTCACAAAGCTAATACGTGTTGAAGCCAGGATACAAAGCATAAATTTCCATAATGAAGAGACTCTGAAATTTGCTGATCCAAGAAGATACCCTGCCCGTTGGATAACAGTCACAGCTCCCTTCCTCCGTAAGTCCTTGGCAAAGCTCATTTTCTCTCATTAACTCCTGGATCTTGTCTTCACTTTAACTATTTTTAAGTCTAGATGATCTTGGTCTGGGGTTTTAAGGTAACTCTATTGGAGGCATTCGTTTTGTTTCTTGTACACCAAACCCTGTTATGAAGGCCAAAGCAGGGGTAGTGCAACCGGGAGAAGCAGTGTGTCCTTCTGACATTTTTTTTTTTAATCCTCACCTGAGGTTATATTTATTGATGGGGGGGGGGAGGGAGAAGGGGGAAAGAGAGAGAGAGAGAGAGAGAGAGAGAGAGAGAAACATCTATTGGTTGCTTCTATTTTTAGTGTATGGGACAATGCTCCAACCAACCGAGCCATCTGGCCAGGGATTCTTATATCTTGGCTCATTATTTCTGACTCATGGTTCCCTTGCCAGTATTACTGGAGAAAGAAGGCTTTCGTCCTGGTCATTGTTCCTCCAAGGATGAGGAAACCAGTGATTGAGACAGAGATGTTGGGAGGAAGAAGAAGCCCGTTGATGTGGAGAAGGAGAGTTAGTGGGAGGGCCCTTACTGGTGGGGTAAATTTTGTTTAGTCATGTTGAGTTTGGAGAAATGCTGATACACACAGTTGGAAATATTCAGCGTGCAGTTAGAAAACGCAAGTTTGGAACTTGAAAGAGCTGGTAATAAAGATCTGGGCTTGGAAAGGGTTGTAGCTGAAGTCATAGAAGAGGGTAACACCTGAGTTTACAGAGCATGAAGAATGTTTGAGGACTGGATCCTGGGGAATGCTAGTTTCTGGTGCCAGGAAAAATAGGAGCCATCCAAGGAGGCACAGAGGTAGAAGGAGAGCCAGGGTAGTGCCATGATATGGACCTCCAAAATTCCAAGAAATAGTCACTAATCAACAGGGCCAAATACTGCAAGGGTCAAATTGTAGAATGAGGACAAAAATTAAAACGTAGTGCTTAGGATGTCTCTCTCAACCTTTGAGCCCAGTGACTAGAATATTAAGATAGAAACTAAGAAGAGGAGGATAGGAAAAATGTGAAAAGTGATGCATAAGTCATGCAATTTAGTGAGTCAAACCTTTGCTCTTGTAAAGGGTAGTCTAGCACCACCCCAAAGTATGGGCTCCACCGATCCTCAAATCTCCTCAACACACTGTTTTAATGTATGTGTTTAAGTGAAGAATCTTTAAGATTGACCTTAATTTTAACTTCATGGATTTGTTTTGTTTGTTTGTTGTCATTGGTTTTAACAACTAGCAAACATCCCCATAGGGAACCAGTACTCTAACTAGCTATCAGACAATTCTCACAAATGTATTATTTGTTTTTAAAGAAATAGACCATAGCAAACTTGCTTAACATCATGACCTTATAGAATACAAAATAACTGTATTTGATGATTTAAAAAGACACTCAAGCTCGGCGGTGTGGTTCAGTGGATTGAGCATCGCTCCATGGACTGAGAGATCCCTGTTTGATTCCCAGTCAGGGCAATGCCGGGGTTGCAGGCTCGATCTCCAGTAGGGGGCGTGCAGGAGGCAGCTGATTGATGTTCTCTCTCACATCGATGTTTCTCTCTCTCTCTCTCCCTTCTTCTCTCTCTCTAAAAAAAATCAATAAAAATGTAGTTTTTAAAATTCTTTAAAAAAAAGAGAAGACACTCCAAGATTTTTCTGTACCTCTGGGTCATTATCCTGAATTCCATTACGAAGAAGGCAGATAAAATAAATACTAGACAAGGAGCCAGGAGATCTGGGCTCTAGTCTCAGCTTTCATCCACTCAGTTCATCTCAGAGGGCCTCAGCTCCCCCATCTTAGAACAGGAAGGTTATATTTATTGATGACTCTCAAACCAGTGCTGGTCTCTCATGACCTTTTTATTTTTTTGGCAGAAAAGGAAAAAAGAAAGGAGAGAAAGGGAGAGAGAGAAGGAAATTAGTGAATTATTCATGAGGTCAGACTTATTTATTTATTTTTAATTCTAAGATTTGTCCTTTCTACTATTACACAAAAATGTTTTTGCTTTTATAAAGCAATTGTCATAAGCATTAGAAGTTAGATTGTTCATGTGCTTCAATAGCAACATTAAAAGCTGGTCACATCGCAGAACTGCTGGAATTTTTCTCTAGACTTCTACTTGTCTGTGGACCCACTGGACCAGAATGCTCGTTTTTCTCATCAATTCTAGATTGAATGTGGTAAGTGAAGTTTAAAATCTCTGACTCTTACATGGATCTTAGATAAGAGGGGCAGGAGTCACCCGGCAGCACTGTGTGAGTCTGGGAGCATCCTGTCATAATTGTCAGCCACGGTGACTTTTGGGGAAGAGATTTGAAAAGCAGAGCTTGTGTCCCAGGACACCGGAGCTCTAAGTGCCAGAGGAAAAACGTGTATCCTTGTAGAGACAGAGAGATTCACTTTGTTAAAATCTTGGAATCATTTTATTTTATTTTTAATTGTTTTTACTGAATTTGTTGGTGGTGGCATAGGTTAATAAAATTGTATAGGTTTCAGGGGTACAATTCTATCACTCATCACTTCTGTAGTACATCACTGTATATTGTATTGTATATTGTCTCCTTCCATCACCATTTATCCCCCTTTACCCTCTTCTGCCTCCTCCTTTCTCTCCACTAACCACCACACTATTGTCTGTATCTATGAATATTTTTTATTTGCTTAATCCTTTCACCCACCCACTCCAACCCTCATCCCATCAGATAATTAGTTGCCAATCTGTTCTTTATATCTGTGAGTCTGTTTCCATTTTGTTTGTTAGTTTATTTTGTTCATTAGAGTCCAGGTATCACTGAAATCATATGGTACTTATTTTTCTCTGACTGGCTCATTTTCCTTTGCATAATACTATCCAGGTCCATCCATGCTGTTGCAAAGGGTAAGATTTCCTTCTTTTTTTATGACTGAGTAGTATTCCATTATATAAATGTACCACAGCTTTTTTATCCACTCATCTACTGATGGGCACTTAGGCTGCTTCCAAATCTTGGCAATTATAAATAACGTTGCAATGAACATAGGGGTGCATATATTCTTACAAATTTGTGTTTTGAGTTTCTTTGGATATATTCCCAGAAGTGGAATCACTGGGTCATAAGACAGTTCCATTTTTAATTTTTTGAGGTAACTCTATACTGCTTCCACAGTGGCTGCACCAGTCTACATTCCCACCAACAGTGCCTGAGGGTCCCCTTTTCTCCACATCCTCACCAATACTTGTTGTTTGTTTATTTATTGATGATAGCCATTCTGACAGGTGTGAGGTAATATCTCATTGTGGTTTTAATTTGCATTTCTCTGATGATTAGTGACATTGAATATCTTTTCATATGTCTATTGACTATCTGTATGTCTTCTTTGGAGAAGTGTCTATTCAGATCCTTTGTCCATTTTTCAATTGGATTGTTTGTTTGTTTTTGGTGTTTTTATAAGTTCTTTATAAATTTTGGATATTAACCCATTATCAGATGTATCATTGGTGAATATGTTCTATTCCTTGGCTTATCTTTTCATTTTCTTAATGGTTTCCTTTACTGTGCAAAAACTTCTTAGTTTGATGTAGTCCCATTTGTTTATTTTTTCTTTTGCTTCTCTTGCCTGGGGAGATATATCAGAAAAAATATTGCTATGTGAAATGTTTGAGATTTTAGTGGCTGTTTTCTTCTAGGATTTTTATGGTGTCATGTCTAACATTTAAGTCTTTAATCCATTTTGAGTGTATTCTTGTGTTTGGTGTAAAAATGTGGTCTAACTTGCTTTTTTTTTTTTGGCATGTATCTCTCCAATTTTTCCAAACCATTTGTTGACTAGACTATCTTTACCTTATTGTATGTTCTGCCTCCTTTGTCAAATACTATTTGACCACAAAGACATGAGTTTATTTTTGGGCTCTTTTTTTCTGTTCCATTGATTTAGATGTTTGTTTCTATGGGAGTACCATGCTTTTTTTATTAGTATGGCCTTGGAGTATAGTTTGATACCAGGTAGTGTGATTCTTCCAACTTTGTTCTTTTTTCTCAAGATTGTTGTGGCTATTCTGGGTCTTTTGTGATTTCATATAAATTTTTGTAATATCTGTTCTAGTTCTATGAAATATGCCATTAGTATCTTGATAGGAATTGCATTAAATCTATAGATTGCTTTGAGTGGTAGGGACATTTTAATAATGTTAATTCTTCTTATCAATAACCATGGTATATGCTTTCGCTTATTTGTATTTCCTTCAATTTTTTAATTTGGTGTTTTATAATTTTCCAAGTACAGGTCTTTTACGTCTTTGCTTAAATTTATTCCTAGATATTTTAATTTTTTATGCATTCGTAGATGTGATTGTATCAAGTGACACCAAAGAAATACAAAGAATAATAATAAATAAAAAAAATTATGAACAACCATATGCCAACAGATTGGACAATCTGGAAGAAATAGATAAATCTTTCAAAATTGAATCAGAAAGAGCCAGAGCACCTGAATAGACAGATTACAACTAGTGAAACTGAAGCAGTAATAAAAATAAATAAAAAACTCCCAACAAATAAAAGTCCCGGATCAGATGGCTTTGTAGGTATCCATTCAAAGGATCTCATCCAGTGTGGCTCAGTGGATTGAGCATCATCCTATGGACTGAGAGGTCCTGATTTCATTGTAGTCAGGGCACATGCCCGGGTTGCAGGCTCCATCCCTAGTATGGGGAGTGCAAGAGGCAGGTGATCCATGTTTCTCACATTGATGTTTCTATGTCTCCCTTCCTCTCTCTCTTAAAAAAAAAATCAATAAAAACATATTTTTGAAGAAAAAAAAAGAACTAACACCTATCTTTCTTCAAGTATTTCAAAAAATTCAAGAGGAGGAAAGATTCCCAAACCCATTTTTACAAGGCCAACATTATCCTAATTCTAAAACCAGATAAAAACGTGACAAAGAAAGAAAATTATAGGCCAATATCCCCGATGAACATAGATGCTAAAATCCTCAACAAAGTATTAGCAAACTAAATCAAGCATTACATTCAAAAAGATCATATGCCATGATCAAGTGGGATTTATTCCGGGGATATTGTTTTACAATATCTGCAAAACAATACATGTAATACAACATAAACACAATGAAGGATAAAAATCACATAATCATATCAATAGATGCAGAAAAAGCATTTTATAAAATCCAGCATTCATTTATGATAAAAAAATTAAAAAAAAACTCTCAGCAAAGTGGGAATAGAGGGAACCTACCCCAACATAATAAAGGCCATATGTCACAAACTCACAGCCACATCAAATGGTCAAAAATGACAAGCATTCCCCTTAAGATCGAGAGTAAGACAGGGGCATCTGCTTTCACCACTCTATTCAGCGTGGTGCTGGAAGTCCTAGCAATAGTGATCAGATCAGCAGAAGAAATAAAAGGCATGCAAATGGGGAAGGAAGAAGTAAAACTCTCATTACTTGCAGATGCCATGACACTGTATATAAAGAACCCTAAAGATTCCACCCCAAAACTACTAGAACTAATAAATAAATTCAGTAAAGTAGCAGGAGACAAAATAAATATCCAGAAATCGGAGGCATTTTTATACACCAATAATGAACCATCTTTGAATCATTGTCAAGGAAATGTCACTAGTTTGAAAGCACTAGAAATGGGATCTGCTCAGAACAGGCTGTAGAAACCAATGCACCCCTGGGGTTGGCCATGGAAACATTATCCTAGAGCCGGAATACATTTATTCACTTATATTTTTACTTACTGAAATGTGGGTCTTACCCTGGCACCAGAAATAAATGACACAAAACTTTGTTCTTCTCCTTCCCACTGTGTACCCACCTATTTCGGCAGAACTATTAAAACTGTAGCAGGTCAGAGCAAATTGTTGCTGGCAGCAGCTTTCATAAAACTGTGCCACGGAACTGCAGGGAGAATTAAAATGCAGAAATTAGAAAGCAAAGGCATCGAGTTTAGAGTGAGACTTGTCTGATTAAGTGGAGTTTCATAAACCATTAGATCTCAATCTCATAAAGCCCTAGGGAAAACCAGAGGGGGGGGGGCGGTGGAGTGTGATGACAGCTCCCCCCTTTCCAGAAGAAGCCTCGAATTTCAATATGCCATAGCAACGGAATACATTTCTCATTAAAGATGTGGACACAATGCAGCTCAGAGCCAACCCCCCTAGGAAACACACCCAGAAAGCAGCATTGGTGTTCACCATCGACTTACAACATGTGAGATCTGCCCAGCATGTGATGCTTATTGGGGCAGTACATTGTTTTCTGAAATCCAAGACATTGTGTCGTGTGTGTGTGTGTGTGTGTGTGTGTGTAAAGTAGAATGAGAATGGGACTTTAAGAGAGGCAGGGACAAACAGATCTGAAGAGCTGGCATTGCAAACGAGTACAAAGGAGGAAGAAGGAGGACAGATCAGCAAAAGGCATCTCAGGATCATATCTTGAGCACTTTTGCAAGACACTCTGCTAAGCATTTTCCAACGACGAAGTCATTTATCATTACCGTGAGAAGTAGGTATTTTTATCCCCATTTCCCAGAAGATGGAAATAGGCTCTGAGAGTTTAAATCTCTTGCTCGGGTCATATAATCTTACCCAGGACTCAAACCCCCATCTGCCTGAAGTCAAAGTGGATGCTACACTGTAGCCACAGTACACATTTGAAGTTAAACAGAGGTTGACTGGAGCCAAATACCAATGAGCTCTGATGCTGCTGGGCTGAGTCTATTGCTGTAGCAAACTGTTCCAGCTGGAGATGTCCTGCAGATGGACCCAGCTCCGTGGATGACACACGGTGGGAGGCTCCACCTCCCAGGCTTCTGCGGGTGTGCCCAGCTTACCTCCACCTCTGTTAAGACTCCGATTTGAAAACTCAGTGGGAGAGAGTCCCCTTTTTGAGTGATTTAGTTTCAGGAGCCTTTCACCAGAATGACATATTAACTTTGACCTTGTTGTATGATCTTCCAATTTTAAGGTGTCAGAAAAAAAAAAATTAAGACATTTCCTTTCCGTATGTTCGACTACAAGGGGTATCCTTAACTGTGGGCCCTTGCCTGTGTTAAGCAGTTGCAATGGGAGAACTAAAGCAGATAATCATCAGAAAACAAAAAAAATATTTTTCTGCACCTGTCCCCTCTCAATTGAAGAAAGGAATTTATGCCAAGGCTCTTTAGTATGGCTTTCAATTCTTTGGACCAAAGGAATACATCCACTTAGTAGCTTACTGCAAAGATCTTGGAAACTCATGCTAAACATTTCTTAACATCAGCAAAAAGGACTTCCGTAAGTGTGTATGCCATCCTTCCCATGGGCACCAGTCCTTTTAGGAATAATTTTTGTTCATGAGCTTAGTTGGTGACAACACTCTCTCACCTCACCACCAGCAAAAGAATTTCACAATTTAAACACTTGAAGAAAAAGCACAGAATGGTATTTTTGTCTCTTTCCTAATGCAAAAATAAATACATAAATCTTCAGTAGATATATAGATAGTACTTATGTATATGATGATGTAGCAAAAAAAGTGACAAGTAGCAGAATCAGCCCCTCGTGTCTACAGTTATTTGGTCACTGCCTTTTATACTTTCCCTGGGCAGAACCTGGATCAAGACAGACCAAAGCCATGAACACGATTCACTGGAGAAAAATCTATCTTCAGCCAATGAATGACTCCTGTAGTTGGGAGAGGAGGTTGAAATGGATACCGAAAACAAATTCGCTGTTATGTAGAGTTTAATATAACTCCAATAATATGGTGAAGGCTATTCTTATCCAATGTGGCCTCTTAGCTTCTGTGTAGGCCTTGGTCAGTCAGCAGACTTGGGCCTGGCTTCCCTATGGTTAAACCAACAAAAATTCTGAGGCTCTTGTCCAGAGGGAAGAAGCAGGGTCTTTGGGCAGCATACAGACTGAAGCTAACGGACGCTCCTGGAATTGAATCCACAACCCTGGCCTCATTAACACCACTTGGGCAATTGGCCACCATGCATAGTAAAGCAGAACGAATGAGATGCTGAATCACATGACTCCGGCCAGTTTCCATGAGTATTTCACAGCTGTATCGATCTTGCTGGTAAAATACATATCAGAGGCCCTGTTATGTGAGAAAACACTAGGGGCCAATATTTCAGTAGAGAGTCTGTCAGAGGGGAAAATAAATACACAAATTTTACTTCAATGATCAGGCTTCAGATTTTGTCAGGCCTTTAAAAGTTATATATATATTAAAGGGACAGCAGTGCTGAAATTAAAATGAGAAAAGTCTAATTTGGCCCCACAAGCCCAGGATTGATGTCACGAGCTTTCCGTGTGCTTCCCGGCTGCTGTGCACATCGGCCGCACGGTGCCAGGTGCTCAAATGCCAGTTTTCAGGGCCAGCTTTGAACAACTCAAGAATCCCAAAGGTGTTTTATTAGTCTGTAGGCACCTCACTGAATGGCTAGTGTGGGCATCTCACTGGTCATGACTGACAGCTTGCTCCAGCGGTTTAAAACCGGGTAGGCTTGTTCCCTTCTGATGAGACTACAGTAGCTACTATAGCCTCTAAGGGCCAGGTCTTCTGGCTCTCTACAAACAGTAACTGGTTTCGGAGAGACTCAGTTTGAACCTGACATTTCCACCTTGCTGTCCTAGAAGCAAGATGGTGTAGTGTGAAAAGTACTGAAAAGTAATAGATTTAGACAATCCAAGGCTGACAGCCAGTTCTGCCACTTAGCAGATGTACACATTTAGACAAGCAACTTAATCCTCGTTGATTTTCTCTCATACTCGATGGGGGGACTAATAACAAAACATGTGTCAGAGCCCAGTGTTTCAAATCCACCTACCTACCTACCTATATATCGTACCCTAGTTTTCTATCTTCCCACCTTTTCTTTCAACTATTCCTGAGGACAAGGACTTTGGTTCTCACATTCAATGTTATATCTGCAGACCCGGATGAATTAAATTCTAAGGTGGTAAAGTCATTTGCTCACCTGACTACAGCATCATTAGTGATGAGTTTTGGAGAAATCTAAGAAAGTGGAAGAGGATTTCTTATAGTGGTAAATGTGCTACTTTCCCCAAAGTATAGGCTGCAACTATAGGGTGAGCACCCGAATAAGTCCTAGGCTGGGAATTAAACAGCTTGCTTTTGAGCACAGTGACCACCAAGAACCCAGGTGGGCGCACTCACGCTGTCAGAGCCTTCCTTTCTACTTCCGGTGGTGGTGCCGTCGTTTGACTGACAAAGCAGGTGGTGTCTCACCTCATGTATCTTCATATCGGTAAAGTCCCTTTATTTTTCTTTGTTGATTTCAGAAAGCGAGGAAGAGAGAGGGAGAGAGAGATAGAAACATCAGTGAGAGACAACATCAATTGGCCACCTCCCGCACGCCCCACCCCCACACTGGGCATCGGGTCCACAACCTGGGCAAGTGCCCTGACTGGGAATCGAACCGGTGACCTCTTGGCGCATGGATCTATGCTCAACCACTGAGCCACACCAGCCAGACTCCATAAAGTACACTTTAAAAAGGTATCTGTAGTCTCCTAATGAACAAGAAGAAATTTGGACTGCAAAGTAATGTATCCAGATAGGTTATTTCCTTATTAAATATCATAAACAAATGTATGAAAGTTAACCAACAAAGTGTCTAGTGGTATGCCAAAGGTCCGTCATATCATAGTTTAGTTATAATTAGCACTTTGGATGGGATCATCTAGATTCAAAAAACCTTAAAGAACCATATATAGACAAAGCAAATAAAATAAATTATAATAGGAAGAAATCGTTTTTAAATCTTGTACTTAAGTACTTGGATATGACCCAAATGGGGAAGACTTGACTTTAGCGGTTCATGTTGGCGAGATAAAAACCAACCCTAGATATTCTAGTTAAATGCAAACAGTAGATGTCATTGGTGCTGCCCCATAGCCAGTCCAATCCTAGGCTGCATGTACAGACTGTCTAAAGCAAGGAGGAGGGCACTACAGCTCAGGAGGAAGAGGACAAACTGGAACGCTTATTAGGGCCACCAAAGAGGATGGGGTTGCTGAAAACCGTGCTGCAGGGGAGGGGGAGGGGAAGCAGAACCTTCAGCCAAGAGAAGAGAAGCCTCGTCTGAGTCACAGAGTGAGCGTGACAGGAGTCCTCCACTATGTGCAGGGCCACAAGGGGCAGAGGGTTTGACATATTCTAGGCAGGCTTCCGAAGAGAAACTAGGGCCAAAGTGCAGACTCTAGAAGGAAGCAGTTTGGATACAATATAAGAAACACACACACACGTTATTTTCCTTTGCATTTCTGATGTCCAGTAGAAAAGTTGGGATGGAGCTCAGGAAAGAGGTCTTAGGGCAGAACCGAGAGAGAGAGAGTTCTTCTACAAGGAAACTGAAATTGGTTGGGGTTTCCAGTGTCCTCTGCTAGCATCATCCCAGAATTGTCACCCACACATGTTCTGGGTTTCTCTTCATCTGAGGCGGTCTCCATCTCTTCCCTGTGCCCCTTCTCTTGATACTTCTCTTGCCCTGGAGCATCCTGGTCAGCAGACAGAAGGGGGCACCCTGTACCCTCAGCTCCAGCAAGGACCCATCCAGACAGCCTTCAAACCCAGGAAAACACTTAAGACTGGGTGCGATGTTAGCAGCCCAAGGACGCGGAAGGGGTCCCACTGTGCATACTGCCCTCTATCCCGTTCAGTGTCCACAGGGCTGGCACTCTGAAATGCAGAATCGGTTTGGGAAATAAAGGGCAGGCAGAGAGAGGATTCTGGTTCCACCTGGCCTCGAAATTGTGGGCGGAATGGGGAGCCTCAGAAGCTCCCTAAGGTACAGAGAAAACTTACGTTATCCAGCAACAATGGACAATCACGGGGGTTAGTGAAATGTACTGACTGGATATTGAAGGGGAAGGGGTTCTCTTAAGGTGCAGAAAGGGCCATCCAGGGAGTAGCAAACTTTGTCATGAATGGATAGACACCCTCACTGCGCCGTTTTCTCCTGGCCTCTCAGAACACCGTAGGCACACCCCTCCCAGCCTTCTAAGGCACTCAGGTTGGAGCCAGGCGGTCGAGTTCAACACACACATACGCACGCAGGCACGCACACACACCAGGGCAAAGTGGGCAAAGCGAGAGGGTTGGAGCTCAGTCTTGGTGCGCTGGAGCTAAGCAGCTGGCCTTTGTTTGTGGATCGGAGCAGGGTAGGGGGCACCCTCTCGTCGCCGCAGGGTGCGCACCTCCGCTGAGGGTGCGGAGAGGTGCGGTGAGGTGCGGGTAGGTCCGCCGGCCCCCGCCCCAGGTTCCCCGCGCGCCCAGCTCAGCGCTCTCGGCCGGCCCACGGCCGCAGCGCACTTGGCAGGGCCAGAGGGGAGAGGGGTAGGCGGGTTGCTTGGTTGGCGTTGGCGCTCTGCAGTGCAGTGGAGTGTCAGCCCAGCTCCCTATATGGTCGGGGATTAGCTCCGCGCTGCTGAGCTGAGCCAGGAGCCCGAGGAGGAGGAGGAGGAAGAGGGGAGGGGGAGGAGGGGGGCGGAGGAGGAGTGAAGAGCGCAGCAGCAGCCAGCGCGCGCCGAGCGGCTGCCGGGAAGCAGAGGCGCCGGAGGCTCGGGCAGCGCTGACGCCTCGGAAGCCATGGCCGAAGGGGGAGAAGGCGGCGAGGACGAGATCCAGTTCCTGAGGACCGTGAGTTTCCGTGGGGGGCGAGGCAGCGGGCATGTGGGGAGAACCGCGGAGCCGGCGAGGAGAGGCTGCGCTGAGCCGAGGTGCCAGGTGCTCCGTGCCCGGTGTGTTCTCCGCACCCGTGGGCTGCAGAGGCGGGCCAGCCACCCACCCGCGGGCCACGAGGGGCTGCGTGGGAAGGGGCTCCTTCTCCTGCCTGTGCCCTTTCCCCCTACCGCCATGCCCACCCCTGACCTCCACCTCCACCTTTTCCGCTCTCCTGGCAACTTGCTACTTGATCTGAAACCTTTGGTGCCCAAACTTCCAGCCAGAGATTGCTCTTGGTTCCCCTGACCCGGAGGATCAGAAGTGGACGATCTAGCCCCAGAATCGACCCGTTCTGTCACCGCCCAACACTGCACCCCAACCCCCTGCCTCGGAGGAGCCCCCGCACACTGGGGAGCCGCCAGAAGAACCTGCGGGGCAGGGGCGAGCCAAGCGCGAGAAGTGGGCGCAGGCTCCTGGTCCCAGTCCTGAAATTGCTGGGAAGGAAATTCACCCAGTGTTGCCTCAAGCCGGCAACTGCTACTGGAGCCTTACATGACTGCCCCAGTTGAAGAGTCCTGGCTTCTGCTACCTCTGAGCCCTGCAGGACAGGGAAACCCCTGTCTGTGGCTCAGCGTCACTCAGGTCCCCCTCCCTGGCACTGAGGGCGCTGCTCTGCCCCATATTTTAGGAGGGGGGAGAAGGGGGTGTCTGTTGTAGCCACATCAACCTTGCCCTTTAGGAGTTAATGAAAAGACTTTCAAGGTGAATGACAATCAGGATGAGTAGGGGGCATTGGGGTGCATCTCAGCTCTGATTTCAGCCAGGTGACCTTGAACAAATGGCATAATCCGCCCTTCTTAGCCTCAATTTCCTCGTGTAAAATGAAGACAATATAACCAGTGTCTCAGGGTGATAAGGATTAAATGAGATAGTGAATGTCATAATGTTTGGTAAACTGTAAATTGCTCTGTCAGTGTGGATCCTTATATATATGCTGTCTAGCTCTCCGAAATTAGAATGAAATTCTTTCTCTTTCTCTCCCTCTCTTCCTTTTGCGTATCCTTTCTGATCAGGTCTCTGAAGATCATAACTTAGCTCCTGACCATCTTTTGAACCATTCCTTCTTTTTCTTGAAGTACTTCCTTACAATTCCACGTAGCTTCTCTTCCAGACATGCTTTCTCTGACAGGGCTGGGACTTGCGTCTCATTTGGGAGATATAGTAGGACTCACCACCTTTTTAATGCTCCAGAATTGTCCATCTGATTGGCAGACCCAGATCCCATCCTCCTCTCTCACAGTCCTTTGGTTAGGAAGCTTCCTGCCCCCCGCCCCCCAATGCACTGTGGGATTCCCAGGCTTTCCTTCTAGCAGGTGTCTTGGATGGATGGCAGCTCAGGTACTCCTTGCCTTGTGCTCTCCTCAGTCATTCGCTTCTTCTGTTTATTATTAATTATCTTCTAGGCATTACTGATTGGAAAAATTCCCTTCTGACAGATAGGGTCTGTGTTGAATAGATGACCCAGAGCATCAAGGCAAAATCCTGGTGGTTTTCTTGAGTTCTCAACCCTACATGTTTCTCTTGGCTTCTGTGACCACCTCCCTGACTCTCCTTCTCCATGGGGTGGTGCAACTGTTATTAAATACACCTGTGACTAAGGCTTACCGTAGAGCAGTGGTTCTTAAACTTTTTGTCTTGGGCATCCTGCTCCAGAGATCAGAGCGAGTGGGTTCCTTTTAAAGCCCATCCATGGCCCCTGTGGGGTTCAAGGACCAATGCTAAGAACCCCTGTTGCAGAGGTACTCATGTCAGTTATGGCTTCCAGAGAGAGCTGGAAGTAACCATGGGGCAAGGGACTCCAAATTTAGCATGACTGATTCTTTTTCTTCTTAAGTATTGTTTAGGCATGTTCCTCAGTAACCCCATGAAATAGCTTAACTTCTGCTTATTGGAGAGAAATAAGCTTATTGGGAGAAAACAGGTGATGAAACTGAGGCATAGGAAACCAAGTGACTTGGCCATGGTTGCCCAGCAAGTTACTGATAATTGTCATTGCCTAGTGACAAATTAAATTCCACTAGAGCCTGGCATTGAGCATTATTCCCGAGGTTATAGTCTTAAAAATATACTGAAATGGAACCACCGCTTTCTGAATTTTGACACTCTCCTTCGGTATTCATGAACAAAACAAAATTATCTGTTTGAACCCAATCAACGTAAGTTTTGTTCTGCACAGAATGTTTACTTTATCTTACTGCTTTTATGGGATTCAGGAATGACAGGGCTGGGCTAGCACAGAAATGTTCTGACCTTTGAATATGCCTGGGTTCGAGAAGTGATTTCAGTATGAACTTTTCCACCTACCTTTACCTTAGGGTTCCTTTCTTTCCCCAAACAATGTCTTTTAAAGCAGTTTGGTCATACGTTAGTCATGTAATGACTTCTCACCTTAATATTGTTCTGGACCAGAAGGTGGTTGATGGGACGATGGAATGGAATCCTATCTCTGCAACCCGAGAACTTTACATGGTTTCCACTCTGGAAAGCAGAGGCTTTTTAACCTATTTTAAAAAACAAAATAGACCATAGAATAGCCCTGTGTTGAGGATCCTCATCAAATTGGTGGTAATGGTGTTCTGTTTATTATGCTAGTGACAAAAATGAAAGCAGCTAGACCTGTCGATGGCATAAAACGGGCCAGAATCACTGCAGCAATGATGAGGAGGTGTGTGTCCTGGGCTTTTGGCGGTGATCACCTTGGTTGCATCCTTTGATACCTTCGACACACCCTCTCCTCGGTGGGGGGCAGGCTCTACACAAGGGTTTGGAAGTAGAAGCAGATCGTGTTGGCTAAATGCTCCTGCACCCCACATCTTAAAACGGCTGCATGAAACGACACGTCCTCTTGTGGGCTCCCGCCACCACTGGGAGTCCTCTAAGTCAACGAGAGAGTCAGCCAGACAAATAGACCTAGGGATCTTATTTAAGGCTAAAATTTTCCCTCCCGCAGCTGCCAGTGGTGGCACCAGCCTCCCTTCCAATCGCTCTTGCTGACATAGCCGGTGTCACTGACGTGGCTTTGAGGCTGCTCAGAAGCAGAGGAACCTGCCAGCCGCTGATATGAACCCGAGAAGTTCCGGAGAGGAGAGTGGCAGTTACTCTGTCTCCAGGCGCAGTGGAGCGGCACCCCATCACCGTGTTTTTCCCCACCCCTTTCCCCCCTTCGAGTATAGAAGCCACCGAAAAAGAAAGAAAAAAAGAAAAAAAGCCTCCAAGCCTCAGCGTATTGTTTTTGACATACCACAGCCCTCCCCTTGCAAACCCCTCTCCACCGCAAAGTTCCGTGAAACAGTGAAGTAGACATTTCGTTTCTATTCATTTCCTATTAAAGATCATCATAGATGCCTCATTCCGCCCTCCTTGTAGAAAGTTGTCCTCCTCTGTCTAAACTGGCAGCTCTCAGGGGACAAGAGAAGACACTTGGGCTGAGCACCAAGACCACTGTCGTTGTCCTGGGTTCCTCCTTCCGGGGTGACCAGGATGAGTCCCTGCATCTGAGCCGCAGCACTAGTGTGAGCTCACATCCTTCCAGAGCACGCGGACCCAGGCGGGGATGGCAGCGAACTTTCACTTGGTGGTCACAGAGTCCTCACTCCTTCCCTCAGCAGGTCCATGCACATAACCGCTGCGTGCCATGCTTCCCACAGCTTTCCTCAGGGAGCAGGAGAGGAGGTGGACACAAGTGGCTTCTTCCTCCTGCGCAGCAGCTCAGGGTGACACTGAGCAGTAGTGGAGGGCGTGCCAGAAGGCAGGCCCCATATACCTAGGTGGATATTTTGGGGAGAGCTGGCCTGCTGAATGAGTTGGATGGTTAAAACGAGAAAACGCACACCATCCCCACACTCTGAGCCTCCCAGCATCACTTCGCAGACCCTTCCCTTGCCTTCGGAGAGCGCCTCTGATGAGAGAGCTGTACTGGAGGAGCGGGGCACCCTACACCCCTGCTGGTCAGAGAGACTTCGCGGGGGGTGTGAGAGGAAGCCGGACTGTTCTCACAGAGAAGTTAGCTTGTGTCAGAGAGGCTGCGTGGGCACTAGAGGCGATGGCTCTTCCCTCTCGGGCACGGCTGTTCCATGGCCAGGGTTGTCCACGGGCTTTTAGCTGCTGAGCTCCCAGGGAAGGAGGCGATGGTGACTGTGAACCTGGAGACATTGGGAATGTGTTGTAGTTCAGTGTAGGAGGAGTGAGGCCGTGACAGGACTGCAGGGGAAGTAGGTGTATCTGATGGCTGTGTATCTTTTTCTTTTTAAAGCTAATAGGATTGTTGCCCTGGCTGGTTTTTCTCAGTGGTTAGAGCATCAGCCAGCGGACCCATGAGTCTCGGGTTTGATTCCAGTCAAGCGCATGCACCTTGGTTGCGGCTCGTCCCTGGCTCTGGTTGGGTCGTATGACACGGGGCAACCAGTCGATGTGGCTCTATCACATCGATGTTTCTCTCTGTCTCTCTCTCTCCCTCCCTCCCACTCTATCTAATGATAAATACAAAAATATCCTCAGGTGAAGAATAAAAAAACAAAATTAAAAGCTCATATGATTGTTAAGCAGGACAACACTTTAGGGAAATGCATCTTTAAAAAAAAACAATTCTTTATTCCTTTTCCAATATTGATTTAGAGAGAAAAAAAATCATTCTCAGGTTTCTTAGGGTGGATCTGAAGATACAACAATGTGGAGAAGAAAGGGTGAGAGGATTTTATCTGGAAAGCAAAGTGCTCTGATGGTTATTTCTGCAGGACTTGTATTTAAGTGGGTCTCGGTTATGTCTGTGTTTATTTGCCCCTTTTGCATGTTTTGCGATCATTTGTTCCTGGGAAGGACATTCTATCTAATGTAATTTTTCCTCTACCTCACCACTTAAAGAGATTTTAGTGTGGAGGCCACTGGCTTCCTCATGTCTACCTGACTGGCATCCTCCTGAGTGGTTTGTACCAGTCGCTTGTGTGGCCCAGAAGGTCCCATGTCTTCAGAAACCAGTCCTTGTGAGCTCATTTCCCATAATTCCACATCCACGTAAATCCTTCTAAGTTAGCTCCCTCCTTCAGGTACCCTTCATACAAGATGTAGCCAGTGCGAGTGGAGTCATGTGATAAAACACTGAACGTAGAGGCAAGAATTCCTCTCTCTAGCCCTAGTTCACTGTGACCTTGAGGGAGTCCCGTAAGGAAACGACGTTTCACTCGCCCCGCTGTGTGGGGATAGAACCTGCTTTGGCAGAGTCACAGACGTGTGTTGGGAGGCAGTGGTCATTTCAGTAATACCCCCGAGAGGTAAGAGGGTACGTTTCGGAGGCTGCGGTCTTTATGTTTCTCTTGCACTAGGAAATGAGCCCACTTGTGCCCGGGTCTCGTTGGGACAGTGCCGCATCCCTCCCTTCTCTCCGTGTTCCCCGCTGCAGCCCCCACGTCCTGCCTGCTGCCACTCGTCTCCCCTGTGGTCCAGCCCTGGTAGGTCTGTCTGGGAAATCGCTTGACTAAAACAACTGCCCACTTTTCTCAAGCGATTTGACGAAAAGACCTGATTGAGAAGGCAAATCAGTTGGTGCAAGAGCCTTTGAGACGCCACGTAGGCCCCCAGGATTCCAGGCCCCGAACAGAGCAGTCCATTATTTCTGTGTCTGCTTGGAAAATAACCAGAGCGATTATTTCCCCTAGGACCCTCTTTTCTTATTGAATCCCATATCTCTTCCATTCAAAGCGCTCCCTCCCAGGGCCTCCCTCCCGTTTCTTCCATAAGCTCCTTCTTCCTTCCCCTGCAGGAGTGGGACCAGCTTCCACCCACCCTGCTTTTCCTCCCGGGGAATTTGCTGCTTCGGTCACGTCTGTTTGGGGAGGCAGGGCCTTTGAGAAGCTCTTGTTGGCCTCACCTGGATGAAGCAGATGCTGTAGTGATGGGAGCCCGGCCAGTGCTGAGGCTGCAGGGCACCGCTTCTGCCCGGGAGCCAAGTCCCGTCTCCCGGGCTTCGAGCGGTGTCCTTCCAGCCATCCTCTTGTTTAGGCGTCGGGAGGGTATTTTAGGGACAGAGATTTCCAGCCACTGCAGTTTCCCTTGCTCCAGTGAGTTTTGCCATCATAGCACCTCATGGGTTCAGAACCAGGGAAGAAAAAGTGCTGGCACCTGAGCCCTGATCCAGGGATGGGTCTCAGGAGGTGCCAAGATGTTTTCCCCTCCTTCTGTCATTTCTGACTCCTGATTGTTAGAAAACAAAGTTCAGATCCGCTCCGAGACTGATGACGCAATATTCAAAAACGAAAGGGCTGTGCCTCCTCTCACATGCTCTTCCTCCGTCCCCAGCTCAGGGTACATTGCTGACTGCAGGGATATGCTGGGCTCCTGTCCTTTTCGGTGGGACGCAGCCTTCTAGGTAGGAGGCATGGAGGCACCAGACCCCGTTTTTCTGTGTTGTTTTTTCCTTCCTTTCTTTTTCATTCACCTTCCACCTCCTTAGACAGTGAGCTCCTCATTGATTTCAGGTCTTGTCTACTTAAGGAAGTCTTGTTTTTATTGGACTCAGCGCCCCAAAAGAGGTCATCCCCCGAGCCATCCTTTTGGGGTGACATCCGCTGGCTGCTGCTTATTTTAAGAGTGCAAAGGAGGCAGGGAAGAGCTCTGGAGAGAGAGCTGCTGCTGCCTGTGCAGAATCTCACCGGCCAGCGACACTTTCTCTCCCGAGTTCAGTTTATAGGTTATTTGATGCTGTGGAGCCAGCCAGGGGGTGAGCGAGGCAGCACAGCTGAAAGGCAAGTGTAAGAATAAAAATCTGGGTTGGGAGCTTGTGACCCATGGACAGAGGTTGTCTTTCTCCTTGGTCTTCCTTTGGGATAAAGCACAGACTCAAGAAATTCCTTCTATCAAAATACTGAAATGCAAAATTGTTAGCTCAGCGGGTACCATTAATGACGGGCATCACTAACAGTTGAGCAAAACGAGTTCCTGAGGGAACAGGAATTGAATTAGTGAAAGATAAGAGCACTTGGGAGTACAACCAAGACGGGCGAGCCTAAGGGAGCCCCACACTAGTTCTTGGAGAGCCCCAAGTGGGCAGAAGCTGCAGGGCAGAGGCATCTGGGTTCTGGGGGTGATGCCACAGGGACTCCATCTTTATCTGCTTATACCTTTGACCAGAGGGGAGGAATCCTCGAGCTACACAGGAGAAGGTGGCCGAGCTCATTGCTCACTGGGAAGAGCACTGTTTGCAGCCAGGACTGGTGCTCCTAAAACTTTATTTTAGATCATTCAGAACCAGAGACAACAATGAGAAAAGAGCCTCAGATGTTTATAAGATGAGGTGACTATACATCAGAGTGAGAAGTGAGGCGCAGCCCTCTTGCTGTAGAAAAGTGTCTGAGCAGCAAAACTCCACTCTCTGTTATCATATCTGTCGATGCGTCACTCATCACGTCCCAAGCAAATGATCCAGAGTCCCCGGAACCAACTTAGCACCGTTCCTACAGCAAAGAGAGAGAGTGAGTACCAAGAGGAGCTGCCAGTCTCCTAGCACAGCAGATGGGAGAGGATCTCACTGAAAGGCACAGGCTTCTCACAGACCAGAGACAGAGCCCGGCACGTCCTCTCTGACAGTTTCACAGCTGAGTTCTTTAACGGGCCGGGCAGAGAGAGCTGCTTGGTGGGACTACAGGAAGGAATGGAAAGTTCTCCATCAATGGCACGTAAGTGTCCACGGCGTAAGAAGTATTGACTGGAACGGCTGCACTCGCAGCCATGGCACGGATCCAGACTGTAAACAACACTGGGGCCGCCGGAGAGTCCTGTTGACCACAGCTCCACGTCGAACCAAAAGCTGAATCCGAGAGGTCAAGTCAAAATAGGGCAGCTACTCCTGGAGGGACGGGAGCTCCTCGTAAACCCCTTCATCTTCATCATTCAGGACGCGTGGCTGCTGTTCTTAACCCGAGCAGTGGTTCGCCTCCAAGTCACCCTGTCTCCTGTCCAGGCTGGAGAAGAGGAATCCAAGAATTAGTAGTCACAGGGATGTGTTGAACAAATCTCATTTTAGATGTAGGCATTTCAGGATGAAACACATAACAGGGAACATACCAGTCACGCGGGTAAAACTCAGAGTGAAAGCGTTTGCTCCATTTGGTGACATTTCCACTGCTCGGTACCTGCAGGACTGCCTGTTTTAGTTCATCCAGGTATAACTCATGTAATGATGATTGTATCTCAGAGATGCCTCGAAATAGGAGGGAAAGGGCTCCGAGCCTCGTCCGGGAACACTCGGTGTGTACACACGGGGGGAGTAGCTTGGAAGAAAGGTTGCCTAGTTTCCTGATTGCCTGAAAAGGTCCCTATCGATCTAAAGCATGAGCCATAGATTGTAAACTCCAGGGTCACGGGGGTGTTAAATTCAGTGGACTTCAGATCCTTAGGTACCTGTAGGGAGCTCACACACTTAAACACTTTTGGGTCCAGACAGGTAACTAAATGTGTGAATAAGCCCTGCTTTTTTTTTTGCAAAGAAAGGTGGGCCTGGTCTATACATTCAAATAACAAAATTCTTAAACACTGCCAGCCAAGCAGAAGAGTCTGCAGCAGGGCTCTGAGCCGCTGCCAGCTTGCAGCCTTGGAGGAAGCCTCAGATTCGGAGCGAATGCGCTCCCTAGAATGCATGAATATTTTTATGAGTAGGATCAGGCTCACAATACCCATCAAGATCCTTGGATGAAAATGTCAACATCAATGACAATGTATCATTAATCACAGTGTATAAGAGAGACATGGGGAGGCAGACAGATGAATAGGTTTAATAAATGATAGACTTGATCATCAAAATGAATCCAGATTATGCTCGCTTTTAAACACCCTTTAAAATTGTCTTATGGATATAGATATGATGAAATTTAAAGTAAGCAGGGTGTCTGTGCAACATTTATTGACCAACTTCTCTATGCCTGGCCCTGGACAAGTTACTGGGAGTATTATATAGGTGAATAAGACATCTTAACCTTGGATTCCTCCACTGGCTGAGGGTCAAAGAGGGAGCTCAGTCTCGTTTTGAGGTAGCAAGGACATTGGTCACTTCAGATGACTTTATAACAATTGAAATTTTTCATATTTCTATGGTACAAAAATATTCTTATTAAAATGTATGACCTTAGCTCTGGCCAGTTCGGCTCAGCAGTTAGAGTGTTGGCCCTCAGACTGAAGGGTTGTGGGTTCGATTTCTGGTCAAGGACACATACCTGGTTTGCAGGTTTGATCCCCAGACCTGGTAGGGGCTGGTTGGGGTCATGCAGGAGGCAACCAATCGATATGTCTCTCTCACATTGATCTCTCTCTCTCTCTCTCTCTCTTCCCCCTTCCTCCACCCCTCCCTTCTACTCTATCTAAAATAAATAAATAAATAAATAAATAAATAAATAAATAAATAAATAAATGAAAAAATATCCTCAGATGAGGATTAAAATAAAATGTGTGACCTTGGAGACATTTCTTAACTTCTGCGCCTTTTTTCTCATGTGTTAAATGAGCGTAATAATACTGCCTGTCTCAAAGGGTCATTGTGAGGATTAAATAAGTTAATCCATGTAAAGTATTTGGAAGAGTGCCCAACATATAGTAAGTCCTCAATAAATATGTATTAGCTATTAATATTCTCTCAGCAAACAGTGTAAACATTGACATTAGTCACACTAGCTATTCCAAATGTCATTGCACATTCATTTTATGGTTTTGAATCGTACAAAAGGACAGTACCTGGTGGCTATTCTGTAGTCTCGATTCCTGACATTCTTCTCAACTAGAGCGAGACCAGGGTTTGTGAATGGAAAGGAGTCTGGAATGGACGTACCCTCGAGAACACAGACCGATAGGCCAGATCTCAGGGGGCCAAGTTTGCAAAGCTTCTTGATGCAAATGTTGATTGACTTTTCCTCCAGCAATTTTGGATTACCCACATCAATGGATGGGCTACGTGATTTGGAGAACCCTAAACAATAGCAACTCATTGTCCTCGGTTTGGGAGATTTCTTTTCAACTCGTGTTTTAAATGTGGAAATTTGCCTTCCTGGGAATTTGCTACATTTTCAGCAACACAAGGTCATCCCACTATAAAGATCTGGCCATGCACCTGCTCTGATCCCTTCTCATGTCTGCAGACATGAAGCTTGAACATAAAGTAAAGCTGGATTCTTGTTACATACTTGATTCCCTGTCCGAGGAAGGTCCTGCTGTGGGCCGTGACCCAAGCCTCTGATTCTTACCCCTTTCTCCCTATCAAACATTATTCTCCTTTTTTCCCTCTCTGATTTCCATGGAATTAAGTTGGATAGTGTTGGTTATTTAATCACTATTAAGAATTTTTCCTTCCCTGGATAAGAGTAAATGTTTAACTAGTTAAAATACTCTGCTCCTTGAAGAGTGGCAGGTATACAGGGTGTCTAGGCTCCTGGCTGGCGAGGGGCTCACTCTAACTGGCTCTTCATTGTCACTCATAAAGCTGGTCTCAATCACTGGAAGCTGAATTGGGCTAAGTAAATGGGACATTTCCTTTAAAAATTCAAGCAAGATTTCCCCAAATGATAGAGAATGGGTGGGCTTTTGACTTTTTTTTTTTTTAAAAAAAGAGATTTCTCTTGGTGCTAGATTTGGGTGTTTCACTAATTTGCAATATATTTCACCTTGTTAGTTGTGGCTAGAGAACTGAACTATATGGTTGAGTTATTGTAGCTATTCCAGCCTCAGATTCCTAATCTATAGAAGAGTGAAAATCATAACTAATGCACAGGGAGGGGTCAGGATGAAACCATCCAACCCGAAGGTTCTGCAGAGCAAGGCCCTATTTTATTACTATTAACTGCCTCCTTCCTCCTGACATCTGATGATGGGGGGCACTAAGGCTGTCCTCCGAAAGCACAAAATGCTAGAGGTGTCGCACATGCGTATCAGGACCTGGGCAACAGTGAGGTCTGATTACAAATGAATGGGGAGCTCGCTATTCTAATCACCTACAATTTAGATCAAAGTTATTTTGACGTATTAATTTTTTTACATAAATATTATTTTATTGGCTCCTAATCAGGCAGAATTGTATACAATTCACATAAATAACTATACTGAGTATAAATTTTGCTTAGCCAGACCAATATTTTTCCCCTAGTGAATGTCCTAATTTATTCCTATTGTCAACCTTGAAGTTGATGATTTCTCTGGTGCCACATGTTATTCTCGGATCACCATTATCATTGGCATCAGTGTCAGTACTATTATCACATGTGGTCTTCAGTAAGAGACCAGTTAAGAGCTTCAGGTAAGGCAGACCTGGGTGTGAATTCTGGGTTCATCCTTTGCAAGCTGTTTACAAACTCTGCCAGTTTCCTCATCTCTAAAATGGGGATATTAATAACTTTACATGTGACTGTTGCGATCATTAAATGTGGTAACGTTTGTAGAACTGTAGTGAACACAGTATCTGACTCATACTGTGCATATCTTCTGTGCTACAGTATGTGACGTGATATAATACACATTTTGGTGGGAGAACCTCCTTCCCGGGAGCTGGGGATTCCCTCTGCCAGGCCCCCAACGCCCAGGCTCAGCCGGAGCTTCTGGGAACCACCTGGGATCTTGAAACAGCTGCTCTTCGTTGATATGGGGATTGTTTGGGGGGAGAAGAGTAGATGTACTTAAAGTGTTTATTTACTATAATTTCTAACTCAACTAATTGGGAAAAGATCTAAATAGTTCTCCCACCTGCTCCCTAGAAGCCTCAGCCAAATGAGAACTGTGGGTGGGCACGCATTCGTGCTCCATCTTCTGAGCCCACGGAGGTTGCAGCTCCAAATCGTGCTTTTAGCGGACAGCGGGAACCTGTGCCCGGCTCCCAGCTGTTTGGTAAGTGACGACAAGCATGTGGACTGACCCTGGGGCTTTGCTCTGGTCTCTGGCAGAGCTAAGTGCTTGTCACTCATGTTCACGTCCTGGGGAGGTTTCCACGACACACCTAAGAGGCAAATATCGCAGCAGCGCGAAGAGGCACCCAGAACTAGTTTAAACTACTGAAATCAAATGAAAATGAAAAAGTAGCTTTCTTGGGGATTTTAGAATAAAAGAGACTTAGGGTGCACCTCTCTCCTGCTCCATGTTTGGTAGAATATGTCCTTGGGGAGGATGTGACCCCTTTGCCCAGTCTTTTCCCTCAATGTATGACAAGGTGCGTGGAATTCCTCCCATTCAAGTCACTCCTTTGGATTAAGGCATTGTCTCCGAGGCAGATGTATTGTGTGGGGGTGAGGGAGTGGATTTAGATGTTGCTATATCTCCTCTTTGACTGTTAGATTACCGAGGTATAAAACCTCGGTCTGGTAATGTGGCATTTGGGAGCTAAGGAATGGTCACGAGGGCACTGTCAGGTTCAATTCTGCGGTGGCTGACCCTGGATCTCCTAGAGAAATAGGAACAAGAGAGGCTACATAAAATAATAAATATATATATTAATTAAACAAAGGCACCCAAAGAATAAGGATAAGGAGCAAAGAGGCCAAGCAACACTGATTTCATAACTTCTACCTCAATCTTACTTTGCAGATACCAGCATCTTATTAATAGAGGAGCAATTCTAATGTTAACTGTCTGCCAGCATTGCCTACCTCTCTTCACCTGCAGCACTTATCAACATCTAACATACTGTATGTTTTAATTACAGATCTCGTTTGTGTCTCTCTTACCACTCAGGGGGCAGAATTTTGCCTTTTTTGTTGTTGTTGTTTTTTCTTGGCTATATTCTCAGGATGAAGGATGGTGCTTGGCACCGCGTAGGTCTCCATAAATACTGGAATGAATGAACAAATCCTCACATGTCCACGGCCCTACCTTGCTGAGTTGTCTGCCTACGTTTCTCTCTCTGTGCTCTGATGGTTGGTGAGACTGATGTAAGTGCTATGAAGATAAAAACCCAGTCCGATCATGGTGTCATCCAGACTTCAGATATGGGGACTAATGTCTCAGTTTCTGACCTCAATGACTTATATGAAGTCAGCTTGTGAAAACGGAGAACTGAGGATAGCTCTGCCATCACAGATATGTGTGTCCAGCTCTCAGGACTAACACACTTAAGGGACATTTGAGGTCCTTATGGAAATATGAAATGGATATGGGACAGCTCTCCATACATGAAGCATGTGTTTGCTGTATACATTGATATTAGTTGCATGACTATTGATATTTCTGTAGTTTTTGTGTTTCTAGGTGTTTGCAAATTGATGCTGATTTGGAAAAGATTTTTGTGTGCTTTTTAAATCTCTAATCTGTACCATACACAAACCAGAAACCACTGTGCATGGCCCCTTTATCTCCATGGGCTTCTTGAGGACCGTAGACAGCGGACGCCAGCATCCCCCGCTGGTGTGTGAGCATGCAGGCTTGGCGCGAGACGTGGCCACCATTCATAGCCACAGATGAAGGGAAGCCACTTCATTAATAGCTTGCTATTGAACAATTCAGGATTGATTTTTGTTTGGCTTTGATGTATACTTTACTACTTTCATGTTGCTTAGCTTGTTTCTACTTCTACATTATCTCCGTTTCTTCCTAGTCCCAGTCCTTCTTTAGGACCAACAGGTTCTTCTGAGATTTCTTCCTGCAGTGTCTGGAATAGGAAGCACTAGGCGTCTCTCTCTTTCTTATTTGAGTCAGTTGAGATATTTTTTCGATGTCTACTGACCTAATAAGGACTAATACCTTTATAAAAGGATCATAAGACATTTATGATTATTATTACATTTATGATTTGTTATTACATTAGGGAGTGAGGTAAAGACTTTGCAATCCTCTGTTAATTTCTGTGTGGGAAAGCTGAGATGCTATGTGTTAGGCATCCATCCATCTAGAAAGCATTTGTTGAATACTCACTACATGAAAACCACGTGCTAGGGACCAGAGATTTAAAGGTGAGCAAAATGCATAATCTTATGTGCATGGATCTTAAAGCATAGTAGGAGATTTAGACGTTTAAAGAACTAACAATAAAGTAGGACAAAGAATGCGATAAATAAAGGTAAAGTTTATGCTCTCTAGAAGGAATAGTTCATTTTGAGTAGGGAGTTAGGGAAAATTTGAAGAGAGGGAATATTTGAACTGGGTGAATTCTATAAGGTAATGGTCAATGGAAAATGGGTTTAAAAGTATACTTCAGGCAGAAGGATCATTACAGAGTAAAACCCAGACGTGTGAAAGTGTATGACATGTTCGGGGAACTAAAAGACTGGAGTATAGGGGGTACGTGGAAGCGTTTTGGGAGATGAGGATGCAAAACTATTTGGGAAGCAAACAAGATGATGTGGCCTTTATTCTTTAGGTAAAGGAGAACTCGGCAACATCAATACAATTCATTCGAAAGATTTCAAATGATACACTGATGTTAATTCGGTATGCATGGTTTTGGTAAAGCAGAATATATAGAGATAGATTATGTAAGAGTGATGTTTTAAAAATTGGTTTCTTCAATTCACAGTTGGGTATCTGACACTTTGATAACCGGGTTGGCCCTTTAAGGACAAATATAGATCACTTGAGCAAGTACGTCTGTGAAGACTGAACTTGAGAGGTCTGGGACTGTTAGCAAGAGAGAACTCCACTGACAGGAAACTGGCCTCACCCTTGGAATGGAAATGAAAGAAGAGTCTCACGTTGCAACTAAACTGCTCTTTCATGGAGTGAGAACTACTCTATAGCTGCAGAAGATGATTCACCTTGGCTTAGGCCAAGGGGTTTAAGATGACAGAAAAAGAAGTAGGTACTTCAAGCACCTCTAGAAAATAGAAACTGGTTAGTACTGAAGGGCCATAGCCCTATTAAAGGCCTTATTGAGGACTCTGGCTGTTAAAGTTAGGTACCAGCAGTGTCCCTCCAACCTCAGACTGTGAGAAGTGGGCTCCTGCACCCTCGTCCATGGCATGCACCGACCCTCTAGAGCCACTAGGGGTGGTGTGGTGCAACCCTTTCTTGAATAAAGAGACTTCATAGACTCAGGCTCTTTGCCCTTTAGTGACCTATGATTTGGTCACAGGTAATAGTGAGGAAAAATAGGAGATCAGAATTCAAAACGCATTTGGATAGTTTGCTTAAAATGTTGCTCAGAGTTTAGTGAGAATATGACTGGAAAGTAATTGTAAACGATCGCCGTCTAGACTAAATAATCTGGTACTTGATTATATTGCGCAAACTTTGTTTCATGGTAGAGACATTGCCTTTTCTTCACAAGACTGAATAGCCCCTGGGGGGCAAGGTCTTCTTTGCTCAGCCAGTTTGATTTCTTACAGTTCCTATCAGCGCATAAACTGTGGCTCCGTGATTTCTTGAGCGATTATTTTTATTCAATGTTTCTGCCAGATCTCATTGCTTGGACTAGGTATTTAGCAAGTATTACTTTGGAACATCCAGATGTGTGTTCTTTTCTAGTTGCTTAAAGAAGACATTCCATATTCAGAAATTGCAAGTTCATTTCTGAATTATGCAGTGTGAACTTCTAATGGAAATGACTCTTTTTCAATGAAGTTTAAAAGGTGCGTGCATGTGTGTGTGTGCGCGCACGCGCAAATCTGAGATTAAGTCAGGGACTTTGAATTTCTGTTGTTGTTTTCTATGTATCTCCAATGGCCAACATAACACAGCCCATGGCATGTGCTGAATAAATATTTATACAACAACCTAATAAAACAAAATGAAGAAAACCTAAGTTTATTTGAAATCTGATACCTCATATTCCAAATAACTCTACCTCCAGGTCCACCTATGAGGCATCACTGATTCCCTTGTGTGGGCTGTTATCACAGTTTAGCCCACAAGCATCCTTATCTTTCTAGAGTGCCTTTCGAGCTTCCCACTGTTCCCTGTCGCAGTGCTTAATGAAGAGGGCATTCAACATTGCTTCTTTTTTTCACCTGATATTCAGTTAGCCCTTCTCAGATCCCTTTCTCCAGGTCTAAGGTCCTGTGCTACATCTTCAGGTGAACCCTTTTTCTGTTACCAACTTATGTGGGATCATTAAAGTGAGTGCCTAAGATAATGCTCTCTTTGCTTTCATTAAGAGCTTATGGTTTGGGGACAGTACATCTATGCGGTGTTGGGTCCGCGTACGCCCCATGTTTCAGTTAAGACTGGTCTGGTGCCTTCTTTTCCAGAACTTACAACCGGTGCAATTATTGCCTTGCTTAGACTCTGGGTTGTGGATCTAATATTGCCGCTCCAAGGCCTGGATCACTTTGCAGTGTGTTAATAAACCCAGGTGCATATTCATTCAGATGCCTCTAAACCTACAAGGCTACTTTCTTTTTCCTCCTCATTGTCATGCATATGTATTCTTTCTTCCTTGATCCCTTGTTTTTACATTGGGTTATTTTCTCTCTCTCTCTTTTTTCCCCCTTGTTATCAGGTGCTTCTCTCTTTCCTAATTTCTATCTCTCTCTTTTCCACTTGTTCTCTGAAAGCAGACATAAGTACAAGTAAAGTTTAGGCCTGGAATAGTAATGCCGGCCGGCAGGGCTCCAGGGGAAGGAGATGTGAGGTCAGAGCAACAGCAGCTCTTCCCCGCGTCCTGACCTCTGGCAGCTGTCCACCAGCTCTGCCTGCAAGCCCACGGACGGTCTCCTGCCTCCTGCTCTTTCCCAAGCCCATTTCCGTCCCCTTGACTTAGAGAAGGTGTTCGGACAGTGTAGCAAGTACAGGGCTGCTGAATTTTTTTTCTCTACTTTCTGTATAGGTAAGAGCTGGTATGTAGTTCTGAGCTGGGTTCATAGTGGGTCAGCATCAAATATTCAACTTTGTCTCCTAAGAAACGAAAAATCACATGTCCCCAGGGAAGTTGCTTCCTGAGGGACATGAGTGATGCTAATAAAAGTTCCAAAAGATTGATATAAAAAAACTAGAAAGTCAGGTTTGCCAGGAGAAATTACCTGGAGGGTTTCAAAGTTCATGAAACTGTTTGATGAGCGAAGAATTGATGGTGACCGAAGGAAACACTTTTCTGAAAGGGAATTTGTATCAAGTTCACGCACTTTAGTGTGTGGAGAGGTATTCTACATTGGTGTATTTTGGTCAGACGTGGAGCACAGATTATACATTAGAAACCGGAGCCATGCTACTAAATGCAGTTCTCAAATTTCTCAATATTTTTTTTTTAGCATCAAAGTCTTTTGCTATTACATTATCTGTTTCTTTCAATCTGACAAATGGCAGTCTATTCCTTATTCAGTGCCTGACCCAGGACTGGTTTCTTCCCTGTACAAGCAGCCTGGAAGACGGTACCCAGCTGCAGGAGACTCCAGAGTTGGCTGCACAGGGAGATGTTTGAGGTTACGTCAGGCTGGAAAGGAGTTGTTTAGCAGAATCCGGGAAATGGAGCCGGAAGTGGGGAGTTAGGAAGGCAACTGTTACTAAATCAAGATGGCAGTGCACATGGTCAGAAGGAAGTGGTCCTGGATCCAAAGGTACAGACCCTGAGAGTCCTTCGGGGCCCCCTTCTATACAGGCCTGAGGCACTGTGTCCCTAAGTCAAGGTGGCTAGTTTTTATTTATGTTACATTCTATGGAGGCACCACACTGACCAATTAATCTCATGAGTAACATCTGAAGGTGAGTCTCATTGACTTCATTTCAGGGTAATATTTCTTTGTCCCCAAATTATTGGGGTGCACTCTTTATGGGCTATTGTCTCTTATTCACCAACCAAACCTATCTGTACTTCTTCCTCATGCCTTCTCTTCATTCCCATAAACAAACTGATACTAAGTAAAGTGAAAAGAGGAGTTTCTTCGGTGGTGTGTTCTCTGTCCTTGTAGCTCTGTTAACAAAGAGTCACATGGGGCAGTTGCCAGAATGCCCCCATCTGCTCCCCAGCTGGCCCCCCGCTGACTGATTGCACCTTCCTTCGTATTCTGGGGGGGGGGGGGTCTGCTGGGAGTCTGGACCTTCTGTGCTCTGTTCTCCGCCTCCTTTCCAGAGTCTGCCTGCCTGGTGTTCCTTCACATCGTGGTTCTGTTTGGTCTCTTGCTGCTGTTTCTGTGCATTAACCTGAGCTAGGGCATTAAAAATTGACAAAGAGCCCTGGCTAGTTTGCTCAGCGGTTAGAGCGTTGGCCTGCGGACCAAAGAGTCCCAGGTCGATTCTGGTCAAGGGCATGTGCCTGAGTTACAGGTTCAATCTCTGGCCCAATTTGGGGTCATGTGGGAGGCAACCAATCTCTCCCTCCTTCTCTCCCTCCCGCACACTCTATCTAAAAATCAATGGGAAAATATCCTCTGGTGAGGATTATCCAAAAAAGAAAGAAAGAAACTAAGACTCAAAGAGGTTAAACAGCTTGTCTGTCCAGGCCTACACAGTCTGAACGCGCCAAAGCCAGGTGGCGTGTATGGCTCCAGGGGCTCCCCTCTTGAGCACTGTGTTCTCTCTCTCACCAGCAGGGAGTTGGGGTGTTGTTCCGGTGAGAACCCCTTGGGAGGTTTTAAGAAGGGAGTGACATGGATGAGGACGCTGACTTCCATGTGGTAGGAAAGGAGTGGAGCTGGGAGACCAGCTGGAAGCTGATTGGGGTACCAGGGTGCAGGTGAGGGGAGGTGGCTTAGGCCAAGGTTTGTGGGACACTGAGCCATGTCAGGGGCTGGTGCATGAGATCACGTGCTCGTGTATCTTTGTGCTTAATATGTGTTTGGGGTTTGTCTTTATTGTGGGTGGACGGGGATGCATTTGATGGGTTTAATGCAGGCAGATTTGCCAGCACACGGTGAGTGCGAGGACCCCACCTCGTTTCCAGGGAGCTGCTCATCAGGAGCTGAGCTCACGAGTGATGGGACCCTTTCTGCAGTTTTATGAGCAGGGTTGGAAGAACCTATTTTAAAGATTCATGTTTAAGGTTTTTAGCCTCTTCATCCTACTGTATATTTTTTAATACATTAGAGTTAACGCATTTTTTCAAGACCAATATACTTGGGATCTTTTGGAAGAATAATCTTCTTAAACTTAATTCATCCTCTTTCATACAGTAAAGTAGAAATGTTCTTGATGCCTAGCACTTTAGGGAACCCGTACATAGTTTAAAAGGCAAAATAACCCGTCCTTCAATGTATGCCTCCCATTCTCTTAGAGCTGTTTAATTTGCTGATGTTCTTGTGAAGTAGATCACTCGCTAAGCCCACATGTTAGGAAGATGTACTGAAGCACAGTCCAGCTTAGTTCAATAATTTTGGGCAGCAAATCAGAAACAGACTCTTTGCTAGAACATAAAATAGACTCTTAATAATTTAGCTAAAAATAGACTCTTAGTGTCCTTGATTCACTTAGTGATTACAATGCTTCTAGTTATTCTGCTGTGACGGAAATAATTTACATATTATGTGCACATTCAATACAATAGTTACATAGATGTTTTAATATAAATTAAATAATCCAACTGTGACAAAAACATACACATACAATATATATTTATACATTAGGTATAAAATAAGATATCCAGTGAAATGATCTTTTAAGAGTGAAGACTAAACAAAAACATTTATATACAAAACACATCTAAGAAAGTTTGCTACCAACAGTACTTCACTGAAGGATATACTTTATGAGAAATAAAAATGATCCCAGAAAGTGGGCCTAAGAAGAAATAGCCAATGGTAAGGAAAACAAAACTAAAACAAAAATGGTAAACAACTTGATATGAAATAGTAACAGTAAGTAAGTAAGGAGGTTAAAAACATTATATATTCGAAATTCTGGACAATAAGGGCATATAAATCAGGAAGGAAGTGATTGATGATAAATAATTTTTATGTCCTTTTTTTCTTGTACGAGGGTAAAGATATTAATTTTAGACTTTAAGTTAAATATACAAGTTAAAATTTCTAAACTGGTCTGTAAAAGAGCAGAGGTTGGCAAACTTTTTCTATAATGCAAAAGATAATAAATGTCACTATTTACTCTCACAATTCTCTCGCAGCTGCTCAACTTTACCACTGTAGCACAAAAGCAGCCATGGACTACGTGAAAATGATGGGTGCAGCTGGTTCCAATAAAACTTTATTTATGCCCTGGCCGGTTTGGCTCAGTGGTTAGAGCGTCGGCCTGCAGTCCAGGAAGACCAGGGTTCAGTTCCCGCTAAGGGCACATACCTCGGTTGCAGTTTGTCCCCGGCCCTGGTTGGTTGTGCGGGTGGCAGTCACTTGATGTGTCCCTTTCACATCGATGTTTCTCTCTCTCTCTCAGTTCCACTCTCTCCCCCCCCCCACTCTACCTGAACAAAGAATGGAAAAATGTCCTCGGGTGAGGATAAAAAAACAAACAAACAAACAAACAAAAAACTTTATTTATAAAGCGAAATAAGCCAGTCAGAGGAAGATAAGTACCACATGATCTCATTTATTTATGGAATATCATGAACAAAATAAGCTGACGATCCAAATAGATCCAGAGACATGGAAGTAGGGAACAGATTGACAAACCTCAGAAGGAAGGGGGATGGACGGTGGGGTGAGAAGAGATAAATCAAAGAACTTATACGCATATATGCACAACCAATGGACATAGACATTAGTATGGGGAAGGCAGGAGGGGGGTGGGAGCGGGAGGAGGGGGTCAGTGAGGGAGTAAAGGGGAACATTCGTAATACTTTCAACAATAAAAATTAAAAAATAAAAACAAACAAATAAATAAATAAACAAAAAGCCCATAAATAAATAAAATAAATTTAAATATTGTAGTTGCCTTCCTATTAAGCCAGAGCTAACGCCAAAACACTTGCTATTTAATAAGATTGGAAATTCTCATTGATTTAAAAGGCTAAACTGGTGAGAACTTTTCTTTTTAACAAAGCTTTCTCTCCAAAAGTCAGGCTTTCTGTAGAGTAGAACGAACCAAACTGTGATGTGGTCAGCTGCTTTGGTTTGATTTGGAAAATTTTAAAAATATTGCCAGCAAGGAAGGGAGTAAATGATTGAAAATGGAAATACAAACATACCTTGATAGTACAGCTAGCCCCAGGGAGCCCACAGCAAATTGAGCGTGCTGTTATTTATTATTTATTCAAATAGAAATTCTCCTAAAAGTTCGTAGGAGAAACACAGAGGCTTTTGGTCCAAGTTCTGTAGCCTGGAGGGTAAAATTGATGACTCAGGCAGCCACCTCCCCAAGCAGCACACTCAGCCCGTGATATCTCTATTCCTGGACCCGAACCAGCCCAGTTATGGGTCTTTGGGTTATTAGAGTCACTCAGAGGAGGCAGAGACTGTTTGACAGGATGACTCAGGGAAGATTTGACTGACTCTGGGGAACGTGCCAAGCCATGAGAATCAAATAATGACCTGGCCATGCCCACTTCTATTTTACGAAAAAGTTAAATCTTCTAAAGTGTTCTCTACACAAGTATACCTTCACGATGTATACAATTAAAATAATACAGATGCCTTGGCAGGTTTGGCTCAGCGGTCAGAGCGTCAGCCCATGGACCAATGAGACCCGGGTTCGATTCCGGCCAAGGAACCTCGGTTGCAGTTTGTCCCCTGCCCTGGTTAGGTCGTGCGGGAGGCAACCAGTTGATGTGTCTCTCACATCGGTGTTTCTCTCTCTCTTTCTCCCTCCCTCCTAATCGGTCTAAAGATAAATAGAAAAATGTCCTCAGATGAGGATAAAAATAAATAAATAAAGATGAACAAGAAAAACTTTCTTTATAAAAGCAGTCGGGGGGCAGTTTTGGCCACAGCTCTTGATTGCAGACCTCTGCCTTAAAACATGCTATAAATAAAAGAGAATGGCTAGAATAAATTTGCTAATCATCTAACTTGAGCACTTAGAAAAAGGAAAATCAAAAACAGAATAAACCCAGAGAAAGAGAAAGAAAATGATAAAGACAAGAGCAGAAAGGAAACAAGTAAAGACCCATAAAAGAAAGCCAAAATCTGCTTATTTTAAAAGACTGCCTTAGCCCGGGTGCCCCAAAAAGCAGAACCTTAGGTAAAGACCAAGGTTTCTATACAGTAGTCCCCCTTTAATCCGAGTTTCGCTGTCTGCGGTTTTAGGTACTCGCAGTCAATCACTGTCTAAATATGTTAAATGGAAAATTCCAGAAATAAACAATTCATACATTTTAAATGGCATGCCACTCTGAGTAGCCTGATGAGATCTTGCTACGCCGGTCCTCTCTCCTGGGACATGGCGCGGATGATCCCTCTGCCCAGCACCTCGATGCTCTCTCTGCTACCCACCCGGCAGCCACTGAGTAGCCATGATGGTCATCAGACAGAGAGACCACATTCACATAACTTTTATTACAGCATATTGTTATATTGTTGTATTGTATTATTGGGTATTGTTGTGCATCTCTTCCTCTGCCTAATTTATAATAGGTATGTATGTATATGTATGTATGTATAGAAAAAAACATAGTATACTATATATAGGGTTGGGTATTGTTATTTCAGGCATCTACTGGGGTCTTGGAACGTATCCCCAGTGGATAAGTGGGGACCACCGTACATTTATTTGGGAGGTACAAGCCCAGGGCTGTGAGAATTGGTAAGAAGAGTCACAAAAAGCACAGTGAAATCTCAGCGGGAGCAGCATACTGCTGGTCAGTGTATTCACCTATCCATAAATTCAGTCTGATGATATTTTGTTTAGGATTGTGTGTCTATGTTCAAAAGTGAACTTGGTAATTTTCCTTTCTTAAAGAATCATTGACTGATTTTTGTTTAAAGGTTATACTGGGAGAAAAAAAGGTTGTACTGGCCTCTTATATTAATTTAGGAGGGTTTCTTCTCTTTGCAGTCTTTTAAAGAATTTTGTAAGGTATCAGTTGCTAGACCTTTTGCTGCTGTTCTAGAATTTGCCTATAAAATTACCTAAACCTTGTGTTTTCAGAGAAAACTTTTTAAATATGTTGATTAATTTTACTTAATAGTTTATAAAAGCATTCCAATTTTTTTATTTCTTCCTGAATCATTTTGACAGTCAACTGATGCAGCCACTTTGGAATACATCGTGGTTTACCTAATAATATGGTACTGTTGAACATACACATACCCTGTGGTCCAGCAGTTTTATTAGGTACAGCCTCTAAATTTATACACATGTGTTCAAGCATGTTGATAGTGTTTAACTACCAGAAATAGCCCACACACCCATCAGCAATAGAATGGAAAAAAGTATGCATAATATATACATATATATTATTTTTTGGTAATACTCACCCAAGAATATTTTTCCCATTGATTTGAGAGAGTGGAAGGGAGGGAGAGAGGGAAGAAGAGAGAGAAACATAGATGTGAGAGACACACATTGATTGGTTGCCTCCTGCACACACCCCAGCCAGGGCCAGGGAACAAATCTGAAACCCAGGTCAGTGCCCTTGACCGGAACTTAAACCTGTGACCCTTTAGAGCAGTGGTTCTCAACCTGTGGGTGGCGACCCCTTTGGGGGTTGAACGACCCTTTCACAGGGAAAACACATGTTTCCGATGGTCCTAGGAACCGAGACACCGCTCCTCCATCCATCTCCAGGCGGGTCCGCCCACATGCAGATCCGCCCACATACAACAGGAGCAACTGTATTAAAGGGTCGCGTCACCAGGAAGGTTGAAAACCATGGCTCTAGTGCCTGGGCTGACACTCTAACCACTGGGCCACACAAGCCAGGGCCATATATATTTATATGTATTTATAGAGAACAGTGAAATAAATGATCTAAAGTTACCCACAACAATATGGGTAAACATAACAGTGAAAAAGCAAGTCCTCAAAAGCTATAAACATTTTCTTGTAAACAAGTAAAACTAAACAATATGTCATTTATGGGCAGATACGCTTGTAGCAAAACTATAAAGGAAGGAGACTGAAAACCCTGCAGATGAAGTTACCTGCTGCCTCTGGCAGGTGGAGGAGGGGAAGGAGAAGTCTTCCTGAGATGGCTAATATTCTTTCTTATTCTTATATTGGGTGGTGGGAACACAAGGGTTGTTGTTATATCATAGATAACATTTCACACACACACACACACACTACAGAAGGAGCTGGGACTACCCCGTAAAGGCCTGGCGGAGTGGAGCATGCTGGGTGCAGGCCCGGGGCAGTGACCTGCTGCTCAGCTTATGGACCTGGCGGGCGTGTGGCCAAGGGGCAGCCTGGGAGGGCAGACAGGACTCCGAAGGGCCTTGCATGAGATTTGTGTTTTGGACGGAAGACTTCTGACCATATTTGGAGAGGATAATGAAACAGCAAGACCAGTTACAGGCCTTCAGGTTTAGTCCAGGCACAAGATGCCAGAGTGTCATCCGAATTGGTGGCAGTCAGGGTAGAGAAGAGATGAGGGATTTGAATGAAGGGTAACTAGAGGCAGAACGAGCGGACAGGTTTGGTGCTGCCTGCTGGTTATGGGGGGTGAGGGAATCAAAAAAGTCAAAGGTGACCTCAGGGGGTTCCAGGCAACATAATGAGAGAGTAAGAATGCCATCACCTGAGCTGTGGGACACCAGAGGAGGGACCCTTTGTGGCCCCATAGGGAAGAGGAAAGGAAGACAACAGGTTGAGTGTCGATTGTATACAAGACACTTTTCTCCAGGGCTGACCTGTCACTGTCCTTCTTAGACACCTGTCTCAATACTATTGCACAGTCCTTCTGGAAAGACAAACAGTGCTAACCCCGACCCTGAGTTGCTCAATCTTCCTTAGCTTCTCCTGATTTAGTGGCCCCTTTGCACCCCTCTGGGAAGAACCACAGCTCTCATGTTACTGTGGCAAAACCGTAACAGAAGTTGCAGGTTCAGAGAACTTATCGTTGGGCAGTGTCTGCGCAGTGGCTGTGGCCGGGGCTCCGGAAGCCCTCTCCTTACTATTGAACGTGCTGAAAGAGCAGCTACGCTAGAGGTCCCTTTGTTCCTTTGGCCTTTGGAGGCTTGTTCCAGAATTCTAAAACCACTTAGTTGAAAGAAAAGATTCTTCTCCAGAGAACCAGAAGGCCAGGTGTGTTAGTTTGCTATCATAAAATCCCACAGCCCGGGGGGCTTCAACAACAGAGACTCCTTTCTCACGGTTTTCGGAGCTAGGAGTCTGAGATCAAGGTGTGCGTAGGGTTGGTGTCCCATGAGGCCTCTCTCCTTGGCTTGCAGATGGTCACCTTCGCTCTGTGTCCTCACATGGCCTTTACTTTGTGTGCACACTTTCCGGGGGTCTCTCCCTCTTCTTAAAAGGACACGAGTCCCATTGGATGAGGTCCCACCTTTATGACCTATTTTACCTTCATTACATCTTTAAGGCCGGCTCTATCTCCAAATATAGTCCCACTGGGAGTTAAGGCGTAAATATATAAATTTGAGGAGAGGACATCATTCAATTGATAATACCTGGGTTCTAATTAAGGCAAGAGGGGGATGATCTGGGGCAACTGATTTTTCCTGCACTCCTGTTCTCGTCATCTGAAGACAAGGTGTAAGGACGAGAGTATTGATTCTCAAACACAAGCACCTGCCTGAATGGCTGTGGGACCAGGCTGCTGAGCCCCAGTCTCAGGTTCTGACCCGGTGGACTGGGGTGAGTGAGAATTTGCGTTCAAACAAGTTTCCAGGCACAACTACTTCTGGTCTGGGACAAACTTTGTAACCACTGGAATAGAACGATCCAAATGGTCCTTTTAGTTTTCATATTCTGTGATGATTCTGTGGGAAGTCATATCTTGCAGGCTTTCTCCATTGGCGTCCTTCATCTGAAGCACACAGCCTGCAAATCAGTCTGAGTGGCTGTTCGCCCAGTTCTCGTAAGGATGGTACGTACCTAGCTTGTCCCGATCTAGATGCACAGGGGGGAAATCATCACAGAGAAGGGATGGCGTAGGGCATTACAGTTAATTCCCGTGTGGAACCCTGTGGAAGGGCTGATAAGGGCCCGAGAATGTGGAGAGGACTCCTCTGGTGAACAGTCCCTCCCTCCAGGTGGTGTCCATGGCCTGTAGGAGACCAGAAATGCTATTGTACCTGTCACTGCCTTCTGTCCAACAAGGATTTAAAAAAATAAAAAAAGGTTCACCCTGGCTGGTTTGGCTCAGTGGTTAAAATGTCGGCCGGTGAACCAAAGAGTGTTGAGTTCGAATCCTGTCAGGGGCATGTGCCTTGGTTGTGGTTCAGTCCCCGGCCCTGGTTGGGGTTGAGCAGGAGTTTGACCAATCAATGCGTCTCTTTCACCTCTCTCTCTCTCTCTCTCTCTCTCTCTCTCTCAACTTTCCTCTCTCTCCAAATCAATTAAAACATATCCTCAGGTGAGGATTAAAAAAAAAGATGTTAGAGCTCAAAGAGGTTGTAAGTCATTTGTAGACCAGAATTATATTTTTTCAGAGGAGGTAACGGAGGTTTAAGGATGACCCATCCAAAGCCACACAGCAGGGCCAGAATCAGGATTCAGGTCTAATGATTCACCTGTGCAGTCCAAGTGCCCTCTACCTACTCAGCATGCTAACCACACGATTCTTCAGGGGAAGGAGGAGGTCAGCAAGGGCAGGGATGGGCAGGGAGTCTGCTTTCCGGCAGCAGGTCCTGCCCCTCAGCCCTTAGGAAGGCGGCATGTGTTGCCTACGTGCTTCTGCTGGGAGCCTCCTCTGGCTTTGGCCCCTTCCGTCTGCACATTTCCATAGAGTGGGGTTTAGAAAACTGCCAATTTCTTGCTTGGCCTCAAAACTCAATTTTTACAAATAAGAAATAAAATACAAATGATGCAAGTTAAACTCATATAAAATGTTTTGCCTGCTGACAGTTGAGACACATTCATTCTTCTCAACTGAACTGGGTTTTGACATGAATTTCTTGTATGAAGACCTCGGCAACCCCTGGATGCTGGTTTTCCTTTACAAATCGGCTGGATGAGTTGATAGTTACTGATGAAGAATTTAAAATATGTTAACAGGTGGACTTTCCATAACCTGCAATGGTTTTAAAAATCATTTTCAAGGAAAGCTGTTCTGTAGCGGCATGTATGCAATATTACCAGTGATCTTATTTACTGTATTTGAAGTAAATTTGTATCTGTCAGAATCCTCTTTCAGAATCCTTCTTCCTTCCTTTAAATTCAAAATCAGAAGCAAGATGCCTCTCTTCAAAATTGCATGGGTTTCTTTTTCTTTTTTTTAAAATGATGCTCCAGCCACCTGTATCTATGCCTTAGATTTCTGGTTCACAATACTATTGTAATCAAACTATACATTTCCCAGCCTTATTTCGAGACTTAACCTCACAACCATTTCCAAAGGGAAAAGACACTACTTATTGATATTAATTACAGCTCAGAAGTGCTGTTCAAACTCTGTCCTCTGGGTCCCTCCTCATAGGTAATGTTGGAGGACAGACTGCAGTTCGTGACGAGGTATCTAGATGCAATCCCTCATCTCATGGGCAGAAGTGGAAGGCTTTGCAAAAACCAGGGTTGATTGTTTTTAATATTCTGTGTTGCTTCAATTAGGTAAGACAGAAAGGCACATCCACGGCAAAGCTCTTTTTGATCATGGAAATGAGAAATTGAAATTAGGGAGCACGAGTTCATTACCTTCTCATCTCCTCACTATTAAAAAAAGCAGTCCATGAGCTAATCCATGGAGCTGCCTTTACTGGGGGGCTTTGACAGCATCATCAGAGTGTAAGTAAGGAGAAGCTATTTCCATCGTTCCTCTGAAAGTTCTGAATTCCTTAAAAGCATGGGGGTGGCTCTTTGCCCCCACCAAACTCCCAGTTTCTCTAACCTGCCCTTCCTTCTGTATCAAGTGCAATTTTAAAAAAATACCTTCATCTTTTATTCACTTTCCCTTTTGCAGGCTAACAAACACCTCCCATTGTGCTTCACTTTATACTGTCTTCTTTGTGGTACTTCCTGCTGAATCACACAAGAGGATTTATTTTGGGTTATTTGTCACAATTTTGTGCTCCTCCCCACCCCCCACTTGATTTTCAGATGCTCTTACTTCACTGTCTTTTGAATATCTCAGCCCTTTCCATTTTAAAAGTGCTCTGTGATCATCCTTGCCTATTTTTCACTGTCTCCAGAAAAGAGATTGTTCCTATCAGTGGAAAAACACCTTATTTCCTTTAGATTATTTCCTGTCTACACATCTTGATATTTTTCAAAATGTTTTGCCATTTATTATTGTATTTGGTCCCCCTTGTTTTGATTCCGTTTTTCAGAGGAAGGAAGCTGAGGGCACGCGGGAGGTTCCCCGCCCCAGGAATCGAACAGGCTTTTGCTTTGGATTCTGATTATCCAGCCGGGCGGCACAGAGCTCGGCTACTCAGTGATTCAGAAAGTTGTCTGGGGCATTTGCATTTTTCCTATACGGTAGTAATTCTTGATATCTTTGGCTTCAGAGCAGTGATTAGTGTAATGGAGAAAGGTTAAGAAGATTTCCAAAGATGGCAGCTTCTAGCAAGCTTATTTTACATTCAGACAATTCTCGGCCAGAGAGAGGACTGAGATGCTGTCGCAAGCGGAAATTCCAAAACGTGCACGCACTTGCTGGAGTTTCTGTTGTTGCTTTTTCACAAAGCAGCTTCACTGCAGGCTAACCTGTCTGCATCAGCCAAAGAGTGAGGACTCTTCTCCCTCATTGACGCTGAGATTGCCCTCCATCCTTGTAAACCCGCCCTGAACAAGGCAAGGCCCCTGTTGACTTCAGTGAAAAGCTTGTGCCTTTGTACCCAAATCTGCCGAATGGTTGAACAAATGTGTGTGTGTGTGTGTGTGTGTGTGTGTTTTGTTTTTTTTTTATCCTCACCCGAGGACATTTTTCCATTTTTTGTTCAGGTAGAGTGGGAGGGAGAGAGAGGAACAGAGAGAGAGAGAGAAACATCGACATGAAAGGGACACATCGAGTGGCTGCCACCCGCATGACCAACCAGGGCCGGGGACAAACTGCAACCAAGGTACGTGCCCTTAGCAGGAACCGAACCCGGGTCTCTCTGGACCGCAGGCCGATGCTCCAACCGCTGAGCCAAACCGGCCAGGGCGAACAAATGTGTTTTGATAACACTGAGTTGAGCAGTAAAAAGTCATTTCTTTCTAGAAAATATTTCCAAGGACTGACCACTTGACAATTTAAAGCCAAACTCAGGAAAATTGGAGCCCGCCAAGGCTGTATCCGCACTGGCATTGGATTCCTCACGAAGCGTTCAGTTCTCGATTTGCTTGTTTTAGGTAGTAATGCTTAGTGGAGCAATACTTTCCCCTTCAAAATATGTTTTGGAATCAGCTAGTTCATATAGAAAAAAATGTGTTTATTTTCTCTGGGAGAGTTTTTTTTTTGTTTTTTTGTGTGTGTGTGTGTGTGTGTGTGTTTTTTTTAATCTGGGTGGTTCTTAAGACCACTGCCTTCAAGATATTTCTCAAATGTATCCACTCAGTTCTAACTTCAATGACCGGTTCTGGGTGAAGACCCTTGATGAGTGCGATAGTGTGGACATTCTGAAGATGGTTTCTGTAGGCAATCAAATCTGCGTTCATTTCACTCTCCTTTCAGTGGGGTTATCAATCTTCCGCTGTGACAAAGCTGAAGTGGTGGGGATAGGTGTGACTTAATACACAAAGCAAGAGACCAAAACTTAAACATCATATTTAGTAGGTATGATTGAAAAGTCCTGAGCTTAAGCCCGATTGTTCATGTTGGATGGCAGAAGTCCTGAGGCTATAGCTTATTTTCAGAATTTTATTGCTAAAATCCACCTTCCCAATCCTCCCCACATTTTACTGGAAGAAAAGAGGAATCCAAAGATGTGAACTAACTTTGTTACATTTGCACAGCCAATAAATAGCCAGAAACAGAACTCATGTTTTTTCTCTTTTTTTTTCCTCCTTTATTGATATTAAAGAGGTAGGGAAAGGGAGGGAGAGAGAAAAACATCGATGAGAGAGAACATGGATTGGCCAACTCCTGCATGCCCCCCACTAGGGATCGGACCCACAGCCTAGACATGTGCCCTGACCGGGAATCGAACTGGTGACCTCTTAGTGCGTGGGTTGACGCTCAACCACTGAGTCACACCGGCTGACAGAACTCATGTTTCTTGATTTCTAATTCATTGCTTTTCTGAAAGCTCAGTATGACGTAACTGTATGACGTAGTGGCCAAAGTATATTCTTCGAACTTGGGTAAAAGAGGAACCCAGCAGAGTGTAAGTCTGCCTACTCTGAACAATCAACTAATACATTCAGTAAATATTAATCGAGGAGCTACTATTCGCCATGCATTGTGCTAGGCACAGCATTGAAATGGTTATTTAGAATGTCATTGAACATCTACAATTTTAAGCAGCATTTAGAAATGGGGGGGGGGGGAGAATATCATAAAACTCCTATAAATATAAAGGCTGTCATGAGGCAGTACAATCCCTGTGTTCGGCCGGCCTCTGCATAACCACCAGGCGGGGATCCAACAGAGCATTTCTGCAATGAATTGAAGTTGAGTGAGGCAGAATCTAGGGTTCTTTACAGCTTGAAAGTCTTGTGGTTCCTGGAGAAGCTTCTATGAAGGCTTTTATACCAGAGAGTTAGATGAGAACTGAGCATAGGAGAAGGTAGTGTGCAACCCAGTACTAAGGAGAGGGTCTCAGACTACATTCCTGGTCATTCATGCACCCAGGCAGGGTCCCAGCAGAATCTGAAGGGGAAGAGAGCACAGCTGTCCCTGCATTACCAGCACCTCATTGCGCCAGGCCAGGTGCTGGTCAAGAAGAAATACATAGATATTTTTTAATATAAAAAAAATCATTCACATTACAAAATTAATATGCTCTATTTATTAAAGTTTCAACATTACAGAGATCCATACATGAAAGTGAAACTTTCTTTATTGTACCACCCACCCTCCTGTAAAGCAGTTTGGAGTGTTCTGGATATGTTCACGTGCCTTTTTTTTATAAAAACCAATTATGTTTAATCATTTATAATTTTTTTTACTTAATTATCTCAGATATCTTTTGATGTTAGTATATTTATTTTTTCAAAGGCTATGTAGAATTTCATTGAATGGGTGTATCATAGTTTTAAATTATCATTTATATTTTTTCTATTTCTAAAACAATACCACACCAACTTTTAAAGGATTCTGACCTTTCAAGATAAAGGTGACAGGTGATTCTTAGAATATAAGGGAGATACAAAACTGTGTGTGTGTGTGCGCGCGCGCACGCGTGCGTGCATGCATGCCATGGGGAATTGATAATAAAAATTTATTGAAAAAAGAGAACTGTACTTTATCGACAGACAACACTGTGACATCTGTTCATACATACTGACTTTAGTGGTTTCAAAACAGTGCTACTGAATGAGTGAGGGTAGTCTACCTCCCTTAATGATGTACCTGAGTTCTCAAATAGAACGTGCACTGAAGTGTGACAGTAACCCATGGCGCTGCTAGACCAGAAGCCCTGGAACCCCCTGGGAGGCAGTACAGTGGTTCGTGTATATATGGCTTCACCCCCTAACTCAAACAGCTGTATCCAGGGACATGTTTCAAATATTGATATCCAGATGTAAGAATCGACATGTGTTTAAGTGCTTTAGAAGTTCAAAATACTTCAAAATGCCCGATTTGGGGGGGGTATCTTGTCATAAATAGAAATCCTGTTGACATCAAAATACCTGGTAGGCAAGGTTCTCCTGTGACCCTCTCTTTGTGAGACACCAGAAAGGGCAACAGTCAGCCAGCATCATTTTGTTGCTTTATTTGTGCAGGTCCTAAAAATAGGACATTCGAACACAAACGAGTGTTGTGCGTTTTGTTATGTGTTAGGCTTTATTTTTTAGAATAATTTTCCATTTATAAAAAAATTGAACAGATAGTACAGAGTTCCCATATTATTCCCCCTCCCCCACCCCAGTTCCCCTATTATTAACATCTTATATCCAGTATAGTCCATTTTATAATTAATGAGCTGATACACCATTATTAACTAATGCCCATAGTTTATTCACACTTCTGTTTCTAACTAGCATCCTTTCCCTGCTCCAGCACCCCATCCAGGACCCCAGCACATGTAGCTGCCACGTCCTCTTAAGCTCCTCTGGGCTGTGACAGTTTCTCAGACTTCCCTTGTTTTTGTTGACCTTGACCGTTTTGAGGTGTGCTCATCAGGTACATTGTAGAAAGTCCCTCTATTGGAATTTGTGTGATGTTTTTCTCATGATTAGGCTGGGGTTCTGGAGTGTAGGGAGGAAAAAACCACAGAGGCAAAGTGCTGTTTTCATCATGTTACACGAAGGTCCATGCTATCACCTTGATGTGTGACCCTTGGGGCTGACCTTGATCAGCTGGCTGGTGATGCAGTGTTTGTCAGGTTTTCCCACAGTGAAGTTGCTTTTTACCGCCTTGCCACACTGTCCTCTTTGGAGGGAAGTCACTGGGCCTGGGAGTGAGGAGTTTTTTCCCCACTGAGCATCTGCATAAATTAATCAGAAGTCTGCACGGGGTTTGTCTCTTCCCCCACGTATTGGTGTGTTCAATCACTTATCTATGTCAGCATGGACTCATGGATGTTCATTTTAGACTTTGGGTATAACCCAGTGTCACTTTATGTTGTTGCTCAGGTTGTTCCAGCTTTGGCCATTGGGAGCTCTTTCAAGTGGCTCCTGTGTCCCTTTGATACATCGCCATCTTTTTAATTTTTTATTATTTTATTTTATTTTTTATCCTCACCTGAGGACATTTTTTCATTTTTTGTTCAGATACAGTGGAAGGGAGAGAGAGGAAAAGAGAGAGAGAGAGAAATATCAATGTGAAAGGGACACATCGAGTGGCTGCCACCTGCACAACCAACCAGGGCTGGGGACAAACTGCAACCGAGGTACATGCCCCTAGCGGGAACTGAACCCGGGTCTCTCGGGACCGAAAAACGACGCTCTAACTGCTGAGCCAAACCAGCCAGGGCATATTTTTTAGCACTTCTCTAATTTCTGGGACTTGAACCTGCTCCAGACTCCTCTTGTGTGTTTCCTGCCCCAGTCCGGGAATCAGCCACTTTTCCTTTTATTGGAGGATGGTTTTAGAAACCAAGCTCCAGGTATAAGTGAGCTTGTTGCTACTGGTATTTTGCTTATTTTAGGTTCTTTCAACTAACAAAGAAATACATACATACTAACATATACACACTCACCTTTATATGCACATGTGTCTATGAATATCCTATATGTAATAATCTATATCTCCATTAAGTTGAACATGAGTGCTTATTGATGTCTCCAAATCAAATACATTACTATGTGGATCATTCTAGGCTTCTCCCTTGCTTATCTGGAATTCCCACTCCACAGCGAGAAACCTGTTTCCGGCCACCCGCCATCCATTAACTTAATTGTTCCGTTCCAGTCTGCGTATGTGGCAGCGTCAGAATTGTTAACCTGCACCCCTGTGGGAAACTACGAAATCCACTGGATACAGTGCTATGTGCTGTTCACCTTGCCTTTAGCCTTATGGACTGCATTTATGTAGGCCTGCTTAGGTTAGCATCTCTGCCCCACTCCCTTCAGTGACACTGTTTCATGGGTTTGGAACACAATCACATTCTTATGTCATTATCTTCCTTCTTTTCTGCTCTTCTAAATCATTGTTTTTGAATTTGTCGGAATGAACGTTGTTGTCCCCTGAAGTTCAATGAGATTGACAGATGCCCACATATCAGGCATTGTAGCATCACACAGAATAGTGTCATCACCCTAAAAGTCCCCTGTGCTGCATCCCTTTCCTCCTTCCCCTGAGACCCTGGCAATACTGGTCTTTTCTCCTTCGTTATTGCTTTGCCTTATCCAGAGGTCATAGAGTTAGAATCATACAGTTGGCAGCCTTTTCACCCTGGCTCCTCCTCCTTAGCGATAGGCACTTAAGATTCCTCCATGTCTTTTTGTGGTTTGACAGCTTATTTCTTTTTTTACTGAAGAATATTCCATTGGATGAATGTATCACCGGTTGTTTATTCATTTACCTATTGAAGGACATCTCGGTTGTTTCAAATTTTGGCAATTATGACTAAAGCTGCTATAATAATATCCATGTGTAGGTTTTTGTGCAGATATAAGGTTTTAACCCACTTGGGTAAATACCTAGGAACATGAATGCTGGGTTGTATGGTACGACTATGTTCACTTTGTGAGAGACTACCAAACTGTCTTCTAAATTTTGAATTTCTGGCAGCAGTGAATGAGACCTCATGTTGCTCAGCACCCTGGCCAGCATTTGCTATGTCAGTTTTCTGGATTTAGCCATTCTAATGACAAACAATGGAGAATATCTCTTCATATGCCTTTTACCATCTGTATAGCTTTCTTAGGTGACTATTCAGATCCTTTATCCATTTTTAAATTGTTTGTTAATTATTAATTGCTTGCTAAAGTTGTTTGTTTTCTTATTGTTGAATTTTAAGTTTTATATATATTAAATATATTTTTATTGATTTTTTTAGAGAGAGAAAGGGAGAGAGGGATAGAAACATTGATGTGAGAGAGGAACATCAATTGACTGCCTCCTGCATACCCCTTACTGGGGATCGAGCTCGCAACCCAGGCTTGTGCCCTGACCGGGAATTGAACCAGGACCTCTCTGTCCATGGGACGATGCTCAATCTACTGAGCCACACCGGTCAGGCAGTTTTTATTATATTTTAGATATAGGTCCTTTGCCAGATATATGTTGTGTAAATATTTTCTCCCACTCTATGGTTTGTCTTTTTATCCTCTAAACAGTGTCTTTCATGTGTTGTTAATGATATTGCCATTTTCTTTCCTCTCAAAAGTAACTTTAGCAATCTATAGATTCAACACTATTCCTATTAAAATACCAATGACATATTTCACAGAACTAAAACAAATAACCACAAAATTTGTGTGGAACTACAAAAGACCCCAAATAGCCACAGTATCTTGGGGGGGGGGGGGACAAACTTGGAGGAATCATGCTACTTAATATCAAACTATACTACAAGATCATAGTAAACAAAACAGCATGGTACTGGCATAAAAATAGACATATAGATCAACGGAACATAACAGAGAGCCTAGAAATGAATCCATGCCTATATGGTCAATTAATATTTGACAAAGGAGGCAAGAACATATGATGGGGTAAATACAGTGTATTTACTAAATAGTGTTGGGAAAATTAGACAGATATATGTAAAATATGAAACTAGACCACCTTCTTACACCATGCAAAAGAATAAACTCAAAATGGATTAAAAACTTAAATTAGTAAGACTGAAAACCATAAGAATCCTAGAAGAAAACATAGGCAGTAAAATCTCAGATATTTCTCTTAATAATATTTTTGCTGATATATCAACTCAGAGAAGGAAAAGAAAAGAAAAAAAATAAATAATGGAACTACATAAACTAAAAAGTTTTTGCACAGCAAAGGAAACCATCATGAAAATGAATAGATGACCCACTGAGTGAGAGAACATATTCACCAGTGATACATCTCATAAGGAGTTATAAACCCAGATTTATGAAGAACTCAACACCAAAACCCCCCAAAGAATTCAGTTACAAAATGGGAAAAGGACCACAATGGACACTTGTCTAAAGATGACATACAGATGGCTAATAAACATATGAAAAGATGCTCAACATCACAAATCATCAGAGAAATGCAAATTAAAACCACAGTGAGATAATCACTTCACACCTATCGGAATGGCTGCCATCAATAAATAAACAAACAACAAGTGCTGGCGAGGATGTGAAGAAAAGAGAATTCTTGTACACTGCTGGTGAGAATGCAAATTGGTGTGGCCACCATGGAAAACAGTATGGAGGTTCCTCAAAAAATTAAAAATGGAACTGCCTTATGACCCAGTGATTCTACTTCTGGATATATATCTGAAGAATGTCAAACACTAATTCAAAATAATGTATGCACCCTCCTGTTCATTGCAGCGTTATTTATAACAGCCAAGCCATGGGAGTAGCCCAAGTGCCCATCCACAGATGAGTGGACAAAAACAGTGTGATACATATATACAATGGAATATTACTCAGCCATAAAAAAGAACAAAATCTTACTATTTGTGACAGCATAGGTAGACCTAGAGGGTATTATGTCAGGAGAAATGAGTCAGTCAGAGAATTACAAACACCATCTAATTTTGTTCCGTAGAAACAAACAAACAGTAGAAACAGATTCATAGATGCAGAGAGCAGACTGAGACTGCCAGGGAGAGGACTGGGTGAAAAAGGTGAAGGGATTAAGAAGTACAAATTCATTGTTACAAAATAGTCATGAGGATGTAAAGTGCAGCATAGGGAATATATTCAACAGTACCATAATAACTATGTATGGTGCCAGCTGGGTACTGGAAATACCAGGGGAAACACTTTGTAAAGTATATGATTGTCTAACCACTATGCTGTCCACTTGAAACTAATATAAAATAATATTGAATGTAAACTTTAATTGAAAAAAAAAAAAAAAGGAGCTTTAGGACTGAAGCCTTGTGGTAGCAGACAAGACCAACAGTTCTGATGCAGCCAGTGTTTCTTCCTCCCCTCCTGTCTTGATAACCACTGGTCTAGATTCTCACTGCTCTGCCAAGCCCACTGTACTTCGGAGCCTCCCCTTGTTGCCTTAACTAGATTGGAACAATGGGGAGGTAGGTGGATGGAAACTCATGAGATTGGGTGCTTAGTTCTGGCTCTGCCTGTTATCACTGTGTGGCTTTAAAAACATTTCTCTGTGTCTCTGTTACTTTGGATCTGATACTCTTTAATAGTTAATGAGATGTTTTTCACAGGCAAAAACTTTACTGTCCAAGTATTTGATTCCTTTCACTGAGGTTCAATGTTGGCTACTGCAATTAGCTTTTAACCCAGAAGCCTGCCCCCACTTCTATTCACTCGTGGTGGTCATCTGGAGAGTCGGTGTTAAAACTGTAACTGGATCATTTCTAGAAAACATGTATAAGCAATTCCAAATGCCTCGCTTAACATATTAGGACTCTGTGGACCCGTTTGCTCTTCTCTTGTATATTCTATTCACCATAGGCTTTGAAGTCTTTTCTAGACCTAACATGAGGTCTCCTTGAGAACGTGCTTCCTACAATGGACAGCCTACTCTGCGAAGTCTTCTTCTAACACTTGTTATGCCAAGTAGAAAGGTTCAGAGCAGCAAACCCAGTATTGTTTCATCTCCATTCCTCTAACCCTTAGGGTCTAAGGGATATGAAGGTCTTTTTTTATTTAGTTTGGATTCCCATGAGAACAGCCTAAAATGGCTGTGCAGAAAATAGCAATGTACAGCCTCGTCTGATTTTTGCCTTGGTAAGATATTTCTAAATTATTGTTTGCCCAAGGAAGCAAGTGGAAGATTTAAGGGAGGATATTGGTGTGATTTCATCTTTTTGAAGAGATTACTCTTGATGGTGTGTACAGAGGGACTTCAGGGGACACGGGTGGACATGGGAACACATGAGGGAGTGATTGTAAAAGGCAGAGCTGGAAAATAGTTTGGACTGGGTGGCAGCGTGGCATTGGAGAGAAGGCATCAGAATTGAAGTGTATTTGGGAGGTAGAGCTAAATAGACTTGCTGATAGCTTGAACTTGATTGGGAAATAAGACAATGGCTATAGTGCTTTGCTCAAAACTGGTCCCGGGTTTAGCACAGGTCATGCTGGTGGGGGATTATCCACTCTTTGAAATCAGGGATTAGAAGGCCCTGGCTGGGTAGCTCAGTTGGTTAGAGCGTTGTCTTGATACACCAAGGTTGTGGGTTTGATCCCCAGTCAGGCACCTACGTGAATCAGCCAATGAATGCATAAATAATTGGAACAACAAATCAATGTGTTTCTTTTCCTCTCTCTCTCTCGTCCTCTCTCTCTCCAAAAATTAATAAATAAAAAACATTAAAAAATAATAAAATCAGGAATGAGACTCACAAATCATGATGGTTCTTCTTAGTTCAAAAGTTCCAGATTTCTGGGCCTCTATGAAATACTCCCACAGAGCAGTTCTCCCCCCGGCAGGTCTAATGGTGATCTTGGTGTTTTTTTTTGGCCAGGGCCAGGGCCAGGGTAGAAACTTCAGAAGAAGGCCTCCTCTAGAATAACACAACCCATCCTTATAACATCTCTGTAAAAGAGAGCTCTTTCCCATTAAGGAAGATTTACTTTCTAGAAAAGAAAAAAATTTTCTAACTGTATAGCTTTGGGAAATAGAAACCTGCGAGTCCTCCGTTTTGAAAGGTCTCTGAAGAGGGTATTGGACATCCATTCGCCTGAAGCCTGCCCAGAATCAAAGGAACGGTTGACGTGACCTCCTGAAGTCATTTGTGTGACTCTGGCAAATGATTTGAGTTCTATAGCAAAAGAAGTTGGCAGATACAAAATTTAATGCATCTATATTGTCGTGACCCAAGATAAATGTTGAATCTCCTGTTTTCTGAGATACAGGTGGCCTTGATGAGCATCCCTTAGAGACACGTTCAACCTTGCAGCTGTTAATTCAGCCGCTGAGCAGCACCTGCTGAGAAACCTCTTGTAAAGGAACCGTGTCGTAGGATGCCCATTTGCCAGTGTTCCCACCCACACATTTCTCTCTCCCTTTAGAATCTGGTCTGCCCCTCCCCCACTTCTGGAATAGTTTTGCCTTCTATTTGCTTTTCTTCTGCAAACTGCACACATTAAGGGTAAATATTTTGACGGATGCCACATGTGAAGCCTGGAACCTACCCATGGGAAACATCAAGAGTCTTTTCAAATCCTGTCAATGAGATCACCTTCACAAAAAAAGGAAAACTGCTAAGTGTCAAGTATCACTTCATAAGGCAGCTCTTGACTTTTCATTCAAGAGTGCTAGGCCTTGCCTTTGCTTTGCAAACCTGCTCTGGACTTGATGTAATCAGCTTCCTGAGCATGGCAGGAAGTTATGGTGTAGGAGTGGGGGGCAGGGAGTAGTTTCCTGCTAACTCTCCCATATATACTCTCTGTAAAATCAGTAGATCTTTCAGGGAACAGTTTATCAAGGCTGAGCTGGAAGCAAACCTCTTTCTGTGATCCTCAGTTTCCTTGGCAATTCTCAAGTGGAGTAGTCGGATGTCCTTGTCCAGCCTGTGACAGAACCAGCTTTCAGCAGCATTCACCATTTACCCTGGCGGCCAAGACCAGGTTATTAGTTGCTTTGGGTAGGCTTGTCAACCTTGTATCTTCCAAACGAAGCATGAGATTAAGGAAGACAGTATTTTCGATATTTAATTATGAAGGTTTCTTACTTGCAGTCATTTAATGGCAAAGAAAATAAGACTTAGACTTCTAATAATAGCTAATATTTATTTAGCATGATACAAAACCTCATGTAACAGCCCACTGCCAGCCCTAAGAGGTGTGTATTATTATCCCCACTGTACAGATGAGGAAACTGAGGTTTGGAAACTTGAAGGTGTGCGTGCAGGCTCACGTAGCTGGTGAGCGTCAGAGACGGGCCTGCTACCACTGTGGATCCAGAAGACAATCAAAGACTGTTTGTCTTCAGGCTCCTCTCCTGCCATATTTCCTGGACTCTTAGAGAACCAGCCTTTAATCCAGTCCTGAGACATCCCGAGGTCTAGGTTTCCCAGGCTGGTGGTGCTTCCGCAGCTGCTGGGTCTGTGCAGCCCCTCGTCACTTGGGCTCCCAGCGGAGATGGCTGCCTTCACCCCCGCCTCCCAGGCTGGGCAGCGCTGACGTCAGGGACGCTTACCTGAGGGGCAGAGGAAGAGAGCTTGGTATCTTCCAGTCCCCACACTGTCCAGGCCCCTACCACACCACTCCGCTAGCTATAGGACTTGATATTCCTTAAAATTCTTCATTTATTTATTCAAAAATTGTTAACAGCCCATTTTTTTCAGGATCCTGTTGTAGGGACTGTGAGGCAAACAAAGGAATAAGACCTTCAGTAGGACATGGAGATTGAGCTGCCCAGCAGATGCCCAGCAGATGCCCAGCAGATGCCCAGCAGAGCTGTGGTTGAATTTGGGAGACAAAGACTATGAACCTGGCCAGTGTGTCTCACTGGTTGAGCATCAACCCATGCACCAAGAGGTAGCCAGTTCAATTCCTGGTCAGGGCACATGCCCAGGTTGTGGGCCCGATCCCCAGTGGGAGGCATGCAGGAGGCGGCCAATCTATGTTCTCTCTCATCGATGTTTCTATCTCTCTCTCTTTCTCTCTCTCAAATCAATAAAGAAAAAAATTTTTTTTAAAAAGACTATGAGGTAAGTTCTGTGAGTCACACCCACGTGAGGTTCAGTGAGTCTAAGTAAAGCAGCATCATGTATTAGAAGTGAGAAGGTCTTGGTTATAGTCTCATTTCTCCCTCTTACTAGATGCTTGACCTTTGGCAAGCTGTGTAACATCAACTAAACCCAAATCCTTTATCTCTAAAGCAGAGTGTTGTCATAAAGATAGCCATAAAGTGTTTTGACATGCTTTGCAATTTGCAATCAACATTTCAGTTCTTAGTTTTATTATTATTGTTACTGTTACCAACAAGTGAGAAAAACAAAGTGGGTGGGGCCGAATCACATGGAACTGACCCCCGTGACTGGCTGCCACTTTGGGGATAGGATTAGAAGTTCGAATTTGAATTTGGGGGTCTTTCTCTTTGGACAGATGCAATAGCACAGATAGAAGAAACAGTGATAGTTAAGAACATATCAACATAGCCCTGTCCAGTGTGGCTCAGCAGTTAGAGCATCAGCCTGCAGATCAACAAGTCTCGAGTTCAATTCTGGTCAAGGGCACATATCTCGGTTGCAGTTAGTCCCCAGCACTGGTCAGGGTCTTGCGAAAGGCAACCAATCGATGTGTCTCTCTCATGTCAATGTATCTCTCTCTCTCTCTTCCTCCCTCCCTCCCACTTTATCTGAAAATAAATTTAAAAATATCTTTGGATGAGGATTACAAAAAAAAAAAAGAACATATCAACATAAATAAAACTATGTATGGGAAAAGGTTTAAGTTGCTTAATCTCTCTGAATCTTGGGTTCTTCCTCTATAAAATGGAAATGATTATATATACACACCATATGTTTATTTTGAGGATTAAGTGAGATTTTAAAATACACACAAACTCCTTAGCATAATCCTGGGTACAGCATGACCAGGCAAGAAGTTGGCTCAGTGACTGCTGAGAATCAGCCTAGAGCTGTGGTTGCTAAGCCCTGCCATTTGCAGTGACCAGTTATTCCAACTGTTTTCCCTCTGCTCCCTCATCTGTAAATAGGACGTTTATTGTGACAGTGACTGGCACATAGTAAGCATCCAACAAATGGTATGTATTATTAACAGTCAGTTTATATAATGAGTTATATAGTTAGTAGTGAGTTGAATCTCATGGAAGCTAAATATTTAGACAAATGGGAATTTCTGTTAGTCGGGACCAGTCGTCAAGACTGGTAGGATGTTAGGGCTGCTTCTCACCATCCTGATATCCAGCAGAGCTGGAGCCGAAGGGGCTAGAAAGGACAGGTGGGCACGGAATTACCACAGGTGAGCTATTTACAGGTAAAGGTGAGAAGCACAAGTAGAAGCAAAAGTCAGCTGGATTTATTGCCCCGGATTATGTATGGAAAAGGAGAGATCAGTTCATTTTACTCACTTGAAAGACTATAACCAAATAAAATGTTAGCTTTATGGGCTTATGGATTCATTAATTTCAGTAAGCATCACAGGCTGTCAAACAACAAAAGCTGTTAACTCCAAAACAATAATTAGAATAATGGATCGTTGTGGTTAAGTCACAGTTTATCAGAAATAATTTACAAAAGCTATTGTTCTAAGGTAAAGAGTTTAGTTGTATTTATTGTGTAAAAAGCACTAGGATCTTCCTGCGGGCTCACAATGAGCGAATCTGAGAACGTGGATCGGGTGATTTCTGAAATTGAATTCTACGCAGCAGGCCCCGGAATTGACTGAATAAATGATCAAAACATTAGCACTCTGTAAACTCAATCTGCTTTTAAGAGGTGTCATCTTGGATTATCAGCTCTAGCTCAGCCAGGACTGAAGGGAGACTCACTCTGGAAGTGAATGTAATAATAGCAGCATATGCTCCCTTTGTAATACCATGTGCCGATGTCCGTGACTCTGTCCTCAGCAGGGCAGAGCTCCCCTTGTACACCAGCAGGGTCAGGGGTTCTAAGCCCAGACTAAGCTGAGGTCCTGGGCGGAGGGCACGGGTCAGGCAGGGCTGACCAAATCACATGGATCGAGGTGACTCAGCATCCTGGCAGTGAGGTGGAATTCAGAAGCCAGGCAGCCCTTCTGAAGAGGCTCCCAGGAGAAGACCAAGAGACAGGATGGAGCCAGGGACCTAGGCTCAGGTGGAAGAGTTTATAAACCTGGATAGGGAACGAAGGGCAAAGGAGTTGCAGGGGTGAAGTATCAGATCATCTTAGGTGACACACACACGCCTCCACTCCAGCTCTGACGTCTGGAATGCAGACATTTCCTCCAAGTCTTAAGGAAGGTGTTCAGTAGGACATACTTGAGGTTTGCTCTCCAGGGACCCACACAGCATTAACATCCCTCTAACCGGGCTTATCGTTAGCATCTAATAAATGGTCGACAGTAACAGTTCATAACGTGGAAAAGTAGGATTTTGGGGACCACAGGTCAGCAGAGTCATTGATTATTGGATCATCTAGCCTGGGTGCTGCTTTGGAAAGAAATGATTCCTCGTGACTCATCCTCTGCCTCCGCTGGTCGTGTCTGCGGTCAGTGCCCGCGCGGTGTGCCATGTCCTTCCTCTGGGCCGCCTGCCTTCTGCTGTCTGCCTGCTGCCTCTGCTCTGCTTTCTCATCACGTGCCCGGTACCGGACCCGGGTGGAGTTCGCAGCTAAGGGAGGTCTAAACCTTTGAAAGGGCCCTTCTTTTCTGCCACTTACGAAACCTCGAGTATTTAGGCCCACTGGACTTCTCTAAAATTACTTCGGCTCTGTTCTTTTTAAAAAAAATATGTTTTTTTTTATTTGAGGGAGAGAGAGAGAGAAACATCGATGGACTGCCTCCTACATGCCTTCTACTAGGGACCGAGCCCACATCCTGGGCATGTACCCTGACCAGGACAGTATGGAGTCAGGTTGGGTCCAAGTCCTGGCTGAGTGACTTACAAATTTTCTCTGAGCCTAGCTTTCCTCCATGGCAAGATGAGGATAATAATGCCGACTTGATGAACTTGTCCAGATGAACCACGTGGATCGAGCTACCAGGCCCCCAGAAAGTGCTGGGCGGGGTGCACGCGTGGCCCTTGTGCTGGACCCCGCCGGTGGGGCCTCCCGCCCACCTGTGTTCTCAGTCTCCAGGAGTAACAAGGGAAACTGCCCGGGGTTTGTCCCTCGGCAAAGTCTCTTGGCCTCTGCTTGGCTTGTGTGGAGTTTGTTTGACAGTGTGTCTAGCTGACCACAAAGAGAGGGATTCAGACGAGGCTGAAAGCATCACATTCAGTCCTGTCTCCACAAATGAAGGTCTTTGCGGTCTCATGGGAAAGGGGTCTGCCTGCGGACACCTGGTGGCCTGACATGATTCAGCCCAGGACCTGGAGGGAGCCGGGTCCTCAACTCCTGCCCAAGGCTGATAGTCACCAGAGTTTTGATCTGATCGTATAATATCTATTTAAACAAGGGTAACAGTAAAAAAAAAGTGGCAAATCAGGAATTGTTTTAACTTAATTTTAACACTGTGTTAAATGTTGCTTCTCTCTCAGTCCCTAGTCCCCTAGCAGTAATTAAACGTGTGTGCATGAGGCCCGCTCACACCCTTCGGCCAACAAAACGAAGCTCGGCCCTTCTCCCGAGGGATGGAGACTGTCCGCCGAGGGGGGAGCATCCTGGCTCTCCTGGCTGAGCGCTTCTCAGGGCCTTAAAATCTTCTAAGTACCAGTCTGAGCTCTGCTCCAGTCTATGAGGACATGAAGTCCTTTTCGGGTTTTCCTCAGCCACCCTGGAAGGTAGGCGCTCTGGACTTCCCCAATTCACCCCGACCTCCTTTTGCCACCTGAACAGTTACACCCTAGTCCAGGTCACCGTCACCTCTTGCTTGTATTTCAGTAGTCTTATAACTATTACTTCCATCTTTTCTACACATAGCAACCAGCATGATGTTTTTAACACATGAATCAGATCATATCAAGTCATTTTTCTTCTCTCTTTTTTTTTTTTATCCTCACCTGAGGACATTTCTTCATTTTTTATTCAGATAGAGTGGGGAGGGAGAGAGAGAGAGAAACATCGACATGAAGGGGACACATCGAGTGGTTGCCACCCTCATGACCCAACCAGGGCCAGGGACAAACTGCAACCGAGGTACATGCCCTTAGCGGGAACCGAACCCGGGCCTCCCTGGACCGCAGGCTGACGCTCTACCGCTGAGCCAAACCGGCCAGGGCCAATTTTCTTCTCTTTAAAAAAGGCACAGCCCTGGCCAGTTTGGCGCAGCGGTTAGAGTGTCAGCCTGTGGACCAGAGAGCCCCGAGTTGGGTTCCCACTAAGGGCATGTACCTCGGTTGCAGTTTGTCCCTGGCCCTGGTTGGGGTCGGGTGGGTGGCAACCACTCAATGTGTCTATCTCACATCAATGTTTCTCTCTTTCTCTTCCTCCCTCTCTCCCTCCCGCTCTATCTGAAGATAAATGCAAAAATGTTCTCAGGTGAGAATAAAAAAATAAATAAAAGGCAATACCACAAACAAACAAAAGGGTTCACTCATGTTCTGACATACTTCATTTGGGATTCCTTGAACAGTCTTCACACCCTCTGTGGGATCCGGTCTTTACTGCCTCGCTCACAGCTTGGCTCACACAGCTTCAGCCATAGTGATTTCTCAACCACCCCAGACACGGTTGTGCCTCAGGGCCTTTGTACTTCCTGTTCCCAGTGCTTGGGATGGGATGCTCTTCCCCCATATCTTCCTTTTTTCCCTCCTCCTCCCCCTTTCTTTCTCTCTCACTCTCTCTCGCTCTTCAATGAAGTCTGTGTTCAAACGTAGTCTCTTCAGAGAAGCCTTCTCTCAAAAACTTCACCCCCGTTCCTCTCTGTTTCTTACCCTGCTTTAGTTTATTTATGATGTTTGGCACTATAAATTGAACCTATTTTTATGCATTGCTTATCTGTCTCCCCTCTTTAGAAAGTAAGCTTCGTGGCGGCAAGGACTTTGTTTTGTTTATTATATCCCAACGCTCAAAACAGTACCTGGCACTGGTAGTACTTACATACAAATAATTTTTGAGATGTGAAATTTTATTGTATTGCATATAATAAAATGCACCCATTTAACTGAACACTTTGATGAGTTTTGACAAATGTATAAACCCGTATTGCCAGTACTACATCATGAGATAGAACAGTTCCCCGAAAGGTGTCTTCCTGCCCCTTCACAGTAAATCCCTGCTCACTGCCCGCCCCTTCGGCCCAGTCAATCACTGATCTGCTTCCTGTCATGATAGATTAGGTTTGTCTTGCCTAGAATTTTATACAAATAGAATGTTACAGTGGACTCTTCTGTGTCTGGCGTCTTGTCTAAGCATCATAGGTATAGATGTCATCCGTAGATTCACCCATGTCACTGCAGTGGTCTGCTCCTCCGTGTCGCTGAGTCGCGGTGCATTCCGTGGGTGTGCCAGGGTCTATCAGGTCGCCGGCTGAGAGATATCTGAGTTGTTTACAGCCTTTGGCTGTGACAATAAATCTGTTATGAATGTACATGTGTGTACAAATCTTCCTGAGATTATTTCTTTTCCTTTTTCTCTAATAAATACCTAGGAATGGCTTAACATACATTTGAAGGAATTTTACAAGTGGGGAATTGGAGCCTTCGAGAGGGGAAATGATCTTCCCAAGTACACACAGCCAGTGAGTGGTGGGTCTGGTGTTTGCACCTGGCTGGTTCAACTCCCAAGTGCCCGAGATTTGAATCTTTCCTTGAAGGTTTCTACAGCCCAGGGCAGCTAAGGGGTCTCACATGCGCCTCTGCACTTGGACTGAGCGGCAGACTGGGGTTGAGCAGAGGTTTTCTTACCGACTTTCCCCCTTGATTTCCTTCTTTCTCTATGAGCCTTCCTGCTCTTCTTCCTTAGCTTTGTCCTCCCTCTGAGCACAGAGCAGTCAGTCCTACGGAGGGAGAAGCTCAGCTCTTATTCTAATTGGAGCACAGGGCGCGTTCCCCGCTCGCCCTCGCCCGAGGCTTCTCAGTGCGCGCACAGCGGGCCGCGTGGCTCCTGTGCCTGGGTGCGGGTCATCAGCGGGGCTGCTGTGGCTTTGCTGTTACTGCACCTTCCACGTGTGTGGTCTGAGTCCTCCCATTTGGTAAAGATGCCTTTGTCTGCCTCACCCAGGAATCTGCACTGGGTGCTTGCTGGACACGCGGCAGAGTTATTACAAAGGACAGACTCCCTCGGCCATACAGCCGAATGGGAAGGGTGGTGAGCAAATATACTAGCGCATTTTGTGCAGAAACAGTATAGGAATCAAACTGCCTGTCCTCACGTGGATCTCTTTAGTCCAGCAGTGTGGGAATCCCATGCTGGTATCAATAGGTGTGACTTCACAGAAGAGGATGAGGAGTTTCTTACTTATACCTTTATTTTTGTTGTTAATCCTCACCTGAGGATATTTTCCCATTGATTTTGAGAGAAAGAGAGAGAGAGAGAAAGAGAGAGAAAGAGAGAGAGAGAGACATCTATGTGAGAGAGACACATCGATTGGTTGCCTCTCGCAGGACCCCGACCAGGGCTGGGGAGCAAACCTACAACTCAGATACGTGCCCTTGACCAGGAATTGAACCCATAACCTTCCGTTCATGCCAATGCTCTAACCATAGAGCCACGCTGGCCAGGGCTCCTTTTACACCTTTTAAGGAGCAGTCAGAGCAGAGAAAACTGAAATAAACCGCCAGGTGTGCAGGTGCCCAGGTTTCGGGCAGTATCATAAGTGTAAAATGTTGGCTGAATGAGCAGCAGCAGACTTGCTTCACTGTGACGTTAACAGCTCCCCAGCCTTGAAGGGCCCTTTTATTTTGGGGTTTTCCCCCTCTGGAGTAGGAGCGGCTTGGCCAGTGGTACCCAGTTCCTAGTGTGTGAGGAATAACCCAATGGGTGTGTTAAAAACACAGATTCCGCCCTGGCCGGTTTGGCTCAGCGGTTAGAGCGTCAGCCTGCGGTCCGGAGAGACCCGGGTTCGGTTCCCGCTAAGGGCATGTACCTCGGTTGCAGTTTGTCCCCGGCCCTGGTCGGTCGTGTGGGTGGCAGCCACTCGATGTGTCCCTTTCATATCGATGTTTCTCTCTCTCTCTCCTCCCACTCTACCTGAACAAAAAACAAAAACAAAAACAAAAAAAAAACACAGATTCCTGGGACCTACTCCCAGTGATTTGGAGCTAATCAGTCTGGAACAGGGCCCAGGAATCCGCATTTGCGAAATTCCCAGATGACTGGGATGCTTGTTGTCAGGGAAGCACACTTAGTTCTGGAGTGATCTAAGCTGGGCGTCTTCCTGTGGGAGCAGGGTTCAGTGGGAACCCCTTGGAAGTCACTCACTGGAGGCCAGCTCTGCTCCTGGAGACAGCAGTGCCTGGGCTGAGCCCCCGGCCTCCGCCGTCTCTCCATAGCCAGGCCTGACCCTACCGCAGCGTCTCGGGGGTCTCCCCGGGAGGCGAAGCTGACAGGTTAATGCTGTGTTATTTATAGCACATCACTCCTGCCTCTTGCTGTGTGTCACCTCTTGTTTTTTTTGTATCAAATGCTCTGCAGCTCTTGTAAATAAGAACTCCCCGTTGGCTTGTGTTATTGCATTCATTGTTTGGTATTTTTGTCTCCTGTTCTCTTTTGCCTCGCTCCGTTCCAAAATGAACAGCCTGATGTTTCTCCCTCTCCCTACATCATAGGGTTGTTGGGAGAATTAAATTAGATTATGCATGGAAACCATTGAGAACAGGGCCTGGCACGTGTAATCACTCAATAAATACTAGTTTTCCTCCTCCTCCTCCTCCTCCTCCTCCTTTCATGAATATAAGCTTACACATTTGTATAAATACAGACATATGTTTCAGTCTTCTGTTCAAAGGCCTTTATGGATCCCAGTGTTCTCCTTAGTGGGCCCCAGCGCCTAGCCAAGGCCCGCCTTGTCTTCCTCATCAACCTTAGCTTCATCGTTCACCCACACGGTGTTTTAAGTGAGCTGAATGGCTGTGTTCCTCCCCAGGTTTTCCATGTGTCTTCTCTCACTAGACATCATGCTTAGAAAGCCCTTTGCTGAAAATCATGCACCATGACCATCTTCGCGCCCAGGAGAAGCACTAAATTCATCTCTCCCCGAGAGTTGCCCAGCCTTCCTGGGCAGTGTTAATAGTTCCCTCCTGTGGACTCTGCAGGGCTCACCTGTATAATTCATCTGACTTTCCTCGTGCCACCTGCACTTTCTACCTCGGGATGGAATCAGCTGAGTTTGGGTCTTTTCTCCCGTTAGGGAATAAGGGTAGTGCTTTAGGATATATTTGGTGAGTTATACACTTCTTTGCACCCTCTCCCTGTCCGAATTGCCCCTCCCCCAACACGGTGACCCGCATGTGGTGGCGTCGCTATGCCCACTGGTTGAATATGCAAATAAAAATATAATGAACGTTGCAAAGTGCCAGGTGTCAGTCGGCCTTGGGCAGCAGAGAGAAGCTGTTTGTGGAGCCCCTGCCTCCCCCTGCCCCTCCTTTTTTGCAGAGAAGCTTATGCAGCCAGCGTGGACTCGGCTGCAGATTCTCTCTTCCCCTCGCTCCCCCTTTCCAGGGAAAACATCTTAGTTCTGTGGGATTGTTGGCTTGCTTACATTTGATAACTGATTATTTTTGTAAGTATGCTAAAGGTTTTTAATGGCTCAAGAGCTTTCGCTTGCATTTTAACTGGTACAAATTTCTAATGCTCGGCATTGGGGTGCAGGGGCTCCTTCGGCCAGTGGATTCTAGCTTGTGGCATGAGACCTCCTGAGGTATGGCAGGAGTTACTACAGTGGGTTGTCAAATTCATATGTGTATTACGAAGTGTGTGCTGGCTGCAAATACCATGTATTGGTATTTATTTTTCAAATATATGTTGGTATTACTGTGATGAATCAAATGAAATTATTTAAAGGAATTACTTAGTGCATTTTCTCAATCACAGGATGTTAGCTTAAAAGTGACTCTTCGGAGTTGAACCCAAGAAATCTTCGTTAAGGATGGTTATCACACTTAAAACTTGTTGTGTGTCCAGACCACTGTCCACTGTGGTAGCCACCAGCCACCTGTAGCTGGTGAGTAATTGAAATGTGGTTAGTGCAATGGAGGAATAGAATTTCACATTTTATTTAGTTTTAATGAATTTTAATGTAATGACTGATATTGTATCCAGTTACTGGAAAACTTTTAAAGTATATTTACAACAGCCGGCTGGTGTGGCTCAGTGGTTGAGCGCTGACCATGCACCAAGAGGTCGTCGGTTTGATTCTAGGTCAGGATGCATGCCCAGGTGTGGACCAAATCCCCAGTGGGGGGCATGCAGGAGGCGGCCAATCAATGTTCTTTCTCATTGATGTTTCTATCTCTCTGTCCCTCTCCCTCTGTCTCTCTCTAAAATCAATAAAGGGGGGATACATTTTGTTTTAAAAAGTATGTTTGGATTAACTTGGATATAAGAAGGTACTTGCTGTACATGGCTCAAATGAGGAATAATTGGACCAGTATGTAGAAAATATGGGAGATGACTTGTAGCCCAACAGAAGGAAGCATTTTTCAGCAGCTCAGATGGAATGGAGGGACACAAGCCACCAGTCCCTAAAGGAATGCAAGGATGTCTGGGTGACATTGGGTAAATCTGATATCAGAGAGGTCATTTTAGCACTTGGAGTGTAACATTGTACTCATTCATTCATTTAAATGCTACTGAAGACATTGCGGTTGATTAAGAATTGTGAAAAATAAATAACAAAACATTACTTTCGTTTTTGTAAGTAAATTATGTTCAATAGCTAGAGGCTATGATACCTCCTAGTGTTTATGTCATCATTGGAATATATGCAGTTTATCACCAGATGTTAAATTCTGTCACAATGCATTTCTGAAAAATGTTCAGAAAGTATGGAGAACATAAATAACCAAGAAATCGCTGTGGAGACCTTGTCGTTTCCCTCTGAATGCCCCTGTCCTCACTCTCTTCCTTTTATCCTAGCGACCTCCCTGCTCCCGCCCTTTTCCCACTGGATAATCGTTTCCTGATGTGTTGTCATCTTCAGAGCTTCTAGACACAGTCTACTTCATTTGTTTTTATTAGTAAATTAATTAATTAATTTAGGTCTCAAAAATTAAAAACATTTTTTTTTTAAGTTTGACATGTACAAGATGATGATATGATGATGCATGTGTGTATTGTGAGTATGGTTAGTTAACACCTTGGTCATTCCCTTACATAGTTACCACTGTGTGTGTACGTGTGTGTGTGTGTGTGGTGATAACATTTAAGATCTACTCTCTTAACAACTATCCAGTGTAAAATACAGTGTTGTTAATTATAGTCACCATACCATATATTAGATCACCAGAATTTATTCATCTTATAGCTGGAAGGTTGTATCCTTTGACCAACATCTTCCCATTATTCCCATACCCTAGCCCCTGGTAACCACCATTCTACTCTCTGTTTCTGTGAGTTTGAATTTTTAGACTCCACAGATAAAGGAGAAAGTGCAGTATTCACTTTCTTTGTCTGACTTACTTTATTTAGCATAATGCCCTCAAGGTCCATCCTGTTGTCACAAAAGGCAGGATTTTCTTCTTTTTTTTTATGGCTAAATATTTCATTATATGTATAGTATAATATATATATTATACACACACATATGTTATATATGTAACATATATGTTTTATATATATATCACATTTTTATCCACTGATCCACGAGTGGACACTAAGGGTGTTTCCATGTCCTTGCTATTGTAAATGATGCTGAAACAGGCATGAAGATATCTCTTCAAGACAGTGAATTCATTTCCTTCAGATAAATACCCAGAAGTGGGATTGCTAGTTCTATTTTTAATTTTTTAATTTTTTGAGGAATCTCCATACTGTTCTCCACAGAGGCTGTACCAATTTACATTCCTACCACCAACAGTGCACAAGGGTTTTCTTTTTTTCATAACCTCACCAGCATTTGTCGTTCCTTGCCTTTTTTATAATAGCCTTTCTAATAGGTGTGAGGCTATTACTGTTTTGATTTGCATTTCCCTCATGATTAGTGATGTTGATCATTTTCTCACCTACCTGTTGGCCATTTGCATGCCTTCTTAGGAAAAATGTCTATTCAAGTCCTCTTCCCATATTTTAATTGGATTTTGGGGGTATAGAGTTGTATGAGTTTCGTATATATTTTAAATATTAATCCTCTATTAGATAGATGGTTTGAAATATTTTCTCCCATTCCATAGTCTGCCTTTTTATTTTTCCAATTGTTTCTTTTGCTATGCAGAAGACTTTGAGCTTAATGTAATCCCACTAACTGATTTTCACTTTTGCCGGCTGTGCTTTGTCCTATCCAAAACTTTGTTGCCAAGACTAGTCAAGGAGCTTTTCCCAAGGAGTTTTACGGTTTCAGAACTACCATTTAGGTCTTTAGTGCATTGCTAGTTAATTCTTGTGCGTGGTGTAAGATAAGGGTCTAATTTCATTCTTTTGCAGGCGACTAGCCAGTTTTTCTGACACCATTTATTGACAAAACCATCTTTTCCCACTCGAATGTGCTTGGCCTGCTTATCAAATACTAATTGATCTTATAGGCATGGATATTTTTTCCTGGGCTCTCTATTCTGTTCCGTTGATTTATGTATCTGTTTTTTATGCCAGAACCACACTGTTGGGATTACTGTAGCTTTGTAGTATCGTTTGAAATCAGGAAGGGCGATGCTTCCAGCGTTGTTTTCCTTTCTCAGGATTTGCTTTGGCTATTTGGAGTCTTCTGTGGTTTCATACCAATTTCAGGATTGTTTTTTCTATTTCTGTGAAAAATGCCATTGTAATTTTTATAGGGATTGCATTGAATCTATAGATGAGTTTGGGTACTACAAACATTTTTAACAATATTAATTCTCCTGATTCATGAACATGGATGGTTTTCCATTTATTTGTGTCTTCTTTACTTTCTTTCATCCATGTCTTACCGTTTTCAATGTATAGCTCTTTCACCTTGTTGGTTAAATTTATTTTTTAAGTATGTTGTTGTTTTTAATGCTATTGTATATGGGATTGTTTTCTTTATTTCTTTTTCAGATAGTTTGTTGTTAGTGTATAGAAACATGACTGCGTTGTTTTTTATGTTGATTTTGTATCCTGTGGTTTTACTGAATTCATTTATCAGTTTTAACAGTTTGTTGATGGAGTCTTTAGACTTTTCTATATGTAAGATCATATCATCTGCAAACAGAGACCATTTTACTTTTTCCTTTACTATTTGGATGCCTGATATTTTTCTTGCCTAATTTCTCTGCCTAGGGCTTCCAGTGCTATGTTGACTAGAAGCTGTGAGAGTGGCCACATTTGTCTCGCTCCTGATCTTAGCAGGAACTTTTACCATCGAGTATGATGTTAGCTGTAGGTTTGTTATATATGGTACAGGCCTTCTTTATCCAGTTGTTCAGAGTGTCTATCAAGAAAGGATGATGAATTTTGTCAAATGCTGTTTTTGCATCCATTGAGATCATATGATTTTTGTCTCATATTCTACTAAAGTGCTAGATCACATTTATTGATTTGTATATGTTGAACCATTCTTGCATCTGAGGAGTAAATCCCACTTGATTGTGGTGTATAATCCTTTTACTGGCTATTGAATTTGGTTTGATAGTATTTGTTGGGAATTTTTGCATTTTATTCACTAGGGATATTGACCTATAGTTTTTTTGTTTGTTTTTTTATTATAGTGTCCTTATCTGGCTTTGGTATCAAGGTAATGTTAGATTCAAAAAACGAGTTTGGGAGTGTTTTTGTTCTTGTTGTTCTTAAACAGAGTTTGCTGGAGGGCAGGTTTTGTGCCTGAGGCCAGCAGGTGGGTAGGCGTGATGCTTGGGTCCACAGGGACGTCCTGAAGTCTGGGGTCGCTGGTCTGGCCTTTCAGTCTTCAGTGATGGGCCTGAGATCTGGATCTTCATGGGTAGACCTGGATCTTGGGTCCACAGGGGCCAAAAAGTGCTGTGAACCACTGGGGTGGGCCTGGCATCTACGTCTGTGGGCTGAGTACTGTACTGAGACAGGCTGGGAGCCTGGTTTCATGGGCACTTAGGTTCGAGGGTAGCCAGCCTGGCAGGGGCTTCGAGCCTGAGTGGTCAGCTTGGCTTGGTTAGTGGGTACTCACCTGGAGCCTAGGTTCCCAGGAGCTGACTGGGAGCCTGGGGTCACAGGAGCCTGGATTGTGGGACCTGGCCACTGCTGATATGTGCTGGGGACCTGGGTTTGAGAGCACACTGGGAGCCCCTCTGGGTGACAGGATTGGCCTGCTGCTGGGTCTGCAGTGGAACTGGGAGCTCACGCCACCCTCCTGCCACAGAGAAGCTGTCTGTGCACGCTGCCGGGCTGGGGGTGCGGTGATAGGGGTGACGTGACTCTGACTTTTCTACCCTCTTCAATCTGTTTCTCCTTACTTTTTTCGCTGCACCCAGGGGCTATAATACCTCAGCCAGAATTCTTAGTCTTGTGAAGGTATTTTCATACACGGACAGTTGTTTAAATGGATGTTTCTGGAAAGGGACAAGTGCTAGAAATGTCTACACTGATGTTTTTCTGATGTTATCTCCGTTTCTTGAACTTAAATGGTGGGGAAGTCTGATTGAATTCATGAAAACACCTGAACTGGAGGACATGTGGTCATAAACAGGGCTTTTCCAGTCGTAAGAACACGTACCCTGAGTGATCCTGTGGAGAGAGGGCGGAGAGGTGAAGCCCTCGGATTCCACCCAGGCCCGCCTGATGAAGGACCGTTTCGAAGGAGCACAGCTGTTGGTTGGATACGAAGGTTGCCAGGGAAGGGCTTTGTTCCTAAGAAGTTAGACAATGCTTGTGTACACTGTGGTTTAAGCACAGAGCAACGAAGCTCTTTCTTCACACGTGAATTCAGTATTATAAATTTCTGAACTGCCTCCTGTATTCCTAAAACTGCACCCAGTGGCAGAGGCGGTGGGTCTGGGGACAACGCAGTCCCCTAAGTTCCCAGACACTGTGCTAAAGGAACCCGTTTTGCAGGTGCGTAAATCGAGGTCCACCGAGGAAAGTGACGTACGCAAAGTGTGTGGCGTCTGTGCTGTAAATAATCCTTTACATCAAAAGCTGTCCTTCACCTCACTTACGTGACGCGTGTCTTCCATAAAGAAAGCAGACAGGTATTATTAGCAGTGTGGGTACGAAAGGGCACCAGAGGTTTAAACCGAACTCTAGTTTTATTTATATCTCATTATTCTGCCTGTAAATTGCAAAAACCCTTTCACTGTCCTCAGTCTGGCTAGTCATCCCCTTTGGAAAAACCAGCCTAGCTACCGAGTCACTGAAGCAAATTGCAGAAAGATGTAAGGGCCCGGGGGAGGGAACTGGCAAACCCCTGCCAGGGGTGAATGGCCTCGGCTCATCCAAATCTGGAAGTTGGACTAGATTCTGGGTCCTAGCCTGGTTTTGCAGCTTGAGAACGGAAGTCTTGCCTCGTCGTTGATGTCATTCTTTCCCTCTCTCTTTCCCCATGCTGGTCCTGTAGCATGGGGCCCGGCTAACCAGTGCACATCCCTCCTGTTAGAGTCAGCAGGGCTTGTACCTTCGAGGGGCACGGGGTTCAGCTTTCTGCAGCCCCAGGAGGTCTGTGCGGCACACCTGCTCCTGGCTGTGCCCTCGGGGCCTTGCTGAGGCTGTTTAAACTGCGACTCCAGGCAGTGATGAGATGAATGACTGTGCTCCTGGTCCACGTTAGTGGTGTTCAGTTAGATGAGCACGTTCAATACAAAGTGATTGCACCGTCCCGATGAGACACGTCGCTTCCAAGACAGATGCAGTGAGTAGGCTCCCGCTCCACCTGGCTGGGATGCAGTCTCTTCACCTGTGGCCTCCACAGCCCCCGCCCTCAGGGGGCACCTCCTTCGGTGAGGAGAGCTATGGGAGCTAGACTTTTGCTGCTGTGGAGGAGCAAACCTGAAGGTCCAAACGTAAGCAAGGTCCAGAAGAGAAGATTACGTTCTGAAAGAATGCAGTCTCCTGAAAGCTTCACCTTCCTTAGTGCATCTCAAAATGCGGGCCCATGGTCATCACCAGGGACATCCCGCAAGGCCCGGGGGAGGGCCCGGTGAGCTCGGCCTTGCATCAGCACCGTCAGAGGCTTCACCTGGAGCCGCCATCCCCTGCTCCGTCGCAGCACACATGGCTAGTGCCAGACACCACTTGACACTTTTGAATTGTGCAAAGTCACTTCATCCTAAAACAACTCTGTAACCCCCAGTTTGCGGAGAAGGAAACCGAATCACCAAAAAGTTCAGTCATTTTCTGAAGGTCACACGCCTAGAAAGTGGCCGAACCAGGCAGGTTGGCTCCAGAATCAAGTCTTAGCCGCTGTGCTCTGCTGTCCCTGCACAGACGCCATGACCTCCCTGCTCCCTCCGTCAAGCACTCCCTACATTCTAGCCAAACCCAACTTTCTGTTGTCTCCAAGTACCACTGACACTCTTCCATCTCGGTGCCTTTGTCCAGTTCCTCGTCTCTGGATGCCCTTGGTTCCCTTCCTGTTCATTACCACCTCATCATTATCCATAGCCGAGCTCACCTACTGACTGCCTCCTCCATGAAGCCTGCCCATCTCTTCCCAGCTATAATAATTTCCCCACCTCAGTGCTCAAGGAACACTTCTGTCATAGAATTCTGTCTGTAACCTTCATGGCAACCATCAGCTAATCTATCTATCTATCTATCTATCTATCTATCTATCTATCTATCAATCATCATCTATCTCTCTATCTATCCATCATGTATCAATCAGTCATCTATCATTGTCATCATCATTTATCTATGTACTCTGTCTTCCACTGCTCAAGGTCTCTCCCTGCCCTAGACTTCAAAGAAAGGAATCCTTTTTGTTTTTCTTATCTGAAATACCCATTACCTATACCCACTACCTATAAGAAAGTTCAGACACAAATACTCCTTAAATGAATAAGTAAATAAATAGATTTTGTACCTTGCCTTCACTAACCGTCATATTGTGCCTTATGTTTTAGTTCTTTTTGTGAAATCTTTCTCTGCCAAACTTAATTATAAACCCCCTGGACTCTAAGGCTTAGAGCACAGACAGTGTCTGATTTGTCTTGACATCCTCCCCATCCCCAACACAATGTGCCCAGGACGCAGGACGTGCTCCCCGATGTGTGTTTGTTCACTTGAATGGAAGGAACCTCACGGCACTTTCAGCCATCTTATTGCCACATATTTGAATATTTTAAACAAGTGTTTGAAAATGCATCGTTTCTCCCCTGGAGGATTCTTGGTACCATGGCAACCAAATTGGTTTGACTTGAAAGTATGTCTTAGTTGCTGAAGGCTTTTCCCTTTACCTGCTGCTGTGAAAACCACACAGAGACACTTTTTAGAGAAGGATATTGTTTCCATGCGAGCAGATATGAGTAGGTGGAGCCCTCCCCCCCGCACGGCCTGACACGGTTCCTACCTGGTCTGCACCGCCACCTCCCACCCTGCCACTGAGGCCTACAATCACCAAGTCAGAAAATCAGTAGCGATCATTCTCCAGGTGCTCGCATTGGCTCAGAACTCCGAAGTCTAGAACTCGAATGCCAGATGTGCCGGAAAATCCACTGGCAAGCGTGCTGCGTGCAGACTGGACACAGCGGCCGTCGAGAGCGCTCACGCCCGGCGCTGGGCTACGGTTCTCAGCTCTCACGTCGGTCAGCACTCCTGCGGCACAGATGCAGAATAGACTTACGGGCGCTGTGACATGTGCCATTTCTCCATTCTCCAGCTGGGCACTTTATGGGAATTGTCATGCCAGGATGTTGGCAGCCTGGATGCAAGACAAGCAAGGCTGTGAGCCCGGACGGAGAGTTGAGTAAAACATCTAGAGGAAGCGCAGGGAAAACTGGAACTAAGGCAAAGTCAGGTCTCAGGAGACTGAGAGACGGGCAGGGAAGACAGACATGAGACACTGGAAATGAAGGTGATGCCTGATCAGAGCAGTAGCTTTTAGAGATGGGCGTACCCACACTGCCCACCATCAGCATGCTAGGGAGATTAGGCCCCGTGCCAGTGGTTCTCAACCTTCCTAATGCCACGACCCTTTAATACAGTACCTCGTGTTGTGGTGACCCCCAACCATGAAATTATTTTTGTTGCTACTTCATAACTGTAATTTTGCTACTGTTATGTCTTAGGCGACTCCTGTGAAAGGGTCGTTCGACCCCCAAAGGGGTTGCCACCCAGAGGTTGAGAACTGCTGCCCTACGCCATAAGCACCCCATAAGCACCACGAGGCAGGGGTTTGGGTCTGTTTTTCCTTCATGGCCCTCAGCTCCAAGAACAGCTTTGGGCACATAGAGAGTGCTCAGTAAGAATTTGACTAATGAGCCTGGCCGGTGCGGCTCAGTGGTTGAGCATCGACCCATGCACCAAGAGGTCGCCAGTTTGATTCCCGGTCAGGACACATGCCCAGGTTGTGGGCCCGAACCCCAGTGGGGGGCATGCAGGAGGCGGCCAGTCAACATTCTCTCTCATCCATGTTTCTCTCTCTCCCTCTCCTTTCCTCTCTCTCTAAAATCAATAAAGAAAAAAATATAATAAAACAATTAAAAAGAATTTGACTAATGAATAAGTGAGCCCAGGACAGCTATCTTTTATTTAATAGTTACTTTGTAACTTATAGTTAGTTGCCTCTCGGCAGACAAGACACCAGGGACCAGGAGAGCTGGGAGCGAGGGACAGACGGCCATCTAGCAGGAGGGCTCGTTTTCTCGAAACCACGGACTCTCCAACTGGAGTGGGACAAGTCTTGGAAGTGCAGTAGCTCCTGACACCTTGTAGGCTTTGACTAGCACAGCCCGGGTTTTAGACTGCTGCCCATGCATCCAGGCCCGGCTGGGAGGTAGGAGTTTGTGAAGGGCGAGGGAGCTGAGCCAGCAGTGACCAGTGGCCTGCTGGGTCCAGCCCTCCTGAGCACCAGCCAGTTTACTGGGCATTTCTGCCAAGAAGTGAAGGCCTGGAGGGCTTCAGTCGGGGCTTCCTCACCCAGTCAGTGAGGCGCTTGCCTTCCTGAAGCTGCTCTGCAAATGCTCTCTGGGACTCACAGACGCTCACGGAGCCCGGACACTGCTGACTGCTCCCCGTGGGTGATCCCGCTCGGTGCTCACAGCAGTGTGGGGAAGGGGGTACCAGTGCTTTCCCAAGGAAACAAGGAGACTCAGGCTTTTTTTTTAACTTATTTATTTTTGTTACAGATGTTTCTCCTTTTTCCCCCATTGACACGCTCCTCCTATCTCCCCTCCAGCACTGTTGTCTGTGTCCATTGGTTATGCTTCTATAAATAAGTTCTTTGGTTGATCTCTTCCCAACCCCCACCCTGCCCCCTCCTCTGAAGTTTGTCGGTCTGAACCCCACTTCTATGTCTCTGGGTCTATTTTGTTCATCACCTTATTTTGTTCATTATATTCCACAAATAAGTGCGACCATGTGGTACTCGTCTTTCTCTGATGGTTTATTCCGCTCAGCGTAATACTCTCCAGGTCCCTCCATGTCGTCTCAAAGCTTTGGTAGTGTTGCTGCTCAGCTCACAAAGCTTTGTCAGCTCTGCACTGGGCACAGCGTTTTAAGAGCTTGAAGGTCCTGTCCTTATGATGAAGAGCTGGGCCTCCTTCTCCCCGTGCCCTGGTGACTGGCTCAGGCGACACCTTGATGAGCCTCTCCCTCCCCCACCCCCTCCCCAAGCCTTCGCCGGCCTTCCTCCTGCAAGGCCCTCTCCTCCCACCACGCGAGGCACTGCTCACGTCTGCACCCCTCGGCAGTCTTCCTGAGTAATCCGATCCGTGTTCAGATTTGCTTTCTCCAGAGTTATACGACTTTTAACTTAGCACATAACAGCAGACATCCTCATGTCGCTCATGGTCTCCGTGTTTTCTTTCATACCTGACACAGATTACCCGTTCTTCCCGGCAGGGACGCTGTCTGTCTGCCTGGGCGGCCGTAACACAATGCCAGGAACGGGGTGGCTTAAAGAAGACGTTTTCTTCCTCACAGTTCTGGAGGTTGGAAATTCAGTATGGTTAGTTTCTGGTGAGAGCTCTCTTCCTGACTTGCAGAAAGCCATCTTCTCAGTGTGTCCTCACGATTGGGAGGAGGGATGAGAGAGAGAGAGAGAATAAATGAATCCCAGGATGGAGGAGCTCTGTGATACCTCTCCCCGTGAGGGCACTAATCCCATCATGGTAGCCCCACCCTCATGAACTCATCTACACCCAGTTACCTCCCAAAGGCCCTGCCTCCTAGTACTAATACCATCACGTTGGGGTTAGGGCTTCAACATGATTTCTGGGGCGACATCACTGTGACTAGCAGACAACAACTCCTACTTCCCATCTCTCTCTGCCCTTACTCCTTCCCACCAGTGAATTTACTGAGTGGCCCGTTCACTTGGAGTTTGTTTGTGCTGATCAAGTCTTCTCCCTCCTGGTCTCTTAAATTCGCCAAGAAGCAGCTTCAAGTGGCTGACCTGGGGAGTCCTTGTTCATCAGCTTGTCCTTGGAATACATCTCCAGATGGCGTTCTTAGAGTCCTTACTTGTTTTTGCCTTCTTCTACCATCTGTATCGAAATGCCAGAGAAAATCCAGATCATGTGATGCATGTATTCCTAGTTCACCTACCAGATGACAGACTTTCCACCAGTTACTTAACTTCTTTGATCATTATTTCTGTGCCTGTAAATTGGAATGAGTAATACCTATTTCATAAGGTAGCAGCAAGGTCTCCCTGAAATAATTCATGCACAGCGTCTGGTATAGTCAATGATCTACCTCTTCCTCTGACAGTGTTGAGGGGCACCGCTGAGTGGAATTTCAATATGCATATTTCTAGGCATCTGCCAGCTATTGATGCAACAGCCCCATGAAGTTTCCTTTAGTTTTGCTTTTTGACCAGGATAAGTTTCCAGGAGGTGACTCGCTTTTGATATTCTAATGTGTTTTAAATTGCATGCAATTGTAGAAAAAGGCACCATCATACATAGTTCTGCTGCAGACCCACAACAATTAAATCAGATGCCCTTGAATAGCTCCAAAGTGATTACACTGAGGGCTGTTGGAAGTAGTGAACACGGGTGAGAAAAAGCAGCACACTGCCTCATGGATCTCAGTTACCATGGTTACGTGAAGATGCAGTTGGTCCCCAGGGCTGGCACGGAGTGAAACTGGGAACTGTGTTTTTCAGGACAGTGCAACCCACCCCTGTGAGGTATGGGGCGCTACAACACTGAGGGGCTGTCACTCAGAGAGAGGACGTCCCAAAGTGCCCTAATGGCTTAATTTATAAGCGGCTTACATGGTATATGGGGCTCAGAACATAACGTTTTCTTTAAAAATAGCTAAGCGTTCTGACACTGCAACCTTTCAAATACAATATGCACCTCGGGGGGATTAAGCAGACAGCTATTGAAACCATGCCGAGGGATTTGGTCCTGCCGAATACCTGTGTCTAACTCCAGATACACACTGTCTGGGACATGACTCGTGCCACCCCTCCGACAGCTGCCAGCATTCGTGGTATTTTGTAACAGTACAAGACACCGCATGGAAGTGAAAACCCGTTTTTAATATGTTGCCGTAGGAATAGAGAATACGGGACTAGAAACGATAAAGAGTAATTGAAATGTACAGATAATTAAAGAAAAGAAATCTTGTGTGACTCGATGGTGTAAACCGCCTCCTTCGTGATGCCTGGAATCAAGCTTCTGTCAGAAAGTAAATGTGGCTGTTTAATTTGGTGTCTTTATTTCCTCTGTCGAATCTCCAGTGGAACCCTGGCCAGATGGCTCAGTTGGATAGAGCATCCTCTGATACACCAGGATTGTGGGTTCGATCCCCAGTCAGGGCACATACAAGAATCAACCAATGAATGCATGAATACGTAGAATGACAAATCTCTCTCTAAAAAAATCAATATATTAAAAAAAAAACACACCACCACTCCAGTGGAGCAGCTAGCTAATCCGCAGTGAAATGTTGATAAGAGAGGAAACTAGAGAGATTAAGCTAAGTAACACAGAAAAAGAAATTTCAGAAGAAAAAAGTCAATTTCGGACACAAAAAAGTCAATTTCGGACAAGGCCCCTCAGCATCCGAACAGGCTGGTGTGAGCTGCGGCTGCCTCCCCAGCAGACTGACATGGGACCAGCTCTAAACTCACCTGCGCGGCCTGTGGCCCAGCTGAGGCTTAGCGACATCAAGAAAGAGTTCTCAACTCTGCAGGCCAAACATGCTCCTTTGGGACAGTTTCCACTTGTGTCTGGTGGTCCGAACTGAATTTCACTGGGGCTTTAAAACCACAGCAGATTAGTGCTCTGCAAGGTAATGAAGTGGCAAAGTCCTCATTGAGAGCAGGTGGAGTGCACTGCACTGAACTCTCAGTGGACAGGGCTGACTAATAGCAGGTGTGGGACATGGGAAGGCTCCCAGCTCCCAGCACCCAGCACCCAGCACCCACCAGGACCGGATGTCTGGAAGCTGCATCCAGCTGCCCTGTGGCCATGGCTCCAGTGAGCTTTACCCGCCTTAATGAGAGCTATAACTTGCATCTCTTCGTTTCTAAAACAACAACAAAAATGCTGTTACTTATTTTCTAAAACAATCTTGGCTATTTTCATCATTATAGTATTGATTTTTTTTTTTTATTCAAGCAAAAGATATTTTACTGAACGTAGGTTGAGCACAAATCACGTCTAGTGGAGAAGATCCAGCCTTTGAAGTCAGAGTTAGGTTTGAGTCCTGGGGTTTTTACATATCGGCTCAATAAATATGGATAAGTTGCAGAATTTCTTTAAATCTCAGGGTTTTTTGTTTTTGTTTTCATCTGTAGAATGGAAATAATACTACCTACCTTAAGGGGTTGTCTTATTTTTAGGTGAGGTAATGCATATGCTCCAGACCGAATGTTTGCATTTCCCCCAAATTCCTATGTTGAAACCTAACCCCTGATGTGCTGGTCTCAGGGGTGGGGCCTTGGAGAGGTGATTAGTTCACGAGGGTGGCGCCATCATAAGTGGGATCCCAGGGAGCCCGCTGGCCCACTTCTGCCTGTGAGGTCACAGCAAGCAGCACGCCATCCACGGACCAGGCTCCCATCAGATGCCAGGTCTGCCAGCACCTTGATTTTGGATTTTCCAGCCTCCAGAACTGTAAGAAATAAGTTTCCATTGTTTATAAGCCACCAGTTCCTGGTATTCTGTTACAGCAGCCCAAAGGGACGGAGACGGTAAGAAGAGGCGTGGAGAACCCCGCTTGGCCCTTCTGAGGCACTCGAGAAATGGCAATTACTATCGCTGCTGTTACGGTTAAGTCCTCACTGGTCTGGGAATGGAGAAAAGGTTGATTCTTCAGCTGGCAAAATAGTGAGTCTGGGCATCTGAGCTCAGAGATGGAGAGCATATGGGGAAGGAAGTTGTCACAGTCCTCAAAGAACCTCAGAACTCCTTAAAAGGGGGAGATCCAGCCAGATGAGGCGCAGGAGGATGAAAGGAGAGGAGCAGAGTCCTGGGTGACGCCCTACAGGGAAGTTGCAGGGCTTCAGACTCCTACCTGGGAGTCGTGTTACGAACCGCTCTTTAAATCTTCCGCAGTGGCATCCACGCTGGAGAACTCGGCTCACGTGTGGGCGGACAGCCAGCCCAGATCCAGGCAGACATTTGTATTGAGATCTAATCTTCATACAGGAAAATGCATAGATCTTGAGGATAGAGTTTGATGAGTTTTGACAATTGTAGACACCATTATAACCACCATTCTGATGAGGATATACAGCATTTTTATCAACTCAGTTTTTTTGTTTTTTTTTGCTATTTTTCATGCAATTTCCCTCTCACTACCCTAGAGACAACTACTCCCTAATTTCCAGTGTCCTGGTTTTACCTGATCTGGTGTTTCATATAAATGGAATCATACTGTGGGTACTTTTTCGTATCTTGGTTCTGTATCTGGAGCAACCTAATGTTTTTAAGATCATCCCTGACATTGGGGGTGTTAGAATGCAGACTGGTGCAGCCACTGTGGAGAACAATATGGTGTTACCTCAAAAAGTTAAAAATTGAACTGCCATTTGACCCAGTGATCCCACTTCTAGGAATATACCCTAAGAAGCCCGAAACACCAATCAGAAAGAATATATGCACCCCTATGTTCATAGCAACACTATTTATAATAGCTAAGATCTGGAAACAACCCAAGTGTCCATCAATAGATGAGTGGATAAAAAAAGCTGTGGTACATGTACACAATGGAGTACTATGCAGCTGTAAGAAATATCTCCTATCCTTTGAGATGACATGGAGGGACATGGAGGGACCTGGAGAGTATTATGCTAAGTGAAACAAACCAATCAGGGAAAGACAAATATCACATGATCTCACTTATTTGCAGAATTTAATGAACAAAACAAGCTGATGAACAATATAGACTCAGAGACATAGAAGTAGGGTACAGACTGACAAACCTCAGAAGAGGAGGGTGAGGGGAGGAAAGAGATAAACCATAGAACTTAGATGCATGTATGTATAACCATGGACATAGACAGCAATGCCGAGGGTGGAAGGGGGGCAGGAAGGGGAGGAGGGTGTTAATGGGGGGGAAAGGAGAAACATCTGTAACAAAAATTAATTAATTTAAAAAAACAAAGAAGTTTGTCCTTTTTTATTGCTGAGTAGTGTTCCCTTGTGTGAATGTCCCACAGTTGGTTCATTCTCTGATGGACATTTGGGTTTCCAGTTAGAGGCTGTCATGAATAAGGCTGATTCACACATAAGTCGTTCTATGTGCACATGTTTCATGTCTCAGGGGAGAGCCCTTCCAAGTTGTCTCATATGGCGGTGAGAGGGCATGCCTTGGTAGCCCCATTTTGACCAATCATTGGTTGAGGGCTGTTACTCGGGACAGAATGTAACTCTGGGCAAGACAGATCCCTTTTGCTGGGGAAATGTCTAGAGAGAGACTCCTCTGTGATTCACAACAGCCAACACCTGCAGCTGCGGGAATGAGGGTATCGGTCCGAGTGGGGACCCTGGGTGGTGCATCACAGCGTCTACTACACCTGTCCAAGAATTGATCCTCCACTCCGATGTCCTGTTTCCTCTACATTTTCTTTATAAAGTCATACGGTTCTTTTACATTCATGGCTGTACCCCATCTCAAATGTATTTCCATGTACGGAGTGAGTTAGGGTTGAGGTTTGTGTTTTTACAGACAGACATCCAGTTGTGCCTGCACCATCTGTTGAAAAGACTTTTCTTTCCCTGTTGAATTTCTTGGTGCCTTTGTTGGGTCTATTTTTGGATTCTCTATTCTGTTTCATTGATCTATTTACTTATCCTTACATAAGGCCATGTTTTGAAAGAAATCTAGCAGAAACAGCGTCACCTCTTTTGATCAGGAAGGCAGCCGGATCACGCAGGTTCACTGAGGCAGAGGCAGATAATGATGGGCCCTGGTAATTAAAACCTGAAGTGGATGGCATGGTATGTGCGCAGAATTGGCTGGGCTATGCTGCAGTAACAAACTGATTTTGAAATCTTAGTGACTTAACTCCACAGACGTTTCTTCCTCAGAGCACCACCTGTGTGGGTTGAGTGGTTCTCTTGGGCAGCTCTTTTCCCAACAATGTCTGGGACACCCCAGCTGCTTCCATCTCTGTGCCATCTGGGACTTGTGCCCACCAAGGCTCTGCGGATGGGGAAGAGGGAGCTGAAGGGCTGCACGGGACATTTTTCAGTGTCCAGCTTAGATGTGCTCACATCCTTTCCACTCATATCTAACTGTCCAGTACCCAGTCACATGACCCAGCCTTACTGCAAGGGCGACTGGGAAATGCAGTCTTTGTTAAACATGTACATTGTCTCTGCCACCAGGGAGCCTGGAAAGAGGTGGAACGGGGGGGGGGGGGAGCAAGGTAGAGTTTGATAACATTCATTGTGGGAGGTCTTATAGCAGAGCTGTTAAATGCATGAGCTGTGGAGCAAGATTCCTCCAGATTCAAACATCCCTTTGCCCCTTAGTACAGGGGTGCTGGAGCATGTCACATTCATTTCCTGATGTCTCAGATCCTTTCTCTCTAAAATGAAATGGATAATAACACTTATCTTAAGGGGTTGCAGTAAGAATTTCAAGAATTATTATACATATAGACCTTAGCATAGTGCTTGGAGTAGAATAAGCATTTAGTTAATAGTAGTTATTATCATACATGCACACAGGGCCTGTAGGAATTGCTTGAATCATACACTGGCATAGGGGCCTGTAGGCATTGTTTGAATCATATATGTGTACAGGGGCATGTAGGCATTGCTTGAATCATACATGTGCACAGGGCCTGTAGGCATTGCTTGAATCATACATGTGCACAGGGCCTGTAGGCATTGCTTGAATCATACATGTGCACAGGGCCTGTAGGCATTGCTTGAAAGAGTTGAGATCTGGGGGAGTCAGCCCTGTTGAGCCAGCTTCTCCCCACTATGTAGTACTTCCTCTCACAGATCCGGGGGACTCTTGGAGGGATCAGAACATCAGAACTGAAAAAGCCTTGAGCCTCACACCACTTTCAATTTATAAGAGTTATTTCCTGGGAGAAATGTTGTTAAGTGATCAGAAGCCATACATAGCAGAATTTTTAAAGGACTTACCAAGCAACTTGGATTGTGGGTATTTTGAGGCTCTCTCTTCGTCTTTGACAGAGGCGAATGTGGTTTGCCGTGATAGCCAATGAGACCCATGCTGTTCAAAGAAGGAGCAAATGAGGAGAGAGGACCTGGCATTTCTTCACGGAATAAACAAGAGAGGTGTTTGTACTCTGAGCATTTGTTTGGCTTTTCAGAGTTAATATTAGGACAGAAAGTAGATTGAAAATGTGTTTTAATATTACATTTAATTCAATTGAAAGCCTTGTCTGAGTTACTAAAAACGTTCTCTTGTCTTCCTTCTGAGTGACTGTGGATAAATTACTTTCCTCTTTGGAGTGTCAATCTTCATATCCATATAAAATGGAGCTGGTAAAAGACAGCCGGTTCTGAGGTTCAGGAGAAAATGAGTCCAGGCAGTTCTGGCTGCTGCCTGGTAACTACATACAAAGTGAAGAAATGCTCGCCCGTGACATTGTATGACAGCGGTTTTCAAGACTTCGAAAGGTTACTGATGTCCCGTTCTGAGCACAGGATGGAAGAGCACTTGCTTGAAGACTAGTAGTGTGGCCATTGCTGATTACAGTCTAGAAGGAGAGAAATTTCAGGGCCTTATTGGGCGGAATGGGACAGAATAGACACTGAAAAAGGGAATCTGGCCTGGCTGGATGTCTGGAAAGGCATGCATTGTCATTATCCTGTTAGCGAAGTCCACTTGCCTTTGACTTGAATTGTCCCGCCGCCCTACATGTAATCACACCTCAGTGTGCACGGTGGTTTTTCACCCGACCAGGAGTGAACGACGGCGTCTGTAAGTCGGGAAGAGTGGCACTAGCTTGTCATTGAATTCTGCTCTGATTTCTGTGCTGCTCGCTCTCTCCCTGAGGACCTGCTCTGAGGAGCTCCCCGCACCCTGGGCTCAGCGGAGCAGCTGGCCAGAGGGCCTGCTCTAGGAGGCAGGAGGTGGACTCAGGATGGGGCTCCTGCAGGGAGAGCCTGCTACCCCCACCCCCCCACCCCCAGCCTCACAACATTCTGTTTTAAGGTATTTTCTGGCAGGGAATATTTATCTTTGAGTGAATGCTGAAGTTCTTGTAGCCATGAGAAGCCTGAACTCGAGATGGCTTAGCCATTAACCACTAGGGTGATAAGCACTCTAGAATTTTCTAGGGAGCGGGCTGAAGATAGCAAATTCCACAGGCTATACTTATCAGAATACCAGGGGAGACGACTCGCGTTACCGGCTTCAGCCTCTTCCGCGGTACAGCCAGTCCTAGCCATGCGTGACGCCAGGCCATACCTGCCCGTGTTCACCCCGTGGAGGCTGGGTGCTCAGGAAGCAACACGGACATGTAAGCCCAGTCTTCTCCAAACTCGTCTTCGCCCTGCAAAGCTCCCCCCAATGCTTCGCCAGTCTTCGCTCGTGTCATGGCTATGAAGCCTTTATAGCTCACCATTGATTAGAGCCCGTCTTTTTAGGAAGAAGCGGCTTATTCATGGTTTATCAAATCCATGTCATTCACTCACGCTTTTGAATCTTAGGACGCATGTCTGAGGCTTCATCACCTTGTAAGGATCAACTCTCTTCTCAGTTGTTTGCAGCCTCAGATCTCTCTTTTCTGTCTTCAGTGTCTTAGTCCCACTTCCTGAACCTCCAACAAGTGCCCCAAACACAAACCAGCAAAGGCCCCCTCCGCCCTGGCGAGGGAGCCCAGCTTCCTCCGCTCACCGCCGCGGGGCTCCGCGCACACTCCCCACTTAGAACACGAGAGAGCAAAGTGACCTCGGAGATGCCCCAGGCCCTGTTCTGCACGAGGAGGCAGATACACGGTTGCAAGGTGACTTGCTCCTGGTCACACGGGCAGTTAGCACCAGAACTCTGGGAATAATGAAAGCTCCGTGAGGTCAGGGGTTTTTAGTTCTTTTACTGTTGTCACCGGTGCCCAGAACATTCAGAAATTCAGTAACTATTTGTCGAATTAATTCCTGAAGGAACGGGGCCTGGACCACCCGTCATCACAGTCTCAGTTCCGCCCTCCGTCCACCTCCCTGCTGCCCCTGGGAACCTCGCCCCCCCACCTAATAATCCTCTGGAGGTCTGCTCCCAGCATTCTTCCTGCCCCGAGGGTTCCTCAGCGAATTCTTCCTTCTAGGCTCGGTTCAGTCCTAACACCCCTTGAAATCATCCCTGCCAGCCCCAGATCTCAGGCCTCTCACTCCGCCGGCCTCCGGGGTAGCTGCGGCATCCACGCTCTCGCTAACCCCGGCTGCCTGCGATGCAGGCCTCCCGTGAGCTCCGCTGCCGCCCCCCACCCCCCACCCCGCGCCCCTGTGGTGCAGGAGCTGTGTGTGGGGGTCGCAGCTTCTTTCAACCCCGCAAGTCTGAGCTCGCTCAGCTACGTGCCTGCCTGCGTCCAGCTGGCGTTGTGAGTGCGGGCGGCGGTCAGTGGGCGGTTATTCCCAGGACGCATGGAGCGGATGTGGACAGGGATCCAGGGACTTCGGAAGGGGGAGGGACGTGAACATCGGAATAAAATCTGAGTCCTTGTAAGAGGCGAGGGAAAGTCGGCCAGGTAAAGAAGAGCAAAGAGAACATTGCAGGCAGCTGTGTCCCGGGACAGTGTTCGGGGAACGGCAGGAGCTGGTGTGGCCGGGAGGCTCCCCCACAGGGGGCAGCGGCCAGGCCCTGAAGGACTCGTCCGCTGAAGCCTCTGCACCTGGCTGTCCGTTCACTGCAGTGGAGGCCCTCACTCTCAGGAACAAAACAACGGATTTCCACGGAAGGTTGTCACACAGGTTACGGTTTTTACTTTAATTGAATACTATTGAAAAGAATGAAGTATGTCTACTTGGCCTTAAAAAGGAAGAAAACGTTGCCCTTTGCGACAGCATGGATGGACCTGGAGAATTCTGCTGAGTGACATAAGCCAGCGAGAGAAAGGCAAGCACCCTGTGAGCTCACTCACATGTGGACTCTAATGCGCAAACTGAACCACCAAGGACAATAGAGACAGACCCTGGACAGAGCGCAGGCGGGCAGCTCTGGGCGGGGGTGTTGGGGGAGGTGGAGGGATTGAGAAAGGAAACAAAGAACTCATGGACATGGGCAACCTGTGGTGGTTGCAGGGGCCGGGCAGGTGCAAGAGGGTGTAGGGAGGATAAATGGTGATGGAAAAAATAAAATAAAGATTAAAAATGAATGAAGTATGTCTATATTTAAATGATATAATCATCAACATAAATTAGGTAAAAATGTAAGATTATACATATGTCTATATGCACACAGACACAGAGGAAATTTTTGTGATATGTAAGAAACTTAATAGGAGTTCTCAGGGTCTAGACTGAGTGAAAACTTGACGGGTCATTGCATATTCTTTGGTGATATTTCAAGACATAACTTGACTAAAAAAAAAATCTTAGTTAAAACATGAGCAGATCTTTATGCCTGGAGTCACTTGGCACTGAGGTTCTTAAATGAGATTTTACATAAGTGATGTGACCACACTTTCAAAAAGATCAAAGCACAAATACCATATGATTTCACTTATGTGGAATGTAAAGAACAAAATAAATGAACAAACAAAAGTGAAGCAGACTCATAGATACAGAGAACAGACTGGAGAGGAGGGTTGGGGAACTGGGTGAAAAAGGTGAAGGGATTAAGAAGTACCAGTTGGCAGTTACACCAGATAGTTATGGGAATGTACAGTACAGCATAGGGATTATTGTCAATAATATTGTAATAACTGTGTATGGAACCAGGTGGTCCTCGGTGGTGTCTTCTAAGAATTTCCTTCTGGATTTCACACCCAATGGGTTCATGTCCAGCACTTTAATGGAGTTCACAGCACCTAAGTCTTACCTTTCCAACCACAAGGGTCTAGTTCAGCGATTCGCAACCTGTGGGTCGCGACGCCTTTGGGGGTCGAACAACCCTTTCACAGGGGTTGCCTAAGACATAACAGTAGCAAAATTACAGTTATGAAGTGGCAACGAAAATAATTTTATGGTTGGGGGTCACCACAACATGAGGAACTGTATTAAAGGGTCGCGGCATGAGGAAGGTTGAGAACCACTGAGACTATGAGAGACTCTAGTTGGTTTCTACATAGCGGAACCACAGAGGCAGAAAAACCAAAGCAACATCATGTCTGCGCACTCTGCCCGTTTGATGAGGAGTTAGTGCGAGCTCCTAGGTCTTAAACCTAGGTCTTAAACCTAGGTCTCCCTTGGGGGATCTTGCCGCTGTGGACACCTAAGGTAGAGTTTTTGAGGAAAGATGGCTTGACTGCTTATGTTCTCCAGAGAGCCCAGCAACCTAGATCATCTGCCTCTCTCTGGGCACTTGCAAGGGTAAAGGAAGGGGGAGTTAGTTTACTAAAGAGTGCAGGCCAAGGGCATCAGGGTGGGTTTTGCCTGAGTTATCTGGATAATTCATTTGCTCCTCTGATTATAATTCAGTGTTGTGGACACAAATTGAGTACGTTGCATTTGTTTTGACTAATGATTTTTTAAGGGTTGATTGGGGGTAGTGTAGAACTCCCAAGGCTATATCATAAGCATTTAAAGGTGAAGGATAACAATGGGAGAAATAGCAAAATATGACTATAATACATCTGCCTTGTTTTTTTGTTTTGTTTGTTTTTTTCTCCACACTTGGATGGTCCCTACAAGGTATAGAGAGACGAAAGTTAACCCGTTTCCTGGGAAATTTGATGTAAGATCATTTGCTCTGCTGTTTTCTTACTCCCAAACTTCTTCCTCTGTATTAAGGGTTATTCTCTGGATTTGTACAACACTTGCCATTTCACTTAGAGAAGTAAGATGCTGCATGATTAGTTAATAAGTGTTTATTGATTATTTCAGAGCCTCTTGACAGAATTGAATTAGAGCCAGGTGCTATCTTTTTGTGCTTAATAGTAATTTTTTGTTATTTCCTTGTAGAAGATGGAGAAATATGTTCCTTTGGCTATCAACAGGGACAGTGGAAATTTTCTTGTTTATCCTTGTGAATGCCAGGATACTGAAGCTCAATTGATTATTTTTAGCTGAGTGATGAACGGTACGATTCAGGTCATTTTGTTCTGTAGCTGTCTTCACTATGTTTTTATGTGTGTGGTGAGGAGACCCTGAAATTAACAAGTGCCTAATTATCTCCTACATTAAAAAAACAAAACAAAACCTCAGAGTGTATTTAAAATCTGAATGGCAAAGCCAAATACTCATCTTCTAGGTTATTACTGATTTGAGGCAGGAATGACTTGCTTCTATATCAAGAAATTTTCAAGGAGTGTGCTGACACCAATGCCCTCTTTTCTCTAAAAATGTCTAGTTTTGTAAAACAGAAACAATATTTCTTTAAAAATTTTTTCATTGAATTTATTGGGGTGACATTGGTTAATAAAATTATATAAGTTTCAGGTGGACAATTCCCTAATACATCATCTGTATATTGTATTGTGTGTTCACCATCCCAGGTCAAGTCTGCTTCCATCACCATTTATCCCCCCTTTACCCTCTCCTATCTCCCTCCAAACCCCTTTCCCTCTGGTAACCACTATACTATTGTGTCTATGAGGTTTTTCTTTCTTTGCTTAATCCCTTCATCTTTTTCACCCAGCTCCCCAACCCCCCTCCCCTCTGACAGCTGTCAGTCTGTTCCCTGTATCTATGAATTGTTTCTATTTTGTGTTTACTTTGTTCATTAGATGCTACATATCAGTGAAATCATATAGTACTTATCTTTCTGTGACTCACTTATTTCAGTTAGCATAATACTCACCAGATCCATCCTTGCTGTCTCAAAAGGAAAGATGTCATTCTTTTTTTAAGGCTGATTAGTAGTCCATTGTATAAATGTACCACAGCTGTTTTAGCCACTCATCTACTGATGGGAACTTGGGCTGCTTCCAAATCTTGGCTATTGTAAATAATGCTGCAATGAACAGAGGGGTGCATATATTCTTTTGAATTCATGTTTCAGGTTTCTTTGGATATACTCCCAGAAGTGAAATCACTGGGTCATAAGGCAATTGCATTTTTAATTTTTTGAGGAAACTCCATACTGTTTTCAAGTGGTTGCACAAGCCTGCATTCCTACCCAGAGTGCATGAGGGTCCCCTCTTCTCCACATTCTTGTTTGTTTGTTGATTTATTAATGATAGTCATTCTGACAGGTGTGAGATAATATCTCATTGTAGTTTTAATTTACATCTCTCTGATGATTAGTGAATGATTAGTGATGTTGAGCATCTTTTCATATGTTTATTGGCCATCTGTATATCCTCTTTGGGAAAGTGTTTATTCAGATCCCTTGCCCAGTTTTTAATTGGATTTTTGGTGTTGAGTTGTTTAGGTTCTTTACAAATTTTGGCTATTAACCCCTTATCAGATATATTATTGACAAATATGTTCTCCCATTCAGTGGGTTGTCTTTTCTTTTGATTTTTAGAGAGAGATAGAAACATGGATGAATCACATTGATTGGTTGCCTCCTGCACATCCCCAGTGGGAATTGAGCCTGCAACCTGGGCATGAACCAGCAACCTCTTGGTCCATGGGTTGATGCTCAACCACTGATCCACACCAGCTGGGCCAATGGATTGTCTTTTCATTTTGTTGATGATTTCCTTTGCTGTGTAAAAACCTTTTAGTTTGATGTCCTATTTGTTTATATTTTATTTGTTTCCCTTGCCTGAAAAGATACATCAGAAAAAAATATATTGCTATGAGAAATATCTGAGCTTTTACTGCTTAAATCCTATTCTAGGATTTTTATGGTTTTCAGTCTTATATTTAAGTCTGTAATCCATTTTGAGGGTATTCTTTTGCATGGTGTAAGAAGGATGTCTAGTTTCATTTTATGCATGTATCTGTTCAATTTTCCCAACGCCATTTATTGAATATACTCTCTATTTACCCCATTGTATGTTCTTGCCTCCTTTGTCAAATATTAATTAACCTTAAAGGCATGGGTTCATTTCTGGGCTCTCTATTGTGTTCCATTGATCTACATGTCTGTTTTTATGCCAGTACCATGCTGCTTTGATTACTATGACCTTGTAGTATAGTTTAATGTCAGGTAGTATGATTCTTCCAACTTTGTTTTTCTTTCTCAAGATTGCTGTTTCTATTAGGGGTTCTTTAAGAAAAGAGATTGTATGGATTTGAGACACTGAATCTTTAGAAAAATCTTTTTTTACTTTCTATATCAGTTTTTCTGAAGTTGGTAGCTTTTAACTTTATTCATACAGCCTGAAATTCTTCTCCTTCTAACATGACCCATTTGCTTGCTTCATATCTCCCTAGAAGATGTGAATTAAGAATCAGAACTCCTGAGTTGTGAGCAGTTTTTTCAACTAACTGGCCTTTTATTTCTTGATGCTTAATTTTATCAAAATTATGAACATTTCCATTTCCAGAACAACTTTAAAAGGTGTCAGACAGCCTATTTTCTTGGAGAAAAATGTTTATATAAATGTACAATATAAAATTTGAGCTTGGTCACATCTCAAGTTGATAAAATTGCCATGAATTGGTACATTCAAATCTAATTGAAATCATACCAGCATGGGCTGAAATGGCAATTACTGAGAAATAATGAGTAGGATCGCAATGTTTTTGCTACAGCTTCCTGTTAATTTTTTAAAAACCATCTTAACTATTTTAAGTATAAATTGATTATTATTAAATATATTCACATTGTTGTGCAATTATCTTCTGAACTTTTCCATCATGTAAAACTGAAACTCTATACTTAATCAACAATAATCCTGATTTCCTTCTCCCCTCAGCCTCTGGTGATCACTATTGTACTTTCTGTTTCTATAAATTGAATTACTCTATATACCTTGTATACATGGAATCATACAGTATTGTCTTTGCTATTGGCTTGTTTTACTTATCATAATGCCTCAAAATTTATTCATATTGTAGCATGTGTCCAAATTTTCTTCCTTTTTCAAGGTTGAATAGTCAATTGCATGTATATACCACCTTTTGTCCATCTGTTCATCCATTGATGGACACTTGGGTTGCTTCCACCTTTTGGCTTTTGTGAATACTGCTGCTATGAACATGAATGTACAGATAACTCTTTGAGACCCTGCTTTCAATTCTCTTGGATATATATCCAGAAGTGAAATAATTGGATCATGTGATCATTGTATTGCAGTGTTTCTGAGGAGCCATGCATGCACTGTTTTCCACGGCAGCCCTGCCATTTTACATTCCCACCAACAGGGCTCCGGTGTCTCTACCTCCTTACCAACACTGATTCTGCTTGTTTAGTTTTTAAACAATAGTCACGCTGATGGGATGAAGTGCCTCTAATCTTTTTATTGACTGATACTTAAATAGAAGTGATTATGGATCACCTAATTCTTAAAAAAGGTGAAGCGATTAGAGAAATGGCCTCACAGAAAACAGAAATAAGTCGAATGAAAAGGTGAACGCCGCATCCGTAAAACAGGATGCCCTTTGAAAGGAGTGAATAACAAAACATTTAAAATATGACTGCTGAAACTGAAAAAATATTGAAAGTATGGAAGATGATATTGAAACATTTTTTTTTTTTTACAAGATAGGACAGATAGAGTGATGGAAAATAGAAGAAAAAGATCATAAGAGAGGATAAATCCAGGAGGGCCAGAGAGAACAAAGAAAAGAGGAAAAGGGAAAATCATCAAAGAAACATTTAAGATAATTTTCTAAAATTGAAGGAACAGAGTGAGAGGATTCACTGAATGTCCAGCACAAATGAATAAAACATGATTTACAGAGAAAACCGTTTCTGAAAGTTCTGAATCTGTAGGATAAAGGAAAGCTTCTATGAGCTTCCTGAGGAGGACAACAAACCAACGCAGGCCGTCCACAAAGGAACAGATCATAGCAACAGGGGTGCAGTATCTTAACAGTGTTAAAATGTCAAGTTTGGGGATGAAAATTATTTTTAGTTTAGATTTCTCTGTCCTGAAAAACTATTAGACAAGTGTAAGGGTAGAATACAGATATTTTCACCTACATTCTAAGGGGGCGGGGGAGAAAAAGGGAAAGTGGAATCATGGAAATAATCATTCCGCCCTGTAGTGTGATAAAGGAGGGTCCCGGATGACAGCTGGGTGTACTGACTGGCGGGTAGCAATTAGTCATGACTGGAACAGAAGAAAAGACTGTTTTATGAGGGAGGTGTCAGAGAATAGGGATCGTAGGGGAAAGAGTCTATTGATATGTTACTACTGACTTTGATGCTTTAGACGAAAGCATGTGATACAGGAAAACATTGCAAGAGGAAAAACAAAGGCTACTGGAAACTTCAGGAGGAATAAAAAGATGTCCAGAAAGGAGGTATGAGCACACTGTACAATTCAGCTCTAAAGTGAACAAGATTTATGGAGTCAGCATTATATAGATACTGCTTATTGATGTCATCTTTTAGAATTAAATTATAGGTAAAGCATGGAAGACAGTCATGGCTCTAGAACCCATGTAAAAGATAGCAGTCTTACATATAAAAACATACATGTGAACAACAGAAGTTCAGAATTCAATGTTGGGAAGGAGAAATTAAGGCAAGGATAAGGGACAATCATAACTCTTCATTTATTCACAGAGTGGGAAGTTAAAGTATTACCTGTAGTAGATAGAAGAAGAAATAAAGATAAGTACAATATCTAATTTCAAAGAAAAAGGCTAAAAGTAATAATAGATAATATCTAAAGTCAGTAAATTGATAATCACATAAGTGTGTTATACAGTGAAATGGAGGTAATCAGTAGACAATTTTGAAACAGGAATACTTGCCCTGGCTGGTTTGGCTCAGCGGTTAGAGCGGGCTCAGCGGTTAGAGCGTCGGCCTGTGGACCGGAGAGACCTGGGTTCGGTTCCCGCTAAGGGCATGTACCTCGGTTGCAGTTTGTCCCCGGTTGGGGTCGTATGGGTGGCAGCCACTTGATGTGTCTCTCTCACATTGATGTTTCTTTCTCTCTCACTTCCTTCTTCTCTCCCTCCCACTCTATCTGAAGATAAATGATAAATGCAAAAAAAAAAAAAAAAAAAAGTGTCCTTGGGTGAGGATAAAAAAATAAAATAAAAATAAATAAATAAACAGGAATACTTAAAAGTGGTTGCCTTTGAGGAATGATAGCAGCTGGGATGTGATAAGGGGACTGTGACATTTCATGATAACTCGCTTCTTGAATACTGTGTACAGTATTTTCAATACTGTGTACAGATTAAGAAAATTTTAACAGACATATATTAAAAATAAAAGTATTCTAGCCCTGGCCGGTTTGGCTCAGCGGTTAGAGTGTCGGCCTGCGGTCCGGAGAGACCTGGGTTCGGTTCCTGCTAAGGGCACGTACTTCGGTTGCAGTTTGTCCCCGGCCCTGGTTGGTCGTGCGGGTGGCAGCCACTCGATGTGTCCCTTTCACATCGATGTTTCTCTCTCTCTCTCTTCCTCTCTCTCCCTCCCACTCTATCTGTACAAAAAATGGAAAAATGTCCTAGAGTGAGGATAAAAAAAATAAAAAATAAAAAAATAAATAAAAGTATTCTAGTATAGCAAGCAATGGAATGGAATATTAATTACGACCCCTATAGAGAGACTTGGAAAATATTTGCCATATGTTAAAAAAATCTGTGAAAATAGATATATAATATTATAACTTCATAAAGTATGTATGCATATGGACAGAGACCAAAAGTAATATAAAGATAAAATAGGTATTTTGTGTGACACTTTGAATGATTCTTTTCTTGTAAAATTTTATTTAATGTTTTTACAATGCTTTTTCAAGGATACAGCTTAGTGTTTATGGGTTACTATTTTATGCGACTGTTTACCTTTCAGGAATATTTATGAAAATGTAATGTGACAGCAAGTTACATGGGCAAATAGTCTCCCATAAATATGCTACCTTAGTACTAAGAAAGGTCACTTTGGCTGCCAAAGAGTCATAATAAAGACTGCTATTCATTTAGGGTATGCTTGTCAGTTTCCAATTTCTTGAATTTCAGATATGTAAATTATTGCTGAAAATGTGGTTTATGTTTGTGGTAAATGGATTTTACGTCCCTAGGTGACTTGGCTGCATTACTGGACATCTGTACTTTTATTCCAAGCAGAGTCTTGCTGTTTGGAGACAGGAGAAGAGATGGTCTCAGTTTTTAATGGGCTTTTCAGAAGAAAGCAATCTCTAAGGAGACCCTATCTGTGTTGTCTGCCTGAGACGTACAAACTAAAAGTTTTGGTTGGTCTGTTGTTCTTCCTCGGCTTCAGTACCTGTACCCCGGGGGTGCCTCCACTTCACCTGGGCTGTTTAACGCTGACTTTTCCTAATCACTCGGGACCCGGCTGCAACAGAAGAGAATTCCCGTGAAATGTTCGACTAAGTCGTTTCTTTTCATCTGTTATCTTATGACACTGAAAACAGGGAAACATTGGGCCTATTTGTTTCACACTGTCTCATTCACAGGGATGGTAGCCGTGCAGAAAAGATGTAGCATAGCAGGCCGGGGCCTTCTTTAGAAGGATCTGTGTCTGAGGCTGGACCTCGGCTGGCATTTGGGAATTTGGTGCGTCACGCGTTCTCTGAGACCGAAGGGTGGTCCACTCTGCCGAGACTAGTGGCACAAACAGTGTGATCATGCTGAACACCGGCTTACTCCCGGGGATCTGTGATAGTGGGACGCGCCAGGCGAGGGTGCTCACGTGAGCATACCCCCGTCAAAGCCTTGGGCGCTAAATCTCTAGTGGGCTTCCTGGGCAGAAACATTACACGCATTGTTGCACTTCTGGTTTCCAGAAGAAGCACACAGATGCCGCCCCTCAGAGGAGGGGGAGGTCGTAAGGAAGTCTGATGTTGATTTCACTGGCTGCGTCTTTTCCCCTCATGATCCTGCTGTGTGTCCTTACAACGTGGCTGTAGTGAATCACAGCCCAAGGTCCTATAAGCTGAGTCCCGTGAATCCTTCCTGTGAATCTCCAAATAGGGGGCAGGGGGTGATCTTTGGAACACATGAAACAGTAAAAACTAAATTAATAATATTTTTTATTTTTCATTAAAAATTTTTTTTTCTTTATTGATTTTAGAGAAAGAGGGAGGGAGAAAGAGAGAGATAGAAACATTGATGAGAGAGAACATCGACTGGCCGCCTCCTGCATGCTCCCCACTGGGGATTTGGCCCACAACCTGGGCATGTGCCCTGACTGGGAATTGAACCGGCAACCTCTTGGTGCATGGGTCAACATTCAACCACAGAGGCACACTGACCAGGCACTCATGTACCTTCTTTTTAAATCCTCACCTGAGAACACTTTTCCATTTTTTGTTCAGATAGAGTGGGAGGGAGAGAGAGGAAGAAAGAGAGAGAGAGAGAGAAACATTGACGTGAAAGGGACACATCGAGTGGCTGCCACCCGCATGACCAACCAGGGCCAGAGACAAACTGCAATCAAGGTATGTGCCCTTAGCGGGAACCAAACCCGGATCCCTTTGGACCACTGAGCCAAACCAGCCAGAGCATCATGTACCTTTTAAATCATCCTTCCAGACCACTGAGCATCCCCCAAAGCCCCCTACAACACCCCCCCACCCACACACACATATATCAGATCAAGGACTAAAATAATTCTTTTTCTTTTTTTTCTGGAATGTCCTCCTTTTCTTTCATTTGGGTGTTGTTTCTTTGTATCTCCATTTTTGCTATCCCTTTGTGTTTATTTCTAAGTATTAGCTTAAACTGCTGTGCCTCCCAGTCTTCACGGAGTGGCCTTATGTAGTGAGCATTTTGTGGGACCCAGTGGTGCAGTCTCTGACCTCCTGAGCTGGGTGCACTAGGAATGACCCTGTGTGGGTGATTTGGGCTCTCCTGTTGTCACTGGGTCTTGAACGTCGTTGTCCTGGTCATGGATGGGATCTCTCAGGCCGGCGATGCTGAGGCTCACCCCGAGCACGTCTGAGCTGCTGTGCAGTGCGGCCCCCGGTGGTCTCTGTCCTTCCTGTTGTAAGTCTCCCCTCAGCTGGACCTCACAAGGGAATTCTGGGTGAACGGTCCCTAATTTAGTTTTCTTTCCAGTCTGGCCTAGTTATTTCTCTTTCTGCTTTAGGGTATCTAGCACATCATCATTTTCCCTACAGATTTCCCAAAACAAATCAGCAGGCTCTCATCTGTGTGCGTTTTCATTCTGACACGGTGAGGTGGGAGTTTCAGTTTGACTAAGTATTTCCTCAGATAGGGGTGAAATCCAGCCCAGTCTGCTGATTAAGCAGATGATCTCCTGGACAGTGCAGTCATCCTGGATGTGCTGGAGGAGGTCGCCGGGGCGGGGACCATCGGAGGAGTTCTTGAACACAGACGTCCCTTCCAGAGGTCCAGCCGACCTGAACTGGTGTGCTGCCCCGAGGCCTCACTTTCCATGAAGCCAGCTCATTTTACTTTTGAATAATTTTGAGATTTCATGTTTTTAGGTGGAGTTCAAAAGCAAACCGATTTTTGAGGGCTGGACCAAACAATTGACAAATCATCTGATGAGTCAAATAATAGGGTGTTGAGTTTTCATTTACACTCCCAGATAAAATTAAATAGTCCTTTCCGTGTTTTTAGGATGTTTGGCCCAACTCGATAATTCACAAGGGGTCAGAGAGAATTCGGCTCTTCCACAAGGCTCCAGCCCCATTTGTCTTCTCCCTGCAAGCTGTCTCCTCAAGCCTTAGGGCTTTCGTACATGCAGCTTCCTCTGTGTGAGATGCTCTTCCACCCACTCTTTACCTTGCTTATTCCTACCCATCCTTAAGCTAAAGGCTGCTTCCTGAGAGAACTCCTCTCCCCAGACATAGGTAGAGGTCTCATTAGACATTCTGATTGTGTTCTGCACTTTGTCTTCGTGCATCCTTCAATTAAAGCCTTGTTTGATGTCTGTCTCTCCATTAGAGCATAAATTTAATGAGAAAAGGGTGGTGTCTGGTTAACTCTTACACCCCTAGAACCTAGCAGAGGGTCACGCAAATGATGAGCCCTCAAAAACATGGTCTCTTTGAAGAAAGGAGTGAAGGGACTGTCTGGTTGCAACGGTAAGCCATTTCGGTCTCGCTGCGTGAGTGAGTGTCTTCGGTTGGCTGACCCACAAGCATATCCTGAGATAAAGCTGGAGTACAAGTAGTTTCTTTGGAAGATGATTCCAGAAGTCATCAGTAGGGGAGGGGGAGAGTGAAGCACGGAAGGGAAGGAAGCCAATCTAGGGTGAGTAGCAGGTCACCCTGTGGAACTGGGACTCAACCCTGCTCGGGGCCTTGGAGACAGGGCAGAACATGCCTCAGAGTTCTTGTAACTGTGGAATTGTGTTTTTTGTTTGTGTTTTTTTAACTAGTTCCCTTCTATCTTGTTTGAAGGCTACCACCTGGATCATTAACTCCCTGATACTTCCAACCTGTTCCACTTAAGGGCTAGTGCCAGGCTCCTGTGGCTAAGGAAGCCACTTTGGTAAAGAGTAGAAAATCTGTCCAGCTGATGTGATGTGGTTGAGTGTTGACCCATGTACCAAGAGGTCGCCGGTTCGATTCCCGGTCAGGACACATGCCCAGGTTGTGGGCCTGATCCCCAGTGGGGGGTGTGCAGGAGGCGACCAATCGATATTCTCTCTCATTGATGTTTCTATCTCTCTCTGCCTCTCACTTCCTCTTGCTCTAAAAAAATAATCAATAAAGGAAAAGAAAATGTTTGTACTAGCTAGACCTCAGTCTCTACTGGAATGGTGTTGAAGGGACACGAGTGGGTCATCATCAGTATCTGCTACAGTCCAGAAACCCAACTGGATGAAATCGAAACAAGGAGAATTTGTAATTGTGTCATATGTTGAAAACAAAAGGGAAAAAGTATATATGTATGTATGCAGTTATGATTGCTCAAGCATGTTTTAGGAAGGTGCAGGGACAGGGAGTTGCATGAGCAGCTGACACGCTTCCGATAAATAGTTGTGGCAACAGCCAAGCTCATGTTGGGTACAGAGATGGAAACTCTGAGAACAGACTCTTCTAAGGGCCCCACTCGGGAGGCTGGTACCACCTCGCCGCTGCGCACGGGCCATCTCTGTCAAGAGGGATGATGTTGACAGCAGTGGTCTTTGAGAGTGTGTGTGTTTTAAAATTGCTTAAACATTTTTAGGAAACAGTTCTTCTAAGTGGATGTTAGAAAGTAGAATCTGATACCTGACCCGGCTTACACAAGGAACTGAATCACCCCAGGATGGAAAGAAAACTGGATTATTGTCCCATAATAATTATTTGTTTTCAGAACTTCAGCATAAATATCAAGTGAACTTTCTTCTTACCTCTGGAACTTCCCCTCAGTGGGTGGTTTTATTTCTACAGCAAGGTTGTTATGAAGACCACAGGAACCTGCATAACACTTCTGAAAGTGTAATATTCTCTGAGCCATTTCTGGGAAAAGGGGGAGAGGGAATCACATATTTTAAAAATAGGGGAGGGAATAGAAAAAGGTTCTTGTTTATAGTGAGGGAAGCAGTTATATTCTGTGAACCGTAATAATGAGCCCACTTGAACCCATTATGGTTGAGGAACAAGATGAGAAAAATTCAAACACATGGGGTGATTGGTAGAACTCCGGATTAGAAGCCCTCCGTGATGGATTTCAGGCTTGGCACATTGCCAGGTTGGGATGGTCTCAGCGCCTCTGTGGGATGCTGGTGTAGGATGATAAGCTTGAATTCCAAACCAGGTAAACTCCCAGTCTTGGATCCTTGGGCCACAACATGGCTTTTCCTGTTGGCTTTGCTGATCTCCCCCAGGAAAGAAATTCACGGCTACGGAGCAAGGACAGCCTGCCAGGCACAGTGTTAGGTGTTCTGCACCCGGTGTCTCTGCTGGCAGCCCAGGCGCTGCAGCCCTCTCTGCAGAGGAGGGAGCAGGGCCCCGCAGAAACGAAGCTGCTTTCCCAGGCCTGGCCAACTGGGAAGTGGCAGGTTCCCAAGGCTGTGCCTTCGCCAACTCCATGTGGCCTAGGTTACCTCCCTTTCTCCCACGACCGTAGGACCCTGGTTGAAGTGTTACTAACCTCCTTTCCCACGTGTCTTGGCCCTTTGTGTTAGCTTGGAGACAACTGACGATGGGCGGAGGCAGTGAGCAAGGAAACGGACGTTTGCGGGACACAGGGACTCTCCACTTGAATTCAGTGTTTTCTGTAGCACTGGGAAGGGGGGGGCGGGTCAGAACATCAGAGCACGTAGTATTCTGGGTCTGGTGGTCAGAGAGAAAAGTGATTCACCTTTTACTTTCCACCTTCCCATGCAGTTTAGGTTGGGCCAGATTACAGATCTTTTGTTTTTAGGCCTGGGGGCCGGGAGCAGGATGTGAAACACCCGTTAGTTAGTTAGTTAGTTAGTTAGTTAGTTAGTTAGTTTGTTTATTTATGTTTTAACATATTGTTGAGTTTTTTCTATCTTGCTGAGTCACAAATTGTCACTTTGGCTGCTGAGCTGACTTTCTTCTCAGCACCCCTTTGGGGTGTTATTCTGTGAAGGGAACTGTGATTTCGGTGGAAGAACCTCTCCTTCCTGGCGTGAGGTTCTTGGCAGAAGCCACAAACTAATTAGATTCCGAAATGATGCTGTAGAGAAAAGCTCATCTTTGAATCTCTGGGGCTCCCACCAACCCAAGAGGAGCTGATCCTCGTTTTCACAAGTCACGATAATTTCTGAATAACGTAGCAACCAGTTAGGGCAATAACAAGAGGGAGGATTTGAAGGCCAGTTCTGAGAGATAGCTAGAAATAAATGTGGAATTTGAAAGGGAGGGCGAGCCCGACTGCTCTAGAACACACCACTGGGCATGGGGAATTTTTATAAATGCTGCTGCCTGGGAGTTGCTGGTTGAATTGGTATGATATGGGGTACAGCCTTGGCACTGAGATTTTATAAGCCCCCCACCAAAGTCTGAGAAACACTGGACTAGAAAACATGTGCTCTCCAAGGATTTTGATCTCAAGGTAATTTTTAGAAGAAAACCAAGAAATGTTGCTCAGACACATGATGACGGCAGCTCTGAGGTCCCGTTGTGAGAAACCAGGGTCCGCTGTCAGCTGTGCCCGCATCAAGGGGCGACTTTCCACATGGGCCACGAGCGTGGGGCTCTCGCTTCCAGCTGTGGACCAGTGGCGGAAGGGGCTTCTCAGGTACCGATGATGTTTTTGTGCATTATTCTCTCTCATCGGTAGCTCCTGGAACACTGCGATGTTTCTTTATAAATGAAACTTACAAATGCAATCCATCCAGTGCCCGTTCAGCTCAGTGACTGCTGTGCAATGCACAGAAGTGGTTTCACACCGGGTATTTCTGCCTGTTGGGCTCGGCTCTCAGATGACTGACAGGCAAGCTAGAGAGACAGGCCGAGCATAAAATGTGAGCTGGTGATAGAATCTCGGCCGGAGCCCTGACTGAATGGCCGCCAGGGACGCGGGCAGGAGCCCCGCTAGGTCCTTCCTCTGTAGGATTGCCCCGAGTTTGTCGGACATCCTAGAAAACATGACTGGCTGCTTCGTGCCTCAATGAGCATGAACGTGGTTCACACTGGGGATCCTACTTGTTAAGCCTTGTCTGGTTAGCTCAGTGATTTATCTTGAGGACCCCTGGCCTTAAAATTGCGTTTTGATCTGTCCTGCGGTGCCTGTCCCCTGTGGGTGTCTCGGACTCCATCCACCTACATTGTCATTCAGGGACACAGACATTTTGAGTTGATGACTTTTCTCCAGTGCCCGAGGGATGTAAGTGTTGTCTGAAGTGACCTCACGTTCAGTCGTTGGCCCACTTGAGTAATTCTGAAAGTTGGACTTGTTCTGGCTCGGGCGGCACAGCCCACGAGCAGACCCCTGTGCGGTCTCTCTGGGACTGCACTCGTTTACATGAGAGGTAAGAAAAGATACCAGTCTGGGTGGTGGGGAGTGGAGCGCCCTCCAGGCCCTTCCTTGTTCTGGGGCTGACTGACACCTTGAATGGCATGTGCGACCCATGCCCACGGGGACGGTCATGGTTTTCACCTCCAGGGTCTTTCTCTGGCCTCCGCCCACCTGAAAGCCACTTTGGTAAAGTAGTGGGACTTGGCCGCCAGCTCTCCAACTCCTCACCTGCCCTTCAAGCCCTCTCTAGATCAGAGGTCTGAAGCCCGTACGATGACACAGGAGGGAGAGAAGACGCCAGGCTGCTGGGCTCTGGGGCAGACCCTCGGCTGGGAGCACCTGCGGCCTCGCTCCGGCCAGTGTTACTGAGGAGGAACTCCAGACCCGAGAGTTTCAGGAGCAGCTGTCAATACGAAGTATCACACGAAAATCTCCTGATTTTATATGTTGACAACAAATTCATATTTTTAGAGACTGCCATTTCCGATCTCTCTCAGAAGCAACCTCTTTCTACACCTTGGGCCTCTCGCCCCCAACCCCAGCCTGCCTCTCCCTGCCCCTCGGTGCTGTGTATTAGCGTGGATGAGGGACCTGGCCCGGGTATCAGTGAGACAACAGATGACCTGGGTCTAGAGTCCCGGGGAGGTTTTTGCCTTCCGCCCACAGACCTCTCATTCCACAGGAGTGAATGTGCAGAGAGAGGCACCTTCCGCTTTCAATCCCTTTTATGGACTTTGAAACCCAGAAGAAAAATACTTGCATGGCCAAATAACACACCAACCTTTTCATTTCCTTGGTCGAGAAACTAAGCCAGATATAGTCTATTAATACTATAATAATAAGGCAAGGAATAGTATCTGCAGCAAAATTGGACCGTAAATATCCCAGAGAAGGGAACATAATACATGTAGTTTTTATGATATATCAAAACTGGTATATCAAAGATAATATCTATGGAATAGTATGATCTATTTCAACTCTTTCTCTAGCATTCCATCAAGATAAATATTCAATTCGGGGCTCCTTAAAGAATGATCCTTTATTAATTTAAAGGAGCTTTAAACAAAATGTATGACAAACACACAAAGTTTACAGAAACCTTTGTTGAAAAGACTCTTTTCAGAGTTGTACAGATCATGTGATGTCAGTGGATAGGTTTAGTCTGTGGGTATCAGGCATACTGGACCTCGGCGTAGCAGCAGAGAGAGGAGTTGGCGACTTTGTCGTATCTATAGTCTCAAGAACATAAGTACTAAACTCTGAACGGTTTTTGACAGCCTCCCAGAAATATGCGGATCGGAGTTAAAGGGGTTAACAAGAATCAGGTCACTGAAAATTTGGCTAGTACTAAATGTGCTATCCTGATAGGTCTTCAAATGGTAAATGTATCCATAATAGTTCCCCTGTGTATAACACGAGGAATCTCTCTGTGCCTGTGATTTTGGGGCGAGGGATTGGTCCCAGGCCATTCTTGCCCAGGCAGGCGGGGCTGTGGGTGGTGAGGTGGTGGCGTTAGGAGCACTGTGGGTCACAGGATCACAGAGCACTGTGGCAGGGATCAAGCTGAGGGGGTGACGTGTGGGGTGATGTGTGGTGTGGACACACAGGGGCAGACTTGACCCAGTCACCTGGCCCTGAGGAGAGTGAGGCCCCAGCCTGGAGGAGCTCATATGGAGACTGTCGGGTCTCTGGTGGCCAGGGTAGCAGGGCCGATGGGGACTGTCACCTGCCCATAGCACGCTAAGAAGGGACCTCCCAGGTTGTGCTGACATTTCTTGGTTCTCTGGGCTGAATGTTTAGCTTCCTCAAACTGTAGCCTTGGATATAAATCAAGAATAATGAGACACCATGGTAAAGAACACGAACCTTAGAACCCATTACAGCTGGGGCCAAACGCTGGCACCACCTTTAACAAGTGACCTCCCTTTTCCAAGTCTTTGTCTCTTCACCTGAGACATAGAGCTACATTGTGGTGAGACTTATATGACATAATTTATATTTGCTTGTTAGTCAATTTAAGGACAACAATTACAGTTTTATTAAGGACTGTGTTGTTGCAATGTAATAAATTAATGGATACAGAACCAAGCCCTCTCTCCCTACCTTCAAAATGATACCCTGCATTGTTTGTGACTTATACCTTCCCAGCCCACAGGCAGGGAGGAGAGGGACAGGGCAGTAAACCAGAGGGAAAGATACATCTGTATCACTCTAGTGAGAACTGTGGTTAGAGAGAGATACACATATACATGTGTATGCATGCTCAAATCCTATCTTCCTTTTAAATAAACTTCTAAACTTGAAGAAGGACAAACAGAAGTGTGTATATATCCTAACAGTTAATGAGTTACCACCAAGTCCATACACCACCCACGTCAAACAATTGAATATTATCAAGAATCCCCAAAGCACCTCCCACACCCCTCCCTTCCTCACCTCTGCACCCAAGGAGAACTCCCACCTGCCTTGTAACCCCTTGGATAAGTTTTCGATGTTTTGAACTTGAAGTGGAATTGTGTTTGTATTTTGTGTCTGCATGCTCCCACTCAAGAATTATATCTGTGAGACCCAGCCACATTAATGCATGCCCTAACACTGAGGTAACCAGACGTAAACGGACCATTCTAGTTGATGTGATTGTCTGTCATGACTGGTAGCACACCTTTTCACTCTTGAAAGTGTCCTGATTGTATAACAATCGAAGGACCAACGCTATCTAGCTATCTACCTACCACCTTCTTCCCACTCACCCTGGAGGCCGCCCTGTGTAATGACTTTTCCTTTAAAGCCCACCCCCGTGATGGAGCTAATTGACTGGCCCTCTGCTGTTTGTACTGGGGCAATGGGAGCGTGGGTGGCCCTGAGGGATTTCCTGCTCAGAGGGCTGAGTTCTCTCGCTGCCTGGGACGTCCTCCACAGAGGCCGGCTCCTTCCTGGGGGGCTGTGAAGAACCAGGTGAGGGAGGAGGGCAATTCTGTGAGGTAGTGGAATAGGGTGCTTGACTTTTTAGTCTTATAACAAAAGCTGGCTTCTATTGGGGAATGGTATTGCTGAAGTTACCATCGCTCTTCCCTTTTCTTCCCTCAACTCATAATTCAGCACATTAAAGCTGTGATCTGACCGGGAAAAATACTCTGTGAACCACCTTTTGTAAATTTTTAATACCCTCCCCCCCCCTTTTTTAATCTCGGCTCTCTGAGCTTCCCTTTGGGTCAGTCATACCCACCTAAAGGAAGGCTCCCTGGGCAGGTGCATTTGCAGTGAATAATTGGCCAGGCCAGCAGCGTGCTGTCACCACCGCTGTGACCTGGCCGGGCCGAGGGACCTGCTGGTCTGTGAGAGAGGGTCTGTTAGCAGGACACAGAGGCATTAGTCACCCTGGGCCAAGTATGGGCCGGGGCTCTTCTCTGTGCTGCCGGAGAGGTGTGTTCCTGGAGAATCTTATTTAGCAATGTCTTCTGCTCAGTTATCATGAGGTTTTAAAAATAGCACTGCTTTGTCCTGGCCAGTTTGGCTCAGCAGTTAGTGTCAGCCTGTGGATGGATGGGTCTTGGGTTCGATTTCCCATCAAGGGCACATGCCTAGGTTGCAGGTTTGATCCCCAGCCCCAGTCGGGATTGTGCAGGAAGTAATCAATTGATGAGTCTCTCTCACATTGATGTGTCGCTACAAAAAAAATCAATGGAAAAATATCCTCAGGTAAGGATTAACCAAAAAAAAAAAAAAAAAAATAGTACTGCTTTGTTGGAACAACCATCCTGAAGGGTAATCCAGTGTAGAAACCACAGGATGCCTCCCTTCAGATGATGGGAGCACTGACATTTTTAGAGCACTTAAAAATACATATTTAATTGCCTGACAGGTGTGGCTCAGTGGTTGAGCATCAACCCATGCACCAAGAGGTTGTCGGTTTGATTCCAGGTCAGGGCACATGCCCAGGTTGTGGGCCTGATTCCCAGTGGAGAACATTGAGGAGGCGGCCAATCCATGTTCTCTCTCATCGATGTTTCTATCTCTCTCTCCCTTCCTCTCTCTCTAAAATCAATTAATTTATATATATATATATATATATATATATATACACACATATATATATACACATATTTAATTTACTTAAACAAAAATAAGAACGGTTCACCCATTTCTCCCACCCCACACCTCTGGCAACCCACCACTTTGTTCTCTGTGTGTTTGGGGTTTTTTTTTAGATTCCACCTGTAAGTGAGATTATATGGTATTTATCTTTCTCTCTCTGACTTATTTCACTTAGCATAATGTCCTCAAAGTTCATCTGTGCTATATATATTTATATATACATATACATATATATATATATAACTGAAACTAATACAAAATAATAAACATCACGTGTAATATAAAAATAAAATTTAAAAAATATATAATTTCTTTAGTCATTTATCCATCAGTGGAGCATTTTAACTTTTCAAAGTTCATTCAGACAATTGTAACTTTATCCTTGCATTATGAGCCTTGGTTAGGATGAGTATAACTGTCTTGTCATCTCAGGTATCTGATTTCACAAGTACACTGTGTATATTGCATGAATTTAAACCACCTGGTACACTGAAATAGGTCTCCTAAAGATTGTATTTATCTCTGTCCCTCTCCCCAGCTGAATACTATACAACCATTAAAATGATTATGGGGAAATTCTAGCATTTCTGACATGCAGGATAATCTTTTTTATGGTGAAATATTTACTTGAGGAAATGGGTTGTCAAACAGCATGTTCAGTGTGATGCCATGGGGGGAAGATTGTCCTATTTCTTTAAGACTAAGAAATATTTTTCCCTAAGACTAAGACAGATTTTTTTTTCTATAGTTTAACAGTTTTGAACTAAGGATACATCTTACAATGTGTGCCCACTTGACAAGGCTCTTACGTGGATGCTAAATCTTACATTTGATTAGCACCTTGGAATTAATTATTATGATCTCTCTCTCTCTCCCTCTCCCTTCAATCTATATCTAAATTATTTGAATGTTCTCCATCAAAACGTTGACAGTGATTATCTCTGGGTAGGGGATTGTGGGGATTTAATTTTCTTTCTTTTTATTTGTATCCTTTGCAGTTTACAAATTTTCTAAGTGAATGCATATTAATTTCAACAATGACTTTTTAAAAATATGATATACAAAGCCCAAGGACCCGTTAATCAGGGCAGTAAAGTCCACCAGAGAAAGATGAGGTTCTTCCTTGTGATTATAGAAAGTCGTGGATGGAGAAGAGCAGCATCTACACACATCTTCCGCAGAAATGGTTAAAGGTGTGTAGGGAGTGGTTTCAGGGAAAGGAAATGGAAACCAGTTTAAATGTTGCATTTCAAGGACATTTTCTTGGTCATAGATATTTCTGTACAATGTAAGAATATCAGATAGGAAAGCTATAATAAGACTCTAAAGAATTTATACCTGATCTGTGGTTGCTTCATTCACAAGTGCCTTCCTAATAGAACAGGGAGATTGTAACCCTTTAGACTGTAACACTGTATAGACCACCGAAGTGGTCTGGTTGGTAAATGACACTGGAATGTAGATGTCCTAATTTGATTTTTACTCACAAAATGAAGGTACGAAGGATGCCTTCATAAACCAGTTGCATGGGATACGTGAAAAGCATTAACCAGGTGCTCAGTGATTTCTGTCATAATCAGAGAGTCACAACCTGCCTGGATAAATACCCTCTATTTCTCACCTTAACCGAGACCTCTACTTTAGAGCCTGATTTAAATATAGACAATGGAAATACAGAGACTGTTGTTTTCGTTAACACTTGATTTAGACCACCAGCTTCAATGACAATCCCTTCGGTGTGAAGCCTGCCAGACCTGCCCTTAGGCAGGGGCACCAAGGACACTCCTCATGGATGCAGAAGATTCGCTGCTGGGATATCAAGTTTGTTTTGTCAGGTCTCGGTAGGACTTGGTGCTATTTGTTGTTATGAAATCGTATGTCCCATAAGGCCGAGACTAATTAGGTTGACCGTGGTGTCAGCTGCAGAGATGTGGGCAGTTGTGCGCTTACCACAGATGGATGTGGGTGGGCAGTGCCAACCGCAGTCACCACCCTGCCGTGAGTGACCAAGTCCACCATCAGATGACTAGAGACAGAATTAGTTAACAGCATGTTGCTTTGGTATTTTAGTTTAGTTTGCGTCTTTATGATGAAGCAGTGGAGAAATGAGTGAGTGGCTGGAACTGCTGACTTGGACATGAGCCATCCTGAAGACTTTGTTGCGGAACCAGGACTCTATAAGGAGGTTTGAAATCCTCTAACTACAGCAAGATATTTACTTTCTAACCATGTACAGGTAGCAGATTAAGCAAGTTTGTGATCATGCTTTTTTCTTTTCTTTTTTGAACCTTTGAGCCAACATCTTTAGTCAAATTGATAAAATATTTGGGTTTGTGAAGATAAGCAAGTCTGAACTCTAAGATATATGCTTAAAGCCATTCAGCTAACTCTGAAAATTATACCGAGAAATGCGGAGATATGATATTGGTGAATGTCAGATGTTTTTAGTAATCAAACAGATCAATTGAAATATTTTAGAAGTCTCAGTAGCACATTTTATCCAGTAATATATATGCCTGATACATATTAAATAAAGATAACCATCCTGAGTATATAAATATATATACCTATACACTAGAAATGAAGATAGGAGTCAATATTAATAGGTTTACTGAAATCTCTGAAGATTCTTCTAGCTCAAACTATAAATTTCACTGTAGAGTGATAACAAAACTCTCAGGAAATATGTATGATGCATTGACCTAACTTAATGTAATTTTAGAAAATATAAAATAAATCATTTTTCTTTTTTCAGTGAAGTCACAGTTTTGTCTCCCATCAGCATCATGGCCAATCATTCTATTCAGGTATTTCTGTGTCTGTGCCATACAATGCTGAACTTAAATGGTTAATAGGAGGAATCCATCTGTGCATAAGCCAGCCCATTGTTTCCTCCCATTTCTTCAAAAGATCTTTACTCTCAGTTGGATTTGGCTGAATTTGTCCTTAAAGTAAATCTTGGATGGTTTTCAAATTACAGCCAGAAGAGAGACTCTTCGCCAGCCATAATTTTAGAGAAGTTGTAAAAAATAAATGCATGTGCCAGAAAGCATATGGAATATCTTGTCAACTCTGAGATAGACAGTTGTGTCGGTGGATATTTCTCACATGGGACAGCAGGCCACATGTCCCCATTGTTTCAGAAGTGGTCTGCTCCGTGGGCAAAACAGGAGGTAGAATGACGGCCCGTTGCCTCTGGAGCAGTGCCCTTCATTGGTAGCAGTGAGGACAGGATGTAAAATCAAACGACTGCGTGCATGGCTGATTTTCAGCTTATGCTATTGACTGTAAATGATGAAACATAGTGATGATCTTAAAAAGGAAGGAACGCACTTTTATTGAACACTTACGTGTTCATGTGCTCATTTAATCTTCACAACAGTTTGACGTGGTAAATCGTTATACCTTCCTAACCAATTTAAACAAGGGGCCTCTCACCTGCTAAGTGACTTGGCCAAGGTCACACAGATGGGGAGAAGGGCTGTGATCTGAGACTGTGTTTATTGGATCTCAAAACTCAGGATTGTTGGGCTAGACCATTCTCTTTAGCCGGCTGGTTGGTTGTTCATGGCCCAACTATCGTTGGAATAGCTGCTTCACTTAGTACAATTAACATATCAACAAAATAGCTACCTATTTATGATTTTAAATGAAGGACTATTTACTACTGGTCATTACTTTTAACTGTCAAAATCAGAAAAATGCTAGGATTGAGTCACTGTTAAAAGTGTAAAAACCAAGCAAATAATAATAATAAAAAAAAGTATTAACCACTATTACAAAGTCTTAAGGCAAATAAAAAATAGTTCAAAGTGCATAATAGAAGTATAAACAAGAGTGACACTAATTAAATTGATTTTTTAAAGCTATAGACTAATTTTTATTCTTTCAGACAAAAAAATACATTTAATCTATTCATATAATCTTTATGTTTAAAAATCTGCTTTTATTGTTGTGTTGTTGTTTTTGATGTCAGACAGCAAGTATCCTGGGGAAACTTGGAAGCATAATGAAAAGAGCATGAATCCTTAAGACAGGTGACCTGAGTTTCAGTCCTGGTTCTGTAACCAACTAGCTGTTGGGCAAGTGGCACCCTTGGGAAACCATTGTTGTCTCATTTGAGAGAGAGGAATGATAAAACCTCAAGGTTGCCCCAATGAGAACATGTTTGTGGAAATATTATAAATATGTAATGTATTTTCTGAATCAAAGGTAATGATATTTTGGGGGATTAGCCTCAAACACACAAAAGAAAACTTGGGGCTTCTTGGGTGGGTATTTTTAGCGCCAGAGGTAGTTTAGTGACCTGAGCCATGGCTGTGGTCCTGGCGTCAGAGATAGTTTCTCAATCCTTCTCCGGACATACTGCATGAAGTATGTGGCTTGGAGCTTATGCAGGTACGATGTGACCTTATAAACTGTCTTGTGTTCACTCTCTAGGGATATTCCCTAGGCCTTTTCACTGAGTTATTTGGCTAAGATGCCAGGCCAAAGGGAAGGTTCTGGGATCATGAGAGGTTTATCTTGGCTTTCGTAGTAGAAAGAAAGAGGGCTGAAGGAATCTGGAGAAGGTTGAAATCTCTCCGGTGTGCTGATGCATTCTGTCAGCCTGTATATATTATGTGTTCAATAAATAGTTTCTCCAGTAGAAAGCACAATGGTCAGCTCATTTGATACACAGAAACCTCTCAGATACAAGCAAGTAAAACCTGTAGGTAATGATGTATACTGAGGATGCCCATTCACTTGCAAGTGTTGGAAACCCAACTCAATGAGCTTGCAAAGAGGAAGACATATTTGCTTGTGTAACTGGATAATTGCAGCAGTGGCGTTGGCTTCAGCCCCCGTTGATATGAAGATTTAGATGTCATCAGCGCTCTGCTCTGCTTTCCCTGGTTGGCTCTGCCATCCTCTGTTCCCTTTTCAGGCAGGTTCTCTCTAAGGGGCAAAGAGACCCACAGTGGTTCCAGGCCTCTAGCATCCTCACCACTGTATAGAATGTGTCCTGGTTCTATTACGAACTAGCTGTGTGACCTTGGGCAAACAGCGACCTTGGGAAGCCTTGGTTGTCTCACTGAGAGGATAAGAACAACACTTACTTGGACAAAAGTATGTGTTCTTGTCTTCTCCATCATCCATATTAATTCTGAAAAGCGCCCTTAATGGCCATGTTTAGGTCATGTGCCCGCCCTTGAAATAAGCAGGGGACCTGGAAGGATACATTATTCCGGCAGTTCAGCCTGAGTTAGCAGCTCACCCCGTGTCTGGGAAAAGGGTTGGGGTGGAAAGAGCGCCGTATGGGTTCCTTAGCGCCCTCTGTGCTTTGGACGGATACATGGAACTGGGAGTCCCACTGGACGCCGGAGAAATGCTTTCTTCTCATTCCCATGTGCTCGGATTACATAGGTGATTAGGGAGGAAGGGGTCTCAGGCTCACACCAGCAGAGAACAGACAGCCTAGCTCCCTTTGGCCAGACAGCTGGGCCGTTCGTGTTCCAGGTCTGCTCTCAGGAATCCTCCAACTGTTTTTCCTCCACCTCGAACCCCACCCACTTTCATAAAACCTCTATCTGTGATCTGTTCTCACCAGCCTGACAGTGAATGTATTGACCGAATGAGACATAATTGCCTCCCAAGAACAGTTACACGGGAGATTTTTTTCAAAGATAAGCTTTTAAGAACCAAGAAATAAAGAGTCACCATAAAATAATGGACAGAAGGTCTCTATTTGAGGGTTAGGCAGCCCTGCTCTGCAAATCCTCAAATCACACAGTATAGGCAGCCACCCCATCGGCTTCGGGCTACAGTCTCCAGCCCTGTGTCCAGGAGGATCGTTTGGACGTAGTTGAGTAGTGAACACTGAGGGTGGAGAACCACCTCAGGCCGGTCCATTGAACTGCAAACATGTGCCAGGTCTGAGTCTAGGTTCTGAGACCACATCAATGAACAAAGCAGAGTTCCTGCCCTACTGGACTGTTCATCTAGGGCAAGAGAGAGAGTGACAGTGAATGAGAAAGTCAGTGTGTGTGTCAGAAAAGAGGTAAAACAGTAATGGGTAGGCTGTGTATGGGGGAGGGGAAGCGCCTCACTGGACAAACACTTGATAAAAGAGTGAGTCTGAGATCGGTGGACAGTTTCAGGCAGAAAGAACAAGGCAGGTGTGTCCTGAGGTGGGTGGAGCTTGGTGTGACAGAGGGAAAGCAGGTGGGGTTGTGGGAGCCAGACTGGAGGCCACTATGAAGATGTCTGCTTGTCCTCTGAGGACAACAGGAAAACACTGGAGAGGTGACATGCCATTTCACCCCGATACCAATACCTGAGATGGGTAACTTTGACTTTGTGTCATTAGATGGAGTTAGATAGGAGTCATGCAGCTTCATACTCACTAAGTGGAAACCTTCTTCCATGGTAGCGAATAAGATGATTCAAGAGAAGATGGTGGAGTCTACAGAACACAGTGTAAAATCCGGACAGAGGCATTACTCCCAGTGTGGCACTGGGTTCCAGGTCGGCTCAGGTCATGTGTCCTGTGTCTGAGCGTGTCCTGGAGCATGTCTGTTTTTTCCCCCTTTCCCATGCAAGAGTCAAATCTGGACAGCATTTGGAGTAGGGTTCCCAGATTTAGAGAGAGAGAAAAAAAGGATACTCAGGTAAACTTGACTTTTTGATAAATAATAAGTTTTAATTGTAATTATATCCCAAATGCTACTTACCATCTTATATTTTACCTGGCAAGCCTATTGGGCAGAACAGAAAACTGTCATATTTCGGGTCTGAACCTCAGCTGCTGCTCCTGTAGAATGAAAAATGGATCTTGAAGATTTTCGGTCATCTGCTTACTCAGCGCTATCTATGCCCAGAAATGTGTGCCCCACAGATTCACACTCTGTGCATGTGTCCCTACATGGGAGTGAAAAACAATCTAACTGTCGCTTTTTCATAGTGCGGCAAGGGTCTACTTCTTCATTGCTAAGCAATGGCCGTTCTGTCTGCACTGACTGGCAGAGATTTTCAGTTGCCCAGTTCAGTTGGCCAATGGCCTAGGTGACTACATCCTGCCTAGCAACACAAGACAGGCTTTCTCGTCCCAGGACACTGTGTAGAGTCCCCTCCCTGGGCAGCTCCTGCCTCTCTGGTACTCTGGTGAACACTAGTTACCTTGGTCTCTCCAGACTCCTGCATCCATCTCCTTCACTCGGGCTCCCCCCGGGCACCCCCTTTCAGGCAGACAACTGGGGAAATTGTAGGGCTCACCATCCTTCAATGCCTGATGTCTGGTGTCTTGAAAATCCCTGTTTCATATACAGTATCTTCCTTTTTAGCTGTTACTGTTTCAGGCAGGAGCATAAGTCTGGTCCTTTTATTCCACGGTGGCCAGAGGTATATAAGAAACAGTATTTTAGGAACTTCTCACTCCGGGAGTTCTAGCTGTGCCTAAAAGAAATAAAAGCTAAATTAAGACCCACCTCCTGGAGGGAGTCAAGAATGTATCTTGTGGACTGAGAAGCCTGAATTGGAGGATTGTCACCTGAGAGACTCCTGAAAGAACCAGGGTCCAGTTATTCTGGGTTATAAATCAGAACAATTCAAAGCAGGTATAAACCCCCACAAGGTAGGGGTCAAGCTGAAAGAGACTGCTTCCTTTCTTTCGAAATTGCACATCCCCTGCTTAAACACAATCTGGGGTCTTGTGTACAGTGATAAATGATCGCCAGAGGAACTGTTTATAGCCAGAGGCTCATATAATGCAGCCGCCTGGGAAATACACATCACAACGCTGATTAGGCAGATATTTGGCCTGATCTGCTAGCTCATCAGACCTGGTGACAATATTGCTCCTCGTGTATTTTTAAATAACCAAACACAGTGCTTTGCTTTGACAGACCCCAGGCTCCCTAATTTGGAATCATCCGAGATGAATTGAAGTGAACAGGCAGGTAGCCTCCATAGTAGAAATTAATTATTCACTACATGTCAAGATGTTGAAAATGATTTGTTACAAGTTTAGACAAACTTTTTATCACTAAAGTTCATCCTCATTATTCAAACACAGGACCAGCTATCCATAATGGATTCAAGAAGAAAGGCTTGTCAGGTGAAGAACACCAACTACTCAGAAAACAGTGAGCAGGCTGTGGGTCCCGGTTGCCTGATGCTCATTGATTGTCAGAGAGAGTCGAGATTGAGACATAAAGGTCTCACAGAGGAGTTTCTCCACTGTAAGTTCTTTCAACTTCAGAGTGATGGGAGCGTTGCCCTCCCACCCCCATCCACAGCTCGGCTGTCAGGGGAGAGCCCAGCAGGACACCGTTGCCACCGCCCAGCCCTGGCTCAGAAGCTGATCTGCTGGTGCCCCACTTTGCAGCCCCTTGTGCTGGGGTTCTCTTGATCTGGCTGTTGGGAAGTCTGCATCCCTAGTGCTTAAGTTGTCTTGCTGAGCCCCTGAGAAAAGTTATGAGATGTCCTGATTAGATTTAAATACTGCATTGTTCCTGTCTCTGCACAGCATGCGGCCACCAGATTGGCATCTTTGGGGTTTTAAGTGAGTGATGCAGGCAAATGTGCTTCCAGCCTTTAAGAATTATGAAGATGGGCCTGGCCACTTGGGTTAGAGCCTCAGCCTGAGGACCAAAGGGTCACGGGTTCGATTCCCAGTCAACGGCACATACCTGGGTTGCAGGTTTGCTCGCTGGCCCCAGTGGGGTTGTGAGGGAGACAACCAATTGATGTGTCTGTCACACATTGATGTTTCTCTCTCTCTTTCTCCCCCTCCCTCCTTTCCACTCTATCTAAAAAAAATCAGTGGACAAACATCCTTGGGTGAGGATTAACAAACAAACATAAGAATTACGAAGACAGACATTTGTAATTGCAAGGATGGAAGGAAATGAATCCATACATTCTATTCAAATGTACATTGTTGAGAGGGGTTCACGTGGCCACCTATGGGCACGAAAAGGAATAAGATACAGGTTGGGTTAGAAAGGAGACAGGCAGGGTGATTAGGCAGCGCTACCAGCTCCCTGGACATGCTCTGCCTTCAAAATTATTATTTTTTTGGTTAATGACTAATGTGGCATAGCTGCCAAAATCTCAGTCCTAAAACTTAACCACAGCATCAGCTTTGCCTGAAGAGTTCATTCCGCTGACTGCCCACGCGCACAGGTTGTGCTTTCCGAGCGGGTGTGTCTTGTGAGAAAACTGTTTCAGCAGGTCCTCGCTGAGGCTGTTCAGAGCCAGCGTCTCGCTCGTGCTCGGACCGTGCCGGCGGCATCCCCTGGGCCACGAGCACTGAGCATCGGGACAACTGTCAGACACCCGGCAAATGTCTGGTCCGTCTTTCCTATCTTTTGGATGTTTTCTGTCGTAATTAGCTCCACGAAGACATTTGAGGGCCGAATTAACCCCGAAGAAAGAATTTGTCACAGTTGTCTGTCAAGAAATCTCATCTTACCGTGAATGTAGCATCACATTTGCGTTTCTCCTGGGTCAGTTACACCTGTTGTTGCCACTCTCGAGGCTCCTAGTGAACAGTTTCTGAGTTACTAAGACTACTTCCTGAGGCGTATAGATTATAAAATGTCCATGGAAATGAAATAGACCCATTTCCCTTTTAGACACAGTTACGGGCTCATCGAGGCAGGAGTTTCTGGTGAAGGAATGCAGCTTTTCCATGGAATAACCCCTTTGGCCTGAGACGGGGAAGGCCACGGGTTGTGCCGGGCACTGACTTGCTGGTGACCTCTTCCGAGTGCCAGAGGTATGTTCCCGAGCGGGATCTGGGCTTGGGTGCCATTCCTCCCAGGCAGCAAGCTGACAGCGGAAACCCCGGCTCTCTTTATGACCTGGGAGCAGCAGGTGGCGGTGTGTGAGTTTCCATCAAATACCTTGGTTGTCACCAGTAGGATCACATTGCTGCCACCCTCGCCAAGTGTCTGTGCTTGTTGGCAGCCATCTCCGGCCCTCTGGGGAAAGGAAGGAAAGCCCTGTGGTTTCCCAGGGCCTCGAGTTAGTCAGCAGGGCTCAGGGAGGCAGGACCGAGGCCTCCTGCACTACAGGGATGCGCTGGTTTGGTTATAACTGACGCCGAGCGGTATGGCTAAATCAGGCTCCTGCACAGATGCGTCGTCAGAGCTGTCCTCCGGCTTGCGTGTCTCACACCCTCCCGCCTCGGCAGCTTCCTGTTTGCAAACAGGCTTGCTTGTCAAACGGAGAAAACCAAGTTTGTAGGCATTTGTGTCAGGGAAAGGGAGCGGAAAGCCAGTCTTCCTGGAGGGAGGCAGCTGGGGTTGAGTCTTGAGAAGGAGAAAAAAGAGTCAGTTGAAGAAAATAAGATTCCCTAGGCCAGTCTCTCCATGTCTATTGCTGTGCTCTGTTTGAGGAGTGGTCTGCCCATCTCCGGGCCTGAAAGGCAAGCGTAGCATCTTGATCATTGGGATTTTTACTGCAGGGAATGTTTTCCATAAATAAAATGACTCTCCGCTTTTGAAGAAAAATAAGGAGGTGTTTGTACGAGCACGTGTGCTTCTGGTGCTGGTGGAAAGGAAGGTCACGCGTTCCCCAGGAAACTCGGTAAAAGCACATTTGTATTCTCCCCAAACTCTTCTCGCTAATTTAGATGCTTCTCATAAGAGTTATGTCTAAGAGTTCATCATTTTTTGGCAGCCTTCTCAAAGGATGAACATTAGAAAGAGATGCTGTCTGGCAGGTGTGGTTCCCAGACACATGAAAGAACTTTGAAAACGAAGTAGAGGACTGTTAATTCCTTGGGAAGAGCCACGCTGTTTGATAGATGGGATAGTCTTCTTTTAAAAATAGTAATTACAGTGCGGCCTGTTAAGCACTGTAATAGAGATGGGTTCTGGTGCATAGCAGCGGAGAAGATAGTGAGACCGGGTGGCCACTGCTAGCCAGGGAGTGAGGGAGGCTCTGGGAGGAGTTGACACTTGAACTTGACTTTAAAGGAAAAGTAGAAATAGCACAGGTGGAGAAAATGGGAGGAGCGTGTTTCAGGTAGTGACAAAAGCATAAAGGAAGACAGCAAGTCATGAAAGAGCTGGACAAAGTGAACTGTAATAAGACTTCAGTGTGCTCAGAAGTAGGAGCAAGAAATTGATGATCCTGGGAAGACTGGCAACACCGGGTTTTATCCTATAGAACATAGCCTATGGGATAAGAGAGGCTATGGTGATATGGCATTGAAGAGTTTTGAGCAGGAGGTGACCTCAGCTTTGTATCTTAAGTGAACTAGCTCTGGGAGCAGGATAAGTGTGTCACTGGGAGAGGCGAAGGCAGAAGCCCTCAGGAATAAGGCAACTGTCGAGAGACTCGAGAGCCTGAACTGCAGACAGCGGGAATCAGCATGAAGACAGGGTGATCTATTCACAAAATATTTAGATGGTGTAGAAAACGGGATTTGGAAGTTGCGTTGTTTTGAGGAATCAGGGCAGCCTGCTAGCATGGTGAGGCCAGGAGCCAGAATGCAGAGCGCATGGAGGTCAAGGCAGTGGCAGCCACGAGGACAGATGACTCTTCATTTCCAAGAGCTTGAAGGTGCAGAAAAGGGCAGAACGGCAAGTAGGAGGTGGGAGGATGAGGGGCTGGCGCACAGCCATCCTGCTCTGCGAACTCCCCGCTGAGGGAAGCTTAGGCTTTTGGTGTATAGGAGGGTAGGACCCTAATTAGAAAGAGAGAAAGTAGAGAGGTGAGAGCAAGAAGGAAATTGGCAGAGAGAGGCTCCTGAGAAGACGTGGGCACAGACTAGAAATCAAGAATTAGATAAAGGAGAGAAGTCAAATTTGAAAAAAGCCACTGTGACACACTGAGGTTCCAGAAACCGTTTTATCTCATTGGGTAACGGATGCAGCAGACTGGAAATTCTCCAATTTGCAACAAGGCTCTTGGAGGTGTCAGTCCTGTTTCTGCTGGTGGTGGGCCCTCCTGGAAGCAGCTGGGACTCCATTTCAAGTAGGAAAGGTGGTGCTGGTTATTGGAGGTAGACCAGGTGCCACACAGTCATCCGTCGGACACTGGACTCGACTGTCTCTGATCGAAAACACTGAGCTCCTCCGCCCTCCCTTTTTTTTTTTTTAACCGAGGTGCTTTCCTTTGGAATTGGGTTTGAAAAGTCGTAAGGAAATAAAGTATCCTTCTTGGTGAAGGGCTGTATGGAACTTAATGGAAATAGGACCTTTACCAGACAGTGTGACCACGTAGAATGCTTATACTCTCTGGGCTGTATTATTATTTTTTATCTACAAAACTTAGGCATTAGATCCGATTGTTGCTAAGACTCCTTTTAATTAGAGAATTTTGAGGTGTAGGGCCCTAAGCTGAGCCGGTGCCTGTTTACGGCGGGGGAGCAGAGGGAAAGCCGGGTGCAGCGCGCTCGTCAGCGAGGGCGCACGTGCGTCCAGTCGCCAGGCGCTTTGCCAGGCGCTTTGCCAGGCATCCGCAGCGCAGGGACGGTTTGCCTGCAGGAGCAGCGTGTGCTGCAGCTCAGACTGTGTGCCAAGCACACTTGAGAACGTTCGCATCTTGCAGCCGAAGTACAACACAGCTGGCCTCCTAAGTGATTTAAAGCCTTCCTCCCCACCCGCAGAATTAAAAACTCAGCCTGTTATGGTGCCTCTAAAGGAACGGAGATGCAACCTATAATTACGAATTTATCAGACAATAGGTGACTTCCCCAGCGATCCTTAATGTGTTACCCTAATCACACTTTCTCCTTTGGAGAATCCAGCCTTGTTCTCAAGAATTTGAGTTGCGTGGAGGGAGGAATAGGAGAAATGAATGTGTTACTCATCCAACAAGACTGAAAAGGAACTTGATGGGTTTCCTCCCGACCCGCAGCTGAGCAACCCAAACACAGAAGAGTCGGAGTGTCAGGGGGATGGATGTGCAGTGGCCTGGGACGCTCAACCTTGGGGCCTTGCGTATATCCCCCCTTCCCCCAGTGTGTGGAAGGGCCTTGGGCATGGAAATTTATTCAATAAAAGCTGTTTTTTGTGTTTTTGTTTTTTCCTTTATTGATTTTAGAGAAGAAGTGGGAGGGAAAGAAAGATACAAACATCGATGAGAGAGAACATCGACTGGCTGCCTCCTGCATGCCTCCTACTGGGAATCGGGCCCACAACCTGGGCATGTGCCCTGACCGGGAATCGAACCAGCAACTTCTTGGTGCGTGGGTTGATGCTCAACCACTGAGCCACACTGGCTGGGCCAATCAGAGCTGTTTTTAATTAGTCACTCTGGGGCTAATGATAGGTTGGAAGGAGATAAGACTAAAGGCAGAGATCAAGTTAGAATTTGTTCACACTGCAGATTGAAAGTGCGGGCCTAACCCAGGAAAATGGCATCGAGAATGAAAGTAATCTGGGTGATTGGGGAAAGATTTCGTGGGGCTTGCTGATAACGGTGTAGAGAAAGAGGCAAAGGAGGGAAGCTTCAGGGTTGATGTCTGGGTTTCTGATTCCTAAACACCCAGGTAAATGGTGAGGGAAGGGACACTGGAGGAGGAGGTGGCGGCTTTGAGGGATGAAAGGAGACAATGGACTCACTTTTAAACACCATTAAATTATCTGTGAGAAATAAGAAGAGGTGCCCAAGAGGCAGTGGTTATAGGGACCTAGTCTAGAGATAACATCTGAGTCTTCAGCAGCCTTTGGAGGGGAGGGGAGTACCCAGAGAGCAGCGGAGGGTAGAAGAAGCTAGAGCCTGGGAGAGGACCCTAAGGCACGCGCCATATAAGGGAAGGGGGAGAGAAGGGCTTGTCTCTGAGATTGGAAAGAAACCTTGGCAGCAGTCACCAAGGACAAGTGGTTTCATTTATATGAAATGGCTAGAATAGGCAAATCTATGGAGACAGAAAGTAGATTCGTGGTTGCCAGGGTCTGGGGAGTGGGTAGAGTGGAGAGTGTCAGCAGATGGGTCTGGCATTTCTTTTCCAGGTGGTAGACCAGATGGTAGTGAGACCTGCACACTTTCTGGGAACTTACGGAAGCCACTGAATTGTATACCTTAAAAGGGTGACTTTATGGTATGTGATTTATATGTCGACGAAGTTGTGCTATAAAACAGGAGCCTCAGTAAATCAAGCACTTTAATTATGGGAGGGGACAGGTTAATGCAGGGGGCGGGAGGGGCACAGGGATACTGTAAATTGGCTTCAACTTCCACCTGCTTTTCTAAGTCCTTCTGCAATCAGGCTGAGCCCATTACATCTCACAGAATTGCTAGTGTCGAGAAGTCAATGCTTACAGTTCAATAAATTAAATTAAACACAACAGACCGCCACAAGAAGGACATCTCATTTCAAAACCACAGGACTGTGGGAAGGGTTTTCCTTGCTGCAATAAGCACAAAGCAGGCACAATACAAAAGGACTCAGAGGCGTCCAGGGCTTTGAATAGCCATCATTTTTTACATCACTCCTGAGTGAACAATGTTACCTTTTTCATTTTTTATTTAACCATGGAATAAACAGGACCTATTCTTGCAAAAATGGCCATTTAAAGTCTTTTGACTTAAGTCAAGAGTGTTTTTCCTGATATTGCTTGTGCAGCTTGGCCTCAGCCCCGAGTCTCCCAGGGACCCACACTGAGCGGCTGTCTCTTTGTGGCTTCATTTCTCCAGAGCTCCCCAGGGAGTTACAATGGATGGAGTACAATGCAAGCAATGCAAGGAGCCTCCAGCCCAGTTGGTAGTGAGAGCAGGCACAGGGCAGCGGATTTGGAAGAGCCAGGCTCATGCATCCATCTCAGTAATTAGTCAAGTTCAAGTTTCTGACCCTTACGTTGATAATGATCCATTCTTAGTCGTGCTGTTTCTTAGGCCAACCATTCAAGGATCCATAGGCCTGTGTTAAAACCGGGAGTGCGGAGACTCAGAGGTGCGAATAACAATCCCAGGGGTGCACATGGGAGTAAGTCGGGGAGCCAGCATTGAAACCTGGGGCTTCAGCCCTCCTGTGCCCTTCACCCTCTTTTCTTGCTGTGGCATCAGCTGCGACGTGGGCCTAGCCTTCCAGTGTCAAGGTAAGAGAGGGGGAGCGTTTGAGTTAGGACTTACGAATTGGCCTTGTTGAAGGACATATGTGAGCCCTCTTTGTCCCTGGGTATGTGAGCCTTCGGTCTCGGCCAAACCACGTCCTTTTGAAATGAACACCTTAAAAGCCTCCGCGAGGTTCTGGTGAAATGAGGCATGACCTCTATGGCAACTTTAGATTGGCCACTGGGGGCTCAATCAGACGGAGGCCAGCTTGTTTCTTCTGGGGTGCCTCTGAAGACCAGCAAGGCACCTGCTGTGGTGCCAGGAGACGAGACCCAGGGCCCCAGTCATGTCCACGTCCTGGGGAGGGGCCAGGCTGCCATGTTGGAACAATGGCCCAGGCTTCCCCTTGACTTATTGATAACAAAAAGCTCCAAAGAAGCACAGAATGAGATTTTATAGACGTGTTTAATTCTCTGTTCTGTAGAGGATCAAACAATACAATCTCGTTAGCAGGACCAGAGTAGCACAGGGAAGGTAGAAAGTCAATAAACACAACTTGCCTAGTGATTCCTGTGCAGTCAGGCCGGGGGTACTTAGTAGACTTTAACTTATAAGCAGTCAGATGTTTACTATTAGGGATGTGGAATGAGTTTCCCAAGTGAAATAATGGTATAAATGGGAGTTGTAGATTTCTTAAAAATTGAGCAGAGAGGAAATTAGATAAATGAAGGAAAGGGGTAAATCTAGGGAGCATAACAGCCAGGCAGTCTCTTGAAGGGCAGGAGGACAGGAGACGACTGGAAAGAGACTTAATCTATCCCCCTTTCCAGCCATGAAGAGTGTTGTAAACCTGCGACCATGTCACCCCTGATGGAATTCTTGGACCTAAAGAACTAAATGCTCACTTTTCATTGAGTTCATGTGGGGCTGATTAGGCTCTAACCCTACTGACCAAAACACATGGGAGTTTATCAATCAGAGTATCGATTTTTTTTTCATTTTATTATTCAGAAACACGTCCTTCTGATGACTGGAAATCCTGTTTGTATCGGTTCTATCTGTTAGGTACAACTTCAGAGTCACCCAATTACCAGATGTATTTAGAAGCAGAACAAAGAAAACGGGTGGGTTTTAAAGGAGGTTTCATTAAGTCACATAATGTGAAGGTTCTGCTTGAAAACAGACCTATTTAGTGACAGAAATAATCAAACTACCTCTCTGAAGTGCATAGCAGTGGATGATTTCTAACATGTTTGTTCTTCGCCACCAACGCAACATCAGTGCACTTCGACGTCGACCAGTTCTCTTGCACACGGAGCCTGTTTCCCATACACTGCTTCTCATTCGCCTTCTCGGAAAACTTTCTCAGGTTCCACCCGGTGTGGATTTCTGTAGCCCCACCGGTGTGAGGGATTCTTTCTAGCTTTTCTGACTTTGGCTGTATTTTGTTTTTAATTGATAAACATAATGTTTCTTTATTTTTCTCTGCATCTGAATCAGGCCTCGGCCCACAAGGATGCAGTCCGCTGCCCCTGGTTGTTGGTACGCTGACCTTCATGGCTATCCGGTCCCAAGTCTCATCACTTAGCGTGTCCACCCCGATTTTCTTTTAATTTTTTAAAATTACAGTTTACATTCAATATTGTTCTGTATTGGTTTCAGATGTACAGCATAGTGGTTAAAAAATCATGTGTTTTACAGAGTCATCCTCCTAATATTTGAGAACCCACCTGGCCCCATACATACTTATTATGATATTATTAACTATATTCCCTATGCTGTACTAATTTACACCCCTGTGAATATTCTGTAACTACCAATTTGTACTTCTCAATTCTTCCCCTTTTTCGCCAAGCTCCCCCCAAGCCCTCTCTGCTGTGTGACTGCTTTATGTTTTACTTAACACCTGGTATTCACACTGAAATGTGGTTTCTATTGAAGGACATTGAGGACGCACCAAGGAGTAGCTGTTCCTTTAGAATTGGGCGGGGAGGGGGACCAGAGTCTTCACTCCGCAGCTGAGTGCTGGATTGACTGTCCTGACTGCTTTGTAAAGAACCACTTATGGAATACTAGGCCCTGCGGAGAGCAATGAAGAGGCATATTACTGTTTTCAACAAAATAACAGTACAGTATAGACATGCAAGTAAGCAACTGGAACACTGTAATTGCTGTTACAAAGTAGCAACAATGGGCCATGGGTGAGGAGCCTCCAGTCTCCGGAAGCCTTCATGGAACTGATGCTGGGTTGACGGGACATTTGCTGGTTGGAAAACGCTGAGGCGGGGGCGAGGGTGGGAGCGAGCCCTTGACGAGCACATGGCAGAGCGTGGGCAGAGAGGGGTGTGGAAGGGCCTGGTGTGCCCTGGCGTGCCCTGGCGTGCCCTGGCGCTCTTCACCATCCCTGAGCGTGAAGTTAGAGAGCAGAGGCATGTAGGAGATGAACCTGGACTTAGACTTGTGCAGGTAAATAGAACCAGATCAGGAAGGCCTGTATCCCCTCCAAGATAGTTTATGTTAGTCTGTAGATTGTAAGAAGTCATTGAAGTGTTTTAAATGGCATATTCTGAAGACATCTAGTTCTAGGTTCATTTACATATATTGTCCCACCCAGCACAAGGCCAAGTGTGACGTAGCTAGAGGGGCAAGACAGGCCGCATGTATTCCCTCTAGCAGTGGTTAGGCAACTCCGCACATTATGAGTTTTTTGACTTTTTTTTGTTTCTTTGTGGGGTGGGTTGAATTTTCTTTTTATCATGGCAACATAGTCTAACATAAACTTTGCCATTTTAACTATTTTTTTTTTTTTATCCTCACCCGAGGACATTTTTGCATTCATCTTCAGATAGAGGGGGAGGGAGAGAGGGAGGAAGAGAGAGAGAAACATCGATGTGAGAGAGACACAACGACTGGTTGCCACCCGCATGACCCCAACTGGAGCCGGGGACAAACTGCAACCGAGGTACGTGCCCTTAGCGGGAACCGAACCCAGAACTCTCTGGTCCATGAGCCCACGCTCTAACCGCTGATCCAAATTGGCCAGGGCCATTTTAACTATTTTTAAATGTACAATTCATTGACATAGGTACTTTCACAATGTTGTGTAACCACTGGCACTATCAAGTTCCAGAACTTTCCATCCCCCCAAATAGAGACGTTAACCATGCAGCAGTAACTCCTCATCTTCCCCCACCCCCAATACCCTGGTAATCTCTAACCTACTTTCTGTATCTATGAATTTGCCTCCTCTAGACAGCTCATATAAGTGGAATTAGACAACATTTGTCCTTGTGTGTGTGGATTATTTCACTTAGCAGAATCTTTCCAAGCTTCATCATGGAATTTCTTTTTATTACTGAATAATATTCCATGATATATATAAAACACATTATGTTTATCCAGCCATCTGTTGCTAGATGCTTGGGATTGTCCCACCTCTTGACTACCTCAGTGAACATAGGCCTACACACACCTGTCTGAACCTCTGCTGTCAGTTCTTTTGCATATGTACCCGGAAGTGGAATTTCTGGGTCATCTGATAATCCTATGTTTAACTTTTCGAGTAACCACCAAAATGTTTTCCACAGTGGCTGCACCATTTTACATCCCCACTGGCAACGTCAGAGGGTTCTAATCTCTTCACTACCTCGCCAACGCTTTTTTCCTTTTCTGTTGTCGTTCTGTTTTGCTATCATAGTCATCCGAAGTGGGCGTGAAGCGCTGTTTCCTGCGGTTGTGTGCCCACTAGTTCGGGATGTGCAAAGATGCTTGCTAGTGAGTAATACTAAGCTTTGAAGACACTTTTGTTCATAAGGCTCCTTAAGATAAGTGTTCCCGTTTCTGCCACAGAAAATGATGTTTGATTGTAGACTTGTGTTTCTAAGTTAAGGCTTGCGGTTGGAGCATTCTTGCAAGATTTTTAGAGATTTGTTTGCTCTGAAACACCCTCTAATGCGCGCAGGATCCGTTTGCTCCCGCGGAAGCCCTAGCTGTGGCAATACGCTGGGCCATCCAGGTGCCATGTTCCTTGCCCTGCTTCAGACCCGCCTCATCTCCAGGCTGGACTAGAGCAGCCATCTGCCTACTGCTCCTCCTGCCTGGGATCTCTGCTCCTACTTCTGTGAGCACAGGCTCAGAATCAGACCCTGGTCCGAGGCCAGCTCGGCCACTACTAGCTGTGACACCTTGGGCAGGTCATTTAATCTCACTGAACTCGGTGTCCTTGCCTGTAGGATGGGAAAACCAGAGGGTGTACTTGATTGGCCTGTTGTGAGGGTGATGATGGGCTCTTGCTCCTTTGCTTGTCACAGAGCATGCCAGTCATTGTTCATGTGGGGCCTGTTAGGCACCCCGCACTCTTACCTTTCTAAAACCCGATTATAGAACTCCTCTGCTGGAACTACTTTGGATTTCTAGTTTCTCCAAACACAGTTCAAACTGTTGGGCAGTGTGTCAAAGGCTCCTCAGAGCCTGGGTTGCTAGCCTTGTCTGCTGCCTCACTCCTTCACCTCAGCCTCTGAGCCTCCGGGCAGTGTAGACCAGCACGTTCATGGACCCGAGTCCAGTACACGCTCCTCCCTCCGCCTGATGAACCACATGTAAATAATGTACCCTTGACTCTCAGGCCTAGAGAAAGACCTCCTCTCGGTGAAACCCCACCTTCATACAGGTTGGGTCATGGCTCACTTATCTCTGTTATGGTGACCATCCGTTGTCCATGGGTGCTTTTGCATTGGACTCCTCTGTCTGATTTATCTCATTTATCATTGCCTGTTTTTATCACTTGATCCAACAGGGGTTTGATCAAGATACGAATATGGAAATGATTTGACCAAGTCATTTCCAGAAACCAGCCTTTCTCCCTTCCTGTGTTCTCTAGTTTGACATGGTTGCTCAGGCTTAGAGGTAGGGTTTCTGTGTCTTTAAACTTACCTGTCTTTTCTTGTGATCATAGAGTCATCAGAACAGATGCCTAAAGGTGACATGGCCAAATCCGATTTGCTGCTGTTGGTCGCAACTGTGTTTTATTTGTTCAGCAACTTTATTGAACATCCAGTTTGTAAAAGTCACTTAATGGTCTCCCTAAAGGAGACATAAGATTGTGTAAGATGTTTCTGTTAATGAGCCTCCTCAAGATAAATCTTCTTGCTCCCCCTGCGACTTCGAGGAATGTAAAATCCAGGAGAAACTAGTCTCTAGCATTTTCTTGAGAGGTCTTGGGAAATTCTGACTCCTCGTGGCATCATCGTATTTCCAAAATAGTTCATCCTTCTTGGTGGGCAGATGTGGCCACCAAGTCCCAACTCAGCTCTTCAATGTCTGGTGAAATATGAAATGAGAGAGATAAGAAAAATCCTGTTGTTTGCAAGTCAAGAGGGAGCTCACAATGGGTGGCAATTCAGAAATAAGCACTCAACAAAATCACCCCGCATTGTCTACGATTTCCAATGAGTTCTCTGATGCCGACTGTGTGGTCTTAAGTTCTACTAGGTTGAGACTCATCATTTTGTCACTTTTTATATTTAAAGAAAATGTGTGGATATGTTTCTTTGTTTGTTTTTTTAATATGTTTTAATTTATTTTTTAGAGAGAGGGGAAGGGAGAGAGAAAGATAGAAACATTGATGTGAGAGAGAAACATGGATCAGCTCTCTCCTGCACACCCCCTACTGGGGATCAAGCCCCAAACCTGGGCATGTAATCCACTGAGGACCTCTTAATCCACTGAGCCACACAGGCTGGGCTGTTCCTTCATTCTTTATAACCTCCCTTCCTAACTCTCTGATCTTTAAATAAAAACTACAAATTCAGTAGCATTCTTCTGAAAAAAATATTAATAAAGGGGGGCGGGGGTGAGTCAGAAGAAAATTTCTAGCAAAAAGGAGTCTAAGCATTCTCTTCAAAGCTAGACATAAAACTCAGTTCTGTACTTCTTGACAGTAAAGTCAAAAGAGAATAATAAAGTAAATATCAAGAAGTAAATTAGCACTTTGAAATGCTATGATTCCAAAACTTTGAAATCTCTTAGCTGAAAGTTTTCTTTGTTTTTAAGTGAGAATTATAGGCATCACTGGGGTTCTTCATGGGCTTCAGCCTTCCAAGTTTGCGATGAGGTTGGATCTAACCTTGGAAGTGAGATGGGCCTTTGTTCTGAGTTTGACAGACAGCAGGCTTCAGACACTCACTAGTACATCTTTTTTATCAAGTTATTAAAAAAGTAGAACACTGCTGGTGGGGATGCAGACTGGTGCAGCCACTATGGAAAACACTATGGTGTTACCTCAAAAAATTAAAAATTGAACTGCCATTTGATCCAGTGATTCCACTTCTAGAAATATACCCTAAGAAGCCTGAAACACCAATCAGAAAGAATATATGTACCCCCATGTTCATAGCAGCACTATTTACAATGGCTAAGATCTGGAAACAGCCCAAGTGTCCATCAATAGATGAGTGGATAAAAAAGCTGTGGTACATGTACACTAGGGAATACTATGCAGCTGTAATAAAGAAAGATCTCTTATCCTTTGAGGTAATATGGAGCGACCTAGAGAGTATAATGCTAAGCGAAACAAACCAATCAGAGAAAGACAAGTATCACATGATCTCATTTGTGGAATATAATGAATAAAACAAGTTGATGAACAAAATAGACCCAGAGACATAGAAGTAGGGTTCAGACTGACAATCCTCAGAAGAGGGGGTCAGCAGGGAGGGAAGAGATAAACCATAGAACTTAAATGCATGTATGCGTAACCATGGACATAGACAATAATGCTGGGGATGGGGTGGGGAGGGGTATCAGGAGGAGGGTATCAATGGAGGAAAAGGAGAAACATCTGTAACAAAAATAAATTAATTAAAAGATTAAAAATTTAAAAAAAAATTCTTGGCCCTGAAAGTTGCCATCTGTTTAGTGATAAGAGTGTAATATTTCTGTACTAAAGGCAGTGTAGTAGGTACAAAAACTTCCCAATAGTTCTATGGTTTATTAAATGCTTTTACGTACATCTAGTTGTGTTCATCTCTCTCAGTAACCCTCTAACGTTTTATTATCACCCACATTTAATGAGGATAAAACTGAGGCTCAGAGAGGTTAAGTAAATCACCAGCTGGTTGGAGGCAGAACCAGGGTAGTAAGCTAAGTCCTGGGATTCTCAGGGCTAATGTTTTCCACCCGCCGTGCTCAACAGTAATTTGCTGGCTTCTGTAGTTACTGGCTAGATGGTCCCTCTGAAGGATGGATTAAAGGGTCTGGAGGGGAATGTGCAGCTAAGCACTGAAGTGAGTGTGTGAATATAGGGGTATGCGAGTCCATGCATGTTTATTATAAAAGTACAATAGGGTCAATTTTAGTGTTCTAGTCTTTCTTGAATTTAGCCCCTATCTCATTTTACGGAGCTGATGTCGTAAGATATTTTTGATTAAGGATCAACATGTGATGATTGGTAGTTAGTAGTAGAAAACTCTGCTCATAGCTACAATTTTGTGTGTTTCTGAGTGTTCTCTTCAATTCATATTTATGACTGGTCTCCTTGAAAAATATATTTTGGGATGATGACAAAAAAAAAAATTCCTGGATTTTATTTTCTGAAACTGGAGATTGTATGGTAGTGCATCACGGAAAGTTTATCCATGGCTCTCTCTAAAATGAGGACTTACCCATCTGTGCAAAGCCTCCTTGCTTCCCCAAGCAGGACCGGTCCCAGTCAGAGGCATCACCGTGAAATCCAGAGGTGGAAAGGGGAGTAGGTTCAGATTCGCTAAAACAAAACATGAAACTGGAGTCTGACATTAAAGAAGAATCATGGAGCCCTGGCCAGTATGGCTCAGTGTCTAGAGCGTCAGCCCATGGACCAAAGGGTTTCAGGCTCAATTCCCAGTCAATGACACATACCTGGGTTGTAGGTTTGATCCCCAGCCCTGCCTGGGGCCATGAGGGAGGCAACTGATCAATCCATGTGTCTCTCTTGTATTTCTCTCCACCTCCCTCCCTCCCACTCTATCTAAAAATCAGTGGAAAAATATCCTCAGGTGAGGATTAACAACAACAACAACAAAAGAAGTATTTTGGCTGCATGGCCCTTCCCCTATTCCTGCTAGCAATTCTTTTTTTTTTTTTCTAATTTTATTTTTGTTACAGATGTTTCTCCTTTTTCACCCCATTGACACCCTCCTCCCCATCTCCCCCCAACCCGTCCCCGGCTTTATTGTCCATGTCCATTGGTTATGTGTACATGCATATAAGATCTGTGGTTTATCTCTTCCCTCTCCTTAACCCCCTCTTCTGAGGGTTGTCAGTCTGTACCCTACTTCCACATCTCTGAGTCTACCCTGTTCCTCAGACTGTTATGTTCATTATATTCCACAAATAAGTGAGATCATGTGATATTTGTCTTTCTCTACTTGGCTTGTTTCTTAGGATAATACTCTCCAGGTCCCTCCATGTCGTCTCAAAGGATAAGAGATCTTTCTTTCTTATAGCTGCATAGTACTGCATTGTGTATATGTACCACAGATTTTTTATCTATTCCTCTACTGATGGACACTTGGGCTGTTTCCAGATCTTAGCTATTGTAAATAGTGCTGCTATGAACATGGGGGCACATATATTCTTTCTGATTGGTGTTTCAGGCTTCTTAGGGTATATTCCTAGAAGTGGGATCACTGGGTCAAACATGGTCCGCTAGCAATTCTTATTCTGGATAGGAGCTCTGACTCAAAGAAAATAGCAAAGGGCAGGTCTCGACTAGACTGGAAATGCTGTCTTGATGAAGCCTTTTGAAATCCACGCTCCTTCCAGCCAAAGAGACCTCTCTGTCTCACCATCTCCTCCTTGTCTGTCCCAGCCACCAGGTATAAGAAGCTGCCATACATTATTGCCCGTTGTCTTTGCAGGGTCAGCTCCCGGAGGGAAAGGTTCAGGTCTTTGTCCTTGACTTGCAATAGTAGATACTCCTGAACTATCTGGAATTTCTTAGGTAAATCTGTTGTTTTCATACTGGTAGAACTATGGCACATTTCCTTCTTATTCTACACCTGTCTCTATCTCTTGTGTTGCATTAGAGTGAATAGCTTCTTATGTATCAAATGACACAGTGACAGTTACCATGTGACCACTCGGTAATTAATAACAATAGGCACTACCTCAGGTTGCACAAGCTCTACTCCAACGTAAGGTTTCACTTTCTCATCCTTAATTTCCTTTATGAAATTTGTCTTTGTGCGTGCAGGTATTAAGATATGTTCTTTAAAGATTTTCGTAATTCTTACTCAAAATTATTTTGTATAAACAAAATCCTCTATATTGTTGAACAAATAACAAAACAAAATACCTCAGACCCATGGTCTGGGTCTTGCTACATCCATTTAAGGCAAAATAAAATGCCTACGTGGAAGCAAAATCTTACCCTAAATTTTTCAGGGTTTTTCCCCCTCCTCTTTTTGAAGAGGAAGATGAGTGGGAAAAATTCTCGGGTCCATTCCAGTTTTAAGATAATTCAATTCCTTATTCTTTTTTTGCATTCACATAGTTAGACCCAATTAATTCAGACAATTTTTTTTTCTGTGACTTGATTTTTAAATGTGAATAATGAATAATGAATTGTAATTCAGAGGAAACATTTTAATGAAAAAATTGTCAATATTGTTAACGTGATCCTATGGGGTGCTATGTTAGGATTTTCACTAAAGTTTTTAAATTGAGATATAATTTATTTATATGACATTCATTTCATGTATACAGTATAATGATTTGATATGTGCAAATATTGCAAAATGATCACCACAGTAAGTCTATTAACACCCATTACCACACGTAATTACAATATTTTTTTTATCTCTTGTGATTAGAACTTTTAAGATCTACTCCCTTAGCACTGTCAAATATCCAATACAGTATCATTAGCCATAGTCACCATGCTGTCCTCACATCCCATGACATTTATTTTATAACTGGGAGTTGGTATCTTTTGACCAGCTTCTCCTGTTCGCCCACCACTCACCCCCAACTCCGGCATCCACTAATGTTCTCTGTGTCTAAGTTCAGGTTTTTATTTTATTTTGCTTTTTAGATTCTACATGTAAGTGAAATCATATGGTACTTGTCTTTCTCTGACTTATTTCACTTACCATAATGCCCTCATATTGTTGCAAATGGCAAAATTTCATTTTTTGTGGCTGAATATTCCTGTGTGTGTGTGTGTGTGTGTGTGTCCTTTTTTAAATCCATTTATTCATTTATCAATAGCCAGTTAAATTGTCTCCATGTATTGGCTATTGTAAATAATGCAGCAATGAATATGAGGTGCAGATATCTTTTTGAGTTACTGTTTTCATTTTCTTTGGATAAATCCCCAGAAATGGAATTACTGGATCATGTTGTAGTTTTATTTTTAATTTTTTGAGGAACCTCCATACTGTTTACTGAAAGGATTCTTTTTTCTCCGCATCCTTGCCAACATGTATTTCTTTTTGATAATAGCCATTTAAACAGAATAAGGTGGCGTCTCATTTGCATATGAGTTATTAACATATTTTAGATATTAACCCCTTATCAGATATATGTTTCCAAATAGTCTCTCTCATTGAGTAGATTACCTTTTTATTTTCTTGAATGTTACCTTTTCTGTGCAGAAGCTTTTTAGTATGATGTAGTTTCACTTGTTTGTTTTTGTTGCCTTTGCTTTTTATGTTGACAATCTAAGCAAAATGGACAAATTCCTAGAAACACATAGTCTCCCAAAACTGAACTGGGAAGAGATAGAAAGCTTGAACAGACCAATAACAACAAAAGAAATTGAAGATGTAATCAAGACTCTCCCAGCAAACAAAAGCCCAGGCCCAGAAGGCTTCATGGGGGAATTTTACTGAACATTCAAAGAAGAACTAATACCCATTCTCCTCAAACTATTTCAAAAAATTCAAGAAGGAAGACTTCCAAACTCGTTTTATGAGGCCAGCATAATTCTAATTCCAAAACCAGAAAAAGACACTACAAAGAAAGAAAACTACAGGCCAATATCCCTGATGAACATAGATGCCAAAATCCTCAACAAAATATTAGTAAATAGGATCCAGCAATACATCAAAAAAATTATTTACCATGACCAAGTGGGATTCATCCCAGGGATGCAAGGCTGGTACAGTATTTGCAAATCAATAAATGTGATACACCACATAAATAAAATGAAGAATAAAAACCACATGATCATATCAATAGACGCTGAAAAAGCATTTGACAAAATTCAGCATCCATTTCTGATAAAAACGCTCAGCAATGTGGGAATAGAGGGATCATATCTAGACATAATAAAGGCCATATATAAAAGACCTATAGCCAACATCATACTCAATGGGCAAAAATTAAAAGCATTTCCCTTAAGAACAGGAACAAGGCAAGGATGCCCACTTTCGCTACTCTTATTTGACATAGTACTGGAAGTCTTAGCCACAGCAATCAGACAGGAAGAAAAAATAAAAGGGATCCAAATTGGAAAGGAGGAAGTGAAACTGTCATTATTCACAGATGACATGATACTAAACATAGAAAACCTCAAAGACTCCATCAATAATTTACTAGACTTAATAAATGAATTTGGCAAAGCAGCAGGATACAAAATTAACATCAAGAAATCGATGGCATTCTTATACACCAATGATGAAGTCACAGAAAGAGAAACTAAAAAAAATCCCATTTACCATCACGGCAAAAAAATTAAGATACCTAGGAATAAACTTTACCAAAGAAATAAAGGACCTATTCACAGAAAACTACAGGTCAAATCCAAATACTTATCACCAAGACCCATGTCAAGGAGCTTATTGCCTATGTGTTCTTCTAGGAGTTTTATTATTTCAGGTCCTGTGTTCAATCTTTAATCCATTTTGAGTTAATGTTTGGGTAAGTTGTAAGATAGTGGTCCAATTTCATTCTTTTGTACACGGATGTCCAGTTTTATCATCATTTATTAAAGAGACTGTCCTTTCCCCATTGTATATTCTTGGTGTTTTTATCCTAAATTAATTGACCATATATGTATAAGTTTATTTCTGGCCTCTCTGTTCTGTTTCATTGATCCTCGTTCGTTTTTGTTTTTGTTTTTGTTTTTGTTTTTGTTTTTGTTTTTGTTTTTTATGACCACACCATACTGTTACTATAGCCTTGTAGCATGGTTTGAAATCAGGGAGCCAGGATGCCTCCAGCTTTGTTCTTCTTTCTCAAGATTTCTTAAGCTATTTGAGGTCTTTTGTGATTCCATAAAAGTTTTTAGATTGTTTGTTCTATTTATTTCTGTGAAAAATGTTAGTATTTTGATTGCATTGAATCTGTAGATTGCTTTGGGTATTATGGACATTTTAGCAATATGAACTTTTCCAATCTATGGGCATGGAATATCTTTCCATTTACTTGTGTTGTCTTCAATTTTGTCGATCAATATCCTACAGTTTTTAGTGTACATGTCTTTCACCTCCTTGGTTAAATTTATTTATAGGTTAAAAAATAGCCATAGGGAATTAAAGTACAGCATAGGAAACGTAGTCAGTAATATTGTAACAACTGTGTATGGTATCAGATGGGTACTAGATTTATTGGGGTATCAGTTCAAAAATTATATAAATGTCTAATCACTATGTTGTACCCCTACAACTAATATAATATTATATGTCAAATGTAACTGAAAAATAAAGTTTTTTTAAATTGAAAAAAACCACCTGAAAAATTTTATTTATAAATATTTTATCCTTTTTGATGCAATTGTAAATAGGATTGTTTCCTTCATTTCTCTTTTTGATAGTTTGTTATTAGTGTTTAGAAACAACTGATTTTTATATATTGACTTTATACCCTGAAACTTTACTTAATTTGTTATAATAGTATCTTGGAGTCTTCAGGATTTCCTAACATAAGATGATGTCTACAAAGAAAGACAATTTTACTTCTTCTTTTCTGATTTGTATGTGATTTATTTATTTATTTATTTATTTGCTTAATTGTTCTGGCTAGGATTTCTAATACTATGTTGAATAAAAGTGGTGAGAGTGGGCATCCTTGACTTGTTCCTGATCATGGAGGAAAAGCTTTCAACTTTTCACCATTGTGTGGTGTTAGCTGTGGGAGTGTCATTATGCTAAGGTACATGAACTCTATACCCACTTTGTCAAGTGTTTTTATCATAAATGGATGTCGAATTTTGTCATGTGCTTTTCTGCTCTAATGAAATAGTCATGTTTTTATCTTTCATTTTGTTAATATAGTGAATCATATTGATTAAATGTGGGTGTTGAGCCATCTTTGCATTTCTGGAATAAATCCCACTTGATCATGGTATATGATCCTTTAGTGTAGTGTTAGATTTGGTTTGCTAATATTTTGTTGAGGATTTTTGTATCAATATTCATCACAGATATTGGCCTGTTATTTTCTTTTCTTGTAGTATCCTTGTTTGGTTTGGGTTCCAGGGTAATGCTGGCCTTATAAAATGAGTTTGGAAGTATTCTCTCCTCTTCAATAATTTGAAAGGGTTTGAGAAGTATTGCTATTAATTCTTCTTTAAAATATTTGGTAGAATTCACCAATGAAGCCATCTGGTCCTGCATTGAAGTTTTACAAATACCTCAGATAATACAACCCCATACCTGAGTATGATTTCAATATCTGGTGACTTCTGTTCCTTTAAACCGTTGACATTCCTTACTGTTGAAACCTGAGAAATTTAAGAGCAGTGCCTTCACAAGAACCTTGTCTTCTAGCATCAAGATGGCCAGTGGCTCTGACATCTTGGGGAAGAAGCAATACTTTATATTTAGGGTTGGGACACTGCAGGAGTTTGTTCCTCCTTCATTCCCACTGACCCTTGTGTTCTCTAACACTCCCTTAGGGTAGTTGTTGAAACAGATGGTGCAGGGGGCCTAAGAGACTAATCTTTCCATTTGTTTTAAGTGTTTTTAAGAGTTATGCCGCCACGGACCTCAGAGAATTTATCATTTTATTTCTGCTCTGTTATTATGGGTTGACTTGGAAATTTGTGAGGAAGCAAGTAAACGTTTTTTTCAGCCCAATGAGTATCCTACATTAATAAAATATAGGAGTCACTAAGGGTTGTCATGTAGCTCAAATAAATTTAATTTTTTTTCCTTATAAACTACCTTCCTTGCAACAATCAAGTTATTTTCTTCTGAGAAAAGTATTTTTAAAAATCAAATAAGAAGTTACAGGCATGTAGTGTTGGCAGGGTTCCTCTTTCTTCCTCTTGGCTTCTGGGAGGCTGACCCTCAGGATCATATCTGAGCTTTTCCTGGTGCTCTTATTTACGGGTTAAAACGGGCCGTTGTTGCTAATGTTTTCATTGTGCTTTTAACGAAGCTCTTTGAAGAGAAGAAAAACTCCTCAGAACACTGAATGCTTCCCCTGCCCCCCTCTACATCGCCTCTCAAAACACTGTCTTGCCCTGGCCAGTTTGGCTCAGCGGTTAGAGCATCAGCCTGCGGTCCGGAGAGACCCGGGTTTGGTTCCCGCTAAGGGCATATACTTCGGTTGCAGTTTGTCCCTGGCCCTGGTTGGTCGTGCGGGTGGCAGCCACTCCATGTGTCCCTTCACGTTGATGTTTTTCTCTCTCTCTCTCCCTTCCTCTCTCTCCCTCCCATTCTATCTGTACAAAAAATGGAAAAAAAAAAACACTGTCTTAAGGGACAGCTTTGTACATGTTACTTAAATGCATTCTTTGGGAACTTCTGGAACATGTATAGGAAAATCACAAAAAGCCAATGAATAATTTAGGAAGCAACTTAAAGTGACAGGATAGCTCTGACAGGAGGCTGTTGGAAAGGCAGAGCTGTTAGAGAGTGTGTCATAAACAAGATTTCTCTTCAAAGGACGAGTCATTATTAGTGTTTATTGGGGGAAGAAAAATAGTGGCAGTGGCTTACAGGTGTTCTTTTGATTTTCTACGATACTATTAGCCTGAGGTTGTCCAGAGCCCAGGAGGCCTTCTAGCTGGAAATTCCCGGGGCTGGTCTAAAAAATGAGAGGGGCATGTGTACAAGGGAATGAGTAAGCTGTCCAGCCAACATCAGGAAAAGCTAGGGAAGAGGAGTCTATATTGCTTGTTTTGGAAGATGTGACTGCCAGTGAGCTCATCAACGGCTGGCAGCCTCGGGAGAGAGTCTAAATTGCCTTCTTCCCTCTCCGGTTTTCTAAAGCCACCTTCTCCTGTCCCTGCCCAGAAAAGGGACTCAACTCAGGCGTCCAAAAAACAGTGGGTCAAAGTGCAGTGCCCTAGATAAAAATGTCAACATTACCGAGAATAAGTGTGAATGGGGGGTGACCAGCACTTGCACACGTTGCTGATGGGACTATACAGGGTTTCACCGCATCAGAGGGCTGGAAGTTTCTGTTCAGTCTAGCATGTCTACTTTAGTATATCTGGCAGGAGGTGAGCATAAGAGAGTCCAATGACAACTAAGGGAGGTATTTCCACACCATGGGAAACTATGAAGCAGCTAAAGGGAATGGGCCAGAGCTGTCCCAGCTCAGCACTGAAGGTCAATGAGTGGGCAAAAAAAGTTGAACTTAGGAGGGTTTTGTTTAGGCGGGTGATGCAGGCTTGCGGACTAATTCACAACTGAGAGAAGAGAGAAAAGGGAGGGCATTTATTTTTCTTTCTTTTTAAAGTTTGAGGGTCAAATGTTTCCCAGTTATCCCAGAAGTAGATTTTGTGGTTTTCCTTTTGCAAGAGAGTAGAGGAGATGACAGGAAAGAGGATGAGGTTACAGTTAAGCGAGCCTTTCTCGGGCCAAAGCTCCTGGTCATTTGATTTCGGTTGTGGCCATCTGTATTATAAGAGAAAATCAAGTGTTTAGATTTGAGGCTGGTAAGTCCTAGAGCCTCCTGGTTCTCAACGACACATCCCAGAGGTGGGTCCTTAGGTGGAGCCGATGCATTCCCACGATGCCAACGAGGAGGAAAGGGAGGGCTTCTTAGGGTTGCTAGCAGCCGAGGGACCGGGCTGAGAAAGCGGTGGGAGTCTGAAGGGAAGCGTCCTTGCCTTCCAGATGACCTTGGACCTACGGCGAGCCAGGGGCATCACCACATGACCTGGGTTAGGCCAAACGTTGTGTCTGTGCTCAGAATTAAGTGTCCTTAGATTCCAAGACAGGACCAAGGACCTAGCTCGGGCCACCGGACACCAGATCCCACCTTGAGGGAGACGTTTGGTGGTGCCCTATGCAGCCGAAACCCAGAGTGACAGGACCTGGCACCAGGGCTTCAGTCCGTTAGAGGACCCTTGTAGGGGTGACACCTGTCACTTTACTCGAGACTGCTAATTTCCCCAAGATCTGTAGACTTGCCAATTGCTGACCAGTTGCTGCCCGATTGCTGCTGGCCGGGAGCTGACTGGGGAGAAGGGGCATGGAGGAGAGTGTTCACAGAATCAGAGAGGGGAGGGAGAGGAACTCGACTTCCAGGGACAGGGTTACGGGGTTAGCCCGGGCGAGCTGCCGCTGCCCACTGCTCCCGCAGCTGCGAGTCCCAGGAGCCGAGAAGGAGGAGTCTACTGTCCTAGTACAGGCCGCCAAAATGCTAGGGTTTTGTTTGGGCCCGTGATGCAGGCTTGTGAAGGAACTCACAACAGAGGGAAGGGGAGAGAAAGGGAGGCATTTCATTTCTCTTTCCCCATAGTCAGGTGAAGGACCCAGGCACTGACTGGCAATATGGGGCAGGGAAGAAAGAATGAGTTGCTCTTTTATTGGGGGCTTTATGGAAGGGGTCATTTTGAACTTGAACAGATGTGCAGGGTTTTGTCCTGAGGGGCTGCAGTTTGTTTGGTCTTCAGGAGACAGTCTGCTGGATTGCCACGGGGTGTTCTTAGATCTTCTTTAGCCTGTAAACTGTGCTTTGGAGTCGACAGAATTACTGAGAGTGTCAAAAAGGAGTTTCACCTGAAGGGGTTACAAAGAATTTGGAAGGAGGAGATTTTGTTGGAAGAGGGAAGGGAAGTTACTATACTTTGGTGTGATACTTTTGAGATACTAAAGGTGGCTGGGGAGAGCCCAGCCCTTATCTATTTTATTGTTTGGATAGAAAGGTGGTTTGAAGTTATAGACACCAGCAATCTCTGTTTAATTACTAGGTGCTTCTTATAAATTGTGGGAAAATCATAACACAACGAAAAGCCTGTTTTCTGTCCTTACAGACATAGATATGTGTTTTATGAGATACCACATAGTTTCTGTTGCTGCATCTACGTACAGTCCCACGCAGACGTGAATGTAAGTATATGCGTGTGTAGGTGTGTCTGGAAGGAGACAAACCTAATTCTTCCCTCTGGGAAGAAAGAGAGGAAACAGGAATGGAGAAGGATCGTAAGGATATAACTTTTTCTGAAATGCCAAGAAGACTTACATAAGTGTGTGTTCATGGTTACGGATTTAATTTAAGCTTAAAACAGAAAGAAGAGCGTTGCCCCTTTGTGATGAGACTGGGTAGGTTGTGGAGCTCGGGGAGGGTTTTGCATCATCCAGTGACCCGTCAACATATTTGAGACAACTTGACTTAATGGAGATGGGGACTATTTCTACTGTTGAATCAGTGGGCAACCCTCATCGTGGTGCTTTTCCTGGCCTGGCTTCAGATTTGGCTCCTTGTAAAATGCTAGCGGGTAACAGCTGGCTCCTACTTCATTTACAGGTGCCTCGTGGATATTAATTATGCACTTTCAGATGGGCGTGAGTTCATGTTCTCTCACGGCTGAATGGGTTTTTCAGAGAAAGCCAAGAGGAGGGTCACGAGTGGGGACTGACGAGTATCCTAAACATCACAGGTGCCAGTGCGGAAGGTGAGCAGCACAGCTGGGAGAAAGCCTCGCGTCTGCTTTACGTTGACAGAAACAACAGCTGGCTGTCCAGGGAGCACACAGGATGTTACCGAACTACATGAATGTCGTTTTGAAAACCACACATTGACATGGAACCTGCCAGCCTTCATCCTGGAGCTGGATCGTTTACTTGGGGGAAAAAATTGCTGTTTTAACACGTGTCCTTCCCTCTGGGCTGTGAAAGTTCTTGTCACTTCAAATCCTCGCTCCTGAGCTTTGCGACAACGCCGCGTGGAAGCCTGGTTGTCGGGTGGCTGGAGACCTCGTCTTGAGTTGGGTCGACCCTCTTCTCCGTTCGTTTTTGACCACGGGAACCACTTGTATTCCGCTAGACGTGAAGCTGTTTTCAGCCCCAACAATTCCACTTTGAATTAATTGGTTCTTCAATGCGTGGCTTGTATGAAGTGAGGATAGAAAAATCAATAGACGCCAACTCCTTGGCCTAAATTAATCTAGTCTTACAGCCTGGAAATAATGTCCATCGTGTTTGCTGCGTCAAATTAGTGCAACGATCAATCCTTGAACCTGGTTTGTCCATTGCCTGAAACCTATATTGACCTTTTTCTTTATTAGTCTTTGACTCATGCAAACATTCTGGAGGAAGACGATATGGGGCCTTCTAAATTATTGCTATCGGCAGCATAGAGATTTATTTTATGTTGTGTACAGTCAGGGATGTGGTTTCTGTGAGTGTGTGCAGACATAAAACTGCTACCTGGGTTGCACCCGCGGGCCCCACGCTGCTCCACTTGCTGTCTCTCCATTGTTACAGAAGAGCATCCGTGGGGTATTTTTTTACATTAGTGTCAGACATTAGGCATGTCCGTCAAAACTCTTTATTCCATTATTAGATCATTTGTATACCCTTTGGATTTAGCTAAAGCTATTTTGGTCATTTATTATTTCATTTAGTAAGTGCATGCTAAGTGCTTGAAGGTTGTCAGGTGCTCTGTGCTAGACATAAACGATGGAAAGAGACTGGAGTAATGATGCTCTCAGAGAGTGTTGGGACACTACAGAAGAGGAATGTGTAAAAAGTGAATGCAGCGGTTAGAGGTATGAAAAAGGATAAGAAAACGTAAAAAGGAGAAGTCGCCCATTTAAATACCGGTTCTGTCGCATCTTTTGGAATAATGAGTTTCACAGGATTACTCTCTAAAAATTGCATAGTCTTTTAAAAATAAAATGAGAAAACACCTGACTGAGAAGCTTGTACATTTCAGGCTTTTCAATGATGGCGGTTCCCTCTTCTTTCTCTTGAGCTTTGAGGTGCCTTGACCATACTTTTGGATAAGTTGATATATTGCAGTTATGTTTCTTTTCAAATCTCATCTTACAGATTGGCAAACTCTTGAATTGTAGTGTGACTTCTTGGACACCTCAGCCTCTTGATCCCTATACTTAATCTTTTATCATCTTTACCGGATCTGTTACATTTTCTTCAAGAGCAACAGTTTGAACACACACAAGGTACCAAGTGCAGAAGGACCTTTGTTCTCCAAAGTCACAGGATACTCTTTTTTATCTTTTCCCATGGTAGTTGATATTTTGTTGGCCACTTTTTTAGGCAATAGCACAGCAAGTCACTGTCTTTAAAAATAATTTGTGAAGTCATCAAGTTGTCCTTTCTAACTTGTGCTAGAGAGAAATCTCACCGGGCACATGGTAGACTATGGATTATATTCTCAGTAAAAATACTGTCCTGTGCTTGCTGGCCTGTGGTGAAATACACCAGTTGTTTGTTTCTTTGTTGACTGTTTGCCAGTCACAGCTTTAGGTGTTTGCTCTGCCGATTACCTCCATCGTCTTGGTGATAGTGGTGTTTGTAGTTCTTAGCAGCAGGAGCTCTGTGCCACCGGCGCATTTAAAGATTTCAAAGTATACTTACTCCCTCTAGAAGGTTTTGGAACTCACTTAAATCCATGTATTCCTCCCCATATTTCCATGTCTCTAAATCTGTCTCTTCTTTTTAATACAGAACATCAACCAATTTCATGGCACCGTTTTTGAAACTAGAGTTTTGTGTGGCATCTTGGCAAGTTTATGAACTAAGGTACAAAGAATAAAGATGAAAGAAACACTCCTGTACTTACTATTCAGCTAAAGCAACAAGGCATTATCAATAACTGGATTTCTCTCCTTAACTGTGGCTCTCTCCTTCCTCAGAGGTCACCTCTGACCGAAACTTTGTATTTTTATTCTCTTGCTTTTGTTTAAGGTTTGCGACATGTAGATATTTCTCTAAATACTAATAAACAATATCAAGTATCGAGCAAGCCACAGTGGCCCGTTTCTGAGCTGTACTTTTTCATTGGCCTGTGTACTTATGTCAGCCCCAACACCATGTTATCTTACCTACTACAACTTTAAGGGTATGTTGTTGTGTGGTAGGGCAAGTCTCTCTTCCTTGTTCCCTATTATTCTTCTTTCAAGTGTCTTCACTATTCATGCTCCTGTTCTCTTCCATATAGTTTTTAGAACTGTCAAGTTAATCACACACAATTTTTGTTGCATTGTGCTAAGTTTTAGATTCATTTCAGAATAATTGACATCTTAAATAGCTTTTGTTGTTGTTGTTGTTAATACTCGCCAGAGGATATTTTTTCATTGATTTTTAAAGAGAGTGAAAGGGAGGGAGGAAGAGAGAGAGAAACATCAATGGGAGAGAGACACGTTGATTGATTGCCTCCCGCATGACCCCGACCAGGGCCGAGGATCAAACCTGCACACCGGGTATGTGCCCTTGACCGGAATCAAACTCGAGACCCTTCTGTCTGTCTGTGGGCTGATGCTCTAACTATGGAGCCAAACCAACCAGAGCTTAAGTATTTTCTTTATTTTTTACCATGGTCCATTTATTCATGTCTTCTTTAATTCCAATAAAAATTATGATTTTCTCCTGAAATTGATAGATTTTAAAACATAATAACTAAAAGAAAGAATGGAATCAACAGCACATTACCATTTATGTCAGGTAAATACACATGCACATAAAACTGTGATCTACACCTTATGAGAACTCATCCCAACAAAAGGATACACATCAAACATTAGGATGTTTTTATGGGTTTTGTGGAATTGAAGTAGAAGGGAAAGGGGATGGACCAGTACTGATTTGGGGGCCGAGCAGTGAGGATTACTATTAGCTTAAAGTTCAAAATGTTAAAAAATTAAGGAAATCCTATAATATAGTTTCCCAGTTTACTTATTATTACTGCTGTTGTTATTTAAATATGGTCATTTTTTAAAACTTTGTTTTGTAATCCTTTACTGCTAGCTATAAAAATGCTTTTACTTTTTTGGATATTGATCTTAGAACCAAAAGCCTTATAAAATTCTTAATATTTCTATTTGTGTTGATTCACTTGGGAGTTCTATGCAAGAAATTATATAGACTGTGACTAATGGCATGTTTTGTTTTGTTTTGTTTTTGCCAGCACAGTTTTAAATAATACTAATGATAATGGATACGCTTGACTTGTTTTAACCTTTTTTTTTTTTTTTTAGTCCTCACTTGAGGACATTTTTCTATTTTCTTCAGATAGAGTTAGAAGGAGGGAGAGAGAGGGAGAGAAAGGGAGAAAGAGAGAGTAACATCGATGTGAGAGGGACACATTGACTGGTTGCCTCCTGCATGACCCTGACCAGGGCTGGGGATGAACTGCAACCGAGGTACATGCCCTTGGCTGGAATTGAACCCGTGACTCATTGGTCTGCAGGCCGACGCTCTACCGCTGAGCCAAACTGGCAGGGCTGTTTTAACTTTTAAATAAATTTCTTCCAATATTTTATCGTTGAATATGACTTAATTTGCTAGCGATCTTTTTGTTGTGTTTTTTGGGGTGTGTATGTGTATTCCAGTGCTTTCATATTTTTTATCTATAAAGATCATCATATGTTTTTTCTACTTTATTCCATTAATGTGACTGGTGCAACATCAGAAAATATATATGTGTACTCAATCTTAAAATCCCTGGAATATGCTCAATTAGGTCATGATATAATACTTTTTCTTTATTGGATTCAGCTTGCCATTATTTTGTTGTTTTTAAAATTTATACTCATGACTGAGAGTAATTGTTGATTTTCCCTTATTCTCCTTAAGTATTTATAATCTCATAAAGTGAGATTATTCCCTATTTATAATCTTTATTCAAAATGTCTTAACACTAAATCAACTACAACTCTAAAATGGTCATGTGATCATGGACAAGTTACTCAATCTCATTAAGCCTTTAATTTCCTTATAAATAAAGTGGAGATGATAACAGTACCAGTGCCATGGGGTCATTGGGAGGATTAATTGAAATAATCCATATGAAGCATTTAGCTCATTGGCTGACATACAGAAAGCCAGCGCACAAAACATCAGAGATAATTGTGTATTATCATTGATTAGTCCCTTCTCATCCATAAACATATGCGCTTGCTCTTTCCTTATTGCAAGCAGGCTGCCTTTTGCGAGCTGTAATTACACAGGTAAGGCCGTTTGGAACCACTAACTGCCGTGGGATCGATCCCCTTACACCGCAGTTGCAACAAGCGAGCATCAGAGCGCAGGTCCGGGGGGCTTGCTGCCTGGCTTGAATCTCCCTGGGTCTGGCTCGATGTCCGAGCCACGAGCGACCGGTAGCTCAAAACAGAGACCCGATACATTCTCAAGTTCTAACTCTTCTTTTTAACAAATCGAGTCCAACCTCATGCAAGGCATAATGGGAGACACAAACAAGCAGGAGCCTCCGCGTGGGGAGCGCTGCTTCGGACGCGTGGAAACGGGGAAGCCGGTGGGTGAACGCGGAAGCCTCGCGCGTCGCCTCTGCGCCTGGCCCCACGCCTGTTTAAGGATAGACTAGCTCAGTGGCTTTAGTCCTGTGGCAGTTCTGCCCCCAGGGAACATTTGGCCATGTCCAGCGGTGTTTTTGGTTGTGGCAACAGGGGTGTTGGGGGTGCTGGCTCCCGGTGGGTGGAGGCCAGGGCTGCTGCAGAGCCTGGTACAGTGCACGGGGCAGCCCTGATAACAGTGTCTGGTGCAGTGTCCACAGTGCTACCTTTACACCCTGTGTATATCAGAGTGACTCTCCTGCATGGCATCTGTATGTAGATTTTTGGGTTTCTTCTTCAGAATTCTAAAATTCCAGGTGCCACCCCTAGAGAATCTTTCAACTCGGTAGAGCCCTAAAACCTGGATTTTGAAACCTCCTGGTAAATCTGGTGTAGGTGGTTCTGGAAATTCACCATAAGAAATACTGAACGGGACACAGTGAGAGCATTTTGATAAGTGCATTTGCCAAGTCCATAGAGGGCACCAGTGAAGGAAGGGAGGGACTGCTACAACAGGGCTTAGAGCTTTGCACTGAGGAGCAGCCGGACTCGGTGGCTTGTTCTTGTCGTAGTAACAACGATGTGTCAAGTCGCGTGGCTGTGCAGCAGTGGTTTCTTACCCCGGGTGCGTGCACAGCGCAGCTGACGGGGTTCTGTCATCACCCAGCACGTGGTGCTCAGCCAGCCCCATCCTCAGGGTCACTTCACTGGTGAGGATTTGCCATCGTTCTGGGCAGGCTGCAAACACGGCCGAGGGCTATGGATGAAGTGTGTGGGACTGTTCACAGAAATGCATTGATTGCGACCCTGGTTGCAGTTAGGGTTAAAGAATTCCCAGAGGAAATTTCATGTCAAGTTTTATTCTCTATTGGCCAAATTGTTCTGCCTTTCTGACCATCCATTTCAGCAACAGCATTAACTAATGACTTGGACCAAAACCGCATTTGTACAGATCATCTATGTCTAAAAGGTGCTTTTTGGCGAATACTTCCATAGCACTTACAGTTTTCCAGGAACCATTCCAAGTACTTTCAATATATTAGATGATTTAAATTCATAGCAATCTGATGAGTAGGTGCTATCACTATTCACATTTATAAGTGAGGAAACTGAGGCAGAGAGGGATAAGTAATGTCCCCCTTGTCACACAGCTAATACAGGTGGGGACTCAAACCCAGACATTCTCATTCCTAAGCCCAGGCTCTCAGCCATTTGACCAAAACCAGGTCTCTGGAATGTTCTCTGAGATCATAAAGTTAAATTTACAAAATGCTCACACCCTAGAAGTTTGTTTGAAAGACCTCTGCTTTTAAGTGAATGCTGTGCTTCATACATTTGGATTTTAAATTCTACTTTAGTTCTGCAAGTGCCCTAAGGACCTTGCTGCTGTTACTTATGAAATGTCTGTCCTAGACCCTTTGATGGTCACCACATTGAGTTCCACAGAGAGCCTCTTGCTGGAGACTAAATTATTATTTCCTTGATAGTAGGAGAGAGAAGAGAAATCAATTGTACATTAAAAAAAAATACATAGTTTTCAGACATATCATTGGCCTATTGTTCAGCAAATTAATTCTCAGTTATTACTTTTGGGATTACCCATGTGAACGGCCAAGTATTATTTTCTCTACCACTCAGCTGGATCATTAGCTATTGACTGAAGGATTAAACCAGAGAGAGGTCACAGCCAGAGACTGGGGTTAGTGTCAGTGAGTGACTTCTTTGTCCCTACCAGATAGAGAAATTTTTTATATCTCAACTTGGTATCATCTCTTACCTACATTTGTGTTTAAAAGTTGACTATAAGGATAGCCCTGGCTGGTTTGGCTCAGCAGTTGGAGCATCGGCTCGTGGTCCAGAGAGACCAGGTTTGGTTCCCAGTAAGAGCAGGTACCTCGGTTGCAGTTTGTCCCCGGCCCTGGTTGGGGTTGTGTGGGTGGCAGCCAGTCGGTGTGTCTCTCTCACATCCATGTTTCTCTCTCTCTCTCTTCCTTTCTCTCCCTCTCACTCTATCTGAAGATTAATGCAAAAATGTCCTCAGGTGAAGATAAAAAAAAAGAAAGTTGACCATAAGAATAGTGTAATCAATATAATAAATAACATTTATTTTTTTCCCCACCTAAGAGTGGAAATATAGCTAAAAGATGGTAGTGAAAATAATATTCAGCCAAGCAGTTGGCATTTCCACTTTGAATTTAGTTACATTGTTTAATGTCATTTCCTATTTATATTCTCTGAGAACCACATTAACAATTTTCATACAACTTACCTTTGAGCGTTTTTGTTCTTCTTCTTTTGTTTGTTTTGCTTAATATTAGGTAGTTTAAATTCTTAAAATGTATTTAATGCCTTCTTTGTTTCTAAATTTTAAAAAAAACTGTCAAGGAAGAATTATATTTGAGGATTTCAAGGCGAAATGGTTTTTGGTGATGCGTCTGTCAGAATTAGAGTTTGCAAAGAAGTGACATTCAATAATGGTGATGCTGATAACAGATAGTTAGCACCACCAGTTATGACTACGCGACTGTGTCAGCAAATTGCACATGGCTTGGAAAGATCACATTTTGTTTATTTCCTTTGGTCAAGCCACATAGGTTTCAGACAGAAATTTCAACCATAGCAGTACTTCATTTATCTGGAGGTCACTTATTCAGTATCTGTGAACACTTAAAATATATTTGGTAATCATAATAATAAGCAAAAACCTCTGAACAGACAAAATGTGTGTCACAAAGCCAAAATACTGAGTCCATGTATTCATTCACTGAAAAGGGTCCTAATTAAAGTGTATTTGTTCTTAAGTTAAAATAGTTGTTATAGCGCCTGGCTGTGTAGCTCAGTGGTTAAGCATAGACCCATACACCAAGAGGTCAGTGGTTCAATTCCTGGTCAGGGCACATGCTCAGGTTGGTGGCCTGATCCCCAGTGAGGGGCATGCAGGAGGTGGCCAGTTGATGTTCTCTCTCATCGATGTTTCTATCTCTTCCTCTCCCTTCCTCTCTCTAAAATCAGTAAAAAAAAAAAAATTAATAGTTCTTATAATAATTAGAATTTTCAGACCACAGTACATCAGAAGGTGGGAGGAAGGAGGGAATTACAAACTGCATAAACAAAAGCAAAACATTTCTAGTTGACACCTAGTAAATGAACCAAATCCTGGAAGTCAGAAAAACACACAGGTCAGTACTCTGGGGCTGTTCAGATAGGCTATCAGACACATTAAGAACACAACATAAATAATTAACTTGATTACAGTGGGCCTAGGTTATTAACAGTGGGTTAAATTATGTTCTACCTAGGCTGTTTAATAAAGCAAAATTTTATAATCCACTTAAAACAAGATTAAACCATATCTCTGAGAAATTAGCAAACAGCACCTCATAACGTGATGGTATCAGATCAGAAATGCTGCTTACTTAAGACGGTAAAGCAGGTTTTGCTGTTGTTCAGAGTAGTAATGGTCAGGTGGTCATGTCCTTTATTGTTTTACAAGACATAGGGACCCCAGCACCTGGAAATGACGGAGCAGACACAGTGAGCATGCCCACGTTGCTCCTCCGTTGGGATTTCACTGGGTGGGCTGCAGCCTCGGGGCGCAGCAGGGGGTGCTCTTTATTGCATTGGCCTCATGATTCCCTCTTGTTTTCTGCCTTGTCTTGCTCCTGCTGCCTTTGGTGAGTTCAGTCTAGGTGTTGACAGTTTTTCTGGGGTTCCACGTAAGACAGCCTGAAAATCGCTTCCATTCCGACACATGCCAGCATGCGGCTGTTCCCTCACCCCCTGTGGGTTATGGTGGCGTGGTGATTGCAAGGTGTCCAGTGTGCCTGAGGTGAATATGAGGGCTTCGTGGGGAGCATTTTATTTTTTGAAACTAAAACTTTAGTCAGGAACACCAAGGTGGGTTCCACGATAATACCATTTTTGGTGGGATTTTGTGCTACGTCATGGGCTGCTAATAGCATCTGTGCTCAAAGCTGGGACCAGGAGGCTACCACACACTGGGTACTGACAGGTAAGTGACACAATTCTTTGGCTCCGTAAGAGAGAAACTGGTTAGAACAGGAAGTTTTCTTCGCAGCAACTCCTCAAGTTAAGCTGATTTGCATTTTAATTTGCTCTGTGAAAAATAGAAGGTTTCAAAGTATTTCTTATTTTGCGAATTTCAATTTGAGAGCAGTAGGCCAAAAGTGCCTCATTATGTGGTTGAATGTGAAACCCCCACAGCCCTTCCTCCGAGGTCACATGCGTCCAGTGGCCATGTGCGTCCAGTGGCCACGTGCACAGCACAGTGGTGGAGGCAGAGGGACAGAGAAGACAGACCATCCTGCCCTGGGGAAGCTAACGCTCCAGAGGAGAAGACACGAATGAGAAAGCTCATGAATCGGTACAGGCTGGGACTGTGTCAGGTGCTCTGACATATGTATTAACAGCACGTGAGAGAGGGTAAGGCCAGAGAGCTGTCTCAGCAGCCACATGTGAGCCAGCCACATGCACAAGCTGGCGGAAGAGCCTTTCGGGCGGAGAGGTCAGGAAGTTCAGAAGCCCTTCAAGGCGAAGGGCTTGTCGCGTTCCCTGTGAGTGGGTCCAGTACCAGTGAACTGGAGGGAGGAGGATGGCAACTGAGCTCGAGGTGAAGGCAGGGGGTGGCCCACGCCAGGCCTTTTAGGGTATAGTAAGGTCTTTGGATTTATCCCAAGAAGAACCGGACACTGTTGAAGGGCTTCTCGCTGAGGAGTGGGAAGCTGTGGAAGGACCCCCCGAGCGCTAAGACAACCAGCCCGGCTGGAGCGGGCACGCAGCAGGAGGATGCGTTCAGAAGATGCGGCAGTGGTCAGAGCAGAGACCTGAGGGCTTGCGCCTGCCGGTCAGCAGGGAGGGTGCCATGGGATGAAAGACGGTGTGTTCTAAAGGTGGCAGTGACGGAACGGCTGAGGGATTGGCTGTTGGAGGGGGGGAAGGGAGAGGGCGGAATCAAGAATCAATCTTAGATATGAGGTTTGAACAACTGGGTGAAGGGTGGTATTTGCAGTATTGAAGAAGGCAGGAGAGGAAACTAAAAGATCTGTGTGGGGCCTATTCACATTGAAATGCCTGTTAGCCATCTAAGTAGAGAAATATGGCTTATTTTTCCTGATTGAGGTCCCCTCTAGGGAATGTGGTAGACACACGGCAGTAGGCCTTAGGTTTAGTAACATGGTTACACTGTGGAGAACCTGCCTCTCAGCTTTCGGTCTCAAATAGCGAATGTCAGTTGCTGTCTCTCCTCATCTCATTTTGCTACAAACACACACACACACATACATGTATTACACACACACGTGTGTGTACCTGAAAGCCCTTGTTGAGATTCAAAGAACAAATTCAAGGGAAGAATTCCAAGAGTATTGTTTTGAAGAAAGTTGAAAGTCAACTTCATTGATCCTTACTTTGTATTGCAATACTTTGTACGTCCTATAGAAGAAAAGTGATGTAAGTTTTTGTACTGTCATAAAGAAGAGTAGAGAGTGTTTTAAGTTAGATAACGAAGATAAGCCTGAGATTCTGAAGGCTCTAGGCCACCGAGGCACCTGGGTAGATACATAGACATGCTTCCCTTAGGCCTTTACACGAGCTCTCAGGGGTAGCTTCAGTGTCCTTGTCCAGAGTAGAGTCCGGGGGCAGTGGAGGAAATTTCTTAAGAATACCCCCCCACACACACCAATATGTATCTTCTGTATGAGAGAATTGTAGGATGGAAACTGAGAACCTGTAGAAAATGCTTTAAGTACCCTTGGCCTCACTCACTTCTCTTTTCCTGATTCTCTTGCTCAAATTAGTGTTCCTAAGAGGACCAGGCAAAAGAGATTGGAGTAAAAAATTTTCTGTTAAAATTGAAGACATAGAGAAGCCGAGCTTTGCCCTCCCAGATATGGAAGCTTTAGAATAAACACCAACATCTCTTTATTTGGGTGAGAATCGGTATAAAAGTAGACTTACTATATAAAGGACCACAGATCGAGTGGCTTAAAGAAAGAAACGTATTTTCCCACAGTTCTGGAGACCATCAGTCTGCGATCAAGGTGTCGGCAGGGTTGGTTCTAAGGCATCTGTCCTTGACTTATAGATGGCTGTCTTCCTCCAGTGTCTTCCCATGGCCTCCCCTCTGTGCTTAACTGTGTCCTGGTCTCTGCTCCTTATGAGGAGACCAGTCACACTGGGCTGGGGGCAGCCTAATGACCACATGTAACTCTAGTCACCTCTTTTAAAGCCCCATCTCCAAATATAGTCATGCGTGGCAGTACTGGGTGTTAGGACTTCAACGTATGAGTTGGGGAGAACACAATTAAGCCCATAACAGTATTTCGATGTTATTTAAACCTTTCTTCCCATAAAACCCATTCTCGTGTCGAGACTTCCAGCCCTTCCTTTAGTATCTCATTGTTGATTCCCCATAGCTGCCCTTCCCCTCCACCCACACCTTGTCGTCTCTCCTGTACTAGTTAAGGTGTCTTCTGACTGATCCCATTGTCTCCAGTCTGGCCCTCTCTCCAGACCATCTCCCACACAATGTTCAGAGTGATCTAAAACACAAATCTCAGTGTGATTGTCCTCTTTGACCTTATTTCGTGGTTTCCTATTTCCCCAGAGATCAAGTCTCAACTTGGTCTTTTATGTTCTAGCCCCACCCTTACTTTCCTTACTCTACCCCGATTTGTCCCCTCGATGGCAGCCATGAATTGTCGATGCTACACAGACGCATGGGGCTCTGCACATGCCCCCTCTCTGCCAGGAGCACTCTCTCTTTCCTCACACACTCGGGCAAAGGCAGTTTCTACAATGCCGTCTCATCTCCGTTCCACCATCTCCTGCATGGGCTCCAGCAAATGCCGTTGATCACGAACTCTTTTATGCAACCATGTTGTACTTCTCACCCTGTACCGCAATTCTTTACTTGCATTTCTAACTTTGATTAGAATGAGAGAAATGAGGTCAAGAACTGTGTTTAACTTTGTCTTCTAGTCTTTAGCCTGAAATAATAAATGTTTCATGTTTCATAAATCAGAATAAATAAGGTATTACTGTTAGAGACTTGGAGACAGCTTACATGTCATATAGTGCCAGAAAAGTAACCCATTGTTCATTGCTTAGAACTTGGTTTCAGTGTCTGTAAATGCCCGTTCTCTCTTTAGCTTCATGCAGAGATCCCCCTGACTTCATTCAGTCCGTGGCAATTAGGGTGACTAGATGATAATGATGATAACCAGGTACAAAATGACCTGTGTCCTTCAGAACAACTGGAACTGAACACCCTGTGAATAGTAGGTCAGATGCATGATCTTTGCTTGAAAGAACTTCTCTCTCCATCCCTTGCCTATTTACAAAGTGCTTTTCTCAGAGAAATATTGTGCTCTTAGCCTCCTTAAGAGGTCAAGGTTATATTTTTCTGTGCTCTCTGGTCAATGCAAGCAACCTCCTTGTGTTCCCTGTGGGTTGGATGTGAGAATGCTAGGCTTATTCATGGATAAGATATTTTTCTAATGCTGCATTGTCCAATACGGTAGCCACTGGCAATATGTAGCTATATACATTTAAATTAATTAAAATAAAATGAAAAATTTAGTTCCTCGCTTATGCTAATCACATTTCAAGTACTCAGTAGCCACATATGGCTAGTAATACTGTATTAAGTAGCACAGACTATAGAACATTTTAATCATCACAGGAAGTTCTATTATTCCACATGGCCCTAAAGCTTAGGTCATAGCTTTAAGTTGGTCATTTACTTCAGTATATGATAATCATAATAAGTACCATTTAGCATGCACTCACCCTGTGTTAGAATCTAGTAAACCTCAGTTTGAGCATGTAGACATAGGGGATCAGTGAACTGAGTATTTTGCCCCAAATTAGAAAGTAGCAGAGCGAGGATAACAATAAGTATATATTATTTTTTAAATTACTAATTTTGTAGATATAAAACGGTACTGCACCACCTACATGTCTGTGATAGTGAGGTTAAAGAGTACAAAGCTATTCCCCTGGTGTGGCTCAGCAGTTGAGCATCGACCTGTGCACCAAGAGGTCACGGGTTCGATTCCCGGTCAGGGCACATGCCCAGGTTGTGGGCCCAATCCTCAGTGGGGCATGCAGGAGGCAGCCAGTCAGTGTTCTCTCTTATCGATGTTTCTATCTCTCTCTCTCTCTCTCCCTTCCTCTCTATCTAAAATCAATAAAGGAAAAAAAAAAAGAGTACAAAGCTAGACCTGTGAAGGGGTTGTGGGTCCCACTAAGCTGGTTTCAGGTTCCTGCACCCTCCTTTCTTGGTTCCCAGTGCCTTGTGGAGGTTGAGTCTTCCAATGAGGAGCTCCCAGACTCTGGGCAACATCTCTCAGAAGAGAAGAAGTCTGCTCAGCTGCTAACCACAGAGAATGTGCAGGCATTTTTCCATCCTGACATCTCATTTGGGTCCAAATAGTGTTGAATTGGGACTAAGAGTAGGATAAGACTAACCAGAAGACCCTGTACTCTGAGGCTACCTGGTCTACCACTGCAAAGAGGTGCTGGTTGAATGAGAAAAGAATGCTGAAAGACCTAGGGAGGCCAATACTTTTTTTCATGTTTCTATGTGAGTATAAAACACCTGACCAGAGGAGACTGGTAGACTTCTTAGAAAAAATGAATAAGTATTTCTAAAGAAGGGAACAAAGGAAAGGCTTTGAAAGTGAGATTTGAAGGTGGCTGAACACAAATGAAATAAGGAAATGTACATAAAATATCAATCATGGGCAGGAGTTTCTATAGATGGTGACAAAGTAATGAGGGACTGTTACGCTGATGGAGCAAAGGTGACATTTATTCAGAAATCAATTATTTCTGTAGTCTTTCTTTTTGAGTGTAGTTGGGCTCCGGAAGAAAATCAGAGTAAAGGAACCGAGGCCACGGGAATATGATTGCGGGCCTCGTTAGGTGACAGATGATGACAGGTGATGGTACGTTTTCATGCAGTCAGCTCCTGAGGACAAATGACTTTGGGTGGCCCATCCTGATTGATTGGAAGTGGCTGTCTGCAGTGTGGAGAAAGAAGATGTTGATGGGTTATCCACACCTTCCGGAGGTTCAGAAAGGGAAGTGGTACAAACGTCAGGTATTTGTGACTCAGGGTCTGAGAAGAATGTCTTGGGGGGAGTTTCAATGCTCAGAATATTCAATGTACAGGGTCATTTGTTACCTATCACTGCACAACAAGCTTAAGGGCATAAACAACAAACGTTTATAATCCTCCAGTTTCCGTGGGTCAGACATCTGAAGGAGGCTTTGCTGAGTCTTTTGGTCCAAGGTGTGTCTCAGGCTGAATCAAGGTGTCCCCAGAGGCCACGGTCATCTCAGTGTTCGTCTCAGTTTGACTGGGGGCAGATCCACTTCTAAGGAGACTCAGCTGGCTGTTAGCAGCCTCTGATTCCTGCTGGCTGTTGATCAGAGTTAGCAGATTCTGACCTCACGGACGTCTCCATGTGGTAGCTACCACCCGCGTGAGAGAGCCAGAGACGACACACAACGTGGAATCCAGTCTCTTTGTAACCGATTTGTGGAAGTGACATCACACCATTTTTTGTTTCTGTATACTTTTAACCAAAAGATAGTCATTAGGTCTAGCCAAACTCAGGGGGCAAAGGATTGCCTGAGGATGTGAGCCCCAGGAGGTGGAAATCACTGGAGGTGATCTAAGAGGCTGTTTATGAGGCAGGACATCGAACACGTTAAAGAAATACATTTGTTTTCTCAGTGATATACTTTAAAATGTAACAGTGCTTTGTGTAGTCCCATATTGAATATAAAAATAACACAGATGCCACAATAAAACTGGAAGAATTATGATAGTTCCCTAAAGTGTTGTTAGGTTTGTTTTTTGGGATAACACCAAAGGCATGAATGTTTGGTGTTTTTTAAAATTTATTTTTTGTTTTTCAATTATAGTTTATACTCTACATTATTCGGTATTAGTTTCAGAGGGACAGCAAAGCAGCCAGAAAACCATGTACCTCCCTGGCCTCATACATGATTATCACGCTGGTATTGGCTCTATTTCCTATGCTGTAATCTACATTTCCGTGACTAGACTGTAACTACTGATGTGTACTGCTTAATCCCTTCCCCCTTCTCACCCCGCCCCACCCCCTGAGCCCTCTGACAGCTGCCAATCTGTTTGTTTTCTGTATCTGAGTCTGTTTCTATTTTATTTATTTTATTCTTTAGATTTCACATATAAGTGAAATCATAAGGTATTTGTCCTTTTCTGTCTCACTTATTTCACTGAGCATACTACCCTCTAGGTTCATCCATGCTGTCGCAAGAGATTACATTCTTTTCTATGGCAGAGTAGTTTCCATTGTGTGTATGTACCACAGCTTTTGTTCTTGTTTTTTGTTTTTTTGTTAATGCTCACCTGAGGATATTTTTTCATTGAATTTTAGATAGAGTAGAAGGGAGGGAAGGGGAGAAAGAGAAATGTAGATGTGAGAGAGACACATCGATTGGTTGCCTCCCACAAGACCCTGACCAGGGCCAGGGATCGAACCTACAACCCAGGTATGTGCCCTTGACTGGGAAACAAATCTGCCACCTTTCGGTTTGTAGGCTGACACTCTAACTGCTGAGCCAAACTGGCCACGGCTGTAACACAGCTTTTTTTATCCACTCATCTACTGATGGACACTTGGGCTGCTTCCAGATCTTGGCTATGGTAAATAACACTGCAATGAACACAGGGATGCATGTATTCTTTCAAATCAGTGTTCTGGGTTTCTTCAGATTTACTCAGAGAAGTGGAATCACTAGGTCATAAGGCAGTTCCATGTTTAATTTTTTTGAGGAACCTTCACACTGTTTTCCATAGTGGTTGCATCAATTTTTATTCCCACCAACAGTACACTAGGGTTCTGTTTTATCCACATCCTCACCAGTCCTTGATTGTTGAAAAAATTGGAGAGATACATGCAAAAGGATGAAACTAGACCACCTTCTTACACTATATACAAGAATAAACTCAAAATGAATTAAAGACTTAAATATAAGACTCAAAACCATAAAACTCTCAGAAAAAAAACACAGGCAGTAAAATCTCAGACATTTCTCTTAAAACTATTTTTTTCCTCGGGCAAGGGAAACAAAAGAAACAGTAAACAAATGGGACTACATCAAACTAAAAAGTTTTTGCATAGCAAAGGGAACCGTCAACAAGATGAAAAGACAACCCACTGAATGGGAGAAGATATTTGCCAATAATACACCTGATAAGGGGTTAATACCCAAAAGTTATAAAGAACTTAGACAACTTAACACTCGAAAAACAAACAGCCCAATTAAAAAATGGGCAGAAGACCTGAATAGACACTTCTCCAAGGAGGACGTACAGATGGCCAATGGACATATGAAAAGATGCTCAATATCACTGTTCATCAGAGGGCTGCAAATTAAAACCACAGTGAGCTACCACCTCACACCTGTCAGAAAGGCCGCCGTCAAGAGCGTGGATGTTCGGACGAGGCGTGAGAGAGCCCGGCGGCAGAGCCTGGGTGTCCGTGCCGGCGCCCACGGAAGGTGCCGGGCCAGCAGGAAGCACAAAGACATGGACATTTTTGGAGGAGGGGGACAAAGGGCAATTGGGGAAGTGGAAAAGGTTCTGGATTAGTGGAGAAATAGCCAAAAGAAAATTAAACATCCAGCTAAATAATTAGATCTTGAGTCTGTTGGCTGAGTCTGATGGCGGTTCCTGAGGCAAGGAGGAGAGGGCCTGGGCCGTCGAGCCCTAAGCCGTTCGGTGGGAAGCAAAGGCCCTTGGTTTCCTGTCCTCGTCTCAGGCTGCCCTACATCAGACGTCTCCCCAGAGCAGTTTACAGGGCCCAGGTCGCGGAGAGGAACTGTTTGGAGCAGAGGAGCATTGTTTGCTACTGGGCGGGGCTCTAGGAAGGCCTGGTCTCTCGGTTCATTTGTTTGAATACGATGGCAGCTTATGGACTGATATGTAGCCTTTATTCAGATGGCAGAGCCTCCAGGATCCTTATCTTTGCAGAAGCACGCGGTCCTGGTCAGGCCCAGGTCACATGTAGATCCCAGAATACGTGCTGTGAACCACAGGGAACAGAATGGTCTGCATGTCTCCTTCTCTGTAGCCTCTCACTACTCCGAGGTAGATGCATATGCAGTGACTCTCCGGCTCACAGATTCAGGCGCCTGTTCCCCTCCCCTTTGAGGCTTTCAGCGATCTCTGAAAGAAGCAGCAAAGGGATGCCCTGTGGCCCTCACCAGAGACCTGTTGAGGTGGCCATAGCAGCCGGAAGTCGGCAGAGAAGAAGCCAAAATGAGTTGACTTTGCTCTTGATCCATTCCGGCAGTCCTGGATTTACTTCATCTCCACCGCTGTGTGCTCTGGGGTAGATGATGTCTACCTTGAGCCTCACTACTTTTCTCACCAGTGGGATGCATGTGAGGTTATTGTTGGTATTTCTCGAGGTCCTATTTATGTGGTGCCTCACACAGAGCTGGCGTATAACAAGCGCTCAGCAATCGGTGCTTACTTCATCTTTCCTCAGCGGCTAGCAGTCGCTGGCGGTCCTTACCTCTCTTCAAACCTGCACCCTATTCTAATAGCTCCTCTCCACCCCTTCCCACCCCCACACGCCTTTCAGGATAGTAACAGTTCCCATGTGCCTAATAGAGGCTCAGATATAGAAACTGAATGGAAGAGAGTGCCCACGGGCTGCATAGCTCTGTTGGAAGAGAAGCCCAATTAAAAAACAAACAGAATCGGGAAAATGGACTGCACATTGGATTATGAGGCAGACAGGCAGTTTGCATTCACTCCAGGACTATTGATGCATCTGTGACATCTCAGTGGCCTGCCAGGATTTGGCTGGGTGGAAAGGAGCCCAGACGATTTAGAGACCAGAGATCAGGTCCAGACAGGAGCGAGGGGTACAGGACAAGGACAATAGGGCCCAAGACAAACTGGGAGCCTACAAAATAAAGCTGAAGCCTAAGACCTTGGCTTCTTAATATTTATTATGCTTGTGCTGAGTTTCACGGTTTATAGATCTTCTCCATGCCCGGTTACATACCTCTCACAGTGCTCTTTGACTCGGGCATTATTAACTTCACTCTGGAAGTAAGCCTCCTTGCAGTGAGGACTTAGCGAACACCAGGCAGCCAGCAAGTAATCTAATGCGAGTAATCTAATCAGCACTCAAACTGGGGACTTTGAAATTGCATTTTGGTTCTTTGTCTATTAAATCATGATCACAGACTTAATCAAACTGTCTAGAGCAATGGAAGTCCGGTTGAAGGACAGGAAAGGGACTTTGTACTCCAGCAAACCAGCTAGAACTTGACAGTTGGGGGAAACTGTGCAGACCAGGGCATGTTTGTCTGCCTCTTCCCCAGAACTAGATCCAGCTTCAAAGAATGAGAAAGATCCAACCTTTGTTTGGAGTGAATGGGCGAGCTTGGTTATGGGGTACGGGTGGGACAGAAAGGACGTGGAGCTGTTGTTTCTGGTTGTGTGAGTCCATCGTGGTGGGTGTCAACACCCAGGGTGTTGGCAGGTAGGACAGAAAAAAGACTTTTTCCCATTAACGTCCAACTTCCAAAAGCAGGACTGAAAGGGTAGGGTTAGGTCAGTAATCCATTGGGGGGATTATATATCGCCTAGGTTTTAAGTATCATCTCAATGATAAGAAAAACAACAAAAAACAAAAACAAATGAGCTCATTTTCTTTTTCTAAGCCGTGGTTGTAACTTTGGAGACTTCGATGATATGTCTGTAAAGATCCGAGTATTCCATTGTTATAAGGAGACGTCCACCACTGAATGTTGTATATTCATAAAGGGCTTCAATACGATAATAGAAGCACAAACAAAATACCATTATCAATCCCATGCTTGTTATGTGCACTTACTATTTCAGGGGTTTTATATTTACCAACTCATTTCATCTCAAATAATGCACAAAGAAATTATTATTTCTATTTCGCAACGGAAAAAAAAAATTGAGGCAGAAAGTCAATAACATTTGCCCACAGCCACATGGCTCGATTCAGAGATAAGATTCCTACCTGTCCAGTCTGATTTCAAGGCCTGGTCCTCTTCACTGGTCTGCTATAATGGATTTCATAGGGAAACTGAAGTAGCAAAATCAATCAATGCACCAGACAGACTTTAAAAACATCTCAATGCTTTAACCGTGATTGCACAAAAACCTGCAGCAAAATACGTTAGTGCCAGTGGAGGTTACATCTCTGAATGTGGAACTTGCCCTGTGAACTCTCCGGAGTCACGGAGCCGACAGCCTTCTGGCTTTGTCTTCTCTCCGCGCCTCAAAGACTCCAGTGAGGTTTGCTGCTGTTGAAACTAGCATTTTCTTCACAGGGTCAGCGACTTGAATGGTAGGTTAACACTTCAAAGGGGAATACAGTGAAGCAACAAGTTCTCCCTCTAAGCTCTAAATATACTAGGACCTTTATTAGAACATCCATTGGTCAACTTAAATTGCAGACACTTGAGAAGGTTAAGTACCATCTAAAAACAAAATTTGTAAGAGGAAAAAAAAAAGCAAAAACCTCAGCTAGTATTGAGATGACTGATAGGCATTCTAGACCCATCTATCCGTGATCCTGGCCCAGAGGCAGCTGGTTCCACGAGCTTTCTCCTGCTTTGCTAGTAGTTACTGTTCGCTGTTTGGGGGCCTTTTATATCTTCCTTCTCTGGAGCAGTCTCTCCATAAAACGTCTGACATCGCATGTGGCGGAAAGAGACAGCATCTGCTTCCATGATTGCCTGGGCGAGCAAGTCCTACATGTTAATTGTTTGTTCACAAAAACGCAGAGATCAGAAGTAGGGCATATAACAATTCCGTAGGTTTAATGCGAACAGGACCAACTGGTATGGTGTCAAGAGTGACAGTTTAGCGTCCCTAAATTGTGCATCTGTATGCAAATGTTGCCTGCCTTTATAGCACAGACCCTGTTCTTTTTGGAAAATGAGCAGGTGGTATTGCATTGTCCTTGTGTTTTTGCAATAGTCAACCCGGCTCTTAGTTCATGACATGTCACCTAAAGAAAAAGAAATGGGATGTTGTTAAAAGAAGTATCAGCTTCAGAGGGGCAAACATATGGTTAACTTACACACAGAGTGTTATCGGAGAAAGGCGTGGGTGGTCTTTCTCCGCTGCTACTGTGGGAATGGAGTTCTTGGGGTACCACTGGAATAAGCATTTCTGGAGGCCCCCTTGGGAGGATGAGATATGGTAGAAAGCTTTGTTTCCATGAAATTACATTTCTATGTTTCCCAAGTCCCATTTCTCTTAGTCCTGTTATAGGAGTGTAGCTGAGCTTTCAATAGAACTAAAAGCAAAGCCAGTGTCAGAGTTTCCGTTCCATGTTGCAACAGGGTCCAGTTCAGCATCAGGCTAGTTGCAGTCCATTCGTCCATTGCATGTGGGGGTCCACAAGGGACTGCAGGGGAGCGTGACCCAAGCAACAAGAGTCCCAAAGGTCCTGAAAGCACAGGAGAGTGAACCCCTTTGTGCAGGGGGTCGAGTATCCCACATCTTCCTGTGCTTGCAGTGGCCACGCCCATTCTGGCCAATGACCTCCGTTCCCAGGTGTGATTGACAACAAGCACCTTCGCTAGTCTCCCCAACTTTACTGGGCATGCATCTGTCTTCCTTTTGCTCCTTTTCTGTTGATAACTAGGTTAATTGCAGCGGCATCATTGGGAGCACAGCAAATGATGAACCCTTTGACTCAGTGGGAGAGGAACAGTGAGTCCGACCAGCCTCTCCTTTCTGTTGGAGCCTTTCTGAGGGTCCATAGGCAAAGGAGTGAGTCAGTCTGAATTATTGCTTGTTCTTGTCAGGCTGAGGCTTGGAGGATGGAGTTGCCCCCTGAACATTGGCAATGAGGCACAATCTGAACAGGCACAGTGGACATTTGACTTAAGGCTGGAGGACATCCCCTGGTCTATTTCTTCTGAGGTTGGGGTTCACTCAACAAAGTGAAGATACTGGAGTACTGAGAAATGGGGATCCTGACAGCCAGGAGTTTCCAGCAAAGAGGAGACTGTTGTCGACCACTCTTGTCAACGTGCAGCCATGCTCAGAGATTCTGTGGGTTCAGTCCCAATGACCACAGTCAAGTGAGCATCGCACGAAAGCGAGCTGTAATCTTTGTGCTGTTGGAGGGTCTTGCCTTCAGCTTGTAAAGATCGCATCATCAGTGATGCGCAGTAAAGCCCGGTGCAGTAGAATGGGGTGTGGTGCAGCTGGCCAGAGAAGGAACTGAGGCACTTGGTTGTAAGACTGTTTAAACCTACCTGTTACTCCATTGCATTGAAAGTTGGCCTTTCCTTTTTATCTACTTTGCCATTGAGTGGCTTGGCCTAAAAACTAGAAAGTAAACTAGGACTATATTGGTGTAACATGCTGAGTTTAAATTTAAGACCCTGGACCAACTAAGCCCCATCCTTCATTCCTTGGGCATTTACTGGGCACCTTCTCTGTGCAAGACTTTGTTCTAGGCACACAGAGGAACTGGACATAGTCCTTCAGCGATCTAACAGCCAGCAGAGGGAGGCAGACGAAACTGCAGGGATTACTACGGAAGCACATGATGGGCCTTTCCAGATTATTTTTTTATTTTTATTTTTTATCCTCACCCGAGGACATTTTTCCATTTTTTGTACAGATAGAGTGGGAGGGAGAGAGAGGAAGAGAGAGAGAGAGAAACATCGATGCGAAAGGGACACATCGAGTGGCTGCCACCTGCACGACCAACCAGGGCCGGGGACAAACTGCAGCCAAAGTACATGCCCTTAGCGGGAACCGAACCCGGGTCTCTCTGGACCGCAGGCCGACGCTCTAACCGCTGAGCCAAACCGGCCAGGGCGGGCCTTTCCAGATTAGATGAGGTGTATGATGTCTTAGAAGATGAGGAGTGTGATAGAGACAGGCACTGTAGGCTGGAACAGCATGTGCAAAGGCTCAGAGGTGAGATAAAAGCATGGCGCTTCAGCTAATAGCTCCAGAGGGCTGAAGGTTACCATTAGGGTGAGAGTTATGGGGGACGGGGAGGACCCAAGGCTATGGAGGTGAGGGCAAGAGCCAGAGGAGGAAGAACTTGAACTCTCTCTACAAAATCTGAGTTGTGGGCAAACCACAGAGAGTTTTAAGCACTGGAGTGAGGTGCTGAAATTCATCTTCTGGGGATATCACTCTGTCAGGAGCATGGAGGGTGGATGGAGAGGACTGAAACAGAAGGCCAAGCTCAGTAAGGAAGCTACTGTAATTCTAGGGGCCTAAACTGAGGCAAGGGCAATGGGAATGGCGAGGAGAGGGAAAGTAAAGGAAATTCAAATTGGATATTTGAGAGAGAGGAGCTGGGGATGATTTTCAGGCTTCTGCCATGGGTATTCGGGTGAATAATGATACCTGTCACCAATCCAGGGAGTAGAGAAGGAACAGGTGGGAAAGGGAAGATAATGAGTTTGGGATGAACTGACTCACAGTGTGTCAGGGACATCCAAATGGAGAAGACTGGGCAACCTTCATTCTTAACGTAGGGTTCTGGTGCTCTGATAAGAGAGACTGAGGAGTCATCAGTGAAGGAGGTGTGAGTTGAAACCAGTTATTTGGATGGAGTCACTAGGTAAATAGTCTGGACAGTGCAGGGGCCTGAGGACAGAGGCTGAGAGAGGCTGAATGACAGGTGAGAAGATGAGAAGACAGTTGGGAGATCAGTGCACTGCCTGAGAAGACCATTTCCAGGAACATGAAGGGATGTGCAGTGTCCTTTGCCCCATAGAGTAGTCAAGAAAGACTGGCTCGCCCTGGCCGGTTTGGCTCAGCGGTTAGAGCGTCGGCCTGTGGTCCAGAGAGACCTGGGTTCGGTTCCTGCTCAGGGCATGTATCTTGGTTGCAGTTTTTCCTCGGCCCTGGTTGGTCGTGCAGGTGGCAGCCACTCGATGTGTCCCTTTCACGTCGATGTTTCTCTCTCTCTCTCTCCTTCCCACTCTATCTGAACAAAAAATGGAAAAATGTCCTCAGGTGAGGATAAAAAAAAAGAAAGAAAGACTGGCTCAGAAAATATTCTCAGATATGACAAATAGGAGGTTGCTGGTGACCTAAAGCAACTGTCTATAAGAGTAGAGATAATATCATTGAACAAATGGATGAGACTTTGTCACATTGTCACAAGGAACAGATCCCAGGATCCTGGTCTCTGGATATTGGTTCTAGACAAAAGTATTAGGCAAAACAGCCTACCTTGTTATACCCAAGAACAGCAAGGATACTTTATTACCTCTTTATTTGCGCATAATGTCATGCTAAACAGAGTAAAGGGAGAATTAAACACAGTTTATCCATTCATGGAACATGAGTCTCAAGACTCTAAAGTTGGGTAAATTGACCAAAAATAATCTTTTTTAATGGCTATTTTCATAGACTATGTTCTCACAGAATTCCAATCACAAGATACTTTAAAAGTCCCAGAAAAGAAAGATTTATATTCTATTTGTAAATAACTGTAATCCAATCTTGATTGTTTTTTTTTTTTTTATATTTATTGTTGAGAGTATCAATCTTGAATATTTATGGTAGTATTTGAGCCTCACTTTCAATAAGTCCTTTCTCCTATCTCATTTCAATCTCTTCAGATATATTTTTAGGGCTATCCTGTCTCATTCTCACCTCAGTGGATAACAGATGTTTACAATCTTCCATATATCAATCTTTTCCATACTTGCAGGTGAATAATAAAATTTCATTCTGCTTGGAATTCCAAAGTCTAGATAACTGATTTTGCAGAATGCCAAGAAGATTAACTAGTTGATGGACACTGATTGTAGGCAGAGCAGGCAAGTACATGACAAAAGAAGTGTTTAATCAGAAAGTGAAGTGTGCAAAATAGTATTAACACCTTTCAGTTGGTTTAATGTATCTTTTGGTGCTTTGCATCAAATTTCTTGACATTGGTATGGATGAACCCAAGAGGTTTAAATTCAATGACTTGAGGTCCTCCTCTAAACATTTTATGATTCATATGAACCATTTTCCCTTGTCTCATCTTGGTTTGGAGGTTTATTTGCACAGGAAATCCTAGTAATGGCGACGCAGGAGGAGTGAGATCATGAGCACTCTCTTAGGGTTTTGCTGGTAGAGATGGATGCTGTTTTGGGGTGTTTCTGGTGTGGTCTGCTTTGTACTGTTTTAGTGGGTCAGGGTTGAATCAGAAATCCTCAGAGCTACAATTAGTGCCCTCCAGGATAAAATGGGGGCCTTCCTGTATCATTGATCTGCTTTCTAGTAAAGACGTGTTGATGCTTAATTCTAAATTGACCTAGGGATTTGCAACCTAAAATTATTATAGGAAAGACTCTCAGTTCCTGGGACCTTAAATATTGCATAGGGAGCAGAATTTTGCTTCTGTTCAACACATAGATAGCTATGAGCTATGATTTCAAAAGTTTGAAATACATTCTATGTCATGCAAATTGTGTAGCATGTGTGATACCCACCGTATATTTCCCCACATTTTTTGAAAGAAGACTAAAGTTGTTCTTTCCCTATTTCCAGGCAGAATATATGTGCCTAAGAAGAAGTAAGATGGATTAACTTTGGAACATTGTTTAGGTATTCTGACTTCTGCCAGGAAGTCAGAATATCTAAACAGGAAATATTATTGAAGAGAAAGCAAGAGACCTTGATTCTCTTCCAAAACCTACCACTGTGAATAGTTCCCTTATGCATTTTGAAGATCAATTAACGCCAACTGTAAAGCACTTAAGTTTCTGTAGGGAATATAAAGAGTGTTATTCATTCAAAATAGTTTTATTTGCCCTTTTTGGAAGTAACCAGAAAGTCGTTCACACTTGTCAAGGGGGGTTGGGAGTGGCTGGGGAGGGGAGAGGAAGGAACCTCAAGTATCATGGCACAGACCGTGCCAGGTACTCTGAGAACTTCCACAGGCACTTGCTGGCTGGTTGGCTAGTTTTCTCTTTGAAACGTCTCAGCCCACTGTTTATTTATGACCCCCTAGTTTTGGAGAAGTCTGTGAGATTTTCTTTTCTCCTGCTTATTCACTTATAACTAACAGATCATCTTCCCAGTCTCTGTGCTCAGGGAAAGAAGTCTTATGAGGCCACATTGTAAAGGCCGAGAGAGAGGAAAAAGGAGTCAGGCTATGTTCTAGAGCAGCGGTTCTCAACCTGTGGGTTGCGACCCTTTTGGGAGTCAAATGACCCTTTCACAGGGGTAGCCTAAGACATAACAGTAGCAAAATTACAGTTTTGAAGTAGCAACGAAAATAATTTTATGGTTGGGGGTCACCGCAACATGAGGATTGTATTAAAGGGTCGCGGCATGAGGAGGGTTGAGAACCACTGTGAGAGGAATGTACCCGGTGAGGGGCCTGCGCACAGCAGAGCCTTTGGTGACTGGAGGGTCTTGGGTCCACAGTGGCCTAGCTTTTGGATCCTCGAGTAAAAGGAAATGAGGCCATACCTGACCTTTTCCCTACTGTTTTCCTTTTATTACATCTAAAACTCCTGATTGCTGTGATTCCATTCGTGTATAGAGGATCTGCCTTCCTTTGATTTCTTCACCTCTCACCTCAGGCCGAGTCCATGAAGGAGAGGCCGTAGTTACTGCGTCCAGAACCCTCCCCAGAGAGTCCCATTCACTTGGACTGGGCTAGGACCCAGGCGTCAGTCTATCTTTCAAGTACTCCAGGAGATGCTCATGTTCTTCTGGGGTTCCCCCTCCACCCCCCACCCCCCCACTTTACAACAGAGCCCGGATTATTTTTTTTCCCTGTAAACTCATGGACGTGAGAGAATTTCAGTGAAAAATATAGAATACAAAAGAATTAGTTCTTCCTTTGCTTTCTCTCCAGGACAAGCAGGGCTTTGTGTCCTAGCGATCTGGAGCTTGTTATCCTGCAGTGGAACTGAGACTTCTGTTTCCCAAAGTCTCTAGGAGGTGAAAATGGGAGTGTTCCCAGTGGGCCTTGAGGTGTGGACAGGGTGAGGCGAAGTGGCCAAACCTTGCTCCAGTGGATTGAGAAAGGGTGAGGGCTTCATAGGTAACAGAGACCTACAACCCTGCCCGTATACTTCGCCTAAGAGATGGTAGGTCTTTGAGGGCCAAGGTGCTGGAGACCTGGGTGTTGGCCGTGAAGCAAGAGGACCTTGGGGTCCACAGTCTCTTTGGCTAAGAACATTAAGGAAGTCGTGGGTACCGGCCATCACACAGACCTGGGCAACGGGCATCTTGGCAGCTATCTTACCGAACTAGACACCAGCTGCTTTTGTCCAAATTTCATGGACTATGTAAATCTCCTGGAATTATTATGTAGCCACAGGGAGAGTAAAGCTTCCCCAAACATGACTGAGATTGAACTGATTGCAAGTAAGGACTCAGAGGCAGACATTGCTGTAAGGAAGTTTGGGGTTTTTTGTCATCTGACAGACCTGGAGTACGTTCTAGTCTCTGCAACAAAGGGAATCCAGCAAGCAGGCTTAAATGAATTGCATAACCCCATCTCATATGCTTTTAATTTTATTGGGTTTTTATTAGCTTTTGGTTTGGCCAAGAGTTCTGAGGACTTTCACTGCGGGAGGGCATTTGCATTTTCTTCATCTGTTCATAGATGTAGTGGTTGCTCATGAATTTTTTAAGGCAAGGCTTGGGGTGGGGGTGGGGGGGTGGCGGCCATTGGGGAAGGGAGCGGAAAGCCCGGCCCAGGGGCTGGAGGTCTGTTCTCACCTGATAGAACATTGAGAAACAGTTGGATTTATATTTAAGAAAGAGGAAGCTGCCCCTTCCATAAAGCCTTCCCGCTGGAGCACCCCCACTCCCACCCCGACCAACAAGGTGAGAAATGGAAGCGCTGCATCACTAAGGGGTGGCGGGGAGTGTCAATTACAGGAGCTGCTGAAACCCTTTCTGCGCCAAAGGAGCTTTAGTATATGGGAGGAACTTTGCTTTCGGAGTCACACGGAATTGGATGTAAATCGCCACTTACTAGCTTTGATGTATTTCTGATTCTCAGGACCTCGCAGTGAGTGACTCAAACCATGAAACCTTTTTTTTTTTTTTAAATCCTCACCCGAGGACATTTTTCCATTTTTTGTTCCAATAGAGTGGGAAGAAGAGAGAGAGAGAGAGAAACATGGTGTGTAATAGGCACTTAATGAATACTTCATAAATAAATGAATAATGAACAGACCAAAGAAATAGCCATCTGACTCCTTGCAGTCACTGAACATATCTGAGCCCAACCCAAGTGTCTTTACATGTAGAATGGTGTTTGGGCAGGTATTTTGTTTCTGTTCTGTGTGTTTCAAGGAATTTATGTTTGATTTATGTTTGAAGTCTCATTTCTGTTTTTTGTTTATCTTTTATCTTTCAGTCAAGCTGTTATATATTTCTTTTTTTCCCTTTTTCTTAAGTGTTGGACAATTGTACTTCCAATGTCCTGACTTTTTTTTACAGTAGCTACAAAAGTCAAAAGGCAAATAGTAAGGGAATTGAGTGGACTTTGATTTTTGTTTTAATTTCAGTCCTTCTATGTTATTAAGGGAGTCTTAATGGCTAGCCATTGTATCAATATGAGACCACTCTAAAATTTCTTCTCAGTTTAGTTTTTTCGATTCAAAGGATCCATCTTCTGGCCTTTGAAGTATGATCTATCAAACTTAATAGTGACTCAAACCATGAAACCTTTTTTTTTTTTTTTTTTTTAAAACCTCACCCGAGGACATTTTTCCATTTTTTGTTCCGATAGAGTGGGAAGAAGAGAGAGAGAGAGAGAGAAACATCGACGTGAAAGGGACACATCAAGTGGTTGCCACCCACATGACCCAACCAGGGCCGAGGACAAACTGCAACCGAGGTACGTGCCTCTAGCGGGAACCGAACCCGGGTCTCTCTGGACCACAGGCTGACGCTCTAACCACTGAGAAAAACTGGCCAGGGCAAACCATGAAACCTTTTATAGACACAAAGAGTCATCCCATAAGAATGCAAAGGAGCCCTGGCCGGTTTTGTTCAGCGGTTAGAGCGTCGGCCTGCGGTCCGGAGAGACCCGGGTTCGGTTCCCGCTAAGGGCGCGTACCTCGGTTGCAGTTTGTTTCCGGCCCTGGTCGGTTGTGCGGGTGGCAGCCACTCGATGTGTTCCTTTCATGTCGATGTTTCTCTCTCTCTCTGTTCCTCTCTCCCCCTCCCACTCTACCTGAACAAAAAATGGAAAAATGTCCTCGGGTGAGGATAAAAAAAAAAAAAAAGAATGCAAAGGATATAGCCCTCATAAGATCCAAAAGTTCACTCCCTGAGTTAGCCTAAGATGAGGGGATGTTTTTTCAACAGCTGTTTCAAAACACAGGGACTCAAAGATGAACGAATCCTTGCCACCTACAACAACATGGATGGGTCCTGAGAATATCGAACCACATCTTCCCTGGAGTTCCATTTGCCTAAGAAACTACTTTCACCAATATTTTCTCCTGCTAATCTAAATTTAGAAAGAGACAAACTTTTTTTTTTTTACCAGCCAGACCCACAGACCCAGCTCTCTTAGCTGCAGTTGTCTCAGGAAGAGCAGTGTTTCAGCTGGGAATTTCCCTGGCTGGCTCACCAGACGGCCAGGGAGAGGAAGAATTCATTATGACCAGCCCTACAGGTGGACTAACCATGACATGATAACATTGACGCAAGACTAGACTAACAGGAGAGAAGCCAATTTAATATATGCACATGAGAAAATCATAATCAGATGCTGACATCATAAAATGAGGCTCTAAGAAATGATCGAATCAGGCATCCTTGAGTACTTTTTAGGCAAAGAAACAATACATTTTAATTTTTTTTTCTTTTATTGATTTTAGAAAGAGAGGGAGGGAGAGGAAGAGATGGAACCATCGATGAGAGAGAACATCAACTGGCCGCCTCCTGCATGCCCCCCACCAAGGATCAGGACCACAACCTGGGCATGCGCCCTGAACCAGGAATCGAACCAGCGACCTCGTGGTGCATGGGTTGATGCTCAACCACTGAGCCACACCGCCCCTGAGAAACAATACATTTTTAAAAAAATAACGGGACAAAAATAGCTGGGGCTTATTAGGAAGGAACCTATGCAAGGTTTGGGCTGGGGAAGTAAATCAGTAAAGGCATTACAAGATTTGTTTTGACAGGCTTTCTGACTCCGCCTCTTTTAACTCTGGTGATGAGGTTGTCTCTCAGGCTCAGGAGCCGGAAGGGCACTGTCCGTGGGAGATTTGTTCCTGCACTTAGAGGAACAGAGGAGACTCGGAGCACTCCTCCAGCTCCTCTGCTTCTCAAGTGATTTTAATTCCAAATGGTCACTGTGACATTGAGGGATATCTTGGAGCAGCCTGCCCTGGGCACCAACAGTGGGCATACTGACAACTAACTTGATGAGATTTATGAGGATTTTATGCAATATAAAGTGGTAAAACTGGTGCCTGATGCAATCTTTTTACGTTTGGGTTGCCTGCCAGCCGGGCAGACAACGTCCCTTGTGCTGTTCATTCATCGGGTCCTGATAGGAAGAGCCTGCAGAATGGAGTCCTCCAGGGCAGCAAGCTGCTGCACTCAGTCGCCGACTTGACCCCCTGAGAGTGAGAACTAAACCCTGAGCCCCACCAGGGGATGTGTTGAGGAGTAGTCCTGTCAACAGAAGCAGGCTTGGCTTGGCTTTCAAGGGTCCTCTGTCTCTCCAGGAGGCGACTCCTGGCCGTGTCTAGTTTTGATTCCTGAATTTTGGGTACTCTTGGTCTATAGCTTTTCACTTAGATCTGACCCACCATTTCTCCTCACCTTCATTCTTTTCATTCGGCAGGCATTCGTGACATGTATCCCATAGGGATACAGGACAAACAAATCCTTGTCTTCTAAGCAAAATAATTCTGGTTAAAGTGGGTTTAGATAAGAAATCTAAGAGTTGCCATATAGAGGGGGAAGTCCTCTGATAGAAACACATACATAGGAGCCTTCCTGGGACAGAAAAGGTGTCAGGGAGGAAGGCAACGTAACTCCGACATCCCTCCCTGCATTCTCGTCTCTGTCTTAGATTCTTCTGGTCCTCGACCACATCATCATCTCTGCAAACCATAAGCCAGTCTGAATCCATGTGTTCACCAAGATAGTCATCCACTTGGGATGGGAGCTCCCGGAGGGCAGATCCCTAGCCTGTCTTGTTCACCACAGCGCCCTGGGCCACAAGACAGAATCTGACACGTCAATGGGCAAATATTTCTTAAATGAACGTATGGCTTTGTTCTGAATGGAGCTGGAAGAAATGGATGATTTCTTAAAGAAATGAGTCCTAGACGGTTCCTACGGCTTTCTTGTGCCATTAAATTATACCTCAGAAGGGAGGGGGATGGGAGTGAGGGGTGGGTGGGAGAGATAAACCAAAGAACTTATATGCATATATGCATAACCAGTGGACACAGACAATAGTATGGGGAAGGCAGGAGGGGGGGGCGGAAGCGGGAAGAGGGGTCAGTAGGGGAAAAAGGGAGGACATCTGTAATACATTCAACAATAAAGATTTAAAAATAGCCCGGCCGGTATGGCTCAGTCGTGAGCGTTGACCCATGTACCAAGAGGTCACCAGTTTGATTCCTGGCCAGGGCACATGCCCAAGTTGTGGGCCTGATCCCAAGTGGGGGTGGGGGTGGGGGTCATGCAGGAGGCAGCCAATTTGATGTTCTCTGTCATCAATGTTTCTCTCTCTCCCCCTCCCTTTCTCTCTAAAAATTAACAAAGATTAAAAAAAAATTTAGGGAGAAAAAAATAAAATTAAATAAATAAATAAAAATAGGACTACCTGACAAAAACACACAAAGTAGTTCTCCACTACAATAGAAATGCTAAAAACTTGTTCTTAATCCTGGTCTTATGGGACCAAATTATAAACAATAGTTTTTAAGAGATTAAAAATAAACACCACCACAGAAACTTTTATTGAAAACTGGTTTGCCTTAAAGTGGCAGCCAGTTATTAACAATACATTTTAAACAGTGAATTTTATTATGATAAAACGTGGCTGTGATGGGTAGAACCATGACCCCCATCCTAAACCCTGGAGCCGGGACTATGTTCCTCCACACGGCAAAGGGGACTTGGCATATGGGAACCACACTAAGAACCTCGAGACAGGGAGATTGCCCTGGATTCTCCACATGGGCCCAATGGGATCCCATGAGTCCTTAAAAAAAATAAAATAAAAATACTGCTTTTGCCTTTAAGTGATCTGTTTTCAAAGACTTACCCATCTAAATGTCAGCCCATAAAATGCATTACGATCTACTGACTTCATCAAGTGTCCTTTTTGAAGAGGGCACAATGTTCTGTAGCTGTTAGATTTTGTGTGGAAATTGCTGGATGCTTTGTCCTGGTTCTCAGATTTTGCATCTGTCAGTAAACTGGGGTGACTGGGCAGACACACAGAGTATCTGAGTGTATTCGTTTTGTTTACTTTTTCTACAAATCTTAAAGGAGAAAATTCCAGAAAGGACCCTGTCTGAGGCACTGCCTTATGTAAGTAAAAAGACCCATGATCCTTACGTGCTTCTCCAGAGAGAAGAGCAGATGGGTGATGAGGCTCACTCCCCTGAGCCTAGGTGTTGTCACAAGATCAGGCGAAAAGTGGGTGGACTGTCACCGGTGAATTGCACGGCCCAGGGAAAGAGTTCTCTTCAACTTAGAAGCCAAAGGTCTGGGAACCATTGATGAAAGCAAAGGAAACTGACTTAAAAATAAAGCGTAGATCAAATAACATAAAAATACAGGTATCATTGTGCAGTCCGCCGAGGTCTCTCAGTAGTGCCACGGTCGAGTCAGAATTGGATGCTCTCCGTGTCTTGCTGGGGTCACAGGGCTTAGATTGCATCAGACAGAGACACAGGGCAGGCTCATCAGCATTTATAATACAAAACTGGGAAGGTGAAGGTCCTGGTCAAATCTTCTTTACAAAATTAGGTTCAGAGCAATGTTAGAGCCACCGACCTAAATTTCCCTGCCCAAGTTTATTATCAACCCTTGCTGCCTCTGAGGTTAGACACGGAACACTGTGATTTGCTTAGTATTCTGGTTTTGTACCCCACTATTCCTCAGCCTGGCTGATATGCCTAGAGGAGAAAGGGGTATATGCATGCTCCGAGGCGTGGGTCCCTCACCTGCTGTGTTCTCGTTGGGTGGGAGAGAAGTATTCAAAATGCCAACATTACGATTTTGTAGAAAACCTTTAAAAAAAATTTTTTTTTCTTAATTGATTTTAGAGAGAGAGAGGGGGAGAGAGAGAGAAACATTGATGAGAGAGAACATCGATTGGCCACCTTCTGAATGCCCCCACTGGGGATTGGGCCCACAACCTGGGAAAGTGCCCTGACTGGGAATCAAACCGGCGACCTGTCGGTGCATGGGTGGATGCTCAACCACTGAGCCACACCAGCCAGGCATGGAAAACCTTTTTGCAGGAGCTGAAAGAAATGTATTATTTTTTTAAAGGAAAAAACCTTATGGGATCTGAAATTCCCTTGGTACCAACCAAATCACTATATTTCCACCTAGGAGAATAGAAAATTTTGACAAATTGACCATTACTCCCATGAGGACATGTTGTAGGCCTCTGCGTTCGTCCATGGCAGGTAGCGCATGTTCTATATGGCAGGGAATTCATTGCTTATGTAAACCCTACTGCCTGCTTGTGTCTTTGATCAATTTAGGGGAAAATGCTTATCCCTTAGCTCTCTTCCCTGCAAGTTCCAAGGAGACCCAGCCATGGGCAAGACTGAGTAGATTTTATAATCAAGCCCCAAACTCTGCCTTCTTGGTAAGGGGAAAAGTTATAGAGGGAACAGAACACACCTTCGGCTCCTGGAGCAGAAAGGGTCCTGTAGGCTGGAGGTGCCTCTTTTGTTTGTCAGTCCCCAACAGAAGCAAACAGTTATTGCTGGGAATGAAAACTGGTCACTTCCCATAAAGGAATAAAAGAGTATAATGAATTCATAAGTTCCTGTGGGCATTGTATTTAACAGGAAACAAAAGGACTATTCTGTCACTCTGTGACTCTTTGAGTGCCTACCTTGTGGCAGGCATTGGGGATATAGTGGTGAGCAAAACAGTATCCATGAGGGTTACATTCTAATGAAGAAGGAGAGAGATAGGAAACAAATAAGTATATATTCTTAGGTGGCAAGTGTTAGTTGGGAAAAAAGGCAAGGGAGGAAATAGAGAGTGGGAATGGGGTTGTAACATTATATGGATGATCAGGGAAGGCCTCTTTTATAAGGGGACACTGAGCAGACCCCTAACGGAAGGGAGGGAGGGAGCCCTGCAGGTATCTGGCAGAAGAGCATTCTGGGCAGAGGGTTTGAGGAAGGGTCATGCTTCAAAGGTTTGAGTTCCTAGAAGGAGGCCAGTGCAGCTGGAACTGAGCAAGCAAAAGAATGACAGAAGAGAGACTGTGGAAGGTGGGCATATTTTTAGGTCCTCCTGGACCACGGTAAGTATTCTGCCTTTTTCCTGAGTAAGAGAAGGAGCCACTGGAGAGTTCTGAGTAGTGGAGAGAGATGGTTTCAGTTAGATTTTAACAGCCTCCTTCTGGGTACACTGTAGAGAAGAAACATGAGTGGGAAACAAGTTCAGAGGTAATTGCAATAATCGTGACAAGAGATGGTGGACGGCATGAGCCAGGCGGTGGTGGTAAGGGATACAGGGTGATCCAAGTGGATGAATTTTAAAGGTAGATTGGGAGGATTTGCTGTGGATGTGAAGTGAGAATAAAAAGGGATCATATATGACTCTTAGATGTTTACAATTAAAAAACTTTTTTTTCCCCCCGAGCAACCTGAAGAATGGAGCTGTCGTGACTTAAGCTAGAGAAGACTACGGGAAGAACGTACTTGGGGGGAGGGTCCAGAGTCTGATGGGGGACATATTGCACTTGAGATGTCTGTTAGACACCCACATGGGGATGTTGAATAACCAACTGATGATAATGAGTCTGGAGTTCAGAGAAGTTTGAGCAAATTTGAAAATTAGGCAAAAGATACAACTTTGGGAGTGATCAGTATACACACGTTTTTCAAAGCTATGAAATCAAACGAGATCACGGGGGCGGGGGGCAGTGCAGGTAAAGAAGAGAAGCCTGAGGAATAATCCTGGAGCATGATTCCAGCACTGGAGGGGGAGGGGAGGACAAGCCAGCCTGGCCCCGAGAGGGGGAACGCAGAGGGAAGTGTACCCTACGTGCCAAGTCAGGAAACCATGTGAAGAAGGAAGAGATGATCAACTGTAGCTACTTTGTCTCTTGGGATTCTGAAATTTCTATTTTACTTAATTTTGCAACAATTAATGAATAGTAAAGAACTAGAAATAGGAGCTGTCCCTAATTTTTGACAGATTCACACACAATAAGGATTTCTAGAGGTGTCCCAGGGACACGATATAATGTCAGTCACCGAGAACTGGACTTTGGACGAGTCAGCCTCTTTCTTCCTCTATAACCTTTGGCTTCACAAATTTTTTAAATTAGACTGAGAATATTTGTATATCTCACGGGCCATTGTGGAAGCAAACAGGGTATCGGATCCCTTCCTATAACCCTGACCATTTCCAGACTGGCATTCCAGACAGAGTCAAAAAATGTGGAAAGGGGTCTTTAGTATGCAATTTGATGCATAAGCATTTTTGTTCATTGGATAAGTTGTTTTCAAAATATACAGTTCTGTCATCAAGTTCACAGATATGCATACTTTTCTACTCCGTATCAGGGCCTATGCTGGGCGCTGAGCATTCACAGAGAAATGAGAGGCTCCTGAATCTAAGGAAGCAAATAGTCAAAATGATTGATGTTAGAACACAGTAGACCACCAGTGTCATTAATCCTGGTGAAAAATGGTGGATAGTCTCATCATCCCAAAAGCCCACTTATATTTTAAGAGATGCTTTTGGGTAGAGCCTTTGAATGAGCTCTCTCACCCGTGTCTTTGCTATGTGCTAAATACATTTTAGTATCCCTTTCCTGAAATCATGCCTGAGGTTCACGAGGAGTGGCTAAGACACGTCTTCTCTTTTCAATCAATAAATGGCAATGGCTCTTCCTCTGCAGTGATGTCTGCACTTAAATGCGGGGCATGAAATCTGCTGGCCCGCACTCTGGCCCTCGTGCTCCCTGCTCACAGGCTTCTCGGTCCCAGTGATGTGCAGGTCTAAGTATAGGGCTGTCAGCAGCTCCCCAGTGAACTACCTTAAATAGGGCTGTCAGCCATTTTGTTTTGCTCCCAAAAGTTCTTTGCAAATGACGCAGAGAGTAGATGGAGAACCAAGGCCCCTCCACCCCACCCCACCCCCACCCCCGTCAAGTCAGAGATGGCAAACATGGTCATTCTGGCCCTTGGGCTGTGAGCCAGGGTGTAAGAAAAAAGCAACAGGGATAGAATATGCAAACTCTATTCATTTTCAAGTTAAACGGTCAACAGCTAGAGGAGGACGATAGACACAACTTGACTTTGTCAGAGCTGACCTGTGATAATAATATGAAATCTAAGCAAAGAGAGCCAAAGGCCGTATAGTCTTATCCAGGGACAATCACTCAACACCATCACAAGCTGAATCTGTAACAGGAAAAGCTGGTGCTTGCATACTGAATAGCTTGGAGGGATGCTCACATATGATATACCTTGGATGTTAATCATTTTCCCCCTCTGTTACGAGTTTGGGGATGATGTTCACTCCTTGCAGTGTTGCTGTCATTGGGCACAGAAAAATATCGTTGTATGGGATGCTTAGCTCCCTGGCTGTTCTCTCTGGCATTGTGTGCTGTGATTGGGTTACTTTGCAGCGTTGTATGGACAAGTGAGAGGGCTGGAAGCTATCTATTTTTATCGGCACCATCACCACGCCTTAGAGAGTCAGGAAGACATGAATTCAGACTTATTGCGAAGGTCAGTCTCTTGGGGTAAGAGAGCCAGTTTGGCACCATGGTAGAGAGGACTGGCTTTTGATTGAGAAAGTCCTAGGTTCAAGGTCAGGATCTATTACTGACATGCTGTGTGGTAATACGTAAGCTAATTAACCTCTCCATATTGAGAGTGTATATATTAGTACCTACCTTATAAGGTGATTATAGGGGTTACACTGAAATGCTATTAGATGGTGGTAGATTATGACTTCATTAAATATCCAGTCATTAAAATTGCCTAATTCCTCTGAGCTTTGGTTTCCTCATTCTTAAAATGGTTGTGTTGTCGTGAGTGTTAAATGAAATAATCTACGGGGAAATCTATGCAGAGTGAATAGAATGAATAGTTGATATTATTATCGATAATGATAATTAAGCAACAGACTACACATGTTTGAAATAGACCCCAAAGCCTCATTATTGCTTATTCTTCATTACTTTTTTTATGTCACTATCTGTTCTTTGTTTTTTTATTCAGTTCTGATTCATCAATGACACAGTGCCCCTCTATAATCACTACTGTTACATGGCTGAGAGTGGAAAAATCTCTTCTTTTAATCTGACCCCATGTCCCAGTCAGTCGGTCAGTTTACCAAGCACATTATCATCCTCGCTTGGCCAGGGAGGCAGTTTTCTGTTCTAACAGAGTTTATAATTAACCGGGATTACAAAGTGAAAATGCACCCATTCAATAAATTACAATTGGGTTGCAGTGTACATAAGGCACCACGCTCGTGAGTATCCTGACAGGTGCCAGTGTGAACCAGATGTGGACCCTGCCTCCCGGGGCTACAGAGGCAGCTGAGGGGTGGGGGAGTGTGGGCACTGGCAGCCTGGACTGCATGCCAGGCTCTACCCCTTGCTACCATGAGATCTTGGACAAGTTTATTTTTTTAATCCTTACCCAAGGACATTTTTTTTTTGCCTTTGTCTTCAGATAGAGTGGGAGGGGGAGAGAGAGAGAAACATCGATGTGAGAGAGATACATCGACTGGTCACCACCCACACAACCCCAACCAGGGCCGGAGACAAACTGCAACCGAGGTAGGTGCCCTTAGCAGGAACCAAACCCAGGACTCTCTGGTCTGCGTGCTAAACTCTGAGCCAAACTGGCCAGGGCTTGGACAAGTTTCTTAACTGCTCTGTACAAGGGTTCCTCATCTGTCAAGTGGGGATAACAGTATTACCTACATAACAGTATTGATGTGAAGCTTCAGTGGGTGGTTGTGCATACACTGCAGTGCCTGTCAGACAGTCAGAGGTCAGTCAATGTCAGCCATTTCGAAGGAAATAATAAGTGGGGGTGAGGCATGCATGTAAATAACCACACTGCAAGAGCCTGGTGATATTGCTGCACAAGTTCGGAGAGAAAGGAGATTACTTGGGTTTCCTAAAAGAATGTGGGATTTGAGCTAAACCTGGGAGAATAGGTAATATATGAACATGGAAAAAGAGAGCAGATCAAGGCAGCTTTAAAATGAGAGACAGTATGAGAAAGAGCATGTAGGTAGACCAGACCAGGGAGCCTTTAGGGAAGAAGTTTGGAAAATGAAGATCCCCGGATGCTAGTTAAAGAAATTTGTGTTTGGTATGTGGATAGTGGAGAGTGTACCATTTTGGAAATTTGGCAGGAAAGTGATAAGATCAGAGCTACGCCTCTGGTGATGAACCAGAGGAAAATCATCTGGGGGTGTAATAGCCTTGTCTTGGTCTCCAGACCCCCCAGTCTCTCCTTCCTCCAGCCCATTTGCTGTCGGAGGAAGGGGGGAAGACTCGACAGGAGATGCTGTTTGAGCCAGATTGCCAAGAGGTTGCATGTGTCGTTAACAAACATAGGAGCATAGAAGCAGACTGAAAAGGAAGCCTTCCAGTGCATCGGGGCACACTGAGGGTTTTGTAAGCCATGGTTGTAGTTAGGAATAAGTGAAGGTTTGGAAACTTGGAATACCACCCGATTTGAGGTAAAAACAACGTCACTCCTGAGAATAAAACTGGACGCCTGGAGAATGGATGAGATTGTTAAGGGCAAATGACAAGGACCTGCTTTGGGGCCATCCCCATATTCACAGGTGGCAGGAGAGAGAGGACATGGGAAGGCTCCATCAGAAGGGTTGGAAAAAGGAGAAGGCAGAGTCGAGAAAAGGAATGGAGGGGTTTGCAAGAGGGAGCACTTTATGGAGACTGGCCAAGACTAACCTGGGGGACAGTGAGGTAATGGGAATGAAGGAGAGAGAAGGCTATGGGTGGAGGGGAGAACTCCGCTGGGGGGAGGCACTTTCAAATTCATGCAGGAACCTTTGACTTTCTTGGTAGAAAGTGGAAAAACCTTTGTGATCTTACAGATACTACTGTTTCCTGGGGACTTGAAAGATTTGCACCCCTCCCCCTTAGGATGGCAGCCAGGTCTGAAAAGTCTTACCTTTACTGATTATTGTGCCCTCTGGCCTAACATGCTCTTCTCTTTAGTTTGTTTCTCTTTCTCTTGTAAATGGAAGGTGTGGTTATTTGATATTGAGTTGAATCTACTGTGAGTCCCAACAATAAAGGGAAAACTTTATGGTCTTGTTCCAGTGAAATCAGAGTTCAAACAAGCTAAAATTGTATTACAAAAAACAAAACAAAACAAAACAAAAAACCTATAAACTTTTAGTGGAGCAAAACCCCAGAGTTGTATTATATTGTCTATCAAAAAATCTACCATTCTTCAGAAAAAGTCAAGATCCATATGATTTCACTCATAAGTGAGATATAAAACAGAAAGTAACACTGGATCAAATGGCAATTCAATTTTTAATTTTTTTGAGGTAACACCATATTGTTTTCCATAGTGGCTGTACCAGTCTGCATTCCCACCAGCAGTGTACTGGGGGGAGGGGGGGATAAACCACAGAACTTATATGCATGTATGCATGACCAATGGACATGGACAACAAAGCTGGGGAGAGGGCAGGGAGGCAGGGAGAGGAGGGTGTCAATGGAGGGTGTTACAGAAACATCTGTAACATAAATGAATGAATGAGTGAATGAATGAATGAATGACTGCTAATAACAGCCTGGCTGGTATGGCTCAGTGTATTGAGAATCAGCCCATGGACGGAGAGGTCCTGGCTCGATTCCTGGTCAGGGCACATGCTCGGGTTTCAGGGTGGATCCCCAGTAGGGGGTGTGCAGGAGGCAGTTGATTGGTGTATCTCTCTCATTTCAATGTTTCTCTCTCTCTCTTCCTTTCCAAAAAAAAAAAAAAAATCAATTAAAACATTTAAATAAATAAATAAAATAAAACAGAAAGCAACAAATAAACAAAAATTCATAGACTTGGACAACAGTATGGTGGTTACCAGAGGGAAAGGGGGGGCTGGGAGGAGCAAGTGGGTGGAGAAGGGCCATCAGCGGGCCTTTCTTTCAGTGGGTTGAATTATTACACCGTTTACAGGGTTCGTCTTATAAACCCTGGTGTCCTCCGCAGTGCCCTGGCAGAGTGCTTTGTCATTGGAAAGGGGTCAATAACTGTGTGTTGCATACACACCAAAACTTTAACCAGATTTTCTGATTGTCATTGGGTGTCAGATAAGTGGTGACTAGGCTGTGAATAAATTGCCAAAGAAGATATGGAGATGGGCTGTCACCTACCTCAAAACATAAGAGGGTCTGCCCCTCGGCAAAGTGGTAGCTGACTGCATTCAACACTGGGGGATGCTGGGAGAACACAAGCTTCTGGGGTGATACCAAATATGGAAGAATTTGCAACCTCCAACTAAAGGGGCTTCCCTGGAAATGGTATTCTCTGGAATCCCAGGCTGTGAAGTGGAGGGAGAAAGGAAAGTAGACCCCAGAAGAGGAAGCATACAGTGGTACAAGGACGAGTAAACGCGGCAGGGCGGGTAACTGGAGAGGCTGTGTTCTGCGCTTTACCAGCGAGAGAAGTAAGGAGGTGGGTTGAATTAACTGCGTCTCATGATTCCAAATGGAACTCTGGTGCAAAGATGTCAGTGTCATGCCCACGAAGGCTCCAGATGTCTGTCCACTGAAGGTTTGTGGAGCTAATAGCTGCTGTCTAGAGCGAAGGCAGGTACAGGCTGCTACGCCAGGTGGTGTCTGTGGCCAGGTCAGCACTGAGCATACAGTTCCAGACAGCAGGTGGGAAAAAGTGGAAGTGTTTGGAGAGGGTAAATCGGGCTCTGAGTCCCACACCCATGTGTGTGTCACCCTGAGCGACGGCCTAGGAAAGCACCTGAGCTGGACTCTCTTCAGCAAATGGTTATTGAGCCAGAGCAGGTTCGTTTATTGGATTAGCTGATTGGCAGCGTAGGTTATGAGGAGGTGAATTATGCCACAGGGACATTTCAGGAGGCAAATGGAGACTGGAGGCAGCCAGTGCAAGGAGCCCAAGGTATCTGGGGCTCCTTTGGGTGGAAAGGGCGTGGGAAATGAGATCCAGGAAAGAGATTCTCTAAGACAAATACTAAGGGGAACACTTTTCTGACTTTCACCAGGAATTCATGAAAAGTCTGGTTCTTAATCACACTCCCATGATTTTAAATGCCTGTTTTTTTACTGGTGAATTGTGTGTAGATGGTAGATATTTAATTTTTCTCAACAGGGGGCCCTCTTGACATTTGGGACAGGAAAATTGTATTTTTGAAGACTGCCTCTTGCGATACAGACCATTTAACTCGCACAGACCCCGCTTTGCAATGCACATAGCACCCCTCGATCACTTTGCCACTGAGAGCCCTCCCCACTGCCCATGCCTTAGGAGGGTGATGTAGCCTCTGGTCGCTCTAGGATCTGGGGGAGACTCCACGTGAGGAAAAACTTCATCCTTTTCCGAGGTGTCACTGAGCCCACGTTTTGAAAGCAGCAATGGCCAGAGTTTTCTTCTGTCTCAATGTAAATGAAGACCATGAATTCTGACTTCACTCTAAGCAGAGGCTCTTGAATGTCTTACTGACTCAATTTAATGATGAGCAGGGACATCTCCGTGCTCGTAAAAATGTGGAACTTTTTCCTTTCTCTCAATCTTCTTTTCATACGTCGGTGATCGGTGGCTCCTCGCGCGTCCCCACAGCCCCTGACCAGTCTTGGCACCAGCAGACACCTCTGTTGGGATCTGGGGCTATGGAATCTCTTCATCTTCCCACCAGGCAGAAGGATGGTATTTGTCTATGTGACTAGGTACAGGGCAGACACCATTTAAGAGAACCTTGTTTTTATTGAATCTGCCTGGACAAACATGAACACCGAGGGGAGGGGAGTAGAAGAGGGGATGGGAGAGTGAAGCTAAGGAGGAAGGTCCCACCGGATCGTCTCTGGTTATTCCTTTAACTTGACCACACCTGACATCTTTTTGAGGTTTGGAGTCCAACGTCAAGTAGTGGTGGATGAAGGGCATGGGTGACTGATTGGAGGAGCAAGAGTGGAGGTATTGGGTTTCCCCCCAGCCTTGGGCAGGGCTGTGCAGGAGAAAGGCGTGTTAGTGTCCACGGAGGCTGGCCTTGTTTCTGACCGTCAGCGAGAGGAATACCATTAAAAATAAAAAGGTCTCTGAAATTTTAAGAGGCTGTTTTGAGAATGATGCGTGGGAGGGAGGCTCCCTCCTTGGGAATTTAGAATGATTCCTCTACTTGACCTTCAGTTCCTTCTTTCAACCTTCCTTTCCCATATGCCTGAAACCTCTCCTGGTGCCCTCCTGGTTCCTTCTGTCATATCTGGCAGACGTGTCACCCACCCCATGCACCCTCTCCCCTGACAAAACAGGACTCTTGCCTCCTCCAGTCTCTGACACACCGCAGACTTGCCCTCCGTGAATCCCACTTCCTTCCGACCTCTGCTGTGTTCTCGGTCCCCTCGATCACATCTCATTGTCTTAGTTCATATTTGGAGAGATCGCTTAGGTTTGCTCTCATGCCCACGTAAGTGTTGAAAATATCTGCTCACCTGGGTTGTGTGCACTGTTCACATCTCCGAAGTGAGGTCCCTGCTGTGCGTGTATGTAGTGTGTCCACTCCATGTACTTGCTCCCAGTGACCCCACACCAGAATCTACATCAGGGGAGGTACTCAGTCATGCCGTGGGAACAAAAGACTCCTTTGTCTATTTAACATGCAGACGCACGTGCCTCTCAGTGTGCCTGACCAAGATACAGCGAGGTGCTTGGGGCCCGGATCCGCGTGGAGAGGCGGTCCCGGCCACTCACGTGTGTTCTGTTCCCCCGGCAGGAAGACGAAGTGGTTCTCCAGTGCGTCGCGAACCTTCACAAGGAGCAGAGGAAGTTCTGCCTGGCAGCCGAGGGCCTCGGGAACCGCCTGTGCTTCTTGGAACCCACCTCAGAAGCCAAGGTGAGGTGGACTACCTGCCCAGCACCTCCCCGCTCGGCCCCCCAGGCAGTCATGCAGGGGATGGGGCTGCTTGGAGAAGGTGGTGAAGAAATCTGAAAGGACAGATTGATTGGTTTTTATTTTTTAAAGTTTCAAATGTACAACATTATGAGTCAACATTTGTATATACTACGAAGTGATCACCTCTAAAATTCAAGCCTAGTTACTATCCATCACCATGCATTTGACCCCCTTCACGTCTTCCGTCCCCCCCAGCTCCCTTCCCTCTGGTGACCATCAATCTTTTCTCTGTATCTATGAGTTTGTCGTTGTTCTGTTTGTTCATTTTTTTTTTTTAATGACACATTTATTTTTTAAATGGGAAGCAGGTCAGATTTAAAACATAACTGTCCCCAGCCCAGGAAGCATTTCAGTAGGAACCTAGCGCGTTGTGAAGACTTCGAGGTGTCTTGTCTGTGTGTGTTCCCCAGGACAGAGGGGCGGCCTCGAGGTCACTGTCCACCTTCATGGAGGAGGTTCTTCTGATACTCCCAGGACGCCGCTTCTCGTTGTCAATTCCTAGAAGTCTGAGTGTGTGTTCTAGCTGCCAGCTGGCGTTTACGGCTGTGCGGACGCGTGGTGCTTGGGCCCGTCTCGCAGCACACGCACCACTTTGAGTTCGGACTGTGCTGAGGGTGTTGCATCCATCTGCCTGTTGTGCCCGGGGGGCAGAGAGGAGCCTCCGCTCTGGTCCCTGCCTGCGTGATGGCATGTAATGTCATGTCTCTTCCGCCAGGCTCTTCTCTCTTCCTTTTTGGACTGTTTCTGCTGTTTATGATCAGACGTGAGTGCATCTGTTTGCTCGGCGTTCTCGACGTGCTGGCGGTCCTGCAAAATGTTTGTATCCGCCGGGGGTCTCCAGAGAGCAGAGCCAGTAGAATCTCTCCCTGTTTCTAGGCAGATGGGTGGGTGAGTTGGTGGGTGGGTGGATGGATAGGTACATAGGGATTTATTTTAGGAGATCGGTTCATGCAGTTATGGGACTGTCAAGTCTGAGTTCTGTTAGGTCAGATCTGCTGGGAGCTCAGGCAGGACTCAATGCTGCTCAAGGCAGAATTTTCTTTTTATTATTAAGGCCTCCTGATTGGGTGAGGCCCACCCAGGCTGTCAAGAGTAACTCCTTTGAAATCAACTGATTATAGATCTTAATCACATCCACAAAAGTCTTCACGTCAAAACCTAGATTGGTGTTTGGTTGAACAGCTGAGTCCTGTAGCCCCCCACGTTGACTCATAGCTCACCACACACCCTCCAAGCACAGAACCTGTTCTTCTCATCGATCAGGAAGTAGTTACACTTTCCAAGAGGACCGGCTGATTGGCATGTCATCTCTCCAGAGGATCACACACGACACAAACACAGAGTCGGACCCAGTCCAGACATGCACCACCATGGCCACACTTCCTGGAGGCCCTCTGCTCCCCGTCACACCCTCTCGCGAAGGTCACTGGCCCACACATACGGCGGCACACGGGGCCAGTACCAGGAAGACAGACTCACATTCAGATGAATGGCAGAGCAAAGAGATAAGGAAGATCTCTATGTCAGACTTGATTTCCCTGAGGCCTTTTCTCATTTGCTTTTGTTCCCAGCTGGATATTCTTCTCTCCACTCCCAGTGGTCTGGATAATGGGAGGATGATTAGATTAGACGTCACGAAGATAATTCTCAACCATTAGCTAGGTTATTAAAAAATTCCATGGATGTGGTTTTGTTGGTATACTTTTGCTTCCTGGAGTAAATGTAATGGTGTCAGGAGCATGCACAGCAATAAACTGCTTTATTAAAAGGACATACGTACCTATCATGACAGTTGGTATGCCCACTACCATTTCATGAGTATATGCCTCTTTTATACATAGTAATGAGGAAAAGTGCATCATGAGAGCTTCTCACAGAGAAACAGGGTCAAGTTCATAGAAAGTCTAGAGTAGGTATTGAGAAATCCCTGTCACCATTCCTGGGAGCAGCCTGCTAGATGAACCCGTTTTCTGTGGCTTCAGTCTTCCCTGTGGTCAGCTCCTGCTGTGTACACACCCCTTCTGGCATTGTCCCTTTCCTTCTCACTAGATAGTTCACCTGATTCTCTGCCACCCAATCTCAGCGCTAGCTGGGCCATTGGTAGGTTCTTGGAAGCTAACGTAAGATCACTTTATGCAATGAAGTGAGAAGGGGCATTCTCAGGCCTGGCACAGGGCGTGAGGTACAGACATTAAACACCACTATTATCAGAGCCAACCAGTGACCTTGGACTTTCCTAATCAAGGGTTTTTAAAGCTAGTTGAAACAGTTGAAACTCAGAGAGATGAAATTGAGATGCACTCTAAGGAGAAGACAGACCTCGGAGAAAGAAGAGATGAGATAAGTTTGTCAAAGTATATTTTTAGTATATTTTAAGCCCTGAGAAAAGGAGGTCCTATTGAAGCAAGGAGTGAGAGGGTAGAAAAGCGAAAGTATGAGTGTCAGCACTTGCTGTCCACACAGAGACTGTTCAGCACGTTGGAGAGCTCTCGCCCACCCTTCTTTGAAGGTCTCCGGATATTAATTGATGGAAGCACCATCATTCAGTGTCCCTTTCAACGAAGCACAGCTCCAGGAACGACGTCTTGTTTTGTAGGAAAGATGCAGAATTATAACCAGAGACCAGGAAACGTAGAGAAAAAAATATATAGCTTCTTTATTTTATATTTAATAGCAGCAAACATTTATTTATTGTCATTTTTAAGTAGAACATTTGTTCCCAGGAACCAGGGTTTACTGTTTTTCCTCTGGCTTCAGTGTGTGTGTTTGTGTGTGATCTGTTTTATATCTGCAGTGTCCACCAAGGGGTCGTGTTTGTTTCACCTTAACATGCAGACTCAAAAGACTATCACAGATCACTTGGCACCAGTCCTGCTCCACAGGAGCCTGCTGGGAAGTGTCAGGCACTCTTGTAAGAATCGTTGCAGTGGTACAGGGGTTGACTTCTGAATCTCCCCCTCCTCACCCCCACCCCTACAGGTAACAGTGCAGATGCAAAGAGACGAGGTCTGTATCCGGCAGGTATAATAGTCACCCTGACTTAAAAGCCTTATGTACCACAGGAGCCAATGTATGTCGTAATAACCCCACAGTCATAGCTTTGGGGCTCCTGACAAAGGACCACACCAGCTGCAAGAATCTTCACAGGTGGGGAACCACAAAGATAAGGCTTCTTGTAAGGTGTTGGTAGTCTTCCCATCCACATGCAGGATACCAATCAGGGGTCATTTTTACTGTGAGCAACGTTCCCTAGCAACTTAATTAACATATCAGTTTTACCGGGTTATCCCAAGAACAGAACTAGACAGCTCACTGAAGGTCAAATTCTCATGCAGAAGGAGAAAAAAAATTCCTAAGCCTTATTCCACAGTGATCTTCATTGATGACAATTATTTAACTACTCTAGTCTTGTCAGGTGTTTGGGGAACACCAACACCTTTCCAAATCCTTATTTCTACCATCTTTAATTATAGATCATCATTAAAAAGTAGGAAGAATAGGGGAACTTTTTATTTAAAATCAGTTTCAAACGACCAAGATTTATTTGTTAGTTTCACTGATTTCAATGATGATGAAACTGAAACCGATGGAGGGAAACCACCTTCCCTGGTGTTCTTGAAAAGTCGGTCACAGCATGAAGTCTTCAGGCTCTGGGTGTCTCAGAATGAGGTTCCATCTTTCTGTCGGGCAACACTTTGCCTGTCTTCCCGATTATGATTTATTCAAAATGAAAGTTCAGCTTCAAGTCCAATTTTCAAACCGAAAATGTCCAGGAGAAGTCTTATTCCTGTTGTTTTCACCTCCTCTTTTGAAAATGAAGAACAGTCTGCCATGGTTTCTGAGAAGTTGTGTAGGCTCTCGGGACCCAGGATTAAACCTCTGTGATGGTACCAACATCATTATGTAGATGACATCAATTTAGATACAATTCTAGGCTAAAAATAACTTATTTTCTATTATTTTGATCTTTCGCTCCAAAATAGATTTGCTGTGTACTCCTAAAAAGTGAGGCCTGTGCAGATTTGTAGTGCAGAGGCTCGGCCTGAGGTTGTACACTCTTTGAACTTGCGATTGATATTTTAGTGTGTATTATTTTCTATGGACTTGAGGTCTTATGAAAGGCCAAACTAGTATAAAATGTTTTACAAACGTCTCCCTCGTCATGTAATATAAAGAGGCAAGTTGAAACTTTGAACTTTTTTTTTTTACATTTTATCAGGAATCATATGCTATATTCTGTGTTCTGCTGTGGCTATTTATATGTTCTCATGTAATCTTTACACCCCATAAAGCAAATCTGTTCTCATTCACAGAGAAGAAAGATACAAGAACTTAGACAGTTAAGTGAAGATTATTCATTCCAAACTCGAATCTCCGTCTAATTTATATAATACTCAGCAATAAAAGTATCATGGATCCAAATTAAGGATAAAGAAGACATGTTTCTTCTGTGGTTAGATTTTAAGATTACCTGGGCAGATATTCATTTCCCCTCCCACAACCTTCCTGCATCTGTCCTCAGACTGCCTGGCATGCCAAAGTTAGAAATATGTATTTTGCTAAAATCAAACACACCTGTAAAATGCAAATGTTCTGAGAGAGCACATGAAACAGTGTTAAAATTGCATAGCTAATTTTTAAGGTATGAAAGAAATTATATTTTCTAGAAAATAGGTTTATGAAAGGATGGGAAAATTACTAAATGCCTGTGTATTTAAATGAAAACTTAGCTATCAATTCCTCTGTAAGTAATAAGTCTTTTACTCTGGAAGACTTTTATCTTTATCTTTGATTTTCAAAAGTTGGAATGATGTGTTTGAGGGTAATCTTCTTTGTATTTATCCTGACTGGATGCTACTGAACTTTATGGATTGCTTGGTTTTTTTGTATTTCTTTTTATCAAATTTGAAACTTTGGGAGCCATTATTTCTTAAAAGATTTTGTTTACACTATTCTTTTTTAAGTGCAATTATTTATATGTGAAACTGTTTTATACTGTTCCATAGGTCACTAAAAATGTTCATATTTTTCTAAACTACTTTTCTCTGTCCTTCAGTTTGAATAATTCCTATTGACTTATTTTTGTGTTTACTGATTCTTTATTTAATGTTCATGTGCTATTAACTTTCTCCAGTGGATCAGATGTTATATTTTTAAATTATAAAATTTCCAGTAATTTATTCCTAAGATTTTACTTATTCTCCTCAAATTCTCATTCTTGTCTCTATTATTTCCATTTTTCCTGATAAGCTTATTAACATATTTATAATAGTTTTGGGGTTGTTTGTGGGTCTGCTTTAATGACTCGTTTTTCTCTTGATTATTAATCACATTTTCCTATTAATTTGACTATCTAGTTATTGTGTGCCAAACCTTGTAGGTAATATTTTGTAGTTATTCTGTTTTTTTTATTTTATCTTCCCCTAAAGAATATTGTTTTTTCCGGAAGTCGGTTAAATTACTGGTGGAAGCTCCTTGATCTTGTGGAGGTTTAGTCTGTTTTATTTTTGCCTTTAATTCTAAGGTATCATCATTGGTCTGGGGCTGTAGCCTTCTTGGGTTTTAATGAAAATTCTGAAGCATTTTCTAACCCCCTCTAGATAGTGAGACTTGAACACCAAAGTATGACATTTCAGAACTGGCAGCTGCTGAAACTTTTACTCATTTTTAGCATTGCAGCTGTTTCTTTTCATCAGATACCTAGAATGTTACCTATATAGTTGATGAGTTGACCAAAAATTGAGGAGGAATTTGTATGCTGATCTTGGGGTTTTATTATCTATGGTGATTCCCTTCCTTCCAGCATTCTCCTCTTTAATTTCCAGACATTTTGACAGCCCCACACTCAAACCTCTGACTGCATGGCAGGTTTTTCTTTGTTTGTTTGTTTGTTTGTTTGTTTAATTGGGTCTGTCTCCCAAGGGCTCCACGAACCGCAAGGACCCTCGGGGAAAAATTTAATTAAATGTGGATGTCACCTAAGTTAGCTTCCCATCTTTTAAGAGTCATATTTCCTCCAGGTTTAGGTTGCTCCCCAATGCCTTCAAACAGTTATACTTAAAATTTTGTCTGGAGGTGATCATTGTTATTGTCAGGAGTGTCATTGTATTGTCCATCATTACCTGAACCATCATTACCTGAAGCAGAACCTCATCAGTGTTTGCTACTCTTTAAAGGAGCTGAATGTTAAGAAGAGAAAATGGTGTTGAAGCACAATTTAGGTTATAAAGAAGGAGTTTCCATGATGAGAGAGACCAGCATGTCTCTAGGCAGAGAGGAAGGAGATATTGAGGCTGTAAAAGAGAGAGAACGGACATGACACTGTTAGTGAGGGGATTAAATTGAGTAGTTTTGGCATATGCAAAAGTAAGGAGAGAAGGTAAAGGGCCAGATTTTGAAGTAGCGAGGATGGGAGCTGAACAGGAGCAAGGGCTAATTGTCTAAGGAAAACATGAACTTGTGGAAGCTGTATAAGTTCCTCATATGTAAACGATGGACAGACTGGGATGAAATTTAATTAGGTATGGTTAATGGAATACACAGGGTGGCAACGGGATTAAGGTGGGAGGAGTCAAGTGTGACTCTAGAGCTATGCATTTTAGCTGCCTATAGATGGTATAGTATTTAGTAAAATAGGGCATATTGAGGAAGACATAAGTTAGAACACAGGGTGGTGATGATGTTTATAAACTGAATTTTGGACATACTACATTCAAAAGGCCTGGAAGGCATCCAAGAGGAAATTTTGATAGGCATTTGGATATATGAATCAGGAGTTTGGAAGAGAGGTTGAGATGGAAGTGTTGTTGGCCTGAGGGTAGTAAATCCAGCCAGGAGAGTGAGTGGGAGAAAAATGTGGACTAAACAGAGAGGAGGGCCTGGAAGATGTTAATATTTAAAAATGAGGGAAGGAAGCGAAACACAAAGAATGAGGAGGAGCATCCCGGGAGACAAAAGGGAAAAGAGGCTCGTGTAATGTCGTAGAGGCCACAGAAACCAAGGAAGAGTGTCCAGAAGGAGCATGATCAACAGGGTCAAGGGCCACTTGGAGGTGAAGTCATAGGATGGAATGTGTCTATGAGATGTAGTGACAGGAAATGGGGGCTGGGCAGCCATTCTTTTCCTCTTAGCTGCCGGAGTACCTGTTTACAAGTTCAAGCCTTGTTGCCCAACGTGTGGGGGGTAAGCAAGGGGCTTGGAGGGTTCTGTACAGTCCTGCGTGCACAGTGGGCTGGCTTCTGGTGGTGTCCTTGGGGACCAGGGTTGGCTCTCTACATTGAGCAGCCACTCTACATTGAGTTACTATCCAGCTTGGGCCAGGGACTATTTATTGTTTTGTGCAAACAGGACAAAAAGATTGACTTCACGTTGATCTATATGTGAATTCATCAAGCTGAAGGGTGGGTATACAGTCCTAACTATGGCTCTATCTTCTAGTTCTTCCCAAACAGCAGCTGAACTGATTTTGTTTTTTCTTCTGGGAGTTTTACTCCTATTTCTATATCCACATGGAGCCCCATGCTTCGATATTACTTACAGTCCAGAGATGAGAAGGGAAACAAAGCCAAAGAAATAGCCTGAAAGTCAGGTGCGACACACGTCAAGTTTATTAATGCTTTTGTCGTTTGCTGGATCCGAGGACCTAGTTTAAAAAGAAAAAAAATCAAGGCCAACTTTTTAACCCCTGAGATCCCCCCTCATCTATATTGTCCTCCTTCCTACTTGAGTTATCAATACGGTCATAACTCATCTGCGTGAGGCAATGCCGGTCCTCCCCTTTCCATTTCAAGTCAGCCCGTACCTTCGTGTGGGGATCTTCACAAAGAATTGATTCGGTTGCCAAGTGGCACCATTGCTCTGCTGGCCATTCGTCCTTTACCTTCACAGCAGGCAGCCGGCCCCTGGTGATTATGAGCAGGTATCACACACACACACACACACACACACACTCCTGTGCCAGGCTTAGTACTTTGCTCTTCAGACCCAAGAGCTGCTATTTTGGTCTCGATTAGCAGTATGTTTTCTTCCTCCTGAACTTACTAATCAGACCGCAGAGACTTGCCTTTTTTCTTCTTCTGTGATAAGGAGAATGTCTCTCTTGCGGCTGTTGCTTTTCCTATGGAGGAAAAAGGTCGCATCACCGCCTTTGTGTTAGAACTTGAGTCTTAAGAACCCAAGCCAAGGTACGTGGATCCTTTTTCCCGCCCCTGCTCCATGGGTATTTTGAAACTTGGGGCTGAAACTTAAATCACAGTTATGACTTGTATGTGATCTTTTGAAGTTATGTAGATGGTCATAGTTCCCAGATGAAACTATTGTTTATAAAGAACACTGGGTAGTGATTCAAGAGGTCTGGTTTTGTTGTTCCTGCAACTTGCTATAAGATGTTATGCTAAATGACATCCCAGGTCGGATTGCCTGTCTGCCATGCAAGAAAAGTTTTTATCAAGGAAATGTTTAAAATTGTTTCAGAAATCAAAATTTTCAGACATTTAAATTGACAACTTTATTTCTCTTTTTCAGTAGTTTATTCAGTCTTTTTCTTTTTCCTTTTTAAATAGCGACTTGAGCAAACTATATGAACTGAAATATTTTCTGAATCACTTGCAAACAATATCTTGTTCTTAATTTCCTGACACACAGCAAATAAGTTATTTGTAATAATCTTAAACACAGTGGAGAATTATTTTGTTCTTCTTTATCCTATTCAAATCCCTTCAGAGAATGATGACAAAGTGTTCCTAATGCAGTCATCCCAGGATTTGGTTGCTTTCTCCATGAGGATGTTTTCAAATAGTTTTTCTTCCGGTCCACTTACACTCAGCCCAGCTTGATCCAAAGCCTGTCGAAGATGAGGACAACCCATAGAAGAAAGCTGTTTGGAACTCTCTCTAGAACAGCTGTTCTTCAGTGAAGGAGTGACTGACAAATTTTAAAAAAAAAACCTTGACCTAATGATCCATTTCTGATTAGAGCTCTTTCATCAAGGATTTTTTGCCTCAAGCCCTACTTTAGCCCTTTCCTGTACCTCTCAAGATATTTCTACTTCAAAACAGAACAGATTAGCCCACCTTCTTGGTGGTTCAGGTGCCTCACTGCCTAGAACAGAGCGGGTGGAATAATTGATCTCTACCCCACCTCTTGCATTCCCAAGAGCAGTCCCTTGAGATTTGCAATGTGAATTATTACCCTGATTAGCTGTGGAATCTAGGTTCAAACAATTTCACTTCTTTTACCTAAAGATGAGGAGAGTTTTCGGAACGTAATGCAAGCACTGAGACTGAGGGAGTGCTGAAGGTCTAATATGATCCTGCAGCAAAACCTCTAGCAAACAGCTAAAGGGCATGACTTTCTGGTGAAAAATACAGCCAAGAAAGATGAGAACTCTTTGATCATTATAAAAAAAAAAGTGTCCACAGGCTCCTCTGGTCACCTTTCAAGTTGAAAACTTAGTGCGAGGGTTTTGATCATTACCCAACTGCCCATGTCAGTGATGTCAAGAATGTTTTGTCCTTAACAATCATAAGCCTGGCCAGCATCAGGGAATTTGGCATAGAATTCACCCAGAAGGGCAGTGGTTCTCAAATTTGAGTGGGCATATTCTTCAATCCCCAACCTTGTCTTGGGTGGGGCCAGAAATCAGCTTTTATTTATTTATTCATTCATTTTTTGAAACAAACTCCTGCATGATTCTTACATAGGTGATCCTCAGACCCCCCTTTCAGAAATCGTGGCAGGGCTGACGTGGTAGTCATCAGCTGTACACAGCTGTTTCTTTGTCTAGGTTTTGACCAAATAGCCAACCGACTTAGGTATGCAGAAGTCATCATGAAATGAAGCAAAGCTACGACCTCGATTTCATTAGCATGATCGCGTTCACTTACCTGCCATGGAAAATTTTCAATTGCTATGGTAATGAATGAACCTGCTTCCTTCCCAAAATGTGGAAGGTTAATGGGAAGCCAAGCGTGGCTTTCTCTCTATCTTGTCAACTGAGAACATAAGGACAGATGCCACTGGAGAGCAGCTGGCTAATTTGAAGCATTAATCTTCTTAGGGTCTGACAGACGTTGCGAAGGTCACCATGAGCGAGGACTTACCTTTTTGAGGTGTGACGTTGCTCATTTAGTTTGTATTGATATGTCCATTCTCTTTTATGGCATCAGGTTAACCATTCTGTACTGGAGGTAACTCCTGATTATCTAGGAGGGGAAGAAAAAGGAAAAGTCATAATCTGTCCTCATTGTGGATGGGGACCCTCAGTAACCTGGGTTCCCTAGCAGAGCTGAGGAACAGACCTCCAGTGAAGGCCCAGCCATGTGAACTTGGATGGTTGGGCAGAGGCGGTATCTGACATGCCATTTCCTGGCCAGCTTCACCAGATGCTGAGTGATGGGTTGGGTTCAAGTAGGAAGTGACTGAGTCTCCTAATGCTTTTCTTGTGTGGATCAGAGGAGGCTCATGCCCCCAATGACTTCAGTCGGGGAAGGTTTGGAGAAAATGAGATGCAACAGATCTCCACAGGTCAATGAGCATTTTGAATATTGTCCATCCTCCATACTTAGAATGCCTCCTGGTCAAGGTGACGCTCTTGAAGAAGATACAGCCTAACGAGGTGACAAGTCTCTCTAGCACTACTCCACTGAAGCAATGCTTATTATAAAGTGAATGTTTGTAATTCATGTAGCTACTAACTGGCAGTGCTATATCCCCGCTTTAGGTACATGTTTTAAAATATCTGTGATGAGAACTACATGCCCCCCTTGCAAATGGGGACATGTAGTGCTAATTCTTGCATGTGGTACTAATCCTTGCATGTAGTGGTAATTCTTGCAAATGTAAATATCTAGTGGTAGGAGTTTAACTCAGATACTATGAGGCAATTAGAGGGGGCGGGGTCTAGTTTTCCATGAGGGTATAGGAGGACTTTTTTCATATTAGAGAAAAATATTTATAACTGTTATTTATTTCCACAAAGACTTTTAAAACTGCAGACTTAATGAACATCTATTCAATATTTCTGCCAAACATTTTTTTTTTTTTAATCCAGAACTTAGTTTATGGTGATTTGCTTATTTCTGTTGAAGCAAACATTTCACATAGGTGGCAAAAACTAAAAACTGCATTGCCACACTAGAATTTGGATTCAGTCTGAGAGTGGGAAGGAAGCATTGGGAAAAAATTTCACACCATTTGGAAGCGAAGCTGTGGTCCTTGCCCTCTGTTTTCTGAGCTGTGTGCCCACTGAGCCCATGAGCCCCCTGGAGCTGGTGCTGCAGCCGAGGAGGACCCAGACCCTGGAGGGTCTTCCAAATAAGTGAAGCTGATGACATTCGCACCTCTGGGTTCAGCACTGCCTTGGGGAACCCAGTGGCTCTCTGTCAGCCTTCAGTTCCAGCTTGGCATCCTCTCCGCCCTCGTGGGTGTCTCATCATGCTTTCCTCAATCTTCCGCTTCTTGTTGTGCAACGAAAAGGCCAAGAGACACATTCTCCTGGCCTGCAGCTGCCGCACACCACCGCCTGGCGATGGAGAAAGGCCTCGTCATCGTTTCTAAACTCTTTATCAGCCACATCATCCGTCCAAAGGGAGGAGAGTGCGGGCAAAATAGACAGAAATGCGTGGGAGGTGCATGCTGGTCGGTGTTCTCGCCGCCAAAACTACAGTAAACCAGTCCAGGACTAGGGCCTAAATGGGGAGTTGAGAAGAGGCTTTCCTACCAGCCTTCCCCGCTCAGCTTTGACCTCATGTCTTGATATTTCTGCCTGATCATCATACCTCCTTCCAACTCCACCATCTGGACCCTGGACCTCTCCTCCAGCAGATGCCGTACCCCTACCTTATGTGTGGAACGTGGAACGTGCTGGTTTCGTCTCCTTTCTGACATGCTGCCTTTACTCTTGCCATATCCCGGCTCTTTTTCTGATATGCAAGCTCTTCAGAATAACAGCCGCAGTTTCCCGGAGCACTGCCCATTGAAAACTGGGGATTTCAGGGCCCCATCCCTTATCCGCAGAGTCTGGTGTGCAGCGCATTAAGCTGGAGTTGTATCGATGGCCACATTTTTAGGATCATATAGTCATCGTTTCTGTTTTCTCTGCCCATAAACAATAGGTAGTTTTTGCTGCCCCTCCATACAACTTGCTTTTCCAGATGCAAGGGTTCCGAGTTTCCACCTGTTGGCACCTTCGTCACTGAAGAAGCTGACCATGCCAGGCAGGGAGAAAAGCCAGGCTCAGTCAAGAACCACATCAGCCACCCAGCCTGTCAGGGATGCGTTCCCCCGGCTGCCCGGCGTTTTGTCTCACTGTTCGGCTGCCCCTTCTTCCTTATTTTTAAAGAACAGAGCTTTGCAGCACTGATTTTAGCCAGGCTCTTGGTAATATTGTTCTTAACTTGCCAGAAACAACCGATGCGTGGCAGAGTAAAGGTGTCTGGGCCGCTCGGTGTTATTCTGGGTTGGGGCCACATGGGGCAAGAGCATAGAAACAACAGTCATATGTGTTCTGAGTTACTGGGTTACTCATTTGAAAGAAACCCTATATTTTGATGCGCTCTTTAATGAAAGATCTAGAGTAAGCATCAGTTGCTATCGAGGAACTTGATTTTCCTTGTTTGGTCCAGTTTTTCTGCAACCTCTCTCGAAGAGGAGCCAGAGACCTCCTGGAGAACACCCGGAACACTCTTTTTAAGTACCCACCTGGAGAAGGGTCCCAGGAAGCTGAAACGTCAGCCGTCTTACCCAGGAGATGCTTGGGCCCGCCATGCTTCAGCATCAGTGCTTCCAGAACAAGCCTATATTTATGTGAGCTCGTGTGAGAAATCTCTGAGCATCTTTAAAGGATAATCGATGTTGCGAAAGTTGCTATCACCTGAATAAATAAACACTCTCCCGAACAGAGGCTGGAGGAAATAGTTCAGTCAATCAGTGTCAGTTCAGCCAGTGTCCGGGCATCTGAGGGATGGGGTTAAGGAACAGTGATTGTGGGTGTTTCTACTTCTTCTTCATCACTTTGGATTGGCGTTTCTCGGCAAGACTTTTGTCAAGGGAAATTTGGCTTGCAACTTGGGTTTCCTGCATCTAGGTGGTAGTGGTACCTCCATTACCGAGAAAAGGTTTCAGCAAGTGTTCTTAAGTGAATATTTAATTTCCTAGGAGAAGCCTTTTTATTTTATTTTTTTTTAAATATCAACACCTTTCTATAGCTTGATAACCTTCTCTCATTTCCTTGCACAAAGTCAACTTCTTTTGTCCTTTTCCTTCTGAATACTGGCTCTTGGAGTAAACCTCACGCCAGCCAGCATCGCTATAATCGCTCTGCTCGCGGCAGTGAATGATTCTGCTTAGTAAGTCTCCTCGCGTTGCTGTAGTGATTTTCCACAGCTGTAGGTTCTCCCGGGGCCGCTCACTCCTCCCGAGAAGGAAGAAGCACCTGGACCGCTCGGCGCTGAAAGCGTTGCATTCCTGGGGTTCGTTCCTCAGGCATCGGGATGGACATTTTTCATTTCATTTTTTAAAATGATATTGACATCTTCCTCCTCTCCTCCCCAAAAAGACTGTTTTCCAAATATAAGTTTCAATTTTTGTGTACCTTACTGTTTGCATATTATGGCTTTCGTTAGCAAAGTCCTGGCAAAAATTGGAACTCAACTGTTTTGAACAGTTTCTGGGTATATTTTCAGAAAGACCCTCTGTCCTTTACCATAGCAGAATATCTTACTAATAAAAGACTTAGGCATGGTTTTATGTATTGTAAACTTGTTCCGTGGTAACAGATAGACAAAGTCTCATCCCTCAAAATGCTTAATGTCTGGATATAAACGTTTAAAATTTACACATGGAGGTTCTTGGAGGAAACCTGCCCCGTTATGCCCAGAGTTCAGGTGCCTTTGGGAAGAGAAAGCTTACCTAGTAAGTCAGCCTCAGGTCTTAGAAGTGTATCAAAAGATGGACATGGTCTCACCTACCAGAAATCTCCATTTTTGTAAAGCTCTGGGACTCTGGTAGTCCCGGTAACTTCAGTCTGAAATCTTTGCATTCTCAGTGGTCATTCCAAGATAGAGAACTATTTCTGCAATAGTCAAAAACCGAATATAAATTCTTTAAGTTTTTATTGAAGTACAAGAGTTGGCAGAGGGGACAGCCTGGTGGGAATAGAACTCTGTAGTCTTGTTGTAGGGATGGGAACCTTCTCTTCGTGAATGTTGACCCAGCATGAGTCAGAAAGAGCTGAGTTTGAAATTCAGGATTTAAATGATATTCACAGCATTTAATTGTGTGGAGAAGTGTTTTCAGCCTTTCTGAGTCCCAGTTTTCTCACCTGTAAAATGGCTATAATCTCTTCCCTGCAAGGGTTGAGGTCAGGGTTAAATAAGATAATACTTATAAAGCATTTAGCATAATACGTGGTACAATTATATAGACAGGTAAGTAAAGATGTTTAAAATGTGTATATGGGTTCTATTCTTGTTTCTCCACTTGTCCATAGACGTTTTACCAAATTTCTTTGTGTCTCAGTAGACCCACCTCTGAAATGGTTGTCACGCTACCTGGTTTTGTACAAATCCAGAGACTTCGCAACAGCTTCCAATTTAAAATTTACTATATAACTTTATTATAATCTATCAACAACTTAACAGAGGTGGCAAAGATCGGTCTAAAAAACATCAAACTGCCTAAATGCTTAAGTAAAACCAGTTTGGGATGAGATGTGAGTATTAGTTTGGTCAATGACTTGTTCCAGTTTTAAGTAGAAACACAATGCAAATAATTATGTATTAGCAATAATAGAGAGGAAGTCTGTAAATGAGCTCAGGTCTGCTGGAGGTAGATGAGATAATGTCTCTAAAGTGCTTAAAGCTCTTGAAATGCAAATGACATGTGCTATCTCTGGTTGTTCTGAGGCTGTTCTGTGGACAGTGGTCCTTAGCCAACGCCACAGTGTACCCAGGGGGGCCTGGTTGACTTGGAACATTTTCTGGAGGAGAGAATGGTTTCCTGCCTCGGAGGGTATGGGAAGTCTTCTCATCCATGGTCTCTGAGGGGCACTGCATTGAGCCATCATGGGAGATGGTTATCAGTCCTGTTTGAGGCAGTGCAGTGAAATGGAACACGCAAAGCATGCCGAAGCCAGGCTGCTAGAGACAGACCGGCTCTGCCTGCTACCAGCAAACAAAGTGCCCTTGGAGAAACATTCTTCCTTCATACACCCAACTCGAAATCTAGAGCCATGAGAGTGAACACCAGCTGTATTTACTCCCAGACTAGGCTGCCTCAAGCAGCATGAAGAGAGCATGAAGGGGGGACAAGTGAGATAGTCTTCCTTAATAAAATCCAGAAGTTTCAAGGCCTCCTCCTGAATATGGGTGTCCTGTTGGTCAAGGACGCCCCCTCCTCCAGCTTTGTCCTCTGAGTTTTGCTGCAGTCTTGTGGCTCTCCTGTTTGATGACCCCACTACTGTCCTGTGGGCCACAGGGGAGCACTTTGCTCTCTCTAATGTTCTGGCTCACTTGTAGACCAAAAACATTTTCTCATTTTATATCATCTAACCAAAACAGGCTAGAACTTCCAAAAAATTTCTTCGTTAAACACTGTGGATGAACACAAGAACAGCAAAGGTGGAAGGGCTATTGTTTTCCTGCCTTCTGGCTTAAATTTTCTGATTCCGAATGAACACACTCACTGTTCCTGTCCCAGTTTACGTGGAACCCCAGAGGAGAGAATGACCTGCCCAAGTCCCTTGCTTTCTATGCTCAGACTTGTCACTGGTTGGATAGTTCTGTAGCATCGGCCCAAGAACACCCCACAGGCTGTTGACTCTCCATAGCGTGGGTCCAAGAATGTGAGACTCACTGCTCTCAGCTACCTCAGCTCTGCTTCCTTCGTTCTGGCTCCTGTTCTCATAGTCACCCCTCCCCATGTGACTGACATTAGAAGTTACTTCACTTGCGGGAAAGACCCTGCAGCCTACCATGGCAGTAGGACTGAGTCCATGTAAACCCACCAGCCCGTAAGGATGATACAACATCAGTGTCATTCATCTACCTGCTCAGTCCTGGGACTAGAGTGGGAGGTATAGGTAGAAAAATTAGTAAGCATGAGTGAGCCACGACTTCCTCCTTCCTTTGCTCAGTCCCTTCACTGACTCATAGTACTTCCAGTTCTTGTCCATTTTCTTTTGGGAGCAGGGTGAAAAGGCAAAGGAAAGGAAGGGAAGGCATTCTGTAAAGCCCATAAGTTAATAATACTGCTTCAACTAATGGGATTTTAAACAAAAGGGAAGAATGCACACACACACACACACACAAAATGGAAAGAATAACTTTTCCATCATGTTCATTCATTAAACAAAAATTGGAGTTCTTGCTATGTGCCAGGAACTCCTTGCCTACATTACCCCTCTTCAGGCCGTGCTCCAGCCCAGGCTGGCCTTTTCCAATCACATCATTGAGACGGCTCTGGGTCCTACAGGACATATCAACCATACCCCTCAAATTCACATTGACTATACTCCTTTGCATTGTTTCATCAAGTCTCATGTATGGTAGGTCTGTCTCTTTAAGGTTAAAAAGTCCTTCAAGGATGGAAAGCATGTCTTACTTTTCTCTTTTGTTCCCCACAGCAGCTAGCACAGTAGTGAATGCATATTGTTACGCTCTCTAAATGCAGGCTGACCGCTTGATGGACATGGGAAAGGGAAGTGAGGTTAATTGGGCTGACTTTGGTTGCTAGGTCTCTGGGAATTCTCTTTTTGTCGAGACTATGTGTCATTTTCTGAAATTCCTCTTCTCCTAGATGGGCCTGTCTGCAGGGATGCCCATACAGTCACAGCGACTCCTCCACCTTCTCATCATCATTCTGTTGGCCCAAATGGGAGATTGCAGTGCACAGTTTGCCAAGAGGAATTGCTGACTCTGTGGTCTTTTGGATGCTTGGTGTGGCTTGTTCTTGCTGAATCCCATCTTGTTATACTCTTTACCATCCAGTAAAAACACTGGTCTTCTTCCATTCCTTCCTCGTCATCTCCCACATCCAATTAATCACCGGTTTTTATCTCACCTAACTTCTCAAGGCATTTCAAATGCAGTCCCTTAGCTTCATCTCTGCTGCCATTACCTTGAGTGATGCCACTGTCACCTCATCGCTAGTTTATCGCAACAGTCTCCTAACTTGTTTCTCTGCCTTGGTCTAGCCCCTTTCACACTGGACCTGCAAGGATCTTTCAAAGATGCAAATCGGGTTACATCACTTCCTACATAACTTCCTTCACTGGTGCTGCATTGCCCTGAAGAAGAAGTCCAAACCTCTTGACAAGGGGACTCAAGACCCTTCTCAGTCTAACACCTACCTCTCCTCAGCCTCACTTCTCACCTTCCTTTGCTTGCTTCCCCCATGTCCTTGTCTCTACCCTGGTCCTGTTTAACTCTTTGCTTCTTGACATGCATCCTTACTCACCTCTGGACCTTCTGAATCATACTTTGGAAATGGTCCACTTGCTTCCCCAACCCTCCACTAGACCCCTCAGCATTAGAGGGCAGAGGTCCTGCCTTATCCTTATGCAAAATAAGAACTCCAAAAATACTACTTATATTCATGGACATTTAAATGAGTTATTGATGTTTTGATTTTACTGCCTTGTGTGCGGTAAAATCTGACATTTATCAGTACTTATTATGCACCAGATTCTGCTTGAAGCTCTTTAAACATAAAAATGTAGTTCATTCTGAGAAGTAGATATTATTACATCTTTATTTTATGCGTAAGGAATCTAAGGTATAGAGAGACTAAGTTACCTGCCTAATGTCATTCAGCGAATAAGCAGTTGAACAGAGAGGACCTCTGTTGACTCTTAACTCATATGCCCTATATTGTTTTGAATTCAAAGCTACTGATGCACTTACAGGGTGTATTGTGGAGGCACGGTTGGGTGAGAGCCAGACTGATTAACAGAGAAGTAGGAGGAGATCCATGGTAACGTGAGAAGGGTCTCTTGAATAATAAGCAGGACACTGGGGAAGGGACTCAGCTGGGCAGGTGAGTGCCCAGTGCACAGCCACTATCAGCCACATATTCTTGGATAATCTTCTGGGACACAGAGAGTCAGTTCAAGAAGACTCGTGTTGAATACTTACTGTTCTGTGTATTGGGGATACCAAAAGTAGAGCAAGACATACATTTTTCAAGATACTTACAATCTAGTGAAATAGACTACACTGCACCGAGAACTGTATAAGCCAAAGCAGACTGAGTGTTACAGTGTAACAGAGAAATGTCAATCCCCCTTCTTGTGATTAACTCACATCTTCATTTCCCTGAAGGCTCGACAAGTCTGGCACTTATTGTGGGGTGGTAGATAGAAAAATGCTAAATTAATCCAGTAATAGGAGTATCAAATTCTCACCATCTTGGATCTAGTAACTGCCAGAAAAATACTAGGAAGATGTTACATCGATGTAGGGAACAGGGAAGGTCCATAGGCCTTCTTTTCCACTATTTTTATATAGTGGGGCTAAGTGAATACCTAGTCCCTGGCATCCTTTCATGCCCTGGCTTTTCAAGGTTTTCTGTAGGACATTGAGAAACATAGGGCTTCTCGAGGCTAAGGACAGGGCTGGGGAGAGTGATGAGGAGCTATCTCAGAACAGACGTTAGCAGAGCCCTTCTCTCCCTGCTGAGAATCATCAAACACGTGCCCGGTGACCACCAGGCAGAGGGACGGAGGCACAGGCTCCAGAGCACAGAGACAATGAGCCGGCCTCCTGGGGGACTGTCACTGGAGACAAATGAGCTTTGCTGGACCAGTGGCCTTTGCTCACTCCAGGGGGATGTGGAGTGGGGAGCTCAGATTAACACGGTGTATAATTAAGGATGGTAGCTGGAGTAGTAGGTCAGATGGTCTGGGCTTTGCATTCTCTTCATGTCACAAGTCCCTAGTTGAGTTTTGTTTTTCTCCAGATATTCATGTTGCCCTGTTGCTTCCCTTGCCACAGCCCACACGTTGTTCTGCATGCCACTGGGGGGATGTGACCTTATCCTCTAGAGGTGGAAAAACTAACCCGTGAGGAAACCACGTGCACCAGTGGCGGATACGGAACTCCCACGTGAGACGCTTCCTCCCCACGCTCACTCTCTCCTGTTTCGGTGCATCCTTTCATGCCAGGAACTAAATCATGGCCACCTGGGGACTTTTAGTTTCTAGAAGGGACAAGAAATCCGATTGGAGCAGGCCTCAGGCCTGCGTTATCAGTGGCCCTCCATCAGGGTGGATGAGGGAGGGGTCCGGGACAGCGCCAGTCTTCTGTCCAAGCGAACCAGGCGGAGGGAGGAAAGAAAGCTGACCGAGCATCAGCCTCGTGTAAAGGCAGAATCTCAAGCATTTGGAACTGTGGAAGAGTTTTTGTTATTTTTTTAATATATATTTTTATTGATTTTTTTTTTGTTTGCTTTAGAGAGAGAGGGAGAGATAGAGACACCGCTCGGCTGCCTCCTGGGGGTGGAGCCTGAAACAGGGGCATGTGTCCTGATCAGGAATCGAACTGGCGACCGCTTGGTGCATGGGGCAATGCTCAGTCCACTGAGCCACACCAGCGGCTGGACAAGAGTTTCTGTCTTAAAGAGAACGGACTAAACAGGGTTCTTGTAAAAGTCAGCATGAATGTTAAGATCATTCAGTTAGTTAAAGAGCACCCTGTCAGGTACCCACCATAACGACAGACACTCCTGAACAGGAAATCTCCAAATCACTTGCCCTAGTGAAGTGGGGGGAGGAAGAGGAAACACTCAGACTGGGTTTTTTCAGCTTCCTGTTCTGGGAGCATGAGATGCAGGTGGACTAAGAAGTGGCGGAGGAGACCTCTGTAAATTCTCCTGAGGTGGCATCATATTGTGGGAGACTGAGCTGGAGGATGTGTGTTTACGGCATAAGGCCTTTAGAGAAATGCTTTTTCCTGTTATTGTAAAGATGCTGTACGTGCTCTGAAAACACCTCCTGGGCGTGAAGCCCTGCCCTGCGTGCCCAGCTGTCTGCTCACTGCAGTCCCATACAGATGAGTTAATTACCTGTGGCCAGAACAGACTTGGAACACAAAGCACGGAAGATGGGAAATAAAGGCTGCCTGTGTGTGTCCCAGTTTCTCCTCGGCTGCGTCACTGTCCCGAAGAGAACTGGGCAATGTCCTATAATCCCAGAATTCTAGGAGGCCTAGGTTTATAGAATTTCTGACTGTGGAGACCTTGAGTAGAAAAGTTATTTAAGCAGAAAAGTGCTTGCAATGTAAGTCACCCACGGGCCAGTAGCCTTTGGGGTAGGATTCGCCATTCTTGCCTTAGGGGGTCTTAAAACTTGAATAAAGAGAAATAGAAGACAAGTCCAGCAAGTGGGACATGATTTTATTTTTGAGCGCATTGAGGTTGGGGAGGGGGGTGCAGAATGGACAAACATTTGGGAATTAAAGGGAACTTAAAGATCGCCAGTTCTATTATCTGCGTTTTTTGTAATGAAAATGTTGACATCAGGCTATCTGTGCCTTGGTAGCGGCGTGCTTTAATTTTTAAGCTGGAGCTCCATGGAAACAGCTTTACCTGTCTCGGGGTGTCAGACACAGCTGCTGGTGACTTCTGCTCTTCATTCCTCATTCCTGTTAGTCTTGTGTCATCATTCTGCCAGTATCGCATGGAAACAAAGGCTTGGTATGCGAGGTGATGATGAGCTGCATCCCCAAAGAAAGTACGTGATACTGGATTGTAAACCCCTAAAGACCAATGACTTTGTTTCATGGGTCTTTTTATCTTTCTCCATACGAACCACTGTCTTTTACATAAATGGAATACTTACAGATGTGCTGATTGAAAATATTCTCGTTGTGAAAAACATATTTAATATTTTCCTCAGTGGCAGGAACAGCGTGGAGGTAGGTGTGGGGACTTCAGAGACAGACTGACTGTATTTCAATCCACCTCAACCAAGTGTAAGCCATTACCTTGGGCAGATGACCAAACTTCTCTGTGTCTTGGTTTTCTTGGCTGGAAACTGGACTGTCAATCATCCCTACCTGCTAGGGAGGTTGTGAGGATTGAGTGAGGTAATATATGCAAAGCACTTAGTGGCTGGCAGAGAAAGTACTTCATGAGCATTAGCTATTACTAGTCAGTATGCAAAGAAGGCTCTCTCTAACTGTTGTTGATAAATGTTCCAGAACAGACATGAATATCATGGCATTACCTGAGCACATCATAAATTAGAATGATTGTTGTAGAGGTCATTAATTCATATCATTCTGGACATTTCTTTGTGCAGAAATATATTTATATAGCTCTTAATCCTCTCTATTGCCTCTTTTTACACTGGGGCATCAAGGTGTTTTTTTTTAACAAGTAAATGGATTTGCTAATCTGGTCACTATTGTCTAGAGTCACAGTCTAATCTGTCTATTGACCTCTTACAAATTATGGGTGAGGAGATCCCAGTGGCTTTCTTCCTCGGGTCCCACCCAGACATCCCATAGATCTGCCTGTCCTTCCTGTCCATCTTCAGTAAGGCTACATGTGTGTTCTTCCCGCATGTTTGCCACCAGGTCAGTCGAATCGGTCCTGACCTCTTGGTCACTGCTCCCTTGTAGCTTGGGGATTTTCTTTTGCTCATCCTTGAGAATCCAGCATGAAACCCATCTTAACTTAAATAAGAGAAATCCACCTTTTATATTTCTACTCATCCATTCATCCAGCCGTCACTTTCTTCATTGGCTCTTCGTCCCTGAGATGTTATTGCATGACTGACCCCTCACTGATACGAGCCGGTGTCCTCACTCTCGTTTTCTTTCCACAGCATGTGCCTCCAGATCTGTGTGTCTGCAGTTTCGTGCTGGAGCAGTCCCTCTCGGTCAGAGCCCTGCAGGAAATGCTCGCCAGCACAGGTGGACATGGCGGCGAAGGGGTGAGTACCTGCCTTAGGGCCGAGGTGGGGGTTGGGACACACCACAGCCCAAAAGTATATACTTCATTTTGTTTCTTGAGTTTTCAACTGGAAAACCTTAGGGGCCTAGAGATGACCCATGTGGAGATAGTAAATCTTTCTCCCTGAGTTTAAATCCTCTTATTTATCAACCCTAATCCTCCTTCCTTTGGATCAACAAACTTCCACCAGAAAATAGAAGAGACCGCCATTGAGGCTGCCTGAGCAGGGCATCAGCTATTCAACCTGCTCCCCTTGCCTGTTCCAAAGCCCAGGCGGAAACATGGAGAGGCTGTGAGGGCCTTGGGGGGAAAGGGGACCTATGTAGCAGGTTCTTTTTTCTTGGGAAAGTCTTCTCAGAGATTTCTGACTACCCCAGTGGAGCACGACCAGGTTATAGCAGTTGGAAAAGATCTCCTGTAGAGTTCAGAGTCTTTGACATGTGCCCAGAACCCCACAGTTGCACTCATGATGAGCAAGTACAGAGCTGTCTTGAGTGTCTCTTCCTTGAGTCAGTAAAATGGTCCCTAAGTATTAAACTGAGGGACGATGTGCCGTATCTCCCCCGTCAGAAGGTCTTTGACCTGAGACTTCAGAATAATGTTTGACCCTTTCTTTCCTTAATGACCCACATCTATTTATATTCATTTATCATCAATTATTTTTATTCTATAGCCTGAATATCTCAAATACTTAAATGACTATCTTTTATCTTCTGGGCTTTGGCTCCTCCTGTGCTTACTGCTCACCACCAACCACCGTTTTTGTTTTTTTTTTCACTCAGCTGTTCAGTGTTCTTTCTAAAATGAAGATCTAATCATTATACTTCCCTGTTTTACAAACCTTGGTCATTTATTACCTTGTGAAAAATTCCAAATTCCTTAGCTAGACATCAACCCCTCCAGGATTTGGTGAGCCCTGCTCACCTTTCCCGCCCCCTCTCTCCCCGCATGCCCCCAGGCCCTCAGGGTTCCAGCTACACTGAATTCCGTTCCTTTCTCACGCATGACCATGCTCTCTCGCCAGTGATCATGTGTGTCAGCAAGTCCCTCCAGTTAGAACAGCTTTCGACTCCTCTCTTCCTGTAGGTAATCTCTCTCTTTCTCCTTCAAGGAGCTAGTTTAGATATTAAGTCTACTGAGAAGCCTCTGCTGACCCTGCAAGTCTGGGATGGGTGCCCTTGCTTGAGCAAAAGTCAGTGACTAGTTCTTATCATTCTGTACGATGACTGCAAGTCTCTTTTCTGTCCTGTACTGGAGAGTAGGCTGCATGTGGGTAAGAACTAGTTGCTGTACCTAGCACAGATTATTCTTACTTGGCTCTAGGGAACTTCTACATAATAAAGAATTCTCTCATTTCTGCTCGAAGAGGCAATGACCGGAGGCTCCAGAGCACCAGTATTTTCCATTTGGGTAATCTTCCGGCTCTTAATGGGATCTCACACAAGCCTTTCAATCTCTTGAGGCCAGTGTGTTCTCATCTATAAAATTAGAATATTTAACTAGTCTTCTGGGGTCCTTCACACTAATGTTTGTGATTCTTCACTTTTTTGGTTTAGAATAAAATGCTTTTGCCAGCCACCTGAAAAGAGCTTTGTTTTATTCCTTAGGCACAAACACGGGTGATTTTGTGTTCTTTTGATGTTCATTGAAGTCTGTGCTCACTCCCCCTTTTCATTGACCTCAGCACCCCATGCTTTCCTCCATAAGCACACACCCTCTCACGTTTCCAGTTTAGTGTAACAAGTTAATTTTTCATTGCTCACTCTTTGTCCAAGACTAATAACTCATCATTTGCAGATATCTTGGCACATCACCACACTCACTGCCAACCAAGATCAGCTCGACCCTGCCGCCTCATGGCCCTAGGATAGAAATTGAGAAAATAGAAGCTACATTAACTAGAGAATTATCTCTTGGGCATTCTGCTTCGTTCAAAAACTTCACTTCAAAGAACTTCTTTTTCTTTATCATTTAGCTTGAGTGGTTCATGGAGTCCTGTAGATGACAAAGCAAATTAAAAAGTTCTGGTTATAATCCCTGCTCTTCTTTGCTGCCAAGAACTTAATAGCCTCAACTTTGTCTTAAAAAAAGAACAAATACGAATTCATTTTCCAAATAGAGAGCAAAGACCAACTTAATAAGGTTGACTACTTAATTTGGGAACATATGAATAAGACTTCCCATAATTACCAGCCATGTTATAGCAGAAGCTTATTCAATATCGCTATATATTTCAGGGACCATCTTTAACATAGACTATGTCAAAACCAATACATTCAGTCTTATTGGGGAATTTATTCTCTTTGAAGACTCAAGTCCAAAATAAATGATTCTTGATATCTTTATTATTAAATATTAAATTAGATAACAATGATCACCATGGTAGGTCAGACTGAAATTTACCACGTGTCTTATTGCCTTTTTGTGCTATTTTACCAAACAAACAAACAAAAAAGATCTAATAGTTATTTTCCATCTTGACACTATTATTATTATTAACTGGAGATCTTAGAGTTAGAAGGAAGGGACTTGAAAAGAAAGCTGGAGTAAGTTGAGACAGTGTACTCTTTTTAAATGATTAGGATTCTATTATTCATTGGCAGCTCCAATAATTAGTTACCTGGACTGCAATTCAGTAACTCTCCCCCTCTGGGAACTCTGTCACAGTTCTATCCAGGCTCTCTGTCTTTATTATGAGAAGTAATACTTGTATCTAACCTCTTGAGTGGGATTGTTTTCCTTTTCTGAGGTGATTGCTAAGCACACTTACTATTAGAAATTAATTTTGGTAATATTCAGCAGGGAAGAAAAAGAAAAAGAGGGAACATAAAGAAGGAAATGAGTTAACATTACAGACCATAATGATTCTCTGGGGAGCCTGGGGAATGTTTAAATGGAATGACACCTTCTTTGCATGCTGGTCCCTTCTGTTTGGAAGTAGGTATCTACTGCATTTAAATAGATATTACGTTCACTAATGATCATAACTGCCACCAAACGGGATGCTGTGATGAGTATGAATTTTTCCTTCCAGCCATAAATTGGTCCTTGTGTGGTGTGTCTGTTCACTGCTGTGCTGCAACGGAACATTTTTTAAAAGTGACTTCACTTGTTTATTCACCTTATGAGTGCACAGAAGTCCTTTTGCAAGGATTTACAATTCTGCAGGGATTCTTCTTGCTAACAAAGAAAACAAAGATGTCTAGCTCCACTTCACAACAAGAGTTTATTATTGAAATGTCCTTAGCCACAGCCAATAGCACGAGGGACCCAGCTATATGTTGAAAAGGAGACTAGAGGATGAGGAGGACCTGGGGGCAGAGAATGCTTGGTGCCCCTCAGAATCCACACTAGTTAAACTCGTCCTTGGGTCACTTGAACTCCGATTAAATTTTATCTAATTTTATTCTAGGGGAAATTGCCAACAGATTGATACTTGGCACTGTGGCCAATTAAATGTCTGGAGTTTGAAGTACAATCCCTGCTTGCAAATGTTAAAGTATTTTCGCATTTTTGATTGATTGGACTGACAGTGTGTGAAATACCCAGCCACCTTTGGCAGGACATGGGGCTACAGGAGATGTCACCATCTCCCTCTGAGTCCTCATTCCCCATCATCCTATAGAAATGACTGATGATAGAGCAGGCAGCATTGTAGCAAGAAAAGGTCATTCTTCAGAGTCAGAGATATGTTTTCAGTCCAGCCTATCCTGAACCCGGAGACCTCTGGGGCAAACTGTTTGTCCTTTCTGCACCTTACTTTTCACACCTTTAAAATGCAACCTGTCCCGTAGGATTGGGTGAGAAGTAAATACGTGCCTACAAGTGCCTGGTGGGGGGGGGGGAATGAATATTGGTTCCTCTTTTCTTCTCTCATTCGCTTCCACCTGTCACAGGTCCTTCAGGATCTACTCATAGTCAAAGGAAGGAGAGGTCCATGCTGCACGCCAGGTGCATGTTACATCTCGGGCTGTACAACTACAAATGAGTTTTGACATGAACGGGCATAATGCTCCGAAGGAAGAAAGGCCTTGACAACAAAATGACCAGCCGCCCTCCTTCTGATAAGGGCTCTGGTTTTCTCTAAAAGTTGACGTAATCATTGGCAGACTTTTACTATTAAAAAAAGGAACGTGAAATATACCTATAGAAATAATTATAATTGATGTTATGGCTGCCACATTTATGCTACACTTTATATGACACGTAAGCGCACATAACATCATGAACACGTAAGATCATGCTTGAGTTGAGATGCTGGAATATCTAGAATGTCGACACACCTTGATTGGGAAATGTGACCTGGGAAGATGATATTTCTGCAAGTATCTTTCTCACAGATATACTCACTGAGAGGCGGTTCCTTAATTCCCTGACTTATTTATGTGAAAGTCCCGTTAACCCTAAAAAGGAGCTTTAGGCTCCTGTCATTTGCCCTGTCCTTAGAGTGGCAATACTACACATGGCACAGCTGCTGGAGAAATGTACCTACAGCATGGCACATTTGTCACACCTGAGGATGCTATGCCTTCTGAGAAGCTAGGAGGTTGTCTCCTGGCATCATGTGACCTTGTAAACAATCACTGTGACCTCAACATTGTGCTGTATTCATGTAAAGGTCCATAAAGGACATGTCATGAGATACTTTGCAGCCAAGTTCAGGACATTCACCCATCTTATCAAGTCACAGATAAGTTGGTCACAAAAATGTGACATCATCATTAAAAAAAGAATATGCTAAAGAAGCATCTACCCCGACATTGTTATGTAATGGACAAATCAAAATAGATGCTGATGAGGGGAATTTGTGTAAAGGTTGAACTCCAGCTGTGTCCACATTGAGAGACCTTGTGTTCAACTCATCGAGAATAAGGAAGGGTAATAGGATCCCTACCTCTTGGTTCCTGGGGCCCTGAGCTCCCACCATCCCTTCTACATTACAGAAGAGAGGGGATGCCTCCATCATCCAGACTTAGCCTATCATCTGAGGCTTTTGCCTTCCCTTCATAATTGTCAGACAAGAGCCAAAATGAGAATGTATTTTGGTATGTGTGTGGGGAGTGAACAAGACTGTTGGAGGAACTGTGTTCATAATTCTAAATAAATCCCATCCCCATAGACATTTTTTTAAAGAGGGAAATCATTGAATGAGTCAAATCTAACAGTAGCTATCAATTACGCCTTAGAATAGGACATAACATTTCCTTCAGAGGAAAAGTACAGTCACTTCTGCGTGTATCATGATGTAATCCCAGGACCTGTCCGTGCACTGGGGGGAGCCAGGATGCACCAAAACGGCCCCATTAGGTGTTCAAGTCTGAACTTTTGCATGAGTTGGTGAAAAGCTCTGCATTAAGCTCCCCAACTGTCTCTTTGGTGCCCCAGTCAGGACTTCCCCAGCCCAGGGCCAGCATCCAGCAGCCTGGGGTCATTACCCCTGCCTACTGCCTAGTCTGTGAGAACTGTATACTGTGGTGTTAAATCCTCAGGCTGCTTGGCTTGACCCTGTTTTTCTTTTAAAAGGGAGAAAAGTAGCTCTCTGATTTTGGATGCTTCCATTTCTTTTTTTACTCTATGGCAGATCATCCTCGACTGCTACAAAAATAATACTTGGTATTTACAATCTAACAACCAAGTCTACCTGGTGTAATTGCTCTTACATGTAAAAGCTTAGGGGGTTATGTGTCAAAAACTACTCTTTAAAATCTGCCCTGGGGCCCAGCCAGTGTAGCTCAATGGTTGAGCACTGACCCATGCACCAAGAGGTCACCGGTTCGATTCCCGGTCAGGGCACATGCTCAGGCTTTGGGCCCAATTCCCAGTGGGGGGCATGCAGGAGGCGGCCGCCAGTCGATGTTCTCTCTCATCGATGTTTCTATCTCTCTCTCCCTCTTTCTTCCTCTCTCTCTAAAGACAGTAAAGAAAAAAAAACTTTAAAATCTGCCCTGGGTTCGAGTTCACCTCTCAGACTTGCTTCTAGGAGGCAGCCTGTTCTGGTGACAAACCTTGGGGTCAGGAGGTTTGGGTTTCATCCTCACACTGAACCAACTGGAAGTTTGATTGTGGGCAAAGCTCTCCCCTCCTCCGGGCTTTGGTCTCGCCATCTCTAAATGACTGTATCACTTAGATGCAGAAGGACTTGCTCCTGTCTGTGAAGGTCGCAATGCACCAAGTTAAAATGGAAAAGGGTCACCACCTCATCTCCTCTGGAGTGGCCCGCGACTACAGCCGACCACCGATTAGCTGTGAAAATGCCAGTCTGTTTGTGTTAGCCGTTATTCCTGAGACCCGGGCTCCCGTCAGTTTAGGTAGGATGAATCAGTGGGTTTACTTTCTTTCTGCCTTGCTGTGGACAAAGAGAATGGTCAGCAACCCGAAAGCACCCAGTGAGGACTATATAATCTTATAGTTTGTTGGCGACATGAATCTCCTGTAAATTTTCTGGTGGGAGGACAGGGGGTGCATTCCGTAGTGTTGACAGACTGTCTTCAGAGCCAGGCACTGTTTTCAGAAATTAAATAATCACGAGAGGCCTCCAAACGAAGGTGTTTAATGCATTTTTTTCATAGACCGAACTGCCATGAAACACATGTCTCTTCTCTTTCTCCCTCCCCCTCCTTATAGTTCTTTCTCGTGTTATGCTGTAATTTTAGGATTTTATGCTGAAATAATGGATTTTAATGTTTCTCTGAGAAGCTGATACTTAAGAAAATGTACGCAAATGGCTCATTGTTGAACTGACCTTTTGATAACATGATGTCTAATTAATATCTGGTATGCCATCTGAAAGACCTTACTTCGTGGTAAGAAAGCCCCTCTTTGGTATGAGAAAACTCCAATTGACTAAAGTATTGCTAAGGGAAAAAAATCCCAAATCATCCAATGTAGGGACTGACCATTTCCTTTAGGTGGATTTTCTTGCATAAATGTAATTTTAAAAAAGTGCTACAGACAGATTTAGACAACAGCATATTGCTTGCTTGCTAGTTTCCTGATGACATCAGCACTGTACCGGGAAAAGAAAGTAAACGCAGACTTTGGCATCTAATTCTACTGCTGGCTTCTAACTAAAATAACATACTCTCCAGGTAGCAAATCCACCCCCTTGTCCTCATTGGGTTTTCTTCTCTGTAGTATCAGTAGATTCCTCAAATTATTTGGAAGCTTTCAGCAAGACCTGCGCCCACTAAAACATCCACCGACTGTTTTGTTTCTGATTTTGCTAGCTCAGGGACCTCTCGGGATGGGTATGTTATTCACTCCTTCAATACACACCTACTTTGCATGGAGCACTCTGGCTTCAGCTGTATTGGTAATGAACTGGGCCTATCCCTTGTGAGAGTTCAGGGCAGTGTCTATTCTTTGTGCCTCTGCAGTTTAAGAAAGCACCACACACTTCAGTCTTGTGGAGTTAGAGGGGGCTGTACACTTCGAAATTGGTTTCCTTGAAGCTCACGTGAAATTGTAACTCTGCAGTTAAGAAAACGGCTTGCCTGTGGAGTCTGGTTTCTTTCCCCCTTCAAGACACTAAAAATTGTTTTTAAAAGTCTCTGTTTTATTGCCCTGACCGGTTTCTCAGTGGTTAGAGCATCAGCCTATGCACCTAAGGGTCACAGGTTCAATTACCGGTCAAGGGCCCGTACCTGGGTTGCAGGTTCGATCCCTGCCCCAGTAGGGGCACTTGCAGGAGGCAACCAATCAGTGTGTCTGTCTCATATCGATGTCTCTCTCTCTCTCTCTCTCTCTCTCTCTCTCTCTCTCTCTCTCTTCTTTCCCCCATCCCTTCCCCCTCCTTCCCTTCCACTCTCTCTAAAAATCAATGGAAAAAGTGTCTTCAGGTGAAGATTAACAAAACAAAAAAAGTCTCTCTTCTTTCCTCTGGATATGGTCTATGGCCCATGGCCATAGGTTTTGACTTGGAAAGATGACAAGTGTGCAGCTTGGCCTTAGTCCAAGCGGCTCGGTGCTGCAGACCTCTCCCAGAGCTACCGTGCACCTCCAGCTCTGCCCTCCGTGACGCTGGAATTCATCATGGAAATGGAAAAAGCCAGCTCGATCTTCTCCCTTTCTCACGCGACATCCCCAGAGTGAGCCACCAAAAGAATTCAACGTTAATTCCAACGGTTGAGAACACCATTAAGTTTAACTAGCCCTTTACCTTTCTTCATATCCCGAGTAGAAGCATTTCCCCGTGAATGAACCCACAGAACTAACTTTTAAAGCTCCAGACTCTATCAAATGCCCCCTCCCCGTTTCTGAATATAGCGCTTCAGCTTTAGTGGAACTGCCTCTTCGTTGGTGAGTTTCTTTTCCTTCTGAAGTTGGTGCCTCATATTCCAAATTGTGATCCTGGTGTTGTTTGGCAGATGTGATAACACAGAGCTTTGCTTATGTGACCCAAGCCCTGGAGTTCTTTTCATTCTTGCTGTGGACATTCGAATGCTCTTTAGCATGGTCATGTCATGATGACTCCAGTCATCTTAGAAAGCTTGAGCTCCTTCTCAAGGCTGGACGAAAGGTGATTTCTGTCTGTGTGTGTGTTTAAAATGTAATTACGAGAAAGTGTAAAGATTTTTATGAAAGTTTCTTAGAGTAATGAGAAGGGCTTGGGGTGTCTAAGCTTCCACTAGCATATACTAAATAGGTAAATAGCGCTATTTTGGGGGGAGGGGTGTTTTGATGAGAGATTGTGCAGAAATTTTTAAGAAAAAATAACTTTATTTGGAGGACAGGGGCAGAGATGGCTTGTAAAAATGGATCTCAGCTGCATTTTTAGGAACATGTTTTTAATTCTAAATGGTAAGGTATTTGAATTGGGGGAATATCTTTTATTTTAAGAGGCCTGCTAACCTTTCACAAGGGAAGCCCATCTGGAATTCAAGAAATTCTGGGAGAACAGAAACCTTTCAATTTATTTATTAGACTTCTCCTTTGACCGTGTGATTTCCTTTTCATAGCTACCATAGTTTCAAGTACATATTTGCAACGACTCTTGAATAAACTAGAAAAGACTCCAACTCAGGTCCATCTCGCGACAGGCTAAGGAGAGCACGTCTTTGGGTACTCTGGTAAAGAAAAGTAAGTGGGTGCCAAGGAGATGCTGATCTCACCTGGCATTTGAATCCTCACCGGAGTGAAACCCTTGTGTCCAGCACCCAGCCCTGCAGTGGCTGCTGTCCAGCCTTAGCATGGAAGGACCTGAAATGATCAGGTGGCACCAGTGGAAAGAGAGCGAGAATAAGAACAAGAATGTTGGGGGACTGAAGGGTCCAAAGGCCTCCCTCTCTGCAGAGGGGGAGGAGGAAGCCGGAGGCAGAATCAATGCTTCTGCTTTTATCTGGCATCTCCCAAGGCTCATTTTATTTTTTCAATTATAGTTGACATTCCGTAGAACTATGATTTCCAACTGTTCTCATGGCACAATAAACTAATTACTAAATGTCTGTGGCACACCAAAAAATATCTTTTTTTTTTTTGCCAATTTGACCAAAAAAAAAAAGTATAATTTTGACTCATCGATCCCAGATGGCTGTGGTTGTGCTGGCTGCTGTCATTTTTTTACTTGACAGTCTCAGGGAAAAGAGGTCAGTGCCCCTGACTAAATAGTCAGGTGTTACATGTTTTACACATTCTTGCAGCTCACTGGTTGAAAATCGCTGCCCTATAACATGGGTTTAAAGCATACACCATAGTGGTTAGACATTTATATAAGTTATAGGATGACCCCTCCCCCAATAAGTGTAGTACGAACCTGATTCTTAGCTGGTACTGAGGCGGGAGAGGGGCAGTGCTGAGCCTGGTCCCCCCGTCCTGAGATATCACCCTGGTGGGAGCTGGGCATTCCGGCCTGGGCACCGCCACTCTCTGGGCCCTCTGCCCTCTGCCCTCTGCAAAGTGTGGGCTCTGAACTACATTAGAAGCTCCTAAACGTCTTTGGACGCTGTCCCAGGACCAGTGTCTGTCCTGGAGGAAGGATTCGGAAGTCATCAGGGGAATGAGGAAATGAAGACAATGTAGGACTTGTTTCATTAAGCTAACTTTACAAATGGGAAGATCTGCCTTTCATTTCCTGGGATTGTGTCCTTTTTAGTAGTATCGTAAGTATAATGGCCATAAAGTCGGCTTTTGGTTGTGGTGTGTTTGGAAATTACAGTGATAGTGGAGGTGACGGCTTGCTTGCTTTTTCTTAGAGTCCTTTTGGGCGAAATGTAAATAGGCAACTACGCTGATCAGTTGATCAGTTTTGCTCCTGTTGAAACTGCACCGGATCTTGAACTCGTCACAGCATGTGGACTTGTGTTCTAAGTAGTTTACCCAAACACAAGACACATGGTTTGGCTTAAAAACTGTTGATTTACTTTTTTTTTTATGAAACTGAGATACTCGTGGTGCCCTGGTTGGTTTAAGTATTCACATCTTTCTCCGCGATGGAAGGGAGAGGAAGGGACTCTGGGCACCAGCTGTGCCTGCTGAGAGGAACGTGGACCCAGCAGGTCAATCACAACCACCTGCTGCCATCTCATAAAGCATGTGACGCTGCCCCCCTCCCCCCCTTTGCGCTTTTCGGCTTTCGTGGTGGAGCGTGGTGGGCGGGAGAGCCAGGCTGCTCTAAAGAAGGAGATAAGAGCTGTTCCAGGGTCCACGCAGCCAACACCAGGAAAGTTTGTGCTGAAGAACAGTCTTTAGGAATTGGCTTGAGAAGGTGCTCCCTCTCCTGCGTCCCATGAGCCCTGCTGTCCGGGTGGGGGTGGGCTAGTGATGGAAACCTGTGGGATAGCCACTCCTGAAAATACCTGTTTGCAGGTCTTTGGCGAGATATTACAAAGGTGAATGGAATGCATTACGTATGTTTTTTTAAACTATGTGTGTGTGTGTCTTTCAAATAGTTGTTTATTTTCTAAAGTGTATGACTAGCTATGGCTCTTGAAATTTTCAGAATTGCGGCTGGGGCGCAGGATCTCCAGGTTTTGTCTTCTCAGTACAGACAGCTAACCAATCCTGATGACTGCGGCATCTCCAGGCTGAGCGCGCTGTGTGCCGATTCTCTCAAACTCCACACGGCACTTTGCACTTGTGGTTCGGGACACAGAGATGAGGAGAGAGAACTGCTTTGCCCCAGAGTCTTAGAACTGTCCCCTCCCCCGGATTCAACCCTGGTAGCTGTATCCTATGTCCTGCCCTCGTGCCAGCTTGATGAAGAACTGTGTGCAAACCCTGAGCCAGTGTTAGTTACACAAATCTGGGGAATAATGACCTGATGTGATATATCTCAAATTCATGTTCTTTCTCTCAGCCTTTTCACTGGGTTCAATAACATGTTTCTCCACCTATTTAATCAAGAGATTCCAATAGTGGAGAAAATAGAGGGTGAATATTGAACAATATTCAGAACTTCTTCTCTGCCCGGGGTTGTACATTCTGGGGTGGTATCGACTCCCTGTTCTTTTCCTGCAGCCCACGCAGGTGGGCCTCACCTGGGGAACGGTCTGAGCAGTGGACTGTCCTCTGACCGCAGACCATGGACCCTGGCCACCAGGAGAACGAGTAACTGCTATTTCCCAGCTCATTTTTCCTCTGGAGCAGACACTGGGATGTGCAGGGCAAGCGGCATGTCCACATCAGTGAGTTACTGGGGACACTGACCTCAGGCACCGCCAGTGGGCGAACAACAGGACTCGGTGTCCCGGGCTCTCTCAAGAACACAGCCTCAAGTTACCCTGTGTCCATGGAATTCCAGTTCCTCTCTCATCGCCTGCCTGTTCCTAGGAAACAAATCCCTTTTCCGTGTCTCTCCCCCAGGTGGAGCCTCCTAGGCCATGCTTGCTTCACCTCTAACCCTATTACTTCCCTGGCAGTCCTTGATTAGATCTTATCAGAGGGGGCTGTTTCCCAAGGCAACCTGGAGTGAGGAGTTCACGTGTTAATTCCTGGTGCTAATAGGTTCAGTTCCAACTGGTCTTTTGTTTCACCTGATTTCTCTGTGCTGGCAGGAATGCAAAATGCTCCTCAGCTCTGCCATCCCTCCCCATCTGTCTGTCTGTCCATAAGGACTCACTGACTGTGCCCACGAATACATTAACTTCATTTCAATCTTACGAATAAACCTTGGCATTTTTCTTTCTTGTGAATAACAAATAGCACTCAATATTTCTCCACATTTACACGTGTTTTCCAAACGTATCACCCTGTCTAAAAGGAATCTGAGGCTCTTTAAGTAACGGTTTCCCTTTGGTCAACAGCTCTGTTGTACTGTGCTGTTCTTTATCGATTTGACAGCACGCATGGAGTGTCTACTGTATGTCATCCCCATCCCCTGGTTTCATGACAGTTTCCTGGGCGTTAAGGAAGCTCTTCCTTGATTCTTCAAGCTGCATAAACAGCTATAGATGCATATTGATTACTTACAGTGGTAAGTTACCAGGAATTTTTATAGCTGCCCTGGCCCAAGTGTGTCTGTCCCTCTGACTGTCCATCATACCGTGGACTCTGTCAGTAACATATTTGCTTCTTCAGGTTTGGGGGGGGGGGGTCACTGACAGTCAGCAATAGTGTTGCCCAATGACAACAACTACAGTGTTGTTGGTTTTATTGAGATGCAATTGACATACAGCACTGTATAAGTTTAAGGTGTACAGCATAATGACTTGACATACATATATTGTGAAATGACTCCTGCAATAGGTTTAGTCTTTCTTTCACTACCTCATATAGTTACAAATTTTTTCCTTGTGATGTGCACTTTTAGCATTTACTGTCTTAGCAGCTTTCTAATATATCATACAGCAGTGTTACCTATAGTCGTCATGCTGTACATTACATCCCTGTACTTACTTTTTAAAAATTATTTTCTTTATTGATCTTAGAGAGAGGAGAGGGAGAGAGAAATAGGAACATCGATGAGACAGAACATTGATTGGCTGCCTCCTGCATGCCCCACACTGGGGATTGGCCCACAACCTGGGCATGTGCCCTGACTGGGAACCAAACTGGCGACATCTTGATGCATGGGTCAATCTAACCACTGAGCCACATCAGCCAGGCACATCCCTGTACTTATTTATATTGTAACTGGAAGTCTCTGCCTTTTAACCACCTTCATCCAATTCCCCCACTCCCCACCCCTCCCTTCGTAAACACAAATATGATCTCTTTTTTTGTGAATTTGGGTTTTATTTAGATTCCACATATAAGTGATATTATACAGTATTTGTTTTTGTCTTATTTCACCTAGCATAATGCCCTCTAGGTACATTAGTCTGGTTGCAAATGGCAGGATTTCCTTAGTTTTTGTGGCTGAAGAGTATTCCGCTGTATAGATATGCCGCATTTTGTTTCTCTGTTCTTCTGTTGGCAGACTGTTTCCGTGCCGTGGCTATTGTAAATGCTGCAGTGAACCCGGGGGTGCAGATATCTCTTTGACATAATGTTTTCATTTCCTTTGAAAATACCCAGAGGTGGAAGTTTTGGCTCAGATGCTGGTTCCATTTTTAATTTTTTGAGGAATCTCTATATCATTTTCCATGGTGGCTCTACCAATTTACATTCCCATCAATGGCGCACAAGGGTTCTCTTTTCTCCGCATCCTCACCAGCATTTATCTTTTATCTTTTTCATAGTTGGCATTCTAACAGGCCTCAGGTGATATCTCACTGTGGGTTTGATTTGCATTTCCCTAATAATTACTGATGTTGAGCATCTTTTCATGAAATTCTTGGCCATTTGTTTGTCTACTTTGGAATAATGTTTATTCAGGTCCTTTGCCCATTTTTAAAATTTTACTTTGGATTCTTTTATTATTGAGTTATCTGAGTTCTTTATATATTTTGTATATTTAGTATCTTATCATATATATGATTTCCAAATATTTTTTCCCATCCTACAGGTTGCCTTTTCATTTTGTTGATTGTTATTTTGATGTGCAGAAGCTTTTACATTTGATGTAGTTCCACTGTTAATTTTTTTATTTGGTTGTTTTGCTTTCAGAGTCATATCCAAAAAATTATTGCCAAGACGCATGTGAATGGGAGCTTTTTTCTATGTTTCCCTCTAAGAGTTTTATGACTCCGGTCTGGTCTTATGTTCAAGTCTTTAATTCATTTGAGTTCATTTTTGTGAGTGGTATAAGATTGGAGTCTAGTTTCATTCTTTTACAGGTGAAGATTCAATTTTCCCAGCACCATTTATTGAAAAAACTCTCTTCTCTGTAGAGGGTATTCTTGGTTCTCTTGTCAAATATTAGTCGATTGTCTATGCATGGGTTTATTTCTGGGCTCTCAGTTCTGTTCCATTTATCCATGTTTCTGTTATTATGCCAATATCATACTGTTTTAATTACTGTAGCTTTATAATATAGTTTGATATCAGGAAATGTGATGCTTCAGCTTTGTTATCCTTCACCCCCCATTCCCACCCCCCACACACCCCACCTAAGGATTGCTTTGGCTGTCTGGGATCTTTAGTAGTTCCATACAAATTTTAGTAGTGGTTTTTCTACTTCTGTGAAAAAAAAAAAAAAATGCCTTTGGAATCTTGATAGGGATTGCATTGAATCTGTAAATTGCTTTAGGTAGTGTGAACAGATTAACTATAATAATTCTTCCAATCTATGGACACAGGATATCTATTCATTTATTTGTGTCTTGTTCAATTTCTTTTATGAATCTCTTGTATTTTTCAGTGTAGAGATCTTTCACCTACTTGGCTAAATTTATTCCTAAGTATTTTATTGTTTTTGAGGCTATTGTAAATGGGATAATTTTCCTTATTTTATTTTTTATTTTTAGATATTTTGTTATTTGCAATGTTCTTTTCAGTACCAAGATGTCATATTGCATTAATGGCAACTACCAAACTCACTGGGGAAAAAAAAAAATTTCCAGCCATTGAAGGAGGCAAGCATCAGCACAACTGAGATTTAGTTTTGTTTTCTTTTTGGTTATTTTTTTTCAAATTGTAAACCACATGTGGTATTTCTGAGCCTCTCCCCTCCTCCTCGCACAGAGTGCAGGTGCTAATTTTAATGTGCTTTCTTCCCCTTGCCCATAAAGCTTGCTCTGGGTTCTCGCAGCTCAGGGGAAGTTGGGTTTTACTGCCATTCCCAGTAGGTTATCCTCCTGATGTCAGGGTGATGCGTTTACTTCCTGCACGACGGGGAGGAAATAGCTCAGAGGGTGCTTGTTCTATCCAGATCCCAGGTGCCGTTCACAGATCAGCAGAGGAGACATTTTTTTTCCAAAAAAACTTTTATTTTTCTCTTAGACCTAAGGGAGGCCTCTGAACAGTAGGTTTTAGAAAGCAGCTATGCAAATTGCACCGCCCAAGTGTTAGGTGAGGCAAAACATCTCAATGAGACACTAACCTTGCAGACAGAGAAAAGGAGAAGGTTGCGTGTAAGAAGGCAGAATGCAGAAGTTCACCGCCGACAGCCAGGGACAGAGAAACCAGGATGAGGACAGCAGATTGGAAGTGACTGGTTGGAGGAGGGAAGCAATGAGAGGAGAAAGGTAAAATCCCTTCCCCTGATCTGCTCTGTTCTTTGCCATCAACCACATCTCTTCTCAGGCCCTGTAGAGTCCAGTCTGTGGCTGAGACCACCCAGAAAGGGTCTAGCTGATCTCGGATGCCATAGGGATGGGTGGATCTAGGGGTAAATGTCGTGGGCATGGAACCCTTCCTCTGTGGAGTCAGAATTATCTAGAGCCCTTCCCACATAGACTTCACAGAAGAAACTGGCGTCTTTCACGTCTATGGCAGCAGAGCTAGAAGAGAGACAGGGTCGAACGTTAGCCTTAGAGCTACCAAGAACAAGGGGACACAACCATGTTTTTTCTTTGCCTCAGTGGGGTTTCTGGAGAAATGCTTAAAGGAAAAATCAGTCAGTGGTCCAGAACAAACGTTCTGAGAACAGAGAAGTAGTACTTGCTGACTGTAAGCATCATACCAATATCCTGGATAAAGGGTCCGCTGTGGCTCGGGAAGGCCCAGAGGGACGGCTCTCGAGCCTGGCGGTGCATCTGAATTACCTGGAAGCCCCCGGCCCCACCACAGACCTGCCAAGGGGATCTTAGGGAAATGACCCAGCCTTTGGGCTGCAGTTTGTTTTTTCTTGTTTTGTTGTCGTTTTTAAAGCTGCACCAGTGATTCTCAGAGATAGCTGGGATTGAGAACCACTTTTCTAGAATCAATCCATGAGAGGTTCAGAATAATTGTGCCATTGCCCTCCGAACAGTTTATGGTCCATGGGCAGGGGGAAAGTATTAGGAGTAACGGTTCTCCTGTCCGTCCATAGGCTCCCCCCGCCACACACACACACACACACACACACACACACACACACACACACACACACAAACACATACACACACAGCTCTGAGAATCAGCTCTCCACCCAAGGCTACTTCTACCTCAGTGAAAGATCAAGCGTTTGTTTGTTTGTTTGTTTGTTTGTGTTTTTCTTGGAAAGATAAACTTGGCCCTGAGCTTATTATGTGGATAGAGAGAGAACAGGATAAATCGATCACTATCTAGCAAGACCATAATTGGGAATAGAGCAAAGGGGATTAGAGGATTGAAAGAAAGAGAAACTGTGTTGACAAAGGACATCCTGGAGAGAGAGAAAAATAAGCTAAGGTGTGCAGGAGTGAGGAAAGAGGGTCAAACAAAAGACATAATCAGGTGCATCTTCTTCCTTATAGCTCACATGGGGAGACTTGTTTGTGTAGGACTCAACTGCAATTTTTTTTTCTTTTTATTGATTTTTTTGGAGAGCAGAAGGGAGAGGGAGAGAGAGAGAAACATGGATGAGAGAGAACATCGGTTGGCCGCCTCCTGCATGCCCCCACTGGGGATTGGGCCCACAACCTGGGAATGTGTCCTGACCGGGAATTGAACCTGTGACTTCCATGGGTCAATGCTCAACCACTGAGCCACACCGGCCAGGCAACTCAATAGCAATTTAATGATTTTTAAAAAAATGTATTCCTATTTTATAATCCCCAGAATGAATAGTGAATTTTTTTCCTAGAGAGACAATAGATGAGAGATAGTGTCTGAATTTTTAGGTCAAGGTACTCTGAGCTTTCTGATGTTAAACACTTTGTAGGAAATAGTCATTACTATTTTTCACCATGGATGGAAGGAAATGATGGGGCAGAGTTCTGAGTCCGGACCCCAGGTGGCCGCTGGCCCACCGTTCCAGCAGGCCTGGCGAGCGTGGGTGCTGCAAATCGAAACCCGAGCAGCGACTGGAAAGGGAATCTGGCTGACAGGGTCCTTTCATGTAAAGAATGAACTTGGCAATGTCAGTTTCTTAGAAACCTGGGAGAAAGAGGGGGAATTAATTCAGAGAAGAAAATAATTGCTTTACCTCTTTCCAAAAATAATTGCTTTACCTCTTGTCATCGAGGTAAATGTCATTAATGCCCTGACAAATGCCTGCTACCAATGTGCTCTTTTCAGAGAGACCGTAATAAGAAGCGTGTCGGAGCCGCCATCCTGGCTGTGGGTTCCCTGCGGCATCTCTGTTCAAAGAGAAACGCAGATGCATCTAGAGGGACCCTGCGTTCCGTTTGGAGGCATCCCAACAGCCACCTTTGTTCCCTCAATGGAGGATGTTGACTCCTGTTTCAGAACCAATGTTTGTAAAACCCCAGGCCTAATGGGAACCTCCAAAAGCCATTTCACTCATTCCCCAAACACCGTGGATTGGGAAAGAGAGGAAGGAAAATGGTTGCAGGCGTCCACTATTGTCACAAATCAGAAACTCTTATTTGCAAAGACTTGGAAGGCAGGGGTTCCTCAGTTGTCTGCGGTCATGCATTCAGGGATTAAGTCTGCACCATCCAGGGACTCTCCCTTCCCGTGGCTTTGCAGGGGTGAGGAGCGTCCGGCCTGAGGGCCATATAAGGCCCTGAAAATCAATACCAGCGAACACCACACGCCTCACCAAATTGCCGTATTTGGTCAGGCTACTTTTTAAGTTGATAATTGTGTATGGCCTGTGAATGATGTTATGCGTATCCGAATGGCCCTTGGCAGGAAAAGGGCTCCCCACCCCTTCAAGGGCTCACAGGAAACAGTGAACTCAGAGACACCTCTGCTGTCCCTACTTCATCTGAGCCATTGCTCAAAGTTTGCTGACCCCTGGGCCAAATCTGTGCAAAAGAGAAGCCATAGGGACATTTTCCTGGGAGGGAGTTTTCCTCCTCGCTGCGCAGGTTCTTGCTAAAGGTGGTGCTCATGACCCAGACCTTCCGGTTTCTTAGATCAGGCTCTGGTCTTGTATCGTCATGTCCTGAGATATTTCCATGTGCCCCCGAAATGAATGGCATGAACAGACATGAACTTGCCAGAGTCTTCTCAGCCAGGATAAAATAATTCTAGGTGCTTCCAAGAAGGTGGATTGGCTGAGTTCAGTGAAATATAAACCCTGCCAGTGGTAAATTTGGCCTCCGGTGGTGGGTGGGTGGATTATTTGGTTTTGCCTATTTTCCCCTGTTAACAGTGAAAGAAAGGACGGAGAAGAGCCTGCCTTTGAGAACAGCCTTTGGAGCACCCACGCTTTGGTCCTGTGCTCTGCAGTGATGGGAGTGGGCAGCAGAGGGTGTGGAAGGCGGGGCTCCCTGGACTCAAGGTCACCCTGCTGACCTTGCAGCAAGCGCACGGCCGCGGGGGCAGCAGTGACCGCCATAGGTCTCTGCCACCCAGACTTCGCCCTCTCTCCTTGGGGGCCTGTTGTGCCTTGCAGCCTCTGACATGCGGGCCCTTGTTTTCCGTAAGGCGTCTGGGGAGACTGCCGTGATCCCTGACACGGGGGACGTGGGCTGTCAGCCGGCACACTTTCCTCATCTTCTCTGAACGTCACTGAAATTCCGTCTCATAATTTTATTTTAAAAGGCGTCTCAAGAGGCCCAGGAAGGATGCCAAGGGCACGGCCTCCTTTCAAGTGCATTTATCTTCAGGGCCTGCGCTTTCCTGCTTGGCTCGCCCCAAAGCCCTTGAGGGAATTTCGCCCCGATGATGTGGCTTTTCCGTGGCCAAGGGCTCAGCAACCTCTGAGTAGGTGTTTAGATCCCTACGAACCACCCCATTGCATGTAGGAAATCAAGGGTATCAAATTTTTAAAAAGATATCTTACACCTGTCTAGTGTTTTTGTGTCCCAGGGTGGGGGCCTGGGGAAGCTGGGCTTGGCAGTGCCAGCGGAAGAGGCTCTGAGCCGAGGGCGGTGAGGACAGGGTGCGTCCTGCACTGGGTTCTGAGGCTGCGCCTGGGGGGGGGGGGGGCATGCGAATGGCAGGAGCGGTACTGAACGTCTGCTGTCGGTGTCCCTGTTCTGACACCACGTCACAGACTGACCTGTACGAGCGAGGGTCCTCCCACCCCTGGCCTGTGCTTTCAGAGTCCAGGGTGCTACTTTAACTGTTATTAAAGGAGCAAAAGTGTCCCTGTTACCATGAGTTTACAGTCCAAGACCTGTTGGGAAAAGGCCCCATTAGTTCCTTCGGTGCCATTTGCGCTGGACGGTCCCATCTGTTTATGCTTCCGAGAAAAGTGGGGTGACTGAGTGTGCCCTTTTGGGAGTTTGGCCTGAGTGGGGGTGGCCTAGGGTAGCAGGGCAAGTGGACCTGCGATCTGACGGCTGGGAAGCATGGGACAGTGTGGACACCAAGTCTCCAGGAGCAAGGATGGGATCCCAGGTGAAGGCTCCACAAAGGGCGGTCAGAAGGGCCAGGGCCTTGGGGTCCCAGTAGGAGTGACTCCCTGTGCAGGCGCTTTTTCCCTATGGAGCCTGGAGCTGGGACCGAGGGAGCGAGGACGAGGAGAGCATCATAGGGATCTGATCAAAGCTACCTCGGGGTGGGGGGCCGGTCCATTAAACATTCTGGAGTCAGTGCTTGGAAGTGGGCTGCTAGACCTGCATTGCCAATGCCTTATGCCTTTCAGGTACGTAGTCATTTACTGGGGATTCTGGCAAATCAATCACACCTCGAGCAGCTAAAGTTTTAACCAGTAGACAAAACACTTTTATAGAACTCTGTCTCCCTGAACACATGCAGCCTGTCGCTGCCCTCCAGGCACACCTATTGTTGTTAAAGCCATCGTGTGGAATCGTGTTAAAGAAAGCAAATGGTATTCAGAATAGAAAATGTCCAGTGGTTCTGCAACAAACCAAATCTCTATATTCATTTTTATAGGGTTTTTTTTTTATCATTGTTGCATAAATAAAATTGTTCAAGGTATTTGCCTCCTGCCTTTTCCCCATTGCTATGTCATAAACACTTAATGTGTTTCCATCAGCCTCTGTAATTGTCATCTTTAACATCCTGAAGAAACCCGTGATTTACTAGATTCTATTTTTCTTTTGGATATTTCGGTTCTTTCCAGGTTTCTGGTTTGTCCCATTATAATACTCTTAATACAACACCATGCACACTTTGTTTTTTTTGCTTCACTTGAATCATCCATATAAATAGAATTACTACAGCAAAGATTATAAACATCTTACGGCTCTTTTATGTGTTCTGATATTGCTTTGCAAAAGAGGTTTACTCGGTGCCACCTTAAATTGGATCACACTGGCTAAATTGCAACTCTGGCAGTATTAAGTTTTTTTCCTCCCATTTTTGCAAATTCAGTTGGTATGATATATCAAAGTTGCTTTAATCATCATTTCTTTCATTTTATCTCCCTAGAGGAGATAAAATCTCTTCCATATGTTTTAATTTTATTCCTGATACAAATCACTTATTCATATCCTTGGTCTATTTCTTTATTTGGTGCTTTTTTTTTTTTTTTTTCAACATTTCAATGAGATGTTACCCCTTTTGTCCAAGTGATACAAAGAATTTCTGTAGTCTATTAAATATTGATGTTTCCATTGTTCTGAAGTTTTGCAATCTTGGAACAATCTGTTTTAGTTCCTTCGAGTTCATCTGTACTTCAAAGCATGGGTAAGTATTAGGTCTGTAAAGGAATGTGGACTGTTTATTACACGCTAGCTGTTTCGAACTTTAATTTTAAAATGAAATATTTAAATAATATCCATCCAGAATCTATCCTTTATGTTTCTTGTGGATCTTACTGAATGCTTTTCTGATTTGCTATTCACATATCTTTGCTTTAATAATCTTGCCTTCCCTCCATTGTACTAAAAATCTACTTTATTGAATGCTACATTATACGTGTTTATGGACTGCCTACATTCGCTCTGTTCCTAGAGCCTGGGGTCAGGAAGGAAGGGAAGATGCAGGCGCATGCGCACACGGAAAATGATGTCTTGCCTCCCAAGCCCTCCTGAGGAGGCGGCCCCTGCGGCTTTCATGGCTCATGATAAATTCAACAGGGGGCCCTCCTAGAGTCTAGGCCCCCCAGAGTGGAATTTGGGGTTTCAGACTAAAGAAGAAGGCAGTTGAAAGATCTGGCGGTCCTGAAACATCTGTGTGTGTATTCCTGGGGAGGAGAGCTCGCCCTCCTTCTGTTGCTATATCAGGTTCATCTTACCGGGAGGCAGTGTCCTCCGGGAACCACCACAAGAAATGTCAGTGACGGAATTAATTTTGAAATTACTGGTGAGATGATTGAATTAATGATCTAGTGGAACATTTTTCCTCTGGACACGGCATCAGGGCACTTCACCAGCTTTGCCCGGCCCCCGTCCTGTGAGGTGGTAAAAATACTGTCCTCATGCCAGTCACTGCAGCCAAGGTCACTCGCGGCAGAGACAGGACTGCCACCCCAGTAGTCTCGTGGTCCTGATGTCTGGATCCTCTTTGTGAGTAGATCTGTGCTGTTTTTCTTTCCTGGAATGTTATTCCAGAATTGGCATCCAATAGTGAAAAGAATTTGTAGTGAGACCCAAATTCAAATCTAAGCTCACAAGATGACCCTGGGGAAGTTCCTCTGTTCCCATTTGTAAAGGGGAGAGAAAAGGAGCACTTCCTCCAATTATTATGTTTTCATTCAGGAAAAATGAGTATGAAGTATGGCAATCAGTGCCTCCTCTCGCCAGGCCCTGGTGAGAGTGATGTTGATGCTGCAGAGTGCACAACAGAGACTCACGGCACCTGTACCCATGGGTAGGGAGCATGGATAAACATCAAAAATAACATATGCATTTATACCAACTCATAATAAATGCCATGAGAAAAAAATAAAGCAGAAAAATGCGGTAGTGTAAGAGTGATCTTTTTTTTTTTTGCAATTTTTATTAATTTTGTTACAGATATTTCTCCCCCCCCACACACACACACACCTTCATCTCGACCACCCCACCCCGCATTGTTGTCTCTGTCCATTGGATACGCATACATGAATACAAGTTCTGTGGTTTACCTCTCCCCTGCCCCCAACCCCTCTTCTGAGGTTTGTCCGTCTGTACCCTACGTCAATGTAAGAGCGATTGTTGTCTTCGAAGGAGTGATGAGAGAAGACTTCTCTAATGAGATACCAGAGCACAGAACTGAGAGAAGGTGGGAAAGAGCATTCAGGCCCAGGACACCTGCAGTCCTGCGTGGAGCGTGCTGGTGTGAGGCACAGAGGAGGGCCCTGTGGCGGGAGCAGGGGAGGGGATGGGGAACCTGCCCGGTAGGTGGTGAGTCAGAGCAGTGGAGGGAACCAGGTCAAGTCGAGTTGCAAGGACAGACAGGAAGCCGGATCCAGCCTATGGCCTGTTTATGTATAGAACCTCTAGGTAAAAATGGCATTTACATTTTGAAAAGTTGTTTGAAGTAAAGAGGAAGACTATAACGAAGACCATTAGCATCCTGCCAAACCTAAAATATTTATTTATTATCTGGTGTTTTCTTTGTTTTTTTAACTTTTTCTCATGTTCATCTTTCCCATTTTAGTTATTTGTATTTTTTAAATTCTCACTGTTTTTTATATATCTTTATTGTAAGTATTACAGATGTCCCTCCTTCCACCCCCCCATTGACATCCTCCTCCCCGCTCCCATGCCCCACCCCCATGCCCCACCCCCTTCATCACACTAATGTCTGTATCCAGTGGCCATGCATATATTCCTATAAGTTCTTCAGTTTATCTCTTCCCATCCCTTCGCCCCCCTCCCCTCTAAGGTTTGCCAGTCTGTTTCCTCTTCCATGTCTCTGGATCTGTTTTGTTCGACAGCTTATTTTGTTCATTATATTCCAAAAATAAGACCATGTGATACTTGTCTTTCTAGTGATTACTTTTTAAATTAAGTTGATTGGGGTGACAATGATTAATAAGATTATACAGGGATGAGAAAGTACATTTAGAGTTGTGAGTACACAAAACACAGAGCTTAGTCTTGCATTATTTATTATTGTATTGTATAAACTGTAAACCTAATTTTGCCCACCCCTGTATTGGTCAAGTGTACGATTCCATGATACATGATCTGTGTATTACACTGTGCCCCCACCGCCCAAAGCCATGTGCTCTTCCATCACCATCTATTTGACCACCTTCATTGCCCCTTCACCCCCTTCCCTCTGGTAACCACCATACCTACTATTGTCTGTGTGTAAGAGTTTGTGTTTTTCTTTAGTCCTTTGTTGCTTTCAGTTTTAGATCCTACATATGAGTGAAATCATATGGTTCTTGATTTTCTTTTCTGACATTTCACTTAGTATAATAGTCTCAGAGCCATTAGGTTGTCACAAATGGCAGTATTTCATCCTTTCTTATGGCTGAGTAGTATTCCATTGTGTAGATGTACCACATCTTCTTTATCCAGTCATCTATCAGGACACTTTGGTTGTTTCCATGTCTTGGCTACGGTGAATAGTGCTGCAATGAACATAGGGGTGCATATATTTCTGCCAATAAATGTTTTCAATTTTTTTCAGTAGATACCCGAAACAGGGGTGGCTGGGTCATATGGTAAATCTATTCTCAATTTTTTGAGGAGCCTCCATACTGTTTTCTTTTTTTTTCCTCACCCGAGGATATTTTTCCATTTTTTGTACAGATAGAGTGGGAGGGAGAGAGAGGAAGGGAGAGAGAGAGAGAAACATCGACGTGAAGGGACACATCAAGTGGCTGCTACCCACACGACCAACCAGGGCCGGGGACAAACTGCAACCGAAGTACGTGCCCTTAGCGGGAACCGAACCCGGGTCTCTCTGGACCGCAGGCCGACGCTCTAACCGCTGAGCCAAACCGGCCAGGGCTCCATACTGTTTTCCACAGTGGCTGTACCAGTTTACATTCCCACCAGCAGGGAAGGAGGGTTCCTTTTTCTCCACAACCTTTTCTCCAGCACTTGTTATTACTTGTCTTATTGATAACAGCCTAACAGGTGTGAGGTGGTATCTCGTTGTAGTTTTGATTTGCCTTCTCCTACTAGCTGGTGAGGTTGAGCATCTTTTCATATTTCTGTTGTCCATTTCTATGTCTTCTTGGGAGCTAACAACATACAGTGGAGAAAAGAAAGCCTCAGAGAATATTTGCCAACTCCTGATGCAGGGTTTTAGAGGCCATGGCGAGGATGTTACGCTTCCGAATGGGAAAGTAGGAGGTTGGGCGGTTGCGCAAGAAAGTGATGTGATGTGATGTGATTGATGGTCTTAAAAAGCTGCCCTGCTGCCATATTAACTCGGAATAAGAAAGGGGAGGTGCAGCAGGAAGCGGAGTTAGGGGCCGTGAGTCCAGTCCGAGCGACACAGGGCAGTCGGTTGGACTAGACTGGTGGCAGTGGGGTGCTGAGGAGGTGGATACAGAATATATTTGGAAGGTGGCACCAAAGGGGCTTTGGATCAACTGTGGAGGATGAGAGGGAAAAAGGAGTCAAGGATGATTCCAAGATTTTCGTGGAAACTGAACGAGTGAATGATCTTTTCTGCCCCTTGGTTTGATGCTTCCACTTTCCCCACCTTTTTGCAGTCAGGATGCTGTCCCTAAGGTACAGTTTGATTGTGACACACTCTCTTTCAGAAACCTACACCGGGTCCCCTTAGCTATAGAACAGCCCGTCATGGCCCTCCATCATCTGGTCACCCTGCACCTGTGTCCTTATTGTTTCCAGTTTCCAGGTGTTTCTTTCCATTGACCCCACCACCACCACACACACACACACACACACACACACACACACTGATCAGTGAACTAAGTGCCTGCCAGTCCCCAGGTGCACCTCGCACTTCCCACCTCCAGCCTTCCAGAGGGGCTCCTCCTCCTCACCATCCTTAAGCCTCAGCAGGCCTATCAGAAGTGATAGGGCTATTCCTTTGCACCCTCCTTCACCTCCTGGTCTCTTCCAATGCTCTGTCTTCAGTTCTTTTAACAGACATGTTTTTTCTCTGTGTAACATGATTTTTTTAAATACACAAGTCTTATGTCCCCTACCAGACTATACAGAAGGAGACACAGTAACACCTGGTTAAGGTCCTTGTCTGTTCAGTGCCAGCCCTGCCCTTGGGAACCTGTGCAACTATAAGCAAACTACTTCGTCTCTTTCGGCCTCAGTTTGCATTGCTGTAAAATGGAGATAATTACCGTAGTTACTTCCTAGCACTAATCGCGAAGATAAAATGAGCTGATTCACATACAACACTTAGTGTAAGTCTGTGCCTGCTGTGTAAGTAAGGCTCATTTAATTCCAGGAGCGATAGGAATTCCCCTTCGTTGAGGAGCCGAGGAAATACCTTGTACCTGGTGCTCTGTACACTGGTTTCGTGCCCAGGAGGCTAATGTACATAGATTAGGAAAAGTAGAGCGACACGAGCTCAAGCCCCAGGGTCAATGCTGAGTGCAGTTCGTACCACCACCTCCCGCTGTGTGACATGCGCCTCCCACTTGAAATGGGGAAGAGCTTTCTCACTGGAGGGGTCACGTCAGTGGGCTGTGATGGTCCGCGAAGCACCTGATGCCTAGTATACACCCAGCAGTGGCCCTCGCGGGATTGATGAGGGTCGCAGCTGCTGCAGAGGAGCCTCCTCCGTGTCTAGCACGAAACCTCGATCGTTCCTTAAAGCAGCAGTGCTCAGAGGTCGTCACCAGCGTTAGCTCACCTGGGAATTGTTGGAACGGCAGGTTCTCAGGCTCCAGCCCTGGCCTGGTGACACCAGCACGGTGGAGGGGAGTCAGCAGCCTGTGCTGTCACCGGTGACGTACACCAGCGGCGAAGAACTACGGCCCTCACGGAAGGAGGGCTTGGGATGTCCCAGTCAGTCCCAGTCCGGTGGTTGTCTCTCTGCTTTTCTGAGGTCACCATAACAAAGGATGTGTGTGCCAGAGAAGGGAGGAGCACAAGCTCCTTAGTGCCACTGTGCGGGGTCAGCCACTCTTGACTCTTGACTTAGATCATCCACCGAGGGGACGGACATGGAGGAAGGTGTGCCGCATGGTTAACGCTGGGAGGTGTCATTTAGTCTGTACAGCTGGGGACACGGACTCGTTTGGGGGCACACACCCACAGCACGAGCCGTCACAAGCTACCCATGAGCCTGTGGTGACACAAATGCACAGTGAAAACATCAGTGGGACTGACAAGGTGTGAACATTATGTAGTATGACTGATTTGAACGTAAGTTGTTAACACATTTGTAAATACAGCAACTAAAATTAGTTCAAATAATTTCAAGCAATTTGGAAATATTGTGAAGAACATTTAACTCCTCCATAGTATTAAGGTCTTAAATATCTCCATAGCTGCAGTTATGTATAGTTATATAACTATATAAAGTTATAACTGTATATATGTAACTATATACACACATACACAGTTATATATAGTTATTGGCTTTTCTTAAACATTATAACCACATTTATCCTTTTGCTTTTCTTTAGGGTCGTTGTATGACATGAGCGGTTTTTGACAGTGATTCTGTTCATCCTGATGGAGTTGGATTGAAATCACTCCAGGCTTTATTATCCAAACCTCTGCCTTCTCTCCGCCCCGGCTCTCCCACCATCGCTCGGGGCTCCGATGGGGGGACAGGAGCAGAAGCTCAGACCAGCCCTGCGCGCAGTGGGTCTGAATAAAAGGTGGCACATGAAAGATGCCCTTGGCATATAGAGGGAAAACATTATCATTTCTCTTTATGATTATCTTAAATCACAGGCTTTGCATTCTCTTTGTGTGTGTATTTGGGGATGGAGATCTATGTGCGTATTGTTTTCCTAGGAAGGGTGTGTGATCAAAATAATTTGTCTCTGGGGGCAGGTTAACATGACGGGGAGAGATTTAGGTAAAATGTTAAAACTATGGATGCCAAAAAATTCTAGAATTTTCTGTAAATTTTAGTTTTTTGATGTTACCTACTTACCCATGACTAGAATAAATGATAGTGTTGTCTCATATCTTGTACTAGTCAGTTCAGATAGTTAACATTGAATCAGTCTAAGGGAAAGGTAGGAAGCAGAAACCAGCAGCTTCCTGGGGGGGGGGGGGGCGCCTCTCCTCTTGTGCCTCCTCTTCTACTGGGGGGGAGGGGCTCTCTTGTGCCTCTCTCTGCTACTGGGGAAGGGGCTCTCCTCTTGTGCCTCCTCTTCTACTGGGGGGGAGGGGCTCTCTTGTGCCTCTCTCTGCTACTGGGGGGGGCTCTCCTCTTGTGCCTCCTCTTCTACTGGGGGGAGGGGCTCTCTTGTGCCTCTCTCTGCTACTGGGGGGCTCTCCTCTAGTGCCTCCCTCTCTTCCTGTGGGGGGAGGGGCTCTCCTCTTATGCCTCCCTCTGCTACTGGGGGGCTCTCCTCTTGTGCCTCCTCTGCTACTGGGGGGCTCTCCTCTTGTGCCTCCTCTGCTAGTGGGGGGCTCTCCTCTTAAGCCTTCGTCTCCTACTGTGGGAGGCTCTCCTCTTATGCCTCCCTCTCCTACTGCGGGGGGTTCTCCTCTTAAGCCTCCCTCTGCTACTGGGGGGCTCTCCTCCTGTGCCTCCCTCTCCTACTGGGGGGCTCTCCTCTTGTGCCTCCTCTGCTACTGGGGGCCCTGCCACTGAATGAAGAGCCAAGTGGAGCTGCCTGGTGAGGCAGCGAGGGTATCTAGGTGGCCCCTCAACTGAAGGACCTGTATCTGCAGAACTTGCCCTTTCCGTCTCGATGCCCAAGCTGTCTCGCATGGTGAGGTTTGGGTAGATAGGACCCTTGTAAGTGAATGGGCGGAAGGCACAAGAGCCAGGAAGGGAACAGACCAGGAGGCACAGAATGTGACCATACGCCTGCACCAAGCTGCCTTTCTGTCAACAGGCTGTAGTTACATCACATGTGTTTCTCTCTCTCACTCTGAATGCTTCTGAGAAGTTTCAAAGGAAGGTAAGCCGTGCCCACCTCATTGCCCTGCGGCTGCAGCAGGACAGCGCTGCGTTCCGCTGCTCCCAGGCAGGGGCCGTTTGGAGAAGAGGTTTGGCCCCACACGCCCTCTCCCAAGGATGTTGCATGACTGTGGTCACGAGTCGCCCCCGCCCCGCCCGCAGGCCGGCCGCTCTCTTCTAGAATGAATTTCTGGGGAGCTTTGCGATGTGTCTTTCCTTTGTAGTTTGTCTTATAGAATTCTCGCACTGCTTTGCTTTGAGAGAGGCCCCGCACTGGCCGGTGCTGACCTTTCCCCTCCTCCTTCCCCACAGGCGGCCCACGGGGGTGGCCACAGGACCCTGCTGTACGGCCACGCGATTCTCCTGCGGCACTCTTTCAGCGGAATGGTAAGACGTCTGGGTGTCTGTTTTCACCATTCACGGAGGAGGGGAAGGGGGAAGGGGGGGAATTACAGGAAACCAGCCAGTGTCCAGATCAAGTTAATAGCGGGAATAATAGGGAACATCGATAATTATAGCACATTATTGTCTTGGCATTTCCCCCTTATAACTTACCTCAATTTGCAATTATATATTTGCATTTGCATAATGTCTGGCTTCCCTCTTCCCCACTCCGTGAGGAAAAGGACCACGTCTTTTTATTTAACTAAACCTAACCCCACCAGGTACAGTACCTCGACAGACTAGATGCTCAATAAAGATTTGTTGAATGATCAAATAAACTATAAGATAACTGAGTTCTTGAATATACAAGGATCACCAGCATAGAAGAAAAATTCATCCAATGGGATTTTTGTGAAATTTCTCCTCTTTTGCTACCTAAAGGAAATAGGATGATATCCACTGCCTTCAGTCTTGAAACACTTTGAAGGTATCATGTTACTCCAGAGGCAGGAGAAAGCTGATCAGGCTATAACTAAGTAGGGATCTAGACCCAAAATTAATCCAAATGGTGATAACTTATGTAGCTTGAAAATTTGTTTCAAGTTTTAAATAAATTTGTAAAATACATATATTGCAGATCTTTGGCAGGGAGGACGAAGGAGAATATCGATCTCAATGAACTATAATATGTGGCAACTCTAATCACATTTGCTCCCAGCCCCTTCATGTATCATCCTCACTTGCTATCCGTGGAAGGAAGATGTGTCTTCTTTCTCAGGTCTAATAGGAAACCGTTATGTTCATTCAAGACCTCACTGCACACATTTACACCTGCAGCACACCGCACCGTCCATCTCAGAGCCTGAACCATCAGGTTGGCAGCGGAAGCAGCAGCTGCCTCTTAAATAATGTATTTATTGCAGTATTCTTTCCCGAGCACTGGTAAGAAGTTGACCTTTTCAGCTTAAACATTCATCTGGTGTCATCCTTCATGGCAAAGGATGAAAGAACAAAAATGACCACATGGAAGGTTATGCAAGCAGGAGATGGGGACATTTAGAGGGTGGGGGACTTTGTATCCAGACAATCTCTAGGACTGAGAGGTGATCGTTTATCCTTTCAGGATCTGGTGCTTATCCATAAGGGTAAACAAAACCTTAATACGTCTCTTTTTCTACCTACATTTAATACACAAAACCTCCAACAGCACACTTGCTCTGGCCTTGAAAACTCTAGCTAACATCGTAGTAGACATATGAGGCTTATGTTGTTTGTCATTAGATTTACTGCCCTCCCCCAAAAATCCCTCTCACAGTTAACATCAACTCGACTAGTGTGGTTGCTAGGCATCACATACATGTTCACTAGGAAAATATACTGTTTTGTCTTTGTTCCATGGTATTACGCAATCTTGATAAAAGCAATTAACGGTAACATCATAGTCCATGCAATGAGGTACCAAAGTTGATCAGAACTTCTATTATTGCTGGTCATTTATGTTCCATTTATATTGTTCCCATTTTAAAAGTTTTTCAGAGTACCTTTGAACTAAGGCATATTTAATATTTCAAACTTATTTCTGTAACCTATAGTCCCATAAGTTAAGTCTCTGGGTCATCAAGTAAAAACATCTTTTCGGCTTAAAATATATTGTAAAAGTATATTCTAAAAGCGTTATAATGAACAAGATAAGCCCTTTTGACAGTAGCTCAGTGTTGACATTGACAGTTGGGAGCCAACTGGTGGTGAGGTGCCCAGACCTGCCAGGACAGTAGGACTTCACTGGCATCTGCTCTTGTTTCGCAGTATCTAACATGTTTGACTACGTCAAGATCCCAGACAGATAAACTTGCCTTTGATGTAGGTCTTCGGGAACATGCCACAGGTAAGTCCACGTTCCCAGATCTCCTGCTCAGTGGGCTCTTGGGCTAAGGACTCTTGAGAAGAACACTGAATATGTTACTCATTTGGGATTCTGAACCAAGTAACCAGTGGGGTCAAGAAATAGGTCTGATATAGATGTTGGAGCATGATAAAGAATGTGTGATAGAAACATAGGAACTAAATAAGAGAACATAATGCATAAAGTACAGTATGCCAGTCTCCGTGAAAAACAATTTTTTAGGGTTCAGTACTAAAAATATGCAGGAAATTTATTCCTGATAAAAACCAATGGTAATGAATAACTGCTTTAAAAAAAACTACGCAGATCACAGATGGCACAATAAGGACTTGAATAATGAAGGAGGGTGTCTAGATCAAAGGAGCAGTCCCATTTATTCTGCTGTGAACCAGCTATTTCTAAAACAATGCTTTCAAATGATAGTCAGTGACACCCACCAGCATGGTTTTTACCGTTCCAATGCATCACCATCATTATCATTTACTTTATATCTTTATTTAAATTGACTTATTTCTGTACTTAAAATTTTAGAGACAAAACTTATATCATTGCTGTAAGTAGAAAACTGGTATTGCTTGCAATAAAAGTAAATATAATGGAAAGAAACTCATGTCATTAAATAATTGAAGCAATGTTGTCAAATATTAGAAAGGAGTTAATGGCATAGAAGCTCCAAACTTAAAACTTTTTCTGATTGAATTAGAAAGTTTAAAGGAGTAATAAAAGAAAATAATATGCAAAATTATTTAAATAATAAATTACTGTATGATTTAATGCCGTTAAATTGTTCTTTACCACCAGTACTATACATCACATACTTTTTTTTTTTTTTTTTGGTACATGCCCCTAGCGAGAACTGAACCCAGGACTCTCTGGTCCGCAGGCCAACGCTCCAACCACTGAGCCAAACCGTCCAGGGCCATCACATACTTTTTCTAGTTTAGTCAAAACTATTGACCATCAAGATAACTATAGTTATTTATATTATATTTATAGTTATAGTATCAAAGAATGGTCTGATTTGCTAGGGGTTATTGCAAAGATCAATGGAGCAGTGGATAGAAGTTAAAAGGAGGCAGATTTCACCCTGCACTTCAGTGAGGGAAACCACTTTGTAATACCTGCGATTCTCCGGCAGAGGAACAGCTGGCCTTTGGCTGTAGCATGCTGCCTATGGTTGGAAGTATTCATGGGCAATCTGACCATCCGCCAAAGGCATTAGGTATGGAATGTCTGCTCAGTTTAGAGGTTGCGCTGTGTACCCATCAGCATTCTTGGTTGAAAACAGTAGAAACTGATTCAGGCTCACTCAAGCAAACTGAGAATTACTGGAAGAATGTTGGGTGGAACCTGCTCTAAAGCTGAATCCCCGGGTTTGGGAAAGGGGCGGGGACAGAGAGACCAGGGAAGAGTAATCAGCCTGATCACACTGCAGGAAGAGCCGTCTTGGATGGGGGTCTTTGACATCATAACATTTTCCCCAAAACAGGAAGAGGCAATTTCATTGTTGGGTAGCCAAAGAGCAGAAGTCCATGTGGATGCTCTGAAGCTGTCCATTCATAAGGGGATGTTGCAGATTGTCTGATTTTACAGATGACATAGCCAAAAATCTAGAGTTTAAAGGATGTGCACCTGCTGTTTTGACATCATACACCGTGGTGTCTAAGGATGCCTGAGGAGAAGCCCTCTCTCTCCTCTTCGTTTTGCACAAAGTAGAAAAGTGGGGCTGCCTCGGTTCATTAGCGTTTCTTCCTCCTAAAATAAGATTAAATTTGAATTTGATTTGTGGTTGCTTTGGTTTCAACTTAAGTGTTATTCTTAAAAATATGCTTTCCTCTAAGCCAGTGGTTCTCATCCTTCCTCATGCCGCGACGCTTCAGTATAGTTCCTCATGTTGTGGTGACCCCCAACCATAAAATTACTTTCATTGCTACTTCATAACTGTAATTTTGCTACTGTTGTGTCTTAGACAACCCCTGTGAAAGGGTCACTCAACCCCCAAAGGGGTCGCGACCCACAGCTTGAGAACCGCTGCTCTAGGTGGTGTCAACATTTTCTGAAAATTACACATTGTGCGAAGTAGCACACTTCTGCGGCCTCTGATATAGACCAGCTGTCAGTCTTGGAGCACGTGATCAGAAAAGTTATACGAGGTCACTCAGTTTACATCAATACAAGGATTCTTCAGAGTTTTTTTGCGAGTTGGGAAGAAATTGAGAAAAACCACTTTCTAGTTATGTATTCAGGAAATCTATTTTGTTTAAATGTCAGCGCCTCCAATAAAAACACAGGGAAGTTGCATCAGATGTGACTCTTTCCAGCACTCTTTTCTAAATTTCTAAAATCAGACCTAGGGTGAATTCTGCCGACAGATAAACACGTGAGCCAACCCAGGCTCAAGCTGGCTGACCAGAAGCTGACTTTGGCAGGAGACAGGTGGGAAAGTTCACGAACACCTAGAGCCTTTCAAAATAATTTATTTTACCTCCCTCACCCAAACCCATTTCATACTCTCCTTGAAGAAGGCAGTTTGGTATTTGCAGGGGAGGAGAATGCATGCACAGTGCAGGTAAGTTTCAGTATTACCTGGGAGAGTCTCCTCACTTCAGAATCCAACCGAGGACCATTCTGCTTCCTACCGATTCGTTCTTTGCATGCACCTTTGGCTCAGAAACCTCTTCTGAGTTGAAAACAAGTAAATGCGAGTCAGATCTCTAGGAGAATGTGGGGAGAAGTTTGTAGAGAGCTTCTTGAACAATTCTGGAACCCTCTACACAGAGGACATAAATGGTTTGACTTACTTAAAAGAACCTGGGATCATGTTCCCTTGGTTTTGGTTACTGAGTTCTTTCTTTTCTCCTTTTAAGGATTTTTGTGGTTTTGTTTTAGCATTTAGATGTAGCTTTAGAATTAGATTTAGGAGAAAATAAATGCTTAAAAAAAAAGCAGTGCTTTTAGTGTTTTCTTTTATGTATTTTAGGGTCATCCACTGGCCCATATCTCATTGGTTCTGGGAACGGCCTTGGCCGCTGAGCTGTTCCCAGGTGAGGGCCAGAGAACACATAAACCCTTCCCCCACGTGCCTGTTTACCACCAACTTATCCCAATCGCCCTGGTGACCCAGAGTACATAATGGATATAAATGTCATTTTCCCCTGCAGTGTAGAGGTCAACCTCTTTTGTTATGAAATTTTAAATTTAATCAAAATGATCCCTGTACATAGTTTAAAGAAATAAAGAAAACATCAGTCTCCTGCCCACCCCTCCCTGTTCTGAATTCCTACCTCTTTCTGGGGCATCTACTTTCAGTTCCTCTGGTATCACTTACCACTTGTTAGTGAATAACATAGTATACTATGTAGTTATTCTTTCCAGATTAGGTCTTATCTATTGATGGTTCCAAATGAATAATAAAAACAAATAACTCTTACATCTCACTCTTCCCTGTCTGCTTCCCACCCTCCCAATATATTTACATGTAACTGCCCAATCAGTATTTACTGCTAACACTGCTATAACTGTGACTTTTATTTGCGAATGAGACTCATTATATACTATACTCAGTTCACTTGATTGTATTATTTTGGAGTTTTCTACTAGTTAATAATTGCCTTATTTGTTTGTCTTATTCTTTTTGTGGCACGATCATTCATTCATTTCTAAACCGTTCCCTAGAACTGACTCTCTCCCCTGATTAGATTCAATCCCATTAGCAGTTCTCTCAGTTGCACCTTAGGATCACCCACCTTGTCTAGGAAACTCCCTTTGCCTCCCCCCTGCATTCCATGTTTCTGGGATTCTGTTTTTCTGCTTGCTTGGTTTATCACTTCACTGTGGTGGAGCTCATTCTTCAGTAGCTTTTGCAGAAAAGACTTACGAGAGGTAAACTGTCATCTGAAAGTTTCCTCACTTCGCTTCACAAGTAATTCACAGTGCTCTACACTGGAAATTTTCTTTTTCTCAGCATCCCAAAGGTGTTCTTCTGTTTTCTCCTAGTTGATGGTCTTGCTGCTGATTTCTGATCCTTTGTGTGTGACCTGTTGATATTTTCTGAGAGCTACCTGGATCTTCTTGGTCGCCCTGGTGTCTGAAATTCCACAGCGATGTGTCTGGACATGGATCCCTTCTATTCTGAGTCTCACAGGAAAGCACCCAGGCGTGGGTCTCTGCGCTCCACTGGGTTAGGCACTGCATAGGTCTTTTCAATCAGAAAATGCTCGTCTTTCAGCTTGGGAACATTTTAATAATATTGCTTTGTTAATTTGCTCCCTTTTCTCTGTCCTTGCTTCCTGGAAATTCTCTAGATGGGTTTTCTAATTTTCTTTTCACTCCTAGTTCTGTTTTTCTTCGTTCTTCTTTTGGGACAATCATTCAGCTTGATCCTATAACCCTTTCCTTCTCTCTTTTTCGGGACCAGAGAGTTTTTCTTTTTCTTTGAAGGGATCCTTCATGGATACGTGCATTGCTGCTTCACTAATGTACTTCTTATCTCTCTGAGATGATTAATTTTAAGATTTAAAGAGTTTTGTCTGTCTCTCGGGAATCTTTGTTTCCTCCAAGTCCCTCTCCCCCATTTTGTTTCGTTCCTGTCATCCGTGGCAGACTGTCCCAGGTGCCAGGTGATCCTTGGTCCCCCTGCAGGCTTCGATCGGGGTTGGAAAAGCTGACCGGCAGCTCTGAGTGTGTGGCTGTGGCTTGCCACCTCTACACCTCACGTCCCCGTGACCCAGATGGGACCTAGCACTTCCTGGAGGTGCCCAAACTGCGGTATCTTTTATCTTGTGTATCTGGCCTCCTTAAACGGCAACCCTCAGATGTGGGGGGCTGTGGTCAGGTTCAGCCTGCAGCTGGCATTCGGGAAGCTGAGGGCAGAGAGGAGGGAGCTGGGTCACTCAGCAGGACATGGCGTTTTAGTTCTCTGTCATGAATATTCTTTACTTCCTGGTTGGACAGAGCCTGGTATTTCCAAAACCGGACCTCTGATGGTTTGTCATTCCATGGATTGGACTTCCAACCCTCTGTGGGTGGAGGAGGAAGAGTCACCTGTTGGCTGTGCAGGACAGAAAAGAGAATGCAGGGGGTTTGGCTCCTTTAAGACTTTCAGCCAGTCCTCCTGTTCTCAACCCCATCTTCTCCTAGTGTCTTCACAAGGAACTGTTACCCCCAGTTCCAGAGACTTTCTGGGGAATATGCAGCAGGAATGGCCTTATTTCTTGAGATTGGCTTCTCGTCCATATTCGTACCCCAAGACTTGAGTTTTAGCTTTCTCCTGGCTAACACCACCTATCGGCTTTCCTTTCTTCAAAATGGAAGTTTCTCTTGGTCACTGTCAAATTTGCACCTGCTACTGTAGTTCCTGTAGTGTTGGGCCTTTTGAAAAGCTCTCGCTATTTTCAGTAGAAATACTGATGTTTTCGTAAAATTCATGGAGGGGTGGGGAAAAGATAAACGTGTAAGTGGTCAGTCGTCTACTGAAGTTGATTCTTAAAGCAATGATTTGGATGAGATGAACCAAAGAACTTACATGCATGTATGCATAACCAATGGACATAGACAACAATGCCAGGGGGCTGGAGGGCAGGATGGGGAGCAGGGTGTCTGGGGGTGGGGGAGGAGGAGGAACATCTGTAACAAAAATAAATTAATAAAAATTGGAAGAAGAAAAATAAATTAATAAAAATAAATTAAAGCAGTTATTTGTAAGTGCCTGTGAAGAGAGCATGTTTCTGTATGTATTAAAAGTACTCAGGCTCCTGTAGTTTCTGGCTTCCAAGACTTTCCCAACACTGCCTGTCTCTAGAGAGAATGAGAATGATGGATGAAGGCAAACGCAGATGTGGGGCTAACTGGAATGCTATTAGATAAATAGAAATTGAGGTCTGGAGTGTGTGCGTGTGTGTTTGAGGGGCTGTTGTCAGGAGCGAACAGAAGCAATGACTAACTCAAGGAGTCTTGACGTAGGAGAAGCCTGTTGGTGGACCATCCATCCTGCTTCCAAGCAGAGGTCGGAGGGAGAAAAGGTTCGCATTGGAGATGACCTCATCCTCGTCAGCGTGTCCTCTGAGAGATACCTCGTGAGTACCTCCTGACACTGGCAGCTTCCATTTCCAGAATATTTTCTTTTAGCGACGGTTGGTCAAGGAGAACACAGCCACAACGGGTGGCGTAGGATAAGATGGACGCCCGCCCTTGCGTAGTGTACCTAAGAGGTGATTAATTACTCCAGGGGAGGTGATTAAATCCTCTCCCCTGCCAGGTTGTCACGGGGCCTGGAATTTAACTGTGAGTTATCCTTTCAGAATAGGGTACTTTGCCCAGCAAACTGCAAAAATGCCCCAGGCATTTCCAGAGAAAGCCAACTATTTACACATTAGCTGCCGTTACTGTGAATTTATCACGTCGTTTAGCTCCTGTCTGGTGAAGAACAAGCCTGAAAGAATGGGATATAGGAACATAAGCTTATGGGAAAGAATGAAAGAGAATTTAAAATGTCCCCACAAGTGAGATGTCATGATGGTTGGGAGATGCCGGTGAGAGTTTGCACCTGGGGATGGGTACTAGGCAAGCATCTTTGACATCAAGCCCTTGGCTGGTAGGGGCGTGCGTGCATGCACGGAATACCTGATGATCAGAGACGTGGCAGAGAAAGTCTTTAAGCTCCTTAGTGTCAATCCAGATTTTACATCGTCTAGCATGAAGACTGGAGTCATTCCTCCCATTTGTAAGTTCCTGTGTCCTACCAAGAATAAACGTTTTATAAATTCCTGTTGAACCACGGATCCAGCTGAAGGGATGAAGTCAACATCTGTCTGTCACCTCTGGAGCTGAATGCTTCCTCTGCCCGGAATAAAGCGTCCCACTTTGAAGCTGCTTCTAGGTGGGGTGAGGAAAGCTTTCATGCTCTGCAGAAAGGGCCAGAGGACGCTAGGCTTGTAATTCGATCCTTGAAATTCTAGGTGAGCTGCTTCTGTCGCGACTTCAGGTGGCTTAAAGGATGTCTCATTTTTGTCTCTGCCGCAGCATCTCTCGATATCAAATGCTACCGTACAAGTGGATGCCTCCTTTATGCAGACACTCTGGAATGTACATCCTACGTGCTCAGGAAGCAGCATCGAAGAAGGTGTGCTTTCCATGTGCATGCAGCCCTGGGTCTGCCCGCTGGTCTTGCGCTGTCTAGATTGACATTTCCCGCTGTGTCCCAGCTCCCGTGTGAGCATCTTGATACACAGTCAGCACGATTTTAGTTCACCTGAATTCCTTTCTCTGGTGTTGGTAGGGATTGTTTTCTGTCCTGATTTCCGATTACACGAGCATTCCTGGACCTATTTTTAATCCTTTGGAGTCCACTGTTATTTTAGCACTCTCTGCATTTCGGGCTGGGATAGGCACCTTCCCTCCCCCACTGACTTTTCACTTTTATTTACAGTTATGGTTCCAAGCGTGCAGACCTCAGCAACTTCGATTTTAGAGGAGATTATTTGCCAAGAAGGTGGTGGTGTTATTATTTCCTCCCAATGCCTCTCTCTATACAGGTGGGAGGAGAACTTTCTCTAAAAGAAAAGTACATTTGGCCATTTGTTTCCACTTGTATTTGTGGAAGGCCATTTAAAAATAATAAGTGAAAGAGTCTCAGTATTTTATTTTACCCTCGGAAGTGAGAACGTCAAAGGTTGTTTGACATATCCTGTTTCTCGGAGCCAGGCAGAGCCAACGCAAATTATGTAATGAACATACTGGCCTCACCTTACTAAGGGATAGTGCCACAGCTGGGCAGAATAATCAAATGCCAATGACCTGTGGGTTATCGCACTCCATGATAGCACTTTAGAGCAAGAACAAGTTTTTAAAAATACTCATGTCACAGACCTTAACCGTTTTTAATCCTGAGCCTAGTAGTTTTAAACTGGGACTGCCCTCCTGTGATATGATGTTTGCAAATGGCAAACCGACAGTGTCAAGGTGATACCACAGATTCAGATGGCATCAGAGCTCAACTGTACAGTCAGGAAACAACAGACTTCCACCTCTTTCGGTGACTTGTGGCCAGCAGGCTTTAAAAAGGCAGGGTATGTTTAGCCCTCTCGTTTTATGCTGAAGTTAACCCACCCCCCTCTGTCAGTTGTCAATCATTCCCTTTCTATGAGGAATTAGGAAACTCGGGATTTAAATCTTCCGCGAGGAAGTTTTGACTAAAGCGTCATCCATGCTAAATTTTTCATTGTCACTGTAGGAATAAAATTATTTCCCAGCCCAAACAGAGGGCTTATGGAGATTAATTAAGATGTGTTTGCAGTCGCATCAGAAAGGCTCTTAGAGAAGTGTGGAGTGCCCTTGGGTAGCTCATCACCTGAGTCATCTGGCCCCGTAGACATGATCTGTCAGCATCCCCTGGTGGAAAGTGCTCTCCAGCCCTTCAGAGTGTAAGTGACCCTCCTCACGATCCCTCTTTCCTGACGATTGCCCTGCATATTCCAATTAAGAAACACGATGTACCAGCACCTGGCAGTTTTCTCCGTGTAGACAGAATGTTGATCGAGGAGACGGAGGACTGGAAATGGTGACCCCAAGTGAGGCGTGGCCTCCGCAGCATGAGATGATGGAGAATTTAATGAAGAGCATGATTGTGGATGATTTTAGTTTTCTAAATAAATTGTTGATTAAGAATTCCCCTATAGTATATCATGAATTATCTTAATGCAAAAAAAAAAAAAAGATGCAATTGGCTATAGTAGTATAAGAAGATAGAGGAAAATTGTGAAAAGACTTCTGAATGTTTGGGGGAAGTTTAAGAAACTTGCCTTGCCTGGATTAAAAAAAAAAGGAAAAGGAAATATTAGACTCTCCTTGCACAAGATACACTAATAACACTTTTCTCCTCCAACATGACTTCTCATTCCTCTTATATTTATCCAACACTCAAAATGGTTTGACAGCCCCTAAAATGATCTAATTATGTGACTTTCAAAAAAATCCTAATACAGACATTGAGCATATTAAGTCCATATGTCTCCTGAGAACAGACTAGCCTGGAAAATCGTTTAATTTAAAGGGGTAAAATTTGTCCATTTCTTTGTGCAAGGTAAAGCTCAGATGGGGGCCCCTCTCCTGCTACTATGTGCTTTGAATTAAGGCTCACGATTTATTTGAAGATGAATCGGTCATCATGTCCTTGAATTTCATTGTTTCCTGTCCATCTCTGAACTCCATGACTATTCATATTTCTTTCCTTATTCTAAAAGCTCAGAGCTTTATGATAGTGGCGTCTGTGTTTGTTAACTCAGGAATACTGGATGTCTTTCTGCCTTCCCCACAATGTGGTAAGATTAGTGTCGAGGTTTGATTTGTGTTTGTGAAATGCATTCGAAAGCTTGCTGCTTCTAAGACAACTTTTTAAAAAAATGTTTTCATTTTTTTGTTGTTTTTTTTTAGAGAGAGAAGAAGGGGGAGAGAGAGATAGAAACATTGATGTGAGAGAGATACATCGATCGGCTGCCTCCTGCATGCCCCCTACTGGAGATTAAGCCTGAAACCTGTGTCCTGACTGGGAATTAAACCAGGACCTCTCAGTCCATGGGAAGATGCTCAATCCACTGAGCCACACAAGCCGGGCCTAAGACAACTTTTAATAACAGTTTGCTACCCCCTTCCCAGCACCTTCTTTCTTTCCCTCGGCTGCATCCTGATTTGGATTTTGCCACCGAGCATCCACAGTGAGATTGTAAGCGCTCATCCAGGAGTTTGGTGTCGAGTCATCACAAGCAGTTGAAAAATACTTATCTCCTTAACAGTAGCAACTCAGTTTTCCTTTTGGTTTTTTTAATGATATGAATTGACACAATTTTCACCTTACCTTTTGATGTTGGACTTGCTTATCCTTGAAACCCTATTTAACTTTCAACATTAGAATTCTTTTGACATCCTTGTCTTTTCTGCCTGAGGCCTGAAGTCAGGGAATCTATAGTTTCCCAAATGCTTCTCTCTCTGTGTTTTTTTTCAATACTGACTCAGACCGGCACACATGGACCCTTTTAACCATGCTATTCTCTTTATGAAGCTTGCCATCTGCTCATGGTAGAACATAATTCTCTTATAGGTTACCTACTCGGTGGGCATGTGGTACGCCTTTTCCATGGTCATGATGAGTGTTTGACGATATCATCTACAGACCAGAATGATTCCCAGCACAGGTAAGCCGATAGCTTCCTCCTCCTCCTACCTGTCTGCAGTCTCAGGTGACCCACGCTGAAGAGCTTGCATTGGATGTGGCCACAGGTGGACTCTGTAAGTGATGGTCCACTGTGAGCCTCACTTCAGCCGCGGGTTGCGGTGTGTAAGCAGGAATGCCAGGACCCTGGGGTTGACCCAGGTGTGTGCCTGAGCTGCTGCTTCAGCAAGCGTTCTACAATGCTTCCCAGCCCCTTCCCAACTCCTGTCTCTCAGGAGTTGCTGGTGGCATTCATTGTGAATTGAAGCACCCATTTTGGTAACGGAAGTCAAGCTACTCATTCCAGTGGGTCTGAGCACTTGCACAAAGGATACACCAGGCTCTTCACTGGCAGATTATTACTCATATTGCCCTTTCGTGAGCTGAGTAAGGTGGAGTTTGGTGAATTCCTTTTGCTCATTCCCAAGTAGGATTGGAGGAACCAAATGTCAGTATCCAACAGGAGCTGGAATTAGCAGGGGACGGAGCCAAGGGCAGCATTTAGAGGGTGCTGCTGAGGGTGCTGCTATCTTTGGTCCTCTAGTTGACCCCTCAGTGAATGTTTTTCAGAAATCCAAACCCAAAGATGGATGATGTTAATACAGGTCTTAAATTCATACTGAAGGGTGCTTTAGTGTTCTGTTTATCATCAGAGGAGCGGGGCATAAAGAGCTTGGCCCCTACAGCTATAGAAATCTTACATACACGTATTTTTAAAAATCAAATCTCAGGTCCAAATTAGACTGAATTTGGAACAGCATTGAGTCTGGCGTGCTGGTGGTGATATATTTGTTTGTGCATCATGCCCACGGGAACCATGTTAACTGTCTCTCCCTTTATGAGATACATGGGACCGCATCCATACAACATGGAAATCATCTCGGTCAGACTCCTGCCCACTGGTTGATGGTAGATGGGAGACTAGAAGAAAGAGCTGCTGACTCTCCATCTAGGGCTCATTCCCTATTTGATGTACTAAAGGGCCCCCAGTAGTAATAAGCTCAAACATATTATTGTACCTCTTAGAAACCATCCATTGGCAATACTGTTCTGAGTTTTTTCCTACTTGTTCTGTCCTCTGAATATGTGACGTGGGAACCGTTTCTAGGATACATAAAGCACAGACCAATGGCAAATGCCTGATTAATCCACGCACTGCCTCCCTGGCACTGGTCCAATGGTCAGGCAAACTTGATTTCCCTTAGAACTGAGGATTCCATGCTCTACATAATGTCATGTGATCCTCTTCAGTTGCAACTTTCTTTCCCTTTCCTTGAAACAGTGAATTATGCACTAGCCCGTGCACTGTCTCTTTAATATTTTATTCTGCTGCATTGGGAAAGTTTGCAGGTGGGTCAAGAACTGAAGTTTTGCAGATGAGTCTCGAACAGCTACATCTGAGATGGAGTACGTCAGAATTCACTAGTTCTTTCTTCTCATATCTGTTCTTTTCAGGATAGGAATTTGGGGGAAATAAAGTACTAACCTCCCACATGGCCCTTTTGCCTCCCCTGCCCCCCACACCTGTCATTAAATTTTGAGCCATATTAGAAGCAGCCTGTGCAGAAACTAGACTGCTTGGCGAGGCTTGTCACTGGGTGGGCACTCCAGTCGAGTGGAGAGACAGGATCCTGACAACAAGAAAAGATGGCAGGTGCTGGGGAGAGTGAAACAGATAAAAGACTGTTCCCAACGTGGGCGACCTGAAGCAGGTACGCTGCCATCACCAGAATGAGAGGGGGGTGGCCTTCCATTGGCGTGAGTCCTCCTCAGGTCTAATCTGTATTTTGGGGGGAAAAAAAAGAAAGAAAAGAAATCCACAGATGAAAATAATGTGTAAGGAAGCATGACGGGGCTGAGACGAGGGTAGGAAGGGACCGCTCTTTAGTATACTGGAACCTGAATTTTCATGTCAACTGGTCTCTGAAAGCAGGATGTCTAAGTAAGGTGAGTGATAAGCCTCAGGTTGTCTTCCGTCATCGGGTAAATTCTCAGAACTGGCTGGGGTGGCCAGGAGTACTGGAGTCCGGGAGTGCTCAGAGGAACTGGGAACAGATAACACACTGAAGGACCCCATGTGTGTGATTCCACTGCCGTGGGGCTGACTTTCAGGAGGACATAACTCCTGTCCCCTCTAAAGCCTGGGAGCAGTGAGGCTGGCTAAGGAGGCCGACTGTCCCAGGGTGCAAACCCCAAATCCGTCCAGCTTTCTGAGCTCTGATCCTTGGCTCTGCCTCTGACTTGTCAAGCGCCCTGCGGTAAGTCACTTAAGCTGTTGAAGTCAAGGCTAAGCTGTCAGCCAGGCTTTCAAAAGCACCTCAGTTTACCACCCACTCTATTCCTCTCCTTAGATAATTGCTTTAGATTGTTTCAACTTCTGTAACCTTGAGAGAATAAATGGAACAAGCCCCCAGCATTTCCTAGGTGAGAAGGACTAACCTTCCAGAATTCTTTAGCTGTTAGGAGGAGAGCATTCTCTCATCCAGAAACCTAGGGTGAGCTGCACCACCCTCTCCTCAGAGATCCCTCCAGCCCTCAGTGAGGAGGGAGAAGCATTAGTGAAAATCCTGGCACATTCTCTTGTGTGGCTAGGAGGTTAGTGCAGTGTCATTACTATTCTAGGCCTGGTACAGGGGCGACCTAGTGTGTCAGAACAATAAGGTAATATAGGATTTCTTTCCAAATACTTACTACGTATTTTCTGTTAATGTGTACATTTGAAAAATATTTAGGATGTCCTTTATCATCCCACTACTCAGAGATAACCACTGTTAAATGGTTTTTAGTTCTGTAGCATTCATTAAATGTGTTTCCTCTGCTTGTTTATAAACATCTATATTTAAACAAATATACAAACATCTATATTTAAACAAGTTAAATGAATCCACAATACATAGTATTTTGTACATCCAGGAGCATTTTGGGGCATGTTGATTTCTAAAAAGAAAGCATTAATTTCTCACAACCGTTCTGAGGTTAAGTACCCTCATTAGACACTACAGATGAAAACATGGATATAATGAAAGCTGAAGGGACTTGACCAGGGTCACACAGCTAACAGATTTGAACTCAGATCTGCCCAACTCCCATGCCTGTATTTTAACAATTTTATAATTATACTGCTACTCTAGAGAAAAAATAATGGCACATTTTCTCTTCACCTCTGTTGATAACCTGTTGTCTCAAAAATCTAGATCAAGTTTCTTCGGTGACCTGAGTGATTCATTTGTGATATATACAATTCCTCTGTGATAGAGAAAGGGTTTAACTTAGTGAATTTACATGCAGTTAAATGATCATTCTTAACCTAAGGTCACAAGATTCTCAAAAAGTGTCTGGATTTAGAATACCAGATAATCCAGGGACAACTAGAATAGTTTATTTAATTCTTCATAATCTGTGATCTAGGTAGGTTGGTCCATATCCTACAGATTAAAAAAGCAGACTTTGCGAATCATGAGTTAAACATCGGGCAAACCCAAATCAAGAGATATTTTACAGAATACCTGACCAGTACTCCTGAGAACAGTCAGTCATGGAAAACAAGGGAAGACTAAGGAGTTGTAACAGACCAGAGGAAGCAGGGGACTGACAGCTAACTGCATTGTGGTGTCCTGGATTGAATGCTGGGGCAGGAAAAAATGTAATGGAGACATTGGCGAAGTCAAAATAGTCTTGAGTTTAGCTAGCAATGATGTGCCAATGTTGGTTTCTTCATTTTGACATGGTATCATTGTAATGTCAGGTGATAGCATTAGGGGATACTGAGTGGGACTGTACGGGAGCACTCTGTACTATCTTTGCAACTTTTTTGTAAATCTAAAATTATTCCAAAGCAAACATTTTATTTGAAAATACATGGAAAGCTTATCATATTGCAGGAGAGGAGGCAACAGGACTGTGATAAAAGCATGACCGTTATAGCCACTGGGCATAAAGCTTTGTTCCAGGCTTCCTAGAGCAGTGGGAATGAATTCACAAGGTACTGCATGTGTGTTCTAAAAGTGGAAACACCTTTTTAAAGGTGTCAAACATCAAGGCACTTGATCTGGAAGAACTGGAGCATTCAGCCTCTGGTCTGATCACATGACTGGGCTGTTTTGACTCCTGACGTGGAAATGGAGACAGTCCTCTTCATTGTACACCTGATGGTCCCTGAGTGTCCCTGAGATGTACCTGGCAAGCAATTCCTCCACCTTTAGCACTTTTTTCCCAACATAAGAGAGAGACACTGGGAAAGGGTGCCTCCCTTTGCCTCTTGATTTTCCTTTTGCTGACTTAGAAAAACAATGTCTGAGCAGCCGCTGCAGGGAGCTGTCCCCTGCCTGGTGCTGATCACTGGTGCACAGGAACTAATCTCCAGCTCTGCTCACAGGAGGATATTCTATGAAGCTGGGGGAGCTGGGACACGAGCCAGGTCTCTGTGGAGAGTGGAACCCCTACGGATAAGGTAATGGAGGGTCAGGGTGGTGCTCTTTTGAAGATTATTTCCGTTTTTGGCACAGTCCTTTCTCTTAAATATTTAATTTGGGCCATATCACCTGGCGAATGCACAAGTTCTTGGCCCACAGCTAAATCTGAAATGTCTGTAACTTTGTTTTCAAAGAAAACACACACACACACACGATTTCTGCAATCTCTGTTTTGATTACGAAGCCAGATGGCTCTTGCTGCCCTTGCAGTGGCTGGGTTACAAAAGGCAAGCTCAGAGCTGACCACTGGGAGCCATCAACGCTCTTCTCCCATTTATTTTCTTAAACAGATTCTCTAGAATCCAGGTAAGTCTTCTTCCTCTCTGTAGCTTTGTTGGCTCCAATGGAAACCTAGCTTCCAGAGTGGTGTCTGTGAGGGCATGAGGTAGGGAAGACTAAGACATTATTGGAAACAGGGCTGTGGAGAAACAGCATTTACCACAAATTTGTCAGAAACAGTGTTGCACCTGGATGGAAGGAACAGGGGGCTGAGACTTTACAGCCATGTGCTTGAGTAAAAATCTATGGTCTCGCGCGGCTGGTGTGGCTCGGTGGTTGAGTGTCGACCCATGCACCAAGAGGTCACCACTTCAATTCCCAGTCAGGGCACATGCCCAAGTTGTGGGCCAAATCCCCAGGGGGGGGCGTGCAGGAGGCGGCCAATCAATGTTCTCTCTCATTGACGTTTCTCTCTCTCTCCCTCTCCCTTCCTCTCTAAAATCAATAAAGAAAAAGTTTTTTTTTAATTCATGGTCTCTAAATGTCAAACTGCTGAAAGAGGGTCCACTTAAGCTCTGAACCTTTATTTTGTTAGGCTAGAGCTACACTGCTTGGGATAAGAGGGAGGGTCAAGGGTTGGTTAAGTGTTGCCATCTTATTTTCCTTCTCTAACTTTCTAGCTCTCTGCTCATTCTCCCCTGAACACATGTCAAAGTACAAATCTCTCTCATGAACCATTCTCAAAATAATCCATTAGAGATCAGAAGAAAATATTACATCTTCTCTTGCACACACACACACATACATACGTACACACATCCATAGATTCAGATGTTGACTGAGGAACGCTGGGAACTACTGGTTTTAAGGAGCACCTACTTGTTATCTGGCTTGGGGCATTTACATTCTTTTTCCAACCCTGTTAAAAGTTATACCCTTGTTCTCGGGATATTAGCCCATTGTTCTTACTTAACTAGACTTTGGTAAAAAGTCAAACTAACTATGTATAGAGAGTTCTAGGAACAGTTGTTTATCTCCCCAGCATCCTAAACATGAAGAATTGAAGCCTTTTAACAATGTAATTTGGATTTGCTGGTGCTCCAGACATTTGGATAAAGACATGAGTTCCTTTAAACTGTGGCACCTATCTCTCTTAAACATTTTATTCTAACTTGGAAAAGAAATGTACTACAGGTTATTCAGTGGATAATTTCTCCCTGACACTGTAACTTTCGTTGAATGCCAACCTTATAATGTAGGACCATAAAAAGGTTAGCATTCAACATGGGACCTTTCTTATGTCAATCATCTTATCCTGCTTCATTTTTATCCCACATATTTTATTGCCTTCTAATATGCCACAGTATTCATTCCATAATCAGGCTGGTTTCCTGTCCCCCTCTCTTCGGCAGGTGTAAGCTGCACAAATAGTTTTACTGTTTCTCTGGAAGATAAGATGCTCTGTGGAAGGAAAGTGTTTGAGTTCAGATAGCACATTTGTAAAGGCTTTGCTTTCCCGGGAACAAGTTTCCCTTAAAAGACAACCTTCCCATTCTTCTCGTGGGTTTTGTTGTTTTGTTGTGTTTGTATATTATTGGTGGGAGGGAGGTGTTTGTTTTGCATTAAGGTTCTTCAGTGGAGTGAATAAAAAATTGGAAGCTTGGAACTTCCAGTGACATTAAACTATTGCCCTGCCCCAAGATCATGTCCCCTGTTGCTGTACTTAAGGGAGGTCACAAGAGAGCACCATGCTTTGTTTCAAGCAGACAGGAAATCCTAGAGCAAACCAGGGGACTGGTGCTTTGTGCCTAGGGGATGGTTAACAGCCTGCTAACATGTGCATGAAAGCACAGGATACATACGGAAAAGGACTTATTTTTGTGTGAATGCAATGTTTTGTCTGTTTCGTCGGCCCAGCTGGAGCGGCAGTAGCATCAGATGGGGCCAGGCTTTCCGACTGCGGCATCTCACCACAGGCCACTACCTGGCCTTAACGGAGGACCAAGGCCTCATCCTGCAGGACCGGGCAAAGTCGGACACCAAGTCCACGGCCTTCTCTTTCAGGGCCTCAAAGGTAAGGCCTAATGAAGTGGACTTTGACTTTGTTCTAAAAGCAAAAACTCTGAAACCTCCAGGTAGAACTATGACTGAAAAGAAAGTGGGTGGGACCAGCTGCAGTCCAGTTACCCCTGTGGCAATCACTTCCTTCCTGTGGCTGCTGAACTGAGTTCGCTCAGGAATGTGTACTTTGATGAAAGGTGACATCTTAGAGAGAGAGAGAGAGAGAGACCTTAAAGGAAAGCAAAACACCTTAGAACACAAAAGGATCACAGAAATGGACATTGTTGCTCAGAGGCTAATGGAAAATATTATTGGGTACTTAATTGTAAGTAGTTTTTAATACTTTAAGTCATAGGCTTCATTCTATACAGCAGTGGTAACATGAGTTTCAGTGCTACATTGTGTGAATCAAGGAAATTGTTTCTTTCACAAAGATTCAGAGAAGGCATAATTCTGGACATGACGTATTCTTATTGTTGTTTGTATCACACAAAGTTACCCATCCTTCCTCATCCTTTCCCTGGGTCACCTCTTTTCTCTCGATCTCTTAGTTCTTACCTGTTCATCCCCCCACCTTCATTAAGACTGGATCTTGTATTAGTTAGGTCAATCCTAAACATCTAGCTTTCCATTTGACAGGTATATAGACAACTGCTTTTTAACCTTTTTTCTTGAATGTGCCAGCCAGGTTTTGATTCCTCACAACTCAGAGTTGGATCTAGTTGGATGGTCAGAATCGCAGATTGAGCTGACTTCTGATGGACAGTTGGATGCTCGGCTGCTTTATGATTGTTCTGGGAAGAGCAATCAAGCATAAGAAAGGCTGTGCATAGGCACGGGCATGCTTGACAGGGGGTCTGCTCCGCAGGAGAGGATAGCTCAGCGTCTCCTTGGGGAGCTCCATCACTCATCCTTGCTCTTTTCCCAAACTGGATCTTGAATTGTGTTCTCCATACAATTTCAAGAAAGGGTTGTTGATGGTTCTGTTCATGTAGGACTCAGTGTGAAGCAAGCAGCCCAGTTTTTTTTTTGGGGGGGGGGGCATCTCTGCTGCTTAATGAATCGGAAGAGGACAGTTTTTCAGCACTAACTGGTTTTGAGCAGGGGCTCAGCCTCCTTTTTTCCTCTCTCCATAGTCCAATAGTCTTTATAGGCATCAACCTCTTCGGCATATAGGTTTTTCTCCCCCAAACTGTCCTCTATCAACGTTAGGCTTTTTCCATACCCTATTTCAAATAAAAAAATGTGAGTTTCCTGCCCTGAATTCCCCTCAAACCTCACCTTCACTTCCTGCTTCTCTTCCAGAGCCATGTTGGTCCTTGACTTCGTTCCGGTTTTCTGAGCGCATCCCTTTCATGCTGCTCTCGCTTTGTCTTTAAAGATTCCCAGCACAAAAAGAATGTTAAAGTCAAATTTATATCTATGTAGTAAAATATTTTTGTCTCCAGGAAGTGGTTGAGGGCGGTACAGCCTGCTAAAAGAATCAGGGAAAACAACACAATGGAAAGTCCCAAGAACAGAGACAGACAAGATCACATTCTTCCCTAAGAGACAACTGGACCTGGGCTGTCGGGGGTGAGAGCAGGTGAAGGGGGTGTGGTCGGGGGAAGGGGAATAAGAAATGCCTCGTCATGCTTGTTTCTTAATTGAATGATCTACTCCAGCCTCCTCTGCCCATGCTAGATGTGCTGACCGAGGTCCTTACCATTGTAGAAAGGGGCCCCTCTTATGACAGCGGATGAACCAGGTGGCCTTCCAGGCAGCTGGCGAGATCCTGTTCCAAGGGGTCGCTTTCATTCCACTCCTTTCTGGGCTCAGCCTTGTAGCGCATGGCTCTGTGCTGCGTCCTGGTCTCTGGGGGAATCCAGAAAAGCTCAGGGCACCATGGAGAGCCCCCATAGCACCCCTCTGCTTGGCACCACTTCTGGCCCGTGAGCACACTTTGCCCTCGGAAGGCTGCATGCCTACTGTCCCTAGTCCCTCCATTCCCATGCACAAGGAGACAAGCAGCCGATGGCTGAAGGTCATCGAGGTGCCCCGGGGCAGCCAGCGTAGCAGAGCTGGATGTAAAGGTCACCCATGAGTCACATCGTCCTAGGCACTTGGCAGTGGGTTGTATTTCACTGAAGCGAGTGTGTGAGAGGTTTTCAATAACTCGATGCGGCGGTAGTCCGCCCAGCTAGGCTTCCTTCTACTTTGAAAGGAACTGAAGTTAAAATGGCCCTGCCTCTGTGGCAGGCACTGTGTTCCCACAGGAGATCGGGGCTTCCGAGGGACACTGTGTGAGCAGGACCGTTGGCATCTTAACTATGACACTACATAAAAAGGGAGAATGTGTGGGGAACACAGTACAAAGAGCTCCGGGGGAAGAATGCTGGAGGTGCCTTGAGTTCTCTGGCCTCCAGATTCCTCCTCAGTCAGCGTGTTCATACCTCACCTGGTACCGGCTCGCTCCGTAGGTGGGCTTTCCAGCATGCCTCCCGTCACAGGGGATAGCGAGGTTCCCCAGCAGAAACTGTGGTCTCATTTTTCAATGGTGTGAAGGCACTGAGCCATCTTTTCATCTCTTGCCTGTTCCAGGTGTTGTTATGCAATAGAGCAGGTGACAGACAATGAGAGAGGGCTTCAGGTTCAGGGTAGCGGTACGGGGGTTGGGGACACTCAGTGGGCAGGCTGGGAGGCAGAGATAGTGTGCATTTTGCCTTTGTTAATGGGGTTAGGTGGGGGTGTTCTTCTGATGTTCTGTGTATGTTGGAGAATCTAGAAGACGGAGAAGAGACTCCCAGGAGAGCACTGTTCAGGCTCGTGTTTGGGGAGGACACCAGGTTAGCTGGGATGTGAGGCATTTGGCAACGATGGGTTTACCCCTCCATGCTTCCTGTCAGGTAGTGTTAGCCTGTGACAGCTGCAACTACTAAATCGGGGACCTGGGAACAGCTGCAAGTGTGTGTGAACATCCTTAGCGAGCTGCCCTTCCAAGAAAGAGGGCAGGTGCCCCTGGGAAGCTTGAGCAGGGGTGTGACTGAGCCTTCATGGAAGGTGATCAAGGCCAAGCAGCTGCTAAGTCATTGGCGTGGCCTGGCTCCGAATCAGACTGGGGTCCTCGAGCAGCTATGTGAAACAGTATAGAAGAACGAGCAGAATGTGATGCTGGTCAGAGGTTCTGCCCCTGTCCTTCAGCGGGGTGATCCAAACCAGGCCAGAGGGCCGGGATGTATTTTCGCCTCCAGGCTGCAGCATCACACTTGGTTCCTGTAGCCCCGGTGACCCGGAAGGGGCGTGCTGGAAGATAGAGCATGCCTCTGGGTTGCCTAGATCTGGCCTTGACCCTCATCTACCCTGTGCGAGGCCTTGATGCCAGTCGAGTTGCACCTCGCTCGAAGTCTGTCGTGAAAGGTGAAGAGCTGACCCTGCCTGCCCTTCCGTCGTGTCTGTCACTCGCCCACCACTGCCTTGAGCTCTAGCCTACTAAATATTTGCATCTTCAAATGTGCTATTATTTTCTCACGGCTCAACCTATACCTAAAACGCCTTTTACTCGTCCACTTGCCTTCGTAGCAAACTCATCCTTCCAGGTGAGTGTCAGATGCCTTGCACAGGCGGGGAGCCCTTCCATGGTCCTCAGTAGGCCTGTCATGCGTCCCTGCCAGCCGTCACTAGCTCGCCCAGGGGATGACGAGACCACGCCTCTCTCCCCCCGGCCCGAACCTCAACACTGAGCACAGCATGTAGCATGTAGTACTTTTTAAAATTGCTGGCTGAAGGGACACGTACACGTAGTCACACACTAAAATACAGAGTGAAATCCATTGTCTCCTAATCCCCAGCATCTTCATAAACGTATTCATCACGTGTAGTCATTTGGGGTCATGAAATTCTCCCCATAAACATTCCAGGAGAGAGACTGATTATTTTGAACAGCTAAGTCACGGTCCTGTGAATTTGATGTCACCTTCTCTCCCCGTGCTTGTGATGCTGCAAGGCAATTGGACTGTCAGATAATGGGATTTAATGTTCACTCTGGCCTGGCAGCGCCGTCCATTTACATGATGCCTCGCCGTCAGTTTACAACACTGATTTCATTTCAGAGAAGGCAAGAGTCACGTTCGAGCAAATCTCGAATAAAGGATTGAGGTAGAATCTCAGATGTTGCCCATTTTATCGCATAAGTACATAGAGCTATCACCGTTCTCATTAGAGAAAAATGTCCCTCAGTGTATAAAAACATGAAATTCTATTTAGTCAACGTTTCCCAAAAATTGCTGTGTGCTGAGCACTGTGTTCTGGGCCAAACATGACACCACCCCCCCCCCCCCGGCCCCGGAAACAGCCCACTGCACTCTCTGCTGGGGGTGCAACGCATCCCAGCAGCTGTATCCCCACCCTGTAACCTCTGGGCCCGAAACAGGATGGGAGGCGGGCGTTGAAGGGGTGCCCTTGTGCCCGGCTCCTGGCATGGTCCCTGTCCTCACCAGGCTATCCGCTGGAGAAGGAGAGAGAGGGGAACAAAGGAGGAAGGGGGAGAGAAGAGTTACCTTAAGACTCAAACACCTAGAGACAGCACCCTTTCCTGAAGTTTTATTTTAAATACATTTGCAAATTTTTAAAATTTGAATTGATGCCTTCCCAAGTTTAAGGAGAACCATGGGCTTTGAAGCAGGAGAAACCTGCGTGTGAATTTTGGTTCTGCCATTGACTGTTCAGAGCTTCCGTCCGTCCTTATACAAGGTGGGGTTGAAGAGCTGCGTCTTGAGGGATTGTTGTGCGGATTCGATGAGAGCAGGAGGCGACCTTGGAGTCTGCCTGCCTCATGGTGACCTTAGATTAACTGACGAGGGTGGAGGAAGGAGCCCAGCGCTGTGACTTTGACAACCCCCCCACCTGCCCCCTCAAGGCTGACACAGCCACGCCCTCTGCGCCCTGTGAACAGTGAGGCCCTTGTCGGACACCCAGCAGAGGCCTTGCAGCCCCCAGGCCCTAACAGGGTCCTTACAAGGCCATTTTCAGACTTTATATTCACAGTCAGAAGTCCAGAAGGGGGCTATATTGGTGGGGAAATGGACCCAAAGGTAATTTCTCAAGTTTCTCCATAGATGCCTAGGAGGGAGTGGGCTAACCGGGGCTCCCTCACTGGGTAACTACTCCAGCATCTGAATGGGCCCCATCTCCCCATACCCACTTTTCTCCTGAAACATTTTGGGGTACTTACAGTCCGTTAGAAAGGAATGTTGTCCTCTGTGGACACAGATGGTTTTATCATGTCAAATAACAACACATTTTACTATAATCAATCGATATGAATTAGGACTTGCTCTACTCAAGATATGACACATATACTGATGTCATAGCTGATGACTCAGTCGTCTTGGGCCTCGTGTCTCCTCCATCCATCCTTCACGCTTCTGCCGGAACAGTCATTCTGAGATGCAACCCTCCTTAAAATCCTCAGTAGATTTTATTACCTACCCTGACTTTTCCAGAGGAGTGTTCTAAGCGGTAATTCTATGGGGAAAAAATGATGCTAAACAGAGCTCAATAGGTTGTTTTGGTCCTGTTCGGTGTTGTATGCTTTTGGACTCATAAGACTCCATATTACACTATCCTGATGTTTCCTTTGACTCATTAAAAAAGATAACTGATTTGTCCAGAGTCCTCTTTTCCCACAGAAAGTTTGTTCACATTGAGAAGCATGAACCTGTAGGATCAAGTTCAGAGACCCTGCTCAGGTCTCTTTCAGGACTTGAGCGCTCTCTTTACTCCATCTTCCTGGGTGCCCTCGCCTTCCACACCCCCTTCTGTCCTCTCTCCCCTGGCTGAGCTCACATCAAGTGTCAGTCTTGACTTAAATCATCTATCACTGCCCAGGCAGTGAGTTGTCCTCTCTTGCAACCTCCTATTATACCTTGAATATAAACCATATCACCTTCTTATCATGATAAGTTCCTTTGTTCCACTCCTAAAGTCTAAACAAACCCAGAGCCATTTTTATAAAGTAATGGCATGTATTTTCAACTTCTTTATCATAACCTCCAAACAACTAAAACATTAATTGTAAATGGGAACCATTCGAAAATTATGTTCAACTGATAAATGGGCTTTGCATTTACCATTGATTTGGGGTTCCATGTCATTACTTACGAGCAAACTGCTGAAACTCTGCAACCCTCAGCTTCATCATCCGTAAAGTAGGAGACATGAAAACAACAGGGCCATTGGATGTTTAGAAAATGTGCTCTTAAGGTGTCATGTATAACATATATCATTTTGGGGGTCCTTGGTAAATTCCCATGATGACGATGTCATTGGTAAGTGCTTAGCAGAATACTTCACTCAAAGTAGGCACGAGATGAACACTCACCCCAGTTCTTGTCCCAGGAAGCTTAAATCAATCTGGAGAGCAGGGACTTAGTCATCCAAACCAAATAGAGGGTGTCCCAAAAAATGCGTACAGGGCGTCTATAGATTCTATTCCATTTTGAAAATGAAATGTATCTTAATAAACACTGACTTTATAATTAGACTTTTTTGTTTGGGACACCCTATATTTACGTGATGATCGTGATGTGGTCACAGTGTTTTCTTTGCTCTCAATGAAAATGGGGATAATGACTATGACCCTTCAACACATATGAGAACAAGTAACCTGTTCCTTCTTGGAATTGACTTATTATCTAACACAGGAAAGGCTGTGCAGATAAACAGACAGGCAAATTGATGCCCACAGACTAAGGAAACACAAACAAATTCTTTGCAACCTCTTTTAAGCAGAGTGTTGTGTGGAATAGAAAAACAAGCAAATCCCAATCTTACCTTTGGAGAATTTTCAACCTGACAGGGGACAGGAAGTGTACCAGCAAAGGACTCTTATTGCAGAAGGTGATAAAGAGCCTTGTCAGAGGTGAAGGAAAGTGGCGTAAGATCAGAAAAAAATCCCATGGTGGATCTGGGAAAGGCTTAATGGGTAAGATGTAAAGGTGCAGAGATGAGGAAGGGGAATTCCAAGCAGAAAGGATCATATCTGTGAAGACCCAGAAGAAGGGAACACTTCATATATCAAAGCACCATAGTCCAATTTGAGTAAAGCATGTGGTGTATAAGAAGTTAAAAATGAGGGTTGTATTCTGTAGGAGCTGGGTAGTGATTGAAAGGGGTGATTGGGTTAGCCCTATCCTTTGGGAAGGTTCCATATCCAGTAGAGGGGGCCCATCTGGGGACATATTGTAGTGAAAACAGAGGAGAGCATTAGTTCGTGCTCAAATCAGAAGGAGGTCGCCAACCGGTCAGCCAAACCGGGCTCCTGTCTGTCACGGACCACTCTCATTCCCTTCATGATCTGTCACTGGTTCAGCTTTGGGTTGAGTTGGCTTTCCTGTTGGTTTGTCAGTATGTTTTGCATGTTGTTGTTGCCCCTACTCTTTTGAATTACAAGCAGTGACTGTCATAGAATTTGGGGAGTTGATGCTATTTTGTAGAAGCAAAGATACAGAGAGGCACTCCATTCTTTAAACAGTACTGATCCATTTATTTCAGAGACTCTAGGAAAAAAGAGATTCTAGAATTTTTTTCCTATGGCAAAGTCATAGTTAAATAAATGAAAAGTGAGAAAATGAATGAGATGACCACTGTTTGGGAGCATGCAGTGTTTTCATCGGGAGCTCTTCACGATCAGTGTGATCATTTATATTGACCTGTTGTAGTGTTGTGATTTTTATTTTGCTGCATTGCTTGTGGTTACAGAACAGGCTAGAGATGAGAACTCTGACATGATTAACTCTGTTACTGGCCTCAGTGTCTACACAATTACAGGGATTTCTGAAGTGAAAATTAAGTATTTATTTTTTAAAGAATAGCCCTGGCCGGTTTGGCTCAGCGGTTAGAGCGTCGGCCTGCGGTCCGGAGAGACCCGGGTTCGGTTCCCGCTAAGGGCACGTACTTTGGTTGCAGTTTGTCCCCGGCCCTGGTTGGTCGTGCGGGTGGCAGCCACTTGATGTGTCCCTTCACGTCGATGTTTCTCTCTCTCTCTCCCTTCCTCTCTCTCCCTCCCACTCTATCTGTACAAAAAATGGAAAAATATCCTCAGGTGAGGATAAAAAAAAAAAAAAAGGAATAGATGCATTCCTGCCCTGGGTGGTTTGGCTCAGCACTGAGAGCATCAGCCTGTGGACCAAAGAGTCGTGGGTTTAATTCTGGTGAAGGGTTCGATTCTGGTACCTCGGTTGCAATTCAATGCCTGGCCTTGGTTGGGGTCATGCGGGAGGCAACCAATCGATGTGTCTCTCTCACATCAATGTTTCTCTCTCTCTTGTCCCCTCCCTCCGACTCTATCTGAAAAGCAATGGAAAAATATCCTCAGGTGAGGATTAAAAAAAAGAAGAAATGCATTCTTAACCACTTACCTATAAAGAAATCCTAATATATCAAATTCTATTTTCCCAATGGCTTTTTTTTTTTTTGGAAAGCAGGAATAAAATAGAAATATGTTCCTTTGGAAATGTTTATGTTGAGAAACAAGTCATATTTAACAATCCAGCCAGTGTTTCAACATACATTTAAAGTAAGAATTTCTTGTGAAGTGCTAACATTGCTCAAAATGATCCTGTATATATGTGAAAAATAACTAATTTTACTTTTATGACAGTCTGAAGGAATTAATAAGGGCTGAAATAAAAAATATATTTGAAAAAAAATTACTCATATATATATCTTTAATATGTATTTATTACGTAATTGACAGGTATAAGATTATCTGGACAAGTGTCATATAAACGAGCACATTTATAATTAGAGTTGCTAATTGCTCAGTAGAGGAATGAGACTGTGTTGGGGAAACAGGAGAGACTGCCTTCACAGAGAAGGTGGCATCTGGGCAGGGTATTGAAGGGTGAGTAGGAGTTTAGAGCAGTGGGAAAGAGCACTGTCCCTGGAGCTGGACTTCCTTGTATAAATCTTGGCCCTTTCACTACTTATTAAGTGACCTCAGGCAAATTATTTACCTTTATTTTCTCCTCTGTAAAACTGGGATAATATCAGTAAGCTACAAGAGGCTGCTATATGCAACAGAGTTAATACATATAAAGAATTGGGAATACTACCTTGCCTGTGGTAAGAGCTCAATGCATATGTTACTCTTATTCTATCATTAAGAAGACGAGTAGAGTTGTCACAAGCAGAGGGAACAGCATGCTACACTTCTTATTCTGTAAAAAAATAAATAACAAATAAAGATGCTGCCTAGCTCATGGCTTTTACCAATGAGCAATTTAACACAGATGCAGAGAAGACATGGAAATAAAGTAGAACCATTCGGGCCCTGATTGCTGAAGAGGGGACAATTACCATGCATGGGTCTACTTCCTGACTCATTCTGTGACAGGCACCTCAGGTTGTCACCAAGGGGACACCTGATGCACAGTAACTCCTTTTTTTATGAGTTGATTGAAACAGCATCAACAGAAGATGAAATCCATGACTGCCACACACAACTGAGGAGGCCCTAAGAGACAAATGACAGTTCCCAACCTGCTGGAAGAGTCTGCTTTCTCTGCTGATGTCTATAAATGATTTTTGAAGTCCCTGAAGCATTTATATAAGATAGCCATTAAAATTATGGAAGAGCCCTGTCCGGTTTGGCTCAGCGGTTGGAGTGTCGGCCTGCAGACCAGAGAGTCTCGGGTTCGGTTCCCACTAGGGGCACGTACCAAAAAAACAAAACGAAAAAACAAAACAAAAAAACAAACAAACAAAAACTTATGGAAGATACAAAACTTGCTGAAAATAAGTTAATTGACCAGTAAAAAGTTCATTATTAAGGTGAGGATGAGGAAAGTAGAAAATAGAATGGAGAATGATACAAAATCAGACCCAAACAGACCTAGTAGCTGTCTCCTTTTCCCAGGGACTTAAATAATCACTAAAGTAGCCAAAACTTGAAATCGATTGATTTTACAAAACCAGCTGATCAGGGACAGGCCTCGCTGAAACGCTGGCTCGGACAGGCTCAGTATGATTATCTTTGGGGATGAGTTCCCTGGCTCACAAATGCAGCACGGGCGATTTGTTTTCGATGTTGCTGTTTAGTCAGACATGCCTCCATTTGTTTCTTTTCATTTTCTGTGAAATAGGAAATCAAGGAGAAATTGGATGCCAGTCACAAAAGAGATATAGAAGGCATGGGAGTTCCAGAGATCAAGTATGGAGATTCCGTCTGCTTTGTCCAGCACGTAGCCAGCAGCCTGTGGGTGACCTACAAAGCACAAGATGCCAAGACACCCCGCCTTGGACCTCTGAAAAGAAAGGTGGGCTCAGAAAGGCCGTCCAGGGCTGTCTTCCACTGAGGTGGAGGCCACTGGGCAATAGAAGCGATTGCGAGAATTAGGTGGACATGCTGTGCATTTAGTTCCTGTCCCGTGACAGACCATACAACCTAATTTAATTATTTTGACCTCATATTCAGTGCAAAAAAAAAGTTAAATGGCAAAATCTGTGAGGAGGGGGTAGGATGTGTTCAATGAACTCTAAAACCGGCACTAAATAAATGGCTTGATGATATGATACACTGTTTGGGAATTAACCACATCATTGCTCCCTCCATTTAAGTGGATCATTGAGTTACTGTGCAGTTTTCATAATACAGAAACTAAATAGATTGTCTGCAGAGGAAGGGCAGGTTGCACGATAACAAGCCCACAGGAACCAGTGTGTGGAGAGAATGATACTGTCTCCCCCGAGAATGTATCCAGGTTTGAGTGGTCTGTTACAGTCTGTTATCATGGAAAACTGGCTTGGATACACACAGCATCTTCTTACCAGAGAGGAAGGGAGAGAGGGAGAGAAACATCAATTGGCTGACACTCCCTACTGGGGATGGAGTCCACAAGCCGGGCATGTGCCCTGATGAGGAGCTGAACCAGGACGTTTCAAGTCCATGGAATGATGCTCTATCCACTGAGCCACACAGGCCGCGCAAGAATGTTTGTTTTGATGGGAACTATAAAATAGATGCTAAGGGCATGATGCTCTTTTTCTTTTCTTCAGTAAACCCTCTCAAAACAGGTTTGAGCAGTCAAGGAGTCCCAGGTAAGAGGCTAGCAGGAATTGTACCTTAGTTCAGGTACACCAGCCCATGATGAAAAATGTCCCAGAACACTGATTGTAAGAAGGGTGATGGGGAGCAAACCATTAGGTAATAGCTTACTCTTGTGTGAAGTAAAACACACCAGGAAAATATCCAGAAAAGGGGAATTAAATGATGAAGAGGAGATAGAAAGTAGAATACAAAAGAGGCCACACAGACCAGCTGGTATGCACCCAACCCTGCCTCTGCAAACAATCATAAAGACTGCATAAAACACACAAATCAAATGAACCCTCTGAAGGTTTCAACCACCTGAGCACGAAGGCCATGAGCATGAAGATCTCAACTAGAACGAAAGTGCGCCAAGGTGAGTGCCCTTGGTCACCACCACCCCCAGCGCGTTTGCTGAGCGCAGCACGGAAGAACGGGCCGTGCACCCGCTTCACTAGGCTGCAGCGACAGGTGAGAGGTCAGGCCGGCCAAGACCTCTGTGACCTGAGGAGCCCAGATTCCGGAATGGAGGGAACTAGAGAAATGTGGCCCTGAAATTCTCCCTGCAGTTTCCTCTGGGGCCTTAAGCAGCCCGTGGATGGGGTGTGGAGCTAAGACAGCCAACGGAAAGGGGCAGCCGTGAGGGCGAAGAGCAAAGCAGACATGTGGACAGTATGACAGCACTAAGGAGACAGAGGTTGGGGTGCAGGGTCCCTCAAGTTAGAATGACCCTTGAAAATACAACGCTTTCTTTCCATGAAAGCCCAAAAGGGCTCTGCCCCAGGAATAAGGACTATGCCCTAGAAATAAGGGCCAATTAAAAATAAATGCCACAAATCCACCCTCTACCCTTACCAGCCTGACAGAAGAAAACTAACTCCTCTATAGAGTATGATAATATCGCGTGGAGCCACCACCATCTTTCATACCCACCAAGGTAATAATGACATTTAAAGAGGTGGAATATGTGTGTCTTAACTAACTCTGGCTGGGAGGGGACATCCTCAAAGAGAGACCCGGTTTGTGGTGTTATATTATCGTGCCTGTCCCTGCCTTTCTCTCCCAGAACCACAGTCCCTGGATCCACTTAACGGCTGGAGGGACCTGCGAGGTGCTTTTCTGAAACTCGAAGTGATTGTGTGGTGCTCAGCCCTTGACAGGGCCGCCCTGCTCCGTGTCGTGAGGAGCAGGTGACCTTTCCCTCTAAGAACACAAAGGCTGTCCAAATCTGGGTGAAGCATTTTAAGAAACAAACTAAACAGGGACTTAGGAAAACCAGTGGAGAACAGACACAGTGACAAACCTAATGAATGGTGGCTCACCTTAAAGGAAGGACCCTCTTACCCATTTCCATCTCAGGCTCGTGCTCTTGGCTCTGGGCTCTGGAACTCCTCCAAGAATACAAGGACCTTCGGAACTGGGCTGCAGAGATTAGCGGGGCATGCAGCAACATTCTAACAGCTGCGGGTCCCCATTCCTCATGACTTTCTCATTTGGCCGGTCAGTTTCAGTGTGTTACATGAACGAGCAAAAACCTAAGGATTTTGGTCTGTAGGGACCAGAAAGCTGGGAATGAGGCCAGAGTAAAGCTAGTGGCAATGTTTTGTCAAATCTAAATGCAGCTTTGTTAACCAGTAGCTGGGAAGTTGTGGCCAAGGAATGTTTTGAAATGGTGACCCCAGTGGTAAGGGCATCCTTTGCTGACACTTCAGCTGCAACCATGTAGATAGGATGTGAAGTCTCTTTTCAAAAACGGGCACACATTTTTGCAAGCCAGGCTTCTACTTCCTGTGTGAATTCATTGTATCAGGACATATCTTCAGAAGAAACAAAATAAGGAACAGACGTTCACGTGGAAAGGGCAATAAGTTTTTCTTTCTGCTGAAAATGAGAAAGACCGAAAATCTTTATTCTAAAGAGTATGTTTTAGAGGACTAGGAAAACGGCGACGGAGTGAATGGAAGCTACACAGACCATCTCCCAGGACCAAACTGGAATTACAACGAAAATAAAGAGAAATCGTCAGGAAAAGGCAACCGAAAAGCAACGTGGAGGACCACATAACCAGGGACACTGACTCAATCCTGGTAGGCTTGCGAAGATGCGGGAGGGGGCCGGGAGCCCACGGTCCGCAGCAGCCTCGGCTGAGACCTGCAGGCTCGGCTGGGAACTGCCACAGCCTCGGCCCGGAGCAAAGCCTTAGCTGGGAGCAGCACCCTCGGGTTACACTCCCAAGTGGCTCCACAGCGCAGAGCCCGAACAGAGGTTAAATTAGCAGCAGCCACTCACCTTGGGCTCCATCAGAGGGAGGGCAGACTGGACTGGAACTGTGTGGGGACACTTGGGATTTAGAAGGCCCTCAGAGCTTTTGTTGAGTTGCAGCCAAGCAGGACTGTGGTCATCTTACTCCTTCCCAGGGCCCTGGAGAGAGGCGGCGGCCCCTCCCTCGGAGATTCAACCCCACCCAGTGGCCATTGAAATGCTAAGTGAGGCCCATTAACAACTAGCATCTGCCCCACCCTTGGGAAATCCTCTTCCTCTGAGCACCTGAGGGAGTTTTTCATTCAACTCAGAAACCAAGGTTCTTCAGGTGACCACTACTAATAGCCTCCAGGCAAAAAGCTAGAGGATAACTACCATTCCCTGGGCTAGCAACTCTGACCAGGAAAGTAAGACTTGACAGTGGTGTTTAAAGTGGGTCCTCTCTGCCTCATCCAAACCCAGGAGAGGGAGCCACAAACAGCAGAACACCAACACCGAGAGGGAAAATTTGGCAGGCTCCAAGGCCCACTTTGATAGCCAAAATGGAGAAACACAGAAACAAAAGCCAAATGAAACAACAAGAGACCTCTACTGAAGATGAGATAAATGGGGTGCAGTGAAGCAAGTTAATAGAACTAGAATTCAGAGACATGATCTTGAGGAAGCTCAACAGCATGTGTAAGGACATGAACACCATGAGTAAACACATAGAAATGTTGAAAATCAACCAGTTGGAAATTAAAAACCACCAAGAAGAAATGACAAATGACATATCACAAATAAAAAACACATTGGAAAGTCTACATAGCAGAGTAGAGGAAGCTGAGGAACGAATCAGTGAATTAGAAGAAAGGGTAGAAAAAATCAACCAATCAGAAAACCAAAAGGAAAAAACAATTAAAAAGCAGGAAGACAGCTTAAGGGAACTGTGGGACAACTGGAAATGTAATAACATTCGCATCATAGGAGTCCCCGAAGAAAAAGAAAATGAGCAAGGGTTAGAGAATATATTTGAAGAAACAGTGACAGAAAACTTCCCTAATTTGGTGAAGGAAGAAGGCATTCAAGTTCAAGAAGCACAGAGAGCCCCAAATAAGAAGAACCCAAACAGGTCCACACCAAGACACACAGTAATCAAAGTACTAAAAATTAAAGACAAAGAGAGAATCCTAAAAGCAGCAACAGAGAAGCAACAGGTTACCTACAAAGGAAACCCCATAAGGCTCTCAGCAGACTTCTCACAATAACATTACAGGCCAGAAGGGAATGGCATGAGGTAATCAAGGTCATGAAAAACAAGGATCTGAATCCAAGACTACTCTACCCAGCAAGGCTATCATTCAAAATAGAAGGTCAAATAAAGAGCTTCCCAGACAAAAAAAAAAGGCTAAGGGAATACATTAGCACCAAAACAGTACTGCAAGAAATGTTAAAAGGACTGCTGTAATTAGTAAGAGAAATAGGAAGAAAAATATAACCACACTATACAAAAATGGCAATAAATAAGTACCTATCAATAATCACCTTAAATGTAAATAGATTGAATGCTCCCATCAAAAGATACAGAGTAGCTGATTAAATAAGAAACCATGATTCATCTATATGTTCTTTACAAGAGACCCACCTAACAACAAAAGACTCACATAGGTTGAAAGTGAAGGGATGGAAAAAACTCTTCCAAGCAAACGGAAAGGAAAAAATAGCTGGGGTAGCAATACTCATATCGGATAAAATAAATTTCAAAATGAAGGCCATAACTAGAGACAAAGACAGCCACTACATAATATTGAAACGATCTATCCAACAGGAAGATATAACCTGGATAAACACATATGCATCCAATATAGGAGCACCAAAATATATTAAAAATCTTCTGGAGGACTTAAAGGAGAAATCCATAGCAATACAATCATAGCAGGGGATTTCAACACCCCACTGACATCACTGGATAGATCCTCTAGACAAAAAATTACCAAGGAAATAGACACTCTAAATGAAGCACTAGACCAAATGGATTTAATAGATATCTACAGAGAATTACACCCCAAAACTACAGAATTCACATTCTTCTCAAGTGCACATGGAACATTCTCAAAGATAGACCACATGTTAGGACACAAACTAAGTCTCTACAAGTTCAAGAAAACTGAAATCATATCAAGCATCTTCTCAGATCACAATGGCATGAAACTAGAAATCAATTGCAACAAGAACATGCAAAGACATTTGAACACATGGAAGCTAAATAGCATGTTATTAAACAATGAATGGATTACCAAAATAAAAAACTTTCTGGAAACAATGAAAATGAAGACACAACAATACAAAATCTATGGGATGCAGCGAAAGCAGTTCTGAGAGAGAAGTTCACAGCACTACAGGCTTACCTCAAAAAAAAACAAGAAAAATCTCTAATAAACTATCTAACCTCACAACTTAAAGAACTAGAAAGCAAACAAAAAGAAAACACCAGAGCAAGTAGAAGGAAGGAAATAGTAAAGATCAGAGCAGAAATAAACGACATAGAGTCCAAAAAAAACAAAAAACAATTCAAAGGATCAATGAAACAAAGAGATGGTTTTTCGAAAAAATAAACAAGATGGATGGACCCTTAGCTAGACTCAACAAGAAACAAAAAGAACCCAAATACACAAAATCAGAAATGAAAGAGGAGAAGTAACAACTGACACCACAGAAATACAAAAGATCGTTAACAACTACTATGAACAATTATATGGCAACAAATTCGACAATCTAAACGAAATGGACAAATTTCTAGAAACACAGTCTCCCAAAACTGGACCAGGAAGAGATAGAAAACTTGAACAGACCAATAACAACAGAAGAAATTGAAGATGTAATCAAGACTCTCCCAGCAAACAAAAACCCAGACCCGGAGGGCTTCATGGGGGAGTTTTACCGAACATTCAAAGAAGAACTAACACCCATTCTCTTCAAACTATTTCAAAAAATTCAAGAAGAAGGAAGACTTCTAAACTCGTTTTATGAAGCCAGTATAATTCTAATTCCAAAACCAGAAAAAGACACTACAAAGAACAAAAACTACAGGCCAATATCCCTGATGAACATAGATGCCAAAATCCTGAACAAAATACTAGCAAATCGGATCCAGCAATACACCAAAAAAATTATTCCCCATGACCAAGTGGGATTCATCCCAGGGATGCAAGGCGGGTACAATATTCGCAAATCAATAAACGTGATACACCACATACATAAAATGAAGAATAAAAACCACATGATCATATCAATAGATGCAGAAAAAGCCTTCGACAAAATCCAGCATCCATTTCTGATAAAAACACTCAGCAATGTGGGATAGAGGGATCATATCTTGACATAATAAAGGCCATATATGAAAGACCTACAGCCAACATCATATTCAGTGGGCAAAAACAAAAAGCATTTTCCTTAAGAACAGGAAAAAGGCAAGGATACCCACTTTCGCCACTCTTATTTAACATAGTACTGGAAGTCTTAGCCATAGCAATCAGACAGGAAGAAAAAATAAAAGGGATCCAAATTGGAAAGGAGGCAGTGAAACTGTCATTATTTGCAGATGACATGATACTATATGTAGAAAACCCCAAAGACTCCATCAAAAATTTACTAGACTTATTAAATGAATTTGGAAAAGTAGCAGGATACAAAATTAACATCAAGAAATCGATGGCATTCTTATACACCAATGATGAACTCACAAAAAGAGAAACTAAAAAAACAATCCCATTCACCATTGTGGCAAAAAAATTAAGATACCTAGGAATAAACTTAACCAAAGAAATAAAGGATCTATTCGCAGAAAACTACAGGTCATTGAAAAAAGAAATAGAGGAAGATATAAAAAAAAGTGGAAACACATACCTTGTTCATGGATTGGAAGAATTAGCATCATTAAAATGTCTATACTACCCAAAGCAATCTATAGATTCAATGCAATCCCCATCAAAATACCAACAGCATACTTCACAGAATTACAACAAATACTTCAAAAGTTCACATGGAACCAAAAAAGATCTCGAATAGCCACAGCAATCTTGAAAAAGAAGAACAAAGTTGGAGGGATCACATTACCAGATTTCAGGTTATACTACAAAGCCACTGTAATCAAAACAGCCTTGTACTGGCACAAGAACAGGCATACAGACCAGTGGAACAGAACAGAGAACCCAGAAATGGACCCAAGGCAATATGCTCAATTAATATTTGACAGAGGTGGCAAGAGCATACAGTGGAGTAAGGACAGCCTCTTTAATAAATGGTATTGGGAAAATTGGACAGCTACATGCAAAAAAAATGAAACTAGACCATCAAATTACACCCTACACAAGAATAAATTCAAAATGGATAAAGGACTTAAATGTGACTCACGAATCCATAAAAATCCTAGAAGAAACTGTAGGCAAGAAAATTTCAGACATCATACGCAGCAGAATTTTCACTGATACATCACCTAAGGCAATAGAAACAAAGGAGAAAATGAACACATGGGACTACATCAAACTCAAAAGCTTCTGCACAGCGAAAGATACAATCATCAAAACGAAAAGGCTACCCACTGTATGGGAGAGTATAATTTCCAATGATATATCAGATAAGGGTTTAATTTCCAATATATATAGAGTGCTCATACAACTCCACAAAAGGAAGACAAAGAACCCAATTAAAAAATGGGCAGAGGAACTAAATAGACACCTCTCCAAACAGGACATACAAATGGCTAAGAGACATATGAAGAAATGCTCAACATCACTAATCATCAGAGAGATGCAAATTAAAACAACAATGAGGTATCACCTCACACCTGTCAGAATGGCCGCCATCAACAAATCATCAAACAACAAGTATTGGCGAGGGTGTGGAGAAAAGGGGACTCTAGTGCACTGCTGGTGGGAATGCAGACTGGTGCAGCCACTATGGAAAACAATATGGTGTTACCTCAAAAAATTAAAAATTGAACTGCCATTTGACCCAGTGATCCCACTTCTAGGAATATACCCTAAGAAGCCTGAAACACCAATCAGAAAGAATATATATACCCTCATGTTTGTAGCAGCACTATTTACAATACAGTGATACCTCGGTTCTCGAACATAATTCATTCCAGGAGGACGGTCGAGAACCAAATTGTTCGAGAACCGAAGCAATGAAACCCAATAGGAAATAATGGAAACTGGATTAATTCGTTCCAAGCCCCAGAAAATGCCTATTTACTGGCCTAATTTGTATATAATATGTAGAAAAACATAAGTCTCAACAAGAAATAAAAGTGTACAGTATGTCTAAGGGTTAAATTCAGTGTAAAGCGTGACTCCACAAAGCGTGACTCTCTCTCTGCACTCACACTGATGACGCAAGCAAGGCGCGCTGGGCCGAATGAACGCCATTTGGCTCAACTCGGCTCATCTCGGAAGTTCGAGTTCCAAATATTTGTTCGGATTCCAAGACAAAAGTTTCTCGAATCTCCTGGTCGAATACCGATTTGGTCGAGAACTGAGGCGTTCGAGAACTGAGGTATCACTGTAGCTAAGATCTGGAAACAGCCCAAATATCCATCAGTAGACGAATGGATAAAAAAGCTGTGGTACATATACACAATGGAGTACTATGCAGCTGTAAGAAAGAAAGATCTCTTATCCTTTGAGACGACATGGAGGGACTTGGAAAGTGTTATCCTAAGTGAAACAAGCCAAACAGAGAAAGACAAGTATCATATGATCTCACTTATTTGTGGAATATAATGTACATAACAGTCTGGGGAATGGGGTAGTCCCAGAGACGTGGAAGTGGGGTACAGACTGACAATCCCCAGAAGAGGGGGTGGTGGGGGAGAGATAAACCACAGAACTTATATGCATGTATGCATGAACAATGAACATGGACAACAAAGCTGGGGACAGGGCAGGGAGGGAAGCGGAGGTGGGAATCAGTGGGGGGAAAAGGAGAAACATCTGTAACAAAAATAAATTAATTAATTAATAAAAATAATAATAATAAAATAAAATAGTATGTTTTATTTATTTGCCATATAGACTGAGCACCGCCACCTCCAATCACCCAGAACCTACAAATGGTCTCCTTTCACTTATATCAAGAGGAAACCATGACCGAAACTTGAATCAAGATTCAACCCTGATTTGACCCAGAGTCAGACCACCCCAGTTAATATCTGCATCTACTTGATCCTGTTTTGGACACTACTGAATTCCATACCAAAAGCAGCTAGCCCCACCCAAAAATTGGGTCGTGATGTCATTGGTGATCACTAAGGATGCTTAGCTTCCAGACTACTGAGATCAGTCATATACTGCCCTTACAACAAGCATTGAGTACCTCGTATTCTTGGAAACATGCTAAGTGATTTACATGTAAATCATCTAATCTTTCAAACAACACTTTAAGATAAGTCCATTTGCAGGCGATGAAGTTGAAGCAGAGAGAGGTTGAGTGACTTGTCTAAGGTCACACAGCTGGGAAGTGCATATGAGGACTAGAACTCAGGTTGCGGATACCCCAGCCTATGTTTTCAAATCTCCTCTCTAGCCTCCCTAGGCAGCAAACTAGCATCTTGAGCTGCCCTCCCAGATCAGCAGTGAGCTAACCAAAAGTAGCTATACTTCAGGAGAGAAATCCACTCCTGATCACAGTAAAGGGTTTTGCTTGAATGTCTTTCTTCTTCCTCAATTTCTCTCTGAAGGAAAGGCTCTAACAAAATAGCTTTTTCCATGGCCAAGAGTAGGATTTTGTGTTCACTTTAAGAGAAAAATCTCTTATAAAGTATATTTTCACCCTTTCAAATTGGCCATCTAAGCCCAAGGAGTTTATTGTAATTCATACCATGGTGGCACATAAAATTTTATTTTCATCAAAGCATCGTGTCTCACCGATGATTCATATGTCAGTACTAGGGCATATGGGCTAAATAACTTTGTTAATGTTCCATTTTCAAAACGAGCCCCGGGGACCTTAGTTGGGGAGAAAGAGGACGAGGGTGGAGGGAAACTTCGAGCAATGTGGGCTGCCTGGCGTGCAGATCTGTGCAGCCCGACCGGTGTGCTTTGCTCTGTAGGTCATCCTCCATCAGGAAGGCCACATGGATGACGGACTAACACTGCAGAGATGTCAGCGTGAGGAGTCCCAGGCTGCTCGGATCATCCGGAACACAACAGCCTTATTCAGCCAGTTTGTAAGGTACATGAGTTCCTTCCCTTTCTCTCTCTCTCAGTGGCTACTCTATGGCCTTCTAATCCCATCTGCCCACCTTCTCTTAGCACTGTATTTTGGGGAAATCATTAAGCACTAGCAAAGAGTTTGACCAAAGAGAGCTTAGGACTGAAACACATTCCCCTTGTAGGTGACCTCCTACCAGCCTCTCTCTTTGCCCAGCAGGTGTCCAGGCCCCACAGGTTATTCAGGTGGATGTCAGGAAAATTGAGAGAGAGAGCTGCAGTACCCTAAATCCCTTTCGTGTCAGTGTGAGAAGAGGGGAGGAGAGAGAAGACACGGTCACTCCCTCTCTGCTGTTTAAGGCTTTCTTCATCATTCAGAATCATTGCTATGGTTTGCACCCAAGTAAATTTGCACTGGAAACCTTGAGTTACCCAACTACAACTGGGACTTACAGGGGAAAGGTAACTGAACTGCCTGCTTGGATTATAACCCCCCAGCCTTAATAATGCTACCAAAACAGAACTCTGGATTGTGTTCACCAGTTACCATGAGGCATGGGTCCTGTTGTAGACCCTGTTCCAAGCCCTCCTTCTCTCAGAGGCAAATACCTCTAAAGCCAGGAGGGTTTAGATTTCACGTGTGAATTTGCATAAAATTAGGGAGGGAATGTTACACCTTTATTTTCTTCCTTTTGAGCCAGTGTGATCTAAGGAGTGTGTGTGTTAGGATATAAGCTAAGCTGCTGTTACAGTTCAGGATAAACTTGCATATCTCTTCAAGGTAATATTGTGGGGTAGGGGAGTGTTTTAAGGAAAATAGTCTGGCTAGCGGGACGCAGGTTCCCTCTGTCTGGCTGCTTTGGGGTCTCCTACAGGTTTTTGTCCTTGGACCAGCGCAGTAGCATCACCTGGGAACTTGCTGAAAATACAGATTCTCAGGTTTTACCCCAGACTTACTAAATGAAATACCGGGGACTGGTACCCCTGAACATTGCACTGAATAGGCTCCCCAGTCGATGCCAGTGCATGCAAATGGTTACAAACCACCGACCCCAAGTAGAGGTCTGACCTTGGCCACGTGAGGTTCATCTACTGAGCTTTTTAACACCCTGACCTTCAGGTGGTACATGAAACCAATTATGCCAGGATCTCTGGGCAGAGATCCAAACATCAGAATTTTGTTTTAGATTTTTTTTAATTTTATTTTTTAGTTATAATTGACATACAATATTGTATTTGTTTCAAGTGTATAACATAGTGATTAGATGTTTATATACCACAAAGTGATCATCCCTATAAGTCTAGTAATGATCTGACATAGTTATTATAATATTATTGACTCTATTCCTTGTGCTGTACTTGATATCCCTGTGACTATGTCTTATAACTGGTATTTTGTGCTTGTTAATTCTTTTTACCTTTTACCTCTGTCTCCCCAACCCCTCTCATTTGGTGACCATCAGTTTTTTCCTCTGTTTTTATGAGTTTGTTTCTGTCTTGTTTGTTTATTTTTCAGTTTCCACATATAATGAAATCATACATTATCTGTCTGTCTCTATCTGACTTATTTCACTGAGCATAATACCCTCGAGGTCCTTCCATGTTGTCACAAATGGCAAGATTTCCTTCTTTATGGCTGAGTAGTATCTCACTGTTTATATTGTATATCTCACTATTATCAGAACCATCTGGCCTATTATCAGAACCATCACTGTGGTAGACAGTTTTATTATCTGGCCCCCATTTCTCTCAACCTCTGCTCCTATATTGTTCTTAAAAGTTAGTAGCCCCTACCTCACACATGTCTTTATCCATTTATCTGTCCATGGACTAGGTTGCTTCCTTCTCTTGGGTATTATAAATAATACTGCAATGCACATAGGAGTGCCTATATCTTTTTTCTTTTATCTTTATCGTTGAAAGTATTGCAGATGTCCCTCCTTTTTTTCCCCCTTGACATCCTCCTCCCTGCTCCTGCCCCACCCCATCTTTTTCAATTAACAAACACCAGCTTTTAATTACACTTATTTAGGCACAGTTGACAATCACTGTCCTGATATGGATCCTAAAGTAGATCACTTTATTTTGAAGTCTGTTGGCTAACACTTAGTCACGTGGCCGCACTTCACAGCAGGGAGGCTGAGACACAGAATCTCTGGTGGGTGGGCTGTGCTCCCAGCACACTCGGGGGTCCTGTTACTTCACTGGAGACAGGAAAGGAGACAACAGAGGTATTTCTGCCAGAGGATGGAACTGAGGCCTGCAAGTCAGCCATCCTGTGCCTGCTTTGGCTCCACCACTGGTTTCCTGTGTTTGCTGAGCAACATGTTTTCTCCTTTCTATGCCAGACCATCCAGGCATGCTCCCTCCTTCAAAGAAAGGGTGTGAGAATGGATGGCTTGGTACAGGCAAAACTAGGGAGGGAGGGAGGGAGGGAGGGAGGAAGGAAGGAAGGAAGGAAGGAAGGAAGGAAGGAAGGAAGGAAGGAAGGAAGGAAGGAAGGAAGGAAGGAAGGAAGCTGTATACAAACATGAGTTTTTCATGTAGTCTGCCCTATTACCAGAACCATCACTGTAGAGGTAGACAGTTTTATTTATCTGGCCCCCATTTCTCTCAACCTCTGCCCCTGTATCATTCTTAAAAGTTAGTAGCCCCTACCTCACACATGTCTGAAAAATAATTCAAAAATGGATCAAAGACCTAATTATAAGACCTAAACTATAAAACCTGGAAAAGAAAAGATAGTCTTAAAATTTTATAACCTAGACTTAGGCAGTGGTTTCTTCAATCTTCTACCAAAAACAAAAGCAGTAAAATAAATAAATAAATTGGACTTTATCAAAACTGAAAACTTTTTTGCTGCAAAGGACAACATCAAGAAAGTGAAACCCCCACCCCACCCCCACACAATGGGACAGAATATTTGCAAATCACATATCTGATAAGGGACTTGTATCTGGAATAAAGAACTCTCACAACTCAACATTAAGTAGACAAATGGACCAATTTAAAAATGAGCAAAGGATCTGAATGGCCATTTCTCCAACAAAGATAAACAAGTGGCCACTAAGCATATGAAAAGATGTTCACCATCATTAGCCATCAGGAAAATGCAAATCCAAACTTCAGAGAGATAACAACACTTTCTTCCCAGTAGAATGGCTATAATCAAAAAGACTGGTAATAAAAAATGTGGGGCAGGATATGGAGAAAACAGAATCTTCATATACTGCTGATGCGAATGCAAAACAGGTGCTTTCTAACAGAATCTGGAAATTCTTTAAAAGGTTAAACACAGAGTTACCATATGACCCAGCAATTTCACTCCTGGGTATATGCCCAAGAGATATGAAGCCTATGTTCGTGCAAACACTTGTACACAAATGTTCGAAGCCGCGTTATTCATAATGGCCAAAAAGTAGAAACAACCCAAACATTCAAGATAAATGGATAAATAAAATGTGTTATATTCTTATAATGGAATATGCTTTGTCCATAAAAAGGATGGAGTACTGATACACAGTACGACATGGATGAACCTTGAAAACATGTTCAGTGAAAGAAGCCAGTCACAGATGACCACCTATTACAAGATCCATGTATATGAAATGTTCAGAATAAGCAGATCTATAGAGATAGAAAGAGGTTTGTGTTTGTGAAGGGTAGTCATTTTGGAAAAGGGGAGTGACTGCTAATGGGATTTGGGGAGGGGAGCTGATGAAGACGTTTTAAAATTGTGATGACTGTACAACTCTGTAAATTCACTAAAATCACCAAACCATTGCATTACATCCTTTGGAGGATGGTATGATATGTGGATTATATTTTAATAAAGCTGTTATTTTTAAAAAGTAAGTGGCAGTTAAATGTCTGACAATGAGAAAACTATTTTTAAACAGCTTTATTGGGTTATAATTTACAAATCATGAAAGTCATCGTTTTGAGTGTACAAAGCAGTGAATTTTTTTTAAATCCTCACCCGAGGACATTTTTGCATTTATCTTCAGATAGAGCGGGAGGGAGAGAGGAAGGAAGAGAGAAAGAGAAACATCAACATGAGAGAGATATATCGAGTGGTTGCCACCTACACGACCCCAACCGGGGCCGGGGACAAACTGCAACCAAGGTACGTGCCCTTAGTGGGAACCGAACCCGGGACTCTCCAGTCCGTGGGCCGACATTCTAACTGCTGAGCCAAACCGGCCAGGGCCAAAGCAGTGAATTTGAATAAATTTGCAGAACTGTATAATAATCACCACAGTTTATGTCTAAACATTCCGATCACCCCAAAATGATTATGTCCATTGCAGTTTATACCAGTTGCCACCCCCAGCATGAGGCAACTAGTGGTCTACTTTCTGCCTCCTTCATTTCTGACTGTACATCTATCATTTCTGACTGGTCCTTTTTTATACTCTTGAGGCCCTCACTAAGTTCATTGAGCATCCTTATAAGCAGTATTTTGAACTCAGCATCTGTTAGGTTGCTTTTCTCCATTTCGTTTAGTTCTCTTCCTGGGGTTCTGTTCTGTTCTTTCATTTAGGACCTGTTTTTTTTGTCTCCTCATTTTGGCTGCCTCCCTGTGTTTGTTTCTGTGTATTACTTACCTAGAGGTATGGGGTTAGCTGAGACCAGATGCTGCTTGTTTGAAATAATTTAGGAAAACCTGAAGCAGGATCCAAGACAGGCCGATCCTATGGTTAAGCAAGTGGCAACAGCTTGGGTGGGCCTGAAAGTTGGGTGGGGCAGGGCCTCAGGGAATCACCAGGGCGGGGCTACCAGTGTGAGCCAGGTTGCTGGAGTCCCAGATATGGGGACTGTCTGCCGCCCCAGGGAAGGGCTCACCAAAGGAACAAAGGCCTCTGACAGCAGGTTTGTCCAGGAGAAAGCCCCCTCTCCAGCCCTCCCTCCAGTGCCAAACAGCTCGGTTCTTCCCTGTATGTCTCTGGTGCCCCTCGAGCTGCCTCCCCTCCAAGCTTAGAGGGAGTGAGTCCGATAAGTCCGTGCGCGGGCCCTTTAAGGAGCTGCCTGGGGCTCCAGCCGCTTCAGCTTCCCTGAGCCTCAGTTCCTGCTGGTTTTTCCAGCAAGAAGTTATGGGAACTTCTCTTCCTGGCACTGGAACTCTGAGTGGGACATCTGGTGTGGGACAGGGACCCCTCAGTCCTCAGGGAGGACCTTCCCAGCCGAGGTATCCTCCTGATTTTTATCCGCCACACGTGGGTGTGGGACCAGCCTGTCGTGCCTCCTCCCCTCCTACCAGTCTGGATGTGGCTGCTGCTTTAATTCCATAGTTGTAAGACTTCCATTCAGCTTGATTTCAGGCAGTTTTGAATGATGGTTGTTCTGTACTTTAGTTGTAACTTTGATGTGGTTGTGGGAGGACAGGATACCGCATTTACCTACACTGCCCTCTTGACTGGAAGTCTCCCAATATGTTCTTCTTAATCCTTTCACCTTTTTAACTCATCCCTCCAACCCCCCTTCCCATCTGGCAACCATCAAAAAGTTCTTTGTATCAATGAGTCAATGTCTGTTCTGCTTGTTCACTTTGTTTGTAGATTCAATTGTTGATAGATATATATTTATTGACATTTTATTCATATTTTTTATCTTCTTTAAGAAGACCCTTCAACATTTCATATAATACTTGTTTGGTGGTAATGAACTCCTTTAGCTTTTTCTTGTCTGGGAAGCTCTTGATATGTCCATCAATTCTAAATGATAGCTTTGCAGGGTGGAGTAATCTTGGTTGTAGGTCCTTGCCTGTCATCACTTTGACTATTCCTTGTCACTCCATTTTGGTCTGCAAAGTTTCTTTTGAGAAAGCAGCTGACAAACTTAATGGTAGCTCCCTTGTAGGTAACTAATTGCTTTTCTCTTGCTGATTTTAACATTCTCTCTTTGTCTTTAACCTTTTGCATTTTTATTATGATGTGTCTTGGTGTGGGCCTCTTTGAACTCATCTTGTTTGGGACTCTCTGTGCTTCTTGGACTTGTATGTCTTCATCAAGTTAGGGAAATTTTCTGTCATTATTTTTTAAAATAGGTTTTCGATTTCTCTTTCTCTTCTCCTTCTGGCACCCCCATGATGCAGATGTTGGTATGCTTGAAGTTGTCCCAGAGGCTCCTTACACTAGCCTCATTTTTTTTTTTGGATTCTTTTTTCTTTTTGCTGTTCTGATTGGATGTTTTTCATTTCCTCATATTCCAAATCAATCATTTGCTTCTCAGCTTCACTTACTCTGCTATTGATTTCCTGTAAATTATTATTTTATTTCAGTTAGTGCATCCTTCATTTCTGACTAGTCCGTTTTTATGCTCTTGAAGTTTTCACTAAGTTTCTTGAGCATCCTCATAACCAGTGTTTTGAACTCTGCATCTGATTAATTGCTTATCTCCATTTGGTTTAGTTCTTTTCCCAGAGTTTTGTTCTATTCTTTCACTTGGAACATGCTTCCTCGTCTCCTCATTTTGGCTGCCTCCCTGTATTTGTTTCTGTGTATTAGGTAGAGTTGCTATGTCTCCTAGGCTTCATAGGGTGGCTTATTGTCATAGGTGTCCTGTAGGGTCCAGTGGCACAGCCTCCCTGTTCACCCCAGCTGGGCCCTCAGGGTGCACCCCTCATGTGGATTGTACACCCTTCTGTTGTAATTGAGTTTTGACTACTGTTGGCACATCAATGGGAGGGATTTACTCAGGCTGACTAGCTGCAAGGACTGGCTGTGCCCACTGACCATGGCCCTCTGACCACATTGGAGGATGAGCTGTGCAAGGGCCCACAGAACAAGACTTACTTCAGCAGGGCTCTGGGACTCACTGAGTCCGCCCTTCGAGTGTGTTGCTTATAGAGGTAGTTGGGTGGTGGTGCTTCAACATGGTCTGAAGCTGGCCCCTGGATGTGCTGACTCTGGGGCAAGGTAAGCCACTCACCGTGTTCTACCCAGGGCCACCAGCCTTAGGCTATAAAGCAGTCTGCAGATGACTGCCTCTTGTGCTGGGCTTGGAGGTGCCCAGGCAAAGCCAAGCTGTGTACCAAGTCTGGCTGCTTCTAGTGCCAGACCTGGGGCCACGTAGCAGGAGGTATGGGGTTTGCTGAGGCCAGATGATGCTTATTTTAAATAATTTAGAAAAATCTGAAGCAGGAGCCAAGACAGGCCAATCCTAGGGCAAAGCCCTAGAAACAGCTTGGGTGGGCCCAAAAGTTGGGTGGGGCAGATTTTCAGGGAATCACCAGGGCGGGGCAAACAGTGTGAGCCAGGTTGCTGGAGTCCCAGATATGGGGCCTGTCTGCTTGCCCTGTGGGGGAAGGGCTCTCCAAAGGAACAGTGGCCTTCACCAGCACATCTGTCCAGGAGAAAGCTGCCCCTCCAGCTCTTGCCTCAATGCCAAACAACTCAGTTCTTCCCCGTATGATTCTGGTGCCTTTCAAGCTGCCTCCCAACACTGGAGGACAGAAGGAGCACGTCTGAGCAAGTCGGTGGGTGGGCCCTTTAAGAGGAACTGCCTGGGACTCCAGCAATCCCAGCCTCAATTCCCGCTGGATTTTACAGACAGAAGTTTTGGGGACTTCTCTTTCTGGCATTGGAACCCTGAGCTGGGCACCTGGTGTGGGATGGGGACCCCTCACTCCTCAGGGAGAACCTTCACAGTGGAGATGTCCCTCTTGATTTGTATCTGCCATATGTGGGTGTGGGACCAGCCCGTCCACACCTCTGTCCCTCCTACTATTCCTGAGGTGGCTGCTTCTTTAATTTCAAAGTTGTAGGACTTCCATTCAGCTCGATGTCAGGCAGTTCTGAATGATGGTGGTTCTGTAATTTAGTTGTCATTTTGATGTGGTTGTGGGAGGAGGTGAGAACCAAGTTTCCCTACGCCACTGTCCTGACCGGAAGTCCTGCAGAGTGATTTTTGTCTCATGTCCTTGTTGTTTCTCCGTTCCTCCTTTACTGCCTTCTTTTGTAGTATTTTTTAGTGTATCATTCTAATTTCTTTGTTGAGATTTTCACTAATTTTTAAGTTATATTCTTTGTGGTTGCTCTGGGGAACTCAGTACATATTTAATTTGAAACAAATTAATATAAACTTAACAAGTAAAATAAAGCAACTTTGTTCCAATATTGTTCTATTCTCTCCCTGCTCCTTTGTGATAATATTGTCTTGCATATCACATTTTTATGTGTTATAAACCCAGCAGTACAGTTGTATAATTATTGTCTTATGCATTTGTTCTTTAAATCAGTTACAAGAACAAAAGAGAAATACATGTATTTATACTGTCTTTTATATTCAGCTATGGAATTTCTTTTACCAGTGCTCTTTATTTCTTCATTTACTGTCTGGTATCATTTTCTTTCAGCCTGAAGGATTTCCCTTGGTATTTCTTCTAAGATAAACCTGCTGCTCATGTGGGTTGGATAACATGTCAAAATCCAGGCAGTTTTAAGTCTGTCCGAGGTTTTACTTTCTGCTTGCACAAGGCAGGCTGATGTTCAGCCAGAAAAGAAAGCAAGCTGGGTCTCTCCTGGTCCTTCCCGAGATGTGGGTGTCCTTGCACGTGACCTGCCTGACCTGTGAGAACTTCTTTTCTGTAAAGCTGGGGGAAGGCGAGGAAACAGCCTCAGTCTGAAACACATAGAGGACCCCTGTTTTTACCAAGGTTCTTTTTTTTTTTAAATACATGTTTCTCAATGTGTTGCATGCCTTTGGTCAATTTCTAGAGTTCTGGAGGGTTATTTTGGATGACTTTGTCCAATTTTATCATTATGTTGCGGGAGAGATTTGCAGTGCTCCTCGGTCACCTCTTCTGCAAGTTGCACCCTCAGTGGGGGAAATTACTTCTTCTCCCAGCCACAGGATGTTTTAGAAGAAAGGAGGACTGATGGGAAATAAACTGGGATGGTGGGGGCAGGGGCTGCAAAAGCCATCATACTTGAATTTTGCAAGAGCTGGCAAGTGAGGGATAAACACGTCCTTCAGAACTACACGCTCCCCTCCCATCCAGTGCGGGCTGTATACAAACGGGAACCAGAGGGAGGGTGTGGGGGCCTGGGAGGGCGCATCGAAGTTACCGACTGGGGAAGGAGCAAGGAGAACGGTGCAGAAGGAAAGGGTGAGCCTGCCTGTGCTGTCTCATCCTCCTGTGCAGCTGCTGGGAGCTGTCCAGCAGGACGGAGGAGCACGGGAGCAGGGAGAGCACCTCTGAAACCCTGCGGAATGGGCAATCACCAGCCCGCTGACCTTGGTGTTTAAACATAGGAGGCAACAATATGTAAATGTTATGTTAGTGGTGTGGTAGCTGCAGTTGTCCCTTGGTTATCGCAGTTAATCCGTTCAGACTCTAGTGGTTGCACCTGGTGTGGAAGGATTCCTGGGGTGCTCAGATACATAGGCCTACAGTCCATATGTACAGTAATTTTACTTGTAATTGTAAAACGGAGGTGTGTAATTGACTCAGACAACTGAGCACAGGCTGTATCATTTCCACTGTCTCGATCAACTTTTTAATGAATATATTTGAAAAAACCTCAATAGAGAGAAGCCGCGAAAGTCGCAGTGGTGAGGGACGACTGTATTCAGAATCACCTGAGATCACGTGGATTTAATTAAAGAAATCCTTGGCGAAGTAAAAATGTAGTCAGACTGTGGCTGGGAAGAGTCGGGAAAGGTTGGGAGAAGTTAGGGGCCCATTGTCGTGAGTTCTGAATGGAAGTATCATCCCGCCCCTGTCCCTCTGGGTCCCCTCCCTGGGTCCAGAGGAGAAGGTGAGCACCGTTCAGCCCAGAGACATGCCGGTTTCACTGCCGTCCCCAGTGCAGGCCTGTGCTGTGTGTTCTATTTGGAAGCAAGGGAGGTGTCTGCCTCCGTCCAGTGGGGGACTGTTGTACTGACGTTTTCTCGAGGAGCAAGATGAAGTGATCATCAATGAAAATGCACAGAACAAAAAAATTAGACCCAGAAGGACCCGCGCTAGACTAGAGTACACCTGTCCTGTTTGCCAGATGTCAGCTTGAAGGACAGGAGCCTAGGAGGCACGCAGGCATGATACGGTTAATGGCAGTGACCGTCATCTGCTCCTTCCAGCCCCTGTGCAGTCGGCCTTTAAAGCTACAGATATGCCAGCAAACCTCTCCTTTTCATTTCTTTTAATCCTCACACAAGGATATTTTTCTATTTATCTTCAGGTAGAGAGAGAGGGAGAGAGAGAAACATCGACATGAGATGGACACATCGACTGGTTGCCTCCGGCACAACCCCGACAAGGGCTGGGGATGAACTGCAACCAAGGTAGTGCCCTTGACCAGAGTTGAACCCGTGACTCTTTGGTCTGCGAGCCAGCATTCTAACCGCTGAGCCAAACCGGCCAGGGCATCATCTTTTCTTTCTTTCTTTTTTTTTTTTTAATCACTTGAAGAAACACTGCTTACTTAACTGGCATCAGTGTCTCTGGTGAACTCAAAATGTTAGAGGAGAGCGAGAGAGAAAGAAACTCTTCAGTTGGACCAAAAATGTTAAGGAAAATGTATTCATCCCTTTACTGGATCTAGAATTGGGAAGTTCTTTCTGATTGGGTTTTGTAATTCCAAACCTTCACCTCATGTCTTCATGACATTCTCTTCCCCACTGCTTTGCCTGCAACAACATCTCCAATAGTCATTAGTAAGCACGCCCTGAGCACCTGCCGTGGGCCAGAGGCCACAGTGGCAAGAAGTACCTCTCTGCCTGTACAATGCACTGTGCTCCACCGTCATTTATGCACGTGGTGTTTTTCCTGCAAACTTGAAATTACTGTCACCTAACAACCTGAGTATTTTCAAGGCTTGTTCAGCCTTTGCTTTAGACTAGAGAACAATCTCTTTTTCTCACATGTCCAGATTAATATATAACCAGATACACTGTAAATACAAAGGGAACATTAGAAATTGACCCAAGGTAAAGACCTGACATTATTTACACATTCAGTCAATTCTCAGGTCCTCCAGGCCAATGATGCAGTGTCCTAGGGGTTGGGTCCATTTCCCCCTACTTCTTATTCTTGACTCCCAGAAAGGCTCACCAGTGTACCCCTCAAGGGGAGGGGGAAAGGAGGGTTCATTCCACCATTTGTGGAGGTTTGGGATCTCTCTGTGTTGACAAGATTATTACAAGTCTTTTTGAAAATTGTGGCAGACAGTGTCAGAGAGACGGAGACACATTCAGGGAAAGGAGGAACACAACACAGAAAGAGAAGGAGATGGAGGGGGCACCAAGGAGGGGGCGTTGAGGCAGGAGGAAGGATGAGGAGAGAGGTGTTGAGAAAGAGAAGAAGGGGTGACACAGAGGGAGGGCACATAGGAAGTCAGAGGAGAAAGAGGCAGATCCAGAGTTCGAAGGAGACATCAACGAATGCATGGAGTAGCAGGTGCATACATCCACACCCATAGAAACTCGAACAGAAAAACACAGGCAGAGATACCAAAAAGATGCATGGAGAGAAACAGAGGGAAGACAAAGATACAGATGGAGGCTGATACTTAACCTAGTCCAAGAAGAACATGTAATCGTGTAAAAAGAACTATGGGTTACTAAGTTCATTATTTTAAAAGATGTTTTTATTTATAAAGGAAGATGTGTGGCAGTCAGCCAGGGGTCATTTCCCTTTGTTTATAAAGTGGCTTTAAAATGGAATCAGAACATTCTCTTCCGTTGCCCTGTTAGTTGGCAAATGTCAATGTGCTGTCATTGGCGACTACCCTAGGAGGCAGTGCGCCGTGCCCAGTGAGGGGCACGTGCCCAGTGAGGGGCGCGAGGGAGCAGGACCTGGTGGCTGCTGGGGCCCAGTGCCTGAGCCGTGTCCTTCTTGGGCGTTTTAGTGCCAACAGCCGCACAGCTGCCCCCATCGCCCTGCCAATAGAAGAGGTCCTGCAGACCTTACAGGACTTGATCGCCTACTTCCAGCCCCCGGAGGAGGAGATGCAGCATGAAGACAAGCAGAACAAGCTCCGCTCACTCAAAAACAGACAGAATCTCTTCAAGGAAGAGGTGAGTCCAAAAAATTAAACATTGAGATTCTCTTTGTGTCCACAGCTAAGTTACCCCTGCAGTTTGGTTTGTCTCAGTGTACGTACTTGTTTAGGAAAGCGACACAGAGCACAGGAAAGAGAGGAAGCGGGGAAGGAAAGGGTTCTTGGGAAGCTGCACTGGGCGTGGGGGTAATGGACACTGGCACATTCAAACCAGATTCTGTTTTAAAGGGTCAGTGCCGCATGTGTATCTGAAGTCCATTTTCAACACATCTCCCCTATTAGACCATGGCACTGGCTGCAATTCCTAAATGTTGGAAGATGTCAGAATTATCCAGGAAACCTGTGTGAAAAATACAAATGCCCAGTTTCCACATCAGAAATGACTGAGGATCTGGTCTGAAAGATGCACGATGCCAGGTCTTAGGTGGACCCCGAGCATCTGGGTCACTAGAGATAGGACTTGGATATGAGGGGAGCACTAACTTGGAGCTCAAGGGGCCCTCGTGTGGCTCCATCTCTGGCTGTGTATGACCTCAGACAAGTCACATGCCCTCTCTGAAAATGGACATGGCGATTTGCCACTAACTGGCCACGGTCATACTCCTGCGGCCCCTCGTTCCTGGGGACAGTCTGTCCCTTGGGCATTTCCAAAGTTGGTGACATGGGATATTGACCCATCCCTGCTCAGTAAGTCTAATGATCTTAGCAGACTGGCTCTGGGGACACTCTGCCTTACAGACTACTGGAACTGCATCTCCTTGAGAACAGGTAGGCACAGACATTTTTTACTGGGTGGCATGGTGTATTGTAATTTAGATGAAACAGTAGTTAAAAATACTCTTGTCTTATTGTCTCTAAAGCCTTTTTTTGGGGGGGGGGGTGGGGAGGAAGCAAACAAGGTTGTCTTATGTAGCTGAATGGAATTTCTTGAACTCATTTGACACGTAAGAGAAAAGTAGGTAGTCTGTCCAGGGCTGGTTCTGGGTGAGTCAGAGTCATCCCACACTGGGCACTGAGCAGCCGTCTGTGAGACTCATTTATGCTCCCGCTTCCTCAGCATGCCCTTGGTTCGGGTTCAACGCGTGGGGCAAACCTGTCAGAAGAGACAGCTGACTCACTCCCAGACGGATGCTGCTTAGGCCTCTCAGGCATAAAAAGGCATGTTTTGTTTTTAGGAGAAAAAAATACACAACCCAACCTGGCACCCTGAAGGTCTATTTGCATATTAGTTCTATTAGCCTTAAAAGTTGCATGAGGTGGCCCGGCCAGTGTGGCTCATTGGTTGGGTGTCCACCCATGCACCTAGAGGTCACTGGTTCGATTCCCGGTCAGGGCACATGCCCAGGTTGTGGGCCAGATCCCCAGTGAGGGGCATGCAGGAGGCGGCCAATCAATGTTCTCTCTCATCGATGTTTCTCTCTCTCTCTCTCTCTGTCCCTTCCTCTCTCTTTCTAAAATCAATAAAGAAAAAAATAAAAAAAAATAGTGCCCTGGCCTGTTTGGCTCAGTGGTTAGAGTGTTGGCCCACAGACCAGGGAGTCCCGGGTTCAATTCCCACTAAGGGCATGTACCTCAGTTGCGGTTGGTCCCCAGCCCCAGTTGGGGTTGTGCGGGTGACAACCATTTGATGTGTCTCTCTCACGTCGATGTTTCTCTCTCTCTTCCTCCCTTTCTCCCTCCTGCTCGATCTCAAGATAAGTGCAAAAATATCCTCCGGTGAGGATAAAAAATAAAATTAAATTAAATTTAAAAATAAATTTTAAAAAGTTGCATGGGGTGGGAGGAGAAGGGGCGGACGGCATCTGCTTCCTTAATCAGGACTTTTCACTTCCCCACTTGCCTTCGCAGGGAATGCTGGCCCTCGTGTTGAACTGCATCGATCGTTTAAATGTCTACAACAGCGTAGCGCACTTTGCAGGGATCGCGAGGGAGGAGAGCAGCGTGGCCTGGAAGGAAATCCTGAACCTCCTGTACCAGCTGCTGGGTGAGTCCACACAGCCCTCGTTCCGGGAAGATCCCCAAGGGTGGTCTCTCTGGGATTGCCACACGACAGACCAAGATTGTCATCTAGCTTCATTCCTTGGAAGCCTTTGGTTAACCATGTGGTTCTAACCCAGCCATTCATTTTGTTAACTAGTAGCTTGTTGCACTTTCCAAATTGGGAGCAAGGAGTCAGCAGCACGTGGAAGCAGATTGTGATCAGTTTTGCCAAAACAACTGGCTGCCACCTAATACTCTCGGAACGCAATCCCTCATCTTTAGGCCATGCTCCCGGGACCTCCCCGTCTAGACTTCTGACACCTGGGCTTTAGGGTGGTTGCTGCGTCAGTCTCTCTGTCCTTCCACTGTTCGGTGATTAGTCGGTCACAATTCCTGCTGCTCTGGCCTGTTCCTTATTTCGTGGGAAAATAAAGGTGGTAAGGATGTTTCAGCACCCAGCCTTTCTTCTCTCAACACTCCGTGTGTGGTCGGGTTCTGGTGGCTGCTGTATGCAGGGCCCCCACGTGGGCCCAGACTGCCAGGCCACGGGAGGAAGACAGTGGTAAACAGTATCGGCCTCTGTCAGGAGGTGGCCTCCAGGAGTTGCACAGACATGGTGACAAGTCAGCATTTTCGGGCTTTGCTCTGCAGTGTGTGTCTCGTTAGAGGAGGTTCATAGAAGTTGAGGGCGAGCCAGGGGGGAGCCCAGAGACATCAGGTTAGACCCATTCTCAGAGTCAGGGATCAGGCTGGGCCCTGGGATCACAGCGCGGTCCAGCCAGCCAGGCTGGGAGGCGGTGTCAGCATGTCCTGGGAGCGGCGGCCGGGCCTGTGCGCTCAGGTCTCACCGCTGGGAGGAAACTGGAGGAAAGATGCCCTTCGGTTCCTTCTGCTTGGCTGCCCAGGCTCGACTTGACTCCAAATGGTTAAACACAGATATACAGCTTGTATTCCCAAGAGAAGGGCTCTGTGGTCTGTGGAATGAAATGGTTCATGATGGAGAAAGTGTATATTTGGGGACAGCATTAACCCCAGAATGAGGGGCTTCTTCCTAGAAAGGTGATGGTGTTGATACTTAGAGAGGAGAGAAGAGAAGATCTGAATGACAAAGCAGAAAAGGCTGCAGAAGGAGCTCCTGCACCTGCTTTTAGGGCCAGATCAGTCCTAGAGAGCAGGTGCGGGGCCAGCGCCAGGTGTGATGGTCTGCTGATATGCCGGTGCTTTGGAAAGCTTGACCTGCCCCTCACTTTCTAGGTGCCGCAGACAGACTCTTCTTCTGAATCCTGGAATTTTTTAAAATTGTGGTAAACTATACATGATACACAATTACAATTTCAGCTATATTCAAGTGCAGTTGACCCTCGCTTATCGCGGTTAATCACTTTCAGACTCTACCGCAATAAATGGATTTCCGCGAAGTAGGGTTCTTTATTTACGTACAGTCGTCCCTCGGCACTTCGCGCTTCGAACTGGGAACTGCGATAGCGTGAAGCCGCGAAAGTCGGAGCACGAAGTGGCGAGGGACGACTGTGTACAGTTCAGCAGCACTAAATAAATTCCCACTGGTATGTGACCATCACCACCCTCCATCTCCAGAATCTTTTCATCCTCCCAAACAGAAACTCTGCTCTCGTTAAACCACAGCTCCTCTTTCTTTTCTACCCCCGGCCCCTGGAAACCACCCTCTGCTTTCTATCTGTAGGATTTTGACTAGTTTAGTTACCTCATGTGTGCGCTGGAATCATATACTATGTGTCCTTCTGTGATTGGCTTGTTTCATTAGCACAATGTCTTCCAGGTTCACCCACGTTGTAGCATGTGTCAGACTGTCCTTTCTTTTTATTTTTTAATTTTTTTTTTATCCTCACCCGAGGACATTTTTCCATTTTTTGTTCAGGTAGAGTGGGAGGGAGAGAGAGAGAAACATCGACGTGAAAGGGACACATTGAGTGGCTGCCACCCGCACGACCGACCAAGGCCGGGGACAAACTGCAACCGAGGTACATGCCCTTAGCGGGAACCGAACCTGGGTCTCTCTGGACCGCAGGCCGACGCTCTAACCGCTGAGCCAAATCGGCCAGGGCTCTCCTTTCTTTTTAAGGGTAGAATAATACTCCACTGTATGTAGAGACCACATTTTATCTATCCATTCACCTGTGGATGGGCACTTGGGTCGCTGCCACCTTTCGACGGTTGTGAATAATGCTGCTATGAACACCTGTGGGCTGAGTTTGAGTCTCTGCTTTCACTTCTGTTGGTAGAGACCTAGGAGTGGAATTGCTGGATCATGTGGTACTTCTGTATTTCCTCTCTGAGGACCCAGAGAGCTTTGCCACAGTGGCGCTACTGTTTTCCTGTCCTCACCAGCATTGCCTGGGCAATCCAGCTCATCAGCACCCTTACCAGCGTTTGGTGGTGTCACCGTGTCTTATTTCACTTTAGCTGTTCTGATAGGGTGTTGTGATACCTCGTTCTGGTTTTATTTGCACTCTCCTCTGGCTGAGGAGGGTGAACCTCTTTTTCATGTGCTCACTTACCATCTGTGTATTTCCTTTAGTTGTTTATTTTTTTCTTTTTTTACCATTGAGTTTTGCAAGATCTTTACGAGTATTTTGGATACTCGTCCTTTGTCCTGTACAGTCGTGGGCTACATAACAACATTTCAGTCAATGATGGGCCACATGTGCAATGAGGATCCCCTAAGATTGTAATGGAGCTGAGGATTCCCCATTGCCTGATGATGGTGTAGCCCTAGTCATGTCACAGTACAGCCTGTTACGCATGTATCCGTGGTGATGCTGGTGTACACAAACCTACTGCCGGTCGTATAAGAGTATAGCACATACAATTATGTGTACATGATGCTTGATAGTGATAATTGACTGTGTTACTGATTTATGTATTGACCATATACTTTTTATTGTTGTTTTAGAGTGTACTCTTTCCACTTATTAAATAAAAAATTTGCTATAAAACAAACAAACAAGGATCAGGCGGGTTGGATTGTCATGGCACGGTGCGACTTTGTGAAGTCTCTTCTAATTCTAATGTTCTGTACTGATACAGCTCAAATGCAATAATAATTATTGCAACAATAATAGCTAACATTTGTGGAGCTCTGTGTGCCAGGTGGTGGAATATCTCTTTTTGATCCTCAGAGAAACACTTTGAGGTGTAGGAACTACTGTTATCCCCTTTTTATTGATGGAGAGGCTGATGCCCGGAAACACACAAGGTCGCACACATTGCAAGCAGTGGAACTAGGGCTTGAGCCTGGGCAGACTGACCCCCTGAGCTTCAGCTGATCTGGAAAGCAGATTAAGAACTCAGAATGAATTCTGCCCCACCACTAACTGCAAACATACAAAGCAGAGGTCCTGAGGCAGATCTTTCTTTATCCGAATACCTTACAAGTATCTGTAAAACCCTGTTCTTTGAAAACTACCAGCATCAGCCCAGCCAGTTTGGCTTGGTGGATTGAGCGTCATCCGATGGACTAAGAAGCCCCTGTTCAATTTATAGTCAGGGCACATGCCCAGGTTTTGAGCTCAGTCTCCAGTGGAGGACATGCAGGAGGCAGCAGATCAATGTTTCTCTTTCACATCGATGTTTCTACCTCTCTCTCCTTTCCTCTCTCCAAAAAAAATCAATAAAAACATATTTAAAAAAAAAAGTCAACAGCATCAAAAGCAAGCTACTTGGGGCCAATCCATTTACATGGACTTGTTCCAGAATTACATCTGCAATTGGCTTATGGAGGGAAAGTTACTTCTTGGTCTAGAATTGATGAAAATGTAATCACATCATCTACCCTCCCTGTGTTAGCAATACCATCTACCATTGCTTCTCAAACATGAGCTGGTATCAAAATTGGGTGGAGGGCTGGTTAGACCACAGATGCTGGGCCCCATCTCCAGTTTCTGATTCAGTAGATGTGGGGAGATCAGAGAGTTTGCATTTAAACAAGTTCTCGGGTGACGCATTCTGGTCCAAGACCACACTTTGGGAACACTATTGATGCGTTCTATAGGTTTTAGAGTTTCGTGTTTATTACTTACCCAGTAGTTTCCACAACCATCCAGCTGTGTTCATTTGGGAGCCTCTTTTAGCACCGAAAGATAGCAAATTTCTAGCTAGGTTTAAGAAAGCCTGGCGAGGACTTGAGTTTTTAAGCAAATAATCAAGCAGAGACTATTTTCTGCATCTGAAGTAATTTTATTAGTTTGTGGTTTGTTGTCTCTTTCTCCTACTTCGTGAAGGCAGGAGTTCGACCATTGAGTTCCCAGCAACTGACAGGTGCCTTGTAGACAGCAGATTCTGGAAGTATTTGAGTGAATGCTAGATTTATACTTTTCTAAATATAGAAATAGGATTGTATCAAAGGGCTAAGGAGGGGAAGATCTTTATTCAGTTCCTTTCAGTTGCTAATTAGCTAAAGTATATGTAACAGCTTCCAAAGTTCTTATGCCCATCATTGCGTCCTTGAACCTATAGATCAGTGGTTCTCAACCTGTGGGTCGCGACCCCTTTGGGGGTCAAACAACCCTTTCACAGGGGTCGCCTAAGACATAACAGTAGCAAAATTACAGTTATGAAGTAGCAACGAAAATAATTTTATGGTTGGGGGTCACCACAACATGAGGAACTGTATTAAAGGGTTGCGCATTAGGAAGGTAGAGAACCACTGTGAGATGATCAAATGGTTCCTTGTTCACAGCTGCCCTCATCCGTGGAAACAGAAACAACTGTGCTCAATTCTCCAATAACCTTGATTGGCTAATCAGCAAATTGGACAGACTAGAATCGTCCTCAGGTAAGAATTGACAGGACACCCATGGGAAAGGTGGCCTTTTTTTTCTTTCCTGTAAAAAAGAAAACAGTGTTGAATCTTTGAACAATTCTTTGTTCCACTGAATTGAAAACAATCAAATAATTACTTCAACAACAGCAGCAGCAAGAGCTAAATCCTCTTAACACCCCTACACGTTATTTAACAATTCTAACCCGATTTCAGCAGTCTCTCCTCTTCCGGTTCACGGTTCACTCTGCACCTTCATCTGCATCCCCGGACCCTTCATTCTGGCGCCACCCCGCCAGAGTCCTGGTCTCCTTCCGACTGGTACTTGGACACTCTCTCTGGGTTTCTAAATGCTCTCTGGATGTGGTCCTCCTAACAATTTGGGTTAGAAGCAGGACTGAAAAAAAAAAAATGACTGGAATAAGAGGAAATGATGATCCTCCCACCCCGTGAGTCACCCTTGATGTCATATCTTGAGCCCTTCATGACTCACAGAGAATTTGAGCCAAGAGAGTAGTCATTGCTGGGACGTGACCAAGTGACCATGCCGTGAGCCTCCGCAGTTGGCTTCCTTGGAGATGAGTGAACATGACAGGTGTGGGCCCCTCTCTGGGAAGCAGAAAGGTTTTGATGCTTGTTTCGTTGTCCAGACGTGACAGGAGCTTGGACAAGACAGGCCAGGGGAAGGCTCCTCCAGGACCGTCCACCTACACATGTCTTCCTAAGCCTCTGTTTTCTTCAGTATCTCCTCCTATGGGCCACACTACATTTTAGGGCAATTTATGAAAACCTTGAAGGGGGAAAAAAAAACAGTGAAGAGGAATTGTCTCAATAAAACCAATGAAGATATTGGCCAACTTCTTCTCTGAAACTGTCATCATGGTGCTACCCTTATAGATGCCAGGCTGTTGGGGCACCAGTTAATTTTTCTTAAGCCTTCACTGAACATTGAAAACCATCCCTCATGCCAAGAAAAGGGGGAGGAGCCAAACAGTATTTTTTTTTAGTGAGCTTATAATTTGTTTGATACTCCAGGACATCTAAAATAAAAATACTTTCTGGGGTGATTTCTAGATAAATTCATATTTGAGAAACATTTTAAATATTGTCTATTCCCCCCCCACCTTTGTCCCTCTCCACCCTGTCCCACCCCCACCCCCCAGGCCTTTTCCACATTTCTGTCCATAGGCTCTGCATGTTTGCATATATATTCTTTGTCTAAATTACCTGAATGACCTTTAGAATTTATAGTAACCTGGGCATCTGCTTTCCTGTTTTTAAATTAAGTATTGCTTGGTTTGATCAAATTAAGAATTCCATTTTACAACTGCTCTCCTCTCTATTTTGACACAGAAGCATTATGTCTTTGCCCAGGTAAAGGGAGGTGGGGTTGGTGCTGAATAAAACTCACCGCTAACATGACAGACCGGTTGGTCCTCAGAGGGTCCCGACATCTACAAGAGATGACTGCAGCTTTCTTCTGGCTGGAAATATTTAATAGATTCGGGGAATTGATGATATTCTGTCCCCTCAGGATGATCTTTTCATTCTCAGGTTTCAAAATAATGGCCAGTTCAGCTGGTTATTTAGTGTCTAAATGATTTTTGCGGCATTCATGCAGGGATCTTGGAAGTTTTGCACTGCATCCTGATTGAAAGCCCAGAAGCCTTAAATCTGATAGCCGAAGGCCACATCAAGTCCATCATCTCCCTGCTGGACAAGCACGGGCGGAACCACAAGGTGGGCTGCTGATTCGCTTTACCTGGCTTTTCCCTTCCTGCCACTTAATAACCTTTGTGTGTTATTGAGAGTGTGTTGCCTGCTCTCTTTCTTGGCTTTTATTTTTAAGGAAGGGAGGAAGGGAGAAAGGGAAAGGAGAGGAGGGAGGGAGGGAGGGAGGGAGGGAGCCAGCCCTTGGGAAACAGGTCTGAAAGACCCTTCTTTGGCTAGGAGATACATAAGCCAAATAGTCAGCCTGGATCTTAGATGGGTTCCCTTTATTTCCACCAGCTTCCCAAGTCCTGTTCATCATCACTAGCCCTTAACACACGACAAACTTTGTGAGGCACTTGGCTAGAGTCCATACAAGCCAGTTAGGACTCGCTCCCACCCTAGGGTCTAAGAGCTTAGCAGTGTTAACAGCTAATCCCAGCTGTATGACGAAGATACACAAAAATCAGATAAAAATAATGTAGGAAGTCTTTTTTTTTTCCCTGGCCGGGAATCAAACTGGCGACCTCTTGGTGCATGGGTCGACACTCAACCACTGAGCAACACTGGCCAGGCAGGAAGTCTTATTATTAAATGAAATTAGCTTTACTATGAGCCCAACCAAGTGAACTCAGTGAATCTGCATGAGCCAGTAAGTGGATGGAAGCTGTGGGTCTCTCCCTTTGATACAAAACAGCTGTGACTTTGGGCCTCAGTTATTTCATCTGTAAAATGGAGACCCTTCACTTAGGTGGAATGCTGTATCAATATTTTTTAGGTCTCCTTACATTCTAACCTCTATCTTTATGGACCTGTATTTCTAAAGACACAGTGATTTTGGGGAAAAGTCTATAAAATACATTTTACCCTGACCCTTCGACATCTGCCCCCCCATACGTGAAGGGCGCTGCACTGTCTAATCAGGCAGGTGTGCCAAGGTCGAGGGAGGGTATTTCAAGAGCAGATGGCATGACTGGACATGAGGCACAACAGCCAGGATCCTGCAGCGTGAAGAGAACCCAGCTTGATCACTGGCCTCTTTTGCTTGCCATCATTTGGGGGCACTGCCCATTTGAGACACCTGAGGGGTCCAGGAGAAGACGCCTCTGCAGCATTGCTTCGATGATATGTATCATCCTTAGGAAGGAAAAAAACAAAAAACAAAAAAAAACATGGTCCTTAGCATCTGTGAAATTGCTTGGCAAAGCTTAGAAAGAAATATGTGGGGTCTGTAATTGCTTTTCCCAAATGTGGTAAATCAAAAGCAGGCATGAGGCTCCGACTCCAGTCCAGCTTCTCGATGTTCCAACATGTTTCCTCCCATCTGCAAGGTGTAATGAGAATAATTGATAAGTGCCCAAGTAACACGTGGTCTAAGCCGCGAGCTATGTGCAGATGTCAAGAGGAGCCCTTTGACAGGAAAGATGCTGTCATGTCATCCCCGGGGCTTTTTTGTGATCACACCACATCATGCACTTAATAAAAACCAGTTTGTGGCCCTGGCTGGTTTGGCTCAGAGGCGAGAGCATTAGCCTGCAGGCCAAAACGTTGCAGGTTTGATTCCCGGTCAAAGGTACATACCTCAGTTGTCAATCTCCAGCCCAGTCAGGGTCATGCAGGAGGCAACCAATTGATGTGTCTCTCTCACATCAGTGTTTCCCTCCCTCCCTCCCACTCTATCTAAAAGTCAATGGGAAAATATCCTTGGGTGAAGACTTAAAAAAACAACAGTTTGTGAGGGCATCTTTTAGCCAAAAGCCACAAAGCATTCAATGGATGTCACTTGAAGCAGATTGATGACTATTCTGCCCATTCTACATTTGAGAAAACTGAGGCCTAATAAGCTGAAGTACTTTGCTAGAATCAATGGGTTAACCGAGTGCACTAACAGCGCAGTCTTTAATCTTCTCTATCCAAGGCACTGTTTGAGAAATCCCAGCGAAGTTGCCCAAGTTCAGGCAATGTGGCCTTGGCACATAGACAGTCTCCTCAAGATGTCCCCTTGGTGTCTTCCGATAGATTTTTGGATGAAGGCTGGCTTGCCACAAATTTAGTTCTGCTCTTAGAAATTAGTCAGGTGGATAACACAGTTTCAAGGGGAAGCCCGGTCTCAAATCATCAGGACAGGTATTTGTGGTAACTCTGCAAAGAATGTGCTGAGTGCGGGCCAGACTGCCATCACAACACTTTGTCTTTGCCTGGAGAAGGCCAAGGTCATGTTTTTCCACCCGGGCAGCTGTTTTCCCCAGTCCTAGCGGTCTCGGCCCCTTCGCTTAGTTTTCCATGAAGGCGGTGACTTGACTGTGTATAGAAATGACAGCCACAAGGTGCCTCCCAACTCCTCCAACAACAATGACCATAGTAATGAGGATGATGGTAGCTAACATTTACTTTGCATTTGACAAATGCCAGGTACTGTCCTCGGTGTTCACATGCACTTTCTTTAGTCCTCATTAGAGGCCATGAAGTAACATCACTTAATCTTTCCACTTGACAGAGGCAGAAACAAGGCTGGGACATAGGCTTTGAGATGTTGAGCAACTTGCAAGAGGCCATAGAGCTAATTAATGAGAGACAAGGGCCAGAATTTAGGTCTCCCAACCCCAGGTTTAATATTCCTTCCAGATTTATCAAGCTGAACTCTGTGAACATATTCTTCAGGGCCCACATATTCTGTGAGGATGTTTCATTTTGTGCTCTTATTTTTATAGTTATCTAAATACAGAACTCTTGCCCAGCCACTGTGGCTCAGTGTTCGAGCGTCGATTCATGCATCGAGAGGTCACCAGTTCAATTCCTGGTCAGGGCACATGTCCCGGTTGTGGGCCCGAACCCCAGTAGGGGCATGCAGGAGGCAGCCAATCGATGTTCTCTCTCATCGATGTTTTTATTTCTCTCTCCGCTTGTCTTCTTGAAGGAAAGTTTTCGATCAGAGACCAAGTGTAGCAAAGCAAGCAAGAATTTATTGGCTGCAGCAAAAACCCACTTAGGACAGTGACACGGGGAAGGGCATAGAGGAAACAGCAGGAGAGCCTGGGCTGGGCTGCTGTGGCTCCCTGGGAGTCAGAGAGAAGGGGGCCGTGGAGACAGGTGCGGGGGTTTAGCCTGGGACGAGCTGCCGCCATTGCCCATTGCTCCCCTGGCTGCAGTCTCAGGGCGGGGGGGGGGGGGGTCCCTGAGAGGGAAGAAGGGGGAAGGGAATGGTGCAGGCATGTTCCCCTGGGAGGAGCACACGCTGGGTCCTTGTTGTTGAGGGTATTTATCTTTCACTTGCAGGTGGGGATTTTAGGGGACGGCTCAAGGGAGGGTCTTAGTAGACTGTTCATCAGCCTTCCAGGGCCGTGGTGTCCACTGACTGGTCGGCGCCTCTGGTCCTGAGGCAGCCGCTGCATCACTTGTCTGGTTTTGCTGCTTTTCTGAGCCTGGAGCTGAAATACAACTGAGGCCGAGATGTTATCTGCAGGGAGGAAAAAGCCGGAGGTTCCAACCTGCATGACCAGCAATACGCTGGGAGGAAAGATTACCCTGGGGCGAGGTTCTTGTCTTCCCAGTGTTGCCCCTTCCTAGGCATCGGGGCTTTCTGCCCTGGCGAGTTTCTATTCCTGGCCCATTGTCCTTGCTCTACTCACGTAACACGTGAAAGTGGTCTTCAGAGCCATGACGTTTTTCGTTTAAAAAGGTTTGCACATCTCACGGGTTTGGGAGCCCTTTCTGTACCACGTCCCTGCAGTCACGTGCTTAGACTGGAGCGTGCCTACCAGGTGGCGGTTCTTGCGCCTCCCTCCCCTCTGAGTGTCAGCTGCCGGCTTTGTCCCTGCTCGGGAGCCCTGCCCCTGGTCTAATGCGCGATCAAGTTCAAGATAAAAGTTAGAAAGGATACAATCCTTGAAGTGAAAGGGACAGGCGTGGGGTGCACTGCCCACACCCCATTTTCTGAATGCACTCTTCCTCTTGGTCCCTCAGTATCTCCTCCCTTCCTGCTTTTCAAAATTCTGTCTTCCTTTCAAAACTTAGCTGGTGTGGCTCAGTGGCTGAGCATTGACCCACGCACCACAAGGTCACTGGTTCAATTCCTGGACAGGGCCCATGCCCAGGTTGTGGGCCAAATCCCCAGGTTGTGGGCATGCAGGAGGCGGCCAATCAGTGTTCTCTCCAATCGATGTCTTTATCTCTCCCTCCTTCTCTCTTCTTCCCTCTCTTTATAAATCAATAAAAGCTTTTTTTAAATCTTAGTTCAAATGCCACTTCCTCTATGAAGCTTTTTCTTATTCCAGTTGGACATGGTCCCCGCAATCCCCTACACAACTGGCGCTCTGTGACACTGTGGTTCCATTCTGCCTTTCATTGTCGTTTTGTTTACACACACCTTTCTCTCACGGACTTGGGGTTCCTTCACAGCAGGGGAGTCATCGTTGTAATTCCCGCAGTGCCAAGCTCATGTGTTATACATGGCAGGCATTTGATACACGCTCGTTAAAGGCTTAAGAAATGAGTAAACGGGATGAATGAGGAGAGCCAGACCCACGCCCACCTCCCTGAGTGGACGGAAGCTCACCTACACGTGCAGTCCTAGGCAAGCCGGTAGAAGGGCTCCATTCTGTGTGGTCCTTCAGAAACACAGCTTCTTTCCATCCAGCAGCTTGGATCTCCTAGGTCAGGGCTTCACGAGCTGGAATGTGCTTACACATCTAAGGATGGTAGTAAAATGAAGTCTTTTCCCTGGTGAGTCTGGGGACAGGACGGGTGGTGTCTAAGCAGCTGTATCTCTGGTAAGCTCCTAGAACCACTCCTGGAGTAAGAAGGCCCTTGGGCGTTACCATCCTTACTTGGATTTCTCCAACCAGCTGAAAGAGCGACAGTGCACAGAGGACTGTGTGCGTTTTTAGGGGCCAGTGCATCACTGCAAGCGAAGTACCCACTTTTCATTGGCCAGGACTCAGTCACATGACCTCCCATAACTGCAAGAAAGGCTGGGAAACAGTAATCTCTCCTGTGCTCAGGACAGGAAGGAAAACAGGCTCCTGACTCACTCAGCAGTAACTGCTGCCGCAGGGCACACATCCCAGGGGTCGCTGAGAGGGTATTTCTCCATCAGAAAGTACCGAGGACCTGTAGGCACAGGCCTGTGTGTCCCGGTGGTAGACTGGCCCTCTCTCCACTCCTTTTGCTTTCAAGAAAACCCATTTAAACTTTCCTAGAAAAGTAAGTGTGTCCCCAGTCCTTTCGGTACCCAAAGAGACGCCTCTGAAACACAGCCTAAACACTGTCACCACAAGTCTTCCTGGCACCCTCAGTTGGGGGGTGAGACCCTGTCAGGCTGTGCGCTTCTCGAAGCCCCGAAGCCCCGGTTCTCTTTGCTGGGCTATAGTATGCAGATTAAGCTCTGCTGCCCTCAGGCTGTGACAGCAAGGCTCCTGCCTGTCACTCCCAGGTAAGATAGATGAAACCCTGTGATAGGCCGATGGCAAGTGTTTAATTTCCCGGCTATCGAAGGCTCTTTTCTTTGAGAAATTATCCTCTGGGTTTCCAGTTTCTCAGCCCATCCATTTCACTGAGTGGTGATGGTAGGAGTCCATAAAACCACCGTTGGGATCCTTTTCTTCTTGTCCCGTAAACGTGCTTTGTATTTATCTGGAACAAAACTGACATTCGGGGAGTCGGGTAGAAAATTGGTTTGTGAGAATTATGAATACAAATGCCACCAACATGAAGCCAGCCAACCCCGCGAAGCATTGAGTCTTCAGTGGCCGCCCACCTCCCTGTGGCTGCAGCCTGCCCCAGTCCGGGCTGTTCCTTATCCGCTGCTGTCTGCAGGTGGCTCGCTGGAGTGGGGGGGAGGAGCAGTGCCCGGCCAGCACTGTTTGCTTTGCTTGGACAGGAACAGAATCTGAACGAAAGAGGAGGGTGCCCAGGAGTCAGGGCCCTGGCCGGGACGTCCACCTAGGCAGTCAGTCTTCAGAGCCCAGACTCGGATCCACTGTAGCGATGATCAGTAACCACAGGTGGTGGAGGCGGCCAGGGCTGTTCCCCCTCCCACCACAGCTGGGAAACAAATGGAACAGGAGCTGGTGGCTGGTCTCAGACTCAGGGACCACCTGTGTTCTTGCAAGTTCGGCATCATCTAGAAGGGGACGAGGAGAGCAGCGAAGTGCTTTTGAATACGGAATTCTAGGAATATAGGGGATCTTAGTGAGTTCTGATACTATCAGTGAGGGACCCATAAACCAGAACCTGCCCTACTGCCCCTCGACCCGACGCACGTGAGGGTCCCGGCCTGTTAGGTGCGAGGGACCTCAGCCAAGTGGGGATCTGTGCGCCTCTCGTGAAGAGCTGGGTGAGCGCCCGTGGATCCTGGTGCAGCGGGGAGCTCGGGCGTCAGTTTGTGGCCGGTGTGGGTTCTTCCAGTCCGTGCCCCTCATGCTCAACTCCGAGAGATGCCTGGATGTTGTGCCCTGGATGCCGGTCCTCACCCTGGCCCTGGCCGGGGCGTTAACCTAGGGAGTCAGTCTCCAGAGCCCAGACTCGGATCCACTTTAGTGATCAGTAACCACAAATGACATGTGCAATGTGAAGGAAGGGGCACACGACCAGGGCAGAGGGGCGGGAAGGAAGCCCGGCCTCATTTCCCAAGAGGCAGAAGGCTCTGGGGCGTTACTCATGCCTGGTGGTGGAGAGGAGACTTCCCTGATTCTCAACAGGTCCCCCCACAGTCCCAGGCCCCCACCCTGCAGAAAGCCCGCCCCTTCCTGGGCCGGGCAGTCAGGCCCACAGTGGCAGGTGTGTCTCACTGCAGGTTCTGGATGTGCTGTGCTCCCTCTGTCTCTGCAATGGGGTCGCGGTGAGAGCCAACCAGAACCTCATCTGTGACAACTTGCTGCCCCGGAGAAACCTGCTCCTGCAGACACGGCTGATTAACGACGTGACAAGGTAAGACCACCATCGTGATCCCAAAACGGGGCGTCTTGTCTCCAGACAGGGAAGGAAAAAGGCTGATTTGAACTCCAAAGCCACCCACCCCTCGCTGGCAGAGTTTTTCAACCCTGTCTCCCGAAGTCCCCAAGGGTGGAGCATGTGTGCCACCTGAAGGCTGAAGGATTTGGCCGGGAGTGGTCTACCATGTTGTATTTTAAACATCAGTGCAGATCTATCTTACAGCTTCTTGTAACATATTTATTTTGATTTTGATCTGTCAACTTTTTTTCTAAAAATCTCTCATAGAATAGACGTCCTGTGTTGATACTGCGGTTTATTGCATCCCCTGGCACATGGCCGTTTGCCGCAGGAATATCGGTGAGGCGCAGGTGGAAAGCACGGGAACCCTAGGTGGCTGGTCCGTACCTGTGGCCCCCTGAGAGACATGGGGACTCCCGGGGCTGGCCGAGGCTGGCCTAAGGTCATGCGGCAGCTCTGCGCGGGGCCCACTCCCTACGCTGCAGTGGCGAGAGAAGACCCTCCGCTCTGACGTGGAGGGCAGCCAGCAGACCCCAGCCCTCCCTACAAACGTGTGTTCTTCTTGGAACCAACCTGGCTTTCCCCTGCCCACTCAGCATGGAGCCCTGCCCCAGCCCAGAACAGTAGACGTCTCGGAAAAAGCCCAAGTGTTCGTCCCAAGCTCTGAACCCTTTTGCTGGATACATTGAAACCTCTAGCCCTTAGCAAACTTGCCTGAGAGCGACTTCTTCCCCCGTCCCCTGTCCTGTCCTCTAGGTTGAATTTTCATTGTTTTTCAGCTTTATTAAAGTAGAATTGACAGTGTGGTAAGATGTTTAAAGCATACAACGTGATGATTTGATATGTATACACATTGCGAAAGGTTTCTCCCCGGAGTGCTAACACATCCATCACCTCACAGCGTTCCATTTTTTTTTTAATCCTCACCCGAGGACTCTTTTTTTTTTTTTTTATTTGCATTTATCTTCAGATAGAGCGGGAGGAAGAGAGAGAGAGAAACAGATGTGCGAGAGGCACATCGAGTGGCCGCCACCCACACAACCCCAGCTGGGGCCGGGAACAAACTGCAACCGAGGTACGTGCCCTTAGCGGGAACCAAACCCGGGTCTCTCTGGTCCACAAGCCAATGCTCTAACTGCTGAGCCAAACCAGCCAGGGCACATAGTTTCCTTTTTACTATTATTTTATTTTGATGAGAGCATTTAAGTTCTATTCTCTTAACAACTTTCGATTATGCGCTACAGTGTTTGGTATCAACTATGGTCACCATGTCATACATTAGATCCTCAGACCTTATTTATCTTAAACTGAAAGCTTATATCTTTTTACCAACCCCTCCCTATTTCCTGCCCCTGCCCCAGGCCCTGGCAACCACTTTTTCTCTGTTTCTATGCATTGAACTATTTTTTTAGATTCCACATAAGTGATACTATGCAGCATTTGTCTTCTCTGTCTGGCTTATTTCTAATGTGACTTCTTAATGCTTTCAAAAGGCCATTGTTACTAATAATGCTTGGGTGACAAAGCTGCTGGTATGAAAATGAGGATCAATTCTTCCACTGACAGTAAGAAAGGAGGGTCTGTCATCCCGCTCTATATGACGTCTTTAACATCTTTTTTTCTTTATTGATTTTAGAGAGAGCGGAAGGGAGAGGGAGAGAGAGAGAGAGAGACGTCGATGAAAGAGAACATCGATTGGCCGCCTCCTGCATGCCCCTGACTGGGGATTGGGCCCACAACCTGGGCATGTGCCCTGACCGGAAATCGAACCAGCAACCTCTTGGTGCATGGATCGACGCTCAACCCCTGAGCCACACCGGCTGGGCGATGTCTTCCACATCTTTACCTGTGGCTGACACTCTAAATGTTGCTTACCTTGAGTGGAACATTTAAAGAGAGAGAGGTCCTCTACATTTTGTAATGGAATTAGTGTTGTCCTGACACCTTCCTAAGAACTTCGTCAGGTGTTGGAGGCTGAAAGCTTTTTCTACTTTAGAGTAAGACAGAAAACACAAAATTGCTCTTGCCCTTGGTTTCATTGGGCCAGTGCCTCCTCTGGTCTCATTCAATTTGCTTTCTCAGTTCTGAGGAGTCAGCAATCAATGCCACCTGTCCCGTGTTTAATTTCAGTATCAGGCCAAACATCTTCCTGGGCGTGGCCGAGGGCTCAGCGCAGTACAAGAAGTGGTACTTCGAGCTCATCATCGACCAGGTGGACCCCTTCCTAACAGCAGAGCCCACACACCTGCGGGTGGGCTGGGCCTCCTCCTCGGGCTACGCGCCATACCCCGGCGGCGGCGAAGGGTGGGGAGGCAACGGTGTCGGTGATGACCTGTACTCCTATGGCTTCGATGGACTTCACCTTTGGTCAGGTGAGTACCTTGCCAAAGCTTTGGCCCCTTCTTTCTTACTGGGGGTGATTGAGGCTTGACATGTTTGAGCTGAAATGGCCACTTTGTGTATAAATGATACAGACTCGAGTGTGAACTAATGAGGTGGTTCGTTGGGAAGAACCTCAGATCCGAAATGAGGCCATCCTGCTTCTACACCATGACTCTGGCACTTCCAGCGGTGTGGTCCTGTCGAGAACACATCCCTTTGCTGAAACTCAGTGTCTGTACCTGTCCAGTCCAACGTGCAGAGGTTTCAGGGTTCTTTGGGCAAACGGGGCTGGGGAAAGAGACTCAGCATTTACTGGGCAGTGAGCTACATACCGTTTGTACACTTTTCCCTTCATTTTATCTTAACGATGACCCCTTAGGGTAGATAACATTGACCCCCATGTTACAGATGTGGAAACTGAGGCACAAAACTGTGTAAGTAATGTAATCATAGTCACACTGGGAAGGACCGGATGTGACTCCAAGCCCACCCTCGGGTCAGCGCAGCATGGCGCTTCATGATGCCGGACCTGTTCCCGACACATCGGAGACGCTACTCTGTTAAAAAGAGCCCACACTTCCTTTTTTTCAGGTGAACGTGGTTTTCCCCAAGCCTGTCCCCAGCTGTGCAGGAACGGGCTGACCACCAGGCGGAAGCGCGGGCACACTCGTGCCTTCGTCCCAGGACAGGCGCGCACCCCGCTGTCTGGTCCACAGCGCGTCTTCTCTGTATCTTTTGCAAAACTGCAGTTGCGTCCCTCGTTGAGATCCCTTACGTAAGACCTGTGCTGAGTGCCTCTTACACAAGGAACCACGACACACATTCTACCGGAACTCCAGCAGCAGGGCGAAGTTGGTCGCTAAACAAACCTATCTTATTTATTTCTTTGTAGCTGGGAACCCCTTATGTTTCCCTTCGTCCCTTTGCTTTCAGGCTGACACCGCTCCCTCGGGTCCCGGTGACCGGCTTCCTGCAGTGGGTCGTTGCTTTCAGCGGGCCAAGGGGTTTGTGCGTGTCTGTGCCATTTTAAATTCGTTTTAGACATTTTTAAGCTTTTAGAAATGGTGTGAACTCATCCCTGTCCTTGTTTGTCCTGGGCTATTTGTGGGAGGAAAGTGAAAGCGCTTTCATTTCCGTCCATTTCTGTGATTCCTCGGGACAACGCGGTCCAGACGAAAGCAGGGTGATGGGTCAGTGGGCTAAAGTCTCTCATGCTCCAGCTTAGCCTTCCCTCGGTCCGTCTTCGTGGGGGAGGGGAGGGTCCTGCTGGCTAGGTTCTCAGCGCCCCAAGTGTGTGACCGCGCAGCAGAAGCATTTAGCTTAGGTTATCATCACGCGTCACAAAGTTCCCAGAGAGTTGTCTCTGGGGAAGCGATTTGAGAAGAAAGTCTTCGTGCTCACACACACCCAGCTCCTGAGTTTGGTAGAGTTGGATCTGTGGAGGAATCAAGAGGATTGCCTTGGGAGAATGACTCCCCTCTGCCTGCTGACTGCTGCCCATGCCCCCCACCTCATACCACAGTGCAGGAGTATTTTCTGGATCCCAGTTTACACCCGAAGAGAACTCTTAAGGAAATATAACGCACACCTACACCCTTGGATGAGGCAAAATGGACGCTCATTTGAAAGAGATACTGACCATTCTCAAAGAAAAAAATTGTGTGGTCTCTTCCAGAGTTTGCAGCACTGTGGGGGACACTTAGCACATCCCTTTATAGAATCTGCAGAATGAATACATCAGTCAGTCAGGAGGCAGAGAACCCTCTCATTGTGTGTCCAGAAAGGGCTGCTGTCTGTGCATTCAGGACCTGAACATCTGTCTAATTGCGTATCATTCCAGGAGTGGACAGTCCCCCTCATCCCTCTTGTCCTGCTCCCTCTGAAGACCAGACAGGTGGACGTGCACACAGCAGTTATCAGTAGCAATGCCTCTTATGATTGGAGATGGTGGGGGCGGGGCTGGGGGGACTCAGCTTTGCAGAAGCTGACTATGGCTTTCTGAACATTACCCACACTTAGTAATACAAGTACATTTAGGGGACTTCACCCCTCAGTCTTCAGGGCCTGATGAGATGTGGGGAAACCAGTGCCTGGAAGATTTATCATTTTCATGCTCACTAAAACACCAAGCTTCCTTGGGTCTGGGCATCATTCTGAATTCTCCCCCCAGCGCACAGGGAACATATAGTTCACAGGCGGCATTGCCGGTAAATATGTCAGCATGTGCTCCAGCTGATGAAATAAAGTTTCTGTTAATGACTCCCACCAGGGCAGCGGTGAATTTCAGACTATCTGATGAAAGTGTAATTGTCTGATGAAGGAATAAAATGGAAATGACACTCCAGGTTATCTGCAATTGGACGGAATGGAGGCTGGCCAGGGAGAGAGATTGAAAACTGGTTGTGACGGTTTTTCTCCTTTTCCTTGAAATCCAAATGCCTGGGTCCATTAACTGTAAACGTATATGTGTGCATAAATTAAGCCACTGCCTTGGACTGGTCTTGGAGGCACTTAGTGAAGCACGGGAGAGATGATGCCGTCGTTGGAAAGAACTGTAGAGTTTCCCTTACGTTGTCATCGGAGAGAGTCAAGAAGAAACGGCTTGGCTTTGCAGCTATGCCGGGTTTGAATCACAGCTCCTCCACCTGCTGGGTTTTTGTTTAGTTTTTGTACATTGGACAAATGATTTAACCTTTCAGAGACTTGATTTCCTCAGGTAAAAGAAGTGCTGTATGGCTCGTGCAGCATTTAAATGAGATGAGGCAGATAAGGTTCTTGACACACGCTGCATACCCAGTCAACAGGACTTCCCTGCCCTCATCGTCTGCGGCGTCCGCTGTGCTCACAAAGACCAAGTCCAGAGTTCCAGGTCCCTCCCTCGAGATCCTAAGAGCACCTGTTCTAAGGGGATCAAGCCTCCAAGTCTGATGCTGAATGGGAAAGGAAGTTTCAAAGTGACATCCTGGGAGGATCAATGACCTTTTTCTCTGTGCAGGGGGAGGACAGACTTACTGGGTCTGTTTCACCTCAGAAGCCTGTGAATTCACTTCCCAGTATCCGCTGTACAAACACCCCCCTTCTCAACTCTACCCGACGCTCCCCATAGAATCCTGAGTGTGCTCAGCCACAGTGACCTCCCTTTGGGAGGAATTGCTCTCTCCTTGGTGGGTGTCACACCCTCTCCTGGCATGGCCCTCAGCCAGCCTTTCAGAACTGCATTCCGGGGCGAGTTCGGTTCAGAGCCGAATTCAGGAGTGTGTTACTGGCTAGGGAGCAGTTTCCCAGGAGGAAATCACACCCACCCTTCCCTTCTAATAACCTTTCCCTTGCAAATTTGGAAGCAGCGGAGGAATTTGCCTTCCCAAGTGATAAGTGATAACAGGAAATGAATGAATGGAGTGAAATTGTGCCTCTTGGTTTAATATGACTTCTGACTCAACATTGCTGATGTATGTCTACAGTCTAATTTATAGAAGAGGGTCTTTACCTGTCTCCTTACGAAGGTGACTCCCAGGGTACTTGTTTGCCTGTGGAAACACACCCACTGTGACTCGGACCCCTCCAACGGCAGTGCTCTGTGGAGAGCCTCCGAGGTCTGGAGAACACCAGCATTTGCACACATTTGGATCCCCTCTTCTTCCAAATGCCGAAGTAGTTGTGTTTATGTTTTCACGCCAAGCTCCGCGGTGCCTGAGGTGATAGAAGTGCTGAGCATCAGTGTTTCCAGTTGTCTACATTACTCATCAGAATGGACCAAATCTGCAGTAATACATCCTTGGGTTAATTGGAAGATGTGCAGCCGATGATCGAGTGGCTTTTTCCTTTATCCTAACATGCTGGCTTAGGGACAGCCTTTCCGAGCTTCCTGGGACTTTCAGGTGGGCCTCAGCCTGTGGGTCAGACTAGGGGAGTCCAGAGGACTGCCCAGCCTGTCTCGGTGGGTGGTCTCCAGGATTACGCAGAGTTCTTACTACCTCGAAAAGCATTTGAGGCAACCGAGAAACACTCTTTGCGACAACTTGCTTCTCCTTGCTACAGCATTTTCCGTCTGTTGTTCTAAAAGGGTTCAATACATTAAAGGTATTTGAAAGTGGCTGTTTTTGAACACTATTGTTCGATAAAGGGACTTAATGACTTCAGTAACTCAGTGCAGTATCTTTTGAAATCACTTTCTGGACTCAGTCCTAATACGCTTCTCCATATTGTTATTTCTTCCTAATATTGCAAAAGACATACTATTTCTACAAGGTCCCGGCAAGCTTATTTGCTGTTAGCCTAGCAATGAAAGTTTCTGGAGTAACAACAACAAAAACAAAACCAGTAGGAATGGTATTTGTTGTGGGTTACAATGTCAGGCACTCTTCTGATTACTCCCTATGGAGTAATAAATTCAAAATTCATGAAGATCCCATGACATTATTATTCTCATTTGACAGGTAAGGAAAATTAAGTCCACAAAGGCCAGAGACTTGCCCAAGGTCACACAGTCAGTGACAGAAGCAAGACCCAAGCCCAGGGAGTCTGGTTCTAGACCCGCCCCTTGACTGCTACACTCCACTGCCTCTTGGTGGTATGTAGCATGTCAGTCATTCATTTCAGCAAAAGCACTGGAATAATAATGGTACCTTCCAAACAACTCTTAATAGCATCATGTGGGCCTCACCATACCCATTCTACAGATGGAGAAGCTGATATTTTTGGTAAAATCTCAGGTCCACATTCATGTAGCAGGTGAAGACTGGAGATATGAACTCAGACTCAGCCCTGTGTGTGTCCAAGGCCACTCCCCACCCCTACCCCATGCCACCCCCTTGGGAGGAGGGCAAGTGTCTTGTTTAAATGTGGGCACAGGACTCTTCTGAATCATTTGGAGCCTTGAAAGCCCTCACAGGGGAGCCGTTGCTTCCTCTAGACGAGAACACGATTTATAACACAGAATAGGAAAAAGCAAGTTTGTAATCCCATCATTTCCTAGTTTCAGAATCTTCATGCTACTCACATTTCAAAACTAGGTATACTCTATCAGATGACCTCTTTTTTATATTTATTTTTTCTTTATTGACTTTAGAGAGAGAAGAAGGGAGAGGGAGAGAGACAGAGGCATCAATGAGAGAGAACATGATTGGCCGCCTCCTGCATGCCCCGCACTGGGGATTTGGCCCACAACCTGGGCATGTGCCCTGACCAGGAATCGAACCAACGACCTCTTGGTGCATGGGTCAATGCTCAACCACTGAGCCACACTGGCCGGGCTAGATGACCTCTTATCATACGAATATTATGGACTTTTTATTCAGACAGACTTCCCAGTACAGGGCTGTAAGTACTTGCTAAGTGTGTGCCGCCTATCCAGTGATTAGCAACAGCCTGCCTTCAGTTTCTAGATAATACTGGTCCCAACTCTGTGTTCTCTACTGTATTATGTTTCAAAAATAGGCTCAGACTATGATTTCAGTTTGCCTGTAGATGATCTTCGCGAGAATTCCCACAGCGACTTCTCCCTGGCACCCAGTCTCTTAGAACAGAAGAGTTAAGAGGTGGTGTCTTCACCACAAGGACATAATTGTTCATCCTGGTGGCAGTTTTCAACCGAGAAAGTGAGCCAGGCAGGAGAGAGTCTCTCATCCATTGTTCCTCAGGAAGTCGCTGGTGACTGTGGTGTGTTGAAGGCTAAATGCAGCTCGGAGCGTGGCCTCAGATGGCGTCAAAGCACTGCTCAGACAAAGAGCATCCCCATGGAAGCTACTCTCCTCTTTACTGGCAGAGGCTCAGGGTGGCATGGAAACCCACAGTGCACCCCGAGAGTGTGGGAAGAGGGGACCCTGGAGTCACAATTCAACAGAGTTAGTTTTGTCCTAGTTAAAATGATCTCAGAAGGGTAAAAGTCCTTCTAATTTGTATTTTTACCCTGTAAAGATCTAGATACTTTTTTTAAAAAAATCCTCTTTGCATTTCAGATAGAGTGGGAGGGAGAGAGAGGGGAAGAGAGAGAGAGAAACATCGATGTGAGAGAGACACATCGACTGGCTGCCACCCACACAACCCCAATCAGGGCTGGGGACAAACTGCAACCGACGTACATGCCCTTAGCGGGAACTGAACCAGGGACTCTCTGGTTCACAAGCCAACGCTCTAACCACTGAGCCAAACCGACTAGGGCAAGATCTAGATACTTTTAAAGGTAGTTGTCCAACCTAGCATTTCAGTTCATTTCTGGTTTTCCCAAATTCACAGAAATCTCTTGGGATCTGTTCAGATGCCTACATTGATATTTTCCAGAAGTTAAACGGATTGAAAAAGGAACAATTAAAGTAGAAACGTTGGTTTTTTAATGGGAAAATAAGAAATCTTGAGAATGAGACAAAGTAGCAAGGTTGGCTGAGTTTCGATATCATAGATATCTTTTATGACAGACTTGAATATGATAAGGGAGAAAAGATTCTGGGACCTGGGATTTCTAAACCCCATAAAAGGAGCTAAGAGTCCTCCCATCTTCTCAAGGGGGGACATTGGAAAGGGGTCAACCCCATACATTCTTCAAGTTTGGTTTAGATTTGTTCTGTTTTAAGTAATGTTGACTGTAGGGCCTCACTGTCAGTAATGAAACAAGGTGTAAAGTTACAGAAACCGAGTCTGAGCTCATCTGGGCTAATTTGCCATCATGCACTGAATTTGTCATGTGTGGCGTGGGGCGGGAAGCCCAGCTTCTGGGTTTCGGTCCAGCTTTACCCCCTCACATCTCCTCAGCCCCCATTATTGCCCACATTCCAGTCTCACCAGTCTCTGGCCATTCCGCAAATACAGCAGGTCCTCAAATAACATCGTTTCATCTAACATTTTGTTACCATGATGATGAAGGGAAAAATTGATTCTCAGCTGGGGCCGCTGTCCGCGTGGAGTTTGCGTGTTCTCCCCACCGGTGTGGGTTTTCTCTGGGTATTCCAGTTTCCTTCCAAAGCCCGAGGATTGGAATAAAGGAGGTGACTTCTGGAGGTAAAGTGTCAGGGTGGCTTGGGAGCACGGGACAAATTGACTTGAAGGATGAAAGGTTCACTACGTGAGTGAGATAAATTTCACCATAGGCCAATTGACATAAACAAGAGTTAAGTTCCTATAGCATATTTATGGTCACGAAAACATCAGGCTTCTAAATAAAATAAACACTTCTGAAATAGTAAACATTAAAATAAATGTGAGCTATATAGAGATTTAAGAAAGATGAATGAAAACAAATAAGATCATGATTTTACCAACACGCTTATTCCAGTGCAGGGTCGCAGGTGGCCAGAGATGATCCTGGCAACTCAGGGCACATGTGGGACCCACTCTGGGCTGAAGGCCCTTCCCGCTCAGGCCACTCCCCACACGCACTCGGACTGGGACAATTCAGACACCCATTAGGTAGAGCTGGTTTCCTTATATGTCATTTCACTTAAAGTCGCAGTTTCCGAGAACCTGTGGATGATGTTAGTGAGGACTTACTGGGTGTCTTACACGCCTTTGGTATAAGCCATTCATTCCGTCTGCAATGCTCTTTCTCATTTATTGACTGGACCTGTCTTTCTTCAAGCCAGCTTGATATCCTCTACCTCTAGAAGGCATCTCCTTTATTCTAATACTTACACTGAGTTGTAAATCTTTATGTCAGTGTTCATTTCCCACTAGATTGTGGGCTCCTTAAGGGCAGGAACTGGGTCTCCTGCCTTTGATCCCATCCCCAGCACAGTGTCTGGCCTCCTTCCTGTTTGTGGAAGGTTGGGGTACATTCAATATAGTTTTGTCAATCACCCAAAATAACCAGAAAGGGGCACCTAATTTTTCTCTTTTTATGACAGAGAGAGTAGTAGTTTTACTATTTTAAAATCCACGACTTAGTTTAGAATCTATCACTAGAATAGCAGTAACCACTAATAAACAGTAACCACAATAAAACATTAAATAATCAGACGTTTAAATAGTTCTAAGCTGATAATAGAAATGTTACATAGCATAGATATATGTATAAAATTTATAAACAACTCACATGCACATTATAGGGGGATTTTTAAAGATTACCTTTACATGGCTTATTGTAAAGCCATTAAAATTCAGTTTCTAATGACTGTTTCATTATAAATAAAATGTTTGTAATTTGATCAGCAGTAAGAACAAGTTATGAAACCTACAATATCCCAGTTTAGATGAAAAGTATATATATGAAAGAGTAGAAACATTTTTGTATTGAGTTGTATTTTTTCCTTGTTTATACTTTTCTATATATATGATGAACATTGGTAATGGACATGTACTACTGCTGTAATCAAGAAATAAGATACATTTTATAAACCTCTGCCTGAAACCTCATTGTAACTCTTCTGCCGCTTCCTTCTGATCTTCCCAGTGGAACTGTAACTGTTGCGAGGTGGAAGAATGGTTAAGATCATTTTCTTGTAGAACTCAGAATGGGGTGGAGTGACAGAAAAGTGAGAGGTGATTTTCTCACTAGGTTAGGTCAGGAAATGACAAATCACCTTATGAAAAACATACAACAACCACAGAAGAAGTCATCCATACAGAGTGTAAGTGACAATGTTTCCCTGCCTATCTGAGGTAGTAACATCCTTTAAAACAAGCCAGCTCAGCTGCACAATGTAATGGCTAGATGGCCGCTGTTCTCGACTTTGATGGCTCCTGCATCCAGTGCTAAAGTGGCAGTATCTACCCCTGTGGGGGCTTTCAAGGCTCCTAACAATTCGAAAGATTCCCTGTACCCACGGTCAAGGTGTTAATCCTTCTAATTATTCTGTAATAAGATTGCATGGGGTGAGGATGAGGACAGGTCTTGAAACCACAGAGGGCTGAATTCAAATCCTAAGATTTTACCTGCTACATAAAACTGAACCTGTGATTTTACTTGAGGCTCAGTTTATACATCTGTAAAATGGGTACAGTGATACCCAGAGTAGTGCTGTTAAGAACTGTTGGTAAGGTACCATTATTATTCCCATGCTTTTGATGAAATGAATGACCTATGTGCTATTTGCCACTCAAGGGGCAGTCAAGGGGCCTGTCTAGAACCAAACTTCCTTGGCTTCAGTCTTGCTTCTGTCACTTTTGAACTGTGTGACCTTGGGCGAGTCACTTAACCTTTGTAGACTCAAGTTTCCTCATTTGTCTAATGAAAATAACATTGTGGGATCTTTGTGAGTTTTGAATGGACTATTTCATGTAGAGTGATTAGAAGAGTGAGTGCCTGATGCATGTAACCCACAATAAAGGCGGCTACTATTGTTTTTGTTTCTGTGACTCCAGAAACTAATTACTAGACTACCAGTAGGTAAGTTTGCCAGGACATTGTTCAGAGGAAATAGAAGAGAGCAAGGTCACTTATGATAGATCGATCTCTCTCTCTCTCTCCCTCTCTCTCTTCAAAGACCCTCAGTCTGTCTGTTATTTCAGACACCAAGCCGGAATCTGAGCACACGTTCATTGAGCAGGTTGAATTCTTGTTTGTTCTCATTTCCGGCAGCTTGTGAGTTTCCTCTGAGACTCATGCCAGGCCAGGCTGCCCACTCACCAGCTTAGGAAGTCATTTCCCATTGCTCGTCTCACACCGTTGCAGAGAGCAAGGTTGCATTGCAAGTGGAAGAGCATGCCCTGTGTGCCACCAGACCTCCCCGCTCCCGGTGGCCTGGGAGCACTTCCTCTAGAGGCCCACACACCTGTCTCCTGTTTCTTGCTCACCAGGCCGCATTCCCAGAGCAGTGGCCTCCATCAACCAGCACCTCCTGACACCGGACGACGTGGTGAGCTGCTGCCTGGACCTCGGCGTGCCCAGCATCTCTTTCCGCATCAATGGTCAGCCTGTGCAGGGGATGTTCGAGAACTTCAACACAGATGGGCTCTTCTTCCCTGTGGTGAGCTTTTCAGCAGGTGTCAAGTAAGTTATGGCGTGATCTCATAGAGAATAGCTATTACCCCACCTCCCACCACCACTGTGAGCGGGGAGCGTGGTGATCTCCTCAGGGCTTCAGCACCAGAAGCCAAACTCCTCCCAGAGGGGGAGAGCAATGCAAAGGCATTCACCCCATATATACTTGGTCAGCACGTACCTGCTGCCAGGGGTCACGTAATGTCCTCAGATAAACAGTAAGATGAATAAGGTAAATCCTGTGTAGAAAATTAATAATTATAAAAAGTATCACATGCTCATGATAAAAATATTAAAAGATAGTTATGCCCTGGCCGCTTTGGTTCAGTGGTTAGAGCATCAGCCCACAGACCAGTGAGTCATGGGTTCGATTCCAGTCGAGGGCACATACCTCAGTTGCAGTTCATCCCTGGCCCTGGTCAGGGTCGTGTGGGAGGCAAGCACTCAATGTGTCCCTCTCACATCAGTGTTTCTCTCTCTTTCCTTCCCTCCCACTCTATCTGAAGATAAATAGAAAAGTACCCGCAGGTGAGGATTAAAAGAAAAAAGATAGTTATAAATAAAACAATAAATATCCCCCATGATCCCATTATTGAACTATAATCTCTATTAATATTTTGATGTATTTTCTTCAAGTCTTTTATTCTACAAATATGTGTGTATTTTTTTTTCTTTATAGATTTGAGAAAGAGAGGAAGGGAGAGACAGAAACATTGATGAGAGAACATTGATTGGCTGCCTCCTGCATGCCCCCCACTGGGGATTTGGCCCACAGCCTGGGCATGTGCCCTGACTGGGAATTGAACCAGTGACCTCTTGGTACATGGGTCGATGCTCAACCACTGAGCCACACTGACCAGGCATGTGTATATATTTTTAATTGACATCCCACTAAATACAAAGTTTTATGTCTTCATTATTTTTCATTCAGGGATAAGTAATGAGCCTTTTCCTGAGTCATTAAGTATCCTCCTCCAAACGATTTATATGGCCATATAACATCCTTTTATTTGGCTCTCTCATAGCATAGCCATTACTTTGTTGTTAGACTTTCATGATGGTTCCATTTCATTATAAATTATTATGAACATCCTTGAGCATAACTGTGTCTGCATTTCTGTTTAGTTCCTCATAAAAGTAGGTCAAAAGGTGTGAACTTTTATAAGTCTAAGTGTATAATTATGTGGCCAAATAAGTTTTCAGAATGATTGTTTGAACAGTTCAGAATTCATCATTAATAATTTTGAAATCTAAAAGGCTCTGAGAAACAAATATTTTTATGATTTATTTCACCACAAAATCTGACCTGAACTCATTTTATAGCAAAACGTATCAGCAACCAAAATTAGGCTGTTTTTAGTCTTTTGTTTATTCCACGTTTTCTGAATATTTACAGGTTTAACTGTAGAAACATTAATGTGTGAGTTTATGGGGTACAGTCCCCCCCACACCTGACTGGAAGAACGTTGTAATATATATTACATGTACCTTCTTTCTTATTTAAAATCTAAAGAATTCTGAAGTTTGAAACACAACTCCAAAAATTTCAGATAAAGGTCTTGGGTCTGGAGTATCATTTAAAGCAACATACAGGAATATCCAACTGATCGGATCCTCGTGAACTTCTCCTGTTATTAGTTATTTTTCATCTTTGTGAATTTGAGACAGTTGTATCTTAAAGTCTTACTTTTCTATTTGATTAGAAATGTGGTTAAGCTTTTTTATGCTTATTGTTTTCATGTATTATTTTAACCCAGTATCTCTGTTAATTTTGTGTCTGCCTTTCTGGTATTCATTTGGGGAGCAATTCTTTTAATATATTAAGGCTGTTAAACTGTTGTCTTATAGTTTCCGAATATTTTTCTCAGTTTGTGATTTACTTTTGGACACTTCCTTTTTTTCCATTCCTTTTTGTTTTTCCCTTTTATAAAAGCCATGTAAGTCAGAACAGCAAGAACCCATAATCATACCACCCAGAGATCATCATACTACTTTTTATTTATACATCTCATTATTTTTACATTAAACTGGACTTGTACTATGCATGCTGGTTTTCTACATACTATTGCTAACTGTTGTGTTCATTCCTCTGCCCCTTTCTTTGCACCATTTGGACACTCTGTTATTTTAGTCTGACAATACATTTTAACCTCTGTAAGTCAAGATCCCATGATAACTCTTCTTTCCCAGCATCATCCTACCGTGCTTGCTCCCTGCCGTCGATCGAGTGGGGAACTGGAGTCAACAACCTAAGGGCCTCTGTGGTTTTGACGAAAACCACTGGAAAGGGCCATGAGAGGCGGGGAGCTGTGGAGGGCAGAGCTCAGAGCTAGGACCACAGAGAAGTCATCGCAGGGCTCCAAGCGTCCCCATGAGATGCTTCCGGTGACAGCATGGGGTCAGGCCTCAGCACGGCCTGCAGATGGATCAACCAGGACACGTTCCCATGTTTTCGAACAGAGGATAAAATTTCTGTTCTGTTTCCATTAAATAAACCACTTGGGAATAAAGCACCAACCTTCAGAAATGATGCTCGACCTTTAGAATTGGACGCCGACGTGCAAACGAGCCTAGGACACAGTGATATACGTTTGTGAGCGCACCCAGTATGTATGTTTGCGAGAACGTTTGTGGGATCCACGTATGTACCCACAAACCCACACGTGCATATTTACAAGCATTCTCATGTAGATGGGTATAAGACACTGTAATTACACGTTATCACTGTGGCGACTCCTGTAAGACATGGAGAGCCACTACAGTCAAGCTTGCCTAGATTTGTAAATCAGCTCATCACGATTCCAGCCAGAGACCTGTACACGAGGCTCAGGAACTCGGTTCTAAGAAGTGGAGAGTGCTTTACCTGGGTGTGTCTGCGTGGATGACGTTCCCATGGGAATTTCCTGCCAGGTCTCCCGTAGTAAGTGTGGTGTCACGTAGCATTCCTCACGGGTGTCCAGGGGCATGTGGAGACCCCGAGTGTCTCTGAGACACGGGCAGCTGACTGGGCAGAGACCCTCTGGTGGTCAGGGGAAACCAGTGGACCCATTGCATGTCTTCCCCCCGCTCTGTTCCCTTAGAATACAGAGAATGAACAGAAACCTGAACACAACAGCATTTGGGCATCCACCTGTTGACTCGAGTCCTTCTGGAGAAACGGCTTGGTCTGGGCAGTCAGTGCCCAGGACTGCATGTGCCAGGGAACTGATGGCCCTGGTCACCCCCATCAGCGCCCCTCCCTTCTTTGTTCCCACCACATCCCGCTCACCGGGTTTACTTCTCGTCTGAGAGGAGGAAGCACTTAGCTAGAAGTCAGATCTCTCCAGAGGGGTCTTTTCCAGTCTGCTGGCTAATGGACTTCTCAGAGAATTCTGTGTTTGGAGAATAGCACATCCAATCTTACCTGCTGCATAATGATTTTTAATCATTTACTCATCCATTTCTCTCCCTCCGAGCTATGAGATAGGACTTTCGGGTGCGTGATTTTTTTTTTAAGGTGGCTGGGGGGTTGTTAAAAAATATTTTCTTGGCAAAGAACCGCAGCTGGCAGGTGAAGAAATCGGTGACTGACAGGTATCCACGTGTAGAAGACCTTTCTAGCCTCTCATCTCTCAGTCAGCAGATCATGGGGCACCTCAGCGCGTGGGAGAAAGACACGGAGTTCCAAGATGAGACGAATGAGATGTCACACCCTTTCCGAAGGCACAGCTGCTGAGAGAATTTAAGAAACTGAACTGTGCAAATGTGCTGACTTAAAGGGCTAACACCTTAGATCTGAGAGCTTCCTGCTGACCGCAACTCAGCAAGCTGCAGAGGGACGCAGGGGCTGGATGTCTCTCAAGCCTTCTTTCTGCCAGGGAAACATCACCTCCAGATATTCCTGTCTTCTCAGAACATGATGTGACCTGAGGCGAGATGGCCCCACAGTGGGCCTGCAATCTTGGGAACTATGTTTTGCTGAAGTACCTCCAGTCCGTCCCATGGTGTCGCTGGTCGGGGTCAGCGCCCGTCCTGTGGGGGCTCGTTTTCACGTATGAGCAGACCGGATCGATGTCCTAACACTGACTCTCACATCAGCTGGAAAATGTGATCTGGGCCTGAAACCAGCGGTTCCCCTCCCGACTGCTTCAGTTCCGTTGGGCAGAGGGCTGGAAAAAGAGAAAGCAGGATCTTACCTCCAGCTTAAAGGATCTTATTGAAAATAAAAGTGTTTAATAATAAAATTGAGCCCTGGCTGGTTTGGCTCAGTGGTTAGAGCGTCAGCCCACGAACCAGAGAGACCTGGGTTCGGTTCCCGCTAAGGGCATGTACCTCAGTTGCAGTTTGTCCCTGGTCCCGGTTGGGGTTGTGTGGGTGGTAACCAGTCAATGTGTCTCTCTCACATCAATGTTTCTCTCTCTCTCTTTCTCTTCCCCCCTCCCTCCCTCCCACTCTATCTGAAGATAAATGCAAAAAAAAAAAATATATGTCCTTGAGTGAGGATGATAATAATAATAAATTGAAATCATTGTTTGCACCCGATAGAAGAGAATATCTGCCTGATATAGAGCATCTCTCCCAGCAAGGGGCAAGTTTCTACCCATCGAGAGGAAGCTTCTTCTCCCATCATAGAAGTACCTAGAAATTCCCTCGCTTGTAACTTCTGTCTGCTCCAACATCAGACTTCTCTCTTACAGCCCCATTTCCTCCTGTTGAATGGCCTTGACTGAGGTCGTAGTCTTGCATCTCCATGATCCCACATTAGTTCACCATCACAAACTGTGGTTAATAACACCTGATTGGGATGTCCCTGCCAGCAGTTGTCAAAGAGCAAAAATCCTTTCGATTAGATTGACCCACGGTGACGTCAAAGGCAGCGTGAGTCGTTACTTACGAGGTCCGCACATCAGTCTGTCCTGTCATCTGACTATTCTGAACGTGCCTTTCCGTTTTCTTCTGTGTGGTTCACGGCCGACACGATAGTGCAGTGGCGCTTCGGTGTCCCAGCCGTGTTCATGATAGGACAGAATTTGGGAGGAGGCCTAGGTACCTTGAAGCCCACGCCAAGGGCTGAGTTCCTCAGCTGCCAGGAAGCTCTTGCTGAAAGGTGGTCTCACCCTGCAAAGTGGCAGCGCGGTGTGAACCACCTGGGGAGCATCACACAGGAGCTGAGGGTACAGTGGGATGTGGCGCTACGTTTGCTTTGCAGAAAATTGATGAATTCGACACTGTCATGCAGCGATTTTCAACCGGTGTGCAGTGAGAATTTCTACAACATCCAATAACTGACTATTTCGTCAGGAGCACTGACCCCTTTTCCCTTAGATTGTCCAATTTAAAAAAAATTGACAACAGCCAGCACAACAGTAGCCATCCAGTGTAAATGAATCAAAAGTATACCTTTTTTGTTTGTTTGGTCAGAGTGGCGAAAAACATGAAATACATTGTTTGGTGTGCCGCAGAATTTTAGTAATGGGTTTGTGTGTGTTGTGAGATGAAAAAGGTTGAGAATTGCTACTGTAACAGAATGTATGTTATAGCTATAGTTCAATTCCCCACAGACTATTTTATCATCTCACATAACTCTTTACCAGCCCTTGGTAATTTAGAAAAACAACAGTATCCAAAGACGGTTGTATTTGCAGTTGCTGTTTGTTTTCCCGGTGGTATCCCCCAGACTTGGCTAACACTCAGGTAACCAACAGCTGTTTCCAGCTCACTGTGGTCAGTGCCATGGAAATTATTGCTGAAATCAATATACTTCTGTGAAGAACATGATGAGCCCTGGCTGGATTGCCCTGGGCGCTCATCAAACACTGTCCAGAAAGAAGGTTGGATGTGGACACGTAGATACTCCGACTGTTCGCCCACCTTGGCGATGCAGAGTAAAGAGGCCATTAGGAATCACGACTTGTGAATTGAGTTTCAGGTCAGCAAAAGCTTGCTAATTCTTCCTCTCTTAAACACAGCCTGTATCCTTGTGTCCTTGGGGACGCCATCCCAACTCTCTGGGAGGGACTCAACAGCAGATAAGAGGAACAGACTCGGGTGACTTCACACACTTGCTAGTAAGCCGTGAATAAGCAAACGCCCTTTCTGCGCACAGTGAGGCTTTGGTTTTTACTGTACTTTGTTATTCATGGGCCAGTCTTCCTAATCTGGAAATCTGCAATAGGCAGCCTCATCTCTTCTGCAAACTGGCAAGCAAAAACGCACGCATCTCGAAAGATGAAAATGCTGGTGAGGATTTTTTCGATACAATTTTCTCCGTTTTCAAAATCAATCAAGTAAATAGAAGATTCCTCCACACATCCCGAAACTTCAGGACTCCCACGTGGCCATTGCTGGAGCTATTGCTCATTCTGAGGTGGAGGAATCTGAGGACACAATTGCTTACTGTAATCACTTTGGGAAGAAAAAGCCTGCTTTGAGCGTTGGTGGAAGAAGATCTGAGCCATAGGAAGGACCCCAGAAGGTGATACAAGTACTTTAGTGGAAGAGAGTAAATTGATTAATGAAATTGATTTTTAAAATCCATTAATGTGGACAAAAGTCCGAAGATAAAGAACTCATTTTAATTAAGAACTCTATTCTTACATTTTTTTTTTTTTAACTTGAACCTTTTTTTATTTTTTTGGTGCTGGGCAATCTGATAGAACCCAAGGAGCAGGGAAGAAGACACCTAGAGAAGACTTACGCTCTATTTGGAAATTTCTCATTTACGACGGAGGCAAAGGTTTCCCAGAGAAACCCTGAGTGCCCAATAATGGGTTTATTGACGGGAGTAGACTAGGTGGTTATAACTTTCTTATTTCCCCTTCGAGCCCTTCAAATCCATGCTCTGGACTTCTGGAAAGTTCTTGGGCAGGTTCCGTAGCCTTATTACTCCTTTTCAGAACCAGGACAATCTTGTCAGTAATAAGCCCACGCATGTGAACATGAAGACTCCAGATTCGTACCAGTTGATGTTTGAGCCCTCCCCCTTCCAGCCAGGAGTTCGAGGTCCACCTCTTGTCCCTGTGGGTCTGGCTCCTCCCCCGTGAGCCAGCCCCTGTCTCAAACCCTCTGGAGGTGAGCCAGGGCCCAGGTGACTGGGGGAAGGGCACGTCCTGTGGAGCTGACACAGCTGTCCGGTAGCACGAGACCTTTGTATAGCAGCTGGGCAATGGCTGCTGCTCTCTCTTCTGGGGCCCTGGGGCCCTTTACTTGAAGAGCCTGGGTGGGGAGCCTCCGACTGCTCCTTTGACACAGGCTCTACCACTTGCGTGCCTTCTGCCCGACCCGACCACCCCCTGCATTCCCCAGGCCTCCCGCCTCCGCCACCCTTGGGTTTCTGATCTCTGCCCAGTCGTCTGCCTTTCTGGGGATGGCTGACGGCTGGCTCATTTGCGGGTCCTCTCTCTGGCCTTCCAGAAGCACAGTCCTTGGCCCCATCTCTCTGCTCTTCCCCATGAGTCTCTCTCCCTCCTCTGTCACCAGGCAAATGTGTCCCTCACTGAACCTCGGGTCAGTCGTGAAGCTTCTGAATAGTTCTTGATGGCCTCATCCTTCCTGTTCCGAGGGAGAAAACCCCCTCCCCGACACTCTCTCCACGGGAATGCTGTACCTTTCTTGTCCCTGTGGAGGTGCACAGGGGACTAAAGCTGACGGAACTGGTTTCACGATATTTGGGAGCTCCTCCGTAGCTAACCCAGCACCTCGCTCCAGATGTAGGAAAATTGGCATTCACGGAATTGTCCTCCTGTGGGACCCCTGCTGAAACTGAGACAGAGTGGAGCCCATTTTAATATCCTCACATAGAGTGGATTTCAGACATCTCATGTCCCTTTGACTGTTTATTTCACACCTGTATTTTATCCCTAGTTCTTTCCTTTGACCTGGTCCCTGGATCTCCCCGAGGGGGTGAGGAGGAGGACCACCAATAGTGGTGGAGTTTGGGGGAGCCCCTCGTGGGCATTGAGGGAAGCAGCCGCAGACTGTGGGCGTGCCTGGCACCAGCTCCTGTCCAGTCCCACCTGCTGGGAGCAGGCTCCACTCTGACAGGGCTTTGGAAGCAACCCAAGGCCATTCTTCTACCCACCAAAGCACAGCACAACTGCGTCTGGAGACAAGGCTTCAGCAAGCAGTCAACACTAGTTACTGGCTGTGTTAATTTTTCATTCTACAGTTTGTGTGACCATTGGAGGAGATAAGATTTAGATTTATCTTGATTTTCATTCTTCTTTTAATAACTAGATATAGTTCTGGCTGGTTTTGCTCAGTGGTTAGAGTGTCGGCCTGCGGACCAATGAGTCACGGGTTCAATCCCAGTCAAGAGCACGTACCTCGGTTGCGGTTCATCCCAGCCCTGGTCTGGTTGTACAGGAGACAACCAGTCGATGTGGCTTTATCACATCAATGTTTCTATCTCTCCTCCCTCCTTCCCCCCTCTCTGATGATAAATGGAAAAGTATCCTCGGGTGAGGAATAAAACAACAAAAACAACTCAATGTACAAATACACAAACAGAAAGCATTATTCTCCTTAAGTGCTATATGGAACGCCACCTTTCTTGATTAGTTATCTATCCAGCAGAGGACAGTAAATCTTAAAACGTAAGAGAGATTTTAAAACTAAGCAGAACTGGCAACAGAGCTCAAGAATAATTAAGTTCGGAGTAACGAAGACTACACTTGCCGTACAAGCTCCCAGCTCAGCTTCTCGCAGGAAGGATGCTGAAAGAGGAGAGAGCGGCCAAGAAATCCCACACTCATTCTTTGCTCAGAAAGATCCCATTTTATCCCATGGTTTCCACATGTCAGTAACAATCTGTTGTGTTGCAGTTGGACTGGGAAGTTCTCCACAAATGGTTTCAAGGCTTAGTCATCATTTCCTGGAGTTTCACTGAATCAGTAACATTGCGGGCTAATGACTCAGTCTTGTTTTAATGTCGTCGTTCATGTTCTTAATATTTGTAGAGCGTGCCCTATTGCGTAACATTTAATGTAGGAACACTTGCCAGGGGTAATTGCAGTGCTAATTCTATAGCACTGTTGTTTTGTACTTCCAAATGCGCAAGGCGGGGGTTTCATATTTCTATAATTAATTTTAAACCAGCATTTTATAAAATGCTGTTTGGATAAAGATTTGGTTTGTATTGGAAAGGGAAGAAAGTCTTAATGTCTTTCACTTGGGGAGATTTTATTTTCCATTTTCATGACTGAGCTGTTTCCACAGTCACAACTCCTCAGCCAGCACTGAGACTTCTCTTGCAAGGCTGCCCTACCAGAATAGTTCAGTTAAAGGAAGTGAGGTTTCGGGGAGAGTGTTGGTGTGAGAGCTTTGCTAGATCGTCCTCCTTCCTCCGTACACCTCATCCCACTTCACACACATGCCTGCTCCAACAGACCCCCCCCCCAAAAAAAAGTGGGATCTGGCTGCTTCTTTCCATGTTGGTCTTCATCACCACAGTCCAACCACCCTCATCTCTCACTGTGAATGATGGGTGTCAGGTACCTGCAGTTGCCTCCTAATTGGTCCCTAGTCCTTTCTACATAGAGCAACTTGAAAATTTATTTCTTCTAAAATCCCTCAGAAGCTTCCCACTTGGAAGAAAATCTCAACTCCATACCATGGCTCACAGACCCTGCCTGGTATGGCCCTGCTGCCTCCCACCTCATCTCTATCTCTCAAGCTCTCCATGTTCTCACCACCGCCACCCAAGCTCTCTCTACCTCAGGGCCTTTGCACATGTTGTTTCTCTGCCTGGAATGCTCTTCCTACAGATTTTGAACTCATTGGCTTCTCCTTATCTCATGGGATTAACTCATATGTCTCCTCCTCACACCTTCCTTGACTCCAATCCTTCCTTGACCCCCTTCCCAAGTTATTTTATGTCTCCGTCATCAAATGTCTCCCAATCAGACATTGGGCCTATTTGTCTAGTTGAACTTCCACTCTATGCTTTGTTCAGTGCTGAATCCTTAGTGCAGAGAACATTGCAAGTGCTGGGGGCCTAGTGAATGGTTGTTGAGTGGAGGGGGTGAATGCTGTGTGCAGATACTGTGTGTACGTATTGGTTTTTCCTGTGTGAAACTATTGTTGACCCTGCAGGGCTACATCCCTTGCCATGTTTTAATTACTTAAAACTTCAGTCATATTTCCTCATCAATTTAATGTGGTGGCAGTTGATTTGGGAAGGCTGTATTTCTAGTTGCTCACCCAAGGAGCATGTGACTATCTTTTTGAAATAGTTCACTTTCATCCTCTCCTTCTTGCAGGGGAGCTTTGGGGTCCAACCCTAACTCTAGCCTAACCTATAGATCTGGGGCTGAAATTCAGCCAGAATGCTGAGTACAATATTGAAAGACTTCAGTGCGTTGCAATTAGTGCCTACCAGTGCTCTGAGCCCCAAAGTGTTCTTTCCCCTTCCGTGGGCGGTCCCTCCAGGCGCTGGTGAAGGGGGCCAGGGAATCAGGCTTGGAGGGCAGCAGGGTGGTGGTGCCCCAGAGAACAGCACTGGAACCCTAATAAGCAAACGTTTTGTTCCCCTCTGGCCCCCAGTGGCAATGGCCACCTGCTGATGCTTTCTCAGAGTCGCCCTCACATGGCTGCTTTGGAGAACTGCAGCCTCTGCGGTGTGTCATTTCCATTCATGTTGCTTGGCGTGTAGACCATTTGCATTTCATCCTCTGGCGTTACCTAAATCTTTTGTCTGCATCTTAAAATAAGAATTTCCTATTTTCCTCAGATAGTTACATCGTGCTTCCTTTCACTGGTGTGTGACTAATCTCCCTCAGATTAGAAGACTGAAGCTCTTGTGCTCTGATTCCAATATGTTGTTTTCAGAGGGTGTGGGCAGCAGCAGCAGCAGCAGTAGCAGCATCACTGTTACTCTTTTGAATACTCTAGTAATAACATAGAGTAATGATTTACCTCCTAGAGTAAGGATATTTTTTTAAATCTGGACACAGTAACATTCTAACTAACTTTTAAGAACTTGGCTGACATGGTCAACTGAAGATCCCACTCAGCTGTCTCTCCGCTGCTTTGTTTCATACTTGAGGACGTTTGTTGTGCTGACCCTGAATTCAGTCGCTTCCCAACAAAAGAACGGGGGTAGGGGGAACTGATCTTGAATGTTCCCCTATTTGGGCTGCTATGTTTTTGTAACCTCTCTCTCCTTGATCTCTCCAAATGACAGAGTGCGCTTCCTGATGGGTGGACGTCATGGGGAATTTAAGTTTCTGCCTCCCTCTGGCTACGCCCCTTGCTACGAAGCCTTACTTCCCAAAGAAAAGATGAGACTGGAGCCTGTCAAAGAATATAAACGAGACACCGAAGGCATTAGAGATCTGCTGGGGACCACCCAGTCCCTCTCCCAAGCCTCTTTCACCCCATGCCCCATAGACACCAGTCAGGTAGGTACAAGTGCCAACGGGAGGCAACCCCGCGGATGACATACTAGGGCTGCATCCTCCTTTCTCGGTTGCCTTTGAACCATTCTCTTTTTTCTTTTTTTAAATGTTTTTCTTTATTGGTTTTAGAGGGAGAGGGAGAGAGAGATAGAAACATCGATGAGAGAGAACATCGATTGGCCGCCTCCTGCATGTCCCCCACTGGGGACCAGGCCCACAACCTGGGCATATGCCCTGACCAGGAATCGAACCAGTGACCTCTTGGTGCATAGGTCAACCCTCAACCACTGAGCCACACCGGCCAGACTAAACCATTCTTATAATACGTCTATAGAATTGTCATATAATGTGAACCACTGTTACTCTTGGAGGATTTCTCAACCCGTGGACAAGTTTGAGACTAGCTACATGGCACTGTACCAGGCTCTGTGAAGCACGGGCAGAACGATTGCAGTGTTCTTGGGGAATTCACAACCAGGTTGAAGAGGTAAAAGGCGAATGTATGACTTTTTATAGTCTAAATGCGATAAGCGCAAAATGAAGAGTATACCCAAGTGAATGCTCGAGGCGCCCTGTCGGCTAGAATGGTTCCAGGGTCTGGGTAGAGAGGCGGGAATCCAGTCAGGCCCTGCAGTGAGCTCAGATGGGGGGGGGGGGGGGTGTGAGTAACAGGAATGGGATGAGTAAGGGCCTAGAAGTGAAAACACAAAGTGGGGGAGGTGGTAATGAACGCCCCATGGCTGGACGCTGGGAGGAAGAGGAGCATGGAGAACAGCTGGAAACAAAACTGAAACTGAAGGAAATGGGGCAGACAGGAGGGCTTGGAAAGTGCTGATACATGGACTTCTCCGTTCCCCTTCCAGGGTCAGCAGTTTGAGAGGGACAGGTTCACATGGTTACGATAAGGGGCATCCGCAGCTCTCAGTATTTCCTATAAACCAGTGCTGCTCCAATCATCGTTCTGGACGTTAGAGGAAGTAATGAGCAGGGACCTTGTCTCTGAGGTGCTTGGGGTGATCGTTGGTAAGCATACAGCTGTTTGGGCACGTAGAAGGGTCAAGCGTGGATTCTTCCATAACATCCCTACGACCCTGTGACATCCAGTCTGTCCCATAGGACAGACACCGCAGCGTCTCTGCCTGCTGCCCAGAGCCCCGAACGGCACCGGGGCGTCATTGGAGTTGAGAATGCAGACGGGCAGATGGGCAGCTGGGGAAGAGTCTGTGAGCCAGACTGACCCTAGGACCCCATCATCTGGTTCCTGGGTACTCTAGACAAGAAGCTTGAGGGCCGAAGAACCCATTAGCTCTTCCGTGGACCCAATTCGCCCTGGTGCCGGGGTGGGGGCGGAGGACATGAGCAGGAGCACGGTTTCTGCCTCTCCGTGCTGCCCTGCGTACCCAGTCATCGGAACAGTACTGCTACTCGGAGAGGGCTTGTTGGAAGAGATGCAGCTTCTAGGAGAGATCGGAAGAATGGGGCGGGGGGGTTGATGAGGGAGGCAAAGAGGGCTTGACCCCAGGGTGAGAAGAGTTTCTCAACATGCAGAGGTGAACATTTGGAAATCCAAGCAGAGACAGACGCAGGACCAGGCTGTCAGGACCCAAAGCTGAATGGGTATGGACCCTGGGTGTTGGGCAGTGTGGCTGGGAAACACAGTCACAGGGAAGTGCTCACTGGAAAGGTACAGTGTATTATCTTGAGTGAGACCTTGTCATTTTTTAGAATCTACCGTTCTGTGAAGTTATTGTCGAAGGAGAAGTTAAATACCAGGTGCTCACAGTCAGCTCCTCCTCCCTGGGGCACATCAGCCCCTTTGCAGTTTAAGGATCACTGACTGGAGCCCTGTGGCTACACAGGACCAGTGCCAGGGCTTGAACCACCCAGCCCCAGGGGAGAGCAGCCCAGACAGCCAGGAGGCGGTTATCACGCCAGAGTTACTCTGTCCCAGCTAGTCACCAGTTCAGGTCACTGACCTGTGACCCGGGTGGTTTGTGGAGGCCTCTTCCCACACTTTCCTCTTTCACCGAAGCACGGGGTTCCTCCGACGGCAAGTCCGTTTCCCGACTGCGGTCAGCTAAGGAGCACTTAGCCTAAACAGATTATCTTTGTTAACCAGTAAAATCCAAAGACAGTTGTAATTTGTTTTATTAGTGTAGTAGTCAACAACGACAGAAAAAAAAAATAGGGAAAAAAGAGAAACTACTTGAGCCCCCAGTTTGTGGCCTCGATGGAGAGAGATGAACCGAAGTTCTAGGAAAACACAGAGAAACTCTCCCTAAAGGGGAAGACTTCCCAAAGGCTGTGCCATTTGAGCTAAATTCAGAAGGAGGCCTATTGAGGGTGTTTGTGTGAAAACCAGAGCTGACCAGCAGTTAAAGTGCCGACGGCCAGTCTTACTTAGGATCGATTGCAGCGAGGGGGAGGGCACTGGTACAGCTGGGCTTGTTCTGAACACAAGAACCTGTGGGGATTTGTTGCCAAGGACCAGGTTGAGGGGTGGAGCCGAGGTGGTCAGAGGGTTACTAAGAGGAAACGTCATTCTTGCTAAACCGACCTAAGGGGATTCTAGCTGAAGGCAGGTCAGAGTGATCGCTATCACCTGGGAGATGGTGGGGATGAGGAAATTAGATCAGATATGGAAAGTGATCAAATTTCAAGGGCAGTAGATCCTCGCTAAACTGATTTAGCATGATTCTTGCTAAAACGGGGGTCTTGAGGGCAAGGCCAGGGACGGAGCCTGCTCAAAAGGGATCGAAAACACCTATCTAGTGTTGGGTCAAGGAGAGGCTGTCATTTGTCATGTGGCGTGGAGGGGGGTGTGTGTGTGTTATGTGCATCTTGGGGAGTATTAATAAGGTAAAGGTTGTGCCCTAGCCGGTTTGGCTCAGCAGTTAGAGCGTCGGCCTGCAGACCAGAGTCGCAGGTTCTATCCCCATCCAGGGCACGTGCCACAGTTGCGGTTCGGTCTCAGGCCCTGGTTGAGGTTGCACAGGAGGCAGCCAATCAATGTGTCTCTCTCACGTTGATGTTTCTCTCTCCCTCCCTCATTTCCTCCCTCTTTAACTGAAGATAAATGGGAAAATATCCTCAGGTGAGGATTAAAAATAATAATAATAATAAAAATAAGGTAAAGGTGGCATATGCAAAGACACAGAACTGTGGAACAGGTGACCTTTTGGAAGAATTTCAAGCAGTTTGGAGAGGGTGTGTTTGGGAGGACCACGATGAGAGAACCGAAGAAAGACACGGGATGCTTGGTTAAGACATCTAGTCTATATCTTAGGGGGGCCAAGGAACACTTGAAGACCCTGAGGAGTGTGTCTTCAGGTGCTTTTGTTTTCGCAGACTTATGACTCTGGCCAATGTGGAGTGAGATTGGTGGGGAGTGGGGAGGACCCATTGTGAGGCTCTTGCAGTGGTCCAGAGAGAAAACGAGGTTGAGGGGTGTAGAGGAGGGGACCCTACAGAAAGATGCTCAGTAAATAAACATGACTTATTTCATGACTGATTAGGTGGGGAGAGGGGGGAGGGAATGGTAGGTTGACTTCCAGGCTTAAAGTAATAGAGGGGCAGTTTAACAAAAAGAAAATAAAAACAGGAAGAGAAAAGGTTTCGAAGGAGAGATAATGAACTCATCTTTGAATAACATATTGTGTTCCCTTTGGTGGAGCAATGGGTCTGAACTCAGGAGAGACCATGGCAGGAGATGTGCTCATGAGGGGGCGCCCATCTACGGGCTGGGAGGTCTCCCAAGGAGAGCACGGAGGGGGCGAGAGAAGGCCAGGGGGCATTCGTAGGCGAAGAGCATGCGACACCGATGCCTGTGAAGAAGACAGAGGGATGGGCAGAAGGAAGCCAAGCCAGGAGAGAATCTCTGGAAGCTGCTCCTCTGGAAGCTGGCCCAGTGCAGTGCGGCGGCGCGCAGTGCGGCGGCGCGCAGTGCACCTGATCCACACAGATCCAATGATAGGTTTTAGCACAATTGCCTCTTGTCCTTCTGACTTTACTCTTGTTCCTTTTCCTTTCAGGTGGTTTTGCCACCTCACCTAGAGAAGATCCGAGACAGACTGGCTGAGAACATCCACGAGCTTTGGGGAATGAACAAAATAGAGCTTGGCTGGACTTGCGGCAAGGTACGGGTTCCAGTGGCCAGGCTGAGGTGGACGGTCAGGTCCCCTTGTGACCTGGAAGGGTTCGTCAAAGACCTGGATGAGGAAGGGAAGCTCAGGAGTCAGAACCCACCCTGACTGCCCCGGCCCAGCTTCCGGCGTGGTCAGCAGCAGGCGCACTCGGCCTTGGCTCGGGCGGTCAGGAGAGCCGAGGAGACCCGCTCTGCACAGGCAGACCCAGGAACCCGCGTCCCGTTCGCTCCCAAGCGCGGGTTTCCTTTACTTGAGGAATCGCACGTGCGGTGGATCCTCAGCACCCCTTTTGGAATCCTCTCGTCTCCCGTTCTTTTCGGAAAAGCCGTCCTTTCTGCGTGGGTGGGGAGAAGACGCTGATTCATCGTCATGAATCAGAATTTGTTTAATACGGTTTTGGGGTGTATCACTAAGATTAATGAATGCTCAGAGGAGGTTAAGGAATCTCTTTCAGTAGAAAGCATTTTTCAAGGAGACTGCAAATTGACTTTGTTCCGTGATTGGTGTAAGATCACGTCTGAAGGCAGAAGGGTAGGTGAGTTCTGAAGCTGCTGTGACCCTGAGACTCTCAAATTATGCAGGGTCTAGCTTCGTTACTGCAAGGGTTCTCGCCACGCACTCTGCACGTATATATTGATACAGTGCCATGACATAGTCTCCTTAAATCTGACCACCTCGCTGCTGTGCACTCACAACGCGCTCCTGTAGAGAACTAAGCGCAATTGCAATTTTACCTTTATTTCTACAATTCTTTTATTCTGTACCTACTTCAGGGGACTGGGACTATCTCAGCTCACCATTGAACTCCGAGCGGCTAGCTCAATGCCTACCACATAGTAGACACTCAACAAATATTTGTTGAATGAATGAATGAATGAATGAATGTATTGGTGAATGTCTGTCCAGTGCAATAGCCATAAGCCATATGTGACTACTGAGCCCTTGAAATGGGACTAATTTGAATTGAGATGTGCTAAGTATAAAATACACCCTAGATTTTGAGGACTTACCATGAAAAATAATATAAACTATCTGATAAATGCTCTCTTATATTGATTACTTATGAAAATGCTAATATGTTGGATATATTGAGTTAAATAAAATACAATATCCAAATCAACTTCACCTGTTTCTTCTTGCTTTTCTAATGTGGGTACTAGGAAATCTGAGATTACAGGCGTGGTTCACATCTGCGCCTGTATTTCTATTGGACTGCACTGGTCCAGGGCGCAGTCCTTCGTGTTCTGAAGAAGGCTACCGTTCAGGAGCACGAGGGCTCCGTGAACTTGGCCAGGCAGGAGCGTGGCTACCATGTGTGAAATTGCCTCTCTGGAAAAGTATGTTCTGAATGCAGACACCTGGCTAGAAATAAACCCACAGAACCCAAGCCTGGTGGCTCGGGGACTGTATGTGTCCTTCACCAGAGAGCTCGTCTATTTGCCTATCAGCAAATAGCTGTCCTTGTCCTGCCTGATAGAGTCTGCCTGGGCCATGTTTCACAGCGCGTCCTTTTCTGTTTTCCAAGGCGGTGCCAGCTGTCAAACTTGAATTATATCCTTTTTATTGTCACCTAGATACGAGATGACAATAAACGGCAACACCCCTGCCTGGTGGAGTTTTCAAAACTGCCCGAAACTGAGAAGAATTATAACCTGCAAATGTCAACTGAAACCTTAAAGTGAGTGTTTAATTGAATTGAATTGAATTGGGACTATACAGTGAGTGGATGATTTAATGTCTTATAACTGAACATCAAAGATATGTCTTTTGCCTGAAAAACGTGACACATTCTGATAAATTAGAGGGTGATTATTCATGCCACAAAAAGATTTTTCATAGTGAAGAACATATCCACCATTGTGGTTTAGCATATATATTTCTACAGAGGCCCTTTGCTCTTTGCCAGGGAGGGGGGCAGTGTAGGCGGAGAGAGGGGGGCAGTGTAGACGGAGAGAGGGGGGCAGTGTAGGCGGAGAGAGGGGGGCAGTGTAGACGGAGAGGGGGCAGTGTAGACGGAGAGGGGGCAGTGTAGGCCGAGAGGGGGGCAGTGTAGGCCGAGAGGGGGGCAGTGTAGGCCGAGAGGGGGGCAGTGTAGACGGAGAGAGGGGGGCAGTGTAGACGGAGAGAGGGGGGCAGTGTAGGCAGAGAGGGGGGCAGTGTAGACGGAGAGGGGGGGCAGTGTAGACGGAGAGGGGGTCAGTGTAGATGGAGAGGGGGCAGTGTAGGCGGAGAGAGGGGGGCAGTGTAGACGGAGAGGGGGGCAGTGTAGGCCGAGAGGGGGGCAGTGTAGGCGGAGAGAGGGGGGCAGTGTAGGCGGAGAGAGGGGGGGCAGTGTAGACGGAGAGAGGGGGGCAGTGTAGGCGGAGAGAGGGGGGCAGTGTAGGCGGAGAGGGGGGCAGTGAAGGCCGAGAGGGGGGCAGTGTAGGCCGAGAGGGGGGCAGTGTAGGCCGAGGGGGCCGTGGAGCAGGCCGAGGTGTGGCGCTCTGCCGGCGGTTGGGTGCGGTTTCAGCAGAGGGGGCCAGAGTAGGCTGACAGAAAGAAAAACAATCAAAGGACCCACTGCTCCTTGTCATTCAGGTCAAATCAAGAAAGGAGGAGGTGTTTCTAAAAACCAATGGGAAAACATGGATTGATTCACTAAAATTCAATTTAAAAACAACTTTTAGCTTCTCTGTGATCCCACGCAGGATTGAAAGCATAACTTAAACTTTGAATTTTTTAGCCCAGGTGGGTACCTCCCACCTGGAATTTCTTTGGTGCCTGTTACCTGCTCTCTGTGTTGTATTTCTGTTCTCTCAACGTCAGGGCAGAACATTCTAACGCTGCAGTTTTGTTGGCATAACCATGCTCGGTCACCATGCCTTGTCTCCGGGCTCACACACGTGATGTCTTCGGTCACCCTGACACTTCTGAGGGTGTGGCTCAGGAACCTCACAGTGTCCTGCACAGCTCAAGGCTCTGACAGGGAGCACACAGTCAATACTCCCTGAACTGTGGAGTTGCCATTACGATGCTATCTGTCCCCTGCAGTCAGAGAAACAGGATACAATTCTAGTGCAAATTTGTAAACACAAAAATGTCTCGAAGTGGGAATCTGAACCAACTCTTTATATTCTTATGCTTGCTATCACCTAAATCTGGAGTTGGCAAACTATGGATCATGGGCCAATCCGACCAGCCACCTATTTTTATAAATAAAGTTTTACTGTAGCAAAGCCAAGCTCACTGCTTTGCCTATTGTCTACGGTTGCTTGCACACCCTACACCGGCAGCGTTGAGTATTTGTGACAGAGACGTATGGCCCTCAATGCCTAAATGTCTACTTGGTGGCCCTTTACAGAAAAACGTGGGTAACCCCTGGTCTAAATTAATGAGATTGTCTGCATTTATCAACTCGGGTGCGGGGCAGGGCTCTTGCTGACCTTGATCTTGCAGTTGATCCTCGTTTTTCCCTCTGTGTGTCACAGAACCCTCCTGGCCTTGGGGTGCCACATTGCTCATGTGAATCCAGTCGCTGAAGAGGATCTCAAGAAGGTCAAACTGTCCAAAAAGTAGGTGATTTTTTCCTTTTTTTTTTAGAGTTTCAAGCCTTGAATGGATGGCTCCCCCAGTTCCTCAGGCTGTGCTAAAATCCCCCGAGAGAAGCCTGCGAAAGTACAAGTGTCCGCAGCCTTTCCCTGTTTGCTTCCTCTGCCCAGCTCTGCAGGACTGTTGTCAGTTTGGAGCCAAGAGATGCAGTGCTCGGGGCGGTGTACTGCCTCGGGTCTGTCACAGTGGTGGTTGGCACAGGAGCCTGGAAGGGGTTGGTAGCCGTAGCAAAGATCCACTCCCGCGGCCTTGGGCCAGCCTTATAAATCCTTTGTGGGAATGGGTGCCTCTGCCAAGATCTAATGTGGCCCCCAAATCTGCAGCGTGCTGCTGCTTCCTGTCTTCCCCATTCAGAGCCACGCGTGCTCACACAGAGATACGCGCTCACTGGCCCCTTGCACACTCTCTGTCGTGTGCCAGGCTGGGTGCTCACCATTCACACGGGTGTCATAATTAGTTATGAGCCGAGGCATAGCCAGCATTCATCAAATGCGTCCCTCCCCCTCCTTCCCTGTTAAACGCCAAGCTCCGCTCTCTGAGACTGAGAGAGAGCAGCACCTCTGAGAGGCAGCAGCAGGAACGGCAGCCTGCTGGCCAAGGCGTCCCCAGCAGGTGGACGAGGGCCAGTATCTTATGCCTACAGTCGACCCTGAATCCTGGGTGGCATCAGCCTTGGTCTACAAGGCATCATTTTTAGGCTCTGGCCGTGGTCTGGGCTTTCAGTGGCCCTGAAGCCGTGGGGGCCTCTGGAATCACATTCCCACGTGGCTGTGATCAGCTGTCCTCTGACAGTCCCTCTGCAGTGGGCCCTTGTCCCCTGCATTCACACAGTCATCTACCTGGTCTCGTACGGAGCTTTTCCCATCTTCACGTTGTCTTCAAATTAAAGACACTTGAAGCTGTGACTCCTGCACTGGACACCTAACCACTCAGATCACTTCAAGGTCACAAATTGTCTAGTGCCATGATCTTTTAAAATTCCCTAAGTAAAGGTATAACGTCCTAAGTCTGAGCACAAGATGCTGATGTACAAGAAACGATTTGGCTCAAGGTCCTTCCTGTCCTTGCCAGTGTGGTTGGAACCTTTTGTGTTTAGAAGTAGGATGAAGGAGCTCCGGGCAGTGTTACAGCTAAGTGTGCCCATTATTTGTAGGGCACACAAGTGTTTCCTTGCACATAGCATGGATTTGCACTGACCATCCACTTCCTCTGGCAGTGTACTTTGAATCTGTGATGCACATTGGCAAAAAGGGCGGTAGACAGGGGCTTCATCTAGGGACTTGAAGCAGAACAGAGCTGTTCTTTCCGCCACAGGGGAGAGCCTGCAACGGTAGCCCTATTCTCATTTTCTGACCACGTGTCGATCTAAAATCTGGAATGGGGGAGTCCTACAGATCCGTTCAAAATATAATTTTTTTCCATTTACTTGTAGCTACATGATGTCCAATGGCTACAAGCCAGCCCCTTTGGATTTGTCTGATGTGAAGCTATTACCTTCTCAGGAAGTTTTAGTGGATAAGCTTGCAGAAAATGCACATAATGTCTGGGCAAAAGACAGAATAAAGCAAGGATGGACCTATGGCATTCAACAGGTGAGACGTGCTGGCCAGGCCTCCTGGAAGAGTGGGGAGCTGTGAGCACCCATCAGCATGCCCTCGTGTTTGGGTGGTGGCGGCTGTTGGATTGGAAGATGCGGGTTGTTCTTACACTCTGTTCCTCCTGCTCAGCTCATTCGTTATTTATAGAATCTTGGGGATGGATGGCCTTGGTAACAGTCACATTGACATTATCTCCAGGCACAGTTCCAGTTTTGTGGAACTGGACAGGCTTGCTTTCCCTTTGTGCGTCTGGTTCACCTGTGATTGTGTGCCCATCTGAATGGTAGTTTGTATTGTGATGATGATATACGAGTGGGGATTATTATATGAACGGAATATTATGTTAGATCGTGGGAGATCTATTGTCAGTCTTGGTTGTTTTCCAATTCTTTTAGGGAATGCTACCTAATGAATGAAGTTCCGTGTTCTCTCTTTCCCTTCTGTACCTCGAACTTCCTTTCCTCCTCCCTATCTTGCTGTCCGCCCTGTGGAGAGAGCTCTCTTGCCTCTCCCCGAGGCCAGGAGAAGGCACTCACAGATCAGCGTCACAGCCCGCAGTATCTCTGGAATGGTCCCAAGTGTCTACCACTGAGAGTGTAAAGGAGGGCTCACTAGTGGGGAGAGGGCACCCAGCCTTCCGAGAAGCCTGTGCCCCTACTTCCACGTGTCAGGCCGAGGTTCCTGGGCAGCCAGGACTCTTCTCTGGAGCCCGAGGCGGCCTAAGAGCCGGGGCGCAGCGAGGAGTTAGGCGGCGTTTAGAGCCAGAGTTCAGCCCCAAACCATCTGGCACACCTCTCTTCTTGAAATGCTTTCCTCGGCTCCGTAAATACCAGGATTGGGGTCAGGGAAGTTCCAGGGTAGCCGAGAACACACATTTTCCTTCACATCTGAACCCACACAGGTGTAGAAGCCGAGAAGACCACACCGTGGAAACCATGGTAGGGAGGGGCTGGGGGTTCAAACAGCGCGCCAGGCATATTAATTTATAACGACTTATCACTGCTGTTGTCATGGTCTTCTTAGTCCTCCCTACGGAACCGAGGTGGACTGGAGCACAGGTGTGTGCCTCCTGCTGTGACACACACTCTGGTTCTGCCACCTTTTCTGCGGTGCTGCCGTGGACGCAGATGGTTCTCCATTAAGAGGCTGTTGTGCGGAGGCGCTACCGGTTTACATCATGGTGTGATCATTCCACAGGGGGTCGTTATGTAAACCCCCATCTGCCTCACCTTGAGGAAGGTGATTTCCAACCAGTTGCTGACACTTCCTCTTATTCGTAGCCTGGCGTTAGTGAAATGCGTTTCTTGAATGCTAGCTGTGGACATTAGTCCATTTTTTCCATTGGCACTCACTTAACCCTGAAGAGAGGGAGCGAATGTGTCCATGGCCGACTGTCGCGGCACCGGGAGAAGGGCTAGGGGACTCGGCGGGAACGCTGGGACTGCTCCGAGGACCTGTCAGTGGGACAAGCTACTTGTAAAGACAAAACGCATTTTCTCCAGACCTCTTTTCTCCGGCTTCACATAGGATTTGAAGAACAAGAGGAATCCCCGTCTGGTGCCGTATGCACTGCTGGATGAGCGTACCAAGAAGTCGAACAGGGACAGCCTTCGGGAAGCTGTTCGGACGTTTGTTGGTTACGGCTACAACATCGAGCCGTCGGACCAAGAACTAGGTAATGAGCGGAGATTGATCGTCTGGCCCCAATTTGCATAGCGTGTCCTCTTCTCAGGAAATGCTGACTTTGAGTGGGTCTAACTTGTACTGTTAAGAATGACCTTGGTGCTGAAGGGCACTACACTAAATGGTGTGTTTATGAAGCAGGGGGAATGGGTGGGGAGAACCATATTTGACAATAAAACATTGTCCCATTGGCAGATGTGTCTGATGAGCACGTCCCACGGGGAAGAAGCTGTCCTCCAGGGTAGCTGAACTTTTTTCTGGTTATTTGGTCACAAAAACCTTCATTTATTTTCCACATGTGAATATCAGCTTACTTTTAGACCAGGTGATCTCATCCCCAAATGAAATTTTAACACCGATTAAAATCAGCAGCTTAAAATTTATGAACATGTCATTGCCCTCCCAGACCCCAGGATGTGCTAAGCCACAGGGGTTCAAGGGATGGATTGGGGGTAAGACAGACCTGGGTTCAGATCCTTGCTCTCCTTGATTTATTGGCTCTGTGACCTTGAACAAATGATGTAGTAACCTCTCTGAACCTCTGTTTTTCCTCTGTAAAGTGAGCTCATAGGATTGTTGCTAGGAAAAGCTGAGATACAGTCTAAAGGATCTGCTACAAAGTAACTGCTCAGGGAATGGTAGCTTGTATTGTTATGAGGAGATGATACAAGTGATGATTATTATATGAACAGAATATTATGTTAGATAGTGGGAGATCGATCATCAGTCTTTATTGTTTTCCAATTCTTTTCGGGAATGCTACCTAATGAATAAAGTTCTGTGTTCTCTCTTTCCCTTCTACACCCTCAACTTCCTTCCCTTCCCACGGTAGCGGACCCTGCCGTGGAGAAAGTCAGCATAGACAAGATCCGATTTTTCCGGGTAGAGCGGTCTTACGCAGTGCAATCTGGAAAGTGGTATTTTGAGTTTGAGGTGGTGACCGGCGGAGACATGCGTGTGGGCTGGGCCAGGCCAGGCTGTCGGCCTGACATTGAGCTGGGAGCCGATGACCAAGCCTTTGTGTTTGAAGGCAGCAGGGTGAGTCTGAACAGTATCCACACATCCTCAGTCTAAGATGTTTCTTTTTTTCTCCAAACATTTTGCCAGAAGTTGGAAGCACTGAGTGTCTGGGTCTCTGGCTTCAAAACAAGCAGCTACCACCACTGGCTAATTTAAACCATGGAATGATTATTACCTAGGAGTTATCTTCTGCTCTTTGCTCTGGTAAAAGGGAGGGCTGTACACCCAAGATCTTTCTGAAATCACCTACATATCTGCCCCAGAGCCCATTGCCTTTACTCTAGAGGAGGTTCGCAGAGTCCTATGCAGCCACTATCTGGGAAGGTCTCACCACTTTGTCCTGGAGGGAGTCCTGCCTATGGTCATAGCTGAGCAGGTATTGGGAGACTTGGGCCACCTTTTCTGATGAGGTGTATGTATTTTAGTTTCATTCATCTGTAAGACAGATCACTCCTCCCTGTGGCTTGTCCTTGGTAGACAGGTGAGGCGAAACCAGGTACCACTTTGTAGAAACCAGGTACCACTACGGTAGGAGAAGTTGCTCCTTTGATCATTTCTCTAGCAGCATGGGGACTGCTTCTAGGACTGTCATGTCATTTCTCTGAGCTCTGGGATCTTGTCTCCTAGGGCCAGCGTTGGCATCAAGGGAGTGGGTATTTTGGACGCACCTGGCAGCCAGGAGATGTGGTCGGATGTATGATTAACCTAGATGATGCTTCGATGATCTTTACACTGAATGGGGAGCTGCTGATCACCAACAAAGGCTCGGAACTTGCCTTTGCGGATTACGAGGTTGAGAATGGTAAATCGACTGCCTTTCCCTTCATTCCAATGCCATGAGTTGTAGGAAAATCCAGGGGGAGCTGGGTGAGCTCGTCTACCTCCTTATTTAGGCTGCACTGTTCTTTGCATATTTGAAACCCTGGTGGTGAAAACCAGTCCTTATACTATCATTTTGAAGAAATCAAAATAAATAAGAGGGGTAGTGGTATGTCTAGCCTAAATATAAGTTATGAACTTGCAGATAGATTGATTGAGAAGCTTTGCTCTGATTCCCTGGTCTGCACCGTGGCTGTTTACATGTCCCCAGGTTTCCTAGGGTTACAGAGGAAATGCTGATTGCATGTGGACTAATGTCCCTGGTAGAACAGAAAAGTCTGTGAATGAAGGAATTATCTTTTTATTCTGATTTAAATTGTCAGTATGCATGTTTGTGTAATTGAACCTGAGGCTTTGATGAGAGCCATTGAAACACAGAAGTTCAACTTAGCTGTTCCCTTGAATGAAATATGACTTATTTTGAAAATCAAACATGCTGGGAAACCCAAGCACAGTGGCATTTATTAATGGCCATGATTAGACCAGAATCAAGCCAGTGCTTTAGATACACAAAGGAGCAATTGGCACGCACTTCCTGTCTGCAGAACTAAATGAAGCACAAAGGCGCGTAGGAGAAGGAGCGCTGTGCTACGGGTCAGCTGACTCCCCGCTAACACGCTGTGCGGCTCCCTGAGAGGCTTGGCTGGTCTTCCCTGGGCTTCCGGAGAAGGAGAGGGCAGACCACAAAGTTCCAACATCCTTGCCAGGTGTAACATTCTATGGCAATGGCCTGCTGCCTGCTGGGTGCCCGCCGTGCTGTGTGTGCCGCTCTGCTGCTCCGTCACAGACGAGGGGGGGCGGGTGGTTGAGAGGGGCCTGAGCACTCCTCTGGCCTCTGCCCCTCCCCTCCTGTGACATCTCGGGTGGATTTGGACTTGATTTACCATCTTGGCATCTCACTTCCCCCTCTAAAATGAGCAGGGCTCCTTGATAGCTTACATCTCTGGCACTTGACAAAAAGCAGCAGTCCCCACCAAGAAAGCAAGAAGATATCAAACCACATAGGCAGGAGCAGTGGGAATGCCTGCAGCTGTATATATAGTAATAGAAATATTTATGGTTTATAGAATGTTTTTAGCTTTATAAGTGACTGTCACACTTTTTAAAAAATAAATTTCTTTATTGATTTTTAGAGGGAGAGGGCGAGAGAGAGAAATAAAAACATTGATGAGAGAGAACATTGATTGGCCGCCTCCTGCATGCCCCCCACTGGGGATTGGGCCCACAACCTGGGCATGTGTCCTGACCGGGAATTGAACTGGCGACCTCTTGGTGTATGGGTCAACGCTCAACCACTGAGCCACACCGGCCCAGTCACTTTCACACTTTTTACAGATACCTATTATCTACAACATTTGCATCCAACTGAACCCTAAAAGGGCTTTAAAGATTTTTCTGAGCACCACCTATTTGGGGAACTTGAAAGGCTGCAAGTCAGTGTATATTCCTGGAAAGACAGGATGGCTAGAGCAAGATGGGGTCACGTCGTAATGCCTTCTGACAGGTTTAAAGTCAGAGTTCTAAAGAAAGAATCTTATTCTGGAGATGTGCGGGGAAGACGTTGCCGGCAGAAAGCAAGGAGTACGGGCTGGTTAGGAGGCCATGTGTGGGTAGACATGAGGGCAGTTAGACGACACCTCTCCTGACATGGCTCTTAGGAACCAGACTGACCCAGCACCCCCCACAGGCAGCGCTCTCTTCTTGAGGCTGGAAGAAAATGAAACACCAGAAGGTGAAGGCGAAGGCTCAGGCTCAGGCTCAGGCTCATCCCCGAGGAAAGCTCTCGGGGTAGAAGGGGTCCAAAGACAGGAGACGGGTTCCTGGCTCTCCTGTGCGTGTACTGGGGAAGGTCGCCTGTCTGTGAGGCTTTGACTCGACATAAGGAAGAGGTGAGAATCTTGTCTGTTGGGCAGAGTTGGGAGAACTTTGTAAGACCAAAGTCTTGCTACTCCACATGTGGCCCGCTTGTTAGAAATGCAGACTCTCAGGCCCCTCCAGTCCTGCCGAATCAGAAACCACATTCAGCCAGGAGCTGCGGTTTGTGTGCACGTTGAAGACTGAGAAGCAGCGATCTGCAGAACGAAGAACTGCAAGCGGCACCTGTACGAAAGAGCTCATTTCTAGTTGTCAAAATGAATGAGATGAGCTCTTCTTGGGATGGTGTCTGCAGGCGTTTAGAAGGGTCCTGTGTCTGACATACCATCTCTCTAAGGCTGTCCTACAATACAGCCTCGAACAAAGTGAGGCTGTCCCGAGCCCCTGGTAACAGAATTGTTTGCCAGGCAGGTTGGGAGAGCACCAAAATCTGCATGTGGCGTGTGCCCAGGCCGACTGCTCACAGAGTCCATACTGTGAGACCTGACGTTCTAATGAGATTGTATGAAACAAAAAGACATGTCAGCCAGCCAGGCGGTGGTGGGCCCGTGTGTGCTAGATGTGTCTGTGACAGGATCAAGCGTGCTTCCCTATTAGGAGCACACAGTTGTGTGAAAGTGTTGAAGACACAAGCACAGTCAGAAAGCTAATTTTTTTTTAAAAACTTTTTTGAGTACTAAAATAAGTAAATAGATAAAATAATAATGCAAAGCCGTAGGTTACGAATGACAAATTACTAATGCAGCTTGAATATTCTATATGAAGGACTGGCACTGAAAGAGTCTGAGATGTCCACCTCTTGGGAAGGATACTCCCTCAGGAAGGATACTCCCTCAGGATTTAACTAGAGGGTGGGTGTGGAATCAGGAAAGGGCAGGACAGTTTGGAAGGTTTGCATGTGGAATATGGAAGATGCATCTGGAAAGACAGACAAGGTGCAGATTATAGCCTCAAATACCAAGACTCAGTTTTTCCATTGAAGACACTTTTGTTGTCTAAATCTGGGCCAAGCACCCTTAGACACAGGGCGGGGAAGGGGGCTATTGGAGGATTTGAGCAGAGGAATACTGTAAAATAGAGGGATATTTTAGGGTAATTCTGCTTTTAAAAATCATCTGTGATAATGAAAGAGATGCCTCGCAGGCGTTTTGTGTACAGAGACATGATTTGACCTTCAGAATAACAAAGTCTATTACTAGGAAGCTGTTTTATAATAGAATTGTACTGTGTTATGTTAACACATTATGCTGTAGTATCATCTCGCACTTTACTAACACAGAGACAAGATCATTGGAAGACTCTTTCCACTGGTTCTGTGACGGCCCAGGAAGGGCAGTTGAAAGGGAGTGTATGCCATTCTTCGATAACAATAGCACAGAGGCCTGGAATGACCACACAGCATCTCTTCGTTCGCTGTGGAAAGTGGAAAGAGGCTGCATTCTCGCCTTGAGCTGTTAGGGAAAGCATCTGCTGCAAACAAAACATTTTGTGCATTGTAGCCCCGTGAAGCAACAATCCCCTGTGTTTGTACTCTGGTCGCCAAGCCTCCCAGCCTTGATTCCGGCCATCATCCCCGTGGGAGCTGTGCTGTGGGAAGTTTTTAGTCCTTGGAGAGAAGGAATGGGGACAGACATTAACATGCATGGCTGTTTTTTCCTCTGGGTTATTTATAAGTTGGTATCTCCATCCTCTTCTGCATTGTAGATGATATACTCTTATCTGCCTCATTAGAGCTGTTCTAATTATTGCTTCCTACCCTGATCCCCGGGCCGGACCATTACAGCTCTTAATGTTGTCAACCAAAAGCATCTGGAAGCTCAGAAGCTTCCATGGCGAAAACTTTGCCATTAGTCTTCTCTTTTATTCTGCTTTAAAGGAAGGACGATACAGTCCTGAACCTCCTGCCAGGCTTCAGAATGTGACATCTGCAAGAGGCTTCAGTGCCAGCTTCTGCTCTGCCTCTGTGCCCCCCCCCCCGGGGGGCACCCTGCTGCAGGGCTGGTGTCTGCGGGCGGCCGCCCGGACTGTTCCCTTCTTAGCCTGTCGGGGTTTAACGGCTCCCCCAGCTCTGCTGGCTGCTCTTCCGTAGGCAGCACACGGAACTCACTTGCCAGAATTGTCACTGTCATCTGCACGCAAACACGTTGGCACCAAGGGCCCCCTGTTCTTTCTGCTGGCGGCTGCTATGATTCAGAAGGTGGCTGTGGCCGGGGACACATGCCTTTTGTTTTCTACAAGGCTCGTGAGAAACTCAGTGCTGTCCCTCAACTCCATCCTCGTGAGGCTGAGCGGGAAATGAAAGGTACTGGGTAAAATACATGCTGTTGGACTGAGATGCGCAGAAACGCCCCAGGAAAGGTCTGGGCCATCATCTAACCACTTTTCTCCCAGATCTGCTTTTCCATCACTGGTAGTGATTTGCTGTCATGTCAGTCTTCAGTTTGTTATGGATTAAACATGATTCATGGTTTGAGTTTTCTAGAGGTCTGGTTTCTTTCCAAGCTCTTCAATGATAAAAAGATGACCTCCTGGCTACCCCCCTCCCTCGACACAAAATCAATATGAAGCCTTGTGATGCCAAGTTTATCAGAACCTGGGGTCGTCTACAGGATGCAGGTGTGCGTGTTCTTGCCATTCCCATCCTGGGACAAGAACTCGACGCACGTCTTGGTTCAAGGTGATGCCATCTGCAGATTTTCTCCTCACACCTCTTCGAAAAGGAAGGGGATGTTTCTGTCCCCCTTTAGCTGTCCATCTTCTTACCTCTCCAGGCTCTCTTGCAGCAGGGGTTCATTGGGTTGTAGGCAAAGTGCTCATGAGAGTCAATGCTCCTAGTACTGCCATGTGGCCTTATCAGATGCGACTTCTTTATCCAGGTCGACCCCGGGGAGCTGCATGGAGCTGTGACGGGCAGTCTTTCTCCTCTCAGGGCCTGGAGACTCCTCCAGTCCTCAGTCTTGTGGTCATGGATCTCAGGCTGCATGGTCTAGAGGCCAGCTGGGCAACTGCATGCCCCGTGGGAAAATCACTTGAGAAGTGAAGGAAGACTTAGTCACAAGGCAGTCCTGGTGCATCAGAATTAGAAAGCAGGCGCCCCGGCCTCACTCCCCATGGCTTGCTCTGGACTGTTCCTCAGGCTGTCCGGTCCGGGTGCTGGCTCTGCAGCTCACTAGGTGGCAGACCTTGAGCAAGCCCTTCAACCTGCTATGCCTTAGTTTCCTCATCTGTAAAATGGGGACAATAATGAGATGAATCTCTAGAGCCCAGTGCTTAGAAAGGACTTGATAAATATTAGCTATTGTGCTTTATCATCATTCTTCCCCCTTATCTGTCTAGCACGTGGACTTACAAAGTTACACGAAGTATTGGTGCCTCAAGTGAAGAAATCTTACATATGGATAGATCACTAGTGGAGGGAGCTAATCGAATGTGTCCCAGTTGGCAAGTATTTTGCCCCAGGAGAAAGTGCTGGTGCCTTATAGAGTTGTCTTTGCTCTCGGTCCTTTCTAGGTTCCCTCTTTTCTGCATTAAGGTTTGAATGTAGCTTCTCTGCTGCTGCTTTAAAGAACTGCCTCTGCCCTGGCCGGTTTGGCTTAGCAGTTAGAGCATCAGCCCATGGACCAGAGAGTCCCGGGTTCAGTTCCCACTAAGGGCATTTACCTCGGTTGCAGTTTGTTCCCACCCCGGTTGGGGTCCTGTGGGTGGCAGCCAATTGATGTCTCTCTCTCACATCAATGTTTCTTTCTCTCTCTTCCCCCCTCTCTCCCTCCCGCTGTATCTGAAGATAAATGTAAAAAAAAAAAAAAGTCCTCAGGTATGGAAAAATAAATAAATAAAGAGCTACCCCTACTATGCCCACTTAGCCCCCCAGAGGACCCCACATGCTTTCCCTCCCATTGCTTCCCCTCCGAGACTCCTGTTCCACACCTTTTTCCATGGAATGTTGAGCTCCCCCCTGCAAAGAGGTCTTCTGCCCTGTAGGGACCACACTTTGCTCTGTCATGAGTGCAGCCCCCTGCCCGGGGACATAACTGCCCTTTGAGTCTGGGGCACACTGACTGGCAGCTGAGCAATGAGTTAGAGGGTTTGTCATCTTGTCCTGTTTTGTCATTTGCCCTTGTCATGACCGTGGTCAAGTCCCTTAAAGCCACAAGTCTTCAGTTTTATCCCCAGCAGAGTGCAGTTTCTTCTGCGATAGATTAGGAATGGCGAGGAGCCCAAGTTCCTTAGGAAAAAGCCCATATTAATGTTACCTTTTTCCCTTCTGCGCATGGCTGACATTGTCAGCTGACTGACTCCAAAGCTTTTCGTGTGACTATTTCAGAAGTCCTCGTCCACGCCTCTTCCCGCTCAGGAACCTGCTGCTCCCTTGTTCCACCATTCAAGCTAGCAGACAAGAGGTCTTCTCAGGACATCCTATCTCGTTCACATCAGGCTGAAACACTGCATGATCGTGGCCCCGGGATAAATTCACTGTGGTGGTAGCTTTCTGGTTGCACTATCAACACCAACACCCCCAGTCAAAGACCAAAACGCTGTCTTGGGAGTAGGGGTGTTTTAGAGTATATGTAGCTTTGCCTCTTCTGTATTCCATTTGCTATTTTCTTCCTTTTTTTTTTTTTTTAATCCCTTCTTTTTTTATGGCAGGCCAACTGTATATTTATTTGTTTGTTTTTAATTAATTAATTTTTGTTACAGATGTTTCTCATTTTCCCCCTCAGACACCCTCCTCCCTATTATGCCCCCCCAACCATAAGCATTGTTGTCTATGTCCATTGGTTATGCATACATGCATATAAGTTCTTTGTTTATCTCATCCCTCCCTCCTCTGAAGTTTGTCAGCCTGAACCATACTCCTTTCTATGTCTCTGGGTCTATTTTGTTCATCAGCTTTTTTTTTTTTTTTCATTCCACAAATAAGTGAGATCATGTGGTATTTGGCTTTCTCTAATTAGCTTATTTCATTTAGCATAATACTCTTCAGGTCCCTCCATGTTGTCTTAAAGGATAAGAAATCTCTCTTTCTTAGAGCTGTATAGTATTCCACTGTGTATATGTACCCCAGTTTTTTTATTCACTCATCTATTGATGGGCACTTGGGCTGTTTCCAGATCTTAGCAATTGTAAATAGTGCTGCTATGAACACAGGGGTACATATATTCTTCCTGATTGGTGTTTCAGGTTTCTTAGGGTATATTCCTAGAGGTGGGATCACTGGGTCAAATGGCAGTTTAATTTTTTATTTTTTGAGGAAAACCATATTGTTTTCCATAGTGGCTGCACCAGTCTGCATTCCCACCAGCAGTGTCCTAGAGTCCCCTTTTCTCCACACCCTCGCCAACACTTGTTGTTTGAGCCATATTTGTATCTGTAAGCTCCATGGGACCCGGACAGTTTCCTCTCCTTCCTTCGCGTCTTCTCATAGCACCTCGCAGGACCCTCTGTCCCAACAGGGGCTCAAGAAATCCGCCAACAAGCCATCCTTACTTCATACTAGAGGTGGATTTCCAAAGGTCCCTTATTTATAAAGCTCTCTGTGCATAGAAAGGAGATGGCTTCCTCTAGCAGATTCCCTAGAATGAAAACGTCAGAAGCACAGCAGTGCTCAGGAGGTTGCATGAGTGGAGCTGGTCTGACTGACCTGTCATCCACCTTCCTGGGGGCCACGGCCACCAGTCTGCTCTCAGTCCTCGGTGGCCCGAGAGGAGAATCACTCTATAGACATCGCCCCCATTCTGCTAGGATTGCATTAAAGCTCTCTTGATTTAGACATTATATTTAGCAATATTAAGTAGTGTCTTACATGAGCTCATCATTTCTGAAAGCAACCAACTTAGTTTGTGAGGAATTAACTTGCCACTTATTTCACTGACTAGTATAGAATCTCTGTGGCTTAGAGAACAGTGTCCGAGCAAACCTGGTCAGAGGAGCGCTTTCTGGCCCTGGTCGATCAGGTAGAAATGCTACTGCGTTTCCCGTTGAATGTCAATGCTACCAAAATTGGCTTTTAAACTTCCCCCTTCAATAAGCCTTCCTGTCTCAGAAAGGACACCAGTTGTCTTCGAGGGAGCTCCAACCCCCGGTTCAGCCACCAGCCTCGGCGCCCTTCCTCCCCTGCTGCGCGCTGTCGGCCGCCTGTCTCCGCACCCTCCCAGGCCCAGGATAATCAGTGCTTTCCCAGCTCTGCTGATTTGTTGATCCACAATCATGATTTATAAATAGCCCGCAAAAAAGAACAACACACAGTCTGAACTCCTGCTTTGGTCTCTTCGGCACGGCACTTCTCTGGATGTGATGCGAGCGTGGAGAGACAAGAAGTGCAGGAGGGACGAGAGTTTCTACGGCTCCTGCTCCAAAGTCTTGCCTTTCTGCGTGGGTGGGGGCCAGAACCATGGACTAGGAGGTGGGCGTGCAAACTGTACTTCTAAACAAGCAGAGTCATGGTGTCCGCGTTTCAAACCTCTCAGAATCATACTGTGGGGATGAGAAGAATCATGAAACCGCTAGTTTCCCTGGGGAATGTGCTGAGACCTAGACAAGGGATGCTTTTGCCTTGATCATTCTCCAGGTTCCCTGTGCTGTCGGTTTTCAGGCGGCATTTAAAATTTCCCAGGGCCCAACAGCAGTTTTAACTAAGGTGATGGTAACGAGTTTCACTTTTTCTCTTATTGGTTTTACTTTTCCAGCTTATGTTTATTTATAGTTTAAGAATAATCTTGGCTGGATGATTGTTCCCTTACCCCCCAAATTATTTTGAACCAAACTACATTTCCTTCCCAACCACCAGGGGAAGCCATAATGTCCATGTCCACCTGTTACTGAGTTTACACGCCAGGAAGAAAGACAAAGGGTGGTGACCCATCTTTCTGGCCGGGACCCAAAGCTGTGAGGGAGGCCACGGTTTGGCTTCTCCGCAGCTTCCTGGGACCTACCGCAGGCTGAGGCCGGGCTCTCTGTCCTCACACTGCAGGCTTTGTGCCCATCTGTTCTCTGGGACTGTGTCAGATCGGCCGCCTGAATCTCGGGACGGATGCCAGTACCTTCAAGTTTTATACGATGTGCGGCCTCCAAGAGGGCTTTGAGCCGTTTGCCGTCAACATGAACCGAGACGTTGCGATGTGGTTCAGCAAGCGCCTCCCGACGTTTGTCAACGTGCCGAAGGATCATCCCCAGATAGAGGTAACGGTACACGTCGTGGGCGGCCCTGGCAGGGCACAGGGGCCAAGGCACTAAGCTCCTGCTAATGCTCGTGTCAGAGGGCAGCTGCCTTCCTGAGTCCACGCCCTGGCTGCTTCCCAGTCACCTTGCTGGTCCTCAGAGCTCAGTGGCATCTTACAAATGGCAACCACCCTGCAGATAAAACCTTGCAGCTCAATTTCCAAGCCACTGTGTTTTCTCCAGGCATTCCTATACTGCTATTGTCATGGCAATACAGGATTCAGAGACCTCAAACATCATTTTTCTTAAAAAGTTCCGTGCCTATATTTAAGATGTCCTGGACATGCTTCCTCTCTGCTCAGAAACTGATGTCTTTGAGGCCATATTTAATTTCTGCAGAACCATTTCCAGCATTTTAAACTGAGGTATAGTCATTGAGTATGACACTACCATCCTGTAGGGGGAGCTGAGTGGAGCCAGAGACTTCAGGGAGCTTGAGCTGGGTTCTGATTCCACATCTGCTTGCTTCCCTTTTGCCCGTGCCTATCATGGGTTCCCATGGTTTCCCATGCTGGGGGGCGGGGCGCTGAGGGAAAGTCAGGCAGATCCACCTCATCGAAGCATTAGATTGAGTGGCTTGCTTCTTCCTGACCATAAGTTCCCTCAACTCACCTTCCAGTGTAAATTCAGCAAACACCCACTCTTCATCCCCCACTTTTCCCCGGTCTACACGGTGGAGAATGTTATTTCTCAGATTCCTACCTGACCATTGCTTTAGAAGGCTAGCCCACAGACTGATGGAGTGTAGAGACCCTCCACTAAGAAGAATCTCTAAATTGCACAAAAGTACAGGGTGTCCCCCCAAAAAATGTACACAGGTTGTGTGTAGACCCTATTACATTCTTAAAATGAAATGTAATTTAATAAACACTGGCTTCATAATTATTCAAAGTGGCATATGCATTTTGGGGGGCCACCCTATATTTAAGCACACCCATAGACCCCATGACAAAAACGAGTCTCTAGAATGCAGAAGGAAATGCTTGGATCATGAGAACATTATCATTATAAATCAATTTTACGTTCTCTTCCCCCGCCAAACCCCGTTTTCAAAAGTTCAGTGTTGATCTTGCTTCTAACCCCTTTGCTGCGATGCTCGTGCCCAGTATTTGGAGGGGCCTCCGGGAGCCTCGGAGCTCAGGCTGTTACGGGGCTGAGAGGGACATGCGCTTATGGGAGCAGGACCCTCCGAGGGAGCTGTGGTTTTTCTTCTTGAGTTGGGGGCTTTCCCGCACCTTTTCCCCCTTAGGCACTCTCAGACCTGCTAACAGTGGGAATCTTTGGGAAGATTTTCTTTAGCCACCTGCCCCCTGACCTCCAAGGTCAGGCTCGGTGGGCACCGTGCTGCATTGTCCAGATACTGCCCCGTCTCGCTCCTGTTTCCCACCCTTGGCCTTACAGAAATCCTAGTAGGAGTGTTTGTAAATCTCCAATTTCTCTGGCCAGAGGAAGATCTATTCTTTTATGTTGGGCAAGGCCCACATAATGAAAGTAATGGTTTCATCATCACTGGTGATAACTTTTGTAGTTTGCAGAAGCCTGACATAAAGGAGGGACAGGGTCAAGGTCAGATGTGGGGTTGTGTCAGGTTAAGGACCCACCGTGTTTCCAGGTCGTGAGGATCGACAGCACCATGGACAGCCCTCCATGCCTCAAGGTGACCCACAAGACATTTGGCGCACAGAATAGCAATGCCAGCATGATCTACCTCCGCCTGAGCATGCCCGTTGAGTGCCACTCCTCCTTCAGCCACAGCCCCTGCCTGGACAGTGAGGCTTTCCAGAAAAGGTGAGGGCGGGGCCCCGGCCCTCAGAGGTGCTCATCCTGTCAGTTGTGATGTTGGCTTTCCGTGTGTCAGTTTCTTACTCTACCTCCACACAACTAGAACTCTGTGGGTAGGGTTCTCTTTGCTCTCAGGTAAAGAAATAAGGATTTCTGTGTATACCCACGTGTGCATACATGTGCGTGTGTGTGTGTGCTCAATGCATAATTAGGGGACCAATCAAGCTAAACAGGGTCACAGCTATTGGAAAAGTCTCTGCTCTTGAGCCCGCTGAGTCCCTGGACTTGCCGCCCAAATTGCTGTTTATGAAGTACAAGGAGAGGGTGTCATTGTTTTTGCCTTTGTGTGAAGTTAGAAGCTTCTGGAGGCAAATACCGCCTTCTTTACATAATGGTGGCCAGTGTCCAGCCCAGAAGCTGTGTGACTCATGAGGAATGAAACGCCTTCCTTCCTGATAAGGAATACACTCCTTGCTGGTTTTCTTTCTCTCGATGTCTATTTATCATCATTGGTGTACGTCTGCCTGTTTGGAGCTGTCTTGTCCAGGTTTTCTCCTGCGTTTTGCTGTCTACCCCGCATTAAACAAGCACAGCTACCTGAGGGACCAGGAGAATGTATTCAGAGCTGTCCCCGCATACATTACTACAATCTTTTCAACACCCCGGTCCCCTGGGCTGAGGCAGGAGTTGGCAGTCACAGCCCTGGCTTGTGGGAGCAGGTTACAAATAAACAAGCCCCAAGACCAGTTGCAATCACTCGTGTATAGGAGATAGTTTCCTAAACTTGCCTCCATCATTCAAGATAGATCAGTTGCCTGTCAGAATTGTGGAATGCTCTCTACAGCTCAATAACTAAAACACGGATTATCTTCCCTCCAGGAAACAGATGCAAGAGCTTCTCTCTCCAACAACAACAGTAAGTAAATGTGCTCAATTACGGTTTTAATTATATGAGTCTTTGCTGTGCCTGGTAATATGGCCCTTCCAGCAAAGATCTGTCTAGAGACCCTCTGTAATTGCCAATTACTCTGTCTTTTAATATCCATCTTGATGCTTCCAAAACACATCTATGGCATGTCTCAAGTGGGGGAAGGAAAGGCGGTTATTTGGTGCAAAGCAGAAGCTCTACCTGGACCATCTAATTGGGCATCATTGTGTACTTATCGTCCATTTGCCACCAGGGACGCAACACTGGCTTTCTAATTGAAACGAACATCAGTTGGGGGAGGGGGGTCTTAATTTAATCTTCTTGTTGGCTCTTTTATGTCAACTTCTCTAAATCAACTCTCTCATCTCTGCGCAGTGCCAGGAATCATGCTGAAAGCAATCAGAAAGGAGCCAGGGAGCCAGCCCAGAAGCTGGAGGCTGCTCTTTGTCCCTTTTCTGTAGCTAGAGAGTCGTCAGAAGGCAACACTTCCTCCCTCCTTCTCTTGCTCCCCTTATTCTCTTAGCACCTGACAAAAACCATGTTTTTGGAAGAAATGCACGTCACCCCTTCTGTGCTGTTCCCCTGCCATCCTGCGTCCCTCGGTTAGCTGCCGCCACGGTCCCACACATGGAATGTGCCCGGCACTGGGCTAGGCACACTGCTTCCTGTTCCCACTTCGTTCCCACAGCCCCCTGTGGGATGGCCCACGCTAGGGACCCGACACACAGAGAGGACAGGTGACTGTCCAACATCACAGGATTAATTGCTGCCAGTGCCGAGATCCAAGCCCAGGTGCGACTGGCTTACCCTTTTCTCTTCCCGTTGAAAAAAGATGGCAGACAACTAACAGAAGTAACTTCATTGAGAACGAATACGCTGTTTCATGAAGGACATGGTGAAGCAGTCACCTACCTTAAAGCTTTAGTTATTATTATAACAGAGGGATACACTTCACAAACCGCTACAACATCCCCCAAGAACTGCTGTGTCCATGAGCTCGGGGATCACATAAAGCATGTTCGGCCACAACAGGGGCTTTATTTCGTAGCACCTTTTTCAAGCCTCCACCCCCCCCCCATATCCTGGATTTCCCTGTAGAAGTGGGGCATCTGGCAGGAGTTCTCTGAGTCTCGACTGCTCCCTCTTCAGGGCAGAGACAGCACCAGGAGAGGGTTGGGTTCTGTGCTGGCCGTTCTGAGTGGCTGCCACTTCTTTTCTCAACAGGATCTTCTGAGCAAAGGGTGGTAGACCAAGTGCTTGCTTCTCTAGGTGCTAAAGCACAACAGATAAGAGAAAAAGATGGAAGCCACGCCCTCCAGTCAGCCCGTCCTCTGAGTCCAGAGTGCAGTGCACCTCTAGAACCGTGTGCCCTTTTTGAGAGAAAAGGGCCAGGGGGTGCAGCATTGTCTCAGCCTCTTGAGCACGCTCCCCCTCACCGGGGGCCACTCACGCGCCTGTCATCTCTCCAGCAGTGCTACTACGCGATCCGCATCTTCGCCGGGCAGGACCCCTCCTGCGTCTGGGTCGGATGGGTGACCCCGGACTACCACTTACACAGTGAGAAGTTTGACCTGAATAAAAACTGTACGGTGACTGTTACTCTGGGGGATGAAAGAGGCCGGGTCCATGAAAGGTAAGGGGGTCCTCACTCCCCCAGCAGCCTGTTTTCCCAACCCCCCCCCCCCGAAAGGAGGGAACATCCAGCATCTCTTATGAAGGGAAAAGGAAGCACAGACTTAAAATCCTGAGTGAACAGGTAGGGGTGGGCACTATAGCAGGAGTCGTGTGACTAGGGAATGTCGTGGGTGATTTCGTCGTGTGTGTACACCATGACCCGGGGTGGGAGAGGCAAGCAGACGATGGGGAGCTCTGCAGACGATGGGGAGGTCTGAGCTCCGTCTCGAGAGATGTCACTTCAGAAGAAAGACAGTGACGTACTCACACAGCAACCGATCAAGTCAGAACTGCTCATCCCGAGAGCTGGTCAGGGCTGAAAGCACGAAGAACATAAAAGGGACCTTGCCAATCGTGAATAATAACCGCTGAAGCAAAATGAGGGATCTGTAGGGCAAGCACACTTTGGGCACAGGCATGTCCTCCCACGGTTCACGGACGCTGCCTCCAGAGGACGAGTCGTTGGCCTGCCGTGGCCCGGACGTAACCCCGGAGACCACGTCTTGTTTCCACCTGAGACTGAAGAGTCTTTCCCCGTGCAGACGCATGTGAGATATGTTGTTTTCAAGCTGATCTTTATCCCCGCAGAGGTAGGAATGGTTTTGCAATCGGTGCTTTTCACATGTTGCTGGCTCATCGAAGGCTAGCGGCCACGGGTCAGGCACACTCGCTATGTCAGGAGGGCCATTGTGGGCGGACGGCTCAAAGCACAGACTCTGAAAGCAAACTGCCTGTGTTTTACACTGGGTTCTAGTACTTACTAGAGGTGTGACTTTGGACCAGTCTCTAACCTTCCTGGGCTCAATGTCCTCATCTGTAAAATGAGAATAATAGTTCCAATCCCATGGAGCAGCGATTTTCAACCGGTGTGCCTCAAGAATTTTTAAAACATGCAATACCTGACTATTTAGTCAGGGGCACTGACCTCTTTTCCCTTAGACTGTCAAATTTAAAAATGACAACAGCCGCCCTGACCGGTTTGGCTCAGCGGTTAGAGTGTCAGTCCGCAGTCCAGAGAGACCGGGGTTCGGTTCCCGCTAGGGGCACGTACCTCAGTTGCAGTTTGTCCCTGGCCCTGGTTGGTCGTATGGGTGGCAGCCACTCGATGTGTCCCTTTCGCGTTGATGTTTCTTTCTGTCTTTCTTCCCCTCTCTCCCTCCCACTCTGTCTGAACAAAACATGGAAAAATGTCCTCGGGTGAGGATAAAAAAAAAAAATGACAACAGCCAACACAATAGCAGTCCACTGTGAATGAATCAAAATCATACCTATTATTGTCAGACCGGCAAAAAAAAACAGGCCATATTTTGTGGTGTGCCACAGAATTCTAGTAGCCGGTTTGTGTGGCGTGTGCCGTGAGAGGCAAGGGGCCGAGGAGGCTGCTCTGGGGTATGGCGAGGGCTGAACGAGACAATGCATGGAGAAGTGCCTAGCAGAGCGCCGCAGCACGCCCTCAGTAAGCACGCGCTGCTGTCTTTGCTGTCACCGAGTGCCTGTCGTGTGCTGAGACCCAGACTACATACGATAAGCAACACCTGGCTCAGCTTGGCCAGGGAAGTCTGTGGACGTAATCGACGATGCAGACTGTCCTTTTCAACAAGAAAATCAAAAGGCAGACGTCTCATCGCGGTTGGCTTGATTGCTCCAGGTTGCTGGCTGTGCCTTGCAGATGATTTATCTGAGCCTGAGCGGCATCATGTACTGTGAAAACCAATGGACACATTAGCACCTCTAGAGTAAGGCCCCGTGCGTGGTAGGTGCTCAGTAATCCTTCTTTGTCTCGCATAACAAGAAATGAACACAGGATTGATTTTTAGATGTTTTTAGATATTTCAAATTTGGGGCCTTTATTTTTTTTATTTTATTTTTATCCTCAGGACATTTTTGCATTTATCTTTAGATAGATTGGGGGGGGGGGAGAGAAACATTGACATGAAAGCAACACATCGGCTGGCTGCCACCCACACGACCCCAAGCAGGGCCGGGGACAAACTGCAACTGAGGTACGTGCCCTTAGTGGGAACCAAACCTGGGCCTCTCGGGTCCACAGGCCGACACTCTAACCACCAAGTCAAACTGGCCAGGGCTTGGGGCCTTTATTTATTTATTATTTTTGTAATCCTCATTCAAGGATATTTTTCCTTTTTGTGTTTTGTTGTTTTTGTTGTTCAGATAGAGGGGGAGGGAGGGAGAGAGAGAAAGAAACATCAATGTGAGAGAGACACATCAACTGGTTGCCTCCCGCACGACCCGACCAGGGCTGGGGGCGAACCACAACTGAGGTACAAGCCCTGAACCAGAATCGAACCTGCAACTCATCGGTCCATGGGCTGACGCTCTAACCACTGAGCCAAACTGGCCAGGGCTGATTTGGGCCCTTTAAAATGTGACCAAAGCATGCACTTCACCCTCTGACCGCTTCAGGCATTACTCATTGGATTCTGTAGCGCTCAACAACGTGCTTAGTGCTCTGATCACTAAGAAGTCTAGTGACACGGCTGGAGTTTGACATCAGGGAAAGCGAGTGAAGGCTATGACTCTGGAAGGAGTGGTTGGCACTGGCCCTGCCTGGGGGCACTCACACTGAGGGCCAGCCCCGTGGTGACCGGAAGAGAGGACAGGCCACAGAAAGTGGCCACAGAATGACTTCCAGAGTGGGGTGGGGGAGTAATAGATTTTTAAAGCTGGAAAGAACCTTGGAGCCTGGCCGGTGTGGCTCAGTGGTTGAGCATTGACCCATGCACTGAGAGGTCACCGGTTCAATTCCCGGTCAGGGCACATGCCCAGGTTGTGGGCCCGATCCCCAGTGGGGGGGCACGCAGGAATCGGCCAATCGATGTTCTCTCTCATCGATGTTTCTCTCTCTCTCTCTCCCTCTCCTTTCCTCTCTCTCTAAAAATCAAGAAAGAAAAAAAATTTTTTTTAAAACCCTTGAAAAACTCTAATCAAACCCATAGCTTTCCAAGGTCAAATCAGATTGACCTTGGGGTATTTAAAGAGGCTTCCCTAACATCAGCTATAGACTCACTCTCTCGTTGAACCTCAGAAAAGTCACTTTGTGTTACTTCAAGTGACCAGGTTCCTCAGATGATGTGTCCCAGGACTGGGCTTGGGAGGAGACCCAGTCAGCTGCCCACACCTATTGCCAAGGGCTCAGGAACAACCTTTGTCACTGTGCCACTTCCGAAAACCCACCCGGGATCTGAAATCTGACAATTAAGGAACCAGGCCTGGGAGCTCTGAAGGCTTTTTGGTTAATGTAGTTGGCTTTTAAATATAAATAATAGCCCTGGCCAGTTTGGCTCAGCAGTTAGAGCATCAGCCGTAGACCAGAGAGATCCGGGTTCGGTTCCCGCTAAAGGCATGTACCTCGGTTGCAGTTTGTCCTTGGCCCCGGTTGGGGCCATGTGGGTGGCAGCCAGTCAATGTGTCTCTCTCACATCAATGTTTCTCTCTCTCTTCCTCCCTCTCTCCCTCCTGCTCTATCTGAAGATAAATGCAAAAATGTCCTCGGGTGAGGATAAAAAGAAAATCTAAATAATGGTGCCTACAATAGAGATTACATTCTGCAGGTTGGTAGACAGCTATCCAAGAAAGGCACCCAGCTACAGTTAGGGAAGAGTGCAGAGGGCAGAACCCCAGGGAGCTGGGAGGGCAGGGTGCCGGAGGTCAGGGAGCTGGGAGGGCAGGGTGCCGGAGGTCAGGGAGCTGGGAGGGCAGGGTGCCGGAGGGCAGGGAGCTGGGAGGGCCTCAGAGACCAACTTTGACCTACGCTGCTGGTCTGCCCAGGCCCAGGCCTGCCATCTGCCATCTAAGGGATGTGGCCCTGAGTTTCCAAGTGTCCTATAGATGTTTTGCCCTGACACTGGACTAGGACACTGAACACCTATTTTTGTCCCAGCCCCTTATAACAAACGCCCCTGTAAGTCTGTTTATGGAGGGCACCCTCCTTGTGCCTCCATCCCCATCTCTGAGGTGAGAGGACTTCTGTCCCCGTTCTCTAGTTCAGGAAGGTAGACTGGAATTGAGCTGGGAAACAGACCCCCAAACAGTACATGCCGTGGACCAAGGAGCGTGGTAGATGCCACCCCTGAATGGAGACGTGTGCGCTGAAGAAACTGGGTTGAAGAGGAATGAATTCACTGAAGGAAAGGAGTCACTGAGGGCAGACTGGAAAGCCTGGGGCTGTCCTTCCTGAGTCCTGACTGTACATGACCCCAGTCCCCACTCTGTGCCTGTCATCTTTTTGACTCCTAGTGTGAAGCGCAGCAACTGCTACATGGTCTGGGGTGGGGACATCGTGGCCACTTCCCAAAGATCAAGTCGCAGCAACGTGGACCTGGAGATCGGCTGCCTCGTGGATCTGGCAATGGGCATGCTGTCCTTCTCGGCCAACGGGAGAGAGCTTGGCACCTGTTACCAGGTAGGGATGGCTTCCGGGGCTGAGGCAGTGGGGTCCCCATCTTAGGTCTCTGCTCCTGGTTCTCCACACTCAGCATCTCCATCACAGCGTGTGCAGGTGATGAGCCCACCTGGCCCACAAGCCATCTTGAAAAACAAAAACAAAAAAAAGAGCCAAGGGGCTTCATTTCATCCACAGAGGGAAAGAATGGTTAGTGGTTGAGAAATTCATTTAGAAAGGAGGGAGGCCTTGATAAGAGATGAGGACTTCTTGTAGGTTGCCACCTAGGACCATGACATGCCTTGTTTAAGGAAGCTCAGCTAAATCCAGCTGATAAGAAGCTAGATAGATAAGAACCTAGACTCCAGCGTCAGCCCCAGGTTACAGCCTCCAAGCTGAAAAGCCTCTTGGTGGCAGGCGTTTTCCCGGCTTGTGACTGGGGAGAGGAGAGAGCGCAGCTTCCCCAAATCGGAAATGTCTGGTGACTAAGAACAAATGAGCCGATCCATTTTGGGGGTCCAGGGGCAGGCTGCTGGCATGGAGGCAGCGACCTCCTCTCTGATACCGCCTGCAGTGGGGGCATGAGACCAGGCACCTCCCTCGGTTCCTGGAAAAAGGTGGACTCGTCAACACCACGCAGCAGGCTCGGCCCAGCCGCTGGGGCCCAGCCCGCTGTTCCGAGAAGGAGGCCTTTGTGGAAACAGGCTGTATTCTTCTAGTACTTTCCCATGATTCCACCCTCCCCCCAGTCCCTTGAGAAACTGCTTATATACATTACTCTGTCTTCAGAATCCATTAGCTTGTTCCCATTAAATCTGACATGAGTTTGACTGACGGGTCCTCCCTGAGCTGCAGAGAGCTCTAACGCATCTAATAACTTCTAAAGCTAGTTGGGCTTCGGGGCCCCTAAATAAATAAGTAGCTATGGCATTCGAAGAAGCAGTGCCTAGCCTTCCTCAAGGAAGAGCCCATGATGTTGAGATGTAACGAAGAGCAGGACACTGGTCGTTTTAGCCCCTGGGTGACACTGGGCTGGTCACTTGCCTTCTCTGAGCCGTGTGTTGGCCCCTACCCCTGGAACTCCTGCCTCTGCTTCATGGGCATAAATCCTGACTTCTGGCTCAGGGGCTCCGTGGTCCCAGCCCTGCCTCCCACCCTGAGGAACGTTGCTGTGAATGGGGACGGAGTGCAGGCGCCCTGGCTCCCGCCCAGCCAGCCCCCTTCTCCTTGCAGGCGAGATGCGGATGGGCGCGCACGCGTGTGTGTGGGGGGGGAGTGTGTGTAGGGGGGGAGGTGTGTGTGGTGGGGGGGGTGGGGGAGTGTGTGTGTGGTGTGTATGGGGTGTGTGTATGGGGGGAGTGTGTGTGGTGTGGGGGGGTGGGGGAGTGTGTATGTGGTGTGTATGGGGGGTGTGGGGTGTGTGTGGTGTGGGGGGGTGGGGGAGTGTGTGTGGTGTGTATGAGGGGGTGTGGTGTGTATGGGGGAGCGTGGGGGTGGGGGAGTGTGTGTGTGGTGTGTATGTGTGGGGGGGAGATAGGAGGAGTGTATGTGTGTGTGTGTGTGTGTGGTGTGTATAGGGGAGTGTGTGTGGTGTGGGGGGGGAATGTGTGTGTGGTGTGGGGGGGGAATGTGTGTGTGGTGTGTGGTTGTGTGGTATGTGTGTGTGTGTGTGTGTGTGTGTGTGTGTGTATCTGTCCCCAGGCATCTGGTCCCCCCGGCAGTGGGATCATTGTTATTCTGCAGCTGTAGCCATTTTCATTTTTCAATTATCTTCAGAGGAGCAGGGCAGTGATGTTTATACAGTTGGTTTTCTGCTCAGAAAGGACCAGTAACCAAAACAATGAGAGAAGGATTCTCTCAAAGGAACGTTTTAGAGCTCCCCCATGAAAGACTGCTGAGGAACTGGAAAACCTTTTTCTGTCCCACCTAAGGTAATCGTGGGCAAGGTGGGAAGTATGTCCACGAGAGAGTGCTCCTCGGTTGGTGAGCCCAGCCGCCCTGCTCTGAGCCCTGAGCCAGCCTCAGGAGTGAGCCCAGATGCAGGCCAGTTCCTGTGCCCGCTCTTCACACATGATTAGAAACGGAATGTCTGTTATCACAAGGGCGACGCGGACCGGCCCGCGAACAGGCCCCTTGGCACAAAGGGGGCAGCGGCGGCGGCGCTCCACAGCAGGCCAGGCCTGGGCTCACCGCTGGGGTTCCCCATCCGGAGTGTAAGCTCCTGGGGGCAGAGGCCATCTCTCACGTTCATTCGTGTTGTTGGCGGGTCCAGTTGTGGTTGTGGGCTGGGCTTCTGAGGTCCCTGTTTCCATGCTGGCCGTCACTCGGGGCCACTCTCTGCTCCCAGAGGTGCCCACATTTGTTCTCATGTGGCCCCTTCCATCTTCAAAGCCCCAAGAGCATGTCGGGTTCTTGTCAAGCTTCCAATCTCCCTGACTTTCCCTTCTGCCCCCAGCAGGTGAAAACACCTGATTCTGAAGGGCTCGTGTGACTAGATTAGACCCATAAGGAAACATTTTATCCCTAGGTTAACAGGTTAGTAGCCTTAACTATCTCTGCAGAATACCTCCTGCCATGTGACATACACCATCACAAAAGTAACCCAGGGGTCATGATAGTTGGCTAGGGTTCTGCTAACTATACCCCCAGTTGCCATTTTTATCCCTGCCTGTATCTGTCATGAGCCCATACCTGTGATATAGTCTGTCTGTCTGTCTTGCTTGCTTGCTTTATTTTAGAGAGAAACAAACAAACCTTGATATGTTCCACTTATTCATGCATTTCATTGGTTGATTCTTATATGTGCCCTGACCAGAGATCAAACCCTCAACCTTGGTGTATCAGGATGATGCTCTAACCTACTGAGTTACCAGCCAGAGATGTTTTATTTCAGTAAATGGAGAGAACTTGCCATTGTTCTTCATGGTGGGAAGGTCCTCTGCAGCTTAGAAAGGAACCTGTCCCAGGGCATTCTAAGGGCTTTCAGAGCACCCCCTTTCTGCAGGGAGAGGTGAGAGGAGCCCTGGCCTTGGGCTGGGTGGTTTGTGAAGCTTGCAGGGACCTGGCCTGAGGGACCTAACAACACGCCCCCCTCTTCAGCCTGTAGCCCCTGCTCCAGTGTGAGTGTGGCACAGGGAGCCTTCAGCTGAATGCCTCTCTCCCAGGAGCGCAGACTCGTGGGCTCATTGCTCATCCTGGTGACGTTGCTAGAGTTCTGCTGCTCTGGTTGCAATGACTCGAGGGTCATGCATTCTTCTAGATGCCACATAATGGGTATTTGAGCTCTCCAGGGCCAGCCCAGGGATGAGTCTTGCTTTATGGCCAAGGTCACACGAGCATCAGATCAGAATTTCCTATCCACGTCTCTCACCCCTCTAAACGCAGAGCCTGGCACGAAGTAGGTATATGATGGGCACTATGTCATTATCTGTTGAATGTCCTTAGCGAAGCTTCTCTCAGACATAACAAGGCAATGCCAGCAGCCTGGTCCCTCCATTTTGGTTTTACAGGTGTTTCTCCCTCCACACTTCCTAGGGGTACCCAAAGCACTGGGGATAAAGCAAATACTTCCTCCCAAACTGTGAACCCACTGGAGTGTGCTGGGCACAGGCTGGGGTTTACTCAGTCTGGCCAGTTTCACCATAAGCGAATGATGGCACTGGGCCATGCAGCCTTTTCAGGCACAGCCATAAAAATGTGTTTTTGTAAACCTAAGGTCTGAATGTACTGTGCAAGTTCATGAAGTAAAGGAAGGCTGTAACGTCCTTGTCTGGAGCTCAGTTCTCCCCAAGCTCCTGCGGTTGCTGGCAGGACTCAGTGTCCTGCATTCATAGAACGAAAGCTCCATGGCTTGCTGGCTGCAGCCAGGGGCCAGCCACACTCAGGGCCACGAGCCCCGGACTTCCTTGTCGCGTGGCCCTCTCACGACACGCCAGTTTACTTCTTTCCCTCCGGTCTGCTGAGGTGGAGTCTCACACAAGGGGACAGTCCATTCAGTTTCGCCGCACACAGGTTCTAGCAGAGGGAATTACACAAGAGGGTGACTGACTGGGGCACCTTAGGGGATGTCCACACACCTGCCATCCTCTGATTTGGTTGGTCGGAAAAGTTGCAAGAACGTCCTAATGTTTGAATTTCCTTAAAGGCAAAGGACTTCCGTTGGTGGGATTAGAGTCCCATTTCTTCCTCCACAGTCTGGTCAAAAGCCCTGCATCGAAGTGAGCAAATGATCAGTGGAGCCCCAATGTCATAACAAATCCACGCGCCTATCCTACGTGGAAGCTAAAAGACAGCCAGTGGGCCCACACCTCTGAATGTAAGAGCTGCGGTCCTGGAGAAGGTGGAGAGACACCCGAGGGACCCAGTGGGAGGAGAAGTTTTGGGAGAGGAAGCAGCCCCTCCCTCTGGTTCCAGGGAAGCGCCTCACCACCCTGCCTGCAAAGCAGCGGCTCTTGAGTAACGGTGCTATCTCGCCAAGGGACACTTGGCAATCCCTGAAGACATTTTTGGTTATCACAGCTATGGCGGGGTGGGCAGCCTATTGACACTGAGGAGGTAGAGGCCGGGGATGCCGAGAATTCCCTGCAATGCACAGGACAGCCCCTGCAACAAAGACTTTCCCAGCCCAAGATGCCAATAGTCCCAAGGTCGAGAAACCTGCGGTAAGAGTGCTCCTGGGCTTGCCAGCCCAATGTCCATCTGCCTTCAGGAATTACTGCGCCGCCCCCCAAGTACCGCCGCCTCTGGCAGGTGTCTCTGTGTCTGTGAAGAGCCAGAACCTCACCTTGCTTAGGGACCAAGAACAGGCATTGCCTTGGGAGGCACGTTTGTAGCTCCCACCTGTACCATCCTCCTGAGCACTGGAGAAGGCTGTTGCCTTCCTTTACCTGAGAGAGAAAGGAAAGGATGTGGGATTGTTCAGCCCAAGTACAGAGAGTGAGTGTTTAAGGTGGGAAGCAGAGATGACGCTTACCAATAGGCACCAGGTCTCTAAGAACAGCTCGGCTGTGTAGAATGGCCAGTCTGTGGCCTCCCCCCTTCCAGCCGGAGTTAGAGGGTGGTGGTGATGAAAACACCCAGGGACCACCACTGTGATTGTCCAACGCAGGACCAACCTGTCCATCTGTTTTGGTTTCCAGGTGGAGCCCAACACCAAAGTGTTTCCCGCAGTCTTCCTGCAGCCGACCAGCACGTCTTTGTTTCAGTTTGAACTTGGGAAGCTGAAGGTATTTATCTGTCCCCTCATCTAATGGCTATGACAAGAGAAGGCACATTGACCATTAGGCCTCAGACACAAGGGACTCTGTCGCTTCTCGCTTCCTGTGTGCCTTTCTCGTTGTCTCCTCTCCCTCCTGTTGGCGGCTGAAAGAATTAATGCTCATATAATCCAGTGGGCAAGCTCTTAATTAATGCTGGCAAAGCTCCTAGAGGGCCCGGGATACATTTGTTTCTCTTTCATGTATACTAACCCTGTTGGCGATCGAGGGCCAGCCACTGAGAATCTCTGTATTGCGCGTGTGTTCTCCCCTCGGATGCCTTCCCGCCTCGGCCCAGAATGCGCTGCCCCTGTCGGCAGCCATATTCAAGAGCGAGGAGAAGAACCCGGTCCCGCAGTGCCCGCCGCGGCTGGACGTGCAGACCATCCAGCCCGTGCTCTGGAGCCGCATGCCCAGCGGCTTCCTGAAGGTGGAGACAGAGCGGGTGAGCGAGCGGCACGGCTGGCTGGTGCAGTGCCTGGAGCCCCTGCAGATGATGGCGCTGCACATCCCCGAGGAGAACAGGTGGTGCAGGGGCCCAAGGGTGGGGGGCAGGCCCGGGGCGGGGGCAGTCGCTGGGGGCGGGGGGGAGGCGGGGCCCAGCAAGCCCAGAAGGGAAGGACAGGCGTCCTCATCGGCCAAGGGCTGGGCTCAGTCCCAAGATGACTGTTGATCTCCCCAAAGCCTCGGTGTCTTCTTTCCTTTCTCCGCTTTTGTTCTTCACTCAGAAACAGCAGGTACTCACTGTGAGGTGCCTGCCACAGGCCTGTGCTGCAGCTCCGCACACCTGCACTCAGGGACATTTCCATGCACTTAATTTAAAATGTTAGTGTGAGCCCTGGTCGGTGTGGCTCAGCAGTTAGAGCATCGGCCGTGACCAATGAGTCACAGATTCGATTCCAGTCAAGGGCATGTAACTTGGTTGTGGTTCATCCCTGGGAGGTCATGCGGGAGGCAACCAGGTGATGTCTCTCTTTCACATTGATGTTTCTCCCTCTCTCCCTCCCTCCCACTCCATCTGAAGATAAATAGAAAAATATCCTTGGGTAAGGATTCTTTTTTAAATGTCAGTATGACCCTGAAATATGTGTGTACTGACAGCAAGGAGGAGGAGAAGGAGGCATGCCTAGCTTGCTTGGAGAATGAAAGACTGGGCTCCTGGCCCCCTTGTTAAGAGGCACGTTGGATGGTGGCCTGGGTTCAACCCCAGCTCGATCACTTTCTGGTTGCGTGGCTGGCCCTGGGTGGCTGGCCCTGGGTGGCTGGCCTTGCGTGGCTGGCCCTGGGTGGCTGGTCTTGCCTGGCTGGCCTTGCGTGGCTGGCCCTGGGTGGCTGGCCTTGCCTGGCTGGCCTCGTGCACTCCAGGCCTCGTCTTTCCACAGGCACCGTGAGATAAGTGTCCACCCAAAGGTGGCTGGGGAAAAATGAGATTGTGTCAGTAAAAATACAGTACGGTTTCTGTACGTAGTACAGAATTAACTAAGTTCTATTTTATGGATATTATTACCCCCTGATCTCTTGGACTAAAAACGTAAAGTAATGGAGAGAGAGGGTGGAGGTACTGGCCAGCTGCCTGGCTCCCAGCTGGGTGTTCCGTTGGGTCACAGGCAGCAGCAGGACAGGCTGGTGTAGGAAGGAGCTGGGAGGACCAGCCGTCCACCATGTAAGCCAATGGTGGAGGGTCCTCAGATCCATGGTGAGGAACAAAACCAAATGGAAAATCCAAGCAAAGATCAGATCCCATGCCCTGGACCCCACAAACGAGGGAGCAACACACAGGCAAACACACCTCTGACGGCAGGAAGGAGAAAGGGAGTTGCTGACGCCAGCTCATCTCCAGCTGGAAGGTGCTGCCTCTCTGGACAAGACTGTGGTGTGCTTGTTTTCAGGGGAGGCAAAGTCCCGGGGACGCTGGCCGCCTGGAGATCATACAGGGGGTCAGGAAACAGAGGATCCCCTTGAGCCTACAAATAAGAGGACCAAGTCACCTCTGTCTTTTACATGAATGTTTTTCAGGGTTGGGATTTCGGGTTTTTCTCTAATAAGGGAGACTTTAGTATTCGGTAAGCTGGTGTCTTTTAAGTCTTACAGACTTGGGAGACCTTGTAGTTAGATGCGGTGGATCATCAGGAAAGGGATGCGGACCAGAGCTGGTGTGGCAGAGAAAGTCATCCTTCCACCCCCTCTGCCTTCATTGAGTTGGGTGGAATCCCTGGGGGTCAGAGAGCACGCCCTCTGCTCAGCTCTAGCACAGGTTTCTCCTGTGGGCTGACTGCTTGCCTCATTGTCAGGTGCGTCGACATCCTGGAGCTCTGTGAGCAGGAGGACCTGATGCGCTTCCACTACCACACGCTGAGGCTCTACAGCGCCGTGTGTGCCCTGGGGAACAGCCGGGTGGCCTACGCCCTGTGCAGCCACGTGGACCTCTCCCAGCTCTTCTACGCCATTGATAACAAGTACCTCCCCGGCCTCCTGCGGTCTGGTTTCTATGACCTGCTTATCAGCATCCATCTGGCCAACGCGAAGGAGAGAAAGCTGATGATGAAGAATGAGTACATCATCCCCATTACCAGCACCACCAGGAGAATCCGTCTGTACCCAGACGCGTCGAAGAGGCACGGGCTGCCGGGGGTGGGCCTGAGGACCTGCCTGAAGCCGGGCTTCAACTTCTCCACCCCTTGCGTCATTGTGACCAGTGAAGAGCACCAGAAGCAGAGCCCTGAGATCCCCCTGGAGCTTCTCAAGACGAAGGCGCTGGGCATGCTGGCGGAGGCTGTGCGGTGCAGCGGGGCTCACATCCGAGACCCTGTTGGGGGGTCTGTGGAGTTCCAGTTTGTGCCCGTGCTGAAGCTCATCGGGACCCTGCTGGTCATGGGGGTGTTTGACGACGACGACGTTCGGCAGATTCTCCTCCTGATCGACCCATCTGTGTTTGGGGAGCACAGTGGGGAGACAGAAGAGGGAGCAGAGAAGGAGGAAGTGAGTCAGGTGGAGGAGAAGGCAGTGGAGGCTGGGGAGAAGGCCAGCAAGGAGGCTCCAGTCAAAGGCTTGCTGCAGACCCGGTTACCAGAGTCCGTCAAGCTGCAGGTAACTTGGGCCATCAGAGGTCCTGCTGCTGGAAAGAGTTGGGTTGGGAAGCATGCAGGGGGACAATACAGCTTCGTGGTGGTGAGGCTGGGACTGAGAGTACTGGCCTAAACCTGGAGGGTAACAGAGATGCTCAGAGCACCCACACTTGTTTCTGACATGGAACGTACTCCCTACTTCTCCCCAAGCCAAAGTGAAAATACCAACCCCTGTCGGTAGGGCACGTGCTTCAGAATGGTTTTTCTGGAACTAATGATGGATTTGCCCTGATCTTATCTCTCATGCTTCTTAAGGTCCTGTCTAGAGAAGAGAGGAGCCTTTGACTGTGGCGTAGACCAAAGGAATTGAACATAGGGTGACCACAGCTCTCGTTTGTTTCTGTGCTCTGGTCCCCAAGCTGTTACACTCACATGAACTAGGACCCATAGGAGCTAAGGAAGAGTGGAGGGCTTGGAGCTGTCCCCTTGGCGTCCCCTAGGGAACCTCAGCGGTTCCTGAAACAGCCTTACCAGATGAAAGCCAGCGTCAGTACAGACTATGGCAGTAACTGCTGTCTCCTGGGAACTGAGGAAGGATGAGTGAAAACTCAGAGAGTAGAACAGTCTGCCCTACAGAGCAACCTGGCCCAGGCGTCCCTGGATCTCAACCCCTGCTCCTCCGCCCCTTCAACACATAAACTTGCCAAGTCAGGAACCCATCAATCTTAGCTTTCTGATTTGTAAAATGTGGATGATAATATAGTGAAACATAGGATTGAAAAGTATTTCTACAAAACATTATATGAAATGTGTTTTATCATAAAATGTATTACGATCAAGTGACATGTAGTTGAAGCTCTCTTGCCCGATGTGATGGGATTGGAAGGTGGTCAGTTAGTCAGAATGTTGAATAAGTAGAAGCACACTGATTTCACATCTAAACCTTAAATGCTGCACTAAGAATATATGAATGTGTTATCCCAACAGGGGGTCAAGAACTTGCCTTTAATATGAGTCTCTGACAGTCCTCTTGTGCATGGATGACAACCGTCACGCACCATCGACCATTGCTGGTTTGGGTAGACGGCATGAGGATTTAGGGATGATTGGAAAGCTGAGTGCAGAATGCTTCTAGGTTCTCTGCCCCCCAATTTTTTGTAGTTGTCCAACTCATACCCAATTTTTAGCATTTTTGTAAAAAAAAAAAATTTTACAGATGTCCCTTAGTCATTCAACTTAGTTTTCCTATTTCATTGACTCATCTAATTTTTAATGAGATGTAGTTACGTCACAGCATGCCTGGCATAAGCTTTGGGCCCCGGTTCACCTGCAGGAGCAGAGATATGCAGACATGCCAGAGACCGTGCAGCGCGGCGAGAGCCCTCCACCCCCAGACAGACAAGCGTGTCCGCGAGTCCCATGAAGGGTTAAGTGGGGTGGGTTAATATCACTTCTGCTTTAATAAAAATATAGGGAGCACAGGGATTAAAGGAGCTAAAGTAAGTGCCTGGCACAGTGTCCGGCAAACAGTGCTCACTAAGTTATGGCTATTGTTTCTCTTATTAGTCTAAACTCTAATAGTGATAAGATTAGTAACAATGGCAGTCCTCAAGAACGAACCGCAGAAAAGCAGTGCTTATAAGCAAAAACAGTGGAAGAGCTAGAAGATGTCAGGAAGGAGCCAGGCTCACAATGTAATTCAGCGCTGGTTTCTGTACTAAGCTTAGAGCCAGAGGAAAGGGCTCCCGTAGAAATGTTTTTCCTCTCTCTCCGCAGACAGATTCACTCTGTCTTTAGTGAACTTATTTCCGTTGTTCTCCTGGCCTTACTGGTGAAGAGCTGGTCTCTGGATTCAGGCCAACCTGGATTCAAGTGTGACACTAGGGAGGTTACTTAAATCTCCTGTCTCAGTGTGACCATCTATAAAATGGGAATGCTAGGTGCTTCCTCGATTTATGTAAAGCATGATCATATCAGCATATATATGCACTTTCATTGCAGATGTGTGAACTCCTCAGCTACCTCTGTGACTGTGAGCTGCAGCACCGAGTGGAGGCCATTGTGGCATTTGGCGACCTTTATGTCTCCAAGCTCCAGGCGAATCAGAAGTTCCGCTACAATGAGCTCATGCAGGCCCTGAACATGTCTGCGGCCCTGACTGCACGGAAGACCAAGGAGTTCCGCTCACCCCCGCAGGAGCAGGTGAAAACCCTTTTCTGAGCCTCCATCCCATTCCTGAGGAAGAATTTGACCCCTATGGGAACAGGGCACTTGGAACCTTTCTGTGCCTGGCAGCCAGGGGGCTGTGGGAACAAAAAGGCGCAGCACCATCAGGAGATAGCTGTGTCCCCTGACACCTGTGTCCTCATCACTCAGTCAAAGACCAGGTCACTGCCACCATCCAACTTGCACCCCAGCAAGGATCCACCACTTTAAAATTCTCTGTCAGATCTTTCCAGGGATCACTGCTGTCTCGCAGAGATCAACAGAATAGGGTCAACGTTTCCCCACTGAGGAGAGTGGGTGCACTACCCTCATGGGCACAGCTCACGATCCTGGCTCCTGAAGAGGCCCTTCCTTTCCCCATTCTGCCTCCTTACTCTCTCCTGCATCCCAGGGTCGGCCATCAATTCCTCCTCGAGCCTTGTCATTTCAGAATCATTTCAGAAGACTGTAACTCAAGAAATTCTTTCCTAATGTTTTAGACCAGGGATTCTTGAGCAGACATCAGAATCACCAAGGACGTAATAAAACACAGGTGGCTGGTCCCACCTCTAGGGTTTCTGGTTCGGTAGCGCTAGTGTGAGGCCCAAGAATTTGAATGTTTAGCAAGTTTCCAGGTAATGCTAATGCTGCGGATCTGGAAATGAAAAGAAAGAGGAGACTCTCACTACTGCCAAACTCAGCCATCCCATTTGCCACCCCTCCCAGGGTATTCGTTTCTAGAAGGAATCTACCGATTCCAAAATGGGGGTGGAGTGAATGGAAGCTACACAGACCGTCTCCCAGGACCAAACTGGAATTACAACTAAAATAAAAACAAATCGTCGGGGGAAAAGCAACAGAAAAGCAGTTTGCAAGGACCATATAACCAGGGTTACTGACTCGATACTGGTAGGATTGCGGAGGCGCTAGAGGGGGGCTGGGAGCCCATGGACAGCAGCAGTCTTAGCTGTGAGCAGTGCCCTTGGGGTTACATTCCCAAATGGCTCCAAGCCCAGAGCCAGGACAGACACAGAGGGAGGGTAGACTGGACTGGAACTGTGTGGGGACACTCGGGATTTGGAGGGCGCTCAGAGCTTTTGCTGAGTTGCAGCCACGCAGGACAGTGCCATCTTACTCCTACCCAGGGGACTGGGGAGAGGCGGCAGCCCCTCCCTCGGAGATTCAACCCCACACAGGTGGGCCATTGAAATTCAAATTCCACTCACTAACAACCAACATCTGCCCCACCCTTGGGAAATCCCTTTACCCTGAACACCTGAAGAAGTTTTTCATTCAACTGAGAACCCAAGGCTCTTTAAGTAAGTGCAACTGATAGTCTCCAGGCAAAAAGCTAGAGGATAGCTGGACCATTCCTGGGCTGATAACTGTACCATTCCTGGGCTACTAACTCTAACCAGGAAAGTAAGACTTGACAGTAGTGTTTAACATGGGTCTTCCCTCGCTCATCCAAACCCAGGAGAGGGAGCCACAGACAGCAGAACACCAACACCCACAGGGAAAATTTGGCAGGCTCCAAAGCCCACTGTGATAGCCAAAATGGTAAAACACAGAAACAAAAGCCAAATGAAAGGACAAGAGACCTCTACTGAAGATGAGATAAATGTGGAGAAGTTAAGCAAGTTAACAGAGCTAGAATTCAGAACCATGATCTTGAGGAAGCTCAACAACATGAGTACGGACATAGAGCTGTTGAAATCAACCAATTTGAAATTAAAAAACACCAAGAAGAAATCAAGAATGACATATCAGAAATAAAGAACACATTGGAAGGTCTAAACACAGAGTAGAGGAAGCTGAGGAATGGATCAGTGAATTAGAAGACAGGGTAGAAAAAATCAACCAATCAGAAAACAAAAAGGAAAACATAATTAAAAAAACAGGAAGACAGCCTAATGAACTGTGGGACAACTGAAAACATAATGATATTCACATCATAGGAGTCCCAGAGGATGAAGAAAATGAACAAGGGTTAGAGAATATATTTGAAGAAATAGTGACAGAAAACTTCCCTTATTTGGTGAAGGAAGAAGGCATTCCAGTTCAAGAAACACAGAGAGCCCCAAGTAAGAAGAACCCAAACAGGCCCACACCAGGACACACAGTAATTAAAATGCAAAAAAAATTAAAGACAAAGAGAGAATCCTAAAGGCAGCAAGAGATAAGCAACAGGTTACCTACAAAGGAACCCCCATAAGACTATCAGCTGACTTCTCACAAGAAACACTACAGGCCAGAAGGGAATGGCATGAAGTAATCAAGGTCATGAATACCAAGGATCTGAATCTAAGACTACTCTACCCAGCAAGGCTATCATTCGAAATAGAAGGTCAAATAAAAAGCTTCCCAGACAAAAAAAAAAAAAAGGCTAAGGGAATACATTAGCACCAAACCAGCAATGGAAGAAATGTTAAAAGGACTGCTGTACTTAGTAGAAGAAATAGGAACAAAAATATAACAACACTAAACAAAAAATGGCAATAAATAATTACCTATCAATAATCACCTTAAATGTAAATGGATTGAATGCTCTGATAAAAAGATACAGAGCAGCTGATTGGGTAAGAAAGCATGACTCAGATAAATGTTATTTACAAGAGACTCACCTCACAACAAAAGACTCACATAGGTTGAAAGTGAAGTGATGGAAAAAAATCTTCCAAGCAAACGGAAAGGAACAAAAAGCTGCAGTAGCAATACTCGTATCTGATCAAATAAATTTCAAAATGAAGGCCATAACTAGAGACAAAGAAGACCACTACATAATATTGAAAGACTCTATCCAACAGGAAGATATAACCTTGATAAACATATACGCACCCAATATGGGAGCACCAAAATATATTAAAAATCTTCTGGAGGACTTCAAAGGAGAAATCGATAGGAATACAATCATAGCTGGGGACTTCAACAACCTGCTGACATCACTGGATAGATTCTCTAGACAAAAAATTAGCAAGTAAACAGAGACTCTAAATGAAGCACTAGACCAAATGGATTTAATAGATATCTACAGAGAATTACACCCCAACACTACAGAATTCACATTCTTCTCAAGTGCACATGGGACATTCTCAAAGATAGACCACATGTTAGGACACAAACTAAATCTCTACAAGTTCAAGAAGATTGAAATCATATCAAGCATCTTCTCAGATCACCATTGCATGAAACTAGAAATCAATTGCAACAAGAACATGCAAAGACATTTGAACACATGGAGGCTAAATAGCATGTTATTAAACAATGAATGGGTTACCGAGGAGATAAGAAAGAAATTAAAAACTTCCTGGAAACCAATGAAAATGAAGACACAACAAACAACACAAAATCTATGGGATGTAGCGAAAGCAGTTCTGAGAGGGAAGTTCATAGCACTACAGGCCTACCTCAAGAAACAAGAAAAATCTCTAATACACTATCTAACCTCACAACTTCAACATCTAGAAAGCAAACAAAAAGAAAACCCCAGAGCAAGTAGAAGGAAGGAAATAGTAAAGATCAGAGCAGAAATAAATGACATAGAGACAAAAAAAAAAAAAAAAACAATTCAAAGGATCAATGAAACAAAGAGCTGGTTTTTCAAAAAGATAAACAAGATAGTTGGACCCTTAGCTAGACTCACCAAGAAACAAAGAGAGAGAACCCAAATACACAAAATCAGAAATGAAAGAAGAGAAGTAACAACTGACACCACAAAAATCCAAAATATTGTTAACAACTACTATGAACAATTATATGGCAACAAATTCGACAATCTAAGCAAAATGGACAAATTTCTAGAAACACATAGTCTCCCAAAACTAAACCGGGAAGAGATAGAAAAACTTGAACACACCAATAACAACTAAGGAAGTTTAAGAGGTAATCAAGACTCTCCCAGCAAACAAAAGCCCAGGCCTGGACGGCTTTATGGGGGAGTTTTACCTAACATTCAAAAAAGAACTAAAACCCATTCTCCTCAAACTATTTCAAAAAATTCAAGAGGAAGGAAGACTTCTAAGCTCATTTTATGAGGCCAGAATAATTCTAATTCCAAAACCAGAAACAGACACTACAAAGAAAGAAAACTACAGGCCAATATCCTTGATGAAAATAGATGCCAAAATCCTGAACAAAATACTAGCAAACTGGATCCAGCAATACATCAAAAAAAGTATTCATCGTGACCAAGTGGGATTAATCCCAGGGATGCAAGACTGGTACAATATTCGCAAGTCAATAAATGTGATACACCACATAAAGAAAATGAAGAATAAAAATTACATGATCATATCATTAGATGCTGAAAAAGCATTCAACAAAATCCAGCATCCATTTCTGATAAAAACGCTCGGCAATGTGAGACTAGAGGGATCATACCTTGACATTATAAAGGCCATATATGAAAACCCTACAGCCAACATCATACTCAATGGGCAGAAACTAAAAGCATTTACCTTAAGAACAGGAACAAGACAAGGATGCCCACTTTCGCCACTCTTATTTAACATAGTACTGGAAGTCTTAGCCACAGCAATCAGACAGGAAGAAAAAATAAAAGGGATCCAAATTGGAAAGGAGAAAGTGAAACTGTCATTATTTGCAGATGACATGATATTATACATAGACAACCCTAAAGACTCCATCAAAAATCTACTAGACTTAATGAATTTGGCAAAGTAGCAGGGTACAAAATTAACGTCAAGAAATCGACGGCGCCCTGGCCAGTTTGGCTCAGCGGTTAGAGCGTCCGCCTGCGGTCCGGAGAGACCCGGGTTCGGTTCCCGCTAAGGGCATGTACCTCGGTTGCAGTTTGTCCCTGGCCCTGGTCATGCAGGTGGAGACCACTCGATGTGTCCCTTTCACATCGATGTTTCCGTCTCTCTCTCTCCCTCTCTCTCCCTCCCACTCTGTCTGTACAAAAAATGGAAAAATGTCCTCGAATGAGGATTAAAAAAAAAAAAGAAATCGATGGCATTCTTATAGACCAAAGATGAACTCACAGAAAGAGAAACTGAAAAAACAATCCCATTTACCATCGCGGCAAAAAAAATTAAGATAGCTAGGAATAAACTTAACCAAAGAAGTAAAGGACCTATTTGCAGAAAACTACAGGACATTGAAAAAAGAAATACAGGAAGATATAAAAAAAAGTGGAAGTGCATCCCTTGTTCATGCATTGGAAGAATTAACATCATTAAAATGTCCATATTACCCAAAGCAATCTATAGATTCAATGCAATCCCCATCAAAATACCAACGACACATTTCACAGAACTAGAACAAATACTTCCAAAGTTCATATGGAACCAAAAAAGACCCCAAATAGCCACAGCAATCTTGAAAAGGAAGGACAAAGTAGGTGGGATTACAATACTGGGTATCAGGTTATACTACAAAGCTACTGTAATCAAAACAGCCTGGTACTGGCACAAGAACAGGCACATCCATCAGTGGAACAGAACAGAGAACCCAGAAATGGACCCAAGAAATTATGCTCAATTAATATTTGACAGAGGTGTCAAAAGCATACAGTGGAGTCAAGACAGCGTCTTTAATAAATGGTGTTGGGAAAATTGGACAGTTACATGCAAAAAAAATGAAGCTAGACCACCAACTTACACCATACACAAGAATAAACTCAAAATGGATAAAAGACTTAAATGTAACTCCTGATTCCATAAAAATCCTAGAAGAAAGTGCAGGCAACAAAATTTCAGACATCATATGCAGCAGAATTTTCACTCATACATCCCCTAATGCAACAGAAACAAAGGAGAAAATGAACACATGGAACTACATCAAACTCAAAAGCTTCTGCACAGCGAAAGATACAATCATCAAAATGGAAAGGCTACCCACTGTATGGGAGAGCATAATTGCCAATGATGTATCAGATAAGGGGTTAATTTCCAATATATATAGAACGCTCATACAACTCAACAAAAGGAAAACAAAGAACCCAATCAAAAAATGGGCAGAGGACCTAAATAGACACCTTTCCATACAGGACATACAAATGGCCATGAGACATATGAAGAAATGCTCAAAATCACTAATCATCAGAGAGATGCAAATTAAAACAACAATGAAGTATCACCTCACACCTGTCAGAATGGTAGCCATCAACAAATCATCAAAAAGTGTTGGCGAGGGTGTCGAGAAAAGGGGACTCTAATACACTGCTGGTGGGAATGCAGACTGGTGCAGCCACTGTGGAAAACAATATGGTGTTACCTCAAAAAATTAAAAATTGAACTGCCATTTGACCCAGTGATCCCACTTCTAGGAATATACCCTAAGAAGTATGAAACACCAATCAGGAAGAATATATGTACCCCCATGTTCATAGCAGTAGTATTTACAATAGCTAAGTTCTGGAACCAGCCCAAATGTCCATCAGTAGATGAATGGATAAAAAAGCAGTGGTACATATACACAATGGAGTACTATGCAGCGGTAAAAAAGAAAGATCTCTTATCCTTTGAGACGATATGGAGAGACCTGAAAAGTAATATTCTAAGTGAAACAAACCAAGCAGAAAAAGACAAATACCATATGATCTCACTTATTTGCAGAATATAATGAACATAACAGTCTGAGGAATAAGGTAGACCCACAGACGTGGAAGTAGGTTACAGACTGACAACCCTTGGAACGGGGTGGTGGGGGGAGGGAGGAGATAAACCACAGAACTTATATGCATGTACGCATAACCAATGGACATGGACAACAAAGTCGGGGACAGGGTGGGGGTGATGGAGAGGAGGGTGTCAATGGGGTAAAAAAGGAGAAACATCTGTAACAAATAAAAAATAAAATAGAAGGCATCTACCCATGAAGCTCTCCAAATAAGAATTCAATATCAGCAAAGTAGATGGGAGGTTGAGATCCATTTTAGGGGAGAGCAATGCAGAGTCACTTGGGAAATAGGATGTATAAGAATTCAAATTTTAAAACAGTTGTATGATTATCTCATCCTTCTGTAACCTTTGAGGAGAAAATAGAATTTTCAGCCTATATCCATACAGTATTCAGAGAGATTAAAAAAACCTTGCTTGGGGGGAATGTAACTAAATACAAGAGTAAGTAAAACTCAGATGAGTCCAATGATTGTGGGCAAATTAGCCAAACATTCAGCAAGCCTTTCACTTTGAAAGGGGCTTCATTGAAGGGTATGACCTTCAGCAGAAAATTTGGCTCAATTGCCTTTTGGTTTGACTCCCTGCATGCTGGTGGGTCACTGCTTCCTAAGTGGTCCATGGAAGGAAAGATCTGTCAATAAAGAAATTAATTTTCTAATTCTGAAACCAGATCTTCAGACCGTATTAATAGACAGCCTATCAATATATGTTGTTGATATAATTACCATAAGTTCACGTCACGTAACAACCATAGAAATTACTTTTCCAACCTGTTTTATTAATATGATTTTGTGACAAATGATACTGCTACCTACTTCCACAAAATTGTTTGCAGCGGAAGTTTTGACTAAGGATCTTTCTCACAATATTATACAAGGTTCCTGATTTCATAAAGGAGATTATACACATATTTTTAACCTAGAAATCTAAACAGAAGAAGAAAATAGCCTTTTGCCTGTTGTTGGGGACATGATTGCCTCTAGGTACTGCTCCAGTCCCTGCAGATGTCCACTGGCCTGGAGTCACGGGTCTATGGGGCAAACCCGACATCCAGGGATCTGAGCTTTGTTGTCACCAACTTCTCATTAACCTCTGATAGTACTTTTTTAAGTTGACCGCTCACGAGTTAACACATCAAGAAGTTTCTCGGTTTGTTGATATTGATGGAGTGATTACTGGTCAACAGACCCTTTGGTTGAAGCTCCCATATTTCCTAAAACTATGAGCAGAATGAGGTGCGAGCAAATTCTTGCATTTTTCCATCTTAGTGATAATTCACAAAATGTATCTAATGAAGACAGACTGTATAAAATGAGGCCTCTTTTGGATTACTTTCTTCCAAAATTTCAGTCTTTGTGTGTACCTAAGCAGGAGTTATCCTTAGGTGAAAGCGCAGCGAAACCAGACACATTTGCAAAACATGTTGCGTACCATTGCACGTAGGTGATCGCTACGCAGTATACCGCACCAAAAAAACTACTAAAATATATGATATGTATAAAATATAATATGTAGCAGATATGTGCAAAGTTTCATTTAAATTCATTATGTATAAATAAAGTATACTGAAGTTTATTTAGATTGTTTCACTTTCATACTCAAGTACAAAAAAGTAGCGGGTGACATGAGATAACTTCTGCATAAAATTGCCGGCCAACAATGTGTTAAGGCGAGCAGCAGAGCAAGGACCTGACTTTGTCACCAACATAAATTGCATATTTTTACATCATATGACAGTGGTTTTTGTACCTTGAAATATCACTTACATTCATCCCATGTTTCCAGATCACAGTGGATGTATGACCTGCCACCAGCTCCTTTTGTCGAATGAGTTAATAAACAAGTACATATGTTGTTATATCATAAATTTGTTTTTCATGCTCTTGATGACTAGGTTTCAGTATAATTGTTTCTCTTTAAATCCTTAACATTTTGGTCCATGCATTTAAAATACTAATCTGAGAAGGCAACCGTGGGTTTCACTAGGCTGTCAGTGGCCCATGGCACATAAACAGTGAAGGATCCCTGAGATGAAACTGTAATGAAAAAGATAATAGGCTGACTGCAAAACATAAAACCTACATGTCAAAAAAAAAAAAAAAAAATCACATAAACAAAATTAAAAGCTCACTAAAACCTGGAAAATATATCTGGAATATTTGTTATGAGAGTTAATAGGCTAGAGATGTGCAAAGTACTTGTCGATTAATTTTTAAAACTATAATTGCCCTACAGGAAAATGGAAGGAGAGCATGAATGGGATATTTGTAAAATAAGAAATAAAAATGGTCCTTATGTGTGGAAAAACAAAGTCCAACCTCACCAATTAAATGCAAATTAAAGCAACGGGGAGAGGACATTTTTCACCCATTAGATTGGAAAATATTTGAATGTGTTAACTCTCATTACTGTATTGGAGATGGAAAAGAAAGCACACTCTTGTATGTTTGATAATAATACAAATTGTGAGCTTCCTGAAGGGCAGTATGTCAATTCATATCAAAAATTATTAAAAAGTGCAAATATTTCTATCTCATCATTTTACTTTTAGGAGTTTATCCTAAGAAAATGGTCAGAGATATGAACAAAAATTATGTAAAGGGAAATTAAAACCAGCTTTATTTATAAGGATAAAAAATGAAAATAAATATATCATACCAGGTCATTAATTTTCCATAAATTGCTATTTATCCACATGATGAAAATGCAGTGCACCTATTAAAAATTAGGATAAGGAAGTAAGAAAATGCTCAAGATAAATTGTTAAGCAGAAAAAAAGGAGTTTCAAACCGTTTCAAGTAACCTCTCAATCTGCATGTACAAAGATTGGAAGATATTAACTAAAATACTAACTGGTTATCGTTGGGTGGTAACATCTCAGTAAATTTTCTTTTTGGGGTATTATCCAAATTTTGTGCAATTAATAGACTACTTTTATAATCGGGGGGCGAAAAAGTGCAAGCTACTTTTAAATGTTGACCGTTTTCACCCACCAAAAAAATGAGTTGAATAGAATCTGCGAAGAATGTTAGGTGTCTAAGGCAGGAGCTGAGTTCTTTGGACCACCGTGAGAACCAACTAGCCATTCTTCTTTCTCCCTCAAAGATCAACATGCTGCTTAACTTTCAACTGGGAGAGAACTGCCCCTGCCCAGACGAGATCCGGGAGGAGCTGTATGACTTCCATGACGACCTGCTCACGCACTGTGGTGAGCTGCCCGGGGAGCTCTGTCTGTCCCTGGTTCCTTCACTGAAAGCTGGGGGGGGGGGGGGGGGGGGAGGTGGGAAATGTTTTTCTATTTAAAATGACCATACTCATTGTTCAAGAAATGGTTCTATTCAAACTACTTGGGTCCGAAAAGATAAAGGAGATATTCCTGGCATAATTCATGACTGAAATTTTTTCTACCCAGAAGAGACTTTGCTGAACTATGAGAAGTGACTGCTTCTCGGAAGAAGGAAAGAAAAATAATTGATCCTTGCGTAGGCCTCACCCAACTCACTTCAAGTTAGATAGTTGAATTGGGACTCTGCTCACAGCTGAGCCGAGATTCGGATCCCCTTTGCTCTGTAGCTTTTGCAGTGATATACTGTTGCAACGTCTGCGTTTAAGGATTCTAAGCCAGCGATTCCTGCCTTTCATACATGTCTGCTAGTTTTAAATGGCTCTTAGCATTTGTGCTGCTTATGTATCAGTGAATTATATAATATACTGAATAAGAGATGGTCTTTTCCTTCGAAATAACTCAATGTTAACTCTTTTTAGAGACGTTAGTGTGCTTTGGGGGTATAGGTTAGAAGAGTCGAGTCTTGGGATTGAATTTACTTGATGTTCTTATACACAAGAAATCATCTTTAAAAAAAAAAAAAACTTGAGCAAAGACGTATAGGTAAATATTTAAAGTCCCCAAAGGGTGGGAAGCAGAATTCTTGTGCTCTTTCAATCACATGATGGTTTCATATAGTATTCAGGATATTCACTCTCTTCCGTGACTTGCTAGGGGTTCCCCTGGAGGAAGAGGAAGAGGAGGAGGAGGATACCTCTTGGACTGGCAAACTCCTCGCCTTGTTGCAGAAAATCAAAGGCCTTCCCAAGCCAGAAAAGTATCAGCTGACCGTGGAAGACGAGAAATGCCCTAGTAAGTGACAGCGCCTTTCAATCACCATACCACCAACAGAGTGCTCTTCTGAGACCTAATTAAGGGAATTAACTTTCTAACGAATAGCTAATCTAGAGATGGCCAGTTTAGCTTCAAAGGAAGCATCTGTTATAGTCGGTGGTAGTTATTGTTTACTGGGGACTATGCTTTTCTTCTGATTTAAGGAATTTACTTTCAGACTCTTTTGAAACCTAAGGGTCTATTGCGTGGTGGGTCTGCTCTTGCTGTCTCTCTAGATGGAAATGCCCAGAAACATGTCTCGGTTCTTTGTTCTCTGTTTCCACAATCTTCCTCTTCTAACCGTTGTTGTTTCCATGACTTCTGCTTGTGGTTCTTCAGCATTGAAAGTTGCCTCAGTGAGGAAACAAGATAATAATAAAAGGGGAGTAAAAGAAATAGGATGTAAGGTTTTAGGGAGGTTGTTTTGGGGTGTTTGCTGGGGAGAAGGGGGCTACAGTTTTCATAATGTGACATCCTAAAGGACTTTGACCTTCTATTCTCACAATGCCAAACCTGGTCCAAATTCATTTCTGTAATCCTGATGGTATAGGTAAATTCTACCATGTGACCGGTGTTGAAACAAGATCATAATTTGTTCTACAAGACAGTTTACTGTCCATAAACCACTAATATTTCAAAAAGAACATTACATATTATATATAATCAGTCTGCCCTTCAGTGTCAGGTTCTGCAACTATGTTTCTCTGATGAAGAAGGAATTTCCCAGGTTTAAAATAGCTGCCTTTTATCTTGTTCCCTGTTCTTATGCATCTTAGAATATGCTTTCCAATCATAGAGGAGAGCAATAGACTGTCCAGATATGATTGATTTGTCTGAAAACACTAACTTTGAGGCTCATACATCTTATTGCCCTTTATATTGACCTTCCATCTTTGTCATAACATCTGTGAAAGGAAAGACTCCTCACCATTTATCAGCAGAAGTGTTGAAGCCTCCGGAAAAGTGTATGGGGGGTACTTGGCAACAGTTGCCCTGGCAACCCTTGATCGGTCCCATCTGTCACCACGGAAAGGGTGGGGTGGGTATTTGGTGAGGATGTGCCAGCAGGATTCTAAAGGCACAAAAAGGTGAGTTTAGACTTCCTTTGTGGTTCCTGCCAAAGCAGAACTAAACATGGATTGAGCTGACCCGTCTTACCTGCTGAGAGTCTACTCTGAAAGTAGATGTTTCTTTCTAGTAGAATGTGTCACAACGAGGTTCCCTCCAAGGCGACCACTTCATGTTAGAGCAATGGAGCCAGTCATGAAATCACCTGGCTCTGTGGAGTCTCTCTAACTCTAAGAATGGTGCTCAGGGTCCAAGGACTGTCATCTTTAGTGCTGTACCTCGGGCCTCAGGCAGCAATGCTCTGTCTGTTCTGGTGGCCACCCCAGTCTGAGACTCCATGTCTTCACCCCAGTCTTCTTCCCTTCCACACACAGAATTATGACAGGTACAGCTTTGTGCCATCGTCTATCCTGGAGCCCCAAAAATAGACACAGAAGGTGCTCAGGCATGTCTAGTAGTTAGCATCTGTGTTCCCTGCCATAAATTCCAGGTCCATGAAGCCCCTCCCTCAGCGCTGGCATTTTAAGAGAAAATCTCACTGCCAAATTGTTTAACATGATCAAATGGAGACATGTTTCTGCATATGTAGCTAGTGGCAATAAAGGGGTCAAAATCCTTTAAAATAGTAGTAATTTTGTCCGTGTTTTTGTGTATCTGATATCTCGTAGCCTTGCATTCCATAAAATATGAAAAGTATCGATAATGAGAATAATTCAATTCATACTAGCACGAACTGACAATTTATCAAATACTTCACATAGCCCTCAATATCTTCCGGTTCTGCATGGTTACAGTGTTGCTGACGTGTACTAAGATGGTTGTGTCTGTACTGAACATGCAGACTTTTTTTCTTTTCATTATTCCCTAAACAATGCAGTCTAACAACTATTCTTACAGCACTTACATTGTATTAGGTGTTATAAGCAATCCTAGAGATGACGTAAAGTATACGGAGGATGTGCACTGGCTATTTGCAAATACCATGCCATTTTATACGAGGGGCTTGAGCATCCCCGAGTTTGGTATTGGCTGGGGGTCCTGGAACCAGTCTTTTGAAGACACCAAGGAATGCCTATTAGTTTACTACTGTAACTTGTTGTTGTTGTTTACTCTGTCTTTGTTTGGTTGATGCAACTAGGACTCAGAAGAAGTAAGGGATACTGTTATTTACTCTTTCCGCCCTTACCTGGTTCCAGAAAAATGTCACCAGGTCAAAGTAACCGAGAGGAGTAAAGCTGTGACTTGACTCCAGTCTTCTGACTCTGATCTCAGCCTCTCTCTGTCACCTCATGCAACTCGCCGAAGAATTTTTTGGTGTACATATCAGGAGCCCCCGACACGGGTATTACAAACAGCATGGCTTTTAAACTATCGCTTTTTTATCTTACTGCATCTGTGAGGTGACTCAGTACCTGACTCACTATTATATGTAGGAAATCTGAATCCAACAGAAGTCAAACCTTTAACATCACAAAATCAACCAGCCCAGCCGGTGTGGCTCAGTGGTTGAGCATTGACCCATGCACCAAGAGGTTGCCGGTTCCATTCCCAATCAGGACACATGCCCAGGTTGTGGGCCCGATCCCCAGTGGGGGACATGCAGGAGGTAGCCAGTCTACGTTCTCTCTCATCCATGATTCTGTCTCTCTCTCTCCCTCTCCCTTCCTTTGTCTCTAAAAATCAATAGAGGGAAAAAAAATGTTTTTAAAAAAGTCAACCAAACAAAAATCTGGACTCAGAATTGTCTGGATATGTAGTACAATTTCTCCTTTATGAGAATTTGGTGTTGGCCAGATAACCTGCAGGGAAACCTCAACATTTCTAGGAAACAGGAAGCAATGGTGTCCCCAAAACCCATGAGAATCCTGCCGGCTGGCTCAGTGCTACTCACGGATTCGCCTAAACTAACTCCAAGTCATATTGAAGATGTAAGCTGCTACAATCTTATCAAAAGACCACATGATAATGAACAGAGAAAATTTAATAGTTACAGCCCACCACACTGGGCTACACTTTGTTTTCATATCCCCATCGAGCAAATCCCCTAGAAAACCCTTTGCCTGTTATTTGCAGGCCTGTGTTTCCCACACAGTACACTTGAAGTGGGGTCCCCCTGAATATAACTACGCATCCACTGCGTTATTCCCCCAGAAGTGTGGTCTCTCACATTACCCCGCACAGAGTCGGTGCTTGATAGACGTCAGGTTTTTTTCTCCCCTGACAGCCGGTCTGGGTTAGGCCAGATCTGGGTCAGACTCCTGCCCACCAGAACTGCAAGACGGCAAAGTTGTGTTGCTTGGGAACTAAGTTTGTGGCAATTTGTCACAGCAACAATAAAAAACCAATACAGGTGGCAACAGCAAGAGGTGAAGTCTAGGTGTCAGACACCTTATAAAGGTAGAGCTGGCCTATCACCTTATAAAGGTAGAGCTGGCCTATCGTGGCAACCAGTTAGAAATGTGAGGAAGAGGAGGGTGTTACAGTGGGTGTTATGGCTCCCTATGAGACCGGCCATTGAGTTAAGAGGCATAGAGGGTCCCTCCATGTCATCTCAAAGGATAAGAGATCTCTCTTTCAACTGCATGGTGTTCCATTGTGTATATGTACCACGGCTTTTTTATTCGCTCATCTATTGATGGACACTTGGGCTGTATTATTCTAAATGAAATAAGCCAATCAGAGAAAGACAAATACCACACTTATTTATGGAATGTAATGAACAAAATAAGCTGATGAACTAAACAGACCCAGAGACATAGAAAGGAGTATGGTTCAAACTGACACACCTCAGAGGAAGGAGACGGGGGTGGAGGGGATGGATGATATAAACCAAAGAACTTATATGCATGTATGCGTAACCAATGGACATAGACAACAGTGCTGGGGGGGAGGGGTCAGGATGGGGAGGAGGGTGTCTAGGGGGAAAAAGGAGAAACATCTGTAACAAAAATAAGTTAATAAAAATTGAAAAATAAAAAAATAAAAAGGAGACATAGAGGGGAGAAGCAGAGCCTTACTTTTATTTAGCTCCTTAGAAGTCGCAAGAATTTTCCCACCCTTTCACTCGCCCTGCGTGGCAGACAAAATAAGCCTCATGAGTCCCAGCCTGGAGACGAGGAAATGGGGAATCCGGGGCATGAAGCTACTCACAGATGGCAGAGCAGAGATGAGAACTCATGCTGATGGCCCGCTGGCTCCAGTCCAGCGCTTCTCAGCGGTGGAGGCGTGCAGGTGTTCTGCACCATTGAAGCTGTCACTGTCAGGCCTGCCTCGGGTAGCCTGTGCTTCAGTGATGGAGGAGAGAGCCTGGTTGTCAGGGGAGAGGAAGCCGAACGTTAACTGAGCACTGCTTTGTCCCAGGTACAGATGCTTCACATTCCCTCATTGATTTTATCCTCACAGCAAACAACCAGATACAGTGACAGCCAGGTTCCTGGTTGGTTGGTTGGTTGGTTGGTTGCTTGGATGGTTGGTTGGTTGGTTGCTTGGTTGCTTGGTTGGTTGCTTGGTTGGTTTAATCCTCATCCAAAGATATGCTTCTATTGCTTTCTAGAAAGAGAGGAAAGGAGGGAGGAGGAAGAGAGAGAGCAACATTGATGTGAGAAAGAAACATCATTTGGTTGCCTCCTGTACACATCTTGTCCGGGGATCAAACCCACAACCTAGGCATGTGCTCTGACCAGGAATATAACCCACAGTCTTTTCGTGTATGGGACGATGCTCCAACCAACTGAACTGTCCAGCCAGGGCAACCAGGCTCCTGTTTTGCACACCAGGCAACTAAACTTGAGAGAAGAAAAATAATTTGGACCAGGTTCGTGCAGTGAGTAGGAAAGAAGCCAAGCCTGGACTCCTCCACATGCAGGCCCTGCTCTTTCAGAATACTGTGCAGGGGTCTGGGGCTGCAGGGGTGGGGACAGAGACTGGGAAGCATAGAAACTGAGGATGTGTGGTCCATAGCTTGCTGCATAATTGGTTTATTCTCCATACTAAGTAGACATAGACTAAAATAAAAGCAGTTTAATTATTTCCCCAGCAAAGTGAAGACAGAGACCTCTGAGGACCTCTGAAGACAGAGACAGTCCCCTGAGGCCTTTGCTGTGCCATCTCTGCTCCATGTTCGTTTCAGAGACACCCCTCCCTAGTGCATCGGTGACATCATCTGCTCCTTTCTGCATTGTCACCATTGTCATTTAATTGCCAGAACATTTTTGAGAACGTGATTATGGGGCTGGTTGACTGATTTCAAAAACAACAGGCTAATTATCTCCATACGATGGGTGAGACCCCAGGGGACCACGGAGGTGGACTGGCAGAGTTGGCATTTTCACGGGGGTTCTGCAGGGCTGCCGCCACCAGGTAGGGGTGTCCGGGCGCTGGAGAAACGGTCCGTCTGCTTCCACACTTGCCCCAGGTGGGGAGGCTCTGGCCAAAGTGGAACACCACTGAGGGAAGACAATTCAGAAATAGAGTTAGCAGAAATATCCAGCTGCCAGGCAACTGTCCACACACAGCCGGCCGAGAGCCAAGGTCAAGGGCGACCAGGCTGACTGGGCGACTTGGGGCTTCGTCCTAGTGCTCCCTCCCCAGCCCTGCCCCCGCTGCCTCCGCACACCGCCTATTTGCAGGAACCTTGGTTTGTGCATTAAGTTGAAGTTTTCCTTTGCCTAACTAAAAACCTCAAGTTTAGCCCTGGCCAGTGTGGCTCAGCAGTTAGAGCGTCAGCCCACAGACCAAAGAGTTGCGGGTGGATTCCAGACAAGGGCACGTGCTTCAGTTGCAGTTTGGTCCCCGGGCCCTGGTTGGGGTCATGTGGGAGGCAGCCAATCAATGCGTCTCACATGGATGTTTCTCTCTCTCTCTCTCTCTCTCTCTCCCTCTCTCTCTCTCTCTCTCTGTTCCTCCCCCACAGTCTATCTGAAAATCAATATATCCTCTGGTGAGGATTTTTTTTAAAAAAGTAAAAAATAAAGTGAGGACTGGTGTAATAACGACCATCGTTGTTGAGGAAGTCCGTTCCTGCCGTGTCTTTTTCTCCTCCGTGGTGCTTGGGAGGGTGAGGCGGTGCCGCAGGCGCAGTGCGAGCACAGAGCCTGGCGGGGGACACTCTCGGAAGCGCCGGCTACCACCGCAGTAGGAACACAGTGTTGTAGCCAGCAGTTTGAACGTTCCCCTCCTTCCCCGGCCAATGAAGCCGGGAGGGAAGGAAACAAGTGCACACGTCCACAGGTCAGCATAGAGCCGGAGGAGTGAGAGCCGGTGCTTTCTCCGCTGTTGGGCTGCGTGCTGCAGAGCCTGGGTGGGCCCTGCGCCCTCCCACGCCCCCGGGGTCTGACAGCCAGGGCTGGTCATTGGCCTTGGGGACAGGCAGTAACCAAGCGGTGCTTTCTTGTCATCCAGGAACAATGCTCCGTGTTGACGGGGAAGGCCTTTCCTTTCAGGGGTTCAGAGACTTGTCACCTTGTTCTCAGGGTTTGCGACAGCAGCCTGTTCTAGTGCAGGGCGGGGAACTCCGGCCCACAGGCCGTATAAGTCCTGCAACATCAACACCAGCTAACATCACACACCTCACCAAATTAGCAGGCTAATTTTTAAGTTGATAATTTTGTATGGCCCAAGAATAATGTTATAGATATTCAAATGGCCTTTGGCAGAAAAAGGTTCCCCATCCCTATTCTAGTGGAATGAGGCAAAAGTGGTACCTACTCCACAGCCTGGGCCAGAGAGGCCCCGGAAAAGCACAGAGAAATTAACATGATGGGTCTTCCAAGTCCTCTTGGAGTCGATGGATTTAACTTCCTACCCTGACCTGTGCCAGTCAGTAGTAGGTATTGGGCCACTTTATAACACAGACCAGACTTTCAGCCCAGAGGAGGCTCTGGAGCACAGAGAGCATGAGACCCTCCCCAGTAAATCTTCCCAGCCAAGTCAGCAGACACGGTGCCATCTGACCTGAGGTAGGAAGGGTTCTTCCCCAGCCGTCGGTCAGGACAGTCACCAGAAAGGCCACCAAGTTGCCACAGCTTGTGTCCTCCACAGAAGTGGTTAGTGCTGTGTGGTGACACCTTGATAATGGCCATTTCCTCACCGTGGTCAGTAACTGCTGGAATTTTCAGATTTTTCTCAGTCTCAGGTTTTACCATGAGTGAAAGCAAGCTGGGTGATGTCAAGGTAAGGCCGGCTGGCATTAAAATGTGGTGGTAAAATTCGTGGTGCTCATCAGTTTAACCCAATGAAGCCTTAGGCGTTCACTAGCTATTTTAATAAGTTAGTACAACTCTTTCAAGAGCTCAGTGGGGCCCTGGCTGGTTTGGCTCAGCAGTAGAGTGTCAGCCCACAGACCAATGAGTCTCGGGTTTGATTCCAGTCAAGGGCATGTACCTCGGTTGCAGTTCATCCCTGGCCCTGGTTGGGGTCGTGCAGGAGGCAACCAGTCGATGTGTCCCTCTCTCACTGATGTTTCTCTCCTCTCCCTCTCTCTCCCTCCCTCCTCCTCTATCTGAAGATAAATAGAAAAAAATATCCTTGAGTGAGGATTGAAAAAAAAAGCTCAGTGGGTCAGAGAGACGTAGAATTCTGGAATAGTAAGCCACTGACTTCACAGAGGTGGGTAGACACAGAGAAGTCAAACAACTCACCAAGGTCACCGAGCCAGGGGACAGAGTGCCCAGCCCTCCTGTGACCGCGCCATCCCTGCGTTCCTTTTCTTCAAGGTGAATTTCATGCCGCCCACTTCATTTTATTGGCGAAGAAATGGAGGCTCTGGGAAAGGAAATAAACTGCCCAGCTCAGAGTCCGTTAGAAAAACAGCCAAAGCTTTATGATTTTCAGGATTTATTTCTGAATCTACTTCACAGCTTATTATAAGAGAGCACCTTGACAGCATAATATAAATTTAAAGCCTTACTAATTTTTCTGAATTTTATGAAGCTGTTGGAAGTAAGCAGCTCTGGGATGGTTTAGATGTTAGCAGCCAGACTTGAATCTGGCCTTGACCAATTGTGACGTTAGGCAAGGATCCTGTAAAATAATGCTCAGTGTAGTGTCCTAGGACTTAGAAACTTCTATACCTCTCAGCTTCTGAATCTACAAAGTACAGGTCATAAAAACTTTATCTGCACATGTATCATAGCAGATGGGTAGAGGAGCTGATAAGATCAAAGTGTACCGGAAGTTGGGAGCTGGAGCCGCACAGGTGGAGATAATCCCACGGCTCCCTCGCTCTCCACCTGTTCCAGCCTCGTCTTCAGGCTGGCGGCAAGGTGATGGCTACAGCTGTGGCCTCCCGTCCCATCCTGACGGTGTCCTAGGGAAAAGCAGTTCCTCCTGGTGTTCGTGAAGCAAGGATCACTGATTGGAGAATTTGGTCACAAGTCCATTCATGGGCCAATGAGTGAGACTGAAAAATAAAATGCTGACTTAAGCCAACAGAGCCCACCTTGGGAGTGGGGCTGCGTCGGCCGTCACTGAGGATCGTGGGCCCTGGGGTAGGAGGCACACATCTCTGCAGAACCTGGGTTCTGTTAAGAAGGAAGAAGGGGCAAAGCAAGGCTGGACGTGTGGTCGGGAATATTCATTATGCCGTGATGGTTATCACCGTTAGCATCTTCTGCGTACTCAGGGGTTCGTGTTGGAATGTCGGCACTGCTAGCCCTTGATGTTCAGAGGGAGAGAAGCAGCTACAAAGGGTCCAGGAAACTAGGGACCAGGCTGTCTGTGCCCTGCGTCCGTGATCTCATTGGCCACAGCAGTTCTGCCGTTGGCGCTTTCTACGTTTACTGCTGTCCTGGTTTGACAGAGGCTCTGGCCTGATGCAGGCAGACCTCAGCCACATCTGCTCTCTGCCACTTACTCCAGCTGCCTCAGCAAAGACTGAGAAGGGGTGCCTCTCAGGTCCCGGCGTCTGTGGGTGCTTTCGCAGCAGCTTGCTCACTGAGACCCTCCAGTGTGACCTGTAACTTTGGGGAAGGTGTCAGATATCCTCAACCCAGGACGTTCTGTCAGCTGGAGTGTATTAGTTTTCTACTGCTGCTGTAACAAATTACCACAAACTTAGTGGGTTTACAACAATACAAGTTTATGGTCACCCAGTGCTGCAGATCACAAGTCTGAAATGGGTTAGTAGCATAGCCTTCCTGCTGGAGGCTCTAGGAGAGAATCCATTTCTGGCCTTTCCCAGCGTCCAAGGGCCTCCTTTGTTCTTGGACCGGCAGCCCCTTCCGGCAATGGGAGCAGTCCCACCTCTGTTTCTGTCACGGCGTGTCCTTCCCCGACTCTGCCCTTCTGCCCCCCTGTGTAAGGCTCCTTGGATTATATTCGGCCCACCCAGATAATCCAGGACACTCTCCCCAACTGAAGATCCTCGACGTAATCACTCACATGGGGCACCTTCGGCTATGTAAGGTTTCCTGGTGTTCACTGGTTCCGAGAATTGGGAGGTGAACCTCTTTGGGGAGCCATTATACAGCCTACCATAGGGAGGAAGAAAGCAAAGGTGGAAATATACTTGTTCTTTTCACCTGAACACGATCTACCACCTGTTAAGGCCTCCAGAGCATTTACAGCATAGCACAAGCCGACCTTTTAGTCTCCTGGAGTTTGAACATCAGTGTGGAGACGCTCACGGATACAGAGGACAGACTGGCAGCTGTCAGAGGGGAGGGGCTTGGGGGCTGGGTAAGAAAGGTGAATGGATCACAGACAACCATATAGTGATTGCCAGAGGGAAGAGGGGCAGAAGAAGGTAAAGGGGAGATAAATGGTGATAGGAGACTTGACTTGGGCGGTGAACACACAATACAATATACAGATGCTGTATTGTAGAATTGTACACCGTACATCTGTATAATTTCATTAACCAATGTCACCCCAGTAAACTCAATTTAAAAATCAGTGTATGTAATTTAGATGCACAGAATTATTTTTCTTTTCCAAGTGTAAGTGTGGGCATTATTAATCGTTTTCGAATTTAAACTAAGTACAGTACAATTCTATGTGCTCCCTCTCCGCAGTGTCCTTCCTTACCCAGATTGAAGAGCACACGCAGCAATATAACACCAGCATGGGTTTGGAGTCTGTAATCGGCAGGAATTTGCTTTGCCAGAGGCCAAAATCTGCTTTTTGATAATAAACATGTACTACCTTGCCTGGTAGCCACTTGCACTCTGAACTAAATTTGGAGATGAAAAAAAAAAAAAAAAAGATTCCTTCCAGACCCTTGCAGCCTAAAAATTTAAATCTACACCATGAGAATAAATGACCTTTCTTTTGTTGTAGTTGGCATTGCAAAGCTGGTAATTTGACCACTGAAAAAAAGAGTTTACCAAGTACTGTGGGTGACACTAGGGAATTTTCTTATAAGGTTCACAGAATGGTGAGCTTGGGGTTCTGAGGTCCAATAGCAGGTTACAAAATGACAAGTGGAAGAAAATACCTAGGCACCCAAACTGAGGCTGGCTCTAATTTAAAGACACTCTATTTCTTCTTAAGTGGAATATCTGACTAGTTCAGAAATCACATAGTGAAGTAGCTATTTGTCTTTTAAAGTATCTTTCAGGTATCAAGTTGTCCTAAACAATGCAATGCCTTAGAAATATTGCCATTCTGAGTTAGCCCGAACAATCATTTTAAGTGCAGTTTCTAGATCATTTATTTGATGTAATTGCCTAAATGTGGCTCTCCCTAATTACACTAATTGCAAAAGTGGAGTGAGCTGGAATGTTAATAATAATTTCATAAATGAAGCCATTTATAATTGTCAAGCACACCACACGCACATGGCTAGCTCCCCTCCGGAATTCTGTTTTATAGGGTTTATTGTGAATCTCAGCAGAAAACAAGTGTTTGGTTACACATATCTCGTTCTTACTTTTTCCTTTCTGAAAAGAACACTGTAGCTTTTTAAAAATCCCACAAGCTGAACCACCCCGTGCACTTGACAAGACCTTCTTGAAACAGGCAAATCAGTGGGTGGAAATCCAACAAAGGCTGTGGAAGAACTTCATGTGGTGGATATTCTGAGAGGAGTATTTAGGGGTGTGTGTGCATGTGTATGTGTGCATGTGTATGTGTGAGTGGGTGAGAGAGAGAGAGAAATATGGGGCCATACATGATGGCAAACAATAGATTTGAGCTCTGCGCCTCACTCTTACCTTCTCCCGAAGTCTGTCCCCTTTCAGGAGTTACGTTTCCTATGAATACCAAAGTGTTTTTTAAATCATTAAAGGGCAGCATTTCTAAAGAGGAACCTAGAAATGCAACAGAAATGAAGTCATTATTTAGTTGTAACTATTCTTAGTGTATCTGTCTCTCTTTGGTTAAGGAAGTGGTACAAATATATCACGAGAACTGACTCTCTTTGCTGTTGATATTCTTGCCAAAATTGTAGCATCCCCCCCCCCCCCAAATACCAGAAAAAAATAAAGTATTCACTACAGGGACTACTTGTATGAGCCATCTCTTGAAGTAAGGTGGCATCCCAGATTCGTCACAGCGGAGAGTACCTTTTCCAGTACGTCACTACAGCCATCCCTCGGAAGGCCTCTGCTAACCTCACGGTAGAGTTTTCTCTTCCCCGGTGTTCAGTCTCCACAAAATGTCTAGACCGAGTCTAGAAATATAAAGAACTTCAGGGCCAATTGGGGAATAAATTAGAGGAGATCTTATCATTTCTCTTCTCGGATTTCTTTTGAATGTAAGTATTACTATAGATGTTGTGCTATCTTATTTCCTAAGAAAACAGAGTTTTAGAACTAACACCCATTCTCCTCAAACTATTTCAAAAAATTCAAGAAGAAGGAAGACTTCCAAACACGTTCTATGAGGCCAGCATAATTCTAATTCCAAAACCAGAAAAAGACACTACGAAGAAAGAAAACTACAGGCCAATATCCCTGATGAACATAGACGCCAAAATCCTGAACAAAATATTAGCAAATCGGATCCAGAAATACATCAAAAAAATTATTCACCATGACCAAGTGGGATTCATTCCAGGGATGCAAGGCTGGTACAATATTCGCAAATCAATAAACGTGATACACCACATCAACAAAATGAAGAATAAAAACCACATGATCATATCAATAGATGCTGAAAAAGCATTCGACAAAATCCAGCATCCATTTCTGATAAAAACGCTCAGCAATGTAGGAATAGAGGGATCATATCTTGACATAATAAAGGCCATATATGAGAGACCTACAGCCAACATCATACTCAATGGACAGAAACTAAAAACATTTCCATTAAGAACAGGAACAAGACAGGGATGTCCACTTTCGCCACTCTTATTTAACATTGTACTGGAAGTCCTAGCCACAGCAATCAGACATGAAGAAAAAATAAAAGGGATCCAAATTGGAAAGGAGGAAGTGAAACTGTCATTATTTGCAGATGACATGATATTGTACATAGAAAACCCTAAAGACTCCATCAAAAATCTATTAGACTTAATAAATGAATTTAGCAAAGTAGCAGGATACAAAATTAACGTGAAGAAATCGACGGCATTCTTGTACATCAATGATGAACTCACAGAAAGAGAAACTGAAAAAACAATCCCATTTACCATCGCTCCAAAAAAATTACGATACCTAGGAATAAACTTAAGCAAAGAAGTAAAGGACCTATTTGCAGAAAACTACAGGTCATTGAAAAAAGAAATAGAGGAAGATATAAAAAAGTGGAAGCACATACCCTGTTCATGGATTGGAAGAATTAACATCATTAAAATGTCCATACTACCCAAAGCAATCTATAGATTCAATGCAATCCCCATCAAAATACCAACGACATATTTCATAGAACTAGAACAAATACTTCAAAAGTTCATATGGAACCAAAAAAGACCCCGAATAGCCACAGCAATCTTGAAAAAGAAGAACAAAGTAGGTGGGATCACAATACCAGATATCAGGTTATACTACAAAGCGACTGTAACCAAAACAGCCTGGTACTGGCACAAGAACAGGCATATAGACCAGTGGAACAGAACTGAAAACCCAGAAATGGACCCAAGGCAATACGCTCAATTAATATTTGACAAAGGTGGCAAGAGCATACAGTGGAGTAAAGACAGCCTCTTTAATAAATGGTGTTGGGAAAATTGGACAGCTACATGCAAAAAAATGAAACTAGACCATCAACTTACACCATACACAAAAATAAACTCAAAATGGATAAAAGACTTAAATGTGACCCGTGAATCCATAAAAATTCTAGAAGAAAATGTAGGCAACAAAATTTCGGACATCATACGGAGCAGAATTTTCACTGATACATCACCTAAGGCAACAGAAATAAAGGAGAAAATGAACACATGGGACTACATCAAACTAAAAAGCTTCTGCACAGCAAAAGAAACAATCATCAAAATGGAAAGGCAACCCACTGTATGGGAGAACATCATTGCCAATGATGTATCAGATAAGGGGTTAATTTCCAATATATATAGAGTGCTCCTACAACTCCACAAAAGGAAGACAAAGAACCCAATTAAAAAATGGTCAGAGGAGCTGAATAGACACCTCTCCAAACAGGACATACAAATGGCCAAGAGACATATGAAGAAATGCTCAACATCCCTAATCATCAGAGAGATGCAAATTAAAACAACAATGAGGTATCACCTCACACCTGTCAGAATGGCCGCCATCAACAAATCATCAAACAAGTGTTGGCGAGGGTGTGGAGAAAAGGGGACTCTAATACACTGCTGGTGGGAATGCAGACTGGTGCAGCCGCTATGGAAAACAATATGGTGCTACCTCAAAAAATTAAAAATTGAACTTCCATTTGACCCAGTGATCCCACTGCTGGGAATATACCCTAAGAAGCCTGAAACACCAATCAGGAAGAATATATGTACCCCCATGTTCATAGCAGCACTATTTACAATAGCTAAGATCTGGAAGCAGCCCAAGTGTCCACCAGTAGACGAATGGATAAAGAAGCTGTGGTACATATACACAATGGAGTACTATGCAGCGGTAAGAAAGAAAGATCTCTTATCCTTTGAGACGACATGGAGGGACCTGGAAAGTATTATCCTAAGTGAAAGAAGCCAAGCAGAAAAAGACAAATACCACATGATCTCACTTATATACGGAATATAATGAACATAACAGTCTGAGGAATACAGTAGACCCAGACACATGGAAGTAGGGCACAGACTGACATCCCTCAGAAGAGGGGATGGGGGGCGGGGAGGGTGGGAAGAGATAAACCACAGAACTTATATGCATGTATGCATGACCAATGGACATGGACAACTAAGCCGGGGACAGGGTGGAGGGGGGGTGGGGTGGGGGGTGCCAATGGGGTAAAAAGGTAAAATATCTGTAACAAAAAAATAAATAAAAATTCATTATAAAAAAAAAAAAAAAGAAAGAAAACAGAGTTTTGCCCATTATCATTTTATACCTATTTGTCATTAAATGGTCCACATGTATGTATTTAGTTTCTCCAACTAGGTTGCTGTGGGTAATAATTGTGCCTTGACATAGTTTCATGTAGGGTACTTAACTCAGTACTTAACAGAAAATAGCCTTTGATTCATAAGCTAATTTAGAAGGGAGTCACGGGAGGTAACTCAGCTAAGATGAGGACAGGAAGAAACGTGTGAATAAGGTCTGTCCTGAGGCTAGATACACTGACTCCGGAGCAAAGCCTTCTGGAGTTGACAGCCCTGGTTTCCAGGATGAACGAGAGTCAAGCCGTTGCTGAAGGGTCAGCTGATGTCAGTGGGAAGAAGCGAGCGCCCCCTGCAGCCTGCAGCATATCTTGTCTCTGCGTGGCCATTGCCCAGGCTGCAGAACAGGCTGAAGATACCAGGCACCCCCTCGCTCTGCAGAAGACTGACCTTAAACCCAAATTGCAGAGGGGAGCATTTAGGCCCCTGAGGCTGGGAACTCCCCTTAGTGATGAATGAGCAGTGACTGGGGCCTTTGCTGATGGCCAGGATCCCGTTTTCAGATGAATGATCCTTGAGTCCTCTCCTCATCTCCCCATGTGAGACGTCACACTCTCCTTGTACTTACGTTCAGTTACCTCCCACCCAGAAACAGACATCGACAGCTTCCTCGGCGGCTGCCTTCCAGGCTCAGGTCTCAGCGACCTACGCGGAGTCACTGTCTCACAGGACAGGGTTTCATCCTCGCTGGAGGGAAAGCTTTGCCTTTCGGTCATGGCCAGCACCTCGTGCAGCCCCTTCTGCATAGATCAGTGGTTCCCAACCTTTTCGGTCTCAAGACCCCTTTATGCTCTTAAAAACTTTCAAAGACCTCAGAAAGCTTTAGTTTATGTGGGTTATACCTATCAATATTACTGAATTTGAATTTAAAACTGAGACATTTTTAAACAATGGTCAGTTCATTTGAAAATAATAAAAGCCCATTACATAGTACATAAATGACATACTTTTATAAAAACTAAAATTTTTAATGCAAAAAGGATAAGAATGACTTTGCTTTGCATTTGTATAAATCTCTTATGTCTGGCTTAATAGAAGATAGTTGGATTCTTATAACTGGTTAAAGAAGAGGAAGAAAATTGTCCTCAAACAGATATATAGTTAGAAAGAAGAGTATTTGAATAGCTTTTTCAGGTACTTGTGGAAATTCTCCTTTAATACTACATTAAAACTCAGCAAGTACATTCTCCCCTTTTCTCCTTTGTCCAAAAAAACGTCCTTCATACCCAGTATTGTCTCGTGATCTTCGGAATTTTCAGGGAATCTTCATGCCTATGTGAATTCCCCATGCACACATATTCAACTTTGATTTTCTCCTGTTAAAAAGAAAAAGAAAAAAAAAACTCAAAAAATGGTAGTTTCTCAAAAGTTATTTGCCATGTGGAATCTAAAACCATATTAAAGAAATTTTTGTGCTTGGCCACATAAAAATGCATTGGTCTGTCTTGCATGTTGAATGGATGTTTTACCTGTGGATGGTTTTGTAACACCATGCATTGGTCATTGGGAAATTATTGGTTCACCAAGTTATGCAGAGCTTATGTTGACATACCTCATCATAAAATGTTTTTAAATTGCATCTGTTAATAACAATTCAATAAAAAACATCTTTAAGTATTGGGAAGCTGTCTAACTCATGGAGGCAGATAAACTTTTTCTGAAATGCTATTTTCACTTGGAAGCTCAAAGTGTACTAGAGCAGCAGATGCTATCAGTGGTTTTCCTTGAAGTGATAGGCTTTACTTCTTTCATTTTTAAGAAAATGTGTCAGTCACCAAAGTCTGATGAACCAGAGTTAAAAAATGTCATTTCATGAGACAAGCGACCAGCTTGGCTCGCAGCTCAGTCACAGGAGAGCCTTCGCTCAAGAACACCGCAGCCCTGGCTGGTTTGGCTCAGTGGTTGGAGCGTTGGCCTGTGGACCAGAGAGTCCTGGGTTCGGTTCCCACTAGGGGCACATACAAAAAAAAAGAATACCGCCACCCTTGGACGTGCAGGCAGCCTTGGCATACCTCCCATTGTGTCACACGGGATACAAAAAAGTTTATACTCAGAAGTTTGTTATTAATAAAATTAATACTGTTTACATTTCATTGAGAACATTGAAATTCTTAGGTGACACCGGGCACTTTCCCAGGGGTGCGGCAGTAAGGGATAGAGTTCGGAGCTACTGACTCGATTTACGCGAAGGCGCAGCATTTCCACCTGCCATTGCTTTTGCACCATCGGAGCAGCTATCAGCACAGTGAAAACGGCAAACGGTGTCTTTGAACTATCATGAAAGTACGTGTGGCCTTGCAGGCTGCCTAAGGGATCTTGGTTACCCCAAGGGTCTGTGGACTATAGGCATTAATTGTTCTAATCCTCAAATGTGCAGATAGACGGAGAGCCTACTGCATTTTAGAACACGGGTTCTTTTTATCCCCTTGACCCTGGTCCATCAGTGCTGTTCTGCCGCTGGGTCATGGGAGCTAATTAAAATCAGGAATTTTCAGGAGCGTGGCTGCCAGGGGTGTGGAGCTCAGTTTCAGAAGTGCTTAGACCACTGGAAATGCATTGCTTTGGCCTAGGTTTTCTCGGCGGGTGCTAGGTCTCTCTTACATGTCAGGCCACAGAATGCACGCTTTTCGGGGCTCTTGGGAATGTTTCCTCTCCCACCCGACAGTTTTCTTACCCTTTCTTTCTTTCTTTCTCTCTCTCTCACTTTCTGGACCTCAGTCTCACGTTTGGAAAAACTTATCAACCAGGATGGTCTTAAATGCCATGCCTTCCACTAAATTACCTCTGTCCATCTACAACGCTACAGTGATGACTTGCTTTTTCTATTGTGATCTTGGGGTCACGTTTTGTTTTTAGTTGCACTTCAGCACGGTCCCACTCATATTATTGATCTCGTTGCCTTATTCTGGCCTTGAAGGCATTCCCACTCCATCCTCTCGGGTGGCAGGGCTGTTTCCTTTCCCGTTTGCCCTCGAATGAGAGGTTTTGTGTAAATGCTCCATTTTCTAGACTATACATATTGATTTGGATTTTTAAGTCATTGCGAGGTTAGGAGCTCATCTAAATCCTGAACTAATCTGAGAGCCAGGTTAAGGAAAAGCTAGTATTTACTTGGTTTCATCATGACCCTGGAAAATGCCCTGTTGAAAAGAGGGTGGACCTTGCTTGATTGGCAGTTCTGACTGTTGCTTTGCAAGTGTGGCAGGGACTGTGATGATGTATATTCTCTCTGCAGAGGATTTGCTTGTTAGTGGTGAGAACCGGAATTCTTTCAGCCCAAAATATTGGCTAAAGCAGGGATTGTACTTGCAGGACTAGAAAAACGTATGTTGGGTCCAGGAGCGTTTGTTTTTGTCTTGCTTTCTTTCCTTACTGTCAATAGTAACCAGGAGAAAGGAACTTCTACATTTGGCTACTGAGGGAACAAGTTCCTGAGAAGAGCTGAGCCTAGTCCGTAAATAACTTTTTTCTCCAGAGGGTTCAGATACCATCTAAGCTCACAGCTATTAGTCAGCAATCCCCACCCAGTGAGATCTCGTAGGAACATCTTTTAACTGTGCTTCTCTCTGCCTTCAGAATCCTTTTTTAAGTCTTTCAGCTTATGCCTCCCGTCTGAACCTAAAATACCCACAGGGTTGATAGACACAGCAGTAAGTTAAATTAATCCTTTACATCTAGATCTCTTCTGGAGCACTATTTTTATCCTTATAATGAGTCAAGTCTGGAGGTAGAACAGACATCTGCCATATATAGGGTATGGAGGTAGGAACGAGACTGTCAGAGATGGCACAGGCTACCCAGGCACCCATCTGTGTTTATTTCAGAAGGACTGCATGGCCTCTGTCACCCCCTGAGCTCTACCTGTATCGCCAGGTCTACGTAAAGGCTCTTGGTGCCATCCATACCTTGCAGGAATGTGATTAGCAGAGCCAGACTTGGATGCAGTTGTGATTTAAAAGCAGCATTTCTCACCTCTGTCATGGCAGCTTCTGGAAGTGTGTATGGCATGGGGAGGGGTGAGCAGTGCCTTCCCAGCCATTCAGGCAGGGTCCCTTCCGCTCTATCCTCCTGCTCAGACCTCCCTCACCCTTCTGATCACCCTCCCGCACCAATGCCAATCAGCACTTTCCAGGGCCATTTAGACTCACCTCTGAAGGTCCCACAGCTGGTTTAAGTCCCACTTCAATGATCTTTCCTTTACTTTTACAACCAGTGATATTTCTGTGCCCCAGTATGAGCCCTGAGAAATTCCAAATTAAAAGTCACATTGGTCTTTCTCTCCTGGTGCTTGTGAACGCAGTGCCCACTGGCTCCGGCAGAGATCCCGGCAACGGTGCAGGGCGTGATGCTCAGATGCCCAAGTGCAAAGGCTTAGACCTGACAGAGCATCCATATCCATCTGTCTCCATCTCCTAGTGTATTTGTATGTTTATGTCATCTTTTACAGTGTAAAATTATCTTTTGCAATTCTTGAATCAATGGCATGTGGTATGTGGTATCTTTTAAATACTTGGAAATAGTACCTGTGGTGGAGAAAGTCCAATGCTTACTATTGCTTTACTCTAACCCACCAGAATCAATCACTCCCCATTCGATCCCATGGCCCTTGCACATACCTCCATTTTAGTATTTATTACATGGTGTTATAAAATAAAGATAAAATTTGGATTTTATAAAATCAAAATGAAAATGTGGATTTCTGGTCTGTGAGCACCCTGAAGGCAAGAACAATGTCTTATGTAGTCTTCTGTTTCCAGCATCTATTCAAGTATCATTTAATCAAAATTGAATATTTAGCACCCTCAATTCAAAATTGAGGTATTATTTTCTTATAGTGTGGCTCACATATGTGTCTTTTGACAACATATTCTACTTCTCTGCATTTCATTCCCCACCCTTAAATTTTTTAAACTAAGTGTACTGGGGTGACATTGGTGAATAAAATGATGTAGGTTTCAGGTGTACAATTCTGATAGATCATCTGTGTATTGCATCATGTGCCCACCACCCAAAGTCAAATCTTCTTCTGTTAACTCCCTTTACTCTTCACTACCCCCAATCCCCATCCCCCTGGTAACCACCATGCTGTTGTCTGTGTCTATGAGTGTTTGTTTATTTGTCTTATTTGTTCATTTGTTGCTTTCAGTTTTATACCCCACATATGAGTGAAATCACATGGTTCTTGACTTTCTGTCTGACTTATTTCACTCAGCATGATAGTCTCAATATCCATCCATTTGTCACAAATGACAGCATTTCATCTCTTTTATGGTGAGTAGAACTCCATAGTATATGTGTACCACGTCTTCTTTATCCAGCTGTCTATTAAAGGACACTTCATTTGTTTCCATGTCTTGGCCACCATGAGTAATGCTGCAATGAACATAGTACATATATCTTTGTGAATAAATGTTTTCCAGTTTTGGAGTAGATAACCCAGAAGAGGGGTTGCTGGGTCATATAGTAACTTTAGTCTTAATTTTCCTTTAATGTTCCATTTTAATACTAGTGGAATAAATGTCAAATAATAAGAATTGCCATTTTTCACATGTCAAGACCCCAAAAATCTGTTTGCGGCTCAGTGTTGATGAGGGTATGTCACAGGAGACAGTCACATAACCTGCCAAAAATACAATCTTTAAAATTTTTCAATAAGCATTTCTTATTTTGGTATATGCCACTTTGCTTCACCACTGTCTTGTAATTTTGTGTCCTTATGTTTGTTTTGTATCAACTCAACTATCTGTTAGCTTGTTTTCCCCATAGCATGGGTGTGTGTGTGTGTGTGTGTGTGTGTGTGTGTGTCAGTCCTTAACTAAACATATTTTTTATTAATTTATTTTTGTTACAGATGTTTCTCCTTCCCCTCCCCCATTGACTCCCTCCTCCCTATCCCCTCCCATCCTGTCCCCAGTTTTGTTGTCTATGTCCATCAGTTATGCATACATGCATATAAGTTCTGTGGTTTATCCTTTCCTTCCCACCACTTCTGAGGAATGTCAGTCTGTACCCTACTTCTATGTCTCTGGGTCTATTTTATTCATCAAGTTGTTTAGTTCATTATATTCCAGAAATAAGTGAGATCATGTGACATTTGTCTTTCTCTGTTTGGCTTGTTTCATTTAGGATAATACTTTCCAGATCCATCCATGTCGTCTCAAAGGATAAGAGATCTTTCTTTCTTACCGCTGCACAGTACTCCATTGCGTATATGTATCACAGCTTTTTTATCTATTCCTCTACTGATGGACACTTGTGCTGTTTCCAGATCTTAGCTACTGTAAATAGTGCTGCTATGCACATGGGGGTACATATATTCTTTCTGATTGGTGTTTCAAGCTTCTTAGGATATATTACTAGAAATGGGATCACTGGATCAAATGGCAATTCAATTTTTAATTTTTTGAGGTAACACCATAGTGTTTTCCTTAGTGGCTACACCAGTCTGCATTCCCACTAGAAGCATACTAGAGTCCCCTCTTCTCTACACCCTTGCCAATACTTGTTGTTTGATGATTTTTTGATGGCGGCCATTCTGACAGGTGTGAGGTGATACCTCATTGTTGTTTTAATTTGCATCTCTCTGATGATTAGTGATGTTGAGCATTTCTTCATATGTCTCTTGGCCATTTGTGTGTCCTGTTTGGAGAGCTGTCTATTCAGCTCCTCTGCCCATTTTTTAATTGGGTTCTTTGTCTTCCTTTTGTTGAGTTGTATGAGTACTCTATATAGTTTGGAATTTAACCCCTTATCTGATGTATCATTGGCAATTATGCTCTCCCATATAGTAGGTTCCCTTTCCATTTTGATGGTTGTTTCTTTTGCTGTGCAGAAGCTTTTTAGTTTTATGTAGTCCCATGTGTTCATTTTCTCCTTTGTTTCTGTTGCCTTAGGGGATGTATCAGTGAAAATTGTGCTGCGTATGATGTCTGAAATTTTGTTGCCTACATTTTCTTCTAGGATTTTTATGGAATCAGGAGTTACATTTAAGTCTTTTATCCATTTTGAGTTTATTCTTGTGTGTGGTGTAAATTGATGGTCTAGTTTCATTTTTTTGCATGTAGCTGTCCAATTTTCCCAACATCATTTTTTAAAGAGGCTGTCTTGACTCCACTGTATGCTCTTGCCACCTTTGTCAAATATTAATTGAGCATATTGTCTTGGGCCCATTTCTGGGTTCTCTATTCTGTTCCATTGATCTCTCTGCCTGTTCTTGTGCCAGTACCAGGCTGCTTTGACTACAGTGGCTTTGTAGTATAACCTAATGTCTGGTAATGTGATCCCTCCTACTTTGTTCTTCTTTTTCAAGATTGCTGTGGCTATTTGGAGCCTTTTTTTGGTTCCATATAAACTTTTGGATTATTTGTTCTAGTTCTGTGAAGTATATTGTTGGTATTTTGATGGGGATTGCATTGAATCTATAGATTGCTTTGGGTAGTATGGACATTTTAATGATGTTAATTTTTCCAATCCACGAACAAGGTATATGCTTTCACTTTCTTATATCTTTCTCTATTTCTTTTTTCAATGACCTGTAGTTTTCTGTGAAGAGATCCTTTTCTTCTTTGGTTAAGTTTATTCCTAGGTATCTTAATTTTTTTGCTGCAATGGTAAATGGGATTTTTTTTTTTTTTTTTTTTTTTTAGCTTCTCTTTCTGTGAGTTCATTGTTGGTGTATTAAGAATGCCATTGATTTCTTGTCATTAATTTTGTACCCTGCTACTTTGCCAAATTCATTTATTAAGTCTAGTAGATTTTTGATGGAGTCTTTAGGGTTTTCTATGTATAGTATCATGCATCTGTGAATAATGACAGTTTCACTTTCTCCTTTCCAATTTGGATCCCTTTTATTTTTTCTTCTTGTCTAATTGCTGTGGCTAAGATTTCTAGTACTATATTAAATAATAGTGGTGAAAGTGGTTATATCTGTCTTGTACCTGTTCTTAAGGGAAATGCTTTTAGGTTTTGCCCATTGAGTATGATATTGGCTGTAGGGTTTTCATGAATGGCCTTTATTATGTTGAGATATGATCCTTCTATTCCCACTTTGCTGAGAGTTTTATAAAAAATGGATACTGGCCCTGGCCAGTTTGGCTCAGCGGTTAGAGCGTCGGCCTGCGGTTCGGAGAGACCCGGGTTCGGTTCCCGCTAAGGGCACGTGCTTCGGTTGCAGTTTGTCCCCGGCCCTGGTTGGTCGTGCGGGTGGCAGCCACTCGATGTGTCCCTTCACGCCGATGTTTCTCTCTCTCTCTCCCTTCCTCTCTCTCCCTCCCACTCTATCTGTACAAAAAATGAAAAAAAAAAAAAAATCCTCGGGTGAGGATAAAAAAAAAATGGATACTGGATTTTTTCAAATGCTTTTTCAGCATCTATTGATATGATCAAATGATTTTTATCTTTCATTGTGTTTATGTGGTGTATCACATTTATTGATTTCTGAATATTGTACCATCCTTGCATCCCTGGCATAAATCCTATTTGGTCATGGTGGATCATTTTTTTATGTATTGCTGGATTCGATTTGCTAATATTTTGTTAAGGATTTTGGCATCTGTATTCATCAGGGATATTGGCCTGTAGTTTTCTTTCTTTGTAGTGTCTTTATCCAATTTTGGAATTAGGATTATGCTGGCCTCGTAAAATGAGTTTGGAAGTCTCCTGTCTTTTTGGATTTTCTGGAATAGTTTGAGAAGAATGGGTGTTAGATCTTCTTTGAATGTTTGGTAAAACTCCCCCATGAAGCCATCCAGGCATGGGCTTTTGTTTGCTGGGAGTTTCTTAATTACATATTCAATTTCCTTTGTTGTCATTGGTCTGTTCAAGTTTTCTATCTCTTGCTGGCTCAGTTTTGGGAGATGGTGTGTTTCTAGAAATTCATCTATTTCGCCTAGATTGTCCAATTTGTTGCCATATAATTGTTCATAGTATGTTTCGATGATCCTTTTTATTTCTGTGGTGTCAGTTAATTCTCCTCTTTTGTTTCTGATTTTGTTTATTTGGATCTTCTCTTTTTGTTTCTTGGTGAGTCTGGCTAAAGGTCCATTGATCTTGTTTATGTTTTCAAAGAACCATCTTTTTGTTTCATTGTCTTTTGAACTGTTTTTTTAGTCTCTATGTCATTTATTTCTGCTCTGACCTTTACTATTTCTTCTACTTGCTCTAGGTTTTTCTTTTTGTTTTCTTTCTAGATCTATAAGTTTTAGGGTTAGAGAGTCAATTAGGAATTTTTCTTGGTTTTTGAGGTAGGCCTGTAGTGCTATGAACTTCCCTCTCAGGAATGCTTTCACTGCATCCCATAGATTTTGTGTTGTTGTGTGTTCCTTTTTATTGGTTTTCAGGAAGTTTTTAATTTCATCCTTGATCTCCATGGTAACCCATTCATTGTTCAATAATATGCTATTTAGCCTCCATGTATTCAAATGTCTTTGCATATTCTTGTTGCAATTGATTTCTAGTTGCATGCCATTGTGATCTGAGAAGATGCTTGATATGATTTAAATCTTTTTGAATTTGTAGAGACTTATGTTATGTCCTAACATGTGGTCTATCTTTGAGAATGTCCCATGTGCACTTGAGAAGAATGTATATTCTGCAGCTTTGGGGTAAAATGTTCTGTAAATATCAATTAAGTCCAACTGATTTAGGTCATCATTTAAGGACTCTATGTCCTTGTTAAGTTTTTGTCTGGAAGATCTATCCAGTGGTGTAAATGAGGTATTAAAATCACCCACTAAGATCATATTGCTATTGATCTCTCCCTTGAAGTCCTCCAAAAGTTTTTTAATGTAATTTGGAGCTCCCATATTTGGTGCATATATATTTACCAGTGTTATATCCTCTTGTTGGATTGATCCTTTTAATATTATATAGTGACCTTCTTTGCCTCTTATTATGGCCCTCGTTTTGAAGTCTATCTTGTTCGATATGAGCATTGTTACACCAGCTTTTTTTTTTTTTCATTTCCATTTGCTTGGTAAATTTTTTTCCATCCCTTCACTTTCATCCTGTGTGAGTCTTTTGTTGTGAGGTGAGTTTCTTGTAGACAGCATATATATGGGTCATGCTTTCTTATCCAGTCATCTACCCGATGTCTTTTGATTGGAGCATTTAAGCCATTTACATTTAAGATTATTATTGATAGTTATTAGTTACCATTTTTATTTTATGCCTGTGTTCTTCTTTCTCTCTCTCTGTTTCTTCTCCTCCCCCCCCTCCTCCTCCCCCCCTCCTCCTCCTTCCCCCCCCCCCGCCCTCCTCCTCTACCTCCTCCTCCCTTCAGCATTTCTTGGCAGTGCTGTTTTTGGTGGTGGTAAATCCCTTCAGCTTTTTTTTTTATCCATGAAGCTCTTTATTTATCCTTCAATTTTGAATGATAGCCTTGCTGGATAGAGTAGTCTTGGATTCAGACCCTTGCCATGTATTACTTTGTACACTTCATGCCACTCCCTTCTGATCTGCAGCATTTCTGTTGAGAAATCAGCTGACAGTCTAATGGAAGCCCCCTTGTAGGTAACTTTCTGTCTCTCTCTTGCTTCCTTTAAGATTCTTTCTTTGTCTTTAATGTTTGCTATTTTTATTATGATGTGTCTAGCTGTGGGTCTTCTGGGGTTCATATTGCTTGGGACTCTCTGTGTTTCCTGGACTTGTGTGACTTTTTCCTTCACCAGTTTAGGAAAGTTTTCTGCCATTGTTTCTTCAAACAGGTCTCCTATTCCTTTCTCTGATTCTTCTCCTTCCAGTACCCCTATAATGTGAATGTTGTTATGTTTTGTATTATCCCACAGCTCCCTTAAACTCTCCTCCTGTTTTTTAAACTTTTTTTTCATTTGCTGCTCTTTTTGGGTGTTTTTCTCTACCTTGTCTTACAAGTCACTGATTCAATCTTCAGCTTCTTCCAATCTACTATTGGACCCTTCTAAGGTATTTTTTATATAGCTATGTCATTCTTTATTTCCTCTTGATTTTTATGTATAGCTCCTACCTTCTTTATGCGTTGCTTATACCTTTTTATTTTAAGCTGAAGTAGTTCCCAGTGAGCTCTTCATAATTCTTATTAAGTTGCTTGTAGTTCTCATCAAATTGTTTGAGCACCTTTATAATCATTGCTTTGAATTCTTAGTCTGACAAGTTGCTTTCTTCCAGTTCCTGTAGTTCCATTTCTAGTGATTCGTCTTTTTTTTTTTTTTCATTTGGGTGTTGTTTCTTTGTCTCACCATTTTAGCCATCTGGTAGTTCTAAGCCTGGTGAGGGATGTTAGAATGTGTAGGCAGGTCAGTGTGTATCAATTAAAGCTTCTGTGCCTCCTAGCCTGTTTTGGTGTATGGCTCCTCATGTCTGCTGTGGGTCCTGGAGGGTTGAGATCTGGTGGCTGAAATTAGTCTGTAGTGCAGGTCTCGGCTCCCCAAGATTTGCTGCTGCTTGGGCTGAGGCACCACTCTTGATTGGCTTCTGCTGATGCTGCTAGGGATGGGTCTTAGCTGCTGATATGTGCTGCTGCTGCCAGTGGGTATGCAGGTTCATCTTGTGGCCTGCTTGGGTGTGGGGGACCTGCTGGTATGTTTCTGGGGTATGTGGGGTTCCATGAGTACACTGTTGGGGTATGTGGGTTCCACTGGCATGCTGCTGGGGTTTGTAGGCCCCTCTGGTATGGTGCTGGGGCGTGTGGGTCCAGCTGGTATTATTCTGGGTTTTGTGGGTTTTGTTGGTACACTTCTGGGGTTCATGGGTCCCTCTGGTATGCTGCTGGGGTGTGTGGGTCTTGCTGGTGTACTGTTGGGGCACCCTGATGCCTAATGAGGCTCAGCTCCTGATCAGTCGCTGCTGGGGGCGAGTGTCAGCTCCCAGTTTGCACTGCTACTACTGCTGCTGCTGCTGCTGCCAGGGGGTGCTCTCAGGTCCCAATCCTTTACTGTTGTTGGGGGCTGAGGATGCTCTGCACCTGGGATTTTGCTGCTGCTCGTGGGAGAGGGTCCACTCCAGCTCCGCTGCTGCAGTGGTCAGGGGCAGGTCTCAACTGCTCTAGCCCTGCTGCTTGGTCTGGGGCACCACTCTTGATGATGTACTGCTGTAGGCCCGGAGCCTAGGGACTGGGCTGGGTACGCGCCGCCACGGGCCTCAACTAAAAATATTTTAACTACATAATATTTTCCACATATTTTTACCACAAATGGCTGCTGTTATCAGCATTATTATTTTTGAACCTTGAAAGATATAATAATTAATTAATTCCTTAAGAAATGGGCGTGCGGCTGTTCTCAGCTCTGCGGCTGCCCTTACAAAGCTATCTTTCAGGGACGTCTTCCTTTTTATTGTCGACACTATTGCAGATGTCCCCATTATCTCCCTCTCTATCCCCCTCCACCCAGCCCCCTCTTCACTACATTGCTGTCTATGGCCCTGAGCTATGCAGATATGTTCTTTGGCTTTTATAAGGAGCCTCCATACTGTTTGCCACAGTGGCTGTGCCGGTTTACATTCCCACCAGCAGGGAAGGAGGGCTCCTTTTTCTCCACAACCTCTCCAACTTGTCATTATGTGTCTTGTTGATAATAGCCATTCTAACAGGTGTGAGGTGGTATCTCGTTGTAGTTCTGATTTGAATTTTTCCTAATACCTAGTGAAGTTAAGCATCTTTTCATGTATCTGTTGGCCATTTGTATGTCATTTTGGGAGAAGTGTCTGTTCAGGTCCTGTGCCCATTTTAATTGGATTATTTGTTTCCTTTGGTGTTGAGTTGTATGAGTTCTTTTTATATTTTGGATATTAACCCCTTGTCAGAGCTATTGTTTGCAAATATCTTCTCCCATTCGATTGGTTGCCGTTTTGCTTTTTTGGCAGTTTCTTTGGCTGTGCAGAAGTTTTGTAGTTTGATATAGTCCCATTCATTTATTTTTGCCTTTACTTCCCTTACCTTTGAGGTCAGATTTATAAAATCCTCTCTAAGACCAGGTTTCATAAGTTTAGTACCTATGTTTTCTTCTATGTAATTTATTGTTTCAGGTCTTATTTTTAGGTGTTTAATCCATCTTGAATTAGTTTTTGTACACGGGGACAAATAGTCATGTAGTTTCATTCTTTTGCATGTGGCTTTCCAATTTCCCCAGCACCATTTATTGAAGAAGCTTTCTTTTCTCCATTGTATGTTTTTGGCTCCTTTGTCAAAAATTATCTGTCCATACATGTAGGTCTATTTCTGGGCTCTCAATTCTGTTCCATTGGTCTGTGTGTCTGTTTTTTTGCCAATACCATGCTGTTTTGATTATAGTCACTTTGGTGGTATAGTTTGAAGTCATTGCGATACCTCCTGCTTTGTTCTAAAAAAAGAATTTCTTAACCTTGATCAGTTGATGATGTGTCTTATGACTGAATGAAGTAGCTGAGGTACAAAGCTCTCCCTGAACTGGACGGCCATAGTACTGGTCCTTCCTGTTATCCTTCCAGTGACACTGAAGGAACTCATCTCACAGACGATGATCCGCTGGGCCCAGGAGGACCAGATCCAGGACGCAGACCTAGTCCGGATGATGTTCAACCTCCTCCAGAGGCAGTATGACAGCATCGGGGAGCTGCTGCAGGCCCTGAGAAAGACCTACACCATCAGCCAGGCCTCTGTAAGCGACACCATCAACTTGCTGGCTGCCCTGGGCCAGATTCGCTGTCTCCTCAGTGTCAGGATGGGCAAGGAAGAGGAGCTGCTCATGATCAACGGGCTGGGGTAGGTCATCCACAGTGAAGTGTGAGTCTGTGATAGAGTGTCAGATGGGAACACTGGTTTCCTTTGCTGTATGCATGTTCCGGAATCAAACCTTATGCAGTTTCTGTATGCCTCCTGCAGGCACCCCTTGTGGGAGTACATCCTGGCCACTTCAGTCACCTTTGATAACCTGAGACACCTGCTAGTCAGAGCAAAGGGACATTGCCTGAAGAAGTGGGGAGGAGACAAACAGCTAGTTAGCTTGAATCTGATGGAAACAGCATCAGGGAAGCAATGAAAGAATTCAGGGGAAGGGACAGTGTGTTCAACCCAATAAGACAGACACTTTTTGAGCATGTCTGCTTCTGACAGGGAGACTTCTGAGATGTCCCTCTGAAACACCGCCACCCGTGATCTTCCTTTCCTCGTGACCATCCTAGGGTGTCATCGTTGTCGGTTCTGAGACAGCTTATGTCTCTTCCTTCACTGCCATGTTGTCAAGAAGATAACATGTAGACATCAAAAAAATCCCTTTACTTGGGTAACACAGCACTTCCATTTTGCCGATGAGAAAACCAAGACCCCAAAAAGTTCACTGATCAACTCACAGTTTCACTTGATTAAAATCAAGAACTAGCCCTGGCCTGTGGTTAGAGCATCGGCCTGCGTACTACAGGGTTGCAGGGTTGATTGCAGGTTGGATCTGGGTTTCAGGTTTGATCCCCAGCCCCAGTTGGGGCTGGTGCAGGAGGCAAACATCAATGTGTCTCTCTCACATCCATCTCTCTCTCTCTCCCCCCTTCTCCCTTCTCCCTCCCCTCCCCCTCTCCCCCTTTCTCCCCCTCTCTCCCTCTCCTTCCCTCTCCCCCTCTCTCCCCTCTCCACCCTCTTCCCCTCCCCCCTCTCTCTCTTCCTCTTTCCCTCCCCTCCCCCCTTCCCTTCTACTCTCTTTAAAACAATTTTAAAAATGGAGAAAATATTCTTGGTGAGAATTAAGAAAACAAACAAACAAATAAAAACCAAGAAGTAGAACTACAACCTCCCCACTGCTGAATGTCCCATCCCACCACCCTTGAGCCCACAAACTAACGGAGCATCTATCACCGAGGCCCCAACAGGGACTTTAAGGATGCGGGTAGGGTGGGGGGATGTATGCACTCCTCAAACTTGCTTCCAAAGCAGAATCTTACAGTAAAAATGAAGAGACTCTATGGAAAGTGAAAAAAGCTGCCAAATTAGCCTCTCCCACAGCCCTTGCAGTAGACAAAGCAACAATAAAACCTGGCGGTGTCTCCTCTTAGCAGCTGCAACACTGGTGGGGGCCGGAGGGGGTAACCCCCCAACCAGGCATCACACAGTCAGGTCCCAAGCTGCTCCTGTCATCAGATTTGCCTGCAGCTTTATTTTGTGAATTTGTATTGCATGACTTAAAAACAATTCCTTTGACATTTGGTTGTTGATCATTTCACTGGGTTTTGAGGACCACTGTCCTCACTGCTACCTAATATATAATAGTCCTAAGAAAAGGGTACAGCCCTATTATTTAAAAAACGGGAATAAATAGAGGCATAGATGTAAGGACAAGACAAGAGAGTATGGAAGACCCTGGAGGGAGGGAAATTCAGTGATTTGGGCTACCTGGAAACTATTACAAATACAAAGACCCAGGAGCAACTGCTTAATACGTCCTTAGAAGGGAATGTTTCAAAGAGAGAACGCAAGTGCTTAGTAGAAATAAAAGAGCACAGAATATTCCTATCAGCCAGAAATGTACTCCACACCTGTTCCCACTGACCTAGTGCCTTCTTCAACCTGCCACATTTACCCTGTTTCACCCTCAGCGTGTGTGTGCACGCGTTTGTGTGTGCTCATCCCTGAATCCCCATAGCGTCGAAGCAAGCACGAGCTGACGTCTCTCTCCAATCCTTACCCTAGAGACATAATGAACAACAAGGTGTTTTACCAGCACCCCAACCTCATGCGAGTCCTCGGCATGCACGAGACGGTGATGGAGGTGATGGTGAACGTGTTGGGCGCAGAGAAATCTCAGGTAACACTACAAGAACGTGGCCAGAACTTGACCCCTGGGCAGGGACACTGGAGGGGACTTGTTGGCAGCCACATGGCTGGTGTCCATCACTTCGATGACTCTTCCCAGGGAGATAGAGGGATGTACACGGTGCCAGGAAGGAGCCCACAGGTGGGCTGATGCTGCTGAATGGCCTCCAGCCGGAGGAAGGGCATCCGCTCTGGAAGCTCAGGGCCTTTTCTCGACGTCGCACTGGGCTTCCAGCCACTCGGCTTACCGTAGTCTGCACCCTGCTCCTTCCCCGCTGGAATCCCTCGTTCCACTTAGGAGCCAGTGTGTCTTGTGCTGTGTCAGCAGAAAGTTGTTTGAAAGGAGAATGAGATCTTTTTTTTTTTTCTTTTTGGTATGTGCCTCTAGCGGGAACTGAACCCGGGACTCTCTGGTCCTCAGGCTGATGCTCCAACCGCTGAGCCAAACCAGCCAGGATGAGAATGAGATCTTAATAAGGATCCTGGCAGTGTCTCCTCAGGAGTGTGCCAGTTTGCTCTGTGAGCCAGGCTCCTGATGGAGCCCTGGCCAGCCCCCCACGAGGTGTGTCCTGCGGGGGGCGGGGGAGGGAGCTCCTGCTGGCACAGGGAACGGAGGGAACGGGGCCCAACCTGTCTGGGGTCCTCCTTGGAGTCAGATCGCTGTGAGGGCAGCAGGGGGCGTGCTTTCCCGTGCTGGAGATTTCAGAGTGCCGGGTCCTGGGGAAGGAGTCCCGCCAGGATCGAGAGGTGGGCTGTGCCGGAAGAGCAGACGCCAAGCTCACTTGCTTCCCTCTGGTTTCCCGGGAAAGTGGACTCGCTCCTGACGCTCCCTGAGTGCGTGTCCAGGTGCCTGAGCGAGCAGGCTGACTGCAGGTTTCAGAACCTCACTTCTTCGAGCACCTTCCACGGTGCTAACAGGAAATCAAGGGCTTCCTAGAATCCTGAGCGAGGTTAACGCTGACACATTTACTGGGCGTCATTAGATCAAAAATAAGACGTGGCCAGGCCCTGGAGGTGCCAATTACTTTGATCAGCAGAGAAGCCAAACACAGTCAGCAGTAATATACGATGGCATCTCAGTGCTACCCTGTGGGAACCGGGTTACAAGTGCTAACGGGGCCCACGGGAGAGGAAGACAGAGTGATTGGGGAAGGCTCACAGCTGCTCTGGGGGCTCCCTGAGCCCGAGGGGCCAGTCTTTACCAGAGGACTGAGGTCTGACCAGTGTTGGGCCTCATTTGTCTAAGATCACCCCCCCCCCTTCTGAAATTTCCTTTGGAGTTTCGTCCACCCCTCTCCTAGTTAGAGACAAAAGCCTGGTGTGGGGTCGCCCAATTTCACACGACATCCGAGGATGCCTGGGGTTCTTGCTGGACATCTGTTCCCTTGGAAAGGAAGATGTTTCAGGAACTAGGACTCACTCTCAGTGTTTTAGGAAGCCTCTTCTCAGGTGTATACTCTGTAGCTCTCCTATGAATATGTCTGGGAACAAACTGGAAATAAGGAGAAAATTTGTTTTTCCAAACTGTTCAGAGCTTGCCAGACAAGCCTAAGACTCCGTGAAGGCAGACTTCCCAGAGACCTGGAGATAGATTCTTCTCCTTGACACTTCCTGCTTCTCCCTACAGATTGCTTTCCCAAAGATGGTCGCTAGCTGTTGCCGCTTCCTTTGCTATTTCTGTCGAATCAGCCGGCAAAACCAGAAGGCCATGTTTGAGCATCTCAGCTACCTGCTGGAGAACAGCAGCGTTGGCCTCGGTACGTCATGTTCCAACCTGCACATTTGGGCTCAGACTTCCCTTGCTGACCACATACTTAGGAGGGAAAAGGAAAGAAGTCACGTGCATTCTCTGGGTGTATGTTTTTTTTAATATGAAAGGACCCCTGCCTAGTCTAAAAACAAGTGAAATAATGATGCCATGTCTCTGCTTTCCAAGCTGGTGACAGATTTGCATTGGCATAGTCACACAGTTTGACCTCAGCTCTCTTGGGGCCAAGTTTATAAAATGCTGCCTGAAATGCAGATATAATCTGGGGACAGAGCTCCTCCCGGCCCACTCCGCTGACCATGGAGCAGTGCTAATGAGACCAAGGTCACGGACGGAGCCTCTTCCCGGCAGGCTGGCTGCATGCCTGTCCCGTCAGCCAACCAACCAGGTCTTCCGTAGCTGCAAAGTGGACCGGCCAAGGGCAGTGTGGATACACTGTGTAAACCCATCACCACCACAAGAAAGCAACACGACACATGTGCCTTACTCAGTATTCCGAACGCAAACCAGATGAGTTTGCGGAAGATGCAGGCACACACATCCGAGCATGTGAAATCTGCCATCTCAGGCTTCCGGTTTATCAAATGCAACCTCAGGCTACCAGCCTTTTTGTAAAATGCCACCTGAAGTTTTTCTCAGTTCTAGCCTAAGGACCAAACAAAGGAAAACCAAAGACGACACTGGGGACCTGATAACTACATGAGCTAATGCTGTTTGTGGCTATTTTTAAGTCCTAAGTGATGGCCCCAGAAATGGCCAAGTCACTTGAGCTTAGTTGTCCAAGTGACATCTAAGTCTTTGGGGTGGTCATCAAATGTGGGCCCCAGGAAGGTTCATGTTAGAAAAGCACTTAAAAATAGGTGGTCCCAGCTGATCCTGGAACTGATTTTCCAACTTAATCCATAGTCATAATCAGTAATGAATGGGGGAGATGAGAGGGGATAGAAAATGGAGCTGTTCTTACACGGGGGCGTGGTCCCCTCAGAACCATGAGCCAGGTTTCGTGTGTGTGCTGCCCTCTCCTGGCCAGTGTGGGCACTGCAGTCTCCACTCAGTGCGCAGCGGCCTCTAGGTCCCTCTCTCTCTCTCTCCCCTCCTTCCTCAGCCTCCCCGTCGATGAGGGGATCCACTCCACTGGACGTGGCTGCTTCCTCTGTGATGGACAACAACGAGTTGGCCCTGGGCTTAGAGGAGCCAGACCTGGAGAAGGTAACTGCCCTGGGGAGGCATGTGCTTACCCTCTCCCGCCTGTAGGGCAGCCAAGCCAAGCAAGGGCAGCCCAGGGGCCCGGCGGGCTTCCATCAGGACCTCTTTCACACACCGTGACAATGTGGCAGAATGTGAGTCACTGACAGCCGCATGGTAGTTAGGACCAGAGCCCCTCCCGTGGACAGTTAGCCAACCGCAGAGACGTGGGGATGTGGACATTTGTGTGCGTGGAGGCCCAGCCTCACGGGTCTCCATGGAACACTCAGACACCTGTGGTTCCTAACCAAGTTCTGGGTCGGCGAGCTGAGACTTGCATACTAAAGAGGCATGGCAGAAAACTGTACAGTCAGCCAAAAGGAAGAGAATGCCACCCATGACCCGTCCACGTGAAATAAGGCAGAACTGAGCTGCCCACCTTGGGACCATAAAAGGGCACCGGTGGTGGTGATGACCGGGGCTGATTCACCTGACCTCTCCCCATCCCACCTGGAGACTATTTCCTTGGCCTGACACTGACCTGCATCTCTGAGGGGAAGAGCATGCTAGGGAGGGGGCGGGGGATGAGGCCAAGGTCGCCCGCTGTGGAGTGGCTTTGGGCACATGGCAGAGGCACCTAACCCCGCGAGGGAATCAGGAAGGTGACTCGGAAAGTGACGAGCTGAGGGGCGGGAAGCTCTCAGCCACATGGCTATGAAGAGTGTGCGAGGAGCACCAGGTTTGGCCTGAGCGTGGTGGGCCTGGCCTCGGGGAGCTCAGTCCGGAGGATCGCGGAGGGCTGGGGGCGTGGGGGAGAGGAGGAGGTGAGTAAGGATTGGACTGTATGCAACCATTATTATTAATAATACAAGTGTGTATCCCCCAGAATCACTTGTACCAGACCCCCCTCTGAATTGCCTCCCGTGGCCCTCAGAACACACCTTTTTATTATTGCCCCAGGGATAGGAGAGGAAACTGAGGCATGGCGCCATTAGGTAACGTCTTTAGTGTCTCGGGTTTGTCGTGTCAGTGCCAGGATTCAAACGTATCTGGCCCCAGAGGCCTTGCGCTTGTTAAATGATGGGACCTCGCTGTAGAGCCCAGAGGGGTGGGGACCACTGGAGGAGCAACACGAGATGATTTGCGTTTTACAAAGCACAGCCCGGTGTGGTGAGAAGAAGTGATCAGAACAGAAAAAAAACGCCCCTCCCACAGACACACACTCAGCCGCTGTGCCAGCACCAGCACCCGCGGGACCGGGTGCCACAGTGCCCTGAGAACTCACAGCCTCTGTTTCTGGGGGACAGACTACAGGCTGACTCTGTCCCTCATATATTTACACAGTAATAAATGACAGTGTTCTAGGTGGTGAGCTGACACCTGATGCCTGTATAGAAAAGTAGCTAATGGTTCTCTTACAACCAGACAATGGCACCGGGGTTAGCGCTCAGCACCCCGTCCTCAGCCGCTGTCCATCGTTTCAAATGATACTGCTTGACAAAGACCCCGAGCATCCCTCAGAAGAGACAAGATATGATAAGTGGAGGCCAGGAGGCAGCAGAGGGGAGGATCAGGGACTTGGGGAAATCTGTAAAGGGCCCGATGAGGTTCGATGCCCCCTTTCAAGTGGTTCCAGCAGCGTAGCACAGGGCGCAGAATGTTTAGACCAGTGTCGGGAAATCCCCCAAGTTTGGTTCCTGGGAGAGGAGGAAGGACCAGTAAATGCCACAGCTTTTCCCTTCTACTGATCACAACAGAAATTAGGTCCCTTAAGACTGCGCTACAATAACAATAACGAGAAAATACACATGCACACACTTACTTTAGCGGCCAGTGAAATGCCCAGTACCTGTAATCCTGAAAATTCTGCCTAATTCCTGCCTTGATTAATGTTTTTCCTAACATTTTAAAGGCCAAATCAGTTTGACCTTTTTTTAATTTATCTTTATTGTTGCATGTATTCAGATGTCCCTCCTTTTCCCCCTGTTGACTCCTCCGCCCGCTCCCACCCCCTCACTGCACTGGTGTCTGTGTCCGTTGGTTATGCATATGTGCGTATAAGTTCTTCGGTCAATCTCTTCTCTCTGAGACATCTATTCATGGCACATAATAGAGCCATAGATGTTAATGTTACCAAATATACAAAAGATTATTTATGTGGTTTTAGATTCCACTTCTCCGATTTTGGTGTATTATCAGAGAATATCCACAATTATCTGAAAAAGCTATGAAAAATTCTCTCTTTCAGACTACCTTTATGGGAGAAGCCAGCTTTTATTTATGAACTTTGACCTAAACAACATGTGGCAACAGATAAAATGCAGAAGCAGATGTGAGAATCCAGCCAACAAAATGGATAGTTGTTATTTTTTCATTAAAAAATGGTTTTTTCAGTTAATGTGTAATAGTTTTATTATTTTTAAATAAGTTAATAAATATTTTTTTTGAAAAAAAATAAATCCAAATCAAATCTAAGCTCCAAGCAGAATAGTATCAGTTTAGGAAGGAAAAGGTGTGATCAGAGTTTATTATTGAATTTTGAAACTTAGATTCATTCTTCTTGCAAAATGACTGCAAGTATTTGACATCTGCAAATACATTATTTATTTGACAGATATTTATTGAGCAGCTACTATGTGCCAGACCCTGGAGATTTTTTTTATTATTAAACATATTGGGGTGACATTGATTAAAGACCCTGGGGATTAAAAAACAAAAGAGCCCTGGCCGGTTTTGCTCAGTGGTTAGAGCGTCGGCCTGTGGTCCAGAGAGACCTGGGTTCGGTTCTCGCTGGGGACGCGTACCTCAGTTGCAGTTTGCCCCTGGCCCTCGTTGGTCGTGTGGGTGGCAGCCACTTATGTCCCTTTCATGTCGATGCTTCTCTCTTTTCCTCTCTCTCCTCCCACTCTATCTGAACAAAAAAAAGGAAAAATGTCTTCAGGTAAGGATTTAAAAAAAAAAAAAAAATGAAAGACACCATTTCTGACTGTGAGGACTTTGCCATGCAGTGGATTCTCCTTTTCTTCCTGTGTACGTAAAATATCAAAGGCTAAATTAGAATAACAACTGCATTTCCAGAATATGTCTATTTGCCAGGCTTTTGCCTCACACCTTCTAAAAGTGGGCAGCTTCTAACATTCTACATGAGCACAGAGCTGAGATGAGACGTGTCTGGTGACCTGGAATCAGAGAGAACACTACCGGTCCCAGGCTGTATCCGGCTGTTGCCACTTCACTCGCCACCCCAACCTTGACGTCCTGGCTTTTCACTTTTGACAGCTGTTGTCGACGCAGAACTTGCGTAGAAACCCCTGATTAGTCCAGGGCCCCCTGCGAGTCAACCAGGGACTGGGTATTTGGTCTTGAAGTGCCATGGCCAAATGTACATGGCCAGCCTAGATCTACCACCATCCCCCCAGATGTGCCCTAGGTAGGCCTATTTTTATTTTTATTTTGTAATCCTCACTGGAGGATATTTTTCTGCTTATCTTCAGTTAGAGTGGGAGGGAGGGAGAGAGAAAGAAACATCAAAGTGAGAAGGACACATCAACTGATTGCCTCCTGCACGATCCTGACCAGGGAGGGGAACGAACCGTAACCAAGGTACGTGCCCTTGACTGGAATCGAACCCGAGACTCATTGGTCCGCAGGTCAATGCTCTAATCACTGAACCAAACTAGCCAGAGCTTGGGTAGGTCTATTTTTAAATGGCAGCTCCCTCTTGCCAAAACTGGGATAACCAGGGAATTAATAGTACATGGTGTATTGGTACATAACAGTGATCATCTGCCTTGTTGGTTACTTAGAAACAAAAATGAATTAGAGGTTCTGGCTTCAAATCTACCGAATTACTTGTTTTAAAAATTAGGGTTCACTCTAGCTATCAGGAAAATGAAAACCCTCAGGTTCCAGAATTTCGCAGTCCTTACGTTATCTTGTAAAAACCTTGGGCACTGACTTTCAAACTGTTCTCTGCAGGTGGTGACTTACTTGGCAGGCTGTGGCCTACAGAGCTGCCCCATGCTTCTGGCCAAAGGATACCCTGATGTCGGCTGGAACCCCATTGAAGGGGAGCGCTACCTGTCCTTCCTGAGGTTTGCCGTCTTCGTGAACAGTGAGTCCCAAGTGTTTTATGCCTTTCAGACCTACAGTGGCACAGCTGTGGGTACATACAAGGAAAAGAAGATTCTCTACATTGCCTCCTATCTATAAATAGGATAGATTCTGTAGGGAATTGGCAGCTGGTATAAAAACTTCAGGGAGAATCAGGCCTGATGAGGATCAAGAGAAGCATCCAATAGACAGAGTACTAAGTTCTAGGACCATTGCAGCAAGAATCTCATGGTGTGGGCTTGGACTCATCAGCTCTACCTCTTCTCCTATCAGTGAAAGGGATTTAGTAATATCTTCATCCTATCTATTTCACAGAGTTAAATTCAGGGATGCCTCCAGATTCTTAGACTATTGGATGGATGGATGGATGGATGGATGGATGGATGGATGGATGGATGGATGATGAATTAAGAAAAATCAAGAATAACTGAATAAGCTATAAAAAGATAACTAAACTCCTTAGAGAAACAAATTGCTATACCAACCCTAAATCATCATCTTAATGCAAGTCACCTCCCATTTACAGTGAATTCCATGTCTATGAAAATGTTGTAGTTACGCTCATAAAATGTGCTGACTAATGCATAAAATAGGTGGCCTGCTTTCTTGAAAATGTACCTTGTTTCCCAAGATTCTGTTATAATACTAATTCACTTGTATTTACATTATAGTTATGATCTTTCTTCCTCCCTGTTTGGTGTTCCAGGCAAACAAATCCAGCTGGGCTGGTTAAGTGATTACAAAAAAGAATTGCAGCTGATGAGCAATCATGATGATTGTTCTAAGTATGAGAATGTACCTCAAAATATATTGACATGATATAATCATTGTATTCCCATGTACTTGTTGTCTCTCTCCACCCCATCCCAAAGTGCTTACCTTCCTACACTATAATGTACTCTATTCTTAATATTTATATGATTTCCACTTTCCTGATTGTTCCCTTTACCTGCTTGGGTCACACACTTCAAGATGTCTGTGTTTTGTTCTCCTGGATCTCATCCAGCCAGATTCTTAATCACGTGTATTTTGCTTCTCTCTGTGTGTTTTTCACTGTCCCTATCTGTTCATCACCAGCATTGCTAAACTCCATTTTCTTTTAGACCAGTGTCAGGATAGCCTCTCATTGTCTCTTCTACTTCCTGTCCAAGTGGTCACATGCCCAGAATTAATGCAGTTACTGTGGTAATAAAAGATAATTTTTAAGTGGGATTTAAAGATTCATAAAGCTCACCAAATTATGTAAATAAGACCAATTTATTCTCATTGGCCACCTTTGGACTCAGTTAGTGGGACAGTTTGCACTGATTAAGGAGGTGAAGGAGGCCAGAGGGGGCAGGACAGGGTGAGCCCTGCCAAACCTTCCTCGTGTCGAGGAATCATGGACGCACGCATTTTCATTTTCAAAGGACTTTGCAAAGAAACTGACAAATTGAATATTTCTTAATCTTTTTGAGGATTTACTTAATGAATTGGGGGATTCCAAAATGGCAGTGAAGTGAATGGAAGCTACACAGACCGTCTCTCAGGACCAAACTGGAATTACAACTAAAATAAAGACAAATCGTGGCGAAAAAGCAACAGAAAAGCAGCTTGCAAGGACCATATGACCAGGGTCACTGACTTGATCCTGGTAGGACTGCGAAGGCACAAGAGGGGGTCTGGGAGCCCACAGACAGCAGCGGTCTTAGCTGTGAGCAGCGCCCTTGGGGTTAAAATCCCAAGCGGTACCACAGCTCAGAGAGCTAGGACAGACGCTAAAATAGCCACAGCCACTCACCTTGGGCCCCAGCAAAGGGAGGGCAGACTGGAATGGAACTGTGTGGGGACACTCGGAATTTGGAGGGCACTCAGAGCTTTTGCTGAGTTGCGACCACACAGGACAGTGGCCATACTGCTCCTTCCCAGGGCTCTGGGGAGAGGCGGCAGCCCCTCCCTCGGAGATTCAGCCATGCCCAGTTGGGACACTGAAATGCAAATTGAGGCCCATTAAAAAACAGCATCTGTTCCACCTTTTGGAAATCCCCTTATGCTGAACACCTGAGGGAGTTTTTCATTCAACTGAGAACCCAAGGCTCTTCAAGTAACCACAACTAATAGCCTCCAGGCAAAAAGCTAGAGGATAACTGAACCATTCCTGGGCTTGCAACTCTACCCAGGAAAGTAAGACTTGACAGTGGTGTTTAATGTGAGTCCTCCCATGCTCATCCAAATCTAGTAGAGGGAGCCACAAATAGCAGAACACCAACACCCACAGGGAAAATTTGGCAGGCTCCAAACCCACTGAGATAGCCAAAATGGTGAAACAAAGAAACAAATCCCAAATGAAACAAGAGACCTCTACCAAAGATGAGATAAATGAAAGGTAGTTAAGCAAGTTAACAGAGCTAGAATTCAGAGCTATGATCTTGAGAAAGCTCAACAGCATGAGTAAGGACATCAACACCATGAGTAAAGATGTAGAAACTTTGAAAATCAACCAATTGGAAATAAAAAACCACCAAGAAGAAATGAAGAATGACATAGCAGAAATAAAGAACACATTCGAAGGATTAGACAGCAGAGTAGAGGAAGCTGAGGACCGGATCAGTGAATTAGAAGACAGGGTAGAAATAACAACCAATCAGAAAACCAAAAGAAAAAAAAACGATTAAAAAACAGGAAGACAGCTTAAGAGAACTGTGGGACAACTGGAAACAATAATATTCACATCATAGGAGTCCCTGAAGAAGAAGAAAATGAGCAAGGGTTAGAGAATATATTTGAAGAAATAGTGACAGAAAACTGCCCTAATTTGGTGAAGGAAGAAGGCATTCAAGTTCAAGAAGCACAGAGAGTCCCAAGTGAGAAGAACCCAAACAGGCCCACACCAAGACATATAGTAATTACAATGCCAAAAATTAAAGACAAAGAATCCTAAAGGCAGCAAGAGATAAGCAACAGGCTACCTACAAAGGAAACCCCATAAGACTATCAGCTGACTTCTTGACAGAAACACTACATGCCAGAAGGGAATGGCATGAAATAATTAAGATCGTGAAAAACAAGGATCTGAATCCAAGACTACTCTATCCAGCAAGGCTATCATTCAAATTAGAAGGTCAAATAAAGAGCGTCCCAGACAAAAAAAAAAAAAGGCTAAGGGATTACATTAGTATCCAGCACCGCAAGAAATGTTAACAGGACTGGTGTAATTAGTAGAAGAAATAGGAAGAAAAATATAACCACACTAAACAAAAAATGGCAATAAATAAGCACCTATCAATAATCACCTTAAATGTAAATGGATTGAATGCTCTGATAAAAAGACACAGAGTAGCTGATTGGATAAAAAAGACTCCATCAAAAATCTACTAGACTTAATAAATGAATGTGGCAAAGTAGCAGGATACAAAATTAACGTCAAGTAATTGACGGCATTCTTATACTCCAATGATAAACTCACAGAAAGAGAAACTTAAAATCAATCCCATTTACCATTGTGGCATAAGAATTAAAATACCTAGGAATAAGCTTAACCAAAGAAGTAAAGGAAACTATTTGCAGAAAACTACAGGACATTGAAAAAAAGAAATAGAGGAAGATATAAAAAAGTGGAAGCACATACCTTGTTCATGGATTGGAAGAATTAGCATCATTAAAATGTCAGTATTACCCAAAGCAATCTATAGATTCAATGCAATCCCCATCAAAATACCAACGACATATTTCACAGAACTAGAACAAATACTTCCAAAGTTCATATGGAACCAAAAAAGACCTTGAATAGCCACAACAATCATGAAAAAGAAGGACAAAGTAGGTGGGATCACAATACTGGATATCAGGTTATACTACAAAGATACTATAATCAATACAGCCTGATACTGGCACAAGAACAGGCATAGAGACCAGTGGAACAGAACAGAGAACCCAGAAATGGACCCAAGACATTATGCTCAATTAATATTTGACAAAGGTGGCAAGAGCATACAATGGAGTAAAGACAGCCTGTTTAATAAACGGTGTTGGGAAAATTGGACAGCTACATGCAAAAAAATGAAACTAGACCATCAACTTACACCATACACAAGAATAAACTCAAAATGGATAAAAGACTTAAATGTGACCCGTGAATCCATAAAAATCCTAGAAGAAAATGTAGGCAACACAATTTCAGGCATCATACGCAGCAGAATTTTCACTGATACATCACCTAAGGCAACAGAAACAAAGGAAAAAATGAACACATAAGACTACATCAAACTCAAAAGCTTCTGCACAGCAAAAGAAACAACCATCAAAATGTAAAGGCAACCCTCTGTATGGGAGAGCATAATTGCCTATGATACATCAGATAAGGAGTTAATTTCCAAATATATAGAGTACGCATACAACTCAACAAAAGGAAGACAAAGAACCCAATTAAAAAATGGGTAGAGGACCTAAAGAGACACCTCTCCAAACAGGACATACAAATGGCCAAGAGACATATGAAGAAATGCTCAACATCCCTAATCATCAGAGAGATGCAAATTAAAACAACAATGAGGTATCACCTCACACCTGTCAGAATGGCCACCATCAAAAAATCATCAAACAACAAGTGTTGGCGAGGGTGTGGAGAAGAGGGGACTCTAGTACACTGCTGGTGGGCATGCAGACTGGTGCAGCCACTCTAAAAAACACTATGGTGTTACCTCAAAAAATTAAAAATTGAATTGCCATTTGATCCAGTGATCCCACTTCTAGGAATATACCTAAGAAGCCTGAAACACCAATCAGAAAGAATATATGTACCTTCACGCTCATAGCAGCACTATTTACAATAGCTAAGATCTGGAAACAGCCCAAGTGTCCATCAGTACAGGAATAGATTTTTAAAAAGCTGTGGTACATATACACAATGGAGTACTATGCAGCTGTAACAAAGAAAGATCTCTTGTCCTTTGAGATGACATGGAGGGACCTGGAAAGTATTATCCTAAGCGAAACGAGCCAAGCAGAGAAAGACAAATGTCACATGATCTCACTTATTTGTGGAATATAATGAACATAACAGTCTGAAGCACAGGGTAGACCCAGAGATGTGGAAGTAGGGTACAGACTGACAACCCTCAGAAGAGGGGGTTGAGGGGAGGAAAGAGATAAACCACGGAACTTATATGCAGGTACGCATAACTAATGGACACGGGCAACACAGCTGGGGACGGGGTTGTGGGATGGAGAGGAGGGTGTCAATGGGGAAAAAAAGGAGAAACATCTGTAACAAAAATAAATTTAAAAAAAACAAACAAACAGAAGGTAAAGGAATCCACTGGCTACACTCCTATCTAGATTGCTCTACTGGTTACATGTGACCACACTGAAGTAATCTCTAGACCAAAATGTTTATCTGTAGCCAGTTTGGCTCAGTGGTTAGAGTGTCAACCTGTGGACTGAAGGGTTATGGGTTTGATTCCTGGTCAAGAGGACATATCTGGGTCGCAGGTTCCATCCCCGGCCCCATTTGGGGTCATGTAGGAGGCAACCAATCAATGTGTCTCTCACACATCAATGTTTCTCTTTCTTCCTCTCCCTCTCCCTCTCCCTCTCTCTGTACCCCTCCTTCCACTGTATCTAAAAATTAATGGAAAAATATTCTCTGGTGAGGATTAACAACAACAAAAAATGTTTAGTCTGTCCCTTTGCTAATGGTTGTTCTGTGATCGTTTAACGTAGTCTGGACAGTGCCATTTCATAATGCAACCAGCTCTAGCAAGGTGGTCAGTCAGTAGGAAGATACATGCACTTTGGTTTCAGGTTTATGGTGTCTCTGTAATATAAAGCCACATTTGGTTTGAGCAAAGGATGTTAGCTTCTGCTTTCAAAGAATTACAGCCCAGTAAGAGAGTCCATGTAGGCAGAGGACACTGTAGCACGTGGAGTAAGCAGACACAGAGAGCTGGCAGGCTCCATGAGGGGCTCCTCTCCTGATGGAGGAGGTGACGACAGAGATGAGATGTAAAGGATCAAAGTTCCAGACACAGAGATGCAGGAGAGGTGATCCTGTTGGGGAAGAGCACAAATGGTGGCCGGAAGGCTAAAGCTGTGCTCAGGAGACGCAGTGATCTGCCGGCCGAGCAGGGGTGGGGAACGTCCAGCCCGCGGGCCATATAAGGCCCCCAAAATCAATACCAGCTAACACCACACGCCTCACCAAATTAGCCTGACCAAATGTAGCAGGCTACTTTTTAAGTTGATAATTGTGTATGGCCTGCGAATGATGACATAAATATCCAAATGGCCCTTGGCAGAGAAAAGATTCCCCAGCCCCGGTAGAGGATAGGTAGATATATGGATGACTCTAGTAAATGATGACGTTAAAGGTGGGTAGGCAGCTACACTGGAGAAAACCTAAGTGCCGACTTGGAATGTTTTGAAGAGAGACTGATGGGAACCACTGGGAACTTCTGTGCCCAGGTTAGGATAACAAGTTTCTGAATTATAGTGGTGGTGGTGGTAGGAATGGAAGGTAGAGTATCCATTTAAAATAAATTACAGGGACAGAATTTATAGAAGTGGGTGGTAGTGATGATTATGGCGGCTGGGCCTGGATACGTGTAGGGAAAGAAACAGAAATCACATTGAAGCTTAGCAATTTATGGGTAGGGAGGAAGAAATAAGGATGTAAGAAGAAGAAAATGGTTTGAGATGGCCAATAACGAGCTTGATTCGTTTCAGGCCATGTTCATTTTGCAGTGTGTGGCTCCCCCAATAGAGATGCTCCCCCAATTGGGATTGCAAGATAGAGATCAGTCGATCAAAGTCTGGGACAGACTAGGCATGCAGATCATCTGTAGTTGAAATAGTGAGAGCGAACTGTCACCGGGAAGAGCATGAAAAAGAGAGAGATGAGGAGGAGGAGAAAGGAAGAGCTCGAGTCTTGCTGAACACCTGGGGAATGAGAATGATTGGCTCACAGGCAGCAGGGTGACGCAGGGGAGCTGGAGCTGGAGAAGGGAGCGCCCTGCGGCCAAATATAGCTCTGTTGCTTACTAGCTTTGTGAATTTAGGCAAGTTATTAAAACTTCCCTGGTCCCAGTTTTTATACACACTATATAAAATAGAGATAATAATGGTATATATCTCGCACAGTTGTTGCAAGGCTTAAATGAAAGAATAAACTTAGATTAGCCCAGTGCCAGAAACATAGCCTGCAGTCATGGTAGTCGTCATTGTTGTTCATAATTCTTACAAGAGTATTAGGGCATTTGAAATGGGAAGACTAATAAATAGCCCTCGAGATCTCAAAGCCTTTTACAAGACTTTATGTCCAAGAGGTGACTGGGAAGGACCTCCTGGCCTTTTTGTTGCCTCTGCTCAGCAGTGAAAGATAAAGGTGTTAAGGGTAATCATGGTAGATGTTGGGGGTGGTCATGGCGGTTGATGATGGTGAGAGTAGGAGTGTGGGGGTAGTGGATGGTGATGGTGGGTAATGATGGGTGGTGATAGGTGGTGATGGTGGACAATGGTGACTGATAAGGGGGCGGTGATAGTGGGTGGGATTAGCGAAGATACTGATGGTGGAATATGATGGTTGAATAGTGGTCATAGCACCTTTTTTGCGGTGATTGAGGTAGGTGGTGGTGAGTGATGGTGTGGTGATAGTGGGTTGTGGGTAGTGATAAACGATAGTGGGATATCATAGCTGGGTGGGAGATGGTCGTAGTGGGTTGTTGAGGTAACTGTGAGTGATGATGGAGTGGTGATAGTGAATCATGAGGATGGTGGTAGTAATAACAGCTTACACTTACTGAGCATTAATCATATGCCAGGCACCATTCAAAGTACTACTTTTAAGTGTTTTAACTTACCTAATACAAAAATCCATTGAAATAGATTTATCTTCCCTATTTTATAGAGAAAGCATCTTGCCCAGAATCACACAGCTCATAGGATTTGAACTGAGGAAATTTGGCTCTCGGGGGCCAAACATTAGTCACATCATGACGCAATATTGTCTTGGTAGCACTGTCTCCCTAATGGACAAGGAGAAACAGTATTTTTTCCTTTGAGCTTGTCCAAAAACTGTGGCATTATTAAATTACTGTTTGGTGCTAATGCTTTTTAAAACACACTAAAAAGCCAAATCAAAAGCTCTTGCTCCGTCAAAGTAACCAAATTGGAAATTTATTTCTAACATTATTTTGCTAGTCTGTCTTAATGTTTGCATTAAATCCTCTTAAACAAGATTTGTCTTTAAAAGAACTTCTGAAAGTATATAATTTTCTCTACTTTATTTTTATCAGCTTGCCGGAAGCCTTGGGGTGTGTTTAACTCTGACAGTAATGAAGTTCTACTCACTCGGCAGTTACAAATTCTATAATCAGTCTAGACACAGATATGTCTGGGTGTCTGATTAATCCCTTCCTGATGTAGGTTCCAAGAAGTAAAAGATGTCTTACCAATCCACAAGAAGAAGGGAGGAGTTCTTCTGTGCTTCCTTTGAGTCCTTGGAGTATTTCGTGATATCTTCCCCAGGCTAAAAACCTGGCTGTCAAAAACACTTGCTGTGCTGCATTTCTCCGGGCATATTTATCATCAGTGGCCATATCTGCACATCCATCATATACGTGTGAAGATTATGTGAGAATCTGTGAGACGTGCTCTAGAAGTTTGACCTTGATGTCAGTTAAAATGACAGCAGGAAACAGAGCAAACCTAAGTTGAATTATCAGAAACATATATGGAATAATTACTAAAAGTTCTCTTATCAACCATTCCTACCTACGTAGTGACGCACACATGACTGTCAGCATGCCAACAGTGATGGTTCTCATCAGAAGCTGGTAGAGTGAATCTAGGGATGCCTGGGAGAGACGGCAAGTACTGAATAACATCTTGAAGAAAGAAATGGACATAATTGAACAGAGTAGTGTGAGGAGAGCCTACTGGGCCTTTGAGCTGGGAGACATAAATCTTTTAGGATATATCAACTGTATCTCAATAAAGCCGGACAACTTCTTTTAGGATCCAGAGTACAAAGTAGCGCATTAGCTTTGAAGGGCGTAGTTGGTATAAATGCGTAGAAGAATCAGCTGGTTCATTTGTGCTCATGTATTCATGTTTGTGGGGTCAGAAAGGCTATAACAACCATTTGTCTGTATGATTGGTACTGCAGACTGGGGGTGGTTAGGATTAAAATGTAAGGTATTGTTCTTGTTCTCAAATTTACCGTTGGAAAGATTCAGCAGACTTTCAAAAGAATTAACCAGTGGAATAAGACTTAAATAATAGTGTGAGACCATTATGAATAACATTGTTGCACTCGGGAGACACTTCGGGCTAGGGTGGCCAGAGAAGGCAGGTGTGGTTACACCTTCTCCCCAGTTGCAAGTCATGTGCACTCTCGTCCTCCCCACCCCCTTTGTCCTCCCACTGGACCCCTTGAATCTCTGTGCCTGACAAGGTGGAGAAAATCAATCAGTCACTGGGGTCAGGTAAAAGTCTATAGAGACAAAGGCAAGAAAATGTGACTCCATGTGTAAAATCTCAAAGTGCAACAACATGAAAGCCCAGAAATAAGAAGTCAAAATAGCACAAGTAAGAGAGAATAAATGACTCCAAGAAGCCAATGGCAAACCAATGTCCAAAGCACCCAAACCAGGAGATCTGCACCTGGGTGAGAGGATGTCTCACCCTGTTCTTCTCATGCTCAGGAAATCACTCAGTTCTTCCCCACAGCTCCCTGCCGGGCCCCTGGCTGAGCAGCTTGGCAGTGGGCTCAGGCGTCCAAAACCCATATGTACATATGAATTCCTTATCGGTCATCAGTCTTATTGCTAAGAATGAGGTCTGACACCTAAATAAAATTGTGGATTTGAGCTGAAATAGTAAAACAGCGCAAAAACTGCTTTATCAACACTAGTCACACAAAATGGCAGTACTATGAGCCTGGTGCTCATCATGAATTGAGTTTCAGCAACTGGTGAGAATGCCCATGTTGAACAGGTGGATTCCACTCTATCGGAGCGCACCTCAGTTCTGAGTCCAGGTTTCAGTATCGCCCAAGCTTTATTTCATATATTTCATGAAAAACCCATAGGGATCCAAAATTCGAGACACATGGGCAAAATTGTAGCATGGTGCTGGGATTAAATACTGGTCTCCATAATTCTTGGGTTAATGTGCCAGTCCACTGGCAAGATTTTACATTCAGTCCCTCCAAATTCCACATATATGGGGATCATCCCCCAAATATAGTTTCCACGGTTTTCCTCTTTCCTGAGCCCCAGACGTGTGCATCCAGTGGCCTTCTTAATATTTCCACTTGACAGCTGAACAAGCATGTCAAGTGTTGTACATCGAATGGCTAAATTTATAATTATCTACCCAAACCTGTTCTCCTAGATTCCCCATTTCTCTTACTAGTATAACTAACTTTGCAGATATTCAACTCAAATCTTAGGAGGCATCCTTAATTCAACCTTTTCCCTTTTCCCCATGTTCAATCCATCAAGAATTCTGTTGATTCAGTGTCTAAAAGATATCTGAAATCCACCAACAGCTCTCCATCTCCACTGGCCACGTCCTGCTGCAGGCTGTCACTGTCTTCCACCAGGACCACCACAGTGGCACAGGAGCTGGTTTCCCTGCCTCTACTCTCCCCCTGTATCAGTCAGCCTCTGCTGCACAACAGATCACTTCCGATCTCACTGACACAGAGTGTGAAGCGTGTATAGTTTGCTCACATTTCTGCAGGTTGGATGGGAAGCCCTGCGGCAGGTCTGTGCACCTGCTGGGGTGCCCCGTTCCACTCGTCTCATTCTGAGGCTTCACTGTCTTCACTACTTGCCCCTGTTCCCGGATCAGTGACTGGCATGTAGCAAAGCTCAGTGTGCAAACAACCCCTGGTTTCCTCTGTTCTATCCCAGGAATGTATTGACACAGCTTCCGCTCCCTTCCCTGGCACTGAGGAGGGGATTTTATGTCTTAACCACTTTCACTAACTTTTTTATACAAGTTTTCTACCACCATATTAAAGTTGGCACTTACCAAAAAGGGGTATTGGGTCCTGGCCATCACCTCTGCCTTGTGAGTCTCTAAATTAACTAAAGGATTCCAGCCAGTGTGGCTCAGTGGTTGAGCGTTGACCCATGCACCAAGAGGTTGCCTTTCGATTCCCGGTCAGGACACATGCCCAGGTTGTGGGCCCGATCCCCAGTACGGGGTATGTAGGAGGCAGCCAACTGATGTTCTTTCTCATCAGTATTTCTATGCCTCTCTCCCTCTCACTTCCTCTCTCTCTAGAATTAATAAAGGAAAAGAAAAAGAATTAAAGGGGAGTGTCCTGGACGTGTTCATGCTGAGCCCCGTGCTCTCTCCCCCATTGCCCCAGGACTTGACTGAGGATATGTTCACTTCCTTAGGACTAACTGGACTCTGAGAAATCAGGCTCTTGTCAGCAGAGGCTACTAATTGCTCTGGTGATGCCATGATGCAGCCATCCTCAGCTTTCCATCCAATTATTCCAAGCTTCCATCTTGAGTCTCAATGGAGTCTATTCATTTATTTGAAAAATAGCGCCAGATGTTAGCAAGATGCTCGAACATACGGAGGTAGAGAATTCAGACATAATGCCTGAATTTATTAAATATACAATCTAGCAAGAAAAACTAATGCAAACAGATACAAACAATTAATTAATTATGCTTGTGTTCAACACTTCAAGGAAGAGGATAGGGTGTTTGAGACAACCGGGTCCTCTGGGGTTTCTAAGTGGAAGTTTGTTTCGAAGGATGAAATGGGGTTACCCAGGTCAGGTGTCTATGTCAAGGGAATGAGAAGGGAAAGGATATCCCAGGTGAAGGACCTTAAAACACAGAGTAAGGAAAGCCATGGGCTGAAGGCACAGTCACTGCGTCCCTGCGAGTCTACTGTCCCTGTGGGGAGAACAGTTGCTTCAGGGTGAAATGGGCTGTCATTCCATTTCCACCAGCTTCTCAGGAAAGTGGAAAAGAAAGTTATCATCATAATGTGAAGACCGTGTTGAGAGCCTTTGATGACACTCACTGCGAACATCCACACTGTTATGAAGTTCTGTTCATTTTGGAACTCAAACAAAAAGCCTTGTTGTAATCCCTTGGGCAAAACTAATTTACCTCAGATTTCTCTCTCCTTTGAAAGTGCCCTCAGGGTCAATATTCATCTTCCCTTCAGTGGCTTTGGCTGGCGGTCCAGCCTGCTGAGCTCCAGGTAATTAAGAAGAGAATGTTCTCTCTCCCCTAATCATGCCATGCTCCGTACTTTGTGGAGCCTTTGGAAATTCTTCTCCATGGTCCCCTCTCTAATGAGTAGCTGCAGTTGCACTGTAGTTGCTTCCTCTTGCAGGCTGCTCTCTGCATCCCCACAATTCAGTCACCAAGGAATGGCTTTCTGGGTCGGTTGGTAGAGCCAGCCTAATCAGCTTAGATCTGAACCTGAGATTCACATCAAATGAGGCTAATGTGGCAAATAAATTTCAATAGCAAACCCCATACTGAGCTCCTCGTCTGGTTTTTCAAATCCGGTTGCATGGTGTGGTCCGTGTCCCATGAAGCTCCGTGATGCTGGTGACTGTGCGGAGAGCTAAACTGAATTCAGCAGGCTGTTGAAGACGGGTTGACCCACAGGTGTTCCATCCGGACAACTAAAAGAATCAGAGTACAGTGTTTAAGTAAGCTGATGAACAGGGATTTTCCCCTCCAATTTTAACAACTGAAAATTTCAGTTTTAGCCCTGGCCAGTTTGGCTCAGCGGTTAGAGCGTCGGCCTGCGGTCTGGAGAGACCCGGGTTCGGTTCCCACTAAGGGCACGTACTTCGGTTGCAGTTTGTCCCCGGCCCTGGTTGGTCGTGCGGGTGGCAGCCATTCGATGTGTCCCTTCACGTCGATGTTTCTCACTCTCTCTCCTTTCCTCTCTCTCCCTCCCATTCTATCTGTACAAAAAATAGAAAAATATCCTCGGGTAAGGATTAAAAAAAAAAGAAAATTTCAGTTTTAGCTTCATTATTAAAATGAAAAATGACCACTGGGAGGGTAGTTGTATGTGCTACTTGATAAGTTTGGGGGCCAAAAACATTGGAAGGTAGTGAACTATGAGTTTACCTATGACTAAGAATATTTGCTTTCAAACATGTTCAGTGTCTTGGGGCTCTTTTCTTTCCCTGTCCCTCCTGTGATGAAACTCTGTCAGATATAGATGTTAGTTTCAACGAATGGGAAAGCATGGCCTTAGGACTCAGCATCACCTGAGCTTTTCTACAACTTGCACAAGGCCAATCGATCTCTCCTTGGTTTCTCCTTTATTGGTTCTTTTCACCGGAGCATTATTGTGATTATTTTACCCTTTTAGCATCTCTTGAGCGTTTTCATGGATTCGGGTTTAGTACAAACAATTTTTTTATATTATGCTTGAAGAAAAACTTCTTTACAAAAAAATTGAGCCTCCTCTTCAAGGATTGAACTTTAACGCAGTAAATGTATACTGAGGGACTGTATAAAATCAGCTTAATGAAAATTGTTCTGAATCAAGTTATAGTTCTAAAACTTAAAGAGGTATATATTGACAGTCTTTGATTTATTAAAATTTTTATTGGTTTTTAGAGAGAGGAGAAGGGAGAGGGAGAGAGAGAGAAACATCAATGTGAGAGCAAAGCATCAATCTTCTGCCTCCTGCACGCCTCCTACCAGGAATCGAACCCACGACCAAAGCATGCACCCTGACTGGGAATGGAACCTTTTCTGTTTGTTTGTTTGTTTTAAAAGTTTTTGTGTTGTTTTGGGCTGTGAGACGCATCAAATGTGTTCATGTATGAGTTGGTATGGGAGATGAGCACAAGTTAATTTCACACATTTGGACAGCAAGCTCCACCCCCCTGAACCTCTGGGCATGACGGGAGAAATCTCTGCATACGGGTTAGATTAATAGACTCACTCTAAAACTAGAAGAGGCCTGGGTATCTCAACAGAGCAAATGAGACCCAGTGAGAGTGTGCAGTGTGCATATTCTCAGTGATTTGCTAAAAAGCTGGACTGAAAAGACAGGTTTTCCGGGTTCCCATTCTAATGCTCTACTCACAATACTTCTAAGTAGATTCGTTAAAAAGTTTATTAAACAGAACTTAAACTTCTCTGATGCTTTTAAAATGTGCATATAAATGTTTCTGTGCCCCTCCCTCCAAAAGATGGGACCTGATTCTTCTCCTGTTGAGTGTGAACTAGACACAGAGAATGACTTCTAATGGCAGAACTGATGATATATATGACAAAGCTGTAGGAGGCATAGTGGCTTCTGCCTTACTACCTCTTTTGGATCATTTGCTCTGTGGAGATCCAGCTGCTGTGCCATGAGAACACTCAAGCAGCCCTGTGGAGCAGTACACATGGTGAGGAACTGAGGCCTCCTGCCAACAACCATATGTGAGAGTGCGGGGAAGCTGATCCTCCACATCCAGCCAGCCAGCGTCTTGGCTGCAGTCTCACAGGAGGTCTCAAGCCAGCACCACCTCGCTTAGTCGCTCCAGTATTCCTGACCTACAGAAACTGTAAGAAATGAATGCTGTTGGTTTAGCCTGCTAAGATTTGAGATAATTTTTATGCAAGAATAAACATTCTGCCCTGGCCGGTTTGGTTCAGCGGTTAGAGCGTCGGCCTGCGGTACGGAGAGACCCGGGTTCGGTTCCCGCTAAGGGCACGTACTTCGGTTGCAGTTTGTCCCCGGCCCTGGTTGGTCGTGCGGGTGGCAGCCACTCAATGTGTCCCTTCATGTCGATGTTTCTCTCGCTCTCTCCCTTCCTCTCTCTCCCTCCCACTCTATCTGTACAAAAAATGGAAAAATATCCTCGGGTGAGGATAAAAAAATAAAAAAAAAAGAATAAACATTCTATACAACAGCATTTCCAGGTGCAACCTCGATTATAGAGCTCAATTCTCCAAGAAATATCTTAGGATTTTGTAAGAGTTTTTCTTCAGGCTTCATCCAGTATACAGGATCAGAAAGTCTTATCTTTGAGTTTCAGCCAGGAGATAAATTTTCAGACACAAATTCAGATTTTTATCTGAGGCAGAAAGTGTTTTATGAAGTTGCTCGAACAGATGTTAAACTGCTCTTGACTCTACACATTGGCTCTGATGGGCATTGGATGTCCCTCTCTACAGGTGACAGTCCCACTGCTTAATCACATCTTCAGGAAATGAGACCCTGTCTTGGTGGATTATGTTCTTCCAAAGCAAACTACCAGCAGAACATACTTCTCCGACCTTTAGCTTCCCACAGAGCTATTTCAAGTACAACCGAGGCAACCTTACCAAGTAGATTCATATCGTGAAGAAACGATTTCGGGACTGCTCTGGGCTCCATCCACACAAACCTGGTGGTTCTGGGGTAGGTGTCAGGCTGTCAGACTACAGCTCAGGAACTGAGATGTCACTTCTCCGCAGGTTAATTGAGGCACATCAGCTTTGGTTACCTTTTATCTCTGCTCAAAGAAGGAAAAAAATACCTTTCAGGTGTGTCCCTCATGGAGTCAGCAAATAGATACAGTTCTTTTAGCCCTGGCCGTGTGGTTTAGTTGGTTGAGAATCGTTCCATGCTCCAAGAGGTCACTGGTTTGATTCCCAGTCAGGATCGATCCACAGTAGGGGACATGCAGGAGGCAGCTGATCAACATTTCTCTCTCTCATCAATGTTTCTCTCCTCCTCCCTTCCTCTTTCTCTTAAAATAAAAAATCAATAAAAACATATTTAAAGTTCTTTTATTATCTAAGTCACCTGTGAATTAATCAGTAATTGGTGGCAGGCTCCGTAGTGTATTTCTTGCCCTCTGAGGACCTAAAGATAGTGAAATAATCGGAAGAGCACAAAATCCTGAACTTAAAAGTAGGATTCTGTTCTGTACCGGTTCATCTAATACTTCATCTAAACAGGTGCTGACCTAGTGTATCAAAGCTCACCTTTCTTTCCAGCAGTGTTACCTCCTGATCTTCGGAGTGAGTGGCAAGCTCCGTCCAATACCGTTCTCCCAGCCTCGTCAGTCAGAAATAACTTCTGGGTTTGTCCTTTCCAGTGAGAAGGAAATAATGCCTCTCTTCCTTAGGTGAAAGTGTGGAAGAAAACGCCAGCGTCGTGGTCAAGCTGCTCATCCGACGCCCAGAGTGCTTCGGCCCCGCCCTGCGGGGCGAAGGGGGGAATGGACTTCTGGCTGCCATGCAGGGCGCCATCAAGATCTCTGAGAACCCGGCCCTCGACCTCCCCTCTCAGGGCTACAAGAGAGAAGTGTAAGTGAATCGAATTGCCTTCTGGGACAGATACAGTTGGTGAGCTCCCAAATAGCATCAATACATGAATCATTAAAGACGTGTCAATAACGTGCCCCTGGGAGAGAAAGCACAGCTTCTTGATGGTTGTGCAAACATTTTAAATCCCTTTGTCAAGCACGTTGCTGTCTTGACCCTCCCAGGAAGCCCGGCCATCAAGACCACCTTCGCCCACTTCCATTTTTCTTACTCCACTGAGACCGACTGCCAAATCCAGGATCTGGCCATCTCTTCGAGCGACCACAGCGGGAGGCTGTGCAGAGGCTAAAAGGCCTGGACCGACAAGGTTACGGTCATTGTCTAACTCCAGACTGTCCCCTTCAGTGCTTAAAACCTTCGTGTCTCATCTCATACCTCACTTTTTTTTATTACTATTTTGTTCAGATAGAGTGGGAGGGAGAGAGAGAAACATCGACATGAAAGGGACACATCGAGTGGCTGCCACCCACACGACCCAACCGGGGCCAGGGACAAACTGCAACCGAGGCACGTGCCCTTAGCGGGAACCGAACCCAGGTCTCTCCAGACCGCAGGCCAATGCTCTAACTGCTGAGCCAAACTGGCCAGGGCTCATACCTCCCTTTTAACACTTCCTCTTCAGAAAGTATTTTGATTGGATTCCTTAGATACAAAGAGAACTGCAGAGTGTGAAAAATCACAGCATCACTAATCTTGGTCTTTGAAGGCTGAGGAAATGGTTGGTGTGCCGGCGGATTGCCTTGTGACTTTCCTTTCATTATGTCTTATGACCACTTCCCTTTCCTCAATCACAGCCTCTAGGTTAGACCCCAGAATCTAGAGAATGGGCAGAACTCGGCAGAAATAACTCTCCAGCTGGTTGGATCTTTTTTTTTTTTTTTTTTTTGGTCATTTGTTCTGGCAGGTGACCTAGTAGAACTAGAAAGAAACTAAAGCATAAGCTGTTCCAACATCCTTGTGGAACATGAGAAAAACTTGAGGCCCAGGGTTATATAGCTTGTTAACAACAGAGCGAGAACGTGGATGGAGCCCCTGACTCCTTGTCCAATGAGCTTTCCATGTCTAGTCAGGAAGGAAAGGGGAGTGAGTGGCTGGTAGGAACTCTGGGGACCATGGTGCCTCTCCATGAGTGTGTCTGTTCTACGTGATCAGCTGACGTCAGGGACGCTAGGAATGTCATGGACAAGTGTTTGGGTCCTTTGAACGTAGTGACTGAAACCACCTGGTTGACTGCTGGAGGGAGAAAAGGTGTCCAGGGGAAAGGACACATGACGCCCAGGACGAGCAGAGTATTTCCAGATGGAGCAGCTCGTGTCTGCTAACATGGCCGTACCTGTCAGGCTTCCTCACACCCCCTGTGTTGGTCTTTCTCAGCAGTGCAGAAGACAGTGAGAATGAAGAAGAGATCGTGCACATGGGCAATGCAATTATGTCATTTTACTCAGCTCTTATAGATCTCCTGGGCCGCTGTGCGCCTGAAATGCACGTAAGTAACTGAGTTCTGAGAGAGCAACTTTGAGGGGCTTGGTTCGAGAGCAAAGTAGGTTTCCTGAATGTAATCTCTTCTTCTGTCTCGAGCATTTGCAGACATGCCTTTCTTTCTGTTCCTTTTAGCTAATGTGAAAAGTAGTTTCCGTCTCTGGTACCTGATTCTGCAGCTTTCTAAGGAATGTGTGTATGTTACGAGTGTATACGCTAGAGTCAGCTCCGACTCCTGGTGACCCTGTGCAAGAGTGCTGTCTACAATGTCCTGCTCTCTACAGCCCTGCTCAGCCCCTGCAGACTCATGCCTCTGGCTTCTTTTATGGAGTCAGCCCGTCTTCTATTTGGTCTTCCTCCTTTCCTGCTGCCTTCTATTTTCCCCATTGTTGTCTTTTCCAAAGAACCCCGCCTTCTCATGATGTGTTCAAAGTGAGACTAAGGAATGACTCCTGGGCAAATCTCTGTGTTGTGTGATTTCTCTGTGGCACTAGCTGGGTGTGTCCTCCCCATATCCTGTTTCAGAGGGCCCCCTACCACCCAAAATTATATGCCATATGCCTCAGTTTAGTCAAAATGTTATCAACTTGATCCATATTTTATGATTTTCTTTTTTTCTTTTTAAATTACAGTTTACATTCAATATTATTTTGTGTTAGTTTCAGATGTACAGCATGGTGGTTAGACTATCATATACTTTAGAAGGTGGTCCCCCCCAATATCCCAAGTACCCACCTGGCACTGTACATAGTTATTTCAATATTACTGACTACATTCCCTATGCTGTACTTGACATCCCATGACTATTTTGTAACTACCCCTCTGTACTTAATCACTTCACCTTTTTCACCCAGCCCCAACCCCCTCCCCTCTGGCAACCATCAGTCTAGTCTCTGTATCTATGACTCTGTTTCTATTTTCCAACTTGACTCATGACTGTAGCTATCAGTCTACTTCACATGGAACATTTTTTTTCTTGAAAGCCGTCTCTTCCCATGTTTCGTGTTTATTTCCCAGAGGTAAGCTTTACAGATGTGCCAAAAAGGATGATTCTATTTTTATGGGATGTCTTCTCAGGCGTTCAGTTTGTACCTTAAAAGTTGTGATCTCCCCCCCCCCTTTTTTTAACCTCTGCTGGGGGCTGAGAGAAAGTGACCTTATTTTTTATATAAGGTCTCACATCATAAGTGAGAGAGGAAATAACTGCTTTTTATATGACAACAGAAAAGATAGCCTTTTAAATTGCAAAAAAAACACCAAACGTGGTAATTCTTTGACAGAACTGCTCGCTGCGCTCAGCCAGGGCCTGCGCCTGCGCCTGCGCCTGCGCCTGCCTCTCTCCGCTGGGCTCCACGCAGCTCCCGAAAGCACACACAGTGAAGAGCAGGTTCATGTAAACAGTTGGATCTGGTACTGATGGGATTGTGTGTTTGGTCACTGCCAAGTGGGTGTGTTATACTTTTAATGCTCATGACGGACAGAAGCCATTAAGGTAGTGGCTTTCAAACTTTTTGACCACAGCCGTTTGTTTTGACCACACTAAGAGATGTCATTTCCATTGCCACCTAGTATACATGCATTCCAGAAATAAAATGTATCCTTACCACAGATATTGCACTCTGGTTTTTTTCAATTCTATAGTAATCATTTCATGGTCTTTAGTGCTGGTCATAACCCACCAACTTGATTTTACAATCCCTAATTGGTCATGGCCTGTAGTGTAGGACACTGCATTAAAGCTTCCGCTCGTCCCTTTCTCCCAGGATGCCATGGGTCTCTCCTAATACCCAGTCTAGCCTGCTTGCAAATCCATCAACACGTGTTCAGGGAAACTATTCCAACATGGAAGAATCTAGATAGAAAGTACTGTAGTTAGAAGACAATCTAAATCTTGATAAGGGAGGCTGATCAGAATCCTTAGAATTCTAGTTACTACTATGATAAACCATCCTTACTCACATGGGCTTATCTTTTTTTGTTGTTTTTAATCCTCACCAGAGGATATTTTTTCCATTGATTCTCAGATAGAGTGGAAGGAGTGAAGAAAGGGGGAGAGAGAGAGAGAGAGAGAGAGAGAGAGAGAGAGAGAGAGAGAGAGAGAGAGAAACATTGATGTGAAAGTGACACATCGATTGGTTGCCTCCTGTACAACCCTGACCAGGGCCAGGCATTGAACCTGCAACCCAGGTGCGTTTGACCAGCAATTGTACCTGTGACTCGTTAGTCTGAGGGCTGATGCTCTAACCGCTGAGCCAAACTGGCCAAGGCTGGGCTCATCTTTTTTATTTCTGTGCCTTAAACAAACAAAGGAAACTTGAAAGGGAGCCAGGGAAATACTAGGGGGTTCCACGGTCTTCAGGGTGGGGGTGTCAGTTCCCTGCTCACTTCAGAAAGCAAAGTACACAGTTTGCTTATTCTCAGGAGGACAGCAGCATGGGATGGCTAAGCCATCAGAGCCCCACCTGGGAAGGAGTTCCTTCCTTCCTGCCCCTCTAGTTTGACACCACACACACACACACACACACACACACACACACCCTCACAGATCCCCTGCCCTGGACCCTGCTCTGTGAGTGGTGGTGGTGGGGGGGAGATGCCATCATCACTGGCAGCTGTCCCTCTACCCACTGGAATGAGAGGTGGCAGCCAGGCTGCTTTCCCTGGGGCCTCCGAGCGTCATATCCCAGCATGCCCTGCAGCTGGCCTGGGGCCAGTTAGCTCCTGAGCTCGTGGCAGTTCAGGTCTCTGCCCAGAGTGCACTTGGTGCCCCTGTGTGCTGGAGGTTGGGCCCCTGAACACGCTGGCTGGCCCATTCGTGGCTGTATGGATCCTGTCATCCATCCCAGAATAAACCCACTGGGATTCTCAATGTCTCTAGGACGTTCTCTACACCCTCCTTGCCTACCTCCAGTCCCAGCATTAATCATCCCTTTAGGAAACTAAAATTCCTAAGTCTTCCTACATTTGGCAGCATTCCAGAGTCTGGAATTGTGGCCACATGGTCAACACTTCTGTCATGAGCACGGGGCGCTCGCCGTGTGGCAGGCACACTGAGAACCACAGCAGGGCCCAAGTCTGCTGTGAGACTTGATACCACAAGTGGTAACAGCAAAGGAGCCAAGTGACCCCTTGGCCAGGTATTCCCTCAGTAGCACCACTTCTAGAAAATCAAGAGAAAGCTCCTCTCTTTCCCTGTGGTCACAAGTGTCTGTGGCAATTAGGGAAATTTAGAAGTGCATCCAGCCCTTAAAGAAAACAATTTCACTGTTAGAGCTTTGGAGGTGGGGTGGGACTGGGCTGTGGGAACTGCCTGAGTCTTGTTCTCCAACCCTGCATTACAGCTTATCCAGACAGGAAAGGGGGAAGCCATCCGGATCAGGTCAATCCTACGCTCCCTCGTCCCCACCGAGGACTTGGTTGGGATCATCAGCATCCCCTTGAAGCTGCCCTCCCTGAACAAAGGTAAGAGACGCAGCCGAGTGCTGAGTGCTGCCAAGCCCCCAGGGGCTGCCCGCTCAGGGTCCGGACTGTGTCACCCACCACGGTCCTGCCGCGCTCCCCCCTGCAGGGCAGGCAGCACTGGGTCCTGCTCTTTTTCTGGTGATGAGTTCTCCCCGCTCCAGCCAGCTGCTCTCACCTCTGCTCCCCAGTGCCAGAGACTCCTGTACCCTACGTCCTACAGATACGGGCAGTCCAGCCTCACAGTCCTCCAAACACTCAAGCCCTCTGACAGGAGGCTGATGGAAATGGCCCTCCTGCCTCTGTCACGGCGGCCACAGCAGGGCCTGACACAGGCTCCTGCCTGCCACAGTGCTGTCACTCATGGCCATGGAGCATGAGCAGATTTCCCCCAGTGCTACTTGCAACATGGCAACAATCAATGTTGACTTTGCAAAATGTATACTGTCCCGGAAGCTTTCAGCCAGCGTCTCCGCCTCACTCCACCTGCCACCCAGCCAGTTCCGCCCAGACAGGCGGAGGGCTGGAAAACACAGCCTGACTCGACTGCTGGTGTTTCCCAAACTGGTGTTCTGTGGAGCACTTTCGTAGAAGATATTGATTGGTGTGCAAGGGGTTTGGAGTCAAGTAAGTTTGGGAAATGCTATGGAATGTGTCACCTGTTTTCCAGCTTTATTGAGCTATGATTGATATAGAACATTATGTAAGTTGAAGGTATACAATGTGATGTTTGATACACATGTATTGCAAAATGTTTAACACAATAAGGTTAATTAACATGTCCTTCACCTCACATAATTATCTTTTGTTGTTCTTATGGTGACGCCATTTAAGTTCTACTCTCATAGCAACGTCAGGTATACAACACGGTATTAACTGGAGTCACCGTGCTGCTCATTAGATCCCCCAAACCTACTCATCTTATAACTGGACGTTTTTAACTCTTCAACCAACATCTCCCCTTTTCCCACACCGACCCCAATCCTTGGTAACTATCAGTCTGCTCTCTGCTGCTATAAGTTCAATGTTTTAGAGTTCACATATGTGAGATCACACAGTACTTGTCTTTCTCTGTGTGACGCATGTCACAGCATGATGCCCTCAATGTCCATCCGTACTATAGCAAGTGGCAGGATCTCCTTCTTTTTTATGGCTCAGTATTCCACTGTGTGTGTGTTTGTGTGTGTGTGTGTGTGTGTGTGTGTGTGTGTATCACACTTTCTTTATACATTTGTCCATCAGTGAATACTTAGACTATTTTCATGTCTTGGCTATTGTAAATAATGCTATAATGGTTGCAGATATCTCTTCAAGATAATAATTTTATTTTCTTTAATATGTACCCAGCAGTGAGATCATATGGTAGTTCTATGTTTAATTTTTACAGGAACCTCCATATCATTTTCCATGGTGGCTGCACTAATTTACATTCCCACCAAGAGTGCACAAGGGTTCCCTTTTCTCCACATCCTCGCCAGCACCTGTTACCCTTGTCTTTTTTATAATAGCTGTTGTAATAAGTATGAGATGATCGTTCAACATTAAGAATATTAGTTGTGGGTCTGGCCGGTGTGGTTCAGTGGTTGAGCATTGACCCATGCACCAAGAGGTCATCTATTCAATTCCCGGTCAGGACACATGCCCAGGTTGTGGGCCCAATCCCCAGTGAAGGGCATGCAGGAGGCAGCCAGTGTTCTATCTCCTCGATGTTTCTATCTCTCTCTCCCTCTCACTTCCTCTCTCTCTAAAATCAAAAAAGGGAAAAAAATTTTAAAGAATATTAGTTGTGGATTTGTGTATATGGCCCTTATTATGTTGAAGTATGTTTCTTCTATACCCAATTTGTTGAGAGTTTGTATCATGAAAAGATGTTGAATTTTGTCAAATGCTTTTTTAGAACTGTTTAAATGATCATATGATTTTTGTCTTTCTATTAATGTGATATATCACATTTATTGGTTGTATATATTAAATTATCCTTGCATTCTAGGGATGAATCCCCTTTGATCATAGTGCATGATTCTTTTAATGTGCTGTTGAATTTGGTATGCTAGTATTTGGATAAGAAATTCTGTATATACAGTTGACCCTTGAACAAGACATGTTTGAACTGCCCAGATCTACTAATACATGTAGTTTTTTAAATAAATATATAGTTGGTCCTCTGTATCCATGGGTTTTATATCCACGGATTCAACCAACCATGGGTCAAGGACAATATTTTTCATCTGCAGTTGGAAATCCGTGGTTAGGGAGGGCTGACTATATACGTTGTTATACACCATTTTATGTAAGGGACTTGACTGTACACAGATTTTGGTATACTTAAGTCTCTTAAATCCATGGTGGGAGAAGCAGTCCTAGAACCAGTTCCCTGTGGATGGGACAACTTTAGTTAAGGTTTGAGGGAGTCAGAAGTTGTGTGTGGATTTTCACTGCATGGGGATATCGGCAGCCCTGCTCCTGTCATTGTTCAAAAGTCACCTGTACAGTCATCAGGAACACTGGCCTGTTCTTTTCTTTTCGTGTAGTATCCTTATCTGGCTGCGATATCAGAGAAATGCTGGCCCCATAAAATGAGATTGGGTGTGTTCCCTCCTCTTCAATTTTTTGGAAGAGTTTGAGAAGAATTGGTATGAATTCTTTAAATATTGTTGGAATTTACCCATGAAATCGTCTGGTTTTAGCCTTTTCATGTTGGGAAGTTTTTGATTACTGTTTTAATTTCCCTACTCATTATTGGTTATTCAGATTTTCCATTTATTCATGATTCATTCTCTGTAGACTGTATGTTTCTAAGAATTTATCAATTTCTTCTAGGTGGTCTAACGTGTTGGCATACAGTTGTTCATAGTAGTCTCTTATGATCCTTTGTATTTGTGTGGTATCAGTTTAATGCCTCTTCTTTCATTTATAATTTTACTTATTGAATCATCTCTCCTTTTCTCTTGGTAAGTCTAGCTAAAGATTTGTTTATTTTGTTTATCTTTTCAAAAAATCAGCTATTAGTTTTGTTGATCACATTTGTTTTTATATTCTGTATTTCATTTGTTTCTGCTCTGGTCTTTGTTATTTTTCTCTTTGCAGTATTCTTGACCTGACAATACACTTAACTTTACCAGTGTGTTGTATATATTCCTCTGTTTTCAAGTTATTAATCAGCATCCTTTCATCTCAGCTTGAAGAATTTCTTTCAGCATTTCTTGTAAGCAGGTCTAGTGGTGGTGATTCCCCTCAGCTTCTGTTCATGGGGAAAGTATTTCTCTTGCCTTTATTTCCGAAAGACAACTATGGGGGTTCAAGTATTCTTGGTTGGCAGTTTTCTCTTTTATCACTTTGAATGTATCATCCCACTCTCTCGGGGCCTGCAAGCTTCTGCTGACAAATCTGCTTGTAGTCTTACAGGGGCCTTAGATGAGAAATTATTTTTTCTCTTGCTGCTTTTAAAATTATTTCTTTGTCTTTGATTTTAGATAGTTTTATTATAATGTATCTTGGAGAAGATCATTTGGGATTGAGATGTTGGGGTGATCTATTACCTTCATGAACTTGGAAATCCATTTATCTCCCCAGATTTGAGAAGTTCTCAGTGGTTATTTTTTAAAGCTTTCTAGCTCTTTTTCCTCTCTTCCCCTCTGGGACTCCAGTGATGTGTAGATTTTTCCTCTAAATAGTGTCCCAGTAGTCCCATAACCTTTCTTCATTCCTATTTATTTATTTATTTATTTATTTATTTATTTATTTATTTATTTCTTGTCCCTCTTACTGGATAATTTCAAATGATCTTTCTTTGAATTGACTGATTTTTCTGCTTATTCCAATGTGCTGTTGAAGTGTTCTATTGAATTTTTTCATTCAGTCATTTTATTCTTCAGTTCCAAAATTTCTGATTTTTTTATTTTCTATCTCTTTGCTGAGCATCTCATTTTGTGCTGGTACTGTATTCCTAATTTCATTGAATTGCTTTTCTGTGTTCTCCTGTAGCTCTCAGTACAGGCAATTGATGTATCTTCATCTCTTTAGAGTCAGTTCTTAGAAGTTCGCTGTGTCCCTTTTTTGGTGTCATGTTTCCTTATTCTTTGTGACACCTGTAGCCTTGCATAAGTATCTACCCATTTGAAGAAGCAATCATCTCTTCCAGACGTTATGGACTGGCTTTGGTAAGGAAAGACCTTCACCTGTGGATGGGGAATGTTGGAGAATGCTGTGACCCCAAGTCCAGTGAAGTAACGTGCCAAGTGCAGGGGTGTGTAACAGCCTTGGATCTGGGGAGAAGGGTGATGTCTTGTCAGCTCAGGGCCACAGGAGTCCACAACATTGACAACTGTGGGGTCCTTGGCAAGAGCTGATGAGGTCCTTGGTGGGCTTCCAGGTCTAATGACTAGGGCCAGGGCAGGCAGTAATGGTGGTCAGAGCCAGTGGTACATACAGATTCAGCTGCAGGGACCTGCTGCAGGTGTCTGTGTAGTGGCACAGGCCAGTTGCATATACACATACATAGTGGCAAAGGCCAGGGCCACCTCTAGGTACACTAGCAGCTGTGGGGATCCTGGCTGTCAGTATGCTTTCCTGTGGCTGCAGAGTCTCAGGTACACTGCTGTGGAGGCTAGTGACAAGACTCTGACCAGTGGTGTACAAATTCACCACTGAAGGTGCTAGCTACAGGTGAGCCCAGCATGCAGGCCACTGATAGGAGACAAGGCTGGAGATGGGCCCACAAGCAGCTTTGGGGGCCCTGGCTGTCAGTGTGCCTTCCCATGGCTGCAGGACCTCATCACACATGCATGGCAATAAAGGCCAACGATGGGCGTCTGTTCCCGAGGGCACACATGACCATGGGTATCCACTGCATAGGTGTAAGCTGGCATCTTGAACTTACACAGCAGCAGAGGCTGCTGGTGCAGATCCTGGGTTCCAGCAGGGAGGGGGATAAGAGTGGAGAGAGATCGGGCATCTGGTCATCTGCAAACATGGAAAACCTGTGAAATCTGTCAGGGTTTTGTGGTGGCTATGCTGTCGGTTCTTCAGTGGAAAAGCTGCTGAGGATCTCTGCAGAGCAGGTCACCGCTGGCTCCTGCTGTGTGGCTGATACAGGTAGCCCCTGCCCTTCTCTCTGATTCTTAGACATCTCAGCTTTGCCGATCTCTGGTGGGATGAAAGCAAAGTGAGTGCTTCCTGTAGTGAGTACCCCGAAAGGCTGGAGGAGCCGATTGCTCAGCCCGCTCTCCCCTTTCCAGCAGGGGGGACTCTTTCTAGGTGGGAATTCCCTCTTGGCATCGGGCAGTGCCGGCCTGAGGCATGGGATGATGCAGGCAAGATAAAGCTGTTCTTCCTGCCCTTTTGTACAGTTATTCTAGGGTGTTTTGTTCTCTGTGTCGCTGAAGTTTCTTAAGTGGACTCCTGAGCTCACCCAGTACTATTTTTTTCCCATGGGTAACTGTTTAATTGTTGATCTTTGTGGGGACAGAGACTGGGGTCTCCTACTCCTCAATCTTGGTGACATCACTCTCAAAAATATTACTTTTTTTCCCCCAATTATTTATTTATTTATTTTTGTTACAGATGTTTCTCCTTTTTCCCCCATGGACACTCTCCTCCCAACCCCGCCCCCAACATTGTTGTCTATGTCCATGGTTATGCATACATGCGTGTAAGTTCTTTGGTTTATCTCTTCTCTCCTCCTTCTCCCCTTGCCCCTCTTCTGAGGTTTGTCAGTCTGTACCCTACTTCTGTGTCTCTGGGTCTGTTTTGTTCATCAGCTTATTTTTGTAAAACTTCATCAAGCACACTAGAGCCTCTTAGAAAATGTATGATAAAGAAAATAAATGTCGAACTCAGTGTTTCCCAAACTTTCTGAGCACAAAACACTTACTGATACACCATTAAAATAATGTTCTTCAGCATACCAAGTGCTCCCCCTAGTGCTCAGGAGAGGAGAGGCAGGCAGCTTTCAGTCCTCAAGCCCCTGGCTCTGCAGCCCTGCAATGCCCACTGGGCTAAATGATGCTCCGGGCTGAACAGTACTGTGTCTTTGCGGCTCTCAGGGTGCCTTATGAAGTTCGGCATTTCAGTATGTTCTGACTATAGATCGATAACTTAGGGGCTGTGTTTCCTAGTTTTTTATATTAACAAAATAGTAGGAGGAAGACTGATTTTCTTTTTTGTTGTCGTTGTTAATCCTCACCCGAGGATATTTTTTTCCATTGATTTTTGATAGCATGGAAAGGAGGGAGGGAGAGGGAGAGAAACATCAATATGAAAGAGAGACATCAATTGGTTGCCTCCTGCATGACCCTGATCAGGGCTGGATATTGAACCTGCAACCCAGGTATGTGCCCTTGACTGGGAATCGAACCTTGACCCTTTGGTCCACGGGTCGACACTAACCACTGAGCAAAATCAGCCAGGGGATTTTCTTTTTTATCCTACTTCAAAATCCTGTCTTTATTCTCTAAGTCAAGCAATTTTTATCATCTTCCCGGTATTTCCCACTTCATCTTTGAACGTCTTCATTAAGATAAGGTTTGAATTATTAGATGACCTCATCTAAATGTCACCTAAATCAGATAATAGTTTTGAAATACTGGAAGATTTCCTCAGTTTTGTGCTATTTATGATGTAACAGCTATAGATATGACACACTTTAAACAAATTTTTTTTAACCCTCACCCGAGGATATTTTTTTATTTATCTTCAGATAGTGTGGGAGGCAGGGAGCAGGGGAGGAGAAAGAGAAACATCAGTGTGAGAGACACACATCAACGGGTTGCCTCCCACACAATCCCGACCAGAGTGGAGACAGACTGCAACCAAGATACGTGCCCCCTTGACTGGAATCAAACCTGCAACTCTGGTCTGCGGGCCGATGCTCTAACCGCTGAGCAAAACTGGCCAGGACAACACACTTTTAAATTTATTCTGCCTTACATTTTCTCCCTCCCTTTCTTATGTTTTCAATCAACAAAGCCGTAAATCAAGCCCTGATTCCGGGCACTTGCCCATTTCTGTGGTGTAAATACTCTCACCGTGGTTTTTTCAAGTTACCAACATAATGTCACTGAGCACGGAGTTGGCCCATAGCACACCATTTTATTGTATTTCCAACATACAAATACGGTAGAAGTAAATAACCTCAAGAGAATAATTGGGAAGGGATGAATTTTGAGTATTTGTGATCTTTTTTACTATAATTTACTTAATTGTAAATTTCAGTGTTTAGTAATGAGTATGTCTGACAACTGTCTCACAGAACTGCTAGAACTTTAACAATCAGCTCTCCCAAGCCAGTATGAGCTGAATTCAGCACAATCTTACATTGTTTCCAACATTCCTGTTGCTTGTCAGGGGAAGAAGCCATAGACAAACTCTGTTGCCTTTGAGACTGGGCGATAGAACAGGGGAAATGACGTTCTCTCTGTGTCTTTCAGATGGGTCGGTCAGCGAGCCCGACATGGCAGCCAGCTTCTGCCCTGACCACAAGGCGCCCATGGTGCTGTTCCTGGACCGCGTTTACAGTGTTAAGGATCAGAGTTTTCTGCTCCACTTGCTGGAGGTTGGATTTTTACCCGACTTAAGAGCCTCAGCCTCTCTAGATACAGTAAGTGACTAAAATAAGAAAAAATACTTTCCCATCATGGCAAATAAATTAGTAACATTGCATTTAGAAGTGAGTATTTTTTAATCTGCTCACTGATGATACATGAGTAGCTTGCTTTAAAGGGTAAGAAAACAGAGGCCCCAAGTAATGGAGGATCTTAATTGATCAGCCAGACTTAGATGTATATAAACTTGACCTCAGAGAGTCTGGTTCCCTCTCCCAAAGTTTCTCGACATCAGTACTGTTTGTTGGAGGGGGCCATCCTGTGAACTGTAGGATGTTCAGCAACATCCTGGCTTCTACCCATCCCCCAACCTCCAAAACAATTCTGGATGTCACCAAATGTTTCCCACGGGACAAACTCACCCTCGCGTGGAAAGTAGGGCTCTGTTGCTTGTGGAAAAGGTTGGCTGGCAGTGTTAGAGGCTGGAAATACTCATCCCACATCACACCCCAAGCTCAGTGCACTGCCATCAGACAGGACAATCTGAAGCTCAGGACAGGACAAGGTCAGGACAAGAAGCCATGGGTAAAGTCAAGTTCAGAAGTCAAGTGTGAGGATCCAATATCAACAGATGTCAAGACAGGAGGCCCCAGGCATTAAAGAGCCTAATGTCTGATGCCCCCGTCAGGACTAAGCAGAGACACAGAGCACCAGGAATACCGGGTCCAAGGAGAAAAGACAAATTAAATCAATTTGAAATCTAAGAACATTTTGCCAGTTTAGGGTTGTTTTTAAAGAGCCAGAGCATGTCTTCTTGATCAGTCATAAAGTTCCTCAAAGGCTCCACCTGGTGTCCAACAGAGACGGCAGTCTCAGTTCTGCAGTGGGTGGCAGAAGCCAATGCTTTGACTGAAATGGGTTGCTGAGAAACGCATCCGGTTACCTGGACATGGAAAGCAGTGTAATCCCCAGTCTGAATAAGTGCTACATCCCTGTCTCTCTCCATGAAGATGTAAGGGGCATGTGATCCTTTGGAATTATTAAAGCAATGCTTCCACAGCTTCTTTTTCCAGCTTTTCTATAAATTCCTTGGTTTAAAAATATAATTTTTTAACTTGTGGGATGTTCCTTAAGTCCCTGATCAAAGCACTCAATTTTCTCTAGATCAAATAAATAGTAAATGCTATATAAGCGCCGTCTACAAAAGCAGCTTCCTGCTTCGTTCCTCAGCACACACGTGTTCACGCGTTCTCTTCCGAGAACTGTTCAGCCACAGTACTAGAGGCTCTGTCCTTCCTCGTTTTAATGACTCTGTTAAAGTGATGGATGTGGGAGATTAGCTCTGCCCTTCAGTATGATTGCTCCAGCTTCTAGGAGACAAACTTCTGATCATTACGAGGAATACCCCGGAACATGTACAGTTTATCAAATCCTACGTTACAGAGATAATTACTGCGATGATCACAGAAAATAATGGTAATGGTTCATCTCCGCATATCTCAAGCTTTTAAAAGAAGTTTCGCCGTTTTCAGAGATGATAGTTAAATACGCTTTGGCCAAGTTCCATGTCAGTAAGCGGGCCTTCCCGGAATCCGGCCTGTCTAAGTGGACAAGAGAGAACGCTGCACATGAGAATTGCAGCCGTTTCAGAGAAGGTCCCGCATTTCTGTTCTTTGGACACTTGTGGCCCTGAGGTCTGGCCTCGTGTGTCATTTATCAGAGTGTGAATTGTTCACGATGCTCATAAATTGAGTGAGGGGGTCAGAGCTCCTCCGCTTTCTCTCTGTCAAACCTGTGAGTGTGAGAGCTTCCTTGGCCTTCGCCATCTATAATCTCAGATTCACAAGAGGACAGCTTGTGAGTCTCCCTACGGGGAGAAAAAAGAGCTAGAACGGGAGAGTAATGTGGCTGAACTTTGCAAACGTCAAGGAAGTCGGGTTGGACCGGCCATCACAGGATTTGACGGGTTTGGAATTCCTGGAGGGGACGTTTACAAGTCATTTGGGATGAGTTAGGACCAGCCAGCCTTTGCTTTTGTTCTGTTTACTTTTTCTTTTTACAGGATTTTTTTCCCATTTAAAATGCAAAGGAGAAATCAGTCTGCAGAGACGGCACAAAGGTGTTCACTTTGTGGCAGTGACACATGGACATGTGTGCGCTTCCCTGCCCCGCCAGGGGGCGCTCGTGCGCGGGGCAGGCATGGCCGTCTTTCCGGAGGAGATTAACCAGGTCCCCATGCCCTTTCCTAGGTCTCCCTGAGCACGACGGAGGCGGCGCTGGCGCTCAACAGGTACATCTGTTCCGCGGTGCTCCCGCTCCTCACGAGATGCGCCCCTCTCTTTGCTGGAGCAGAACACTACACCTCTCTGATCGATTCCACGCTGCAGACGATATACAGGCTTTCCAAGGGACGTTCCCTCACCAAAGCTCAGAGGGACACTATAGAAGAATGTTTGCTGGCCATTTGCAAGTAAGCCCCCCACGTGTTCACCCCTGCGCATGCGTCCATGTCCGCGGCCGTCAGTCCTGCAGTCAGTCTGCAACCTGGAGGATCCCGTCTGAGGAAGCTTCCAGGCCTTTGCCATACACCAGCCTTCATCCAAACACCTACCCCCGTTTGCTGAAGGCCCTTTCTGATCTCTCTGGGGAAGTAGGGGGGAGGGCACAGCTCAGGATCTAGCCCTTAGGGGTGGTGGACCAGGAGATGAGACTGTCTTTCAGGCCTGAAGTATTCAGGTGAAGAACTGCTATAGCTCCTAAGACAAGAGCCCGAAGCAGGCTTTGCCCTCTGCGTGAGTGGACCCTTACACAGAGGCCAGACTCGAGGAGTGTGAATCCAAGCAGCCCAGATCCAGCCCTCAGAAACTGGGAGCAACGACTGGAAGGAATCTCCAGGCCCAGTGGTTTCCACCACTGCAAGTAGACATCAGAGCCACCGAGGACAGAAGGTGAAGTCACCCCGAGAGCCCTGGCTCCTCAGGAAACTATGTCCGGTCTGGTCAGGTCAAAGGAAGAAGGACGCTTAGTACAGCAGGTCTCAGCAGCTGGTCTGGGACCAGCGTCTCCGGGTTAAGCCAGTTTTCTACCTCATTTGCATATTAGAATCACCTGGGGAAATACTAGGTTAATACCCCAGTGCCCAGGTCCTACCTCCCCCTGCCCAATCCAACCTTTAGGGATGGGACCCAGACCTCTAGCTATTGAAGCTCCCTGGTGATTCCATAAAGCAGCCCAGGTGAGAGCCTCCGCTTCAGGTGGTCCTGGAGATCCACCCACACACCAGCTGGGCATGGTCCTGATTCTCGCTGAATAAGCTGTTTCCTAAAAACACCAGGGGTGACTATGTATTGAGGGGCTAGAGCTACCTAGAAAACAACAGCTATTGGTCCTATTAGAACATCAAACTAAAAGGCAATCTCACACTTATATTTCAAAGATAATAAAGGTCCTTGCATTTAAAATGCTTTATTAAAATTAAGCTAGAGCTGCTATCTTTTGGTTTTCTAAAGCCTTCAACTTCAGGCTTCAACTGCTTTAGGGGACAAGTACTGTTTGCCTGGGGTGTGGAATAGAGGCTAGAGGATGGAGGGAGGTGGGAGGGGGCCTCCACCAGCGCCCCATAAAAGGGGTTTCTGAGTTCCTCCACCAGAATCAGGGTCTACACTCTGACACCATTTCATTCATTCCAAGATTATTGAAGATGGCAGAGAATTGAGTTCATTAGAAGGCTTTGGTCCTGAAAGAGAGACGAAGCTGGGTCAATGCACTTACAGCCTCTGGGAGTCACTAGGGTGCTGGGGTTCCCCCTTCGAAAGGAAGAGGAGCCCTCTCTACTTTTCTTTCCAGTGGGGCGAGAAAGTAATGGATGAGCTTGCACAGAAGGACATCCTATCACTGTTGATTCTGTAACTGGCTGGTAACTGCATCCGTAGCAGCTGCAGATCTTGTTCTGCCTTTTGCTAGATCTGAGCTCAGCAGATGTCTTAGGAACCGGACCAGCCAAGGAGCCCTGTCTCCCTGCATCAGCTATTTCCAAGTATTAAAGTCTTGTTGGTGAGACTGATATTAGCTGTAAGTGCTTTTAAAGAATCAGACTTCGAGGAAATTAGAATTTTACATCAAACTTAAAAATTAGCCAACAACCCTATTACTGTCCTCAAAGGGGCTTCCACACACCTCCCCTTGGCCCATATGAGCTCTGGATACAGTAGACCAACTGATCCGTAACTAGCTATGTCATTATTTATTTTTAATACATCAGGAATTAATAGAGGTAGAAATTTCTTTCATGCCTTGGTTTTATTCAAGTTATATTACCAATAAGCTAAACAATAAAGTGAAACGTTGAAAAATTTCACATTATAATAACTAGAGTCAGTTGACTCACTGTATATTCTGACTGACCCTTTTCACTCCTGGGCTTTTAATCAGCAGAGCAGATCTAGGAAACATTGTGAAACAGAGAAGTTTTATTGTCCCTCTCTGCTTACGTCCGTCCTCCTTGCCGGTGTCTCCAAGGCTTCCCCAGCGTTCCGGCCCTAACGTCAAAGTTATTAACTTTGCCTCTCTGGTTCCTTAGGCATCTGTGGAAGGAATCCGTGGGTCTGCGAACGGAACTGAGATGCCACATTGTGTGTGTTGTGTACACGTGCTTTTCTCTGCAGAGAATCCAGAGGGTCCACTCGATTTTTTTAAAAGTTTGGCAATCTACTTTGGGACAGCATAGATGGACCTAGAGGGCATTACACTAAGTGAAATAAGTCAAACAGAGAAAGAAAAATACCATATGATTTCACGGATAGGTGGAATCTAAAAAAACAAAATAAATGAACAAACAAAACAGAAACTCATAGATACAGAAAATCAAATGATAGTTGCCAGAGAAAGGGGAGTTGGGGAGGCGGGTGGACAAGGAGGAGGGATGGAGTACGAATCGGCAGTTACACAAGCGTCTCAGGGATGTCGAGTGCAGCACAGGGAACATAGTAATATCGTGTCAGGTGGGCACTAGAATGAGGGTGATCACTTCATAAGTTCCATAAACGTCTAAACACGATGTTGTACACTTGAAACTACTATAATATTGTATGTCAACTATAACTGAAACTATTTTTTATCTAAAAAAATTTTTAAAGTTTGGTAATTAAAAGTAAAGGCTAAATCAAGGTTGTTTCTCCCTCCTTTTGCTATCTCGGAACTTATCTGCACCCAGTACCAAAGCATAAACTCTTCGACAGTTGGATAAATTATTCTCTAATTAGTTAGTGCATTTGCTTATTCAAGGAGTGTTTTTTGAGGATGGAGCCTAATCTAAAGAAATGATTCTAGTAATGAGAATGTTAAGGATCAGATAGTAACTCAGTTCCCTTCAGATCCTACCAGTAGATGGCCTCAGATTCCGCCTCTGCAGCTGGTCAGCGCTAACTTCCTTGGCGGAGTTCAAGGGGATTCGCAGGCCTTAGAATAAAAGCACCTGCTTCTTCTTTCTATTACATTCTTCACACTTAATCAGTGGTTACTTTGAATGTGCATGGACCCTAGAACTTCCTGCCAAATGGTGATGGGAATTTAACCTTAGGTACCTCGATTTATTAGCCACATGTCTCTCTTTTCTGTATTCTAACTATATCCAGTTTTTTAAATTCTTACTATATTTCTTTTTGTTGTTGTTGAAATATTACAGATTGACCCCCTCCTTCCTGCTCCCACCCTCTGCTCTCTTTTTAAAGTGTTTTATCATTGACTATGCTTTACCCAGGATCGAGTGGGGACTTGTTTTGAGGCTTAGTGCTAACATATGGTTATTGCTGAGTGTTTCTTTTATCCTTCCTTTATTATTTTCTTCCTTGTTTTTTCATCCCGTCCTGCGCGGCCTGTTCCTCGCTGCAGCCACCTGAGGCCTTCCATGCTGCAGCAGCTCCTGCGACGGCTTGTTTTCGATGTGCCCCAGCTCAACGAATACTGCAAAATGCCTCTTAAGGTAAACGTCTCGCTTGTTCCAGAAACACAGTCCACAGCACGGGAAACGTGCCTTGGAAAACATGAGGTCTTCACAGCATGGGGAGAAACATGGGCTTTATTTTACCCCGTTCTGCTGAGAGCTAGCAGGATGCAGCTGACAAAGTCAGCCCCTTCTGGGGTGTGTCTGGGTTGAAGGGTAGGGCTTCCATTCATTAGCTGCTCCGGTTTTCTGGGCTGGCTCTCCACCAGCTGCAGAGGTGAGTGAGGGGACTTGGATTTTGTACTTTCCTACCCTAATTAGGTTTTCAGAATGGTTTCAATCTCAAAGACCTTGGAAGGCCTGTGATTATTCATTTAGATACAGAAACTAAAATGTCCCTTTTCTCTTCCATGCTGTTTTGTGCTTTTTCTTTTATTTTGTAGCAGATCCTCTTCTTTTTTCTTTACTTCTTTTTCTTTACTAATGAACAGGGGAGCCACAGAGACCTCTTTTCTTTCTTTCTTTCTTTCTTTCTTTCTTTCTTTCTTTCTTTCTTTCTTTCTTCCTTTCCTTGTCGTTGTTGTTGTTGGTTTTTGTCTCTTCGTTCCTGATCTTCACATAAATTACAAATATTTTATCACTAGCACTGTGAGCATCTGGGCTTGGGGGTGTCATCAGAATCAGCCCCCACACAAGAGCAGTTGTTAAGCTCTTACCTTTGTGTATCTGTGGAATTTGCATATTCAAAAGCATCAGCTGTGGCTCAAAATTCTGCTTAGTGATTTTAACAGAATTTTTCCTTTTTGTCAGAAATAGCCCAAGCAGGGATTTCAGGAAGCGTTTTACGGGGATTGAACAGAATTCCCGGGAGCCTTTAGTTCAGTCCTCCTGCAGGCCAGGCAGAGGGTAGGGAGTGCGCTCTCAGATCCCTCCCCCTCCAAGGGCACAGGTGTCTCGCACCCTGACGGCCCAGTTCCCATCTCAGAAAGTACCAGAGCTGAACACCACGGTCTCTCAGTTCAACTGAGCATTTCTTCCCCGGCAGGCCCATGCTGTTGGTTGGATTCTGGCTCCCAAAGGCACATTATGAATAGCCCTCAGTAAGCTCACTTTTACCTCTTAGATCAGGGATTCTTCTCTTTTTTAAAATTTTTGTTGAATTTATTGGAGTGACATTGGTTAGTAAAAGTATATGGGTTTCAGGTGTACTATTCTATAAGACATCATCTGTACATTGTCTTGTGTGTTCACTACCTCAAGTCAAGTCTCATCACCATTTATCCCCCTTTACCCTTGTCTACCTCCCCTCGCCTACCACCAGCCGGGAGACCCCTCCTCTCCTCTCTGAAGATGTGGATTCTATTTTCTGGGACGGGAGCATGAGCAGTGTACCTCTGCCCTCTGCTGGCCATGTGTGGAACTACTGTTACTTGTCTGGGCCATCATAAGGCTGATGTGAAGGGGAAGGAAGCCATGGGCAGAAATCAATCTGGAGAAAACTTTCAGACCCACAATGTGCTCCCCACCTTCCCTTCCCCATATCAGCATTACCCCGCATCTTCCAGGTTTATGAGCAAAGGCCTCAGAAGAAAGTCTCCCTGCCCCTGACTGGCTGGAATGACACAGCGACTACTGTCAAAGAGTACAGTTTCTGGTTTGGAGTAGAAATAGTTATCCATTTATTAGAAGGAGGTGCACGATTAATTAGGCTGGAGCTCATCGGGCAGGAGAGCAGACCACTCCTGGTGGTGGCCGAGGGCCTCTCTCTAGATGACCCACTGTTTCAACACTGCCTTCGCCTCTCCTGATGGCTGCTTGCTGTTTTGTTCTCCCCACATGTGGTTGATGCTGTGGATGTTCTCTACCCCTCCCCACCGGTGCCGTCCTGTTTGGAACCTCCCAGCTTCTGACGAGTCACTACGAACAGTGCTGGAAGTACTACTGTCTGCCCTCGGGCTGGGGCAGCTGCGGCCTGGCCGTGGAGGAGGAGCTGCACCTGACCGAGAAGCTTTTCTGGGGAATTTTTGACTCCCTCTCCCACAAGGTAACGGCATGCTTCCCAAACGGACAGGGGGGCCCTCAGAGGCTCAAGCTGCCACAAGTAATCATGGCTCATCGCATCCAGCCTTGACCGTGTGGGAGGAACCGCGCCTAGTACTTCACTAGTGTGTTACGGTCATCCTCATCCCAACCCCTGAACTAGGAACCACTCTGACCCTGGTTTTACAGGTGAGGAGAAGTCCCAGAGTGACTGAGTCACTTGCCAGACTCGCAAAGCTAATACGGGGAGGAGGGAGCGACTACCAGAGTGAGCAGAAACATTTCCTGGTGTCAGCCATGGTGCCTGACCCCACCGCTGTCCCTTCCCCCGACCTGTGGCCCGGTTATCTGGTCTTCACTGGGTTCAAGCCTAGAGGAGTCATGACACCTGCTCTGAGGTTGGGTGTGGGGTTTCCAGGAGGCTTAAGCCACAGTGCGGGAGGGGAAGAGGAGATCGTGGGAGAATGAAGGGCATCTGAACCCAGAGCCTTCCTGCGCCGTCTGATGGAAATACAGCCCCACTCTCAGACTCGCCTCACTTCCCCTGCGCCAGTCTATTTGGGTTTTCGAGGTCATCAGCTTTAGAGGTGGGCCTGGGTAGGGCTGGCTTTCCTGCAGAAGTCTCAAACGTGTGTATGGCATGTTCACCTGCCCTGAAGCACTGTACTCCTCTGTTCGTGTAAGCAGATCAAAAGCTGTCCCTAACCTCATGTTATTTGACTGAAATTCCTTCCTGGCCGGTTCAAGAGAATGGATGTGCTATTGAGCAGTCTGCTGGTGATGTTGACGTGTGACCCAGGTCAGCCTCTGGGGAGCCTGGCAAAGCTGCTTATGCCTCTCCGGCTATGGGCTGGGTCAGTTTCTACAAGCCTCTATGGCCAGCAAGTGTATAGACATTTCTGGCCTAGCGAGCGCCACCTTAACCCTTAGATATTCTTTAAATTAACTATTTAGGAGATACTAATTTTTTTTTAACCCTCACCCCAGGATATATTTGTTGTTCTTTTTTTTAAAAATTTTTTCTTTATTGATTTTTATTTTTTTTTTTTATTTATTTTTTTTTTTTTATCCTCACCCGAGGACATTTTCACATTTTTTTGTTCAGGTAGAGTGGGAGAGAGAGAGAGGAACAGAGAGAGAGAGAGAAACATCGATGTGAAGGGATACATTGAGTGGCTGCCACCCGCACGACCGACCAGGGCCGGGGACAAACTGCAACCGAGGTACGTGCCCTTAGCGGGAACCGAACCCGGGTCTCTCAGGACCGCAGGCCGACGCTCTAACTGCTGAGCCAAACCGGCCAGGGCTCTTTATTGATTTTTAAAGAGAGAGGAAGGAAGAGGGAGAGAGAGATAGAAACATCTGTGAGACAGAACATTGATCGGCCACCTCCTGCATGCCCCTCACTGGGGAATCTGGCCCACAACCTGGGCAAGTGCCCTGACCGGGCATCGAACCAGCGACCTGTTGGTGCCTGGGTCGACGCTCAACCACTGAGCCACACCGGCTGAGCTTTGTTGTTTTCTAAAGAGAGGAATGGAGGGAGAAAGGAAGGAAGGAGGAAGAGAGAGAAAGAAATATTGATGTGAGAGAGAAACTTTATCAGTTGCCTCCCATATGCGCCCTGACTTGAGATTGAACCTGCGCCCTTTTTGGTGTTCAGACAACGCTCCAACCAGCTGAGCCACCCATCCAGGGCTAGGAGATACTGACTTAAAACCCCACTGAATGTGTTTCAACTTAAAGCCAATGGTGACCTGAGGGCTTTACAGACTGTCATGTCACCCTCCAAGGATCCCTCAGTTCCCACCAGAATGTGTTCAAGGGCTTACATGCTCCCTGGGCCGGTTAACCTGGACACAGGGCTGCGTCGTATCTTGCTCTGTTCACTGGGGACTGTTTCCGCCTGGTGGCTGTGGTTCTGGTTTCGCACTAACGTGGCGTTTGGTTTTCCTCACAGAAGTATGACCCAGATCTCTTCCGGATGGCCCTGCCTTGTCTCAGTGCGATCGCGGGGGCCTTGCCACCAGATTACCTAGATACCAGAATCGCAGCCACGTTGGAGAAACAGGTCTCAGTGGACACAGACGGCAACTTTGACCCCAAGCCTATCAACACCACAAAGTGAGTCCTGGATCATGTCCGAGCTGGTCCCGGGTTTTGCCCAGTGGCCAGTGGCTCTCTGTCAGAAGGTAGCAAGAAAGTTCAGAGCCTCCCCTTCTACCAACACTGCTTATCGTTTCTCTTGACTACAAGTCACATCAGGAAACTGGATCTCGTCCTCAGCTCCTGAAGGGTTAATCCAGCCACATCTGATTTTATACTCTATTATTATGTTCCGGGCTTTTGTTTTCGAGGGCGGGGTTGGTTTATTTATTATAAGAGATGGATGCTCTCCACAAATGTCATCTCAGGCATTGCGAGAACCACCCTGACAAATGAGGCAATTCATTTATGAATGAGTTTTTTGACAAAACCTTCACTCTTTGTGAATTGGGCCTGTACAGACCTAATAGCATCGTTCATCAAAACAGCTTCATAAATAACACTCAGCTGAGCCCGACGAGGCTCGAGGGGCGATGGAAGAACCGCAAGGGGTCCTTACCTGCCAGGGGATGCTGAGCCTTTGGGACAACCCGACAGTAGCGCCTTTCATGTCTCCCTCTGATTCCCCAGCATCTGTTCCCGGTGACGATTAGGCCTGGACGAAGCCTAGGCTGTTTGGGCTGGTGGCGGCTCTGCCCCAGTTATGACCGTGTGCCCTGGGGCACACAGACTTCATCCGCAGGTGCCTTCTAAAAGGAGACTCCCAAACTCTGTAGGCTGAGCAGGGACTGTAAGACATCCTATACGAGCTCCTCGGACTTGTGTTTTATGGCAGAAGTTCTCAGATGAGAGCCATAGCCTGAGACCTTCCCTGGGCTGTCCGCTTGGCTAACGTATACAAGTCATCTTTGGGACCATTAATATACAGCCCATCAGACGGAGCCTTGAGCTGAGTGGGTCATGGGAAACCGTTGAGTCTGCGCGGAGGAAGAGGCAGGGGCTGGTCGAACACCAAGCTGGGGCCAAAGAGAAGGCAGGTGTTGACTTTGGATACCTTCAGCCTATGAAAATATCAGCGTGCCGAAGGATGACAGGGGGTGGGGTGACGCAATGCTCTCGTAAACGTTGAGATGACACTGTGCTCCAGCGACTGTGTGCTAACGATGAGGGTGCCACGGCAATTCGAGAGTTCTGCTTTCTTTCCATATACCTTGACCTCAGTGGGTTCTTCGAGTGATGTGAGTGAGAGAGACTGAATCTGGCTAACTTGAGCTGGAAAGGACCTTATTGCAAGGTTAGGGGGTCATCATCAAATCCTAGAGAAAGGCTGACTAACCTGGCCTCCGCAAGGACAGACACCGAGACAGAGGGGCCAGAGGGACAACCTCCAGGCCTCCCCACTGGATGAACCCCCTTGAAGAGTTTGCTGCCCTGGTCTCACCTGACTCAGGATTCAAATTCCTGGAAAAGTGAGTCGAGGGGCCTCGTCGGGTGCCCATCTCACAGTGTGCAATGCAGGACTCGTTCCTCACAGGGAGAGGGAGGTGCTGTGACCAACAGAAGGGACAAAACTCTGCTAGACCCGCAGAGACAACCGGTATCTCTTTACTTCCAAAATTCTAGTACTTAAATATGAGTCACTGAATCCAAAAATGCGGACAGCCAGTTCCTTTGTAACATTGAATCCTCTAGCTGCCCGTCTCTGCCATCCCCAGATTGCAGCCACGCGAGGACAGGCCAGTGTCTTTGCATGAAGGGATCCTCACTGTGCCACCCAGACAGGTCTGGCCCAGGAGCCAGAGTGGTTCTTCAGGAGCTGGGGGAACCCAGTGCAGCTGGACAGAGGCCACCTACACAGCAGAGCACCCTGCAGAGGGGTCCCCTGGATAGACTTGGGGGTGTCTGTGACCAGGCCGGGTATGCAGGCCTTCAGCTCGGGCACGTCCCTGTGTCCGGAGTCCAGCTTCAGCCTTGGGTTAGCTGGTTGATCAGATCCAGCTTCTGATGGCTGACTGCGGGTTCTGGCCACCTTTTCAGTACCTCTGGCTGAAGTGCTTGGCGAGGTGGTCATTTGGTTTCTGTTCCTTCTCGTTTCAGTTTCTCCTTGCCTGAAAAATTGGAATACATTGTCACCAAGTATGCTGAGCATTCACATGATAAATGGGCCTGTGACAAGGTAGGGACTCTCCTCCAACTGACCATTTTCCGGGGAAACAACAGCCCGAGAACATCGAAGGGCCCCGTCCTGACGTGTCTCAGTGACAGATGCGCCGCGCTGAGAGCATTCATTATTTCTGAGCAGCAATTTCCCAGGGTTGGTGGTCAGAGAAATAGGCGGCAGAAGCTGGAGGTGCTGCTTTTTGTGTTTCTCTGGAGAACGTGATGGATTCTGTGAGAGCTCACTTCTGTCTCAGCATTGCGCCCCTGGAGTTCGCACCCGAGCACCTGCTCACGTCTGTTTGTCGTAAACGCTTCGTGCAGGGCGGGAGGCTTTCATTGCTCTTCCTCTCTGAAACGTCTTCCTTTTTGGAAAAGGGAAAGTGAAATGGAAGGCCTTCTCCTTGCATTTTGCCGGGAAGCTGGATTTTGCTTGCGGGAGGGAGGACACGCGTCTTCCTGGGGCAGCGGCAGAGGCCCAGACTCTTCCTGATGAGTAAGCCTTCCATCTGGTGTTTAAAATTCCCCACCACATGAGGTCAGCCTGCTTAATAAGTTTAATTGCTCTGTCAGCCCTTTAATGCTGGCAGACAGAGGGGGAGGGACGTGCCAGAGGCAGCCAGGATTCCTGTGGGCAGCCAGGGAGGGATGGGGCCGTTGCTCAGCTGCAACTTCAGCAGGGAACAGTGGAGCGAGTGCACAGCAGGGCCACGGAAACCGCCTCCACACAGCGTGTCCCGGAGGGAACACCTCACCCTGGTCCCTGTTGGGGGCCGATGATCACAACAACCATTGTAATGGTAGAATGGGCTAATACCTCACGGTTCAAGAGCAGGTGTTGGCGAAACTTTTCTGTAAAGGGCCAGACAGTAGACATTTTTGGCTTTGTGGCCAGATGGTCTTATTGCACCTTCTCAGCTCTGCCATTATAGCACGCACAGTGCGTAATGAAGGCACACCCCTGTCTCCAGTAAACTGCGTGTGCAGCTCGTGGTCGGCCAGATGTAGCCCACGGGCTGTAGCGGGATGACCCCTGCTCGAGAGCATCTGTGTCTTCTCAGCACTCATTACAGACGCCATTTGGCCAGACTGGAAAAGTGGGGAAAGCTGCACCCCCTCCATCCACAGCACGTCAGTCCTTCTCTGAGCCATAGGGACTCACTCCTTCGTCTCTCCTGAGTTCGAATGGTTCCCTCCGCCCCACCCCAGGCTTTAGTCCAAGCTGCCCAGACAGTTGTGATGATCTCCTCACTAGTCTGCCCACAAGCATGTTCCCAGTCTGTCCTTCACACTGTAGGCAAGTGAGAGCGTCAGTGTGGAGATTTGGTCACATCCTGCCTCTGTTCCCCATTGTAGCCCCTTCTCCTTGTTAAAGCTTCTAACTATTTTTAACAGAAAGGTCAAAATCTTTCATCTGGCCTGACAGGCACTTCCTAATCGGGCCTCTGCTACCAGCTGTAGCTTCATCTCTCTCTGTGCCCTCTGGCCACATCCCCGTCTTTTTACCCAGCCCCCCCAACACACACACACACACACTCACACACACACACACACTCACACTCACACTCACTCCCACCCCACTCACCAGCTCGTCCTGCAGATCTCTGTCCGCACAGGAATGCCCAGGCTGCCCCTTTCCCAGATTCCTCAGAGACAGGCCCGCCTTGCACCCTGCTCTTTCCCATCATAGTATTTTCATAGCAGCTTCACATAGCTACATTTACATAGTCACGTTTACATAGTTACATTTGCATAGTTACTTTTACACCAGTTTTCAACTATACTTTCACTGGTGTGGTATTTGATTACTCTCTCTCTTCCAGTAGACCATAAGCTTCATGCGTTCAAGGAAGCATGTTTGCTCACCTTCACCAGGTGGGCATCAGTGATCTCACAAGATAAAGAATCTTGTCCCTGTCCTCAAGAACCCCACAGCCTTACAGAGACCAGACTGGTGATTGCCAGAGGGGAGATGGGTGGGGAGACTGGGTGAACGAGGTGAAGGGGTTAGAGAGTGCGGGGGGCGGTCACAGAGTAGTCACGGGGATGTCAAGTACAGCGTAGGGAATAGAGTCGATAACGTTGTGATGACTGTGTGTGGTGCCAGGTGGGTGCTGGAAACATCAGGGGGACACTTTGTAAAGTATAGGATTGTCTAACCACTATGCTGTACACCTGAAGCCAATACAAAATAACACTGAAAGTGGACTGTCATTGAAAAAAAAATTTTTTTTAATAAAAGAACCGTAGAGTGTGTGGGAGAAACAGAATAAGGCAGCCATGGCGGCACCACTTGCTCGTTGCTGTGAGGGGCGTGCGCACGGGCTGGAGCACACAGGAGGCGCCCCTAGTCCCGCAGTGGGGGTCTAGGGACTCCTCGAGCCGGAGACCTCCAGGTGCGTGGGAAAGGGCAGGTGTCTGGGCGGGCACGGGAAGCATGTGTGTGTGTGGCTGGCCCGGAGGCAGCAGGTGCAGATTCAGAGAAGCAAGAGAGAGATGGCTTTGGGGAACTTTAGTCCAGTATTTCAGGACATGGAGTAGGCCGGGGAAGCGGGGTGAGATGAGTCTAGACAGGTCAGCGAGGTCTTCGCTACAGCTTTGGAGGCCAGAAAGAGTTTGCATTTTGCCACGATGGGAGCTGGGAATCAAAATTTTAAAGCAGCAGAGGACCCTGATTGGGTGATCTTGTAAACACCCCTTCCCCCCAGCAGTGGCGTAGAAAATGGAGTCAGAGGGATTTGGCTGAAGGCAGGGACCGTGTAGGAAGCTGTCACAGTAGTCCAGGGGAGAGCTGACGGTGGCCTGGACTGCCACCCTGGCAGGAGACGGGAGGTGGAACCATGTGAGAACGTGCGGAGGAGAAGGGACTGTCCTTCTGGCTCAGAAAGTGAGCGTCTGCTGGTGCCATTCACTGAGGTAGAGGGAGCCCCAAGGAGGAGCCGCATAGAGAAGGGAAACGCAGGCTCTGTCAGACTCGCGGAGAGGAGCCTGTGGGAACCTCCCAGCAGAACTCAAACAGGTTGGGAAATCAGGAGAGAGATTGGGGCTGGACACACTGGTTGAGGTTAGTCCTGCTACGGACCGTGGGCTTTGATCAGATCACCCAGGGAGAGTGTGCCCGTGAGAAGGGACAGAAACTTGACCAACATGCCCACTAACAAGTGGGCAGAGGCGGAGTCTGAGGAAAAGCAGCCAAGGGGTGAGGTGGAGGAAATCAGGACGTGCATTTATCTCTGTGCCCACAGTGCCTGGGACAGAGTCTGGCCCCTACCGTCGTAGACATTCCAACACGGTTTGTTGAATGACTTGCAATTCTTAAACTTCTGTGACCCGAGGAAGCACACGTTGCTGCAGCTGTGCTGTGGGCTTGGCGGACAGGGGTACAGCGGTCAGTGAGCCCCATCCTCACAGGCCTTCAGCCTGGACTTCCGCCCTGGCCCGTGAACGCAGCACACTGACCTGAGAATCATTGTTCTCGGGTCCTTTGAAGCACCCTGTCTGTAGCGAGCTGAAACGCCAGCGTGTAAGTGGAAGGGACAGCAACTGAAACAAGAAGGAAGAAGGGAGCAGAGTTCAACATTCAGGGCAGAGGGCCCGACAGCCCTAATGGATGCATCAGACATTGGGGGGGGGGGATCCAAGCTCTGCCACTTCCCATTATTCCACTTGTTCAGTGAAAATGGACGTTGGGATTTGGGTCCCATAGCTGAGCTCTTCAGGTGCCCAGGGTATCTGAACTGAGAACGTTTCTGCAGAGTCAGAGCGGATGGAAATATGGAATCTCCCTGGACGAACATGTGAAGACCCATCCACTGATACGGCCCTTCCGGACTTTAACGGAGAAGGTAAGGCACGGGCCTCCGGTAACCCAAGTGGCCGTCTGGTTGTCCTGCCTTGGGAATTATATCGGAGTGTCAGAGTTCGGGGCGCATCCACCCTCCAGTTCCTCAGAGACTTTCAAACTCAGGAAAGTCCTCGGGAGCTCGCCCGCCGGCCGGCACCCCCCGGGACGGTTCCCAGAGCCCAGCCTCCCTGTCTGTTCCCAGACTCCGAGAGCCTCTGGAGAAGGAAGCGAGGGGGGCAGAGCACGTGCGTAGTTCCCTTGCAGCTGAGCTAGGGTGGGCTTTTGTTGGATTGTTGAGGTAGCGAGAGGGGTGACTTCAAAGAGAGATGAGTTCCAATCATGGAAGATCAAGGGAGTAGAGAAGAGGGTCCCCCAAGGAAATATGGGCAAGTCTCTTGGGTGGTTTTATTTATTTATTGTTCTTTATTGATTTTAGAGAAAGAGGAAGGGAGCGGGAGAGAGAGATAGAAACATCGATGCGCCCTGGCCGGTTTGGCTCAGCGGTTAGAGCGTTGGCCTGCGGTCCGGAGAGACCCGGGTTCAGTTCCCGCTAAGGGCATGTACTTCGGTTGCAGTTTGTCCCCAGCCCTGGTTGGGCAGCCACTCAATGTGTCCCTTTCACGTCGATGTCCCCCCCACCCCTCGCTCCCACTCCTGAACAAAAAGTGGAAAAATGTCCTCGGGTGAGGATTAAAAAAAAAAGGAAACATGGATGAGAGAGATTGGTCACCTCCTACATGCCCCCCACTGGGGATCAGGCCCACATCTCGGGTGGTTTTAATTAAGAAATTCAGTTCAGCCCCTCTCTGAGTTTCTCTCTGCGGTCGGTAGGGCTTTGTAAGTGCAGGCCCAGTGTCACACGTGAAGGATGGTCTGTGTGTCTTCCTGGGCATACTGACCGTCTGTAAAGGCGTGCACACCTGTGAGGACAATCCGAATCTCCGAAATTCTGTTCCCCAAGCTCCAAGGAGAGCTTTGCGCAGATGCGTCTTGGCGAGTCTCCTCTTAAACAGCTAATGGAAGGAGGGAAGTCACTCTCTGTTCTTGCTCCTCTTCATCCACAACGTGGGCAATGTCTGCTCACTCCCTCGGGGGTCAGGAGACCGTGGGACCCTTTATTGGAAAACATCAGAAAGACGGCGTGTTTCGGGAGGGAGCCTGCGGAGGGGAGGCGGGCCTGGCGGGAGGACGCTGGCACCAGTAGGCACGCCGCCCATGGCGGGATCCAGCTTCCGCAGGGAGACAGGCCAGTCAGAGAGCCGGGCGTGCTCCACAGAGCTCTTCTGCTCGGCTTTTCTTCCAGGAAAAGGAAATCTATCGCTGGCCAGCCAGAGAGTCCCTGAAAACCATGCTGGCTGTGGGCTGGACTGTGGAGAGGACCAAAGAAGGAGAAGCCCTCGCTCAACAACGGGAAAACGAGAAGCTGCGAAGCATGTCCCAGGCCAGCCAGGTAGGTCGGAGGCCGGCGCGGGGTGAGCCGAAGCCGTGGAGAAGCTGGGGAAGCTCTCCCTGGGGTTCAGAGGCCAGGACCACCACAGTGAGCCCTGGGGCCCTCTCGGATACATCTGGCAGCTGGTGCTGGGCTGCTGGCGAGAATAAGGAGAACAGTGGCAACCCCGGTGATTCTGCCTGTGTTTTCCTAGGGCAACAGCTACAGCCCAGCTCCGATGGACCTCTGCAACGTGGTGCTCTCTAGAGAGCTGCAGGTCAGTGCCGGTACTTCCAGACAACATAACTTGCTTTTTAAAACCCCTCGAGTACAGAATATATTACCCTCCAATTAATTTTTTTTTAACAAGAATAAGGAGGGAAAGAATGCCTAGAATATATCAGCACTAAAATATAAACATTGAAAAGGGCCACATTGGGCCGAGGCCACAGGGAAGGTTTCAGCAGATGTAAGCAACCATCTAAGAAGGTTAGGCTTTGTACTTCTACCAGGGACAATAAATGGAAGAACAAGCAAATGACTGCATCAAAACCCCAAACAGAGCTAATAACAGCTAGGATACAATCCATGAAAAGACACGTGTGTGTGTGGGGGGGGGGGTGCTTTCCTGCTCCCCAGCCAAGGACACTTGCATGTGCCATAGTGGTTCACTCGAGTCCCCCGATGGTGCAGACAGGCAATCGTAAATTCAGGAGCGTACAACCAAGAAGATGAAATTAAGAGCCTTAAGCTGCCATTGGCCTGAGGTCCAAAGAGACCCGGGTTCGGTTCCCACTAAGGGCATGTACCTCGGTTGCAGTTTGCCCCCGGCCTTGGTTGGGTCATGTGGGTGGCAACCACTCAATGTGTCCCTTTCACGTCAATGTTTCTCTCTCTCTCCCTTCCCACTCTATCTGAACAAAAAATGGAAAAATGTCCTCGGGTGATGATAAAAAAAAAAGAGTCTTAAGCTGCCTCCTCCCCTTCCTCCCTCCCGCACACACTGGTGGTCATGACCAGCCCGGCCAGGGGCAGCTACTCCATGCAGAGCCCATCAGACCAACCATTTGGACTTGAGAAGAGGTTTCTTTCCAAAGTACACCATTCCAGGTCACTGTTTCATGAACCTAATAAAGAGAAATTCTACCTGAGAAATCTTATCTGCAGTAGTTTTCCCCAAGACGTGACAATTTCTAGTTTGCTAAGCTAACAGCTTTCAGGGATTCTAGACTTTTCCTTCACCCCACCCCCACCCCACCCCCACCCCCCGCTCCAGCTTCCTAATCTCAGGTCCGGTGGCAAACCAAGGGCCGCCAGAACGCACGTCCAAACGGAAACACGTGCCCCTCGTAAATGCATCAGACCGCCAGGGTAACAAATTACAAGGGAAGGGCGGAATCCGAGATTGTTTTCTGTGAGAGGAGATACAAAACTAATGAGGTGCATAAGCACAGACTAATTAATGATGGGAGACACCAAGTCACGTGCCAGTGGCATTTGGTGGAGCTCTGCCCCCCCCGCCCCCCCCCCCCCCCCCACACACACACACCCCGGCGGCTGGAAGGAGCCTGGCAGACATGAGCCTATTTTTCTTGCTTTCTCTCTGACGGTCCTCTCCCTGGTGGGACACAGGGGATGGTGGAGGTCATAGCTGAGAACTATCACAATATCTGGGCCAAGAAGAAGAAGCTGGAGCTGGAGAGCAAAGGTAAGCCTGGTTCACAACATCCCCCAGAAGGGGAGCTGGGGGCAGGTGTGTTTCCCCAGAAGAGCCAAATCGGTTGTCATCTCCCACTTTACTGACTCCAGGTGGTGGCAGTCACCCTCTTTTGGTGCCCTATGATACCTTGACCGCCAAGGAGAAGTCTAGGGACCGAGAGAAGGCGCAGGACCTGTTTAAATTCCTCCAAGTGAACGGCATCATGGTTTCCAGGTGAGTCGTCATCGGGTGATGGCTGGGCGGGCCTGCAGGTGTGGTCCCCCTGCCAGGTATCGAATCATCTGCCACCAAAACAGATCAGAGCAAGGAGAGCGTGTGAGTCTCTTAAAACAAGAACATTTTTATTTTGCAGGATGAAGCCCTGTTTCCTGACATAAACAGGACCAATCAATAGCAATTTTAAAAATCAGTTACAGCCCAACATAAATGAACAAACAAAACAAACAGACTCATAGACACAGAGGACAGACTGAAGGTGGCCAGAGGGGAGGGAGATTGGGAGGACTGGGTGAAAACGGTGAAGGGATTAAGGAATACAGATGGTAATTACAAGATAATCACAGGGACATAAAGTGCAGCACAGGAAACAGAGTCAATAATGTGGTAATAACTATGTACGGTGCCAGGTGGGTACTGGCAATATCAGGGGGAGCACTTTGTAAAGTATATGATTATCTGCACACCTGAAACTGACACAAAATCATATTAAATGTAAACTGTAATTGGAAAAAAATTTTTTAATTAAAAAAAGTTAGTTGCAGCAGAGTCATGACAACGTGTACAAACACACCTTAAACATTTAGTTTTAACTGAAAGCGTGTAAACATGCTTTCCTTCACAAGTGCTGTGCTGTAGGCCCAGGCCTTTCTCTGCATGTTGTCGACCAGCTGCGGTCACACACCACATCCAGGCATCCTCAGGGCCTTGCCACTGGGGCTTTTCCAAAAAGGCCCTGAGGATTAAGGCAAATGAAAAATGACGTAACGCGGTACTTCTCTTGATTTTTTTTCCAATTTCTTCCTCTATCCCATACAGTTTTCTCACCCATACTTACTTCAAAAACTATGTATTTGGCCCTGGCCAAGTAGCTCAGTCAGTTGGAGCGTTGTCCTATATACCAAAAGATTGTGGGTTCAATTCCCCATGAGGGCACGTACCTAGGTTGCGGGTTTGCTCCCCAGTCAAGGCATGTGCTGGAGGCAACCGGTCGATGTCTGTTTTCACAATGATGTTTCTCTCTCTCTCTCTCTCTCCCTCTCTCTCTTTCTGTCCCCCTTCCTCTCTCTCTAAAATCAATACACATATCCTTGGGTGAAGATTAAATATATATATTTCCAAATATATATAAATTTCCAAATATATATGTATATATTTGGAAATTTGCAATCACAGGTCTTTGTTTTAAAATATGCAGCTTAGTTCTCATAGAATCAACAGTTCTCTTGACACTTTTATTTAATTAAATTACATAATGACAATAAGTATCACTGACGTTTTATCTCAGAGTTAGGTCTATCAGAATTATCTAGGTGAAGGTTTTATATGAGAATGGTCTTGGCTGCTAAAGTCTTAAAAGTAGAACCTGTCTGCTCGCTGGCCAGATGCCGGTGGCGGCTGTGCCACCAGCGTCGTGTGCACTGAGCCCTTTGTGGGATGAAAAACAAGCGAGTGTTCCTATTCTGATAGAGCCATTCCTCCCGAAAGAAATGTTTGCTGAACCAGCTGCTGCTTCTTTTAGTTTCCAGCAGAACTTTGGCCACTGAATAGCAGACACCCAGCTGAAAACCTGGACAAACATTTTTATTATCTCACATGAAGAAATAGCAAAGCGTATTTGCCGTGTTGCGGAGCAGGAAAGAAAGGTCAGGCAGCGGGAGGCAGCCTCCGGGGAGGCATTGAGAAAGACTTCCGTCATCATGTTGGTCCTGGTCTTGCACCAACCACATGTACTGTGATTTGCTGATGAGTAACTCACTCACAGAAATGAAAAGTTCCTCCTTACTGTAACTAAAGGGAAAATCAAGGAAATAGGAGGGAAAAGAAGAAAGATCATTGAATTTGGTAAATATGTTCTAGTGGCCGTATACCATGTGCCAGAGCCTGTGGTGGGCACTGGGATGTACAGATGAGGAAGGGAGGTCCCCGTCCCCAAGAAGAACTGGTTTCCTGCCACCCACAGCTCAGACCTGCTCCGTCCTCAGCCTCCCCTCACTCAGTGACAGCCCATTCGTCCTGGTGCTCAGGCGGAAAACCTTGGCTTGTCTCTTTTTCTCCTAACCCACATCCAATCGTTAAGGAACTTCTGATGCTTCTACCTTTAAGATACCTAGAATCAGACCACTTCTCACCACCTCCATGCTGTCACCATGATTGCTGAAAGGGCCTCCTACCTGGGCTCCCTGTTTCAACCCTCCACCCCACAGTCAACTTTAAACCTAGCAACTAGAGTAATTCTGTTACAGTGTAAGTCATATCATGTCATTCCGCGGTTCAGAACTTAATAGCCTCCCATCTCAGAGCAAAAGCAAAGTTCAAAGGATGGCACACAGGGCCCTCACGATTTACTTCACTGCCCACCCTCACTGTCCGGACAGCCTGCTCACTTCCATGCCATCCACACTGGCCTCTGCCATGTTCCTTCAATTCAGCATGCATGCTCCCACCTCAGGACCTTTGCATCTCCGCTCCCTATGCCTGGAAAGCTCTTTCGTCAGATGTCCATAAGCTCATTCTCTCACCACCCTCAAGCCTTGACTCCGATATCCTCCTCCCAATGAGAGCAGCACTGATTATTCTATTTAATACTATGGTCTGCTCTCCCCCACTCCAGACACCCTTCGACCCCTTCATCCTGCTTTAATTTTTTTTTTTTTTTTTTTTTTTACAAAATGTATCAACTTCTAACATTCCATGTAATTTATATCTTGTTTGTTTGTGTCTGTCTTTCGCTAGCCTGTACGTTCCATGAGGGCAGGGATTCTTGCTTGCTTCTCTGATTTATCCCCAGTTCAATACTTGTTGAATAAATAATGAAGATCTTTCGGGAAAATCTTTTCAGAAAGTATTATAGTACGGGTGTTGTGTTGTCAGTAAGGCCGGCTCCAAGTGCAAAGGGAAATCAGTCAAATGAGCCAGGTCACTGAGCCAGAATAACGATTCGCACTTGGAAGATGAAGTCAGTGCAGGTGGGATTCCTGGTGCACCCAAGTCACGGAGTTATCTCTGTTGCTTCCTGGGGTTTACCCGTTTCCAACCTAGAGGTATGAAGGATATGGAGCTGGATGCCTCCTCCATGGAAAAGAGGTTTGCCTATAAATTTTTGAAGAAGATCCTGAAATATGTTGATTCTGCTCAAGAGTTTATTGCCCATTTGGGTAAGTATCATTGCAAAATGTCACAAACACGTATGCTTCTCATAATGCAAAGAGTTTGATCAGATTTCCCTATCAAGGAAGGAGGCCTTCATACCGTAGCTGTGCAGGATTCATTTAGGTATATGGTTCTGGGAAGGAAACAGTGGTAGAGATCCCACCACCGCCCCTTGGTTTCCCTACTGGGTTTGATTGAACCACTTGTCATTTTTCATATAACTCGTCCTATTTTAACTTTCCCTTTGTTTTGCTTTGAGACCGTGGGCATATGACTTACCCTCGATGAAGTTCCTTTCTCATCAATAAAGTGGAGAGAAGGAAAAATATACATATATTAATAAAAAACATAAATAAAGTAGAGAAAAGGGTAGTGAAACAGCTTAGAGAACTGACCCAGGAAACAGCACAATTGTAAAATACTTTGTAAAATATAAGATACTTTGTAAAACCAAGTGGCCTTTTTGTGGCCTTTAGAAGAACTGCTCTGTTTCTGAAATGCTGTGACTGTTTGGTTTTGGTTTTTCAACTCTGGCCAACTTTGTGTTACTTGTGTCTTTGTAGAAGCCATTGTCGTCAGTGGGAAAACTGAAAAGTCTCCCCATGACCAGGAGATCAAATTCTTTGCCAAAGTAAGTGACTCTCTGCACTTAACCAAATTACTTTCTTCTTCGGATCTGCAGAGGTTAGGGTACAAGTTAAGCTGACCCAACAAATAGAGCCAAAACTCCAGTGGCTTCAATGAGACAGACATGTATTTCTCTTCTGTGGAGCATTCCCGAGGCAGGTGGGTGGTCCAAGGAGGTAGGCAGCCTACTCGGCTCCACAGCATCACCCAGGGCCCCAGGATCTTCTCTGATGCTCCACTGTCTTCCACAATGTGGTCTGTGTCAATGTGGTCCAGACAGGCTCCCCTGTCCCACATCTGTGGGGAAGGGTAGAAGGAGAGGGGAGGGCAAGCTGCTACTTTTTTAAAGTTCTACCCCAGTGGCTAGAAGTTAGTCATTTTCCCCTCACCTAGGTACAAGGGATAATGGATAATGCATTCTTTCGTTTGGTGACCTTGTGCCAAGTGAAAACACAGAGATTTCTGTTGCTAAGAGAAAGAAGGGGAGAATGAATCTGGTGCCAGTGAGCAGTCTCTGCCACACAACCCTACTCAGAGGACGGATTGTGGGGGCAACCTTGGGGCGGCCCTGCTCAGAGAAGCAGGGACAGGTGCAAGGCTGGTGTTGCTAGACCAGGCCCAGGTGGACCTGTTGAGTGCCATGCCCAACAAGCCTCATCTCAGTGCCAGTGTCCCACAGGACCCCCCTGAAAATGTTGCCTCTATACTCATATTCCTTTGGGCCCTTAGTTGGAGGACCTCTGGGCTCAGGCACAGAAGAAGGAAATGTGTTAGAAACTGGGATTCACTGGGTAGAGTTTCCTGGAAACTCCAGAACTGTTGTTCAGAGTCTTTTTGTTCACTGAGAAGGAACTTTTTCAAAGGAACCAGAGGATGGGCTTTGACTGGTTTCCTAGAAGTTAATTTCTGGTGGATTTTCCAGGTTCTCCTCCCGCTGGTTGACCAGTACTTCACCAATCACCGCCTCTACTTCCTGTCATCCCCTCTGAAGCCCCTTAGCAGCAGCGGGTACGCCTCCCATAAGGAGAAAGAAATGGTGGCCAGGTGAGTGCAAAACAAAGAGAAGCTCGTGGTGCTGCTGTGATGTATGTAAAACTCCAGATTCCTGGACACTGAGTGAGTCTTTTGGAGAAATGACTATATCCTAACAGCTGGTGACTTGGAGGTTTTGGTTATCACCTTGGTTTTTAAAGTAATTCTCTTCATACTTATCTATGTATTATTATCTTGGCAACCAAGAAAAGTACTCTGGAGATTTCAGTAGGGCCAGGAGAAAATTTATATATCAGGTGAACTTTATCCTGAAATAATATTTAAAAAAAGGTGAAGTTGCCCTGGCCAGTTTGGCTCAGCAGTTAGAGCATTGGCCCACAGATCAAAGAGTTTCAGGTTCAATTCCAGTCAAAGGCATGTACCTTGGTTGCGGTTCAGTCCCAGCCCTGGTCAGGGTCCTGTAGGAGATGACTGATCAATGTGTCTCTCTCACATTGATCTCTCTCTCTCTCTCTCTCTCTCCTTCCCCTCCCTGGCTCCCTCCCCTCTCCCCCCTCCCTCCCTCCCCCCTCCCTCCCCCTCCCACTCTATCTGAAGATAAATGAAAAAGTGTCCTTGGGTGAAGATTTAAAAAAAAAAAGGTGAAAGTAATTCTGAAGCTTAAGGAAAGCAAACACACATTGAGAAGAAACAGTTGAATGCTATTTTCAAACACATTCTTATCAGACGTTTTAAGATTAAAATTTAAAAACAGAATCAGATCTTACAAGTTCTGGTATGGACAAGGTGAGATTTGAAATCTGGAACAACACAATTCAAGTTAAATTCTTAATAGGGAAAAGTTTTTCATCCAAAGCACCAGCCCCGTTTACATTTCATGGGGCCTAACACATGGGTGTCTCGACAGAGAGGACAGAGGGATGCTTCCCGGTCAGTCTGAGGTATGGGCTCCACCATGCCTCAGACTGTCTCTGAGTGTGATCTGTGAGTGACAAGGATGGCAGAGAGTTAAGGACTGTGATGAAAGCAGAAGGTCACTTCCTTCCCTAGCGTCCACTGATGGTGAACAGTGTACATAGTACTAAATAAGGGCCACATTTTAGGTATCTCCATCTTTGGGAAGATATTCAGTACCAGGATTTTGCTGGCCCTCATTAAACACTCATGGCTGAGCACCACCTGTGTGCCATTATCACAATGCTAAGGAAACTGGGTGTTCTGATCTGCACGTGCAGATGAGGAACCTGAGGTTGGTCGGCTGACTGGAGTGCCCGTGGTGACCCAGGGCAGGGAGGAGGCCAGTGCTGTCTATCCAGACCCAGTGCCTTCTCTGCACTGGCGTGATCACTGGACCTCATTCGTTAAGGAAGGAGGAATCCATGCTATCAAAATGAGACACACTTGGAATCAGCTACTGGCCAATGATTTCCTAATATTTTCCGGATGCACTGGTGTATTTTATAAAAAGTTAGGCTGTTGGAGGGCAAAGTGAGATATTCGGATAATCCAACAGAGGGCAGGTGTGTCTGTTTTCTCCATCTATTTTTTTTTCTTTTTTTAAGATTATTAATTCATGGAAATGTAACATTTGTTCAGCCAGACACCGTATGTCACGGCTGGAATGCAACCTGGAGCTGCTCAGCCTTGCAAACAGCTTCCTAGCCCGCAGCACTGGCCGCCCTCCTGGGGCAGTGCGCATGCGCTCCAGGCGCTCCGGCCCCGCGGGTTTTTACCCTGCGCCCTGCCCCACCTCTTCTGCATCGGGTGCTGTTTACCGGTGCTTTCCAGACTCGCTCTCCTGGGATCCCTTTAATTTATCACCTTCCAGTTCTGAGGGCCCTTGTTCCCTTCACGACTCTAGGCTAAGGACAGTGCTTCTACTTAACTCCTAGGCCCCTCAGGGGACAAGAAGGAGCCTGTGGAGATTTCGGGCCCTGGCCTTGGCCGGCCTGAGAAAGCCCGTCCGACAGCAGGAGGAGCCCTGTTAGTGTTAGGATCGAGCAAGCGAACCATCCGCTTCAGCTAGAAAAATGCTTTTTTGCATTTATACCGAGCATGCGTTTATTTCACTAGAGATACGTGAGTTTATCAGCCCCTACTTCTGAAAACTAAGGGTAGTGGGATTACTCTCTACTTACAGATCAGAAAACTCACTCACTGAGCCATTAAGTGGCTCCATGGACAGCGCAGGCTGTCAGGGCAGAACTCGCATCCCCCCGGGCTGCCCGCCTCCCCCAGCTCCATGAGTTATCCTCAGATACTGAGCTCCAAAAAAACAAACACCGGGGGAAGAGAAGGGAAGAAGAAGTCCAGGTTTAATTTCACAGTAGCTGGCTGCCAAATTTCTATGAACTCGTTCTGAGTTCTCTGAAGCTCTAGGCCAGGGGTTCCAACTTATTTCCACTGCAAAAACAAAAGACTAACCAGGAAGGACCTTGACCGCGATCTCTAGGAGGCAGCCCAGAAAGGCCCAGGGTATTCACTGAAAACCACTGCAAGGTCAGCACGTTCTCATCCCCACCAACACTCGGGTGTATTTCTTCTCCGTGTGAGCTGTCCTCTGAGACTTCTGCCCTGTGTGGGGCATGAAGCCCACGACAAGCTATGGAGGAGAGATTGGGAAGGACTTCGGCTCCACCTCACCTTGGAGTCCCATGGCCTGTACCAAGTGTTTTCATTCAGCACCTCCTCTTTCTGTTCCTCCAGGGAAGACGGCTTTCTGAAGGGGCGGCCAGGTTCTTTCTAGCTGTGCTAGTGCCAAGTAATGTCGGAGTTCTGGGGCATCTCCTCCCAAGAATACGGACAACACACATCAAATGATGGCCTAGTGCCCCTACGCAGGGTTCATCAGGGTCCATCAGGAGCATGTCCAGAAACATGTAGGGCTCTTTTCTAACTGCACAAGGCCTTCTATTGGGCACTGTGGAAAGAAAAACAGTAAGACACCACTGGACCGCCTCAGGCTTCCATGGCAGAAGAGATGGGCGGAAAGCGTGGAGTAGGGACAGAAATATAGCAGATGGGCTTTCCTAGCCTTCAAGGGCACCACGAAGGATACAGTTAGGACAGCAGCCCGGTCAGGCCTATTGATGAATGAGAAATGACAAAGAAAAGCAATTTCTTAATGTTTTTGGCTTTGCACGGTATTGCCCATGCCTGAGCCATTAACTTGCTTCCAGCCCCACTTTCTTGCCAATCCTCACAGAAGGCCTCACACCCCAGGGAAGGCTGCAAAACAGTTTGCCACCTATTGCAACAATGGGAAAAGCATGCTTCCTTCTAGAATCCTCATGTATCCCTGAATATCAGGCAAAGGAACATTTCAGTACATAGCACTCTATAGCAAGGGGTGGTTTGCAACCGCAGGCTCCCTGCCCAACATTTTAACTATTCCAGAAGATTGTTTCTTGTAAGGTTGGAGCTGCCTGCAAGGCACCTTCCGTGACTCCAACAAGACTATGAGACCCATGTGTTTTCCTAACGTGGCCCAGAGGCGTGTTAGAGGAGAACACAGTGCATCTCCCGGAGTGCCACTCGGTGCTCTCTGTTTTATAGCGTGGGGGCGGCGGGGGACAATTTATCCTGGAATCTCTGTGCCTCTCCGACTCACGCTTCTTTTCTGCTTCAGCCTGTTCTGCAAACTTGCTGCTCTGGTTCGGCACAGGATTTCCCTCTTTGGTGAGTGAGAATAGGTGCTGTAAAGGCTGCAGCTGTCCCCGTGGTGACCCTGAGCTTGCATTTTGCCTTTACGTGTGTGGCTCCTACAGACAACCTGGGCCTGAGGACTAACGTGTCACCTACATTTGCCACAGCAAACGGGTCTGAAGTATGATACATGACCTCTCTATCCCTTTATCAGCTCAGATTTTCCACACCAATGAGTGTTTTAAGCTCTGCCTTCAACATCCATCATAAAGCGGATGTGTCGGCCCGAGATAAACAGCCGGGCACGCTGTGTCGTAGGTCAATTATGCTGGGCCGTGGTGTGTGCCTGTTGGGGAGATTGTGTTTGAAAGACAAGCCAAATGGTTCGGGGAGTCACAGGCGATCTTTTTGATTCTAGGGAGTGATTCTACCACAATGGTGAGCTGTCTTCACATCTTAGCGCAGACACTTGACACGAGGTAAGTCTGCCCAATTTTCCCCAATGGTTTCTCAAGACCCCCTTTCTAACGCCCTCTCCTCACTTGTGATTGTACTGACGAGGGACGTGTCACTGCGCTGCAGGGCTGGGGAGGGGACACAGGGAAAGGAGGCTCTCGGTTCACGAGACCGAGGGCCTCTGCTGTGGCGTCTGCTGAACACTAAAAACCGAGCGTTTGTTCTTTCTTGTCCTCTCTTCCCGAGAAGTTCATCTTTCAGGAGAAAAAATACAAGATGCGGCACAGCGCCAGTCTGTACCTAATTCTCCACAAAGAACAGCAAGAGCTGCCGCCAGGCAGCAGGGCCGAGCGTGCTGGGGGAGGGGCAGCAGAGCGCCCCGAGAGCCCATGGGCCCAGGGAGGACCCGCAGGGAGGTGTGATCACCAAAGCTCACAGACAGAGTGAGAGCCCGTGGCCTGAGGGTCTGGTAGGAAAGATATCTGAGCAGGAAAGGAAGTCTTAAAATGTATATATTCTGATACTATGAACATTTCAGACCTGGTGAGATCATGAGAAGCGGTGGGAACGGGCAGGGACCTCACATTAGCACACTCAGGCAGGGCCCTGTCACAGGGCACGCGTCCCCCTGCGGAGGACAGGAGCCAACCTACACGAGTGGCCAGAAGACAAAAGTCCACTGCAAACAAAGAATGGCTGCCCCACAAAAATTGTTAAGGGACTTTCAAGAGGATTCTCAGGTTTTTGAGAGAAACAAACATGTCTTGGAGATATTGAGACAGCATGAAGTTTGCAGGATCAAACCAAAGCCTCCCGGGGACTGAAATCCCTTGCAACTGGGATGAGTGAGGGCAGTTTTCTCTCAGAAACATGTGGAACGCTGGAGAGAGGGTTCACTTTTTTAAAATTTTTTTTTTTTATTGATTTGAGAGAGAGAGGAAGGGAGAGGGAGAGAGAGAGAGAAACATCGATGAGAGAGAACATTGATACTTTTTTTTTTATCCTCACACGAGGACATTTTTTCATTTTTTTGTTCAGATAGAATGGGAGGAAGAGAGAGAGAGAGAGAAACATCAATGTGTCTGTGAAAGGGACACATCGAGTGGTTGCCACCTGCACGACCCAACCAGGGCCGGGGACAAACTGCAACCGAGGTACATGCCCTTAGCGGGAACCGAACCCGGGTCTCTCTGGACAGCAGGCCGACGGATGAGAACATTGATTGGCCACCTCCTGCATGCCCTCCTCTGGGGATCAAGTCCACAACCTGGGCACGTGCCTCCCCTCTGGGCAGGTCGCCCATAATCGGCAACCTCTTGGTGCGTGGGTCGGCGCTCAACCACTGAGCCACACCGGCCGGGCGGGTCCACTTTTTTAAAAATGCAGGTCAGTGTGCTTGATCATCATACCTGAGGAAACCCAAGACTAGAAAGTTAGGAGGAGGATGCATAGCTCATGAATGCTTCCAGGAAAAGAGCAAGCCTCGCTGACTTTATTTTCTTGTTGTTATTTTTCTGGTTAAGTGGGTGATCGTGAAAATGCTGTGGATGAAAAGCAGCTGTGCTTGTAGCAAGCCTGTCACCATCTTGTCAATAGGGTGTAAAAATATGGAAAATAATAGACGATTTGTTTTATAAAATGTTTTGAGGGAGAGCTTCAGATCTCCATAGCTAATTTCTATGCCCACGTGGTTTTGTCCGTGAACTGACTAAGTTGTCTGCTTTAAAAGGGGCTGGCTGTCCCTTTCCCTTCTCCAAGCGAGGACATCCCTGCAAGCTGATAGAAATCTAAGCTCCAGTTGCCATTGCTTTGTTCTCTCTTTCTAAGAGGTCCTGTATCAGAGCGCTAGTATTTCTTGCTAGGCCTTATCAAAGTTGCTTATCCTAGGGAGCTGTAAGAAAAACTCCCCTCACCACCCTTTTAATTAGGTATTTGCAGAAGTTTGTAGCCAGCCGGGACATGATACAGATGGCAGGTGACGAGTATCTGTTTCATTCTAAATCATCCTCTATGTTTCCTGAAGAGTTAAACACAAATCCCCTCACACTGAGCATACCATCCAGTGCTCACCCGCTTTGGGACTGTGGGTTCCAGACTCTCCTGGATGCTGACTACCCTCTCCTTTTCTCCTGACACAGTGTCCCCCGGTGACCGGGGTGTCGGTGTCCGCCCAGTTGGCAAGCTACCAGTTTCAGGAAGGGGGCTGGCCACAGGTTCGGGTTATGCTTCCGGTTCTGAACGCTGTTTGCTTACAGGACAGTCATGAAGTCAGGCTCAGAGCTGGTGAAGGCCGGGCTGCGCGCATTCTTTGAAAATGCTGCGGAAGACTTAGAGAAGACGTCGGAGAACCTGAACCTCGGGAAGTTCACCCATTCCAGAACGCAGATGAAAGGCGTTTCTCAGAACATCAACTATGCCACCGTGGCGCTGCTGCCCATCCTGACGTCCATCTTCGAGCACGTGGCTCAGCATCAGTTCGGGGTGGATTTACTCTGTGAGTCAGACGGCCGTGTGTCCTGCACTTACACGCACCCGGCCACCGACAGGAAGGGTGTGGCTCCGTCACTGAGGCTGACCTTGCAGAGTACAGATGAATCATTCCACATTTTTTCTTCTTAGATTTAAAAAGCAAATAGGCCCAGCCGGTGTGGCTCAGTGGTTGAGCGTCGACCCATGCACCAAGAGGTCGCCAGTTCAATTTCTGGTCAGGGCACATGCCCAGGTTGTGGGCCCGATCCCCAGTGGGGGACATGCAGGAGGCAACCGGTTGATGTTTTCTCTCATTGATGTTTCTATCTCTCTCTCCCTCACTCTAAAATCAATAAAGAAAAAAAAAATTTTTTTAAGCAATAGAAGAAATCCCCAAATTTGAGTATATTTCACCTTTTCCCACTGTATTCGGGACTAGACTTTTCCACCCACTAGTTCAGCTCCCAGCCTTTGCATTCCTACTCAATGTGAACAGGTTATCTGAGTAATCCAACAGGAGGTGTAGGTTTGCTCCCAGGATTTTCCAGACACCGACTTTTCTGTGAAGAAGCCCTAATTTAATCATTGAAGAGGAGCAAAAGAAAGCTGCTAACATGTCCTTATCAGAGCCTTCAGAAGACTGTAGTCAGCTGGTTTTATTTTAGTTTACATTTAGGACCATGTACAGACCCCTTGTGCAAATATTCTGCCACCAAGCTTCTGTTTCCCACTTTCAATGTTGGCACATGATATAATTTAATGTGACCAGGCTGTGTCTTCCACATCCTTGAACAACTGAAAATCAGCTATTTCCATAGGGTTGGGGGCAGTCGGGGGGAGGGGAACATCTCAACACATTATTTTATGTCTTGGAAATAACACACCTCCTTGCTAAAAAATAAAAAGCCGAATGAGTCCTCACTGTGGTAGTCCCAGCCTTGTTATGAGTTTTAGACAGTGACAGGGGCCTGTAGCCTGCAGATAAACCTGGGGAGTCCCTAAGTGAAACGTGCCCTTCCTTTCGAAAATGTGGCAAAATCGTAATCTGATTAAATTGCCTTTTGAAAAACTTCCTTCAGGGGACTTGGGACTGGAGAACATGAGGAATGTTGCTCTACCTCTGAAGAGGGAGGGACATTGTACATGTCTTCCTAGGAGCTAAACAAATGGTTCATTCACAGTTCCCATCTCTTGCGTTCTTCCTTTCAAAGCAAGGAGATGAATGTTCCTCTGGATGAAGTTTGACCGCATAGCCTCCCTCTACTGGAAAAATCCTGTATGGAAGGACTCAGTGTCTTGTGATTCCTCGTGATCCCCACCCTGAGCCCCACAGAGGGACTGGGATGGCTCCACGGAGGGCGTTTTCCTGTCAGTGTTTTCTCTCCCCGTTCAGCATCTAGCATCTGGATGGAAAGGGGCTGCGGGGGGCGAGGGTGTCTTTGGCTCTTGGGTTATGCCAACGCATTTTTTCTGTTGGTAGACCCCTTCCATGTGCAGGAAGTGGAGAGCTTTGATGGACGCACAGTAATGACAGCTCTTTTTGTTCTCCTCAGTGGGTGACGTGCAGATTTCATGCTACCGCATCCTGTGCAGCCTCTACTCCCTTGGAACGGGAAAGAACATCTATGTTGAAAGGTAATTAGTGAACAGAAGACACTAACATATTCAGGCTTAGGGGGAAAAAATGTTACTTAGTAATAGTATCTTTTCAATCCAGCAACATCAAAATGCTGAATTGGGGTGGAGAATGTGAGCCTGGGTTATGGAATGTTCACGGCGATGTTAAGAAGTGGAACGATGCTATCAAGATACATGACTTTTGTGGAGATTGCTGGTGAATGCACGGGGCTGAAGGAGCAATATAGCCAAGCTAAAAATGGTGTGCTGTTGACCCAAAAAAATGTCACAGAAATGCCCATTTCTTCATAATCACAGCTTCCAAATAGCTTCCCGGATTCCTGTGGGTAAAGCTTGCTGAAAAGCTCGAGGGACACGGGCAGTTGCTTTAGTGTTTAATGAGTTTCTGTGTGATACAGTCCTGTACCTGGACCATTCTCAGCGGTCAGAGTAGGTGCAGTTTTCAACAAGACCACACTTTGGTAGCGGAAATGCTAGTCAATCATCTTGAATCTGAACAAACTGATCTCTGGGTTTCAGCTTTGCTCTCTAATCTGCCTGGAGCCGTGGGAGCCTTTTGTGACACCCTGCTTTTCACCACCAAATGCCATGTGTTTAAATGTATGGGGACGATCAGAAGGATAAACACAGTATTAACCAGACTCTGGACTTGCTCTTATCCTTGGGAGACTTTTGTTTCCTTTTTTTGCCCTTTCCAGTGAGGAAACTGGAAGGAATTTGATCTGTACTTGAAATTATTTCATCTCTACATCCCTTGGTATTTATGCCCTGCGGTCCTCCTCAGTGTATGATGCCTTTATCAAACAAACCAATGATGTATCCTTGTTTCACATCAAAACTTAAAGAAATTTTAATTGCAATTTCTAAATAAAATAAGATAAAAAACACTCTGGTTTTTTCAAGAACTCAAGAACTAATGACTTGACATCCTGTACTAGTAATCAAAACATGTTGAAGAAATGTCTGTGTCTTGCCCTGACCCGTGTGGGTCTGTGGTTAGGTTGCCAGCCCTCGCACCAAAGAGTCGCAGGTTTGATTTCCAGTCAAGGGCACATACTTGGGTTGCAGATTCGATCCCCGGCCCTGGTGAGGGTCGTGCAGGGGCAACCAATCAATGTGTCTCTCTCACATCAATGTTTCTCTCTCTCCCTCCCTCCCTCCCTTCCACTCTCTCTAAAAATGACAAAAGTATCAGTGGAAAAAAAATGTCCTCAAGTGAAGATTAACAAGAACAACAACAAAAACAAATACCTGTGTCCTCATAATCACAGCTTCCACATAGGTTCTACAGTTTCAGGAACTACTTTTTTTCAATGATTATTTTTATTATGATTTTACTTCCTTATAGTTGCATAGCTTTTCTCATTGTTTTACATAAAATATGGATACTTTTGTCATTTAGGATTAGAAATTTGGCAAACAAAAGTTTCAACCATATTTTATACCAAATCAATAAGAGAATTAAGTTAAAATTTTCCCTTTGATGGGAATTTCATGTAGGAAAGGTGTCTTTAATTCTTTTCTTTCATTAAACATTTGTGAATATTTTCTCAAAGTCTTTTTCTCTCATTTTCTATGTGTGTATTGTATATACACACATGTATCTATATGTATATGCATTTCTTTGTGCAGTTTTTTTTAAAACTTATGCTTTATTTTGTTGGAGAAAAAAAGGTCAAAGAAAGGCCAACTCTGAAATGTCAAACCAGAAAAAGATTGTTCTCTATGTGACTTTTTACTCTGATGCATATATTCATTCCAGTTTTATGATGTACCTGCTCTCCACAGCAGTGTATACTCTTGGGCTCTTCCAAGGGTACGAGTAAGTGCTGAGTTTGGTGATATCGGTGCCTGAGTTTTATATTCCATGTTGGTAGAAGTCAGGCTGGGAGAAGCACCCAGATTAAGGCTGCTCTGATTTGTCTGTCTGTCAGTTAATGATTTAAAATCCTCGAGTTGTGATGCTGCCGCGATTAACAACTTTTGTTTGATTTCTGTTGTGTTGTGAAAGTAAGACATGCTTCGGGGATTTATCTCTCCCTTCTTTCCCTGGCTCCACTTGACCAGTTGTTTCTGATCAAACATTGCATGCTTTCCATAACCCTCTGAGACTGCTTTCTAGTACTATCCTGCCCCTGTTCTGCCCTCTACTATGGGTTGTTCTCTCTCCTTAGCATCCTCTGGAATTTAACGAAGGAACTTTCACAGCTGCAAATCCCCAGATATGTACAAGGCATAATTATTATTGCTGTCATGACTTTGTCTCTGCCTGAGTCCCTGGCAACAGACATTTAAGAAATAGAATCCCCATCCATGGAATTAAAATTGAGAGAGTGACGTAGGAAGTAACAAACACTGACATACAAATTGAACCCTCCAGTCCATCACCATTGACCAAATGCTATATGTGAAAAATACTGTTCTAGACAATAAGACCTGAGAGAGGAAGTAAAAAAGAGTTTCCGTATCCAGTGGTTAGCTCTTCAAGTAGATCCTTTGGTTGCTATGGAGATGTTTGTGTAGCCCCTTGCTCAGGCTGGTCCACAGGCCCTCTAGGGGGCGCTAATGACCGGAGAAGCATAACAGCTCCATGTCTCTGGGGCCTGGAGACCAAGGTCATTTGCGCTGGTATTTCACAGCCGGAGCATTAATTGGCAGACTTCTGAGCTTCACTTTCATAGAACTTTTACCAGAGAGGCCTGGAGAACTGTTGTTTATGTCCCTCTTGGCCCCGTGGCTAATTAGCATCATGTGTGCTTGTAGACACTTGGGTTTCTCAGTAATTAACATCAGGAGGACAGGGACAGGCGAGTCCCTCGAGTCAGTGCAGCGCTGGAGACCGTCTTTGGCCCCAAGGATTGCCTCTGTGTGAGCCTAACTCTCTAGAAATAACTTTCATGATATCATGACTTCACTTTTGGTGACAGAAAGAGGAATAATGGGTCATTCTAGCACCAAGACAACACAGGACCTGATGTTTCCTAAGTTCACCTCCTGGGCCAACTCAAATTTGCTCTCAGATTCGTTCTTCCTTGTCCTGCCTGATTTTCACCCGGGGTTTTTCCTTCAGGCTCTCCCATGGCATCTCTTCCCCTGTCACAATGGGGCTCCCTACTTCCCCCGTCCCCTCAGAAGGCAAGACTGAGAGAGGAAACAGTACTTCTCCTCACTGGGCACTGTGGGCGGTAGAACGGTGAGACTGAAAACCGAAGCAGCCTGCTGGAGACCCTCGTGTTGGGTGCAGACAGGCCCTCGCCTCCGCTGTCACTGAGGGTGTTGGTCACTGAGGTTTGAAGTTACAATGATCCCTCTCTTATGCTGCCCACCCACCACCTGAGCTTGGAGGAAAAGGCGGTGAGAATGAATGCACGGGGGGTGACAGGACTGGCCTGTGGCAAACCTCAGGGAGCAAGCCTGGTCTCTGCAGTCTCCTTGCTCCTCCTCCCACCCTCCTCCCCCGGCCGACTGCCTCCTTCCACCGCTGACGTGGCCCCAGTGGGCCCAGCAGCAGGAGTACACAGGGCCCAGGGGACGTGTTTGCCCAAGGCTGCCGCCTTGCCCCCAGGGCAGACTAGGCTTGGGATGGGCCGGGAGGCAGTCAGACAATATGGGAAGGACAGAGCTGTGCCATTAGCTAAGAAGTGAATTGCCAAACTTTCATATTCTTTCTGTGGTTCCTTTGTTTTGTTTTGCCCCCCCCCCCCCCGATAAATTGTATACATGTTGTGTTTCTCTAGAGTTTGCATTCTTTTTTTCTTTTTTTTTTAATCCTCAGCCAAGGACATTTTTGCATTTATCTTCAGACAGAGAAGGAGGGAGAGAGAGGGAGGAAGAGAGAAAGAGAAACATCGATGGGAGAGAGACACATCAACTGGTTGCCACCCACACGACCCCAACCAGGGCCAGGGACAAACTGCAACCGAGGTATATGCTCTTAGCGGGAACCGAACCCAGGACTCTCCGGTCTGCAGGCTGATGCTCTAACTGCTGAGCCAAACCTCCCAGGGCTCTTTTTTGGTTTTTTTGAATTTTTAAAAACTAATTTATTAGTTTCTTTTTATTACAGAAGTCCCTTCCCTTCGTTTTCCCCCATTGACACCCCCCCCCCCGGCCTTCCCCACACTGTTGTCTGCGTCCATTGGCTATGCATATATGCATATAAGTTATTTGGTTTGTCTCTTTGATAGTGCTGAGTATAATTGATCCCACAGGCACGCATGGACAAATTGGTATGAACACCTACCTCTTTTTTAAATTTGAGGTATAATTGACATAGAACATACTAATATCAGGTATACAATGTAATGATTCAATATTTGGATATATAATGTACAGCGTGGTGAACATAGTTAACACTACTGTATTGTATATGTGATAGTTGCTAACAAATAGATATTTAGGTTCTATTAAAATATATCACAATAAAATACATACATACATACATACATACATACAGGAAGTGAATTGCCGAACTGAGGACACTCTTGCCAGCTGGGTCTGATTTTAAAGTTCTCTGCTCAAATACTTCATGGCCAAATGAGCTATCAGCTAGTCCCCTAACAGCCAAGCCTAAGATAGAATATAAGGAATAAATCACATATATTAATTGCCCTTTAAGGTAATTAAAAGATCACTTTTGTATAAGCTTAGTAACTTGACTGAAAGTTTTGTGGGGTTCCAAGGAATACACAGCTTTCTACCAACTCGCTCATCTACCCCCCCTTCCTTCCTCTCTCTAGCCCAGGAGATCCCTCGAGCATCTCAAGCAGAACAGTTCTATATACAGTAGTCCCCCCTTTTCTGCAGGGGGTACAGTCCTAGACCCCCAGAGGATGTCTAATCCGTGGATCGTACCAAGCCCTGTCTAGACTATGTGTTTTCCTACATGTGCATACCTATGATAAATTTCAACTTGTAAATTAGGCACAGTAAGAGATTAAGAACAATAACTCATAATAAAATAAAACAATTTAACAATATACTATAATACAAGTTATGTGGACGTGGCATTATTAGGAAAAACGGGAATTACTTAAACCCAAGCCCTGCAACTCTGCGGCAGTCCGTCTGACAAGCCAGCCAGCTGCTAAGTGACCAGCAGGCAGGGAGTGTCTGCTGCTTGGAGACGTGGACAGAGGGACGATTGCTGTCCCAGGAGGGGTGGACAATGGTGCTAGGTTTCATCATGCTACTTCGAATGGCATGCAATTTCAGATCTGTGAATGCGTGTGTCTGGAATCTTTCATTTCGTAATTTCAGACTGCAGGTAAGTGAAACGGTGGGGATGAGATATTTTACCACACTGCTCCATGGTTCTGTCCCTGCTCTCAATGAGAAAGACTTGCCCCACCTGGAAGACCAAGGCTAACCCTGTCTGGCTTACTCCTTGGGAAGCACTGGCTCCCCTAATTACCCCACACCCACCACATAGCAAATGCTTGTTATCCATGTCCAGAGACCCTACAGTTCTGACATTTTGGTTTCTTGGTGCTATTGGATGTGTTGGCTGTTGACATAGTAAAGGGCAGGTAACACAGTCTTGGGGGCTGGTTCTGGTGGGAGCTGAGGGACCCCCTTGGGCTGACTGCCTTGTGTCCACAGGCTGCAGTAGTGGGGTAAGTGATTGCTCCTGGCTGCAAGTGCACCCTCTGCTGGCAGCATGGTCCATGGTGGTTCTGTAGCAACCTGGGATGCAGCCGGACACCATGCACATCAGGGATTTTGCTGGTGGGCTTCATGTACACTGTATCTGGGCTGAATTTGAGTTGCTCAACCACAGAGCCAAGCAAACAAGATGGGCTTGGACACTGTAAGCCCTTCCAGCTCTCGATTGTAGACCTATTGTCTACATTTCCCACTAATGATCTTGGTGTTGTGGTGTGACAAAGGACCCACAGTATTGGTTTATTTGAAGAAGTTGTTACCCTTTTATGGGAACTGACATCACCTGTGTAACTCACAGGACAGGCGTGGAGTCTGTCCATGACTGAATGCCAGTGGGTGGTGAAGAGAAGATATGAATGGGGAAAACCAGATGACTCTGGTCTCTCATTCATCAGAAAGCAACCGATAACGGCCCCCATATAGGGCCCTTGGCCGGCTCTGGCACTGCATGGTCTCACTGGCGGAAGGGCCCTGCCGGGTTAGACAGCGCAACTCCAAGGCCAAGCCCAGGGCTGCAAGGGGGAAGCTAGTCTCAGTACCTGCTGCCCTTAGCGGAGCCAGTGGCTGGTCCCCGTCACTCACACTTGCAGACTGGTCATCCCACAGCAAGCACACATCCTCTCCGCTGGAGAACTAGAGATCTGAACCAGGACTCCCAAGCCCTTTATTTTTGTTTGGTTGCTTATTTCAGAGAAAGACTTCAAACCCAGAGCTTTATTAAGTGGGGGCCACGCAAACATGTGTGGGAGGGAGAGGTAGACGTCGTAGGTGTCAGAGGTCTTCCCTTGAAAGCCAGCAATATGCTTTAGGACCTATTTTATTTCTACTACAAGGCAGGTATTTTATTGTGTCTAATTAGTGCTTTTGGCCTGTTGTCTACTGTTCCCACCCATGAACACAGGCTCTGTCCATAGCGGGGAATAGACGGAAATTACATAGAAGGTTTCAAAACATATTGAGGACGAGGAGGGTCAGTCAGGTTCAACGTGGACACCAGCAGAACGTGCTCTCGGGCATGCTGGGAGACAACAAAACGACGTATTAGATCACGTTAGCCAGTTAACGACTCGGTTCCCAGTGGTGAGACCACTGCAGACCATTGGTTAGTGTCCGGCAGAAGGTGGGGGAGAGAAGTGTGTGCAGCCTAGCTGAGCGGGGCTCGGGGACGTCCGGCGAAGTCGTCCATGGGGAAGCGGACTGGCCTGCCAACACGGGGGCCAGCCCATGGGGGCCAGCCCGTGGGGAACAGGCCCATGAGTGCCAGCCCGTGGGGGCAGCCCTTCCAAACCGACCTCTCTGCTTGCAGACAGCGCCCCTCCCTCGGAGCGTGCCTGGCCTCCCTGGCAGCCGCCATGCCTGTGGCGTTCCTGGAGCCCACCTTTAACCGCTACAATCCGCTCTCCGTCTTCAACACCAAGACCCCCAGGGAGAGATCGAGTAAGTATCTTCCCACAGAGGTGCTCCACCGTGTGCTGAGGGCAGGGAGCCGCAGCACAGCTGTTTCCCGTGGCCTGGGGGGCCGGGGGGCCGGGGCGCCGCTGTGGCAGGCTCCATCTTACTGGAAAAACGGGCCTGGCAGGTGCCTTGTCATCATTCATTAGACCTTGGTTTCTTCCTCTATAAAACAACAAGACAGCGTAGTTGATTTCTAAACCCCTTCCCTCCTAAAACCTTGGGTTCTCTTGCTCACCCCGGGTCTTTCCTCCTGCACCTGGAGGTGTGACATGTTCCTAGTTTCTCTCCAGAGTGTCAACAGAGGGGCGCATCTGCACTCATAACCCAGCTGTGCTCTTCCAGTCTAAGGAGGGACCGTTTCCCAGGATGACGGCCACGTGCTCCCCGTATGAGAACGAAGGGCAGGGAAACGGGGAAGGGAAATGATACCAGCCACAAAGTTGAACCGGAGCACGGACGCTCTGCGCGCTGGGACAGCAGCCGGCAAACTGATCGGGAGCGGAACCCGGCCCGCTGCCTGTTTTTGTAAATTAAATAACATGGTCACACCCACCCGTTCAGATGTTGCCTGTGGCTGCTTCAGCACTATGTTGGGGAGGAAAAATAGTTTTCCCTCCACCCTGCATTATTCTTGGCTAACCCCCCCCCCCCCCCCCCAGAAAAGACAGATTCGTAGGAGAATAATACAGCTATCTCAGTCACATACATACCTGGGCCCCACAAGGATGTGAGACTGCAAAGGTAGCCAGAGGACTGAGCCTGAAACAGCGCCCTGGCTAAGGAACCAGGAAAGGGGTGGGGGCTTTGAAAGGAAGGAGGTGAGAAGAGGAGCTGTTTGTAGACAAAGGTTGCCCCGCCATGCAGACATCTCGCAGGTGATAAGTCCTGTTTGCCAATAGCTCCCTTCCTGGTAGACTGCCTTTCTAATGGAAACCTCCTTTCTAAGTTAGAGCTCTTTGACAAAGGCTAACTTCCACTCTTTTTTTCAGAGCTGCATTGTGCTGTTTCTTAAAAAATAATCAGTTCCAAGTAATCCCTACGCCAAGAGGCATATTTCAGCGGACAGGCTGCCCGCTTCGCTTCAGTGGCGGGGTTGCCATGGCAGCAGAGACTGGCCTGCACTGCCTAAAATATTTACGCTCAGGCCCTTTACGGAAAAGGTTTCCGCCCCCTATTCTAGAACTTAGAACTGGAATGCAAGGCATGCCCTGCTCCTGGAGGGGGAGGGGAGAGTCCTCACATCTGGATGAATTGTGATCCTGCTGAAGGGCAGTGGAATACAGGAGCTTCAGGCAGGAACCTTGAATCAACTCGAAAGAACTACAGTGATTTGTTGTAACACCAAGTGAATATTACCACACCGTGGGCGTAATCAATATGGAGAAAAAAGAATAAAACATGCCCTGGCCTGCGTGGCTCAGGTGGTTCAGCATTATCCCGTGCACCAAAGGGTTGCCAGTTCGACTCCGGGTCAGGGCACATGCCCTGATTGCAGGCTGGATCCCCAGAAGGGGGTGTGCAAGAGGCGGCCAGTAGATGTTTCTCACTGATGTTTCTTTCTCTCTTTCTCCCTCTCCCTCTCCTTTCCTCTCTCTCTCAAATCAATAAAGGGAAATTTTTAAAAAATAAAAAAAATTAGCCCTGGCCAGTTTGGCTCAGCGGTTAGAACGTCGGCCTGTGGACCAGAGAGTCCCGGGTTCAGTTCCCGCTAAGGGCACACACCTTGGTTGCAGTTTGTCCCCGCCCCGGTTGGGGTCGTATGGGTGGCAACCAGTCGATGTGTCTCTCACATCAGTGTTTCTCTCTCTCTTACCCCTTCTCTCCCTCCCGCTCCATCTGAAGATAAATGGAAAAATGTCCTCAGGTGAGGATAAAAAAATAAAATAAAATAAAAAATTTAAAAAACATAGTAAACCATTTCAAACCAGAACCAATATTTCCTTAAAATATTGCTGCACCCGGCCAGCAGGTGACTGGACGGCAGGGCAGTTCCTTGTAGCTCCGGCGCCCTTCGAGCTGCCGCGAGACGCTAAGGGAGAGAGCCGGGGAGTAAGCAGCACGCCCCCTTCTCTGTCGCCTGTGTCCCCGCCTAGGAAGGCAGAGTGCTGAGCCGTAGAGGTTTTATCCCCACCTGCTTTTGCTACTTCAGATAAACGAAACACCTCGCCCCCAGAAATGACCACCAGGACAGGTTACACAAGGCCACTTTATAAAACTTATCCTGAGCGAGAATACAGCGGAGACTAGTGTTCTTAGGGCTAGTTAAGAGAGGAACATCCCTGAGATGCCTCCAGGTTCCAAAGTCTCGTGCGAAATCTCTAAGTTAACTCCCCAACACCCTCGGCTCCATCTCACCCTTTCTCCCCATTCTTGGACCAGCAACAATGTATTTCCAACCTTTTCCTCCTGCCACCTCTCATGATTCTAAATGAGTCACATCTCGCAGCTGATTGGGAGCTGAGCCGCGAGCAGGCTTTGGTAAGGCTGAGAAGGGCTGTAACATCTGTAAGCAAATGCCAGCCCAGGAGTTGCTCCCCAGCTCCAAAGGGACAGGGGCCCAGGCATGACAGTGCTGGATATTTATACATTCATTCTGTTCCAACTGTGATTTAAGAAACAGTGTATCTTTGTCTCTCTGTATGACCCATGTGTAGAATTGAACCTTGGGAAAGAGAGAGACCTACTCTGCTCTCGGGTTCATAGAGGTTCAGCTGCAGCAAGATGAGAACTGGACAGAAATAGACGGAGGAAACCCTAGCTCAGCTTTGGGAGGGAGAGGAATGGCTCCATCCCTCTGTTCTCCTTCGCAAGGGCTATTTGAAAAATGTTCCTCCTTATTTTACATACCTTTACGTTGATTTAATAAGACATGTTCATAAATAAAAATAAGTACCCATCATTGCTGGCTCTACAAGGAAGAAAAGAGACAAGTTGTGATTAGGTATGACACAGTTCTTTATCAGTGACACAATGTGAAACAGTACCCAAGTCCCCTGAGCCCACGTTTTCATCATTCAATTAATCAAAGAGTGAATGCTGATCACGTGTATGGCTCTGGAAAGGTAGACTGCACGTGAATATGTATTCTGGGGTAACCAGGTTTGCCTGGAGCCAGAGGATGAGTAATGGCCCAGCAGACAGTACAAGGTAGACTTCATTCATTCATGGGTGTAGAGTGGATGGCCTAGGGGGTGGAGAAGGGGCGGGAATGAATAGGATGACAAATGATGTGAGCCTTTGGTTTAGAAATACAGTAGGAACTGATTTATCAAGCCTTGAGCCCATTGGACATCTCTATTCTTGACAGTCCGTCCGTTACTCACATTAGTAATCTTCCATCCTGTAAGATCCTGGGCATTTTCTGATTCATCCAAAAATTATTAAGCTATGCCTAGGAAAGGGTTAATACTATTATGTGCCAGTTATCCAAAACTAGGTAGCCCTGGCCAGTTTGGCTGAGCAGTTAGAGCATCAGCCCGCAGACCAGAGTGTCATGGGTTCGATTTCAGTCAAGGGCACGTACCTTGGTTGCAGTCGGATCCCAGCCTTGGTTGGGGTCGTGCAGGAGGCAGCCAGTCAATGTGTCTCTCATGTCGATGTTTCTCTTTCTGTCTCTCCCCCTCCCACTCTGAGGATAAAAGGAAAAATTATCCTCAGGTGAGGATTAAAAAACATAATAAAAAAATAAAAAACAAAACTAGATAAAATCCGTGGTTATATGTGGCAGTGGTCTGTCAATCAGAATACTAGATTAGCGCCCTGGCTGGTTTGGTTCAGCGGTTAGAATGTCGTCCTGTGGTCCAGAGAGACCCGGGTTCGGTTCCCACTAAGGGCGTGTACCCTGATTGCAGTTTGTCCCTGGCCCTGGTTGGTTGTGTGGGTGGCAGCCACTCAATGTGTCCCTTTCACGTTGATGTTTCTCTCTCTCCCCCTCCCTCTCTCTCCCCCTCCCTTCATCCCTCCCACTCTATCTGAACAAAAAATGGAAAAATGTCCTCAGGTGAGGATAAAAAAAAAAGAAAAGAAAGAAAGAATATTAGATAGGCCAAAACATCCTAGTCACCAGCCAGTTGACTTTGCACAGCCTGGTTGGGACAACCAGAGAAAGGAGGCCCAATTCTGTGGGAGCTCTGCCTCACTGCACAGAGTGGCGCTCTCTGGGGCCCTCTTCTGGAGGGAAGAGCTGCTCAGTGAGGAAAACAGGACTGTAGACCCTCACTCAGTGGTTCTACAGCTCCAGCCTACATCAGCAGCACTCAGCAGGCCGGTTAGGACACAGCTTGCTGAGTCCTCCGCCGCGAGTTTTCAATTCAATAGATCTTGATCCAGAACGTCTGCTCACTACTCTGCTGCTGCTGCTGCTGCTGCGAGGACTTCTCTTTGAGACCCACTGATCTGGCACAGTGACTTTCACGGGTGTGCTGCAGGAGTTTTTAAAACATGCAATAGCTCACTCTTTAGTCAGGGGCACTGACCTCTCTTCCCTTAGATTGGCAAATAAAAGTAATAGCAGCCAACACAACAATAGCCATGTGGTGTGAACGAATCAAAATTATACCTATTTTTTTGGTCAGGCTGGCAAACTATATGTATTTTTGGTGCGCCGCAGAATTTTAGTAATTAGTTCGATGTGTGCCCTGAGATGGGAAAGGGTAAAATCACTGACCTAGAATATCGAAGGGCAGTGCTGCTGATGACCGCCCCCCCCCCCCCCAACAGCCTTGTGTCTGCTTCTAATAAGACCCAGCTGGGGCTGTTTTTCAGGTAAATAATTCAGCAGCATTTAGTCTATGGTTTTATTAGGTGGCATTTGAAGTACATAACACCATCTGAATCGCAAATGTTTTCTCTACTCAAGAACCAATTACATATAAATAACTTTTAAAGGTCATTATACCGACTCCTGTACAGAAACCTCAAGTAATTCTGTTTTTCTTAGGTAGGAAAAGAATGTGTTCCTGTTGATGCATTGTCCATGTGCCATTTAAATACACACACACACTCCCAAGCCTTCCTATTTATAATTTTACAGCAAACGTTTGTAAGCTTCAGTGACGTCTGTGGTGGTTGGCATTGTTCTGTGTGCAAAACTGGAAAGTAGAAAGTTTGACTTCTCTGTCTTTTCATATTTATCCTGATACTATGTAAAGTTATTTTGTTTGTGAGAGCCTCCCCAAGCCCCCATGTTGATGTCACCCCTGATTCTTGTTGCTCTGCTAAAAGGGACAGACCAGTCTCTTTCTCTGCAAAGGACTGGCATTGGTGGTGGACCATGTCTGGCCCATGGAACTCCCTTTGCAAATATTTCCTGTAAATCATGGGAGTTCACTGTTCTTTGGCTTTCGTGCTGCGAATCCTTTTGAATGGTCTGAATTTTTTTGTTTTAGTATTTTTTATTGATTGATTTTAGAGAGGGAGAGAGAGAAAGAAACATTGATGAGAGAGAACATCAACCAGCTGCCTCCTGCATGCCCCCCAATGGGGATCAAGCCCACAACCCGGGCATGTGCCCTGACCAGGAATCGAACCAGCAACCTCTTGGTGCATGGGTCAGTGCTCAACCACTGAGCCACACCGGCTGGGCTGAATGGTCTGGCTTTTCAAGGACATTGGTCCACTCCTGACTTCCAAGGCAGAGAGAGCTTTAGCCTGCCACTTGCCAAAGGCCATAGAGGTGACACCAGAACCTCATCATTAGGGAAAGCGCGTTGGGGCCTCTGGGGGCCTGCTCCACAGCAGGGAGCTCTGCCAGGTCCACGGTGTTGCCACGTGCCAGCCAGTAAAACCACCTGGCTCAGCTACCGATTCATGATCTCCAGGACAGCCAGGATTATCCTGCAGCTCCGCTCCAGGCAGGACAACCACGAGACAGAGCAAAACAGCCCCTTTTAGTAGGCTGATATGTCTAAAGGCCCAAAAATAATGCGTGTGGCCTCTCACTCATGAACCCTTCAATTCCCGTGGACCTCAAATCTGGAGCAGACCTCCAACCAGCATCATCACCAGTGGCAGAGGGCCTGCAGGCACAGTCCGCTTCACTAAGCATAAACTTCTGTTTGGCAGCTTCTGCTTTGTCCTGTGAAGTTCACAGGAACTTCGCATTTTACTTCTAGTATCAAAAATAATCTCCTCAAGTCTTCGAGCAGAACAGATGCCCCGGGAAAAGGCTCCGCACCTTCCTGTGGCATCTCGGTCTCCCTACTGCTGTGGTGCCTGATGCTTTGCCCCCAGCGTGAGAAGTTTGGGAGGCGTCTGCCCCTCCCCCAGGCCTTGGCGGACTCTGTGGGGAGCGGTGAGATACACGGGCGCACCCACAGGGCTTTGGACTTGTGCTTCCTTCTCAACCAGCCCCCGTCCCTCTGCTCAGGGCCCTTGTTATCTTCTCCCCTGTCGGGACCCTCAGGATGCTTCTGGCCTGTCCTCTCGGCTTGGGGGAGAGAGTGTTCTTTTCTGTAAGGAGAACAGGACAGCTAGGCCCTGGCTTCTTCTGTTTGCTATTCTTGTACCCGACAACCTTTAACGTGGAATTCTGTTGCAATTCTTCCTGCCTGTCCTTGCTCAGGGAAAGGCAGGCTTTCCGTGTGAGGAAAGGGCAGGGCTGACTCACTGTTCCTTGCACACAAGCCTGCAGGCACAAAAAGTCTCCAGCGATTGACAGGAAGTCTTGGCACAGGTCACCTCGGGCCACCAGTAACTTTGTAAATGGAGAAATCAGTACGTGTCGTTTTTTTCTTCCCCCAAAATTCCAGCCGGATGGAATGTATTGTTGTCTCTGAGCCAGCTAAGACAGTGTGTGATGAGAAGGTTTCTTTTTCCTTTGCTGAACAGTACAGACGCTATCCAGGTGACTGACACCCGAGTTGGCAACTACACCCCCATCAGTTGCTTTTCTCTAGAGTCTCTCCTTTCCTGCAGTGTATGCACTCAGGACCAGAGGGAGAAGTGCAGAGACTGGCTTGGTCACAGAGAGGTTGTATGAAACGCTCCTCAGCCCGGGCCCTGTCAGGCCTTTACCCTCACGTTAAGTTCCAAGCCGAGTGTGACATGTGGAAGGGTAATCCAGCCTCTGGAAGCTGCCACCTCTATGCAGACAGCTGCAGACAGCTGCAGACAGAAGCCCTCCACATCTGGGGCTCACACATGCAAGGCTCTGGGGTGGAGATTCAGGTTTAAGACCAAAGGAGGGGTGGGACAGAGGAGAGAAGGTTGCACCCTTGTGCTTTTGAATTACTGTCCCTTTGTTCTTCCCGCACCCTCTCGGTCAGTTCTGGGGATGCCTGACACGGTGGACGAGATGTGTCCTGACATCCCCCCGCTGGAACGCCTCATGAAAGAGATCAACCACCTGGCCGAGTCGGGGGCCCGGTACACAGAGATGCCCCACGTCATCGAGGTGATCTTGCCCATGCTCTGCAACTACCTGTCCTACTGGTGGGAGCAGGGGCCTGAGCACCTGCCCCCCAGCACAGGGCCCTGGTGCACCCAGGTCACCTCGGAACACCTCAGTGTCATCCTGGGCAACATTCTGAAAATCATCAACAACAACCTGGCCATCGATGAGGCCTCCTGGATGAAGCGTATTGCAGGTACCACAAATGCCTTTCTCCCCAGCGCCAGGCTCAGGGACCAAGGTGCCCAGATTCTTTTCATCTTAGTCTTTAAGCTGTTTCCCCACCCGCCCCCCTTAGTTACTTCACAGTAAAAAGAGTCCACTTGTTTCCCTTTAGAGCTTCTTGGAGCAGATGCTTCTGCCCCATTTGAGCTAATCCCGGCCCCTCGAACCTCCAGGAAGCCCTTCCTGTTACCCTCTACCTGACTCAGAGGATCTTTGATGTGTTTGCTTCTGGTACTTAAGAATCCCATTTGCTCTCACAGTAATAATGGTCCATATTTTCTTGTTAGGTGATCCTCTGTGTTCTCTACATGTATAAACTCACCCCATCTGGGCTGTACTGTAAATTCCTAGCATTTGTATTTCGCTTGATGCTTTCTTAGACACACTCCTGTTTAGGTTCATGTAGTGTCACTTTGTTCTGGGGGACTTGAGGGGGTGTCCCTCTGGAACTCCTTGCATGCAGTAAGCTCTGGATAAATGATGTGAGCTAATTTCTGTTCCTGAAGCAACCTCAGAAAAGGCAAGACTTGGAAAATGAATAACCACGCTTTCCACAGTCAGGAAACCATGAATATTTCGTGTCCTCTGTGTCCAAGTAGAGAGTGAGGAGATAGAACCTAAGGCCACGTCAGTGCATTGGGTGGACCCTCAGCTCAGGTAGAGGACTCCACCATCACGGCTTCACCCGCGTAATCTCCTGGACCGTGACATACAGTGAGTGCGTCACAGGGAGTATCAGCCCAGCTCTAGGTATTGCCCTTTCTGGACAAATTCGTAGGCATTCCTCTGCAAGACCGAGGAAGAAAAGTTCCTGCCTTCTCCTTTTCTCAGAAATGAACTGACATCAAAATGATAAATATTTTTAGTCCTAATGGCTGCTGGGTCATTGAGCTAGGCTTCTGGGAACATGAATAAACCAGGTTGGTGTTCCTTTCTTACCCCTTAGTCCAAGAGTATTGTGAACCCTGTGGCAGTCTGTTGAGGAGCTCTCGTTTGGAATTCTGGACTAAGGGAAGAAAGGAGATAAAGGGTCAGCTCCCTTTGTTCCCTAGAGGAGCAGAGAGGAAAGATGTCACAGCAAGAGAGGCACTGAAGGACATCGAACTTGGCCTTGAACTTTACCCACAGGTGGATTACTTCTACAGTCAGGCCACTTCATTCCTGGTACCTAAACACAGTGGATTTTAAATAATAACCTCAAATCACCCCCATCTGGAATAGTCATTTTGATTACGGGTTCAAAGCAGAGGTCAGTGAGGACTGAGATGTGAAATCCAAGGCATCGCTGCACTAAGTATCAGCTCCTTGGCCAATGCATCTCAGCAGAGAGCTCCCATCACCTTCTCTTTCTACAACAGTCTTCTCTATGGAATTAAAAAATAAGACAAAATGGGATTTTTTTTTTAAGCGCTGGAAAGTAGATTTTTTTCAATTAAAATGCCCTAAGCTAAAGGAACTTTGAAATACACCATGAACATTCGCAACGGTTCATAACTTATTCATTTCATTTCACTTTTTTAATATAATTACTCTGATTCTGATCTTTATTATGAATTGAACCCATAGGATGTTTTACTTAAGAAACCGGGTGAGATATAAAGATTTTGCCTTTCTCTTTAAGAGGCTCAGAATCATAGTGCCCAGTTCCACTGATCGCTTGTTTCTGCTCTTGGAACTCCTCACGGCCACACCGTCTTCTCTCTCAGCTCGTTATAGCTGATAATAGTTTGTCTGCCATCCTCGGGGCCCAGAGGCACCTCCAGGCGTTAGATTGTTTAACAACAGATGCTTCCATGAAATAGCCAGGAAGTACAGTGTACAGTGCCTGCTCTTGGCGTGGCACAGTGCTGGTTATTATGAACAAAAGGCTTCCTTCAGGGAGTTTATAATCTAGCTAGTGAGCCGAAACCAACGTGAACATACTATAAAATGATACAAGGTAGTTGTTGCAAAGAGCTAGGAGGTGTGGCAAACACCATACAGGCAGGAGGAGGAGTTCAGGGGAGGCAGGCTCCCCTTGGCCTTCAGGAGCAGAACAGGAACAGGACCCCCTCCCAGCTCCGCCCTCTCCCCCTATAACTCCACCCCTTCCCCAGCTGTGGGAGAGGAGGGACGGGAGCGAGGAACAGGGACCATCCTGAGCTGCTGGGTTTTCACAGCTTCACCCCTCAGGATCACCTCTTTCCCTTTATTGTCATATTGTGTGAAATGAGGGGAGGCCCTTTGTTTGCACACGCAGTGTATGCCCAGCCGATCATCAGCAAAGCCAGGCCCGACCTGCTACGGAGCCACTTCATCCCAACTCTGGAGAAGCTGAAGAAAAAGGCCATCAAGACTGTGCAGGAGGAGGAGCAGCTGAAAGCCGACAGCAAAGGGGACACTCAGGAGGCGGAGCTCCTCATCCTGGACGAGTTCGCAGTCCTCTGCAGGGACCTGTACGCCTTCTACCCCATGCTGATCCGCTATGTGGACAACAACAGGTATGGCGGAGGCCTAGGGAGGCCTGTTCACGGGACGGAGAGGTGGTGTCGGGTTGTGTCCAGATGGGAGGGGGAGGTCAGAGCTGCCACCACCCGCGCCCTCCTGCAGTAATCTCTAGTGTGCGACCTCCGGGCGGTGTTTTCCTTGACCAGTGACTCCATATTGTCAGTGGCGTGCCACCCCGTCCATCCTCAGTGCCGTAGGTGACAGGGAGTTGGTCAGATGAGGGCAGCAGCGCCCCCCTTCTGCCCTGCTGTTCTGTCACATGTTCATTCAACAGATATTACGGACGTTCTAGGCACTGGGAACAGGATGAACAAAACAAAGGTGTCTGGTGTAGGGAGCTCTCCTTCTGGCAGGGGAGTGGGGCGTGCAGACAAAAAACAAAATAAGCACTTACATAATTACATATACTTATATATTTAACATACTTTACTTACAAAAGTAAGTTGTACAAAGCAGAGTAAGGCAAATTAAGAGTGTTAGGGTGGCATGGAGTTGCAGCTGCAAATTCAGTATTACTGAGAAAGTGACATTGGAACAAAGCCCGAAGGAGGTAAGTCAGGAACCTGCAGGTCTGGGGAAGAGTTCCAGGAAGGGGGAACATCTGGGGCAAGCCCCGAGGCAGCAGTGTGTTGGGGATGTGCAGCTGGGCAAGAGGGAGGGGCGTGCGAGCGTAGATGCTGGAGGCAACATGGGTCAGGGCTTTGGAAGCTGCTGTGAAGACATCGGCTTTTACTCTGAGTGAGAGGAGAAGTTGGAGGTTTTGAGCTAATCTGTGATGTGATCTGTCTCACTCTTTGACCACTCTGGTGAGGGATGGAGAAAAATAAGGGAGTGAGGAGACCAGTTGGGAGGCTCACAATGATGCCATCAAGAGCTGATGGCCATCCATGGAGACAGAGCAGACTCGAGGTTGTCAGGCTAGAGGAGGTGCTGGTGGGGGGAGCAGGTTGAATGGGGAGCAGCTGCCTCACAGGATCAGGAGGTTTCCTTTTAGAGTCCTAAAAATGTTTTCAAAATAGTTACCCAACATTGTGAATGTGCTAAATGTCAGTAATGGCCAATTTTATGTTATATGTATTTTACCACAATTAAAAAGGGGGAAAAAAGAGTTGCTCTTGGCTGAGGCCAGTAGGGTGATAATGAAGGTCAATGGAAGATATCAAATTCTGGGTTATTGCCCTGGCTAGTTTGGCTCAGCGGTTAGAGCGTCGGCCTGCGGACCAGTGAGACCCAGGTTCGGTTCCTGCTAAGGGCATGTGCCTCGGTTGCAGTTTTTCCCCGGCCCTGGTTGGGGTCGTGTGGGTGGCAGCCACTCGATGTGTCTCTCTCACATTGATGTTTCTATTTCTCTCTTCCCTCCTCTCTCCTCCTGCTCTATCTGAAGATAAATGCAAAGATTTCCTCAGGGGAGGAATGAATGAATGAATGAATGAATGAATGAATGAATGAATGAATGAAAATTCTGGGTTGTTATGTAGGTAGAGCCGTTGGGACTTGCAGGTTGGGAATGAAAGAAATGAGGAGAGTCCAGTCAAAGATGATTCTGGCAAATGGAAGGACGGGGTTTTCATCAACTGAGTTGGGGAAGATTGTGGGTACAGAAGATGTTTAGGGGAAGATCAGGACATCACTAAATTTGAGTTGCCTGGTCAATATAGAAATGAAAGTGTTGGCTGGGCAGTTGTGTATGAGTGCAGAGTTCAGGAGAGGGGTCCCGTGTGGATGTAGGAATTTGGGAGTCATCAGCATATTGACACGTAGTCTTTAAGAACCATGAGCCTGGAGGAGATGAAGGGTTGAGGGGAGAGAGAGTTCCAAGGACTCAGCCCTTGAGCTCGCCGACATTAAGAAGTCGGGCAGGAGAGGGGGAACCAGTGACTGAGACTGAGAGGAAGTAACCAGTGAGACGGGAGGACACCAGCAGAATGGTGTGTGCTGGATGCCAACTTTATACAGTGTTTCCAGTGGGAACGAATGATAAGTGAAGTTTATTGGTGACCTTGACCAGAGCAGTTTTAGTGGAGCAATGGAGATGAAAGCCTCTTTGGAGTGGGCTAGAAGAGAACGGAAGACAGGGACTTGGAGACAGCAATAGAGACAATTGTTCAAAGAGTTTAATTATAAGGGGGAACAGAAAAAAATGGGATGGTAGCTAGAGACAAAAGTAGGATCAAGAGGAGAGTTTTCATATGAGAGACTTGTCAGCTTGTTTCTTTGTTCATGGAAATAATCCAATAAAGAGGAGGAAATTGATCAGAGAAAGAGAATTTCTAAGGCAATGCCCTTGAACAGCAAAGGATCAGCCTCGGACAGTTCATTCACAACAGCAGGCAGGAGGGCAGAGATGGGTGCTAATGCTGGTAGATGCACACAAACATACATACATACCCCATATCCATATATACGGATGGATGGCGTCTATATGAATCCTTTTCTGATTGCTTCCGTCTTTGGTGAAGTAGGAAGCAAGACCATCAGCTAAGTGAAGACGGGGAGAAGGTGCTTGGAGATTTGCGGAGTAGGGAGCAGGTAGGTATAAGGCAGTGGCCAGGGAGCAGTGAGAGAGCAGATGGTGCCGCGTGATTGGCAGGCAGTGTCCGGGGCCCCACCTGAGATCTGTGATCACAATGTAAAGTGAGACCCATCACAGGTTGTCTTCTGTCTCAGCCAGTTCAGCTCCCAGCTTTGAGAGTGAGCTGTGACCTGGATTGTGGTTTTGCAAAGTGATTGTGACAAATAACAGGTTAAGGAGTTGAGGCACATGTAAGAGGGTGATTATAAAGTCTGACTATGAAATTTAAGCCGAACAACGAGGAAAATGAGCAGATAGGAGACTAATGACCGTGAACAGGAAAAGGAACAAAGGATTGTGGGTCCCAGTGGATGGCAAAGATCAAACAGGTCCTTTTTATTATACCACACCCTCTTAATGCTTGCAGGCCTAAAATATAAATTTGGGGAAGCTTGATTTTTAAATACCTCATTGTAGATATTGAAAGGATTCAGGAATTTTTGAGGGAATATTGCTAACATTTCAAGTGGTATGCCATTCTGTCATGGGCAGGAAATAGGTCAGAATATGCCCATTTTAGCATTTATTTTATAAGGTAAATGGTACTTACTATTTAAAATAATTAAAGATTGCCTGGCCGGTGTGGGTCAGTGATTGAGCATCGACCCGTGCACCAAGAAGTCACTGGTTCGATTCCCAGTCAGGGCACATGCCCAGGTTGTGGGCCTGATCCCCAGTGAGGGGCATGCAGGAGGCAGCCAATCGATGTTCTCTCTCCTCAATGTTTCTCTCTCTCTCTCCTTCTCCCTTCCTCTCTCTCTAAAATCAATAAAGAAAAAAATAAAATAATTTAAGATTACTTATATTTAGCAAATCAAAATAAACACGTTACACACACTTGTGTGTGTACATACAATACCTTGCTTGATTCACTTTCTCAAAAGAAATCCTGCTTTGAGAGTCTCATTGTAGTCATTTCCAATTAACATAATTAGGCTAACAGTTTAGAAAAGGAATTTGTCAGTTTGAGGTGAAAACAGAAGTGAAGGTAGAGTAAGGTCGCCCCAAGAATAGCTCTTCAGTGTCGTTTGTCACTATTGACGATCAAGACTCAAGATAGAGTGTGTTCCCCTTCCACCGGGTTTGACAGTGCTAAAAATGGCAATGTCAGAGAGTGTCTTTGAGATCATCATTAATTCATTCATCCCCACTTTTCAGCCCGTTCTTCCCTGCACAGTGGGGAGCGTCTGAGCCTTGCTTAGAGATGCTTCCTTCCTGTGTGTGTGCCTTTACGTTCTCGAGTCCTTTCTTTGCCCCCAAGAATTAGCTAGCTTGGAATCACGGGACTGTGGAGTTGGCAGGAATATATGAGATCACTTCTTCCCTCTAGATGCTCCCTTCCTTTTTCCTAGCAGGGCATTTCCTGCCTCTGATTGTCCGCCATGGCTCTAGACAACAGGTGCGCCCTGCCCTGGTGTGCCTGCCACTCCATGCTAGTCTCAGACAGGTGTAACCATTTTGAGCTCGGACCTGTCGCTCCTACCACCGGCTCTGAGTTTGCTCTTTAGAGCCACACAACTATGCCAGTCTCCCTTGCCCCATCGTCTCCTGTCCTCCTCCCTGCTTCTTCCTCACTCTGTTAAGCCTATGTGCTTCTTTCAGCCCTGTCAGGGCAGGGTCTTGAGTTTCTTCACCCCTGGAACACTCTTCTGAAGAGAAGCTTCCGCTGGTCAGTGTTCAGCCTGATGCTGACCCGGAATGGGCAGGAATTCCACGTGTGGGGTGGTGTGGTCGGCGCAGGGCACATCGGCTCCCCGTCTCCTCATCTGTGAGATAGTAACAGAGGTTCAAGACAGTCTCTCTGCAAGAGGCAGTGGCTCCTCAGCCCTCTATCAGGCAATCAGAAACCATCCGAACATCAAATAAACAACTTTAAATAGTGTGGCTTTGGAGAAAACCCATCTCTCGACCTGTCAAAGGGAACCCTGTGTGGTGAGTGCTTCGGGGACAGGGCTGAGAGGAGCGCTCACCCCTGTCAGACAGCCGGCGGTGGACAGGGGAGCATGGCTCTACTTTCTCTGATCACTTACCTTTTTAAAATGGAAGTCAAACTCTCCCTACTCTTGCCATCATCCAGGAATTTATTCTTGTGCTTCTTTTCTCCATTAGTATGCTCAGCGATTTCAGCCATTCGGGTTGCTTCCACCATCACTCCCACTGACACTACCTCTGGACCCAGCCTCCCCCCACCTAGAGCGTTGCGTTTCCTGACTGCCCTTTGGCAGCACGCAGTGCAGGTGACGGGAGACTCAGGAATCGGCTAAGTGCCTCCCAAAGGATCCAGTGTCTGAATATTAAGAGAGGTCATGGATTCCGCGAGAGACAGGGAGCCGGGGAAGGCGAGCCTGGTCCGTCATGGAGGGTGAAGGCTGTGGGCAAATAGGAGAGGTGAGGTCAGGGTCTTCCGGTCTCCTGCAGGTACCATAGCACCTGGCCTGAGAGAGGTGCAGGGAGTTTGTGTACCTGAGGGGAGACATTTAATGAGCTATTCTTCACGCACACCCCCCACGCTGAACCCGGCGAAAACGCTTCATTAGAAATAAAGGGGGAAGGTGTGCCTCTCAGAAAAAGAGTGATGAAAACAAAATGCATTCAGCTGAAACTGCTTTTCCACATGAAGGCAAAGGGATGAAATCGTCTTCTCTCTCCCGGGAGGAGAGGTCACCTAAGGTCGTGCTCAGTGCTGCTCACACTCCCTGTGGCTGCACTGCCTTGGCCGGTGAGGGTGAGGCCCTGCCTCCTCCCACTCAGGGCGTAGCGCAGCCTAGAAAGAGCGTTGAAACCAGCACACTAAAGAATAAACAGCTGCCAGTTCCGATAAAACTTGACACTCGACCCTGAAAAAGCACTCCTGAAAAATCAATATGAAAGTAATCCAAAAGCGTTACCCATCTCAAGCCTCGAGTTTGGATCGCCGTTGGTTTCCAGAGACGGGTACCTGATGGCAGTGGCCGAAACACGTCGGAAGTTAAATCTCACACATCCGAGAAGTCCCAAGGGACCCAGTCCAGGATGAGTGCGGTTGCTGCCCATTGGAGACCCTCCCTCGTTGGTCTCCCCATCCTTAACATGGCTTCCATCTTCAAAGTGACTTTGTGGTGCAGAATGCCAGTTAGAACCGTCATATTACCACTCCAGACAGGAAGGGGGAAGGCAAAAAGCCACCTCTGGCTATCTGGTCCCTTTTTAGGAAGCTTGTCCAGAAGGTCCACGCAGCAACTTGCGCCCCCGTCTCATTGGTCAGAATCGATCACATGGCAGTCCCTCAAGGGAGTCTGGGTAATGTGACCATCCGCAGGACACATTGCCACCCTGAATAAAATGGGGTTTTGTTCCTAGGGAAGAGGAGACAATGAGTAAATAAGCTGTCGTGTCTGTCACATAAAGGAGAGACTGGTAGAAAAAGAAAGCAGGGAGGATTCGATAAGAACATCTGTGAGGCTGGAGCTCAGGGCAGTAAGGGATTCAGATGAGAGAGGGTCCCAAAGTGGTCCTGGCTTCATTAGCCTCCCCTTCTTCCTGAGCCTGTGCGCGTTCTCTGGGAATGGGCAGAAGGTAAGCTACTCCGGGCAATTGGTTCTGATGTCCCAGGGCTCAGGGAACCGGCTTTGGCAGCGATTACCCTGCTGGCACCCAGGGACACAGGGTTTTTCAGACCATCCGTGAAAGCCAAAGTTTTAAGTTGAGAAAGGCAATAGACAAGTTAACTTCTATGTCACTCTGTACAGATATTGGAAATGCCAACTCATCCCGCCCTTTCAAAATATAATCCAACTCGAATGTGTGAGACACTTGGGGGCGCGGGAACATAGTTGACTGAATTTTACTGCCATTTAGCCTCCTTGCTGCCATTGTTTTGTTTTAAGGAAATGAAGCCTAGCTTTTTGGGTTTTTGTAAGCCTGTTTGTTGTTTTTTAATTCTCACCCGAGGATATTTTTCCATTGATCTTCAGATAGAGTGGGAGACAGGGAGAGAGAGAGAGAGGAACATTGATGTGAGAGACACATCAACTAGTTGCTTCCTGCACAACCAGGTACGTGCCCTCGACCAAGATCAAACCCGCAACTCTCTGGTCCACGGGCTGACGCTCTAACTGCTGAGCCAAACTGGCCAGGGCATGTTGTGTTTTTTATTTTTGTTTGTTTTTTTTAAGACACAAATAATGTCCATTTGTAGGGAATTTCCAAACCATTTCAGAGGACATAGATGTTTGGTCTCTGCCCTGCACTTCGGTCAACAGTGGAAAACATACTGTTTTACGGATTTTATTCTCAAAACTGGCTTTGAAAGGAAAAGGGATGGAGGCCTGAACTGTGTGTAGAGTGCTCAGTATTTCAGAGGCGTGACAATGACAAGTGTCAATGACAAGATTAGATGTCACGGTGACCAAGATTTTCCTAGTTTTGCCCGCCGTATGTATTAAAGGACATTTGTCCCAAAACTTAGAGTGTAACCTTAATCACTTCATCAATTTAAAGGAAGGGAAAAAAAAAAACCTATCTTGGACAGTTTTGAAATGTTGTTTTCTGATATCTGTTTGCTAAGATAATCCTTAAATCCTTCGGTAAAACAGAAATACCTACAATTCCATGCCTGTATCTAGGCATGGAAGGAGCATGTTGATCTTGAGTCTCTCTGGTGATAGCCTTCTTATGGGAATACCCTTTCATCTGGATAAATGTGTGCATCCCATGTCCAATGAGTGTGCCTGTTTTTCATCAGGACTGAATTTCATAAGCACATTCATTTACTTTTCAACTCAGACCTAACTGGCTGAAAAACCCAGATGCCGATTCTGACCAGCTCTTCCGCATGGTGGCCGAGGTCTTCATCCTGTGGTGCAAGTCTCACGTAAGGATGCGTGTGGGCCCCGGACTGAGACGGTGGCGCAAGGTACGGCCTCAGAGACCTGTCTTGTAATGTTCACTTTTCTATTTCCCCCCTCACTTAGAACTTCAAGAGGGAAGAGCAAAATTTTGTGATTCAGAATGAAATTAATAATTTGGCATTTTTAACTGGAGACAGCAAAAGCAAGATGTCAAAAGTAAGTCCTTAGAAATCAATTTCCAAGACTCTTCAACCTTGACCTAAGCTGTGTGTCTCTGTTGTGTGAAGGGGTCAGCTCCATACCGCCTTGAGGTCAAACCAGGGATCTCTACTATTGTTTCTTGGAGAATGAACCAGAAGAAACTGCTCTCACATAAGCATGGTCATCACATTTTTATGAATAGATAGCTGCTTGTATGTCAAAAAGTTTATGTTTCGAGACTTGCCTAAGGCATTCGAGAGGTCTCTAAAACTACTGTCAGTAGTTTTAAAATAGAACTACTTCCTGTGTAGTGAAGCTGCAAAAATACAGGTGCCTAGAGTCACCTTCTGATTAGGAAATACTTCGCTTTGAAGATTTCATTAGCACACATTCTTACAGTAGACTTGTTGCCCTCCTAGCTGCAACACCCAATAGCTGCTCTGGTTCAGCTGTGCTGACCTCTTAATGCCTTCTGTTTATTTTCCACGTGAGTTGCATTCAGAAACCCAAACATTTGTCCATCTGTAGGAAATGTTTGAAAGAGAGGGAAGTAACCTATAGAGAGGACTATAGCAAGACCGTGGGAGAGGGACCTGGCCTCCCAGCTCCTTCTAGGTCAGCTCTGCAGTAAGGCATTGCTATTTGGATTGGAGAGAATTCTGAGACACACTCCTTCAGGTGTACATCCAAAAGCAAGGCTTACTTAATGGGATGTTTTGCTACCAGCTGTTACAGCTTACCCTTGACGCGCTTCCCTCGAGACATACGCCTCAACGGGGATGTATTTTGTGTGTCAACTATAAGCAACAAGTAGGGCCTGAGACTTGCGTCTTTCTCGTTGCTGGTTCCGTGTTGCCTTTGGGGAACACGAAGGTGGGGTGTGCATGGGGCCCACTCAAGTGAAAATCAGTTCTGGAAAGATGATGATAAATCATGGGTTTTTAGTGGAGCGCCTAGGGCATCTTTCCAAATCACCCTTTGGGATGGAAGACCTGGGTGTGTGGAGCTGCAGGCAAGGGCTGGTAGGACGCCAGAAATCAACACTCCGACCTTCACCATGTGTGGCTGGTTTTGATCAGCTCAGTCCCTCCAAACTTTCCAGCCCTTCCATCCTTTAGCTCTGTTGACACTAACACTTCCTCCAGCACCCAAAAATCGACTCTTGACATTTAGAATTTGATATATACTGCTCTATAAAGTTTGATACATAAAACTGTGCACATGCAAGAGAAATTTTAGTTGCACAGGAACTTTACCTAATGTGGATCCTTTTGAGCCTTATATAACTTTTATTTGATTTTGCATTCAACTTTTAGCAAATACATCTGCTGCTCATGTCAGGTATATGAGGTAGGATATTTCAGACTCCTGATCCTTGGACATTTATCTTAAGATCCTTCTTAAGGGTCTTCTTACAGCCACTGCAGGCTGTCCTTGACCCCGCCTACCTAAATAAACCTGGGCAGAATCCATGCTACCTTCAGCTTGGAGTAGATCCATCGGCTCAGGACCGAACCAGCTAGAATTCCTTGTCATCATCAGTGATGGCAGCCAAGCATTGGAAATGACACTGATACACAGATTCATATCCCAGAGGAGCAGAAATGGCAAAGACATCTCAACCCTCTGGCGCTGAGTAGCTACTCCGAGTCCTTGGGTTTACACTTGGAAAGAGATGGGATGACAAAGAATGACATTTCAAAACTAACCTACTAACACACTAACCTGAAACTGTGTTCATTCACCTCACTGATTAAGGAAAGGGTATGTTTGTCTTGTCAGAGAATGATCATGTTCAGAATCTCTGCATTTCCCTGTGGAAAAGGTTAGTCTACCGGGGTGAACACTCATTGCATTTCCATTGACATTGTATGCCAGTTTTTTCTGAGCCACATGGGAAAGAGTCAAAGTTACAGTGTCATGGATGTAAGGACCCTCCCTAGATATCAAATAATATTTGCCAAGCTTCTTGGGGTAACAACTATTTATATTGTTCCTACTGCATTTGTTGAGACACAAAATGTAATAGGAAATAGGACTAGAGACTGAAAGGAAGCTAAGACCTGCCCGACTTGTTGGCTGGAGGCATGGCCCAGCATCCTTCCCTTCCCTCCTCTGGACTCCAAGTCACCCGACTCCCTCCAGCTCTACTAGGATGTTCTGTCTAAAAGTCAGTTTCAAATTGCATCTCTAGAAACAAATAATATTACATAAATGCAGGGCATTATTTCAGCCAGAGAGATACCATGCCTCCGAAACAGCAACTCAGAGCCATTTCTGCTGTTTTTCAGATGTAGAATTACATATTGAGAAGCAAATGTAATTATCAATTGAATTCTCTTTGCCTTCACCTCCCTGAAATTAGAGGTTCTCCTTCTACTCCCTGACCTGAATGGTCACTTGTCACCTGCGTTTGCTTTTATCTCCACTCTCAATTGAACCCTGGTGTTGTGTGAATGAAATCGGCCACGTGCCCGTGGCGACCGTGGCCGAGACGTGTGCATGGGAATGCTGCATGTCCACACACACTGCCCTTGATATTGCGAGTGGAGAGGAAGCAGAGAAGAATATCCAGCGGGCTGCCCTGTCCAAGCTTGGTTAACTGAGCTCAGTTAAAATGTGTGTGATTTTTCTGGAGGCTAAAGCAGATTTTTTTTTTTGGAGAGCTCATTGTATATTTTGTTTATGTAACACCATTTTGCAAATATATGTTAAGCTAAACATAACTAAGCTGAGCAAGTGTTTTTTGTTGTTTTGTTTTGTTTTTAAACTTGTTTTGTTTTCTGGAAAAATGGCAGCAGCTTCCTCGGAGGGCGATGGTAAGTTAGAATGCATTTAGCCCGAGAAATGCAGTTCCTTGACCAAAATCATAAACAGCGAAAGAGTTGTGATGCAGGAGATGTCGGAGTGCCTCGTTGTTTAAGCACTCCACCCATGAGTGATTTCTGTGTGCGGAGAAAGCACAGGGCACAGTTTAGGTGCCTTTGAGTTCTTAAGGGTATTCTTATATGTGTGAGTTTCTTCTTACTCCAATATTCCCTGCTGTCTCTGTCTCTCTGAATTTCAGTCTCAATCTCTCTGAGACTCTCTCAAACCAAATCTCTCTCTCTCTCTCTCTCTCTCTCTCTCTCTCTCTCTCTCTCTCATTCTCTCATTCCCTCCAGGCCCCTACCTGTTCTCATGTTTATTTCTATTCCTTTTGCTCTTGTACTTCTGCAGTTTGAGTTCCCCCTCCCCCTCCCTTTGCCCCTCCCCTTGCCTCTCCCCCACTCTTTGCCCCCTCTCCTTCTTCACCTCCTTCATCCCTTAAAAGTCTATGTTTTCTCCTTAAGTTCACACATAAAATCATCTGTTTGACAGTAAGCTACCAGGGCAAGTGAAACAGTGTTGAAGATATAGGTATTCATACATTTTTGTTTAGAAAATAAGTTTTGGGCAACTTAAAAAAAAAAAAAATTCTAGTATTAGCAAAATGCATTGGGTTAACTAATCTTAGCAATATTTGAAGAAAAGAATAAATTTAGAACCTGTAGAATATAGGAGCCTCTGACCTAAGGTCATAGCACAAGAAGGGAGGTGCTCCATCCCTCAGGCTGTGGGGTGATCCTGAACTACCTGAGATATTCCCAGAGTCCTTTTCTTTTTAGCAGAAGCATAACCATCACCCCTTACCCCAGGTCTGCCCTCTCTTTTTCTTCTTTTTTTAAATTTATTTTTCAATTATAGTTGACATACAATATTAGTTTCAGGTATACAACATAGTAATTAGACATTGACGTATTTTGGTAACCACAGACCTGCTAGAGATGCGAATGTGGGTGGAAGAACGAAGAAAAAAATGGGGTCTCTGTGTACATGACAGATTGTCTGCAGCCCAACCAGGTGAAGGGAGGGAGGGATGGGGGAGACTTAAGATCTAAAGAGATCATCTGAAGACCACCAGGGTCTGAATGTCACACACTCTGGAAAGCTGGTCTGAGATGATCTTGGCCCCAGGGTGCACTGCTTGGTCTGGGTGTAAGTCCTTGTGACCAAATTAACCTCCATCCTAATCTGCCATTCACTCGACATGCCATGTTCAACTGGCTTCCAGATGGTCGAGTTTCTGTTGTGTTGGCTAAGGAACTGGGGCTAAGAAGCTATGACTAACATGTGGTACCTTATGCCTTGGACCCCTGCTTTTACTGACTCTTCTCCTTGTTTCTTTCTTTTTTTTTTTTTTTTTTTTGTCTTTCCACACAGGCCATGCAAGTAAAGGTACAGGTCAAATGCATGACGTGTCTTTTCTGTTCTAGTATTAGAGGTGCCAGGCTCTGGCTACCCTCGGCACTGTGATCACCATGGGGGTGGTACAGAATGGATTTTCTCACCTGGAGGTCCCCCAGGCCTGCTCCAGGGAAGACAACTACCTGTGAAAGAGTGAATGTAGGCCTACCCACCCTTGGAATGGGGAAGCCAGCCAAGCCTCGCCCTAACCTAACTGAGGTCTCCTTGCTATCTCTGCTCCCGCCCCCCGCCGCCCCTCTGCAGCCAGCACACTCACAGAGATAGGGATGCTGACAGGGCTGGAGAACCCGGGAGACACTCCTCTCCTGTGCCCTGCAGGCTGAGTCCTCTCGGCTGCCCGTGGCCCCCGCCCTTCACACTGCACAGTCCTGCCTCTTGTGCAAGGTTCCCATGACTCAGAGAGAGTTTTCCAAGGACCAAGCTCCAGGATTTGAAATCAGCAGATAACCAGGAGTTTCTGCACAAAACATGCATGTGGTGTCATACACCTTGAGACAAGTTTTCCAGTGACCCATACAGGTTATCACTTGGAAATATTTCTCTGCCTCTTCACCAGTGCATATATACTGCCGTTGTCCCAAGTCCTCTGCCCTAAGGTACGTGGCAGAGAAGGGTGTGCAGGAACTGGCTCCCATGTAGTGGAGCCACGGACAGGCAGCCTTGGGTCTAGATGTTGACTCCGATGCTTGCTTGTGACCTTGCAAAAATCACTTAACTTTTCTGAGCATCATATTCTCATCGATAAAACTGATCTGTTTCTATCTCAGATTTGCTGGGAGGATTAGAAATGTTTTATTTGAGTAGCAGGCACCTTGGAGACACATCATACATGCAGCATTTGATCACACACGGCTGGGATCAGCGAGATAAAATAGAGAGTGAGCAAGAAGCTATTTAAATTGTGTATCAAATCCACATAGTTACATTCTGCACATGTACTGGATTATAAATAGCATGTTACAAGTTGCCTTTTGCATTTACATGATGTACAGCGTATCTCATAGTTTATATACATAAAACTGGGCTGTAGCCTTTATGAATGATTTGAAGCTTTTCAAGTACAATTCAGACTGAAAGTGAGCTTAGCCTCAGCCACAGCCTTTAGAATTCTACACTGGAGGTAGAACACGTACGGACCTTGCAAGCACTCAGGAAACAGTAGTGAAAACTCCGGTGGTCTTCGTGTGAACCAGCTTTCGGCTGTGTTCGGGAACACAAGAAGCCACGGCCTCTTAGCCTCATTTCTTCCTCCTGCTCATATTTCTCACTGCCCCTCCCACTGGTCTCCTGGGTCTGACCAGCTGCTTGGGAGCACCAGGCACAGGTGGCCCTGCAATGGGCAGAATTCCCTGGCAGCGTTGGGCCAGACTGGGTTTTGCTGATCGGGGGCTTTGCTGTGGTTTCTGTAATATAATCACCTGAAGGTGCAGCCCCCACAGGCTAGGTAAAAGAAATCACATCCATTTCTAGCGTGCATTGATCATTATGAACCTCTTGCACGCTTTGGAAAGGAACGAGATTGTCCCAAGTCATTCTGACCCCCCTCTTCTCTCAGAAAGGCAATCCTTGATAAAATGAATTCAGCTCCAGCCCAGGGTGCTAGGCCTTAGATGCCAGGGCGGGGTCTGGCCTCTGCCCTGCCCCCAGAGCCTGGGGCTCATTGTAAGTTGAGTGTGCCACCTCTTGCTGCAAACACTCCATGGGCACCTCCTGAAGCAGGGCAGCGGTGAGCACCTGTCTCCCTCATGGTCCCTGACTTCACGTTCTGCTTCTGGCTCCCCAGCCGTCCTACACTTCCAGCAAGTGTCCATTTAGCTGAGGCAGTCCTGAAGGGACTGTGGGAAGCTTTGCTCTTTCAGAGCCTGACATCATGAAAAATCCGGTCACTGCAGTGCCTTGTCTCCTTGACTACCAGCCCCACCCCCACGACGATGTGCTGTGCTGTAGACGCTGAGGGTTCTTGGCCTCAGTCCAGTGCATTGGACTCTTTTCGGAAACCTACTGCTTCATTGAATGAACTCTCCCTGTAAGGGATGAGAACATGTGAGCCAAAGACATTTTGCCACTTTTCAAATCATTTTTGAAAAAGAAAAAAAAAATTTATTTGTTCATTCAGTCCGGGAGTGAATGAGCAAAGATTGGTGTCCGTGGTGTGTGTCTGGTCACATGGTTCTGTGAGCATGCGCCCACAGAGGAGAGGGCTCAGGGATTTTTCTGGCCACCAAGTTGTCTTTGTTTAACACACTCCTTTTACTGTCCCTTGAAATGTACTAAGGCCCGAGCTGTACTGACAGGGCCACTGGGAGGCAGCTCCTTTCAGAATCACTGAACCCCTCTGTTTATGTCTACCTCACCTCCTAGTCTGGAGGGCAGGACCAGGAGCGGAAGAAGACAAAGCGGAGGGGAGATCTGTACTCCATCCAGACCTCCCTCATCGTGGCTGCGCTCAAGAAAATGCTGCCTATTGGTTTGAACATGTGCACCCCGGGCGATCAGGAGCTGATCTCCCTTGCAAAATCACGATATAGCTATGTGAGTTGCCCATCTGCTTGGGCTGAGCATGTGCTACAGGTGGTGTGACAGGCACTCAGTCCTCCTTGGGGTGGAGGGTGGCAGCAGATGAGCAGAAACCAAAGTGGCGGAGGAGGCAGCCACCCTCATCTTTGGAGCTGGCTTGGCAGTTCGCACGTTCCCTTTGGAACACGCCTCTGTGGCTCCATCTCTTTTGTTCTCGTAATAACAGAGCGCAGCAAAACTCCCCCTTGGCTATCCACTCGTCCCTGCACCCTACCTCACATGTCCGTAGTGACCTTGAGGCATAAAATGTTACATCCCTTTCCACAGAGGGACACAGACGAAGAGGTGAAGGAGCACCTGCGGAACAACTTACACCTGCAGGAAAAGGTGATCGCTCAGGAAAACGGGGAGGACTCACCCAGGCTTCCTCCTGGCTCCAGGCTGCCCGCCTGCTTAATTCACTCATGTGTTTCTGAAAACAGTCTCAGAGTACTTGAGCTAAATTGGTAGGACTAGCTCTCTGCCCTTAGTTTTTGTTGTAGTTTTTTGTTGTTGTGGGTTTTTTTTTTTTTCTCTTAATTTTGTTCTTTCCTTTGCTGGTACAAAGAGGCATCGTAAAGCATGTCTTCCCACTTCCCACTGTGTGAACTGACATCGAGCCGCAGCAGGGGTCAGATCAGGCCTCAGAACATACCCACTGTCTGCTTGTTAAACAGTGAGACAGGACACCTGGGGGAAGTCTGGGCACCTCCTGCTCCAGAGATTGGAAAATAAAATACCTTTGTATCTGAGTTGGTATTATGAAAAAAAATCAAGAAAAAATTTTATTTTAAAGACTATTTGATGTTTTTCCAGGCCCGTGAGTCTGAACAGCTCTTTCCTCAGATACATTATTCCCGAGGATGGAAAACCAGGCTGACACAAATAGCCTCTTCTTTTCATCCCAAACATATAGGAATGAAGGGGGGTGGGGCATACTACCAAAAACAAAACAAAAAAAAGGCAGTAAGAAGAAATCCCAAGTGTCAGAAAAAAGAAGGCATACTAAATCATAGTATTGAGGAGAATCTGATGCAGATTGAACCAGAGAAACACACGAATCTTCTGCAAAGACAACCACTTGGAGAGTCTCTACCCCCTAGAATAGGGGCTGAGGTGCCAATTTATAGAACTCCTCCTGGAGACAATCTCACATTTAAAAACTACAAAGTGTGAAAGGACACCCACCACTATTAGAGAGCCAGAAAATGCAGCAAAGAAGAATTCAAGCCTAAAGAACTGCAGAAAGGAATTTAAGTATGGTTAAAATATTTAAAGAGATAAAGGTAGCCGTAGAATCCATAAATCAAGACTTAGACATTATTTTTCGTTATTGAAAAAGACCTCATAGTGATTACAAAAATTAAAAAGAGTCATTGAAATTAAAAAATCCAATTTATGCATAAATACATAGGCTAGACACAACTGAAAAGAGAATTTATGAATTGGAAGATTGCTTTGAGGAATTAGAACACAGCACGGAGAAAAAAGGGATAGAAAATATGACAGAAGAGTTAATGGACATATGGGCTAGAATGAGAAATTCCTGCATAGCATCTACAGGATTCCAGAAGAAGATAATAGAGAAAATAGAGAGGCGATCATAGAAAGAATAGAGTCTTGGTTACTAAGCCAGGAGTGAAAGGCTAGTTAGTTACAGGAGGTATTGTAGCTTGCTCATCTCAGGTGTGTGCTTCCATTTTTAGTCTGATGACCCAGCTGTAAAGTGGCAACTGAACCTCTACAAGGATGTTTTGAAGAGTGAAGAACCTTCCAATCCAGAAAAGACAGTGGAGCGTGTGCAGAGAATTTCAGCAGCTGTCTTTCACCTGGAACAGGTAAGAAGCATATGCCCTGAGTGCTGAAGAAGCAAGACTACCTTGGAGAATACAGCTGTCCCTCGTTTATCACAGTTAATCCATGCTAGACTCTAGCGGTTGCACCTGGCTTTGAAGGATTCCTGGGGTGCTCGAATACATAGGCCTGCAGTCCTTACATACAGTAATTTTAATTGTAATACAGGGGTGTATAATGGACCCAGACAACCGAGCATATGCTGTATCATTTTCACCTTCTCGATCAGCTTTTTTAACGAATATATTTGAAAAAACCGCGCAAAAGTGAAGCTGCGAAAGTCGAAGGGCGAAGTGGCGAGGGACGACTGTACAAAGCTCCCGTCTACACTCAGCTCTTAGTTAAGAGTACCCTTGTAAAACAGAGAACAAGGAGCAAGGATCATCCCAGCTCACACCGAGGTGTCATCTTGGTGCTACGTAGTAGCAGACTCACTTCTTTTCCCTCCCAGTGTTTGACAAACTTTTGCCATTAGCTCAAATGACCTATTGAAGTTTGCTATCAATCTGTTGATCAATAAACAACCAAACACCACTGGGAGAAGAAGGCAAACCTGAGACCCCCACAAACGGAATCATCTAGTAATGGGTATATTTCACTGGCTACAGTGGAGAAATACAAATTCTTGCATGGTAGAGAAGTCTGGGCTGCAGGCCACCACCTCCTGCCACCCTCTGAGCCTGTGATCCCCTACCCATTTGATTTATTCTCAGGTGGAACAGCCGTTGAGGTCCAAGAAGGCAGTCTGGCACAAACTGCTGTCTAAGCAGAGGAAACGAGCAGTGGTGGCCTGTTTCCGGATGGCCCCTCTCTACAACCTGCCCCGGCAAGTATTCTGTCGTCATCTTCTGTCCTGTGGCCAGCCAGGGGAGTGAAGGTACTCGCCCACGGCTGTGCTTTTTTCTGACCCCCAAATCTCGTGATCCGAGAGGTAGAAATTGGAGCCTCCACCCATGGAGCCATTACAGTCTTCCTGTAGTATAATGGGCCTGCAGGCCATTAGAGTCAGCACAAAAAACTGAAATTCCCTAGATGAGATTCCCTAGTACCCCCTGCCTGCCTCAGCCTACTGTTTTGCACTGTGAAGTTAGCCATGTAAGCCAATGGAAGCTCTCTAGTTGTACCTACGTGGGATTCGTTGTAAGGCTGAAAGGCACCCTGGAAAAAGGAACTGTTTTCTCAACTACTTGACTCTATATTCCATCAGCAGATCAAACAGTAGTTCTCTTCCCAGGCACTTGGATGACCCCAAGATTACTGTGTATCCTTACCAGGTACAGAAATATAACTTGAGAATCCTTTGCATAGTGTATGTGCCTTCCAGATGGAGAAAGGGCACTGTCCCAAGAGGCTAGTCAGGAACATGATGCCTTTATCCAGGTGTTGAGTCCATACTCTGAAGTGGAAAATATGTGAAGGCTTTTCTGGAATGTGTGTGAACACACACACTGAGTGTCAGTGCAGAGGTGGCCAGCATAGACCACTGAGACTCACTATCAGTGGTGATGTAGCCACATTCCACCCTCAGACTAATTCAGAATTTGAGAGGTCAGGTCTATGATCAACAAACAAAGCTGGTAATTGAGTACCAGCCTCTGCTTCATCAACTTTCAAGTCAGTAGGAACAGCCTCACCTGGTCAGGAAAAATACACTGACTTAGACAAGTTCGTTCTGAATCCCATGCAAATAAATGGAAGTTTTGTTTTTTTGGGATATCAGATAAAGGACTATTCCTATGCTTAACATTTTGCTTTCATCAAATTGTACATCTTGGCCATCATTTGTCCATAGTGTCCTATAATCTCCGGGGTCAACTGGCCAACTGAGCTTTCCTAGTTAGGATCTTTGAAGATGGAGAATCATGGCCTCTGAGACACAGACCTGCTTCTCCAGCTCTCAAGAATACACACTGGTGTCTTTGGAAGGGGATCAGGCACCACAGGATCAAGTAGAATTCATGAATAAAAAGCTGAAAAATTCAGTCACATTGTCATGGGCATGAAGGCTGCTACAGTCCTGGCCAAAAAAAAAAAAATTCACAGCCCAGTAGAAAAGGCAGGACTGCATAGGGCTTCCGTCTGTTTTCCAGAAGTGAAACATCAGACGGCACTCACGCTCCCCGCAGGTGCGGATTCACGCCTCATGTTCTAATTTGGCCTCCAGAAGGGCTCAGCTCTAAGCACATGTCTCCAAGGCCAGCTAGGCAGATAAACAAGCCCCCCTCCCCCCAATCCACTGAAAATGTTAGCACCACCCTTTCATATCTTGGTTGATCCTTCAGCAACTCTACCCTTGTGTAGGTAATAGTAAGTCCCAGAGTCCATCATGTCCTTTGATGAAACGTGGCCATCCCCACCCCTAACCCATTTGTTTTGGGGGGTTGCCCTGGATTTCCCCCTAACATGGGGAACCGTAAGGAGATTTCATAATGGCAACAACAAAAACGAAGGAGCTGACGGTGGAGACCTTACCTCTTCTCCATCTTGTGATGATGTAAACGGTGTGGAATCTCCCAAACTAAAGGGCTAAAGGGATTTATTTTATTACGTAGAAACTGTTTCTCTGACGTTTTTAAAAGAAAACCTGTGTGCTTTTCTCCAGACACAAAATTAACAATTTCTTCCTGAGCACCTTTCAACTGGTTTGGCTGGAAAAGGTTAATGAAAAAACTCAGTGTGACAGGCTTATACCCATTTTAATGGTAATGTAACCCGTGGAGAGACCTGCTCATTCTCTGCACACGGCTCCTTTCTTGACCATGATTTAACATTACCATAAAAACACATATTTGTACAATTTTTAAAAATAACTCTGATTGGTCAGATTTGAAAGAAAAATAGCAAGGACCGTGTTCGACTGGAAACCAGGACCAGGTCTTGACGACTCTGGTCTTTACCTTTACCTTCCCTTACTCTCCTTCCCTCCTCACATTTGGGAATTCAATAACTGCTCCTCGGTGGCTCATGTTCCCAGGAATCAGTCCAGGCTTCTAGGAAGCAAGTGGCTTGTGCCCATTACTCGCTGTTTTCCGACCCCAGGGCCGCAGCGGTTATGCTGATGAGCTGGCCAAGCCTCGACTTCCCCAGGAAAAGCTGGGGCGCCTGGCAGGCTGGTTCCTTGGAGGCCCTGTAAAGCGTACCTGAGACTAACGCGCTCACCATCAGCATGATTTACACCGGATTACCTGGAGAGGCGATCGGCCAAAGGAGAGAACCAAATTACCGTACTAAACAAATACTTCTGGGCTGGTCCTTGGCCTGAGGAATTATTTCTCATTAGAAGGGAAATGTTAAAGACCCAATGAGGTCAGAGTAGTTACGGCTGGTTACCTCTGGGTCTCCCACTAACCGTGGTTAGTTCATTCAGAAGGTGCCCGAGACACTCAGGCGTTGCCGTGTTAGAGGGTTCTGGTTTCTTTGAAATGAATGCTCATGGTGGCGTGCTACTGGCTATCCTGACCAATCAGAAGATAAGAATTGTACAAAAGCCAGTCCTGCTTACTAACTGTTAACCACCCGAACTAAAATAAGGTGTCCCATGGATCCCTCTTGACCTCACTCTTACCCCTTCTGCTCAGGCACCGCTCTATTAACCTCTTCCTCCATGGCTATCAGAGATTTTGGATAGAAACAGAGGAGTATTCCTTTGAAGAGAGACTAGTACAGGATTTGGCTGTAAGTACTGACTCAACTGGGAGCAGATATGAATGTGAATGAATTTGATTTTTTTTGTATTCACGTGTGTGCGTTATAACCGTTAAAGATACACAAAAAAATCGAGTGTGTCCATTTGAAAGGAGCTAACAGTCTAAAGTATCAGGAGAAGCCCTGCTCGTGGTCATTAGGGCGAAAGAATGAATTTCACTTGGAGATGCTAGTAACTGTTACCGTGCTCATTGTCACCATTAACAACTAACACTTCTTGGGATGCACGGCTGTGCCATGGCAAGTTCTCGCTAAGCTGAGTTTTGAGCACCGCTGGTGGCAGGAGGCCGCCCGCGCCACGGCCCTGCATCTGTGGTCGGCGGCTCAGCTTTAGGAAAGGCCCACCTGAGCCCCCTTCCCGCCGCTCACATCTCTGCGGTCGCCCCCGGGAAATTCGTCAGCCCCCTTTCCAGCAGGCTTCATGCTGTACAGTTACTTGCAAGGGGGCAGCTGGTTGTAGCAGACTCCAGGGCTTCATCCTGGTCCAGGGAGGAAATGAACCCTGCTCTCCTTCGGCCCACGTTGATCATTTTTTCCCACTTTTCCTTATTTCTCTCGTTTCTCTTTTTTTGTGTGTGTCCCTTACTCTCTCCATTAGCCTTGCCCTGTATTTCCCATATTCACTGTTCCCCACTTTTTCTTTTCTCTTTTCCTTTCTCCCTGTTTCTTTTCCCCTGCCCCCCCCCCCCTTTTTTTTGCCTTTAGCGCTTTCTCCTCTCCTTCCCTTCTGTCTGTCTGTCTGTATGACCCTCGTTGTTTTCCCATGTGCCTGCCGGTGAGAAAGCTGGTTCCTTGGTTTTCCCAGCCTCTTGATTAGTGTGAGGTTGTCAGCGAGCATCATCTCGGCCGTCCCCTCTGCACCCTCCCACACCTGGGCAGTTCTCACCGACGTACTGCGTCTCGTCCGCCCTGCTGGCTGTGCCAGAAATCCCCCTCTTCCCTCGAGCACCAGCTGCCACGTCCCTTCCCAGAAAAGGAGGCAGAGACCAGACGAGAGGAGGAACTGTCAGGCCTGCAGCTCCAGGGTGGCGTCTCTCGGGCACAAGATGTTTAGAATCAGGAGTGAGGTTAGAGAAGAGAAATGTGTAGCTGGGTTGGGCCTAGAATAGTGTTAGCCCCCCCAAATGGACCCCCGGCTTTGTAACTCTTGCCCCATCCCTACTTCCAGCCCAGGTCTCCAAGAGACACGTCAGGTGTGAGCCAAGAGACCAGCCTGTTGGGTGGCTCCAGGGCCTCCCTCCTGAACACGGGTCGCGCATGCGCGCTCCTGGCTGGGGTCTGGAGCTCCTCCCTGTGGTCAGGGTTTGGCTTTCCCTTTCATTTTGTTTTAACCCCAAAGTGGAATGTTTCTTTGGCTGAGAAAAATAGATCCATTTCTATGCGAACCTTGCCTCCTGAGGGCTTCAGCCCCGAAATAAATGTGTGACGTAGTGATTTCTCATTGTACTTTAGTCTGACGCACTCTGTGCCTTGCGCTTGGCTCCTCTCTGCCCGCATGCAGCTGTGTGGCGTGCTCTGGGGTCCATGCCTACAGCTGTCTGCCTTGGTTTGTGTAGAAATCTCCCAGGGTGGAAGAGGAGGAGGAGGTGGAAGCGGACAAGCAGCCAGACCCACTCCATCAGATCGTTCTCCATTTCAGCCGCAACGCGCTCACGGAGAGGAGGTCAGTGCCCTCGGAGCGCCCTGCTTCTCCCAGGCACCAGGCACGGTTGTGTCGGCCAGGACTTCCTCTCACTGATGGCTGTGCCCGCCGGGGCAGGGGGGTGCCGGGTCAGAGCCCTCCTTGCTCCCTTACTGTTGGCCCTCAGGAGCCATCTGGGGAAACACCATAAGCCACGGCCCTGCTGTCATAATGCCAGACCCGGGATCTGCAGACTAAGCAGCCTGACACTGGAACCTTCCTCCCTGAATTCCATGGCAAGCCAGTGCCGATTCAGATTTTCAGAGTGGTTTCTCAGAATCGGGGGAGCAGGTGGAGGGAGGTCCTAATTCATTCACTAGCCCATATCATTTAAGATTTCTCAGGCTTTTCTGCTGGTCCTTGAAGGAAGCCTGCTAAATATTTCCTTTATTCTTTCCAGCAAATTGGAAGACGACCCCTTGTACACCTCCTATTCCAGCATGATGGCCAAGGTACACCTGCGTTCTCCGCCTGTTGTCTCAGTCCCCCGTCTTCCCTGAGACCTCCTCAGGCACACACACCGCCACAGTGAGCAGCAGGCCTGGGACCCGGTCATGATGTGAGCCCCAGCCACGCACAGTACGGGTGGCATTAGTAACCACTCCACCGTCCTCCCAAAATACCGTGAAGCTTTGCAGACACTGGGTACCAGTGGCTGGGTTCACACGGCAGTTCTAAGCCGGCTGCACAGGACTTGTACACAGCCTGACCTGGCGTTTTTCACTCCACATTCAGAACACATCTGCCTGTTCAAACACACCTGTAGGTGAAGGAAGTTCAGGACATTTGGAAACAGACTCAGGAGCTAGTGTTCCAAGAGCGGCAGTGTGACCCGACACACTGTTTCTGTGTCACATAAAGGGATGGTAGCCTCTGGAATGCTGAGTGGTTAAGGGAACTGCTCCTTCTCAAATGAGACCTTCCTGTCAGGCAGAAAGCGGGATAGGTTGGGGTGCAGAGCACCTGTTCCCGTACCAGCTACACCACAGGGTCACGGTGGGAAGGGGCTCTTTGGGATTTATGTCCTAGGGGTGTCTGATCTTCCCAAGCCCCTGGTTCTCGTTCAGCAAGGAACTGCTCCCCATACTCCTGTCTCTCTGTTTGTGCTAGAACTTGCCGGGATAGGAGAGTTCAGGTCTCTGTCTAAACCAGACAGGGCCTCCTTGATTGTGTGGTCTCGGTATTCCCAGTTCTCATTTCAGAACCTCTTGGTAACTGCAAGGGTGGCGTTTAGAGTAGCAGGTTGCCCTGCAGTGCTCAGAATGTTCTTGGTTTTGCAAAGCGCTGCGGTCCTGGGAGCCTGTGGATTGGATCCTGCCCCTGTGGGCAGTCTTGTTTCTCAGGCCCACCTTTAATTTGATTGTCTCCTGCTTTCCCGGTTCCGTGGAATCCAGAGTTGTCAGAACGGGGAGGATGAAGAAGAAGAGGAAGACAAGGAAAAAACATTTGAAGTAAGTTTTCACTCAGATTGAAGGCAAGGTCACCCTCCAAAGCCAACCAGCAGGCCCTCAGACGTGGGGGCTGACATCAGCCATGCGGCTTACCCACCAGGTGTGCCTGGCAGCGAACACACAAGGCTGCCTGGAAAAAGCACCCTGTGAGCTGTGGTTCTGTCCCCTGTCTGTCTGTCTGACAATAGGTGGCAGGCAGCCGGTAGTATGGTAGTAACAGGACCATAGGAGGTCAAAGTCAAGCACCTAAAAAGGAAAATTCAAAGCAGTGAAGATGCTGGGATGATTTTTTTTCTTACTAATCTGTAAACATAATAATAGTGGTTTTTACTTGGAGCCAGTGCAGGACTCTGATTCTCCCAAGATAAAACTATATTGGTTGACGTGTACTCCTTTGTGTTTGTGTTTGTTTGTTAATCCTCACCCAAGGACATTTCTCCATTAATTTTTTATATGGAGTGGAAGGGAGGGAACAGGGCAGGGGTTGAGAGAGAGAAGTGAGAGACAGACACATCGAATGGTTGCCTTCCTCACGACCCTGACCTCGATCGGGAATTGAACCCATGACTCTTCAGTCATGAGCTGACACTCTCACCGCTGAGCCAAACCAGCCAGGGCTGTCCTGTCCTCACTTATAGACAAAGTACACAACAGTGAAAATAAATCAATGTAATTAGTCTGGAAAGCCTTCACTTTCTGGTCTCCCATATCTGGTAGAGTCTCTGCTCACTGTGGTCTGTGCATTCTAGATAAGTGGGTGTTTCCCGAGGGCCACAGGTGCACCCCAGTTGTGTGGCAGAACACGGGAAACAAACACATTTAATCTGGGGCCACTTCCCGTCATTATAGTATAAAAGAGGAATGGACCATGTTGCCCTTCATACCAAAGGTGGAAAATTAATCATGAAAATAGTGTATTTTGGGTGGACAGTTCTGGAAAGCTGAGTAGCACCTGAAAATACACTTCAAAGACCTGCTTTGTGTGTTGCCTTCCTCAGGCAAGCAAAGAGGCTCTCTCTCAACGTACCTCGGCACCGTGAATTCCCTGGGGGTCGACACAGCTCTCCCCTGTGTGTATCTTCCAGGAGAAAGAGATGGAGAAGCAGAAAACCCTGTACCAGCAAGCGCGGCTGCACGAGCGCGGAGCCGCGGAGATGGTCCTTCAGATGATAAGCGCCAGCAAAGGTGGTTTCGTGGTTCCTGGATGGGCCCCCCACTGCCGCAGAGAGGCCACCCTGTGGGATAAAGTCGTCGTGAGAGTCCTGAGGAAGCCGGTGGGTGTGATTTACCCTCTCCTTGGGGATTCAATCGAGTCTTCACCACGACAGGTGAGATGAGCCCCATGGTGGTCGAGACTCTGAAGCTGGGGATCGCTGTTCTGAACGGAGGCAACACAGGCGTGCAGCAGGTAACGGACTCCCCGGGGGGTGCCGCCTCCTGGGCATCCCCACTTGACAGCTGTCACACTTCAGGGAAAAGGCACTGACTGCTGCAGAGGGGGACACCCAGCATCACCTTTGCCGGGGTTTGTCCTTAGCGGCCAATTCTAGCAGAGTAGCTGGGGACACGGATAGAACCAGGCTGGGTGTAGACAGGCAAGTGTGGACTTAATCAAGAGGGTTTACCCAGGGTTCAAAAAGAAAAAGATTTTGTTTTTTCATCATTGGATGATTTTTTTTTTTTTTTTTTTTTGCACAATTATGCTCTCGAGGAAATTTTCTAAGCCTTCCATTTTTACTTCAACCTTTTCATTTAATTAGCTGCCTTCTTGTGAGCAAGGGGCCTGATCAGTTCAGAGGGGTTCATAACCCCACACACCTCTTGTTTGTTCCTTCATTTGCTCATTCATTCATTTATTCATTCATTCCACAACCGTTTGGCGATCGCTGCCAGTGCCCTGAAGCCAGGCTCTGTCGAGGGGCGGAGGGTGCAGCCGCGCCACCACCGTGCGTGAAATGAGAGCACATGAGCATAGAGCAGGGTGCCTGGCACACGGCATCCGTCCAACAGTCTGAATCGGAACTGGCGGCGGAAGACAGGAAGGCACAGGTGTCTCCTGGGCCCTCTGGGCTCTGGCTAAAAGCATCTGTGTGCAGATGTCCGGGTGACATTTCAAACACTCTTGGCATTTGTGAGGCTTATATCCCAGGGCTTCGGAGAACCTCCAAACTCATAACTACCATTATTGAATATCATTCCTCCCAGCCTTTATTCATCCCAAACATATTTCTCATTAAGAACGATCATTTTCTAAGACATCCCTCACTTTCTGTTCTCTTCCATCCATCGATTTTCTGGAAGGGCCTTTTTTTTTTTTTTAAACAAAGAAACAAAATTTTTATTATGCCAGACAAAGTTCCTGCCCCCCCCCCAGTAATAGAACAGGGGGAGCACAGTTTGTGGTGAAAGAGATACTGAGCTCTCCATGGGGTCGTGACTGGCTGAGCACCTCACTTGAGAGTGTGTGTCCAACTCATTGTGTGAGCCGTTCAGGTTGTCCCTCACAACCATAATCATGACTCAGCGTGGTGTGGGAGCTTGTTCCCAAATAGGAGAGGCTTCAAGCAGTGAGTCTACGAATGTGAACCAGGCCCTGTGCTGACCTGACAAACAGCAGTGGCCCTTTGTAAAAAAATGTCCACCCTAAGGATCTGGGTTCTGTGAGCAGAGAGTGGGGCTCAGACCCGTGGCAGGTTGCAGTCCACGGGGTCACAGTGCCCACAGGGACCCGGCCCCGTGTGCCTGCTCGGCCGGGGCGTTGCCATCCCCCGGCACAGGAGGTCAGTACTTGTGGCACATCTTCCACTGTTTTCCTTCTAAAAACATGTCTCCCTTGCAGAAAATGTTAGATTACCTAAAGGAGAAAAAGGATGCTGGATTCTTTCAAAGCCTTTCTGGTCTTATGCAGTCTTGCAGGTAAATATGGGGAAACCCACTCACAGCGTTTGTTTAAACTCTTCACTCTCCCTGGGCAGGGGGATGGGGTGGGGAGGGCCACCAAGTAACGGGCTTACCGAGGAATTCTTGAGAAAGGAGCATCCGCTGTGGAAAGGGAAGGGGGTGGGTGGGCATTGTTCCTGCCGCGTTCAGGACGGTGTTCAAGTAGTATTCAGAGAGGAAACGTAAGCTCCCTTACACACAGACACACACCTACGCCTGTTTGTTTGGCTTTTTACTCGCCACCCCCTCCTTTTCTGTTATGTTGCTATCCTCAGAACTGAGTGTGCATGTCTCCTAAACATGGATGCTCATAAAAGTCAACCAGAAAAGAATGGAAAACAGGAGGAACACCTCATTATGCCTCGAGGCCATGTTTCGCTAGGCATTTGCTTCATCTTTAGCCTTAACTGGTCTTTCAGCCTGAATAAATATTTGGTGGGTACATATTTTGACAAGGGTACATCCCAACATGAGAACACTTTGACATAGCCTGAACAACGAAGCGTTAAACTCCGTCTGTATTACCAAGTTGTGTAAGCCTCTCCTCACGGCCGAGCCCTCTGGCGAATGAACAATTTATAACCAAAAGTCAGATCACCAGTACTTGCTCATTTCAGAAACCAGCCAGAAGTCTGAGAAAAGTGTCTGCTGATTCTCTAATAGTCACATATATTTTGAACAGTCTGCAGCTCATTCTAAAAGGAATTCAAAGTTATAATTATCTAGCTCATTTGCCTCCAATTCGTATTCTTTAAAATGGACCATTAGGTTTCCCATTTGAAAAGTTGGAGGGTGAACCTTCTTTCTTATGGTGGACTTCATGATTTGACTAACCTTCCTTCACTGGGGGAGGGTTGCCCTGGGGCTGGAGGGAGCATATTCGAGCTGCAGTACAAACCTTGTCCTTACCTCCATCCCCTTCCCCCACGGACACACACAGTTTATTACCTCTTAGAAAAAGGAAATGTCATATTGCCAGACCTGACCCCCTGAGGGTAAAAGCATACATGTGGACCCAGGTGGTGAAAATCAGGGCAGTTCAATTCCGTAATCAAAGAATTTCAGTTCCGAAATTCTCAGTTGAATTCCTAGGAGTTCTCTTCGTGGTCAGTAATACTTAATCTTGCTGAGCTTATGTATAATGGTGGCTTGAGGGACAGGAGACATACCCTCACAGGCCAGCTGAGTTCTGACAGAAGCTTTAAGGTGCATCAGTAGTCTTAATGATGATTATGAAAATAATGCATATTTGTACAAACATTTAGGCATTCGAGTAATTAAAACATTTGAAATGGGTGTTTCATGATGGAGCAAGGGTCAGAAATGCCTGTTGCATCGACTGTCTCCTGAATCAGAACGGCTGCTTCAAAGCAGCGATGTCTGAATACCCTGCTCCATGTTACCCTCCCTGGACCGCAAAACCAAAGTAAAAGGGTAGTTCGTGTTACTGCACAGACCTTTCTACAGCAGGATCTGGGAAGAACCAACGAGATGGCAATAGGAATTTTCAGTGTTTACTGTTTTAAATCCATCCAAATTGCAGAACATTTGTGACTCCCTAAATAGGGAAAAGAGGTTCTAGGTTTTCCACTAATGTCTTTCCAAGCTGATGGTCACCTCCTTTGTCCAGTGGTAAACGGAAGACTAGGGTTTGCAGAATCTTAACGGGTTCAGCTGCCCTGAGAGCGGTAGTCCTGTGAGCCTTGTGTTCTGTGACACCTTTCAGATTGGGGAACGAGCGAGAGTGCGTCAGAGAAACAGAAGGAGGCCGTATTGGAAATAATAGGATCACACAGTATCCTCATGATTAAGCTTTGTGGTCATACTAAAGTTCCTGACTAAGTAGAATGGGATGGTGGCTGTGACTGGGAGGGTTGAGGGACAGAGGTTCAGGAACACCTAGGGGCACAATTGCTTCCAGAAATCTCACCTACTGTTAGGCTCCTGAATGACACAAGAATCCTAAAAGGGTGTAGCCCTTTGAAATCTGGAAACGTGTAGCTCTCTCCATCAGTATTTATCCTAAGCACTAAACGCCACAATTCCTTGTGATTCTCAGAGAAAGTAGGTAAATGTGGGAGGTGAGCATTAATTAGTGCAGTTTAAAATAAATTTTCCCTTGAAAAATCTTAGAAACAAATTGCTCCTTCTTTACTTGGAAAGCCTTTCTAAATCTCCATCCATAAGAAAGGACTCCACCCAGCCGGTGTGGCTCAGTGGGCTGAGCGTGGTCCCATGGACTGAGAGGTCCTGGTTCGATTCCCAATCAGGGCACATGCCCAGGTTGTGGGCTCGATCCCCAGTAGGAGGCGTGCAGGAGGCGGCCAATCAGTGTTTCTCTCTCACGTGGATGTTTCTCTCTCTCTCTCTCTTTCTTTCTCTCTAAAAAAAAATCAATAAAAACATATTTTTAAAAAAGAAAGAAAGAAAGGACCCCAGCTGGACAAACAGTGACGGCCACCACAGGGTTTCTGCCCCTCTCCATGGGTGTGACCAGGTCCGTGAACTCCAGCCTTCCTTGGGCAACACTACTTGGCACAAAGCCTGTTAGACTGTCAAACACACTGGGTATGCTGGTGCGTCTATGATCATCCAAGGACAAGATATTCTTAGTCAATAGGTACATGACGTTAGAACTCCATTTTTCCAGTGTGCGCGGGCCTGAACCTTGCTCTCCTTTGTCTGTTACAAGTGTCCTTGATTTGAATGCGTTTGAGAGGCAGAATAAAGCGGAAGGCCTGGGGATGGTGACGGAGGAAGGAACACGTAAGTGACAGGCGAATGTGAAGGCCACTCTCTTCCCGATAAAATCTTAATTAACTATTTCTGGTTAGAGCCCCTGCTCACGGCTGTTTAATCAGCAAGGACTTGCTCTATTTCAGCAAAATATTTCCATCAGTAACTTTGATAAAACCATCATCCAGGCAGGATGTGTTCGTAGGGTCAATGTTAGCTAAAGACAGTTTATCATGGCATTTATGGTTTGGTTTTCTTACTTTGTATTCTTCTGTTTTTCCCTTATTACCAGTCATTGTTCGTGAGCGTGGTAAGTGTCCATTTCTGGCCTGAGTTCCTACCATGTGTGAGTCCTAAGGGCATCCGATTTAATCGCCTCAGCTCCCCACATATTTTAGGCGTGGTGGTTGCATGTCGAGTTGAACTCCGCAGTTTAATGCTTAATTAAAGAAGAGTCTTCCATCTGGGAAGCGAGGGTTATGGCCTGTAAACCATTGCTGCCACTCGCCTGGTTGTTTTCCTTACAAATGCATCCTGGGGCTGAGTGTTTTCGCTTTGCTGGTCCTTGTGTTGTGCAGCCTCAGGTCCAGCTCGATGGTCTTGATCAGCATTCACCCCCAGCTCCCTTTCTAAACCATCCGACAGGGCACGTTTGCAGCCGTTAGCGTTGGCAGGTGTTCTGTGGAGAAGCAACCAAATGCTCACACGTGCCCTCTCTTTCCAGGAGAGAAGGTACTCCAGAACGACGAGTTCACCCGAGATCTCTTTAGATTCCTACAGCTGCTCTGTGAAGGACATAACAGTGGTGAGTGGACTGCACTGATTGGTCAAGGGAAAACAGCATTCAGGTGCAACATTATTCTGTTCAGGTGCAAAGTTATCCACATTCCACATAACCAGCTGCTGACAACAGTTCATTCATTCCTAAATAAAAAACCCTGTGCAAAATGACCTTTAACTTATGGCTTAAGTTATTCAGGGCCACCCAGCCTAAGCTGCTTCCAGGATCTTCAGGGGGTGACACTGAGCACCCATCCCCTTCTGTCACTTCTCAAGGCTCATCAGGTCCAGTATCTGGTGTCCCCAGGATGGGAGGGCTCAGGTCAGAGCTCTGTCCTACAGGATCCACCAAACCCAAACAGGGTGTCTCTGAAGGTTTTTCACACAGTGTGCCTCTTCTGAGCTTAGCCAAGAGACCGTGACTGGCCTGGCACCCTACGCATGACAGGGACAGGCCCTGACCCAGCCCTGTGTCACCAGATTTTCAGAACTTCCTGCGGACCCAGATGGGCAACACCACCACCGTGAACGTCATCATCAGCACCGTGGACTACCTTCTGCGTCTCCAGGTGAGTGGGCCTTGGCTGGTGGCATGTCTCAAATGTGCTTCCACAAACTAAAGATAGTTAGTTCCACAGGGTCAGGGAGACCCAGGAGATAGGCCCCAGCAAGGAAGGTATTGTCATCTCTGTCCACACACTTATGGGAAGTCAAATACATTAAGTCCTCAACGTCATCAGTAGGCTCTGTGACTTTAAGTGAAACGACATATGATGAAACTAATGTTGCCATGGGCGAAGAGATACAAATAAGAATTATGTCCCTACAGCATCCCATCAATATTATAACTGAACAAAACAATGTTGTTCAAGGACCTGCTGTACCTAAAACATGTATTTGAATATTTGAAGACTGCCCTGGGGGAAGAAGTTGAAAACCATATCGTCTGTCATGAAATGCTGGGTTTTTTTTGTGTTGCCAGTGAAAACCTAGCCGCAATGCCCCAGAGCTATCCAACACCCTGTGGTTGAGAAGGGCGTCTTCACTCGGTACAGGTTACAGAAAGTGGTGGGAATAAGATGGGTTCACAACTCCCTAGTGCGGAGAAGTCACTTGGCTCAGCTGTTTGAAGGAAAATCCAAATGCTATCAAGAAAACCTACACAAATATGAAGAAGGATTCTCTTTTCTCTTTGCTGATTCTTCATCCACTTCTGCCACTTAACAGTTTGTGACCTGGAGTGATCGGTTCAACCTCTCTATGTTCCAGTTTCTTCATCTATCAAATGGGTAGGACCTGTCTCGTAGGGAAATAGTAAAGACTGAGAGGTTTAACATAAGTAATAAGCTCAGAAAAACGCCTGGCACGTGTAGTGTTAGCTATCATGTTGCTGTCATGATTATTTGGATGATAATCATTATTATCTTTAGTGTACATTTTTTCTTGTGAGTAAATTGTCCTGTATCATAGTCCCCCAGGTCCAGCTGTCCTCTGTCCTGTCTGTTCTTTCCTGCAGAGGGACATCTGTCCTTCAAAGATCCCAGGGACTAGCTCACTGTGTGCTCTTCACAGAGTGCCAGGCTCCTGTCCTAAGGAAGGGGTCACAGAGACATGGGATTCCCTCGGGCTCTTCCTGAGCATCAAGTTTAGCTACACTGACTGCAGCCTGAGAAATACTAAACTCGACTTATTTGTTCTTAGGAATCAATCAGTGATTTCTACTGGTATTATTCAGGGAAGGACGTAATTGATGAATCTGGACAGCACAATTTTTCCAAAGCTCTGGCGGTCACAAAGCAGATTTTCAATTCTCTTACAGAATACATCCAGGTATGTGCTACAGAATGCATGCTCAGAAACAGAGAGAGCATTTTAACGTTCCCGTATTCTGTAACCCCCACAGCGCATCTGGATGCGGAAGTGGACTGTGCATCTAACCTTATTGCTGACAGTGCTTCTTATGTGCAAATAAGAACGTGTGCCTAGCCTATGAGACGCTGTGGTTTATGGGTCCCCACTGTGACTGTTCATAGCATTGTCACACTTGCCTTTATCGAGATACATTTTGCTTTCCCTCCTAGACTGAAAACTTTTTGCAAACAACGAAACTTCTTATTCAACTTAAAATTTTTCATTTCTAGCACAAAGTCTAGCACATCATAGGCGTTCAGTTAGTGTGGACAGCGGAGTAGAGAAAGGAGTATTAGAATGAATGAAGGCATAAATGATGTTGCCTTAATCCTTGAGATTAAAAACAGAATTCATGAGACCCTACAGATTTGTCAGAAATTCATTCTGTGGAAACAGTAACTTCAGAAGCACGTAAGCTGTGTGTCATGGCAGTTACATCTACAACTTGAGGTTGAATGTCCAGATCCTTTTCTGTCCACAGCGTTCTCGGTTCATTGCCTACAGCAGTCTAGCTACCATGAAAGAGGACATACTGGGGCATAATTTTCTATGAAATCAGTAGCCACATCATTGTCCTCAGTAATGTTACATAACTTTTAAAAGATCCATAAGATGTCAGCTGGCACAGTCAGATCACATTTGATTACTAAGATAAACTCAAAACTATGACTATCAGCTTGAATGGGGGGATTGTAAGGGCGAGACCGGTCCTTGTCACCCAAGGTCGCTAAGAACATGGAGAGAGAAACCCAGGAGCAGGTGACTCATCTGACATGTGACAGGATGTGAAATGCCTGCACAGAGCATTGAACAGATTTGACAAGCAGCTTTGCTGTCTGCGGAACCCATCCTCAGAATGGCCCATTCAGCACTTAACCCAAAAGTGAAGGATACGCTTTCTGAGTTTCTGTCCACAAAGGGTTTTGTTCCAAAAAGAATCTAGAGGTTTCTAAGGATCAGACATCAAATGTACATGAACAATGGTTTTTAAACAAGCCCATGTGATTTAGGGCAGTACTTCTGCTCATCTCTTCCCTGGGATTCTGCCAAGACTTTTCTAGAACAGTATCAGTGTTCTTTTTAGAAACTTCTTACTGAAAAGTGATTTGGGAATTGATTGAAAGGTAGGAAAAAAAAAAAACTATGAAGAAGAGTTTAGGAGAAGAAATACCAGTTCAATAAGATCTGCAAAAATAGGAAAAGTCATTCACATGATCATTGTCACCCCCCTGTGTTTGGCTTTCAGAAAAGATAGTTAGAGATGCTATTATACCTGAAGTTCGGGTGAATGGTAAAAAAAAAAAAAAAAAAAAAAATCCTAAAAGTAACTGAACACCAGGAATATTATTCAGTGTTTTGTTTTGGTTTTCACTTGAATAGACAGCCATGTGGTCATAGCATTCCAGGAGATGCGCTAGGGCCTGATTTTCACACTGGGCTCCGCGGAACCCTCGCGTTCCTCAGAACCCCTGTGAGCCAAGGTGCAGGTGGAGGTGGGCAGGGGTGCCCTTCAGTCCTGTTTCTACCAGAGCATTTAACTCTCTCAAAGAATGTTCTTCAATGTAATTTTGTATTTGAAGGCTAAATACAAATCGAACGCTGAAAGAAAATCTCTGGAGATCAATGGACTGTGGAATTCCTAGTACCTTTTGCTAGACGTAGGGTCCTATGATAGGGGGTGATATTTTGGGGAAATATCGAGCACAAAACATGTGGCTTTGGCGAAGAGCTATCTGTTCCTGTGGGCAGGTGCCCCGTGCAGTTCGTGATGTTCGAGTGAATAGCGTGTCCTCCTCTCCACAGGGCCCCTGCGTGGGGAACCAGCAGAGCCTGGCTCACAGCAGGCTGTGGGACGCGGTGGTCGGCTTCCTCCACGTATTTGCTAACATGCAGATGAAACTCTCTCAGGTACTGTGGCCTGGCCCCAGTGAGCTGTTGGTGTGAAATCCTAAGCCAGTCCCCACCTGGGTAGTCCCGTTGTGGGTGTGGCAGTTTGATGAAGTGGCTGAAAAAGCCAAGCAGATCAGGTCTCGTGTTTAAAGCCATGGGTTTAAATGGGAGACAGGAATGAATGCCCCCCAGACAGGTTTTTGCATGGATGCAGCTTCCTTGTGTCCCACCAACCTCCCCTTTTCATAACTGCCTCAACATTCGCTTTCCGTGGTGCTGATCCCTTCTGCTTCCTTGCCACTGCTTTGTCCACTATAACAATCTCCTGGCCCTGTCTGATCTGCCACAGGTCTGCATGTCTCTTTAATTCACTCAACCTTCTCTCTCACCTTTGCTCCCCCTCCCTCCCCATCTCTGCCTTTCCTTTCCACTCCCCATCTCTCTGGCAAGACGAATCGGACTCGCTCAGAGCATTTATTATGAACAAATAAATCTCATGGATGTAGTAGTTGATCATCTCTCTCCATGGCAACACATGAGGGAGAACTTCAGGATGTTTCAAGCTGATCAGAATAACATTTGCAGCATCAATTTAAATAATGTTTACCTAGTGTTCAAGGCTGTCACCTCTGCCTCCTCTCTTCTGGAATGTGCTGTTTAACCGTTCCACTTTTCCCCTTTTGACTCTGGCCTTACGGGAGGAGAGAATTTTTGGGAGGGCTGCTAATTCGGCTGTTATACGTCAGCCGACTGGCTGACTCCTGTGTCCGGAGCAGCACGGTGTAGGGGCTGCCGAAACAAGAGCCTGGTCCTGCCGCCTCCACACTGGAGACTTTCGGGAAGTCACTTCCCTCTTCTGGGTTTTTGCTTCATCATCTGTAAAATAGTGGGAGTTAGAATAGCCGATCTCGGAGGTCTCTTCCAGCTCTAATATTCTACACGTCTATTTTGTATAAAGCTGTGACACACACCAGAGGTGGGGTCATCCCTCTGGAATTCAAAGAGCTAGACAAATACCTGCCTTTACAGAGAGCATCTGTAAAAAAAAAAAAGTGTGGCCCAGATGCATTTTTTAATCTCACCCTCAGATTGCCACCTCAGATCTTCCAAGGATTGTTTTGCTTCTGCGACGTAGGGTGCAAAGCACAGTGCTACCTTGGCAATGCCCTGTCTGCTGAAATTAAGAACAAACAGACTAGTATCAAAACCATCCAGAGGAAAGCCTCAATGAGGTAACATTTTAAGGGATCAGTGGCACCCAGATCACCACCAACTAAGAATCAGGAGAACCTACATTGATCCAGAACCTAAATTAATCCACTAAAGAAAAGGAGAACCCACCGAGTGATTTTAACCTCGATACCTTAATTGGATTGCAGTAGTATCCCCCAAAGGCTCAGCTGTATGTCTCCAGTATAAAGAGCAACAACCTACACTACGAGAGATACCTAACAGCTCTTTGGGGGATTGGGTTGTTCAGTAGTTTTGGACAACAGGAGGTATAGCTGCCACATTGTGCTAATGAAAAGAAAACTATAAAAGAATGCTATTGGCCGAGCCCTGCTACAGCGAGCTGCCCGATGCTACAAACCGTGGATGGTAAGACGTCCGCGTCCACGGTGAGAAGGGAGCTCGTTCCCACGCCCGGCGCAGACTTCACCTAACGTGTCCAGAGCAGGCTCTTCTTGCTCACTGCCCTGTCCTTTGCCGAGGGAGCGGATAGCTCAGGGGTTATCTCCTGTTTCTGTTCTAGGATTCCAGTCAGATCGAGCTGCTGAAGGAACTCTTGGATCTCCTTCAGGACATGGTGGTGATGCTTCTGTCCCTCCTGGAAGGTTGGGCTGTTTGGTATAACTAGGCATTCACACAACTGTAATTGGCCCGAGCACTAACCATACTAATCACGCAGATTAGCCTCCTGGCAGGTTGTTCGTGCCATGTGACATTGGTTAGAACACCAAATTTTCAGCAACAAAAAAAATGAGTGAGGGGCACGTGGTCTGACGGACAAAGCCTGAAGCCATGTCGTTTTACGTCAGTAGGAACGCCAGAATGAACTGGGGAAAACCTCTAAGCTTTGCTCTTCCCTGTCCTCTCCTCTCCCCATTGCTTCTCAATACATCTGGCTGCCAGTGTGTATGCCAGCCATCTAGTTGGTCACCCTCCTAGGTCTAAGGGGATAAGGGGGGGCACCACTTATTCCTATGTGTCCCCAATAATCTAATGACAAAACCAATTCCCAGGCCCCAGACCAAAGGCACTGGTAGAGCCATCTCCTCCTCTGCGTCTACCCGCCTTGGCTCCTGGTGGTGTAGTCTTTATGGCTTGCTGCCCATTTCCAAATCATCACAGTCAGAAAAGACCTGACCGATTTGGCACCTAAGTCTTCTAAAAATAGCTACCTGGCCAGTTAGTGACACAGTGGCTTGGATTTGTTGATATATGTGTATGTCTTTTTTTAACCTGCTTCACAGGGAATGTGGTAAATGGAACTATTGGCAAGCAGATGGTTGACACACTGGTAGAGTCATCTACCAATGTAGAAATGATCTTGAAATTCTTTGACATGTTCTTGAAACTTAAAGACTTAACCAGCTCGGACACCTTCAAAGAATATGACCCAGATGGCAAAGGGATCATCTCCAAAAAAGAATTCCAGAAGGCCATGGAGGGGCAAAAGCAGTACACACCGTCGGAGATTGACTTTCTCCTCTCCTGTGCGGAAGCTGATGAGAATGACATGTTTAACTACGTTGATTTTGTGGACCGGTTCCATGAGCCGGCCAAGGACATCGGGTTTAATGTGGCAGTGTTGCTGACAAACCTCTCGGAGCATATGCCCAATGACCCTCGCCTCAGGAGCCTGCTGGACCCCGCAGAGAGCGTGCTGAACTACTTCGAGCCGTACCTAGGACGCATCGAGATCATGGGCGGCGCCAAGAAGATCGAGCGCGTTTACTTTGAGATCAGTGAGTCCAGCCGCACTCAGTGGGAGAAGCCGCAGGTGAAGGAGTCCAAGAGACAGTTCATCTTCGATGTGGTCAATGAAGGCGGAGAGCAGGAAAAGATGGAACTGTTCGTGAACTTCTGTGAGGACACCATCTTCGAAATGCAGTTAGCGTCTCAGATCTCCGAACCCGACTCAGCTGACCGGCCAGAAGAGGAGGAGGAAGACGAGGAAGACCCTCCTTCCACGGTGGAAACTGAGGGCCAAGAGGAAGGGGAAAAGTCGTTTGAGTCCGCCTCTGCGTTTGCCGTGGCCTGTGCCTCGGCGAAGAGGAGCGTGGCCACCTTTCTAAAGAGGACAACCCTGAGGAACCTCCGGAGGCAGTACAGGAAGGTGAAGAAGATGACCGTGAAGGAGCTGGTCAAGGTGTTCTTCTCCTTCTTCTGGATGTTGTTCGTGGGGCTGTTCCAGTTGTGCTCCACCATTCTGTGGGGCATCTTCCAAATCCTCTGGAACACAGTGTTTGGAGGGGGCCTGGTAGAAGGGGCAAAGAACATCAGGGTGACCAAGATCCTGGGGGACATGCCTGACCCCACCCAGTTTGGTATCCATGATGATGCTATGGAGGCAGAGAGGGCAGAAGTGACCGAGCCGGGCGTCACCACTGAACTAGTACACTTCTTAAAGGGTGAGAGGGGAGATGCGGATATTATGTCAGATCTCTTTGGCTTCCACTCAAAGAAAGAAGGTGGCTTAAAGCATGGGCCCGAAGTGGGTTTGGGCGACCTCTCTGAGATTCTTGGCAAGGACGAGCCCCCTACGCTCGAGAGCACCGTACAGAAGAGGAAAGCACAGGTAAGCATGCTTTGTTTCCACACCCTTCTTTGTGCCCAGAAAAAGACCTGCTACTGTCTGTGGCCATCAGCACTGACACCGGTTCCCTGAGAGCCAAAAGTGTACTAGACCCCAGATTTCCTGTGATTTCCTTGGTCTCGTCAGCCCAGCTCTGCCGCGTCTGGGGAGGGTGAGACTGAAATGGTGTCGCAGTGTCTTAATTGTTGCGTGGTCCTCAGTTTACATGGTAGAGTTCAAACATGATGATCTGTGATGCTCCCCTTGCTTCCCACTTTTATTAGAAGGTTAGTTCTCATGGAGGACAGGTTCATTCGGGGAACCGAAAGCACAGAAAACCAGGTATAGCGTCGGAGGAGACTTTTCTTGGGAGACAGTAATTCTGCAGTGTTTCTGGGGGTCCAGATGATAGCATCCCAGTGAGTTTTATCATGATTGGGACATTTTCATTCTTATGATGCACCCACTATGAAATTTGGACTTTGAGTCAGTCAACTAGATTAAGAGAATAAGACAACAGTAATTCTGAGCCCCTTGGTCATGGATGTTGGCCCTTGGTCAGCCCTTGGTTATGGGGGTTTCCCTCTGTCACGGCATCTAACTCAGCATCACTCAAGCACTAAAGAGAGTATGGGGAGAAGTATGGAGAGATCAGAGCCCAAATTTAAAAACAATTTTTTTTTTTTTTAATTTATCTTCAGATAGAGCAGGAGGGAGAGAGGAGGGAAGAGAGAGAGAGAGAAACATCCATGTGAGAGAGACACATTGACTGGTCGCCACTCACATGACCCCAATCGGAGCCGGGGACAAACTGCAACCAAGGTACATGCCCCTAGCGGGAAACCGAACCCAGGACTCTCTGGTCTGCGGGCTGGTGCTCTAACTGCTGAGCCGAACTGGCCAGGGCCCAAAGACAATGTTTATTCATTTGTTACATTAATATTGAGTAACTAGTTAATATGTGCTTGTCACTGTTTTGAGCTCTGAGAATAAAGTGGTGAATGAGACATGCACTGTCCCTATAATAGTGAAAAAGAGAGGGACTGGCCAAGTCAGTGTACGCGTGAAGAACATTAGGCAGGAAGGATGCCAGGTGCTAAGGAGACGTATGGAGAGCTCTCTCACCTGGCCGGAGAGCACGCTCACCTGGCTCAGAGAGCACGCTCACCTGGCACGGAGAGCATGCTCACCTGGCCGGAGAGCACGCTCACCTGGCACGGAGAGCACGCTCACCTGGCACGGAGAGCACGCTCACCTGGCTCGGAGAGCACGCTCACCTGGCACGGAGAGCACGCTCACCTGGCACGGAGAGCACGCTCACCTGGCTCGGAGAGCACGCTCACCTGGCACGGAGAGCACGCTCACCTGGCACGGAGAGCACGCTCACCTGGCTCAGAGAGCACGCTCACCTGGCACGGAGAGCACGCTCACCTGGCACGGAGAGCACGCTCACCTGGCTGGAGAGCACGCTCACCTGGCACGGAGAGCACGCTCACCTGGCACGGAGAGCACGCTCACCTGGCACGGAGAGCACGCTCACCTGGCTCGGAGAGCACGCTCACCTGGCACGGAGAGCACGCTCACCTGGCACGGAGAGCACGCTCACCTGGCTCAGAGAGCACGCTCACCTGGCACGGAGAGCACGCTCACCTGGCACGGAGAGCACGCTCACCTGGCTGGAGAGCACGCTCACCTGGCTCGGAGAGCACGCTCACCTGGCACGGAGAGCACACTCACCTGGCTGGAGAGCACGCTCACCTGGCACGGAGAGCACACTCACCTGGCACGGAGAGCACGCTCACCTGGCCGGAGAGCACGCTCACCTGGCCGGAGAGCACGCTCACCTGGCTGGAGAGCACACTCACCTGGCACGGAGAGCACGCTCACCTGGCACGGAGAGCACACTCACCTGGCTGGAGAGCACGCTCACCTGGCTCGGAGAGCACGCTCACCTGGCACGGAGAGCACACTCACCTGGCTCGGAGAGCACGCTCACCTGGCACGGAGAGCACACTCACCTGGCTGGAGAGCACGCTCACCTGGCTCGGAGAGCACGCTCACCTGGCACGGAGAGCACACTCACCTGGCTGGAGAGCACGCTCACCTGGCACGGAGAGCACGCTCACCTGGCACGGAGAGCACACTCACCTGGCTGGAGAGCACGCTCACCTGGCTCGGAGAGCACGCTCACCTGGCACGGAGAGCACACTCACCTGGCTGGAGAGCACGCTCACCTGGCACGGAGAGCACGCTCACCTGGCCGGAGAGCACGCTCACCTGGCTGGAGAGCACGCTCACCTGGCAGGAGAGCACGCTCACCTGGCTCTCCGAGCCAGGGAGGAAGCGTCAGAGTCACAGGCATTCTTGCAGCGTCGATGCGTTTACTCCAGTTTCCCCCCTGCTGTAGGCCCAGGGCACACACAGGCTGATACACAGGAGGGTTCATCCAAGGCCTGCTGCATGCCAGGCTGTGTGGCGAGGATGTGAGAACTCAGTTAACAGGAAAGACAACCTTTTGGCTTTAATAGAGCTTAACTTCTAATGGAAGAAGACAACAAATAAGTAAGACGATTACCATGTGTGACACATGCTAAAATGAATGAACACAGATGTGTGTTACAGAGTGGATGTGGGCCCTGCTATAAACAGGATGGTCGAGAGGCTTCCGGAAAGGTGTCCAGCGCACCACGTCCTGCGGGATTCCAGGCATGTGTGAGGCAGTCCCACTCCGGGCAGGGGCGTGGCTGGGGCGAAGGGCCTGTGCCGGGAACCCTTTGGAATGTCCCAGGAAAGGGAATGAGGTCTGGGTGTGGGGGTGAAGGAAGTATTAGATCCAGAGGATGGAACCGAAGGCCGTGACCACGTGGGCCACGTAGACCTCGAGAAGGAGCTTGAATCTTCGAGGTGCAGTGGTCAGCTGTCAGAGGGACTGGGGGAGCGGGTGTTAAGAGGGTTGGAGACAAGGCAGGGATCCTGTGCGATGGAAGCAGGTTCTGGTTTGGACCATCTCTCCCAGGGGCCGACACGGCCCGTGCGTGGCTCCTCACGGGAGCCCGCCCACGGGGGAGAACGTGGCTGACTGTTGTTTCTGTCTAGGCGGCAGAGAGGAAAAGAGCGCAGGAGTCGGAAGGAAAAGTCGAACCTGAGAAGGCAGAGTAAGTTCCTGGCAGCTCCGAGCGCTCAGCCTCCTGCCATAGCTGGTCCTTGACAGCATCGCATGGTAAACGGGAAACCTGACCTCCAGGAACACGAGAAGTAGATCTTTTGCAAGCTCTGGAGACCTTTCTTCTCGCCCCAGCTGTGCAATAAACACATGTTATTAATCTTGTTAACTGCATAATCTCACTAGTAGATCAGAATTTCACCATCTGGCCAAATGCAAATGATCCAACACCCACATCTCGTAACTTTATGTGAAGTTGACGACGATGATGATGATATCTAATATATTCAGTTCTGGGTACATGCCAGGCCCTGTGCTAAGGTCTTTTACACACTTAATTCCTGCCACCCACTTGGAGAATAGGTACTATTGCTCATTCAAATGACGTTCTAAAACAAAGAAAAAAGAATAAAGGACTCTTCTGAAGGAAAAAGTTGTTAAGACAAATTTCAGAAGAAGACTACAAACTTATTTATAACTATTGCACACCTGTGGCCATGGCTCATCCAAGTGGACCAGCTCATGAAGTCCACTGTGGGTGATAAAGACCTGAGCTTCCCACCCGTAAAAAAAGAATTGAAGGTTTTAATTCAGGCTCCCTGTCTGGGCCAGGCCTCCCTCTGTCCTCCGTGCTGAGTGGGTTCTTGCTCCTGCAGCGTGGAAGATGGGGAGAAGGAGGAGACAGCCGGAGAAGAGCAAGCCAAGGCCCTGTGGGCAGAAGCGACAAAAAAGAGGAAGCGGCGGCGTGGCCAGAAAGTCGAGCGGCCTGAGGCGTTCACGGCCAATTTCTTTAAAGGGCTGGAAATCTATCAGACCAAGTTACTGGTAAGCGCCCCAGCCCGTGAGAACTGGCCACTGATTTTATTTCACGACGTGGTTGACACGCGTCCTCGCTTCTCATTCCCCTTTCCCTCCTCACTTACCCGCCCGGTCCTTTCCCGTCGAGGGGAAAGAGGAGGAGGACAACCTGGCAGACGCCCAGTGCTCCAGCTCCTCTGCCCAGTGGGGGCCCCCCCGACCTGTGCTCCCTCGGAGGGAGTGGGAACGCCTCTTTCGAGCTGGTCCTGTATCTGTCATGTGGGGACTTCGCTGCTCCCAGGCCGAAGTTCACAAGTAGTTGGCTCATTTGGGTGCAGAAAGAATATCCCTATGTCAGGTTAGGTTCTCACACTAGTCCTCAACAGCTGTCATTCCACATGCATTCAGCCTGGTCTATGATATTCTTTCGGGGACAGATTGCCTCCGAGGTACAGCTGCTGATGGCCGGACACCTTCCCAGCACCATGGTGACAGCCCCCTCCACAGAGAGATTTCCCCATGCAGCTGCCCTTCTCGTCCTCAAGTGCTGATTTTCCCCGCAAGAGGGCAGTCAGGATGGGAATGGTGCCCCCTGAGGGCAGAGGCAGGGGCTCTGGGGCTGTGACCTACCAAGGGACCGGGTCCTGAGGCCAGAGTCTGGCTGCAGCAGGGTGGGAGCTGCAGAGAGGTCTTTTGTGAGCTTAGATCACTCAGTGTCCAAACAGACCACCTTCTGCGTGAAGTGCTCAGTACACACACATGCACACATACATGTACATGCATACACACAGATGTGCACACATGTGCATTGAAATAGCATTTGAATCTGCTGGTGGCATGTTTGGCATCTGGTGCCCCGAAGGATAAGCTGGAGCAGGGTTTCTTTGAGCATCCTTCTAAGCAATTATTTTTAAGTCGCCATTTCTGGTTTCTCTCCTAAATAAGTTCTAAGAAGGCCAGACTCATCCTAGAAGACTGGTTACCAAAGAGTAGAACTCGTGTCAAATTCTCACCAGTCGAGACCTTCTGTGTGAGAGACGGACGTTCTCTTTCCCTCGCGAAGCTCTCTTCCTCCTGCCTGTCCTCTCTTTGCAGCACTACCTGGCCAGGAATTTCTACAACCTGAGGTTCCTCGCTCTGTTTGTTGCCTTTGCTATCAACTTCATCCTGCTCTTTTACAAGGTGACCCTTCATTCAAAGGTTATTTGCTAACTCTATGTTATTTCAAAAAATAATAGACATCAGAGCTAAGATTCTAACAGCTAAAGAAACGTCTAAGGTGTTGGCTTCTGAAACGGGCACTCGCTTTAGCAATGGGAAGAATGGAGGGACTGTCGACAAGGACACTGTTTCAGTAGTTCAGGGCGGTTCTATTCATTACTTAGCAAATCCTTCAAGTATTCAATGGGCGTCTAGTATGTCCTTGACCCTCTGTTAGGAACTGGGAGGAATTTTGAAATGAGAATACAGTTCTTTCCTTGAACAAGGCAACAGAAAACCATTATTGTTGGCCCATATGTTAGAATCTTTTTTTTTTAAGGAAAAAAAAGGAAATTTTAAAGGAAATATCCTGTTTATTAAAGGAAGAATAAACAGGAGTTGGTTTCTGGATATGGGAAAAGAGAGACTCACCAAGAGAAACGTAGATTTCAAACATTGGTCAGTGGGTCTGGTACACTGTAGGCACATAATAAATGTTATTGGGGTGAACTGATGAAGGATAGGTCCTGGGTTCTTGACGTTGTCTTCGATGGGCTATTCCATCGTGCCTCTCTGCCTTCCTGTTTACAACGACCAACCTAATTTTGATGAAACTTGCCTTTACCCACATGAACCTTCCACCCCATGAACCAATGGCTTTCTGTCTCGTGTAGAAGAAAAGTGGAACTTTACAGAGGGGTGTGGCAAACGTGGTTTTAGACATACTGAGGTGACGGCGGGCAGCAGCCGGTGGAGCCGGCCAGCAGGCAGCTGGAGTTGCAGGAAGAAAGGCCCCGAGATGTAGATTTGGGAGCCGTCTGTTTAGGAATGGCTGTGGACACCACGGATGTCGATGGCGTCTGAGAAAGAAGGAAAACGCTGTGTGCGCGCCCCGCCCCCCTCCCGGGCCACAGCACTCCAGAGACTACTTCCTGAGGCACGGGATGATAGCGTATATTGTAAAACTTCCCTCATTTTAAAATATGCTTGCTTTTTCTCCAAAGAAATGTTTTACCTCTTTAAAGTGTTGTTTGCAATTATTAGAGATACTGGGGATTCCTAGGAATAAGTTACCCCAAACCTCGCACTCAGCAAGTCACTATTACGGGCACAGCTACATAAAGTACTAGCCGGTGGGACGTCGGTGGCGGAGGCTCTGCCTGACGTTTCTGAGAGCGTGTGTCTTGGGCCAGGTCACCGAGGAGCCTTCAGAAGAGGAGACAGAGGACGTGGCGAACCTGTGGCATTCCTTTCATGAGGAGGAGGAGGAGGAGGCGATGGTGTTCTTCGTCCTGCAGGAGAGCACCGGGTACATGGCCCCAACGTTGCGGGCCCTGGCCATCATCCACACCGTCATCTCCTTAGTCTGTGTGGTGGGCTACTACTGCCTGAAGGTGAGTTGCTGTCCGCTCTGATCTGATCTGACTCCTTGGGGAGGAGGCTTCTCTCTGAACCTAGCCAGCTCTTTGTTCTCCAAGCCTTTGCCAATAGACTGAGGCTTGTGGGATAGCAGCCTGTGTGTCACCTGGGAGCTGGTTACACCAGTGCAATCTTGAGCCCCGCCCCCGGACTTTTGTTTTTGTTAATCCTCCTCCAAGGATCATTTTTTAAATTGATTTTTTAGAGAGAGTGAAAGGGAGGAACAGAGAGAAATCAATGTGAGAAAGACACACCAATTATCTGTCTGATTAGGGCTGGGGATTGAACCTGCAACCCAGGTACATGCCCTTGATGGGGAATCAAACTCATGACCTTTTGGTCCACAGGCCAACGCTGTAACCACACTGGCCACGGCTTGCCCCGGACCTTTTAAATCAGAATCTATAATTTAACCTGACCCCCAGGAGGTCTGTATCCACACTCCAGTTTGAGAAGCCTTGCTCTGTGAGACCCATTTCAGGCACCACTTGCTGAATTTCATAAAATTAGAATCATCAGGGGAAGTCACACATGGACCTTATAATGAGTTTCTTCTGATCTTTGAATTTATGTTGGAGTTTTTATAAAAATGCTTCTCACCTTTTAAAAAGTATTGGGTTTTGCCTGGCCAGTGTGGCTCAGTGGTTGAGCGTCGACCCATGCACCAAGAGGTCGCCGGTTCAATTCCCGGTCAGGGCACGTGCCCAGGTTGTGGGCCGGATTCCCAGTGGGGGGCATGCAGGAGGCGGCCAATAGATGTTCTCTCTCATCGATGTTTCTATCTCTCTCCCCCTCTACCTTTCTTTCTCTCTGAAATAATCAATAAAGAAAAAAAAATTTTTTTTAATTATTGGGTTTTAATTCTTTGAGATATCAGAAGAAAACTTACCGATGGGTTACAGTTTTAGTTAGTTTACTGCTGCATAACAAATCACCCCAAAACTTGGTGGCTTAAAATGACAGCGCGTATCTCTGACTGTGGACCGGCCGGGCACCCTCGAGCTGCTCCTCGGCTCCACGTGCAGGCGGCTGCGTCAGCAGTCCCCTGGGAGTCCGTCCGCGCCAGATGTCCGTGAGGGCACACGCTCACACCTGGCACCGTGCAGAGGGAACGGCTGGCCGGCCGGGCTCAGCTGGGGCAGCTGGGCCTCTCCCTGCAGACAGGGCACTGCCTTTTCCACGTGGCCTCTCCGCATTCTCTCTCTAGCCACATAGCTGGACTTCTTGCATAGGGAGCCTTGGACTTTCCAAAAGAGCACAAAAGTGAAAGCTGTCCGCCCTTCTTAAGGCCTGGGCCCAGAACTGCCAGGGTCATTTCTAGCGCACTCTGTTGTGAGAGCAGGTCCCGCCCCCCCCCCCCCCCCCCGCTTCCCTGTGGCACAGGGGGAGGGCTACACAGGGCACGAATACGAGGGGACCTGGTTTGCCAGGGCCGTCTTCAGACCTACTCCAGTGCCATCAGTCTTCATCGTCCTGTTTCCGGTGTTCTAAGTCCAGTTCTTTCTCTACTATAGCACACTTCTTTTCTCCGTCCAATTTCTTCTAACTTCTCTTTACTAGGAAGTCTCCTTGGCTCTTTATCGAGCCAGGACCTATGTCCCTATCCTTGTGGCCCTCGCTTTCCCTGTGAACTGTGGTATCACATGAGTTCAGGTACCCTGCTGGAGAGACCACGCCCCCTACACCACACCGCGGACCCCACTGCAACAGTAAAAACGGATTCTGTAGCTGGGATGCCTGGGTTGAACTCACAGCTCTGCCCCTTCCTCTGTTCCCTCCTCTCTGAAAATGCATATTATAATAATCCTCCAACCCCTAAAGGTTGCCGGGAGGAGTAAATGAATTGACATGTGTAAACGTACTCAGGACATCAGACATGGTGACACTGGAGTGTTAGCCACTGTTCTCTGGGTCACCATCCTAGAGCTCATGTCGGACAGGTATGCACACCGCCGACCTAGAGGAAACAAAAGAGAAACACACTCTAGGGAATGAAAACACGCATGTCCTACTTGCAAAGCTCTACAAACTCCTAGAAGGTTGAAGGGGGATGCTTTGAATCCCAGAGATCAGCACGGCTCTAAAACTTGGTATTATTATTACTATTCAGAGTCATTTCAAAATACAGCAGAAATTAGTCAGCGTAGCTGTTCCTTTGTTCCCCCTCCCACATCCTGCATTAGCTGACAGCAATCATTGGTTCCTCTGTGCGCCTATTATTAGCCTTTGCCATCATCCTATCGTGAGGCTTTGATACCCTCGGTGCTGGTCCTTTGTTTTAAAGAAAAAAGAGCAAGAGGTAACTCTTTACAAATCATGATCTAAATGTTGTCTTTTTATCTGGGAGATAAAGGGGCGGTGTGAGGCATATGGTTGTCATTAGCTTTGAGAGAGAGAGATTGGCAGAAACGGGAGACCAAGGTCTCAAGGATGTTGCTAAGTAACCAGTGGCCTCCCAGCCGAGTGAGAAACCCGGTCCTGTCTGAGTTACACTTTTCTGGCTAGAGGTGCTCTGGCTGCCTCTGGAATTTCAATCGTATCCTCTGACCTCACCAACTGGCCCATGTTTGAAGTGTCTGAGTGTGATAGTTGGGGCAGGTGGATCATTTCCCCATCCTTCTTGTGGTAGGTTTTTTTATTTTTCTTTATTGATTTTAAAGAGGACAGGAGAGGGGGAGAGAGAGAGAGAATCATTGATGAGAGAGAACATCGATTGGCTGCCTCCGGCATGCCCCCCACAGAGGATCAGGCCCACAACCTGGGCATGTGCCCTGAGCAGGAATCGAACCAGCGACCTCTTGGTGCATGGGTTGACGCTCAACCACTGAGCCACACCGGCCAGGCTGTGTGGTAGATTTTATAGCCAGGCCACCATCTCAAGCCTAAAATCAGACTTAGAACTGTAAGAGGACAGGGAGTGATTGTTGAGAACAAATAAGCGCGCTACTCGCCGGCAGGGCCTCTTCTGGGAAAGATCGATGCAGAAAAGCTCAGTGCAGGCCGTGGGCAGAGCCCGGTGAGTCCTGGCATTCTATCAACCATGTTTCTGTAACCACACCTCAAAGTCATGAGATGAATGTGGCCCTGCTCACTGGAGAGGGTTGGGACATCTCACAGTATTCCTGTTGCTGACCGGTCAGTTCTAGAACAGTCGGTCATCCTTAGTTCAGCACCAGCGTAGGAGTCTGAGACCACCGAACCCGCCGGGCTCAGAGACTCCGCCTACGTGTGGCCTGCTCACCAGGATGGCTCACCGTCCAGTGGGCATTGATATCAGCTGTTGAACCCAAACCTTAAAGGGTGGCCCGAGTCAGATCAGCTTTTGGAAAGGAAGGTGTATTAGCCCGAGGAGTGGTAAGAGATTTGACTGGGGACGCAGAGAGGCGCCCTGAGAATCCGCTGAAAGGGATTACTGGCCTGAAGGCAGGCCTCTCGGCTGCACAGCTTGGGAGAGAGCACCTAATCCGAAAGCCTTCTCTGAGTAAGCGGTGTCTGCCCTCTCCCAGGTCCCTTTGGTGGTATTCAAAAGAGAGAAAGAAATTGCCAGGAAGCTGGAGTTTGATGGGCTGTATATCACAGAACAGCCGTCTGAAGATGACATCAAGGGGCAATGGGACCGCCTGGTAATCAACACGCCGTGAGTATCTCCCCGCCCCCAAGCCTCCACCCCTTAGTGCCCTCTTCAGTGACAGAGGGATGAGAACACCACCTCCTCCAGCCCGGGGACATTAGTGCCTGGCCCAGTGCCTGGCACAGGATAGACATCCCACCATGTGTCGTTCCATTTCCCTAACTGTTCAGACGGCGCCATCACTGGAACACTGGAACACTGTAACACTGTTACCAGCACAGGTAACACTCAAAGCCCTGTAATCTCAATTGTGAAAGTGGGAGTTGCAAGATTAACCCATGTTCTGGAAGAAAAGCAATGAAATAGTGCTAGAGTCCTGGCCGGTTTAGCTCAGCGGTTAGAGAGTCAGCCTGCAGACCAAAGGGTCGCAGGTTCGACTCAGGTCAGGGGCATGTGCCTGGGTTGCAGGTTTGATCCCTGGACCTCGTCTGGGTTGTGCAGGAGGCAACCAATCGATATGTCTCTCTCACATCAATCTCTTTCTCCCTCCCTTCTCCCACTCTCTCCAAATTCAACAGAAGAATATCCTCGGGTGAGGATTAACAAAAAGTAAAATAAAATAGGCACCTCTAGATACAACAACCCTGACCCCTAGTAAAGAAAGCTGCTCCTTATCCAAAGATGGTCAGCAAACTGAGAGAGGCATCTCCATAAAGACATGGCTGGGCTTTTTAAATCGTCTCTAGGAAGGGAAGGCTCTCTCCTGGGGAAGAAAAAGTGAGTGGGCAACTTGGAAGCCTGCCCTGCCTGTCTCTTCAAATAAGGAAGAGGGTCAAGCTGTTTCTGACCCTTTGTCATTACGGTAAGAAACTTCAGATGCTATTAAATAATTTAATTCTGTGGTGAGCTTTCTGAGATTATCAGTAATGTTTGTGTCTGTGACACAAGATGATAATGGCCTCAAAGTACCAGGAAAAAGGCAATTCAGTTTCCAGAAATGTATCCTGAGGAGATAATAAGGCAAGAATACTAAAATGTCCCAACAAGGATATCTGGGAAAACTTTTTTGAAGTGGCTTAAATGTCTCCAAGTGAGAAAATGCATAAATGAATAGGTGTTTAAAATTTGTTTGATAAATGAATCTGTGTGTGTGTGTGTGTGTGTGTGTGTTTTAAATCCTCACCCGAGGATATTTTTTATTTATCTTCAGATAGAGTGTGTGTGTGGGGGTGGGGGCATCGACTGGTTGCCTCCCACACGACCCCAACCAGGCCGGGGACGAATTGCAACCAAGGTACATGCCCTTGACTAGAATCGAACCCACGACTCATTGGTCCAAGAGCCAGTGCTCTAACCACCGAGCCAAACTGGCCAGGGCTGATAAGTGAACCTTTAATTTTTTTCCCAATGGTGGCCTCCTAGTGCCTGTAGTACTTTGCAGTACTATTGTTTTAAGTTAACTATATATGATGGAGAGCTTTCTTTTTTAATATTTTTGTCTTGTTAAATACACATATAGAAGATATAAAATGTATGTGTATACTTTAAAGTATAATAATAATAAATTGAACTACGAAGGTTAGAAAATGGAACATTGCGGAAAGCGTTGCAGTCCCAGATGCTAGGACCCCGTCTCCCCAGCCCCCAGCTGCTGCTCACTGACCTTAGTGACAATCACCTCTTGCTTTATAGTCTCACCACTTAGGTGGCTGTGTTTGGGCTGTATAGAGATGAAGCTCCACCGTGTATTAGACTGTCATTTGAATAGTTTGCTCAGTACTATGGTTGAGAACTCACCTATGTTGTGTGTGGCCGTGGTTTTGTCCTTTGTTTCAGCCCTGGCCAGTTTGGTTCAGCAGTTAGAGCATCAGCCTGCGGTCCGGAGAGACCCGGGTTCGGTTCCCACTAAGGGCATGTACCTCGGTTGCAGTTTGTCCCCGGCCCTGGTTGGGTCGTGCAGGTGGCAGCCACTCGATGTGTCCCTTTCACATCGATGTTTCTCTCTCTCTCTCTCTCTCTCTCTCTTTCTCTCTCTCCCTCCCACTCTATCTGAACAAAAAATGGAAAAATGTCCTCAGGTGAGGATAAAAAAAAACCCGAAATGTTTCAGAACAGTTTCAGAACACACATAGGAATGAGTATGTGATCCCATGTTTATCCATGTTCCTGATAGTGGATAGTTCACATGCGTTCAGTTCCTGGCTGTTACGGTGCCACAGTGAACATTTTTATAACTCATGTACAAGTGAAAGAGTTTCTCTAGAGAGACTCGGGAGAAATGCGCTGAGTAGTAGGATATGCAAATGTCTGTCCCCATTCCCTCCAACCAGCACTGAGTCCCTGCTGCTCCGCCTCCCTGCCAGTCCTCATCAGCATCAGCGTCAGACAGTTCCCTGATCCCGTAGGTGAGCACTGAATGTCCCCAGTTTCTAAAGAGGTTGAGCATCTCGTATTATTTTTCTTGACCATTCATATATAGATGTACCATTTATTGATGCACTTCCCTTCCGAGGTCTTTTCTCTATCCCACAGTTTAAGGAATATTACCAAGTAAAGACATGTTTTCTACCCTCAAGGAGTCAGGGGACAAAAATGACTCAGGCTTGAAATAAGATCATCCGTGGGAGGGTCTTGCCCAGCGCCTTCCGTCAGTGGCCCTGCACCGGGTGGAATGTTCCACCTACAACACAATGGGACCGAAGCTGAGGTGTATGTTATGGGTCATTTTGAGAGAGGATGTAAAAGAAAGGAGGTATCCATGTGGACACCTGGCTTGCTTTTGTCTTATTTTGGATTCTAAATGCAATACCTAAAGAGAAAAAATGCAAGCAGCAGAAAAATTTACAAAGAAGAAAATTAACATAATTATTTCTATCCCCCATTAACCATGTAATGTATGAACCCAGCATTTGCTCTTGCTTTTAAGTGGTATTTGTATGTTTAAGACAAAGAAACTGCTTTAGCTCTAAGAAAGTTGTTTTCAAGATTGCCACCCCATTGTGGAGAGGCGGCCTGTGGTCGAGGTTATTCTTCTGAGGGGCCCATGAATACAGGGAGGCCCCCACTTCCTCATCACCAACTTGGGTGATTTCTAGAATAGGAGACTATGGGTTCCTGATCCAACAAGAATGACTCAAATACGGATCAATCATTCTGTAGAGGAGCAAAATATTTTAAATGGTTTTTGCCAACATATCTGAATGTGACAGTTCTTTTTTTTTTTTTTTTTAATTCTCACCTGAGAATATTTTCTCAAATATCTTCAGATAGAGTAGGACGGGGGGCAGGGGGGAGAGAAACATCGATGTGAGAAGGACACATCGACTGGCTGCCTCCCGCACGACCCGACCAGAGCCGGGACCAACCACAACCGAGGTACGTGCCCTTGACCGGAATCGAGCCCAGGACTCTTTGGTCCACAAGCGGAAGCTCTACCGCTGAGCCAAACCGGCCAGGGCAGTTCTTTCTTGACTTGAACAGTAGAAAACTATCTGCAGTGGAGCTAGTAGAGGCTGCCAGGCAGAAGAAAGGAGTTCCCTCTGGCGGTTTAGGGAGTGGATGTTTTAGGGAACCTCCTCCAAAGGAGATGGGGCTCTAATTCCCTGAGGAAAGCAGACCCCATGGGAGTTACATGGGGACAGAGAAGAGTCCAGAGCACTCTGGTTAAAAACCCTATAGAAACAAACCAAAGGTGATTCCCAGACTGCAGACTTGATGCCGTTAGGGACCATGTCTACACGTTGCCCATGGAATCCCCAGCACCTCCCTCAGCCACTGACACAACCAGGCTAAATGCACCTGTTTGCTACAGGGTTCTGTTTCTACTTAATACTGGATCAATAAACATATATCTGCTTCTTTCTAATCCTTTTATCACAATTCCTGGCTCTGAACCATAATAGAAAACGCAGAGTGGCTTTCCAAATGTGTCAGAAGTCCGTACGAAGCAGCCAAACCATAAATCAGTCCTGTGGGGGCTCTGAACTTCAATCAAGTCTTGACTTCTTCAGTGAGCAGGAAGAAGCCCCGGGGATCGCAGACCCAGACACTCGAGCTGCGAAGTTTCTTGATGTGCTCGGCCTTGATGTTAAGAACCCCCCAGTTTCATCTTCTTTTTTTTTTTTTTTCAGATCTTTTCCTAATAACTACTGGGACAAGTTTGTGAAGAGAAAGGTATGCCTTGCCGGGGAGCTGAGTCCCATGCCCAGCAAAGACATGTCAGAGGTCTTAAGCCCTCCACATACAGACATGAGTACATTTGATGTATTTGTTGCTTTTCTGATGGTCTCTCCGGGAGAGCAGGTCACAAGAGGGGTTTCAGTGAACCGGTGCAGGCATTGGCTTCTCTCCGGTCCTCCAGCAGCGTCACAGTCCTTGTTTCCTGCAGACTAGGTTCTTCTTCACCCCTCCAGAAAGATCGCAGCTCGAAGAGCAATGTTCATTTCATTGGCTGTCTCACTCCTGTTTTCTCTGGGGGCTGTTGTTTGCTCTTCGTTTTCCCGTTGCATTTTGAATCGTGTCCTCATCCACCCCTTGGAAGGGCCCAGAGTTTAGCAGGACCTCTGCAGACACGGGCTACAGAAAACAGGGCTGGGGGTGTGGCCGCGCTCACCCTGTCCTCCCTTTCGCTCTAGGTGATAAACAAGTATGGAGATCTCTACGGAGCGGAACGCATTGCTGAACTCCTGGGTTTGGACAAAAATGCCCTTGACTTTAGCCCGGTAGAAGAGACCAAAGCAGAGGCGGCCTCCCTGGTGTCATGGTACAGAGCTTAGGAGTTAAAATTAAAAGTCTGCCTAAAGTAGACCCTTTGATTTCTCCAGCCCTTTTCATGGTGCTAAGGGGACAGTCTCAGTCAGATCTTTGTTCTCGGGCTCTGGTCTGGCTCGGGTGTTTCCTCTGGATTCTGGCATATTGGGAGAGCACTGTTTTAAGAAAATTAAGGACCTGTCAGCTTTTATGCCCCATAGAGCTGAAGGAGAAAGACTAATTAAAATTTCAGGATGGGTGATTCTGCCATTCTCAGCCTCACGGGGAACACATACAACTCGATAAAGCTCAGAGCCGTACTTAGATTATTAAACCTGAGAGAGAGAAAAACTTAATTTTCCTCCTTATTGAACACCTAACTAAAGCCTGACATTTATACGTTTTCAAATTATCTGTTCCCCTTTAGGCTAAGTTCCATCGACATGAAGTACCAGATCTGGAAGCTGGGGGTCGTTTTCACTGACAACGTAAGTATGGCATCTGGAAGAACAAGCGTCTGTGCCCCGGGCTCAGGGATGGCAGTAGACCCCACGAGGAGAAAGCTAGGGGGCTTGCCCAGAGAGACTCCCAGAGAGGAGAAGAAACGGTGCAGAGAGCATCGGGAGGCAGGCGCACCTGAAAAGCTGCTATGTCTTCCATGCCCACAGTCCTTTCTCTACCTGGCCTGGTACACAACCATGTCCGTCCTGGGCCACTACAACAACTTCTTCTTCGCTGCCCACCTGCTGGATATCGCCATGGGCTTCAAGACACTGAGGACGATCCTGTCCTCTGTAACTCATAACGGCAAACAGGTACTGGCTTTCTACTAACACGGAGCCGAATGGACCCCGATGGGGAAAGTAGAATCACCGAAACAGGTAGCACAACTAGTGTGTGACAGGACAGTAGGTGTCATAGTGTATAACACCCCTTTCTTGGCGAAACGCTTTGATAGAGATTTCTATAAGAATTGTCACCAATTAAAAGTAAAAGTGTAGCTCTCATTTAAGAGGCATAAGATCTTGATTCAAACCCCTAACATTCCGATTCAGTAGGGAAGATGGGAAGGGAGGAGGTGTTGACAGGTCAGACCACTTCGGAGACCTTTTGTGGATCCTCCTTCCTCAGGGACCTGATACATTCACTGGGGGTCAGCGAGTGGGCCTAAGTAATTAGGAAACTGGTAGTAGCAACAGCCAATGTTTCTTGTTTGGAGTGGTGGTAAAAAGGATGGAGGAAAGCTAGAGAGAAATGTACCGCCACGTGCAAGAAGCTGATGTTTGCGGAGGCAATACTTATGGATAGATGTTGGCCGAGGGTTAAATGCTTCCTTATAGATTCTCAGGAGAAACACATTGTGCATTTTTACATGCGCACCTTGGGAAGTTCCGTCCTATGAAGGCAACGTTTCCCAGTGTGGTCTGTGGAATGCCAGTTCCGGATGTTCTTGTAGAATTATTTTCTTCTCCTTTACTCAGATATTGAAACTTCAGTTTTTAATGATATGGATTAATGGCATTAAGACACTAACTTAAATGGGAAGTTTAAACAATGATATTTTTTATATGGCCTTGCTGAATAAACTCTGGCAAGATTATTTTGTTAAATGTGCCCAGTTTGTGCCAGGTACTGGGCCAGGTTCACAGGTACTTTGTAAGCAGATGTTACACACACTGGACAGAGGAGGGACCTGAGGCTTGGCGAGCGTCTCACCCCAGACCACACGGCACTTGGTGGCAGAACTGACTGCTTCCTTCCTCCGTGCAAAGCCCAGGCTCTTTGTTTTTCAAAACCCAGCTGGTCCTGTGAGGTCTGCTGAGGTTAGGTAGGTCACTGCTGTTCTTTGTTCAAGAATCTACTTCTCTTAGCACTAATACCCACCCCGGTATGTGCAGCTCCTTGAAGGCAGAGATTTTATCTTTTTGTGGTTGCTAATCCTCACCCGAGGATATTTTCCCATTGATTTTCAGATAGAATGCAAGGGAGGGAGGAAGGGAGAGAGCAATATCATGTCAAATCTGCAACCCAGGTATGTGCCTTTGGCCGGGAATCGAACCCGTAACCCTTTGGTCCATGGGCCCACGTTCTAACCTCTGAGCAACACCAGCCAAGGCCAGAGATTTTTATCCTGTTGACCTTCAGAGCTCCTGCTCAGCACCCAGCCCCTCGCATGGGCCAGATGGACCGGTCCTGTGTGCACAGTTACGGAACCACCTGAAGCCAGGAAATGAACATGGCCTATGACCTCTGCAAAGGCCCTAGGTGATGTCTTGGTTATGAACAGTGTCACTCAGCCATCATAAGTAATTCTCATACTAACTCCAAAGCTGTGACAACGATCCAGTTCTTGCTGACGCAGGGCAATGTAGGGACACCTCCCAGCCCCAAGGACCTTGCGTTCCTTGAGAGGCAGCGTCAGAGTAGCAGCCGCATCCTGAAGCCTCAGGTCTGTGCTCTCGCTGTGGAAAACCAAGGTACCCTCCTCCTGGCGCCCTCTGGTCACCCTGAAATCCTGTGCAGTGGACACGGGCCCAGGCATCGTCTGCTCCGGCTGCGGTCAGGAGGTGCAGGCTGGGGCTTAGCACACATCCCTCAGTTCTGGAGGCTGGGAGCCCGAGACCGGGGTGTGGCCGTGGCTGTCCCCTGGCTGCTGTCTGCGTACAGCGCTCTGTCCTCATCTCCTCATACACGGACACCGGTCAGACTGGAGCAGGGCCGCTCCGACAGCCTCACTGTAACGTAAGGGGCTCTCGACAGGCCCCACCTCCAAAGTCACATTCTGAGGTACTGGAGGTAAAGGCTTCAACACATGAACTGGGGGAACACAATTTAGTCCCTAACACCCCATCACGACTCTTTTCTCTTAATAGTCTGCGTGTACCCACCATCTCCTCTCCCCGGCTCAGCCTCGCCTTCCCTCTGTCTCCCGACTCGCCCTTGACCCTGTCAAGGTGGAGAACACCCCTCCTTTCTCCCCCTCCCAGCTGGTTCTGACCGTCGGGCTCCTGGCCGTGGTGGTTTACCTCTACACCGTGGTGGCTTTCAACTTCTTCCGCAAGTTCTACAACAAGAGCGAGGACGACGACGAGCCTGACATGAAGTGTGATGACATGATGACAGTAAGAGCCCCCTCGGGCCACCGGCCGTCCTCATGGGGGAGGGAGGGCTGGGTGGTGTGGGGATTGCGAGCTGTGCAGTTAGAGGAGAGTGCAGATGTCTCCTTCAAGGGGCCGTGCCCAGGGAGACAGAGGTGACGGAAATGGGTTTCATGAGCACTCGCCCAGGGCTGTGCGGGACGAGCAGCTCCCCTCGGAGCGGCCCCTGCTCGTCTGTACGTGTCTCCCCGGGAGAATGGGCCTGTCGGAGCTCACGGAGGCCAGCTCTGATCTGTGCGAGAGCAGAGCCCAGCCCCATGGGTCTGGTGCTCAGTTTAGTTCAGCCAGCCAGCCGGGCTCTTCCAGCCACGGGGTCTGCAAACGTGAGCTGTGGGGCGTGCCCAGCAAGGGAACCCCTTGTGGGAAGGGGGAGCGGGCACAGCTGCATCTCTGGACGTTCAAGTGGCCGGGTGTCAGGGAAAGACCGTGAGGCGAGAGGGGTGACAGTGAGCTGCCTGGCCTGTGCCCATCTCTCTAGAAAGTGGATAAGGCTGCTTGGCTAAGGCTCTCCTATGCTTTAGGGGGGGGGGGGGCTCATGTTACAGCAACTCGACAGTCACCAGGGCATTGGTGTGACCAGCATCCCTCCCCAACACGACCCCTGCTTTTTAAAATGTTTTTTCTTTATTGATTTTTTAAGGGAGAGAGAGAGAGAGAGAAACATCGATGAGAGAGAACATCGATTGGCTGCCTCCTGCATGCCCCTCACTAGGGATTTGGCCCACAACCTGGGCATGTGCCCTGACCAGGAATTGAACCAGCGACCTCTTGGTGCACGGGTCAACGCTCAACCACTGAGCCACACCGGCCGGGCCAGCCCCTGGTTTTTGATTTACTAGTTGTAAGACTGCCTTTTCCTCTGGACCTAACCCATCCAGGCAGGAGGAGCGATGGAGGGCGCCCCACCTGTGAGCCAGTGCCCAGACGCCAGTGCCCTACCGGGGGTCAGTAAGTGCAGGAGCAGCAGAAGGGGCCTCTTCCTGGGGCCTCTTACCCTTGAAATTAAATGAGGGAGAACTAATATCTGGCACATGCCATGCTCATCGGGGCTTAAATGAATTCTCCTGTACGTATCAAAAAGTTCAAACCTTTAAAAAAATATGAGCAAAATGATAATTTACAGGCTAAACGTAACAGTCCTCAGGGCCGACACCACACTGAGCAGAGGGTGCAGTTGGCAGCCGCCACCCCCTCCACCCCCCACCCCGCCCCGCCCCGCAGGGCTGTCTCTCTGGGATCGCAAATGAATGATCTGCCCGTCTTGCTAAACACAAAACTCTGCAGCGGACCTGACTTGAGTGGACCTTTTTCTGTCTAGTGCTACCTCTTCCACATGTACGTGGGCGTGAGGGCTGGAGGCGGCATCGGCGATGAAATCGAAGACCCGGCTGGTGACCCCTATGAAATATACCGCATCGTCTTTGACATCACCTTTTTCTTCTTTGTCATCGTCATCTTGCTGGCCATCATCCAAGGTATGGTTGCCAGTCATGTGAAGTAGCAACGGGGCTTAACTGGTTCTCTTCACCATGCTGCATCTGCAGCCTGGTTGTTCTGATGAAGAGGTTTGCATGCGTGTATTTGACTCCACCTCCACTGGGCCTCTGCGGTGGGCGAGGCCTTGCCTCACATACTCCGCCAGAGATCCGCCCACGCATCCAGGCTGAACTCATTTTATTGTGCTTCACAAATGTTGCATTGTTTACAAATTGAAGTCAGGACCTTCTACCAGCAGAAAAGATGATGACACGCTTCACTGACACTGGATCTTGGCGGTCTGAAGCAAACCCGCAGTATCTCTGAGGTTTGCCTGTGTAAGAAACTTGAGGACCCCTTCCTGCCATTCCCCACTCCGCACTGACCGTTACCTGTCTGTCCTGCTCCCAGAGGGCTCCAGGCAGTGGGGAAGGAGCCCAGAGGGGAACTGGGAGAGTGTGGCCGGTTTTGTCTTCTTTTGGGGGGACAGGTACTGATACTTAGTTTGTCTGGTACCTGCAAGATGTACAGGTGTTGAGGGCGAAGAAGCAGTTCACTATAATAGGTCTTTCAAGGAACAAGTCAGGAATGAAATAATAAAATAAAATAGAAACGAGACCCATCGTGATGGACAAAGAAACTGAGAAGAACCCTGAGACACCGCCATGCTGACGGGGCTGGGAGAAGACAGAAAATGAATGGGCAAGCAGAGCAGAAGGGGAGGGATGAGAGGAGAGGAAACTGTTTCTAGGAGGAGTCAAGTATCAGCTGCCACGTTCCAGGGAGAGAGGGTTCGCCAGGAGGCAGCATTTGAAAACAAGTCCTTTTTCCTGGTTTTGTTTTCACTGAATCGTTCAGCTTAACGATTTTTACTTCTTTACAAAACAAAGAGGCCTCTGCCATCCCGGAATCATTCCTCTACCCTAAACCACTGAACAGATTCGTTCCCTTCCCAGGCCTCATCATCGATGCTTTTGGAGAACTGCGAGACCAGCAGGAGCAAGTGCGGGAAGACATGGAGGTAACGTTGCTAACGATCTTCCCGGCTCCATTTCTGTGTCTCACAGCAAATGAACCTATTTTAAACAACAGGTCCTGCCATTATTACCTACCTAGGGCCAGCCCGAGGCAAAACTACCAATAAAACGTGTTTCCCATTCCTGTCCTCTTCCCGGTTCCCGCCTCCCTGCTCTGGCGCCTGGAGCTCCGTGTCCCCCCTAGTCCACCCTCCCCGGCCTCCAGCGTGAGGGCGAGTAGATGACTAAGACCTGAAGCATTGGAGGGAGAAATATTTTCAGTGTCTCTCAATTCAAGCAGATATCACCGCTGTCTTCCCACCGGCCTGTAACGTCACGCCCACTAACGCCCCTGTTCCTTTCTAGACTAAATGTTTCATCTGCGGGATTGGCAATGACTACTTTGACACCACCCCTCATGGTTTTGAGACACACACGTTACAAGAGCACAACTTAGCCAACTACTTGTGAGTACGCTTGGTCCACGGGGGGCAGGAGGGGTAACGTCAACGGTTATGCCCTCTAGTTGCCCAAAGTTCAGTCCTTGCTCTTTCTCTGAGAAATAGTGGCGATCGGGGAAGAACCAGGAGAGCCCACGGGTCGTGTCTTTGTCCAGGGGCTCTGCCTGCTCTGGGCAACAGTCAGTCCCTCAACCTGGAATGAGATGCCATCCCATCTCAAGGGCACACAACTCCAACAATTTTTCTCTTACTGGAATTTTCTGATCGTGATACAGATTTTTAAAATCCTAAACACAGGCAAAGTGTGTAGCCCCACCTGGACTTACGGCCACTGCCCTGCTGCTCTGTCTCCCTTTCAGCAGAACTAAAATGGGACCATGCTCACCGTCCCCAGCTCTTCTGTCCCCACTCTCCTTTGCGCCCACCCCTTGTCCAGGTGGCTGCATGTCGCTGGGTCCCGCGGGGCGTGGGCAGCCCTCCCACAGAAAGCCCAGGCTCTGAGGGAGCGGGAGACGGGGCGCGTTTTCACACGCCCTACCCCAGCGCCTAAGGCCTGGCACCCAGTAGGCAGATAATGTGTCTTTCACTTTTTCTAAGGTGAAGCATTCGCTCAAGAACAAGTTGTTCAGAGCCTGTTACATGCCGCGGACTGCCTATGAAACTCATGACTTACAGATTTATAAAGAGTATAGATTACCTGACAATTCAGATTCTGTAAGTGATCGTGTTCAAGGAAAATAACTGCTCCCTGGCCTACCCCTCCCTCCTATGTCTACACTGCATTTAGAAAATCCGAATCTTTCTTTAAGATGGAACAGGCACAGCCTTTGGGAAAGGTGTTCATGTCAAAGAGAAGTAGCAGAAAGGTGACTCTGGCCGGCCCGCCCGCAGGCTGGGCAGCCCTGTCCCTGCGCATCAGGAGAGCGTGCATCTTAACGGAGGGATCAAGGTGGACGTCCATAGAAGGCGAGCTCAGGGCCCTAGGTCAGGACCCGTGAACAGCGAAGAGTGAAAGGGTATTATGTATCTGGGTTGGGACCCCCCCTTCCATGTCTTCCCCTAGCCCTCTATATTATAACAGTCTATATTCTACCTCTGTGCCCCTCTAGCCGTGAGCTTGAGGGGAAATAATACATCTGATTCATGTTTGAATCCTCCCCCCCCCCACCCCCAATGCTACTCTCTCAAATAAATGTGCTAGGGAAGGAATAACGTCCTACATGCCTGAGTCTCAAACAAGGTAGGCTACTGGCCTCGTTTCTTAGTTGGAGGAAGGAAACTAGTATGTTCGTAACCTCTACTGTGGGCCACACTCTGAAGCTACAAACCTAAGGATGCCCTAAGGGCTCCGGCTCGCCCCACCCTCAGAGGAGTGTTATTTCCATGTTTCCTTTCTCGCCGACCTTTTCCTGAAGGGCAGCGTCTCTGAGGTCTGGTAATGCGAGCTGAGCCTCCCGGGACACTGGTGTGTTCCAGACACACTTGACCCCCAGACACAGCACAGTCAGAGCCGGTGAAACCACAACTGTATTTCCGGAAGAATCAGAACAACTTAAATACTTTCCAAAAATTCCATAACCTTGATACACATGGTTTCAATTCTACGTTTTTACAAGCTGGTAAGTTGGCCTACGAAAAACTGTAGGGCAAGAGGCTGGGTAACCATTTTATTGTCTGCATTAGGATATTTTTAAACAATAAAATGGTAGCCAGAATGCCTCCTCACAAGGGATCTTAGCTCAGGGTTGGGGATGGTAAAAAGGGATCTCTCCTCATGAAAAGGCTAATTTTGAGATGAACGTATATATTACTAGAAAATGACAGCCTGTGTCATTCTGCCACTTTTCCCCAACGTGGAAAGGCCTGGTAGACAGCGTGACACTAAAAAGCATATCCGAGCCCCTGCTCTGGGTCCTTTGAGTAAATGAAATTGGGCTTCCTAATTGAAGCATCTAATATTGTCTTATTCTCATTTATTATACTCTTCTTCCTTGTCCCAGGTTCTTCCTGATGTATTTGATTAACAAAGACGAGACAGAGCACACGGGTCAGGTGAGGAAAAAACGTTTAAGCATCATGCCCCACGGCAGAGCAGGGGCTCTCTGACGGGGACGGATGACCCCATCAGTCTCTTACATGCCTGTTCCCACCATCCCTTTGTGACTTAAGCCAAAATTCCAGGGCCACTCCCATCTATTCCACATGGCCTCCTGGTTCTCCTTCTCAGCATTTTCCAAACCCTTGTGGTTACTACTTCAGAATTAAATAGCTGGAGGTTGGGGAGCACGGCAGAGAAAAAGACGAGGAGGAGCTGAGTGGGCGGCGATGAGAGAGAGGACCCGAGGACCTGAGTGGGGGTGCCTCGGGGCAGGGGTGGGTGTGCGTATGAATGAGAGTACCTGTCAAAGGGATTCTGTGGCTAGGTATGAAGAGAAATGTCAAGACAGGGAACGTGGGAGGAAGAGGCAGATTATCAAATGCTCAAACATCACTGGATTTGTAGGAAGTCTTCACAGCGCAAACATGTGAGAGAGAGGCAGCCGGTGGCCGGCTCTGGCTTTAGCTCCCAGGCATGTGCCTGAGCCGCGCGCAGTGCTGCCTCGTCCTGCGTTCTTCTGCCAGTTACAAATGACACGGCATCAGCCTATGGCTGATCTTCAGGTACTGTTAGTGGCTATCGCTGACCTGGTTTCAGTGTTTGGGGTGGTGGGCGGGGGGGGGGGGACCTCTTGCTCCCAAAATGGGCTGGGAATAGAACAAGAAAGAGCCTCATACAAATCCGTATCAACATTTCTAAAGGCAGACTCAGAGCAAGCACAGCGTTTTAGAAACTGGGCTTCCTGTGGTTTAGAAAGAAGCACCTCTTTTCCTCTCCCATTGCAGGAATCCTACGTCTGGAAGATGTACCAAGAGCGGTGCTGGGATTTCTTCCCAGCGGGGGACTGCTTTCGGAAACAGTATGAAGACCAGCTTGGATAAACGTGAACGAAAGCCACGCCACAATTCTGGACTGTCAAACGTGAAGTTAAAACCCTCCTTTTATACTTCTGCAACATTTCTGAAAGGTGACATTTTCTAAATGCCTCCCTTACAACAAGAATGAGTTTGTTTAAAATCTGTGTGGTATTTTGGAATTGATTTGGCTCTTGGTGCCCAATGGACACATACCCTGTGGGAGATAACCTTTCAAAATGTTAACTCAAGGACTCTCTCGGTGAATGTCTTCAAGTTCTAGTGCAACTTGTTTGTCGGGCTGGCATCACTGGGAAAAGGACTGGAAGTCTTGAATCCACATGACAGGAGCCACCAGTGACTCATGATCTGAACCACAAAAATTATTTTAACTGCAGCCTAATTTTTCCCATGGTACTTGCTAGTGAATGTATCCAGAATCAGCTTGAAAAGCTTTAAGCAGTTAAAGAAATAGGAAAAAACACACACACACAAAACCAACACTTTGTCGACACTGAAATATCGATAAGTGCCTTAAAACCTCTTTAGATATAGCTATGCAAGTTTTGTACGTTTATGTTCCATTCGATAGCCGTGTTGATCTTCTGTCTTACTTTAAGAAACTGCACTGGGAGGTTATTCACGTAATTTTTTCAGGAACAGCTTGTCAATTGCTGTTATTAGAAGGAAAGTACTGTAATGAAAAAATCTCAATCTCACGCCAAATTGAGTAATGCTTTCTGGTCCCTCGTGAGTAGTGGAGCTGCTCTGTGTAGGTGAATCTTAAATAAGACCAAGTGCCCACTGCAATAAAGTAACCCGTGCCAGTCTGTGCCTCGTGTTCTACGTCTCTCCTGGATCAGCCCACAACCACACTGACCGCGGGGAAGAGGGACAGGAGACAAACGGCTTAAAACCCCCGCACAAAGAAGCAAAAACCTCCGTAGACCAGCATTTCTTTATTTTAGCCAAACGCGTGCCCTGTGCTGTCCTGCGGGTGGCACTGGCTATGCTGAGAACAAGCGCCACACGGCTCCGCCCTCTGGTGTCCGATGACTCAGCTGTGCATATGGTCAAAGGCAGAGGTAGGCGCTGGCTGCGGTCAGCCCGATGGGACGCGCTGGCTGGGGGCATGCATGTGAACCAGCTGTTCTTCCAGGGCATCCTGACTCATGAGGCAACCAAAATTGGCTTCAGGCACTTTTTTTCCATTTTCCTTCTCTTCTCTTGTTAGGAAATCATGCTGTCCAACCAGTCTTCAAGCTCTTCCTCAGTAACGGTTTTTGATGTGCTGGGTTGCTCAGATTCCGCGGTCTCTTCTTCCGTCGCAGGTGGTTTTGCAAGAACTAGAGAAATAAATAAATGCAATGTTACAGCTTCACGTTAGTCCCGAGCCTGAGGGGGAAGCTTCCCTGGGGTTTGTCCTATGACATAATTCAGCCATAATTATAATTACTTTGCTTACAGCAAGGAGAAACATTCTATTACTGTTCCTACTCCCTAAGATACAATCATATCTAAACAAATTAATACATAGGGTAGAAACTGGCTCCTCGATTCTCAAGTTGAATTTCACAGTTCACTCGTTTTTCAAAAAGACCAACAGCTCAGTTTTCCTTTTACTATTGTAACCAGCCTGGAAAGTCATTAAAGGTTCTTGGCTGCAGAACAGGGCGAGCCAGTCACCCTAGGCTGCCCTAGCAAATGGGACCCCTTCTCCCAGAATAGCACAGATGAGGCGTGTTCTTCTCTTGTCTAAAATAAAATCAAAATAGCCAGCAAGACGTAGGCGAGTTAGTTAACTGGGCTGTGCAGACAGTCGATTAAAACATCTACTGCACGTGCCTTTTCGTGGCGCGAGTTCAATCCGCAGCCCCAGGTTGAACCCTGCCACCAGGCAGGGAGCCCCTTGGGAAGCCCAGGGCAGCCAGTGAGAGGAGCCTCGTCAGAAAGGGCCGCTCAGGGCAGCGGAGATGTGAGCACAGATGTCGGTGGACCAGGCCAGGTCGATGGCAGACACCAAGGAGATGTGTCCGGGTCGGGCACTGTTTTCACAAAAGCACCAGGATCGAGGAGGAGGAACACAATGAAAACCATACCTTTTTCTTCTTGAGCCGCCGCCTCCTCTTTCTCAGATTCCAGGTCCTGGGGTGTCTGGTCTGGTAAGATGTTATCTCCCACTTTTACAGGCGCATCTAAATTAAGCAGCAGGTCTAATTCTTCTTCCAAAGGGTCTGCCGCTGAGTGCGGTGGGGAAGCGGGCTTCTGGGAACCCTCTGCAGGGCCCCGTCTTGGGCTGTCTTTACTCGGGTACATGGGGCAGCCAGCAGACCTCAGCTCGGACCCCTTTCCTCCAGGCCCCAGCGGCCCTTGTAACTGCATGCCTAGTCCCTTGCCTTCATCGCTTCTCTTTGGCTTCACCTGAGGAAGCTCTACAGGCAGGGCGGTCTGAAAGAGAAACATAGTAACAGCTGGAAATATGAGTCCTGCCACCTTTGCTTCAGCAGAAACAAAAGCTAAGGAAGCCACCAGCTTCCTTCGAGTTGGAATAGGAAACAGTTCAGACAGGAGTTTACAAAGGGTCTCTGGTTCTGGCCTGAAACGGGGGACTCGGAGCACCCAGCTTCCCGATTGGGGTAAAGGAGGAGAACTCCACAGGGCTGCACCCCCCACTCGACCCACCTCGGCCCTCTGCTAACTCGGAGTTGAAATCAAAAGGGCCATGTCTGCGATCAGGCCTGAGAAATGACAGGGCCATAGGTCTACCTGAATGTGTACATAAAACTGTGATGAGACTTATTTAAACCTCTGCAAAAGGACTGAGAAGTAACTAGCAAATCAGACCTGCTGATATAAAGGTGAAGGGGCAAGTTCACCAAGAAGAAAGGAAAGACGGACTCTCAGCGTTGAGTAAAAAGCACCAGACAGGAAAGAAAATATGCCCTCTGATTGCATCTGTAAACAGGCAAAACCGGAGCGTAGGGTTCGCAGTCCGGACAGTGGTTTTAGGGAAATGGGGACTCGGAGTGGCGGGAGAGGGGTGGCTTCTGTAGTGCTGGCCACCTCCTGACTCGGGTGCCAAGCCCCGGCTGTAACTACTATCTGTGCATGTGCTTTTCTGCAGTTGGGTTATAACTGAACAAAAGGTGGATCTCCCCAGGTGATGGCAACGCAGATCTAGGCTGAGAACCACTGCGCGGGGGGGGGGGCCTGGAGGACCGGCGTGGCATCAGAGTGGACAGGTTTGGAATGAAGTTCAGCTACTGTTGGCGGCACCGCCCCCGACTTGTACAGTTAAGCATCCTGAGCAGGTCCAACTTGCTAATAACTCTTCGGAGCTTTGAAGACAGTACGACCACACACACAGACTCAAATGTTCGCATCGCCCGGGCGGAGCCGGGGTCCTCTCACCTCGTCCTGGAACCCTTTTGTGGCCGGTGTCTGGCATTGGTTTTGTTTCTCACCTCCCCGGGGCGAGGGGGTTCTGTGCAGACGCAGCTGAGAGGAACTGCTGTCTGCCAGGCACAGAGGGCCGCAGGGGACTGTCCCACGGTTTAGCCAGGTGTTCAAAATCACCACAGTCACTACATACACCTTTACCCTGAGGCCTACCGCCAACACAGCCTTCGCTTTCAGATGCTCACACTTCTGGTTCGCTCCTGAGTCCTGGCCCCCATCACCTTCACCTCAGTGGTCCCCTGATGTGTTCGTTAACAATTCTGCACCGAGTGGAACCAAACATGTCAGAACCGTGAACCCCAGGGGCCCAGCAGGGAAGGCAGCACTCTCCCCGCCACTGGGACACCCCAAAGCCCCCCGTTCCTAAAGAAGCCTCGGGAGGGTCCCCGGCAGAGGCCAGCGCCAACCTCCCCACTGCCCTGGCCCCAGCTGTCCTGCAGCCCCGAATTCTACTTGCTACACTAAAGGTGAGACCAGCAAGTGCAGGGAAAACGGCGTCACATTCAACTGCAGGACAAAGTTGATCATTTTGGCTGCTGGGATTCTATTTAAAATTAGTATTGCCCAGGATTTCACTTAAAAAAAAAAAATTTGATCAAGTCACAATTATATTTTGAAGTTCCTTATAGTACAGTCCTTGGGCTGTTTCCTCTCAATTGCCACCTTGCATGAAGAGCTCCCAGATGTCTATTTCCAGCCCTTAATTCTGAACTATAAATTTCTACATCTATTTGACTATATTTTCACTCTGATATCTCAGAAGCACAAACCCATAATGTCCAACCCTCACTCCTCCTGGACCCCCTGCCACTGAGTTGCACACAGGCTGGAAAACCTAGAACACTTCTTTGCCTGCTCTTGCTCCATTTCTGCCGTCCAGCAAGTCCTCTCAGAAAAGCCCAGTTCTGTGCCGTGTCTACTGCCATCGCCCTAGTCCCGCCCACAGCATTACCCACCTGGACTGGAGCCGCAGCGCCCCAGCTTGCATCCCCTCACATCCCCCCTCACTTGCTCTCCTGTCGACAGTGCGGTTTACCAGTAAACCCACCCACCAACCCCACAGCCCACTCTCCACCCAACCCCACAGCCCACTCTCCACCCAAGGCCAGCACGCTCTCACTGTTGTTGGCGGTAGCTGTGTTATTGACACAGATCTGAGTGGGTCCTTCTTGCAATTCCAGCGCTATCTGTCCCTTCTCCAGAAAAGCCATTCCCCACACCCCAGAGCATGTCAGGCTCACCGCTGTCGTCCCATAACACACCGTGCTCCTTCAGAGCAACTGCCACAGTGTCCACACCTGTGTGACAGTCGATCAACGCCCATCCTTCCCAGCAGACTGCGCTCCACGAGGGCAGGGGCCACAGCTGTCCACTCGGCTGCTGTGTCCTTAGCACCCAACGTAAGTACTGGGAGGACTACACCAGGCAGACTTTATACTTTTACATACAAGTCATTCAACTCCATTACATTTGATTCTTTAAAATGTTTCAAATATAATAGGGGAGTGAGGGGGGGACCTTGAAACCAATTCATTCATTCTCCCTTAAAACTTTACAAAATGCTATCTGATACAAAACCCTCAGCTTTATGAAAGGAAAAGCTGAGTCTGAGACATCCTGCCAAGGGTTACTTCTCTGTCTCTCCTCTTCTGCCCTAACCCACACCAGCCTGAAGATGTCTTTAGGGTTTTACCTGGACCAGTTCAGCAGCAACATTGAGTCGGAGTGAGAGAGGCAGTTCTTGAAGGGCTTGAACCAGTGACTCACAGTCCACGTAAAATGCTGAATCCTATAAATAAATAAATGAAATTAGTTAATTAAGAAAGAGACATAGATCATACATACACATATGACATGTATTTCTGGTGATGATTACATGTGACCTAGAAATAAAAGAGCGGAACACAAAAGTAACCATGAATAAATCATCCCCTGGAGTGACATTTAACTGGGAGTAGGTCGGAGCATTAAGCACGCTCGGTACGGTCACATCTACATCTCCGCATTAAGATGAGCCGAACCCAGACCACCTCCTCGAGCCGTAGTTCACGCTGTCAGAGCAGCACGGGAACTGGGAACGGGACACTCTGGGACTTACTGGCAAACTGAAAGAAAAATACAAGCTCAGTGAAATGTAAGCGGACCCCCCCCCCCAAATCCAGGCGGCCAACCTGGGGGAGGAGGGAAGCGCCGTCTGGGCAGTGAGGGGATGGCGCACTGAGGGAGCCTGTGGGTGCCTGCTAACGAGAAGGCAGAGGACAGAAACGTCCCTCCAGCCCGTCCGCTGTGTAAGGCCTGCACTAACAGCGCCCTTGGACTCCCTCCCCGTTCACGGAGGTGGTCATATCCATGCAGTGACCTCCCACATGCAGTGTTGGAAAAAACAGTCCACGTGATCACATGGCTTAACACAGCTGCTCTCGCTGCCCTGGCCACCCAAGAGGAGGAGAAACTAAGAGGTTTCTGTAATGACCTCACATTAGAGAACATTACTGACCACCTCATCCACCAAGGACAGCCACGGGCCCAGCAAGAACCATGTCTTATTCTATAATCACTGGCTTCAAGTTAGAAGAAAATCCAGGGCCCACCTATCGAGTCTCATCTCGACCCCACCGCAGGAATGTCTCGGGCAGATGAGTCCTGGAAAAAAGGAACGTGCATCTAAACAGAAAAGTGTCCAGGGAGGGTAGCCCAGCGCTGTCAGTAAAGTGAGAAGTCCAGCGGGCGGCCGGCCTTTCCTCCGCCCCGCACTCCGCCCTCAGTGCTGTGACCAGGCCCAGCACGGCCAAGGCTTTGTTCTCAAGTTTGGAGAAGCTCTCAACCCCTTCGTCAGGCGTGATCCTGAATGCTCATCACATGGGTGAGTCACCAGATTACAGACAGGAAACCTCACCCTTCCCATGGCCAAGGGGTCTGCAAAGTCAAACATGGAGACCCCTGCAAACGAGCTAGAGCCTGCTCTCTGCGAACTGTTGCTGTCGGCTCTCCAGAGAACCGCTGTGCCGTGTGGGGGTCTAACAGTACCCACCATTCCTCTGTCCTTGTTTGCCTCGTGTGCAACATGACGAGGTACATCATAGACGATGGAGAGTCTGTGAGACTGACCACACAGAGGCTTGGGGAAGGGCCAGGCTGTGCTTGTGAGCTGCGTTCTGAATGACGGGCATCCGGCTGCATTTGCTACTGGGATGTCTCCTTCCCACCATCATCCAAGGCCCGGCTGACACATGGAGCCACCCAGTGCTCCTTGCCTCCTTGCGGGAGTCCCAGAGCCTGCCATCAAATGCCACTTTGTAAGACTTGCCTCTCTTCATCACCAGTCTGCCTCCTCCTACGTGGCTAAAGCTGAAGTCCTCAGATATAAAGGGAGCTGAAGTGAACTGTCTGTAATAGTAAATTGTAAATTTTAAAATAGGTATAATTGGCTCTGGCTGGTTTGGCTCAGCGGTTAGAGAGTCGGCCCGTGGTCCAGAGAGACCCAGGTTCGGTTCCCGCTAAGGGCATATACACCTCGGTTGCAGTTTGTCCCCAGCCCTGGTTGGGGTGGCGTGGGTGGCAGCCACTCCACGCGTCTCTCTCATGTCGATGTTTCTCTCTCTCTCTCTCTCTCTCTTCCTCCCTCTCTCCCTCCCACTCTATCTGAAGATGAATGCAAAAATGTCCTCGGGTGAGGACCAAAAAAAAAAAGTATAATTGGAGTAACAGCCATGAATTAGCTTTTTGCTACATGTCTTTAAAAAACTGACAGGATGCCCTGGCCAGTTTGGCTCAGTGGTTAGAGCGTCAGCCTGCGGTCCGGAGAGACCCGGGTTCGGTTCCCGCTAAGGGCACGTACTTCGGTTGCAGTTTGTCCCCGGCCCTGGTTGGTCGTGCGGGTGGCAGCCATTCGATGTGTCCCTTCATGTCGATGTTTCTCACTCTCTCTCCCTTCCTCTCTCTCCCTCCCACTCTATCTGTACAAAAAATGGAAAAATATCCTCGGGTGAGGATAAAAAAAAAAAAAACTGACAGGTTGTTTTGGCCTGGAGAGCCCAGTCCCCATGTCACTTGGCCCACTGTGATGGTCACTGACCGGTTGCACAGCCCGGTCAGCACGCTGGGCCCCCGAGGCCTCTCTGTGCCACCCTCGCTGGTAGAGGGGAGCCGCCTGAACTGTCGGACACAGCCCCCCACTGCCTCTCTGCCTCCAGGGTGCACAGAGGTCTGGGTGTGAGGGTCTGCCATCCTGCAGGCCCCTCTCTGTCCAGAAACCTCAGCAGGCACTGCATCTCTGAGTCTGCATAAAGGTACACTACTTGGTGAGAAAAGAACCTGCTAGAAACTCCATTTTGCAGCTTCAAAAAGCCCAGAACTGCTCTGTCCCTTTCCGGGGAGCAGCCACTGTAGCCTTTACTCAGGAGCTACAGCACCAGCTTCACTCACGTGGGACTCAGGGCCCACGGCCACTTGCCTGGCCAGGCAACACTTGCAAACAGCGGGGGTGCTTTTCTTTCGTTTCTTTCTTTCTTTCTTTCTTTCTTTTTTGCTATTTATCTTCAGACAGAGTGGGAAGGAGAGAGAGAGAGAAACATCGAGGTGAGAGAGATACATCGACTGGTTGCCTCCTGCATGACCCCGACCAGGGCCATTAATGAACCACAACCGAAGTACATGCCCTTGACCAGAATCAAACCCGAGACTCTTTGGTCCACGGGCCAACACTCTAACCGCTGAGCCAAACCAGCCAGGGCTGGGATGATTTTCAAGACAGAGTCTCGGGCCCCACTCAGAGGTGGACCCGGGAGTCTACACCGTCAGAAGCCAGGCATTCAGACACCACTGCGTCTCACCCAGCACTCGACGCTGCTCAAGGACACTCTGCTGAATAAATAAGTCACCATGCCAACAAAAATGAAAAATGGAATGAAAAATAAAGGCAAGTTTTAAAAAAACTGATCTATTGCCCAGCCAGTATGGCTCAGTGGATTGAGCATCGTCCCATGGACTGAGAGGTCCTGGTTTGATTCCCGGTCAGGGCACATGCCCAGGTTATGGGCTCGACCCCCAGTAGGGGGCGTGCAGGAGGCAGCCGATTGATGTTTCTCTCTCACATCGATGTTTCTCTCTCTCTCTCCCTTCCTCTCACTCTAAAAAACCAATTAAAACATTAAAAAGAATAGATCTATTTTTTTCACCCAAAAAAGTTCTCCTCCTTCCCTCCCCTCCACATACGTCCCTGCACTGTCCAAAGGAAAGATGTGACAAGCCCACAATGGACTTAAGGGCCAACTCCCTGTAGGAACAGGAGCCAACAGGGCTAAAGCCCACACCCTCGCTGCCAGGCTACGCCTCTGTCAGCCGCACGAGGACCACAAAGAGACGAAGGTAGCCAGCGGGACGGCTGGGACCCTCTCCAGAGGATGTCCTCTGAGGACCTGACAAGTCCCACTATCGATTCCTCCTTCTTCCTCTTTCTCTTTATTGTCTGTGTCACTGGTTGCACTGGGGATGGAGGGAGCAGGGGGGCGGGGGGGGTGGACATGTATGTATGTATGTATGTATGTATAAATTCCTGTCTTTTTCTCTCTCTCAAGTATGCAAGAAGAAAGAGGATTTCAGTGGGACAGAAAGCAGTTTTGATGGGGAAATGATAAATTCGGTTTTCGATATGTCCTACTAGTCAGGACCTCCACTCAAAGGTTCAACATCAAACTCGCCCTCTTTCTCCTTCTTTTGCTCTGTTATCGGCATCACTACTCACCTGGTCACCCGCCAGGAAGCTCAGCAGCTACTGCAAACCTCCCCTGTCCTCGTGTCTCACACTTGGTTAGTGACACGCTACACTGTCCCCTGCTGAAGTCCCATCCATCTGAACCCCTTTTCCACCCTCCGCCTCATGTGGCCAGGCCCTCATCCTGCCCCAGCCCCCACATAACCTCCTCCCTAACTTCCCAGCCTCCAGCCCAGCTGAGGGCAAACCCTTTCCCAATGCTGAGGGCAAATCTAGCCATTCCCATTGTCTGACTAAACGAGACTTTCGTTAACAAATAATAGTCATAAGAGTTCATTCTGAGTGTTTCATGCATGTCAGGAACCGTGCTGAAATGCTTTTATTATTGGATTTAATCCTCCATACGGCTCCAAGTCACATTTTATCATCAGTTCCGTTTTACAGATGAGAAAACAAGAGGAGGAAAGGCGTTTTCCCGAGTAGTAGAACGAGGATTCGCACTCAGGTTGGTCTCCCCAGAGGCTATGCTCTCCCCCACAGGCTAAACTGCCGGGAGGAGAAAATGGAGACAGAACTGCTGGTACTAACCAGCCCAGACCTGCCCGAGGCCACCGGCTCCGGCAAAACGATGCTCCAGGTCACCCCTCGGGTCTCCTGTTACTGCTTCCCCCCAACAGGACCGACCAGACCACACTCACCACACAAACCCACTTGGATGCTCTTCCTCCCAGGACACCACTCTCCGCCACGTCCTGCCCACAGCCGGTCTCTCACAGAATTACGTGAATTCATTTATTCCACCCCTTATTGTATGTTGTACTCTTTTTCATTTGTTACATAAATATGCACTGATCATCTACTATATGTTAGCCACTAAGGGGAGGCGTTTAGGGCGATCAACAAGCACGGTCTCTGTCTTACTCATCTTTGAATGAGCTGCATCCAATAAAATACTGAGTAAATAACAGGTGCTCAGTGTTTTGAGGAGTGAAGAACCTTAAAATTTTTTGAAACTCTCATAGGAATTGAAATTTTCTCTGACTGCCAATATGGTTCAAAAGGAGTTGAGCCCCGGTCAGTATGACTCAGCTGGAGCGATGTTCCAGGCACCAAAGGTGTTGGGTTCCATTCCCAGTCAGGGCGCAGACCCAGGTTGTAGGTGTGATCCCGTCAGGGCACATGCGGGAGACAACTGATCGATGTTTCTCTCACCTCTCTCTTCTCTCTCCCCCACCCCTCCTCTCTCTAAAACCAGTTTTTAAAAAACAATAAAGGAGTTGAAATGTGAGTTGCTTGGGTTTCACCCTTTTTGTCAATGACCTCGGTTTGTCTGTTTTCAACATGTCCTAGGATTCTAAACTCTATCTCAGGCATATGCCCAAAGAGATTTGGGCAAAGACAAACATGTTTCATTCCCAACTCTTTGTATCATCCATACTCTTTGTATCATCCATACTCTTTTTTTTTTTTTTTTTTTTTTAATCCTCACCCAAGGACATTTTTCCATTTTTTGTTCAGATAGAGTGGGAGGAAGAGAGAGAGAGAGAGAAACATTGACGTGAAAGGGACACATCGAGTGGCTGCCACCCGCACGACCAACCAGGGCTGGGGACAAACTGCAACTGAGGCACATGCCCTTAGCGGAAACTGAACCCAGGTCTCTCTGGACCGCAGGCCGATGCTCTAACCGCTGAGCCAAACGGGCCAGGGCTGTATCATACATACCCTTTGCAAAGTGACAGGCAGTCCTTTTCAAGTAGCTCCGTCTGCTCAGTTCATATAGGATGATGTTCATCTCAAACAAGTAAATATACCACTACCCAGAGATAAAACAAGTCACCTAGAGTGTGTGTACGGAGCTGGTAGCAGAGTGGGGAGGACGGTGCCTTACCTCTGGGCCAGCTGCTCAGCCGCCTGTCTGAGGCTGCGGGCAGACTGTCTAATCACTGTATCAGACTGTGTGCCCTGGCCCTGGAATCAGGGAGCATATGACAAATCACCAACAATTCTCTGTGCATTTTAAAGGGGTGAAAAATACCTATCATCTCTCATATAAAAAGAATCAGTGATATCGTGCTTGAAAAATAATTAATGCTCTTTAGGAAGAAAATGTGGCATGAACACAAAGCAAATAAAATATGTGGGCTTTATGGCGTCACTGAAAGACATCTATGATACTCGTTCTTGTTTTATAGCTTTATTCTCCTAATTCTGGAAGAAGGGTTACTTAAACCTATAAAGGATTCTTCTTGACACCAAAAGCAATGTGGCAAAAAAATTAATTTTCAACCCTAAGAATTTTCACAGAAATGGAAAAGAGGGAAGTCCAAATGGCAAAGAAATCCACTTGAAACCATGAATCTAAACTTTCTACCTTGCAACCTAGTCTGTGTGAGCGAGTCAGACAGGTGGGCAGGGTCGAAGGTGAAGTTGAGCTACAAGCATCTGTAAACTTAAGCTCCCCGAAAATGTTATGAGCAGTTTAGGCAACTGAGACTAACTAGACATGAATTACTAACCTTTTTTCTAGGCACAGACTCTATCTCAACAATAACATCAGAGCTGTTCGTCTCCGACCTGGAGAGGAGTCAATTCCCCCCGCATTCAAGACGAACCATCTTACCTGCTTTGGACATGAAGCTTCACCATCCCAGTCTTTCTCCTCAGCAAACCGGAACTGTGAGAAGGAGTCCCCTAGAAGCAAGAAATAACACAACTTTATGCAAAAGCCAAAGGAAAACACTCAGTTGTCTAAACTCCCCTTTTGGAAGAAAACTGCCATTTCTCAAGAGCTAGCCATCCTGAATTCAGAGGTATCCTTCAGTGGAAGGTCCCGGTCTCCACATCATTACACAGCCATCTGTCCTGGTGGGCCCCGGAAAATACTGTTGGCAGCCACACTTACTGTCCCAAGCAACTCTCATAAGCCCCCGTCCCACGTGCTCCTTGAGAGACGAGGGAACCGTTCAGGCTATCTACCCATATTTAGCATGTTTTCATCTCCTCCGCTCATGGTGTGCAAGGAAACTAATATTTATGATTCCGGGGGTGGGCACAGCAGAAAAGGAAGAAGAACGGGACCGGCGGAAAACAGTTCTAGCCTGATCCACAGTATGACAGACTTAAAATATCTCGTGGAGGAGAGGTCATGAACCTCTACCATCACTCCGAAAATCATCTGCTTAGAATGTCAAATGCAAGGTAAAACTCAAAGAACGTGTCTTAGGTTAGTTCATGTGACCCATGCATGGTACACCGCTCTGAGCCCTGGGAATCAAGGAACATGATCATGTATGATCAATAAAAGGAGGCATGAAAGACAATCCTGTACAGCAAGTTATGATACAGGCTTGTTTTGTGTGTATACTTATCTGATTATCCGCATTAATAACAGCTCATTTATAAATGAAGAATTATTTCTCTGCCTAGCTTTCAGAATCCTCCAAAATGTGATCCTGCCTCATTAACCCACATTTACTTGCTATTTCTTCAGACTTTCTGCTCCACAGTTGGCCTTTTTCACATTGCAATCATACTTCGTATTCCATACTATCCTCATTTCTTTTTTAATCTCTCCCTCTTGTCTGGAAACCCACACACTTCCACCCAATTCTATTCTATTTATATTTCGAGAGCTCAGGTACAGCCCACTTCTCCTGTGATACCTCTCAGGTGATTTAACCATATATCTACTCTTTATTTCTACATTAAAGGAGGGGTAAAGAACTCAAAATTAAAGAGACAAAGATAAATTTAAAGATAAAACCTATACCGCCCTGGCTGGAAGACTCAGTTGGTTGGAGCATCATCCTATACACCAAAAAAAGGTTGCAGGTTTGATTCCTGGTCAGGGCAAATGCCTAGGTTGCAGGTTCAATCCCTGGTCGGAGCGTGTAAGGGAGGCAATCAATTGATGTTTCTCTCACATCAACATTTCTGTCTCTCTCTTTCTCTGTCGCCCCCTTTCTCTCCCTAAAAATTAATAGAAACATATCCTTGGGTGAGGATTTAAAAAAAAGCCCTGGCCAGTTTGGCTCAGCGGTTGGAGCGTCGGCCTACAGACCAGAGAGTCCTGGGTTCGGTTGCCACTAGGAGCACGTACCAAAAAAAAAACAAAAAACCTACACCTGTCTCACTAATTTCAAAACACGTGGATCACAACATTAACAGTTGACAAGATCAAATTCAAGGCAACAAAGATAAAGAACAATATTCTTTATTACGAAAAGAAGTAAAATCACTACTCTTAGTCATTGGTAAATCGATCTGATCCATCAAAAATTATGATATGAAGATTCTGAATAATATAATTAATACGGTCTTGTATATGGATGGGGATGTATGTGCATGTGTGTGTGTGTGTGTGTTGTGACAATACTATGTACTTTATAAAAACCTCAATAAATCCTAAACTGTAACAGTCATACAAATCATACTCACTGCTGAAAAACATCTGTGCCACACACTAGCAAAGAGCGTCTCTTACATACAAAGAGCTTTTGTAAATCAATCAGAATAAAATCACCTAATAGAAAAACAACAAAGAGGTGAGAATAAGAAATATGAATAGCTAATAGATATGAAATAAATAATGAATGAATCAATTAAAAATCAGTCTGGCTACCTGATATCAAACCATATTACAAGGCTACAATAATAAAAACAGCATGGTACTGGCATAAAAACAGACGCATAGATCAATGGAACAAAATAGAGATCCCAGAAATAAACACACATCTTTATGGTCAATTACTTAAGGCAAAGGAAGCAAGAACATACAATGGAGTAAAGATAGTCAATTCAATGGTGTTGGCAAAACTGGACAGATACATGCAGAAAAATGAAATTAGACCACCTTCTTACACCATAAGCAAGAAGAAACTCAAAATGAATGAAAGACTTAAAGGTAAGATTCAAAACCATAAAACTCCTAGCAGAAGACACAGGCAGCAAAATGTCTGACATTTCTTTTAGCAATTTTTTTCTACTATATCTCCTCAGACAAGGGAAACAAAAGAAAAAAACAAAACAAATGGGACTACATTAAATTTAAAATATTTTGCATAGCAAAGAAAACCATCAACAAAATGAAAAGACAACCCCCTGAATGGGAGAACATATTTGCCAATGATACATCCAATAAGGGATTAATATCCAAAATGTATAAAGAACTCAAACTACTCAACACCAAAAAATCCAATTAAAAATGGACAGAGGACCTGAACAGACACTTCTTCAAAGAGAACATACGGTTGGCAATAGACATATGAAAAGATGCTCAACGTCGCTAAGGATCAGAGAAATGCAAGCAAGTAAAACCACAGTGAGATATCACCTCACACTTGTTAGAATGGCTGCATCAGTGAACAAGTGTTGGCGAGGATGTGGAGAAGAGAGAACCCTCGTGCACTCACTGTTAGTGGGAAGGCAGATTGGTGCAGCTACTGTGAAAAACTGTATGGAGGGTCCTCAATAAATTAAAAATGGAACTGCCTTATGACCCAGAGATTCCACTTCTACTATATCTGAAGTGACCCAAAACATTGATTCAAAAAGATATATGCACCCCCATGTTCACTGCAGCACTGTTTATGATAGCCAAGATCTAGAAGCAACCCAAGCGCCCATCAGTAGATGAGTGGATAAAGTTGTGGTACATATACACAATGAAATATTACTCAGCCAAACAAAAAGAATTAAATCATACGGTTTTTGATAACATAGACCTAGAGGGCATTATGTTAATAAATTATACAGAAAAAGGCAAATACCATATGATTTCACTTATGTGTGGAATCTAAAGAATAAAATAAACAAAATAGATGCAGACTCATAGATGAGGAGAAAAGACTGATCGTTGCCAGAGGGTAGGAGGGTTGGGGGATTGGGTGAAAAAGATAAAAGGATTAAGAAGTACAAACTGATAGTTACAAAATAGTCACAGGATGCAAAGTATAGCAAAGGGAATGTAGTCAATAATATTGTAATTAACTACATATGGTGCCAGGTGGGTACTTGAAATATCAAGCAGAGATTACTTCATAGAGTTCTGCTTTTCTAACAACTATACTGTATACCTGAAACTAATACAAATAATATTGAATGTAAATCATATTTGAAAAATGAATTTAAAAAAAAATTGAAAATGGCAATAAAATCAGACATATTCTTAAAAAAATAAATAGGCAGAGGTATGGATGCATGGAACAGAATAACAGAGTTGGGGGGAGGCAGGAAGAGATTAACCAAAGAATATATATATATATATATATATGCGCATAACCCATGGACACAGACAATAGTATGGGGCAGGCTGGGGGGGGGGGGGTTGGGTGGAGAGGGGCAAAAAGGGAGAAAATGGGAGACATCTGTAATACTGTCAACAATCAAATAACATCAATCTGGTAAATTTGTAAAACTTAACCAAGTAGCTGAATGCCTTATTCAGTGTTATCTCTGGCATTCCTGAACTTCTATATTATAAATAATCCTATGACTGCACAAATTAATATTATACATAGTCAGCACAAGATAACAGTAATGCAAACAAGGCATGCTGTACGTATTTAGTACCTGAATATTTACTTTCAGATACAGGTAAGATTCCAACAATGGCTAACTAGCTTGTTGCAAACTAATCCTCTTGCTGCGAACTAGGAACACTAGGCCAAAAAAACCAAACTAAAACAAAAACAAAAAACCCACTATCTTAAGACATTAGAGAACTACCACAGCAGTGGGGGCATGCGGGACAAAGGTCCAGAGAGAGAAGAGAAGAGCAAGGTTAGTCTAACATTCAGAACTGCTTTTCCCTTTGAGGCGTTTGTTAATTTCCAAAGGCGGGGGATGAGAGATGAACAAGTGAACATGAAATAACAAGCAGGTAGGTTGTGAAGCTGCAGAGAACGTGTGCTAGTCTTATGCCTGGATGAACAAAAACTGGAGTTCAGGGCTCGTGGATGAGAAAGAGTCTCAAAAAGTGAGGGCTTTCACGTGGGACCCTTGACACTACATCTTGGAGTAGAAACCATGTAGGAACCGGCCAGCCTCACAAAGTCGGCAGCAAAGCTGTCAATCGGCTCGGTTTCTAATGCTGCCTACAGGGAGCAAAATCCTTCTTAGAGAAAAATGACATTATCCACATCCTAGAATGATCTCTCTCTTTTTTTATACACAGTATCCAAAAGTCATTGAAAACCAGCAGGAGTATCAGGAGATGAGAACAAGTTACTATGAGAAAGGGAAGAAAAACAAGCTCCACAGAAGTTCAGGTATTGGCGTGATCAGACTTGCATTTTGCAATGTAAAAATTTTAAGACTAAGAAAAACTATAAAATCATACACAGTGAGAGCCATGAAATCATCTTTAATTCATAAAGTGCCACATAAAAACACACAAAGAAATAAATCTTTGAGAAAAACGAGATACCTAAAACACATTTGTTTACAGTTATCAAACAACCCTAATAAACACAGCCTCAAGTGGCTGATTTTGAAAAATAAGCTTGTTAAAAGGACTCCTGAGGAACGTCAGCCCCTCCAGTCCTCTCCCTGAACATGAAGGAGTGTTCAGACCCGTCAGAATGATGAATCCGGGAATCAAGAGTGCTCGGGAAATCATGTTACCAGAATTCTTCTTCCTGAACGGTATCACGACTTGCACAAGGACGAACGGTGGCCGCGTTACCAGATGTGCCGCTCCCACGTCTTGTACACCAGACACGTGCACATGCGGACACAGGGGACACATTCTTGAAGTGCGACAGCACAGGACACTAACCCTGCTTCCAACCCTGCTCCTGCTTCACGCCCTTGCTGAGAGTTCTGCTCTCGCACGCCACCGCTGCAGCCGGCAGGGGTGGAGAACAGTGACGGCCAGCTGTTACTGACCACGGAACAAACGGTGACGGGAGTGTGTCTTAGGGGTCATAAGCATTCCAAGTTTTGGTCACACTCGCCAGCTGTATATTCAGAAAGTGATAACAACACAGTGGGTTGAACAGCACCAGGAATCATAAAAGAAATACAGCACTTTCTCCCTTCTTCTTCAGCCGAAGACGAATTCCATGACGTATGAGAGGCTGCAGAAGGGCCTCGCTGTGTCCTATACCATCCTCAGTCAACATGGAGGGGCAGCTAGTGCCTGTGGACAGCTGCCTGAACAACAGCAGTACAAACCCCATAATATTCTACTTTGCAAGTAAGAATACCAAAGTAGCAGGCCTACTAAATCCAATGATTGCTTATTAAGAACATAATTTGCCCGGCCTTTGCGGCTCAGTGGTTGAGTGTCAACCCATGCACCAACAGGTCACCGGTTCAATTCCAGTCAGGGCACATGCCCAGGCTGTGGGCCCGATCCCCATTGGGGGGTTGGGGGGGCATGCAGGAGGAAGCCAATCAGTGTTCTCTCTCATCGATGTTTCTATCTCTCCCTCCCTTTTCCTCTCTCTCTAAAATCAACAAAGAGCCCTGGCCAGTTTGGTTCAGCGGTTAGAGCGTCGGCCCACAGACTGGAGAGACCTGGGTTCGGTTCCTGCTAAGGGCACGTACCTGGGTTTTGGTTCGTCCCCAGCCTCAGTTGTGGTCATGCAGGTGGCAACCACTTGATGTGTCTCTCTCACATCGATGTTTCTCTCTCTCTCTCTCTTCCTCCCTCTCTCCCTCCCACTCTGTCTGAAGATACATGCAAAAAAAAAAGTCCTCAGGTGAGAATATAAATAAATCAATAAAGAAAAAAAAATTTTTGAAGAATATAATTTGTTCACTAGAATATACTAAAAATATAAAATAAAAAGGAAACTGATGTACCATGAGAGTTCACAGTTTTCTTACGCAATAAAAAGTCTCACGTAATCCTATTCCACCACAGTGCTGGGGCAGGTGTGCACGCAATGCACTGAGGTACAGGTACACAGTAACAATGTTGCTCTCTCTTGGAAATCCACCACATTGCTCTAAAGCTACATTTCTAGAGCCAAAATTAATGACAGATTTTTTTTCACTCAACTAACTGTGTGACGCAGCAAAAATGTCCAAAAATGAGATATGTAGGATGGCAGCAGTCTTAAGTGTGCTTCAGAAAATATTCCGAAAGAATGTCTCAAATGGTGCCCAATGCTTCTATTTCTGGGAACCCTTCCACAAAACTCCTGATCCGCAAACAAATCTCCAAGTCTAGGGTTTAGTGAAGAGGTAAGTCTTTACCTGGTCAATGACCTGGTCTTCCCCTCGTTACTACTGGGGGAAGTTTAACTGCGGAGTTCCGCCAGCCGCCCTCTGGCAGAGCTGGGCAAGCATCTCCCTGCCCCCACCTCAGCGCAAAGCCGCTGTTCACTAGCACCGCAGACGGACAGTGGAGCGGCGTGACAGAGTGACAGCAGGAACAGCCCTACAGGTGACCGTGGTGAGAAACGAGAGCGCCTGCACCGCATCAAAATCGAATCTGGCTCCTAAAGGCTTCCCCTTGTATTTCGGATGTTCATTCTACGACAGTAATATTTCACCCTGGCTTCAGCTAAATATGATTTAATGCCTGACCATTTGGCCAAAGTTTGTGTTTGGTGCACCTCGAATTTTCAGTTACTGACATTCTATCAGGCCATTTTAAACATCAGGTAGCTTTATATGTACTGACATGAATACCCTTTATCAACTGCTACATGGAAATAAAATCTAGTTTTAGTACAGTATGAATAAGATATACAGATATATATATATAAACACACACACAAAACAGAAATCACAAAAATACTAATATCTGCATAGAAATAAGATAATTACATACCTATTTTAAGGATTCTCTCTCAAGAGGGTGGAATTAAGGGAGACTTTTCCTTTCTGCTCGTTACATGTCCCAGTTGTTCCTTTCTGAACAATAAGCACCTATCACTTTTGGAACTGAGCCAAACAGAAGGAACTCTAGAAAAAAGCTAAGTTTCCTGAGGGCAGGGACCCTCTCAGAAGGCACTGAAGGCGAAGACCAGAAGATCTCAGAGCTGCAACCACAGATGCCGCCTTCTCTTTCTAGAGCAGTAAGGAACCCGGGTCTGGGGAGGCTCAATGGCCCGAACAAGGCCTCAGCCAGTTAATGGCTAGACACCGAGACCCCTCGGCTCCTGGCACTTATTATATCTACAACTTAATATAGCTCTTTCTACTATTTCCACTAGGCTTCTAGCTCTCTGAATTCCTCAGAACAAAAGCAGATACTCAATAAATAGTTTGTGACATTTGGTATACTAATATTTGATATATTGACAATGTTTGAAGACAGCAAAATTCAAACTCAAAAATAAAGAATTCCTCATTTCAGAAAAAGACTCACTCAGGGTTCCTTTAAATAACTGCTATAGCACTTTTTAGAGCGAGTGTTTTTATAGAATTCTAGGTATTCTAATAACAACAGCATCCGAGAAGTAAATACACTGTCACTGTATTGATAATACCCAGGAGTCTTACTCTGCCTAACTTCTTAAACTGGTCTAACACATGTCTTATGATCAGTGGGCAAAGCAGACCTAAACTTGTCAGAATTCTGCAGTACTGTGCTTTCTAAAAGCTTAGTCATAGATAACACATCTTTGACTTTTAAGCTTACCCTTTTAGCCCCATCAGCAAAAAAGGGCTTTCCGGCCCTGGCCGGTTTGGCTCAGCGGTTAGAGCGCCCGCCTGCGGTCCGGAGAGACCCGGGTTCGGTTCCCGCTAAGGGCATGTACCTTGGTTGCAGTTTGTCCCCGGCCCTGGTTGGTCGTGTGGGTGGCAGCCACTCGATGTGTCCCTTTCACATCGATGTTTCTCTCTCTCTCTCTCCTTCCTCTCTCTTCCTCCCACTCTGTCTGTACAAAAAATGGAAAAATGTCCTCAGGTGAGGATAAAAAAAAGGGGGGGGGGCTTTCCGCCAAGCAAAAGTACTTAACGTGGCCAAACACTCCGGTGGAAGTTCAGGTGGGCTTATAAGGAATAATCTCTATCTGGGCAATTAGAAGCCTGCAAAGACTTTCAGTTTCAATAGTACAGATGTTAGGTCTATCTGAAGAGTGAGGGTGAAAGATGAAAAATGTGGCCCAGCCTACTAATACCTTGTTCCAATAACTGACATCTGTCCCAGGTAATTGGATCTTTTTCTCGTAAAACTGGCCCAGGCCTTTGTGGTGCATTCTTTTGGAAACCAACTCTAGAAAGCAGGAGGAATGTGTCACTAGATCTGGATGAGTACTTCATTTTCCTGGCTTTTTTTTTTTTTTTTCATGATCACCTTCCTTTATTTCCCCCACAGCCCTCAGAAGATGCCCTCAACCAGGACACTGTGTCTCTGGGAAAACACAAACAAACTTCACAGGTTGACAAGTTCACCATCTTCATTAAAAAAGAATATACCCAGTAGTCACCACAATGACTGCTACAGAAAATGAAACATACCCTTGCTTCTCTCTGAATGTCTCAATTGTCATCTGTGAAAGATGGCACAGCTGGAAGGTCAAGGTGGATCCTAAACCCACGGGCTGACACAGACCAATTCAGAGATGATCCCAGTTCTGCCTACAGGACATAAAAAAATTCTTGCCACCCCAACTTCTAGCTTCCATGGGGGGGGGGGGGCGGCTATCTAGATGCAGATGTCAAACACTCCAATATTCACCCTAAAACAAAGTAACAGCTAGTACTTTGTCTTTGTGAGGAAGACTATACAAGCCACTACAGTGATTAATTTAAAAAAAAAAAAAAAAAAAAAGTCAGTTTGAGCCAAAAGAACAAGATAAGTAAGGAAAATCTCTCCTGCTCAACAGTGACTTAGAATTAGCTTTCTCACCAGGCGTGGGGCCCCCAGAGCCCCTGAGCATCAAATATCCACATTGAGCACTACGTAATGGATGTGCCTATCTTCCAAATGTCCCTAAAAAGCTGCTTCCCCATCTGCAAGGATTCTGTAGAAGGAAAAGCCAAACACATCCAGGTACCATGAGAGGGTTCTAGGCTTTATGATAGAAGGTGATGCTGACATTCTAGAATTTAGAATCTAGCTGTTTTCCTCAACATCATTGAATATTCTATGTTAATGCTGTACCCTGTAGACAATCTAGTACAATTTATCAGGTCAATTCTTTCCAGAAACAAGGACAACTCCAAGATGAGAGTAAATGATTAGATAAAGGTGAATAAATAAGATCAATCCTTTCATGGACAATGAAGTCATAAGAGTTAGAACTGGCCTGAAGTAAAATAGAATGTCAGTTAGGATTAGATCTGGCAGCATGAAATGAAGACCTGAAAAATTATGGCTTAAACAAGATAAAAGTTATAGCTCTATCAACTATAAATGTCAGACTTAGGCAGTCTAAGGCTGGTATGGTGGCCCAGGCTCCTCCCAAGTCATTGCTCTGCCATTCCTATGGAGTCATGATCCAAGATGATGACCAGATCTCCTGCTACCCCATCAAAATTCCAGACAGTGAGATAGAAAAAGAGTTGAAGAAAAAGGGGCAAAAGACATGCACCATCTATCTGCATAGTTTTCCCAGAAACTATCATAGAACATTCCCATCCACCTCTCTTTTGGCCAGAGTTGTATCATATCATTCTATCAAGCTACAAGGAATTCAAAATAGTTCATTTCTTCCTAGGAGGCCATATGCCCAGCTAAGAATCAGAAGTTTGAGGAGAAAAAGGATAATAAATATGGGTTGGGGAAGCAACTGCTCTCTATGACATTATCAGAAGGTGCCAGTCAAGAGGTAGTTAATAAAAGCCAGTTTCAAGTGCCCTGGTTGTGCTCACTGAAGTATGAGTTCTCTCCAATTACTTCAATGAAGTACTTGCAACATTCAAACTTCTCAAATTATACTGAAAATTAATTTTAGAGAATATATGCCTTTCAATTTTTCCCCCAATTCTGTTAAGAGGTAAGTGTGGAATAAAATTCTAGGTTCCAGCATAATGCAAGACCGTTTTACCAAAATAAATACTGGTGACTACCTTTCTGAGGTAAAATAGGCACAATGTGAACAGACATACAAGTCCAGGAAGCACAGAGAGTCCCAAGCAAGATGAACTCCAAGAGGCCCACACCAAGACACATCATCATCAAAATGCAAAAGGTTCAAGACAAAGAGAGAATCTTCAAAGCAGCAAGAGAAAAGCAGTTAGTTACCTATAAGGGAGTTCCCATAAGACTGTCAGCTGATTTCTCAAAAGAAACTTTGCAGGCCAGAGGGAGTGGCAAGAAATATTCAGAGTGATGAAAAGCAAGAACCTATAACCAAGATTACTCTATCCTGCAAAGCTGTCATTTAGAATCAAAGGCCATATAAAGAGTTTCCCAGACAAGGAAAAACTAAAGGAGTTCATCACCACCAAACCATTATTATATGAAATGTTGAAGGGTCTCCTTGAAGAAAAAGATCAAAAATATGAATAAACAAAATGGTAATGAATATATATCTATTGACAATTGAATCTACAAACAAAATGAACAAGAAGAACAGAAACATTCTCATAGATACAGAGAACATTTTATTGGCTGCCAGATGGGAGGGGGTTTGGGAGAATGGGTGAAAAAGGTGAAGGGATTAAGAAGTACAAATTAGTTGCTAGACTAACAAACCTCAAGGGAAGGGGGGTTGGGGGGTGGGAAGAAATAAACCAAAGAACTTATATGCATAACCAATGGACACAGACAACAGTGTAGGGAATGGCAGGAGGGGGACGGGAGTGGGGAGGAGGGGGTCAATGGGGGAAAAATGATGAACATTTGTAATACATTCAACAATAAAGATTTAAAAAAATAAAACAGGTACAATGTGAAGATAAATGATAATGACTGCAGGAGTAACCATTCATTTAATTATTAATTTTTACATTCTTTCATACATTTTTCAGCACTAATTGTGCCAAACACTATTGGGTGCTAATAATATAAATAGAAGAGACATTCCCTGTTCTCCTTGCTCTCAGATCCTGAGGTGAATAAGATATGAGACTGAGAGAGAGAGAACAGGCCAACAGCTCGGGTGGGGATGGGGGTGGGGGGTTTTGGTGGGGTGGGTGGAGGGATTGAACAAAAAACAGAGAGAACTCATGGACATGGACAACAGTGTGGTGATTGCGGGTGGGGAGAGGTAGAAGAGGGCAGAGAGGATAAATGGTGATGGGAAAACAATTTAGAAAGAAACAGAAAACTATGGAAAAAAAATTTTTTTTTATCCTCACCCGAGGACATTTTTGCATTTATCTTCAGATAGAGCGGGAGAGAAGAGAGGGAGGGAGAGAGAGAGAAACATCAATGTGAGAGAGACACATCGACTGGTTGCCACCCACACAACCGCAACTGGGACCGGGGACAAATTGCAACTGAGGTACATGCCCTTAGTGGGAACCGAACCCGGGACTCTCTGGTCTGTGGGCTAACCGCTCTAACCACTGAGCCAAACCAGCCAGGGCTGAAATTTTTTTTTTAATTTTAATTCCTTCCCCAAAGCTTCAGAAGGGTTTGTAATCTCTCCCTTTCTGTTTTACACATACATATACACATAATGAGATGCTCGTGGTGTTAATTTATCTAAAACATATTTAGTCCATCTAATAGCTTATTTGTATTTTATTTTTAAGCAATCTATAGCCAAAATGTTGACGTTGCTGGTTATCTCAGTTGCTGAAAACCATCACACAGATAATCAAAGGTTCCAGATCTAACACCTGAAGTAGACTGCCCTCCAACCCCATGGCATCCTGCAGTGATTTACGATTCACTTCCAGAGAGGAGAAAGTCTGATCAAGGTCAACCCGCCACCACCTGGAAAACAGCCTGATATCGGTAGGGTGAAGTTCTCTCCCTCTCTCCCTCTCTCCCTCTCTCTCTCCCTCTCTCTCTCCCTCTCTCTCTCCCTCTCTCTCTCTCTCTCTCTCTCTCACACACACACACACACACACACACACTCTTCAGTGCAGTCCCACTAGAACACTAGCACTGTCTTTTCCAAAGATCACTGGAAAACCCAGCGTCTTGGAACCATGGCAGTCAAACCTGACTGTTCTGGCCTGTCATCCATTCCTCCGCATTATTTCGTTTTCTTTCCTACACTGATTATTTTTTTTGAAAGTCAATCTATCCCTATTACTACTTATGTCTCTCAAACATGGTATTTTCTACCTTAACCTGCCCAATTTTTCTTCTTGCAATTAAAAGGTCTCCATCAGGTTAATGTTAAATAATTAAAATCTCCAAAGGCTGTAATCTCACGAAGAGAAAAACGGCCTGAAGAATGCCCTCCAATTTAGAGAATACTGTGGCGTTTGCTAGAGAAAATCTCTGAACCCCTTTCTATCAGGAATATGAAAATGCTTTCAATTTGTTGTTGACTGGATAACTGTACGCCAGAGTCTCCAAAACTAACGAGTTAAGAAGTCTAACCTGTTGTCTTATCTCTGACTTGTCTCCTTATTTTCTTACTGCACTTTAGCCCAGTTCACCGAAATCCCCTCTCTGATACTTCAGGTCTTCTTCGCATAAAATGCAAATTCACATGCTCGCCGGTAGCTGCTGGCAGCTCTTCTCCCAGCTTCACTCTCACGCCTCAGGTCCTATAAAGCCTCTTTTTCAGAACCACATAAGGATGTTCCTATACTCTTTTTTTTTTTTTATCCTCACCCGAGGACATTTTTCCATTTTTTGTTCAGATAGAGCGGGAGGGAGAGAGAGGAAGAGAGAGAGAGAGAGGAACATCGATGTGAAAGGAACACATCGAGTGGCTGCCACCCGCACGACCAACCAGGGCCGGGGACAAACTGCAACCAAGGTACGTGCCCCTAGCGGGAACCGAACCCGGGTCTCTCCGGACCGCAGGCCGACACTCTAACCGCTGAGCCAAACCGGCCAGGGCGGATGTTCCTATACTCTTCATGAAATCTCCCAGTGGGCAGCTCCAGTAGGCACCCGTGATCCCCAAGCTGAAGACAGGAAACCCTCCATCTGTCTCCTTTCACTGAGGTCAACTCACGCAGGCAACAGGGCGTGCAGACGTAGGTCTTGGTTAACTTCTTCACTTCCCAAAGCCTGCTTGTCTTTGTACAACTCTTGCTTCTAGCTTTTGAGTCCGCCTGGAATTAGCTGGGTAGGGCAGCATGTCTCCACAGAAACCAATGAGCAGAGGCCTCAAGAGCTCCTGGCCCTTCGGGGAGCAGAGGGGCCAGGGCGGCTCAGCACGGTGAGGGGTGAAGGCAAGGTGTGGCTGATGACAAGGCTGGGTCGGATTCAGTGTCACTCAGTGTCCTCATTTAGTTCCCTGCTTACCACCACCTTCCACAATAACATCCGGGCTTAGTGAGACCCATGAGGGCTGGTTCTTATCTGTCAGACACAGTTTGCACGAGTGCCCACACACACTCTAAGTGACGATTACCCCTAAGCTGTTTACAGATTAAATGAGACAACATAAAACAGTAAAAAATAAAACATGAACTCGAGGGGTGCTGTCAAACCGGCACCTTCAAAAACCACGAGGCTGGGAGAGTCAGAAGTCTGTCTGCACACGGGAACGGAGCGCTGCAAACACGTTGCTGTGGCCACGGGCTGTCTGCCCAAGCCATTCTTTTTCTTTTCTTCCTTTCTTTGGGCTGTGAAACAAGAGCCTAAGATAGAAGACGCGACAGGAGAGACTGGGTGGGGAAGGGAGCAGAGGCGGGGCTGCCTGAGAAGCCAGAGGAAAGGGGCCCTGGGGACAGGGTCAGGAGGTTAGCCCAGGACAAGCTGCCGCTGCCCACTGCTCCCTGGTTGCAAGTCTCGTGGGGTCCCGTAGAGTTTAGGAGACACACCCCCATGGGAATGAGGGGGAAGGGAAAGGCGAGGGTGTGCTCCTTAGAGGGAGGGCAAGCCCGTTCTTTTTTTCTTTTCTGGTCTTCCAAATGGGTAAGATTTTGCAATAAAATAACACGGACAATACAACAAACATATTTCCGAGAAGATGATCAGATGCTACAACAGTGACTAGAGTCTCTTACGTAAGAGAGTTAGGCATCAGTGACATACTTGTGTTTTCTAGAATAAGAGTATCCACAAAAATGATATTCTCAAACTAAACCAAGTCTTACCATACCATCCAGCAATCGCACTCCTAGGTATTGACCCATTTAAGCTGCACAAAAACAGCTATGCTACACACGTACAATGGAATATTATTACTCAGCAGTAAAAAGAAATAAGCTACTGAGGCACTACAAGACGCAGATGAGTAAGCGAAAGAAGCTGGTCTGAGAAGGCGACATATTGTCTGATTCCAAACGTACGACATCTGGACAAGGCAAAACTACAGAGATGGGAGCAGTAAAATACCAGCTGTTTCCAGGGGTTTGGAGAGGGAGTAAAAGTAGGTAGAGGTGGAGCACAGGGCATTTTTAACAGTGAAACTATTCTGATGATACTGTGATAGTAAACACAAAACATCATACATTTGTCAAAACCTAGAGAACCTACAACATGAAGAGTGAATTGTAGTGTAGGCAAATTTAAAAGCCAATTTGGATTCTGGCCGGTTTGGCTCAGCAGTTAGAGTGTCGGCCCGTGGACCAGAGAGTCCTGGGTTTGGTCCCCGCTAAGGGCACGTACCTCAGTTGCAGTTTGTCCCTGGCCCCAGCTGGGGTCGTGCAGGTGGCAGTCGACGTGTCTCTCTCACATCCATGTTTTTCTCTCTCTCCTCCTCCCATTCTATCTGAAGATAAATGCAAAAATGTCTTTGGGTGAGGGTACCAGGAAAAACTACAGACTCTGACAAGAGAATCTAACTGTGTTTACAAATGTGTGAAGCAACCTTGCCGAAGGGAGTGGGTGGGAGGGCGGTTGTTGACCTCAGTCACCTTGGAAATGAATGGAGTCTGTAAGACAAAGGCCCCAGAAACCACGCACAGTACTGCACTCTAGACAATGAAACCTTTCCTCGGGGATGGGAATTCTGATACTGCCATCCATGTCTACTGGACTTGAACGTAAAGTAAACCGATGACAGATGTGGGGGCCAGGTTTTTCCCTGTTGAAGTGGGAACTTTAAGGATCAGCAAGGGTGGGAGGCTAGAGGCTAGAACAATCCGCATGGTACTGAGTTAGAGTTGGAGACAGCAGTCAGAACTCACGTTTCACTTAACGTGGACACAGATGGTTACATACAGAAACATTTACACCGGTATGTATGCACATAGGTGATTTCGTTTGCTGTGGCTGCATAACAAATTACCGCAACTGAAACACCAGTGAAACTCTGGAGGCCAGACGTCTGAAATCAGTATGTGGGCTGGGTGGCACTCTGTCCGGAGGCTCCGGAGGAGAGTCCGTTCCCTGCCTCTTCCAGCTTCTGGTGGCTCCAGGTGTCCTTGGCTTGTGGCCGCATCACTCTGATCTCTGCTCCACGGTCACACTGCCTCCTTCTCATTGTATGTCTCTCCTCTGTGTGTCTCTTTACTGAGGACACATGTGATGGTATTTAGGGCCCACCCAGATAATCTAGACTTACCTCCTCATCACAAGATCCTTAAGCATTTCCCCAAATAATGCACACTGACAGGTTCCAGGGATTGGAGGGGAATATCTTTTGCGGGAGAAGGAGGGGCACTTTTGGCTTAGGACACACAGGTTAGTATATACACATATTTCTTTGCTGTCGGCTGAGACGGCCTAAGAGAAACAACACCCTGCTAGCAATATGTATAGCATTGCCTCTTTTTTTTTTTTCTTTTACTTTTTTCAATTAAATTTATAAGGGTGACATTAGTTAATAAAACCATACAGGTTTCAAGTGTACAATGCAATAAAACATCATCTGCACACTGCATTGTGCACTTACCACCCAAAGTCAAGTCTCTTTCATCCCCATTTATCCCCCCATTGCCCACTCCCACCTCCCCCACCCCCTTTCCCTCGGCTTTCACCACACTGTTGTGTCTCTGTGTCATACACACGCATATACACAGGGGTGGGCAAAAGTAGGTACAGTGTGAGTACATGAAACACAGAGTTTATTCTTGTATTATTATGTATTAATATTGTATTTTCCATATGAACTGTAAACCTACTTTTGCCCACCCATGTATATTTTTGCTTAATTCCTTCACCTTTTTCACACAGCCCCCAACCCCCTCCCCTCTGACAGATGTCAGTCTGTTCTATGTATCCACGCTTCTGTTCCTATTTGTTAAATTTCTTTGTTCACTAGATTCCACCTGTGAGATTATACGGTATTTGTCTCTCTGGCTGGCTCATTTCACTTAGCATAATAATCTCCAGGTCTACCCATGCTGTCGCAAAAGGCAGGATTTCCTTCTTTTTTATAGCCTAGTAGTATTCTGGTGGGCACTTGGGATGATATAAATAATGCTGCAATGAACATGGGGGTGAGTATATTCTTTTGAATTAGTGTTTCAGGTTTGCTCGAATATATTCCCAGAAGTGGGATTGCTGAGTCAAAAGGCAATTTTTAATTTTTTTGAAGTAACTCGATATTGTTTTCCACAGTGGCTGCACCAATCTGCATTCCCACCAACAGTGCATGAGGGTTCTTTCTCTCCACATCCTCGTTAACACTTGTTGCTTGTAGATTTATTGATGACAGCCATTTTGACAGGTGTGAGGTGCTATCTCACTGTGGTTTTAATTTGCACTTCCTGATGAATAGAGGTTGGGCATCTTTTGATATGTCTGTTGGCCATCTGTTTGTCCTCTCTGCAGAAGTGTCTATTCAGGTCCTTTGTCCATTTTTTAATTGGGTGGTCTTCTTGGTGTTGAGTTCTATAAATTCTTTATCAGAAGTATCATTGGCAAATATGTTCTCATACAGAGGGTTCCCTCTTCTACCCAAGCCATTCTTCAGAACCTGGAATCCAAATACGAAGCTAAGGAATTTGGGAAGCTATCCTGACAGGTGCTTCGCTCAGGGAAAACTCTCGTGGGAAATCTATGACAAGTTGGACACAGAAATTTCTCTGTGCCTGAGAACTGGCCACTTCCCTAATGAGTTTCCAGAATCAGTCATCTGTACTCTGAAACAGTCCCTGTAGAAGGGCGTGGACAGTGAGAGACAGAATGAAACTGGGGAGACGTATACACCTCCCCTGGTAATGTGATCGGTCCCCATCGCCTGGTTCCAAATGAGTCGAGATCATGTCCAGCCTCCTGATTCTCTGTTCCTCCTCAGAGCTGCCCCCAGACTCAAGCCTCGGGGTCTGGCATCACTCATGCAACTGAACCCCTTCTCATAGACGGTGGCTACTTAAGACACAGTTACGGTGAGCGGCTCCTTTCCTAATCCAGTCCCTAAATATGAACCTGGGCCTGTTCTGACCACATTTACCTTCCAGCCTTCCCAGGTCTGCCATTTTATTTTTTTATTTTTTTTTTAATCCTCACCCGAGGATATTTTTCCATTTTTTGTACAGATAGAGTGGGAGGGGGAGAGAGAGAGAGAGAGAGAGAGAAACATCGACGTGAAGGGACACATCGAGTGGCCGCCACCCGCACGACCAACCAGGGCCGGGGACAAACTGCAACCGAAGTACGTGCCCTTAGCGGGAACCGAACCCGGGTCTCTCCGGACCGCAGGCCGACGCTCTAACCGCTGAGCCAAACCGGCCAGGGCCAGGTCTGCCATTTTATGTTGGCATCTATTCCGTGGCTATCCTCCTCTTCGTGTGGGTGGGCCAGTCTGTATTTTGATGATAGCTTATGAGTGTTCAATGCTTAGATGCAGCTCGATAAAGGAGAAATGCAACGCACATTCAGAAGCCCTAGTATGTGTTATTACTCAACACAATTTGATGAGCACCGTTTGGGTCCTGGCATTACTCATGTGAACGATACATGCTGCTTTCATTGGAAAGTTACAAGTGGCCTAGTACTTGAGAGATCTGTTAGAGAATGTCAGTAGTAAGGATGTTGATTCTCATAATTTACCACTGCCTTAGAGTATGCTTGGCTTTCTAAAGTTTCCATCCCGTCTCTAAAACAGAGTGGTGACTTTTAACAAAATCTAATATACAAAAACACAAGATTGTAAGACAGTAACTTGATAAACTGAACAATAATTTACCAATTTACCAAAAGATTCATTTAGATATTGAGATTCTGTGACATATTTAAAATGTGGCTGAGTTTTCAAAAGCTTTCCTTAGAACTTTTCAGAAGACATTCATTGTTAAATGGTAGGAATGTCAGTGGCTTAGCTATAAAGAAACACCTGTTTGGATGCTCACTCTCAAGTGTACCACCTTTGATGAGCATGTTTGTGTTTTACTGTAAATATTCCCAAAAGAAATATGATGATTTTCATGGGTATTGTCAAAAGTGGCAACATTTGCCCTGGCCAGTTTGGCTCAGCGGTTAGAGTGTCCACCCGCAAACCAGAGGCCTGGGTTCGGTTCCCGCTAAGGGCATGTACCTCAGTTGCAGTTTGTCCGTGGCCCCGGATGGGGTCGTGTGGGTGACAACCAATCGATGTCTCTCTCTCACATTGATGTTTCTCTATCTCTCTCTTTCCCTCCCTCCAGTTCTATCTGAAGATAAATGAAAAAAAAAAAAAAAAAAAATCCTCGAGTGAGGATAAAAAAAGTGGCAACATTTGTCTGGCCGGTGTGGCTCAGTGGTTGAGCATCGACCCATGCACCAAGATGTCACCAGTTTGATTCCTGGTCAGGGCACATGCACAGGTTGGTGGCCCGATCCCCAGTGGGGAGCATGCAGGAGGCGGCCAATCGATGTTTTTTCTCATTGATGTTTCTATCTCTCTCTCCCTCTCCCTTCCTCTCTCTCTAAAATCAATAAAGGGGGAAAAAATTAAAGAAAAAAAAAGTGGCAACATTTTTTTCAAGATTTCCAAGCTCAAAGTAGAATTTGTGCAAGTGAATTATCAAATTAATTGGTGCATCTCTAAGTCTCTGGTGCATCTCTCATGTTTTAGTAGGATGAGGGTAATGTTGGGTTTGCTTTTGCTATTTCAAAGGAAGAATTATCTTTGAAACCTTTTGCCACTATGAGAAACATTGGCTAGGCAAGGTGCCAGTGGAATCTGTTTACCAAATTTCATTTGACAAGTTTTAGCAATCATTTTTTTTTTTTTATCCTCACCCGAGGACACTTTTTCACTTTTTGTTCAGATAGAGAGGGAGGGAGAGGGAGAGAGAGAGAGAGAAACATCGACGTGAAAGGGACACATCGAGTGGCTGCCACCCACACGACCCAACCAGGGCCGGGGACAAACTGCAACCGAGGTACGTGCCCTTAGCGGGAACCGAACCCGGGTCTCTCTGGACTGCAGGCTGACGCTCTAACCGCTGAGCCAAACCGGCCAAGGCAGCGATAATTTTTTTTTTATTATTTTTTTTTTATCCTCACCCGAGGACATTTTTCGATATTTTGTTCAGATAGAGTGAGAGGGATAGAGAGAGAGAGAAACATCGACGTGAAAGCAACACATCGAGTGGTTGCCACCCACACGACCCAACCAGGGCTGGGGACAAACTGCAACCAAGGTACGTGCCCTTAGCGGGAACCGAACCCGGGTCTCTCCGGACCGCAGGCCGACGCTCTAACCGCTGAACTAAACCGGCCAGGGCAATAATTTTTTATATAATTAACCAGTTTTGTTCAGTTTCAGGTTTACTGTGTTTCTGGGAGATGCCACTGGGCAGAATTCAGGAAGTCTACTTTTTTTCTTTTTTTATAATCACTCACCTCTGCAAATTTAGTTCCATCTGAGGCTTTCTGGGTATTAACCAAATAGTGTGTCTTTTTTTTTTTTTTTAAACTTTGGTTTAAGGTCTCTTTTTAATACTATAACAATAATAGTACTATATGTAAAAATGACAGTAATTAAATATTATAAATTAAACAGACTGACAGCTGTCAAAGGGAAGGGGGTTGTGGGGCTGGGTGAAAAAGGTTGAGGGGATTAAGCAAAAACAAAACAAAATTTTTAAAAACCTCACAGACACAGACAACAGCACGGTGACTACCAGAGGGAAGGGGATGGGGGAGGTAAAAGAGGGTAAAGGGGGATAAATGGTGATGGAAGGAGACCTGACTTCGGGTGATGAACACACAATACAATATACAGATGATGTATTATAGAACTGTATGCTTGAAACCTATATAATTTTATTAACCACCGACACCCCAATACAATGTTAAAAAATAAAATAAAATAATAAATGAATATTATCAAATATGCAACTAATATTTAAGTATCTCCATAAAATGTTTTGGGTTTCTCTTGGGGGAGAAGAGGATTGTTTTTTTATAGTTGATGTATTCAAATCATGACCCAAACAAACAGTCCACAGTGCATTTAGTGGGTGTGCCCCTTAAATCTCTTCAGTAGTCACATGTTAAGGAAACTAGGTCATTTAACCATCAGTTTTGCACTTTTTGGATTTTGCTGACTTGCACTCTCATACTGTTGTCTAATCTGTTCTCCCCCCACCCCCACCTCATCCCCCTACGTTTCCTATAAACTGGTAGTTACATCTGGAGGTTTGATCAGATTGAAATTCAATTTTTTGGCTGAATGCTTTTTAAATTAATGAAAATTTATAAGGACAGAATTCAATTTTAGATAAGGTGTAATGCTGACCTTTAGAGTTATCTGGACAGGGGGAAGTATCCCAGACCCAATGTCTGCCTGACATTTTTAGGAAATGAATAGATCCTAAAGTTGCTCATCATCAATATCACTTAGTAGTGAAATTAAAATAAGCTTAAATTATAACAGAGGAAAGTTTTATAAAAGGTGAAGTATTGATAATAATGCACAACCTGTGTGGTCATCAATAATGACATCATATAAAATCCAGGATGGTAACTGAGAAGCTTTTGTAGAATGAGAAAGATTAGATCATGATTACCCAGGAAAATGGTTGTACATATCCAGTTTTGAACCCCTTTTTTTTTCGGGGAAAGGAGATAGCAAGGAAAAGAGATGACAGTCCCTTTCCAAGACATTTTCCTATCTTGGTAATTTAGAAATGGGTACAAAGAAAAGCAGACTCATGTCCAGGGTAAATTTGGAAGAATTCTGTTCTAGGAAATTTCAAAAAGTAGTGCATAATTAAATTGCAGTTTCTCCAGGAGGAATTATAAGACACGTGGGGTTCTTCAGCCCATGCTCTGGGCTGGCTGCTTTGTGGGGCTTATGGAAAGACATGACCCTTGTCCCTGCAAAGCTCACATGCTGAAGGGAAAGGAAGAGAGCACGCACCCACTACACACGGGTCCTCCCAATACACATACAACCCAATGTCTACAGGTTGGGTCCATTCATTTCCTCTGCTGAATACGGGCAGACTCCTTTTCTCCTTCTAATCCAGGGCTTCCAGCCCTAAGGGAGGGGAACCTCAACTCCCTCTACTCCTCGCACCTATTATCTCCAGTGAACTAGACAAAGCGTTCTCTTGTGTTCGCAAGTTCAATTTTCGTGAATGATACTTATTAAGCTTATTTATTTATAGCTGTTGTGATGATGCAGTATTGCTAAAATTGCCTTTAAGCCAGGATTATAACTGAATTGTAAAGTCGTATTTTGTTACAAAATAAAATTTCAATTTTTTTAAACACGTTTTTATTGATTTTTTTGGAGAGGAAGGGAGATAGATAGAAACATCATAGAAACATGTGAGAGAGATACATCAATTGGCTGCCTCCTGCACACTCCCTACTGGGGATTGAGCCAGAAACTTGGGCATGTGCCCTGACCAGGGATCAAACCTGGGACCTAAAATTTCAATTTCTTATCACCCCCTTTTCATGAGTAGATGCTAAGGATTTCTCTTTTCTGGTAGAGAATGAGGAAAAAAATAACTCTTTGAAATGTCAATGTTTCTAAACCCAATATATATTAAACTGTTTAAATATAATAAAGTCTGGCATTGCTTTCCTTTGGCTTCTTTTCTGCAGAGGGCTGTCCTCCTGCCAAATGAGATGCACATCTTTTTTTTTTTAACAGTTGTGACATTCAAAAGTTGATCATTCTATTCATAGATGTAAAGTACTTCAAGGTAACTTACTGTCTCTAGAGGAGATTGGATTATGTAGTTTAGATATATATGTTATTTCTAACTTTAACGTTTTTGGTAAGTCGTGTGATTAATAGGGTTAGCTTTCTCCATTCCTTGGATGGGTTGCTGGGCCTGTGACCAGCTAGTAGCATGAAGACCATAGGAGGTTGGCTTCATAGTGCTGCATCTAAGCAAATACTCATAAACTGCCACAAACGTGTACTAGCCATCTATGCGAAGAAACAAAAAAGCCCTAGACCAAATAAAATGGCAGAGATCAACATTATGCAGAGGGCCACCCATGTAAAGGGAGAGATCCCACATTTAGACTTTCTGAAGTTCTCAACGCAGCTCTACTCATCCGTGGGCGTCACAAAAGGCCACGTGATCTTGCACAGCAAGATCCACGATGACGTGTTTGCTCTGTATCAAGACTATGAAACAAAGCCCAGGGCTCACGTTCAACTGCTCCTGCAACCCAGTCCGGGCAAGAACCCACAGGGACCAGAGTCACTTTCAGCCTTAGAGTCTTTCATGGACACTGTTATTAGCCCCAGGTAACTAGCTGCATAAGTCTTTCCTAAATCAAGAGTGTCAGATCCACAAACCTCAGAGGGAAGTGGGGTGAAGGGGGGAGAGATAAACCAAAGAACTTATGTGCATATATGCATAACCAGTGGACACAGTCAACAGTGCGGTGAAAGGGGAAGGGAGGAGGGGAGGAAAAGGAGGGCATTTGTAATACTTTCAACAATAAAGATCTATTTTTTAAAAAACAGAGAGTGAGATCCAGTGATCACATAATGCTAACACCACTGACAAGGAATAGAGCTACTGGATATAAGAGGAAATTCACGCCCCTGGCCAGTTTGGCTCAGCAGTTAGAGCATCGGCCTACGGTCCAGAGAGACCCGGGTTTGGTTCCCGCTAAGGGTACGTACCTCGGTTGCAGTTTGTCCCCGGCCCTGGTTGGGTCGTGTGGGTGACAGCCACTCAGCGTCCCTTTCACGTCCATGTTTCTCTCTCTCTCTCCCTCCCACTCTACCTGAACAAAAAATGGAAAAATGTCCTCGGGTGAGGATAAAAAAAAAAAAGGAAATTCACAGACTCTACATATAAGACTTTAAGATCCACTTACTTATAATGTTTTAAAAAAACAACAAAGGTTCCCTGACAGATTCAATGACACTGCACTGTGTCACTGAATATACCATGGCACTTTGAAAGGTGAAGGGCTGGGTTTTCTCAAGCATAATCAGGGGTACCAAGGGCAGAAATAAGACAGCCGGAAAGATACCAAATCAGATTCTCAGGCCTAATTTCCAAAGAAAGGGGGAAAAGAGAGGAAAGAAGTGAAGTGAGCCACTGGAGCAAAACTGGGGTCTTTAATTTACAGATAATTATTTTGATAAATTAAAGTATAAGTAGCACTTGTGCTTTTGTGGTGGTTAAATGATCAGGCTCTGAAGCCAAACTACCTGAGTTTGACTCTTGACCCCACTATTAAGTAACTGTGTGTTTTAAAATTGCTTGAACTTTCTGTCAAATGGAGATAAAAACAGTCCCTAGCTTTGCAGGATTATGAGGAGTACATAGATTGCTTTAACAAGTCATTGGCAGGTAGCAAATACTTAGTAATATTTAGCCGTTAACATAACCACCAAGCAAACCGGAAGTAGAAATGACGGTGCCAAAAACTAGTCATGCCAAGGCTCTCCAAAATAAATGTCACTTCATCGAACACTCAGGCTGAGTTCCCTGTACCAATTTTGGAAAGGTATCATAGTGAAGGAAAAAACCTTTTGCCACGGGACCACAGGATTAAATGAAACAGAAAGAGTGATAGTCACGTATTGTGATGAACTGTTTGAAAGCTCACATTTGCTTTTTACTGTAATACATTTCTACTGTAATCTTGAATGAGTAAAAAGATTCAAGTTAGAAATTCTTCCTGAGTAATTAATTGCCTGCAAAGACCAATAATCTACTGCCAAACATCAAGTGCCGGTCTAAATTATGAGGACCATAGAAAGAACTGTCATTCTAAGGCATTCAAAATATTTTTCAAAGCAAAGTAAGCCAGTCAGAGAAAGACAAGTAGCACATGATCTCGCTTATTTATGGAATATAATGAACAAAATAAAATGACGATCAAAATAGATCCAGAGACATGGAAATAGGGAACAGACTGACAAACCTCAGGTAAAGGGGGGTGGGGGTGGGGGGAGATAAATCAGAGAACTTATATACATATATGCGCAATCAATGGACACAGACAATGAGGTGAAGGCAAGAAGTGGGTGGGAGCGTGGAGGAGGGGATGAATGAGGGGAAAAAGGGGGAAACATCTGCAATACTTACAACAATAAAGATTTTTAAAATGTCCAAGAGAACAAAATACTTTTCAGAGTTTGATGTTTAAAATAATCCCTATAAATTGTTCCTTTATCATAAAAAATAAAAATATATAAATACTAAATATTAAATTTCTTCCTAAAAATGTTTTTTCTTTATTGACTTAGAGAAAGAGGAAGAGAGAGGGAGAGATAGAAACATCGATGAGAGAGAACATCGACTGGTCCCCTTCTGCATGCCTCCCACTGGGGATCGGGCCCACAACCTGGGCATGTGCCCTGACTGGGAATTGAACCAGTGATCTCTTGGTGCATGGGTTAGTGCTCAACCACCGAACCACATCAGCTGGGCAACTTCTTTTACTTAGAAATAATTCTACACTAAACAGCAGTATATAATTTATTATCATAAAACATTCTGGAGTAAGAGGGAAAAGACAATCTCAAAATTCACACCCATTAATGTATCAGATGTTCCAATGACCAAATCAACCTCATGTTCACCTTGTTCACCTGTATAGCTCATTGATATTAATAAAACCAAATTTGCCTCAAAATCACATTTTTTTAATGGTACTTAATCATTTGGCTCAGATTTGCTGGGAGTGAGTAGGGGTGACGACCTCAAATAATATAAGGTAACCAAATCTGAATTTAGTTTACTTCTTATTTAGATAAAACTTAATTGATTTAATACGTAGGAAAACTAAAATATCTTCTAAAATAACATATCTAATCTTCCTTCAACAGGAAAGCATTCTTTTTTTTTAATCCTCACCCAAGGATATTTTTCCATTTATCTTCAGATAGAGTAGGAAAGAGGGAGGGAGGAAGAGAGTGTGAGAAACATCAATAGGTTGCCACACGACCCCAACCAGGACCAGGGACAAACCACAACCGAGGTACGTGCCCTTGGCCAGAATCAAACCCAGGACTCTTTGGTCTGCAGGCCGATGTTCTAACCGCTGAGCCAAACCGGCCAGGGCCAGGAAAGCATTTTTAAGTAGAGAATAATTTTTTATAACTTATCTCAGTCACTTCCAGCTACCCCTTCTCAAGCTATAATATCAAGAATGTAACAACAGAAACACGAGAAATTCAGTAGAGGGCTGATTACAAACAAATGAAAACAAAAATTCTTCCACATACTAACAAAAAACAATTAAACAATGGTTGGGGCGGCGGGCAAGAACCCCTTTGTGGCAGCAACAAAAACTTAGAAATGTTGAGACCTATATGAAGAAAACTGTAAAACTATAAAGAAATATTCTTGTTTATTCATTTAACAAACTTTACAAAGAATAAGAATGTATTAAGTGCTGGAAGTATAAAATTATATAGGCATCACTTCTTGGCCTTTTGGCTAAGATCAAGTGTAAAATTATGCCCTTGATGAGTTCACAGTCACATAAATCAGCAATTACACAACATACATAAGTTTGTGTGTGGGGTGGGGGCCGGGGATACTCCCTTCAGGCTGGGGTCCTGTCAGACGAAGGCTCCTGGAAGAGGCGACGCCTGACCTGCGGATGACAAGGAGTTGGCCGGGCAGAGAGCTAGGAGGCTGTAATTAAAGGCAGAGCCAAAGTCAGAAAGTGAGAAAGTGCAGGTATGGTGGGTACCAACCTGCATGCAGTTTGGTGTTACTAGAGCATAAAATTTGAGGACGGAGTATTAAAAGATAAGGAAAAGGTATAAATGGGAAAATATAACATTCCTGGATGAAATCTCACAACTGTAAAAATGTCAATTCTCCCCAAATAAATATTTATATTCAATGCAATTCCAATCACAATCTCAATTTGGGGGAGAGGGGATTTGTGAATTATTCTGTATTTCACCTGCAGGAGTAAATGTGTAAGAACAAACAAGACTTTTCTGAAATACTTTCAATAAAAAGGTAGAACAAGCCCTACCTCCCAAATCAAAATGTCAGACTATAAAGCTGGAATCATTAAACAGTGCAGTCCTGGCAAAGGGATAGGAAAACAGGGCACACATGTCAGAAAGCAACCCAGGCATGCAGCCTGGTATGTGAGGAGGCTGACATTTCAGACCAGTGGGAGAGGAACATCACGGCCAATGGGTGGTCTCGGTGCTACCCATATAGAAGAAAACTTACATTAGGTTTTCACATTTTTTGCTAGACACACACACACACACACACACACACACACACAAAATTTCAGATAAATTTAAAATGTAAATGTAATAATTGAAACTACAAAAATACTAAAACAAACCAGAAGGGAATAGTTTTATTATCCAGAATGAGGTAAGACTTTTCAAAGCAAGACTTTATTGATACTCAGAAAATCAATAAAGAAAAAGATTTAACAGCCCTGGCCAGTTTGGTTCAGTAGTTAGAGCATCAACCTGCGATCCCAAGAGACCCAGGTTCGGTTCCCACTAAGGGCATGTACCTCGGTTGCAGTTTGTCCCCAGCCCTGGTTGGTCGTGTGGGTGGCAGCCACTCGATGTGTCCCTTTCACATCGATATTTCTCTCTCTCTTTCTCTCTCTCTCTCTCTCTCTCTCTCTCTCTCTCTCTCTCTCTCTTCCTCTCTCTCCCTCCCACTCTACCTGAACAAAAAATGGAAAAATGTCCTCGGGTAAGGATTAAAAAAAAGAAAAGAAAAAGATTAACAGATTTTATGACCTAAAATTGAAAATTTTTCTAATCAAAAGACACTACAAAGTTTACAAGAAGACTGACTTGAATTTTTCAAAAGCAACATGGAAAAGACAAAGGGCCAATAGCCTTAATATATCAAGAGCACCGATCAACAACCCAGAGAAGACACCCAACAGAAGAGAACCGAGGACAAAAGATAAGAATAGACAAAGTAAGCTATCAGGAAAATATACTCAAATTTACTAGGTGTCAGAACACTCAAATTTAAGCAATCGTAAGAGACCACTCCACTTTTTGGCCATGAGACACAAAAATTTTAAAGAATGGTAAGTCCAGAGCTAATAAAAATGTAGACAGATGGAACATTAATATATTGTTAGTGGAAATATATATTGAAACAGCTTTTTTGAAATTTTTTCAATTATAGTTTGCATTCAATATTATTTTATATTAGTTTCAGGTGGACAGCATAAGGGCACCGCCTTTTTGGAAAGATAATTGAGCAGTACCTCTCAAAATTGACCAAAGCAAATCTACTTTTAGAACTCAAGGTACATATGCAAGCATTGATTATAAAAATGAAAAACTGGAAATATCCTAAATATTCATTAATAGGAAAAGAGTTAAATAGCTCACAGTATATTCTTAACATAGAATACTACACGGCTATTTAAAAAAGTGAGACCTGTTGTGTAACTAATACAGAGGATGCCTGCATGCCCCTCATTGGGGATCGGGCCCACAACCTGGGCATGTGCCCTGACAGGGAATCAAACCGCCAACCTCTTGGTGCATGGGTCAATGCTCAACCACTGAGCCACACCAGCCAGGCTGCTCTTGCTACTAATGAGCAAGTTTTAGAAATTCATCTCCAAGAAAACTTCAATATATAGGAAGAGGTTCATACAAAACACCAGCCTTGTTTGTATTAGAAAACAGTATTTTCCTGAGGGTTCTATGCGTGTAAACAATTTTTTGCAACAAGAATGATCCGATATACATTCTTTAGAAAACATGTTTTTGTTCTTTGATCACTTCATCTTTCCTGAATAAAAACTGTGGTCACTACCACAAGGAAAACGAAACCGCCAGGAGATGTCCTGGGCATGATGACAGGAAGAGCAGAAAGGGCATGCCCTCCATGGGGTCCTTCCCTCGCTTACGCAGCGCCTCTGACCATCTACCTGCAGCTCACACCAAATGCGCAATGAATTCGAGAGGGAGAAAGTATGGTCACAGTGCTCCATCAGCGACACCAAGGGCTTTCTCAAGGTTTCTCAAACAGAAGAGAGTGGGAAGAAAGAACCACCCTGATGCCCAGAATGTTAAATAGCTCTTCACCAGCTCCTACACACGGAGCACTGGGAAGCGGCTGCTGGATCCTGTCCGATATCCCAAGGCGCTGGCTATGGCAGTGTCCACAGAGCGCCAGGCACCCACAGGTCTTGGCAGGGTCTCACTGCTCTTTGCTCGTAAGCGCTTCCACTCAGGAGAGCTGCAGGCAATCAACTGACACGACCTTCCTCCCAGGGGCAGCCAACACCAAATATCTAACTGAGAGCGAAAGAACACACACAGCTGAATGATGGGGTTTTCCCCCTTGGAAACATTTTTTAAAAAAACAGCAAACCTTCTCCCCCTCTCTTCCTCGGTGCTGCCTACGGAGTTGGCAAAAATCTTCTACTCGGCACCATGGCTGCCCTCAGACCCCTCATGGAACGCAAGATTGTCAAAAAGAGGACCAAGAAGTTCATCCGGCACCAGTCAGACCGATATGTCAAAATTAAGCAGAACTGGTGGAAACCTAGAGGTACTGGCAATAGGGCGCACAGATCTCAATGCCCAACATGGGTTATGGGAGCAACAAGAAAACAAAACACATGCTGCCCAGGGGCTTCCATAAGTTTCTGGTCCACAACGTCAAGGAGCTTGAAGTGCTGCTGATGTGCAACAGACCTCACTGTGCGGAGACTGCTCAGAGCGTCTCCTCAAAGACCCGCAAACCACTGCGGAGAGAGCAGCCCAGCTGTCATCAGAGTCACCAATCCCAATGCCAAGCTGTGCAGCAAAGGAAATGAATAGACAGATTGTGTACACATTGTATTTGTGTTACTAAAACCATAAAATTCTGCCCAAAGAAAAAAAAAACAGCTAATTTGTCAAACGCGAATCCTTCCCTATAGCTGATTCTTCAAGGTTCACACTTCAACATAACACTAAGGTTTCTGCCCCTTTTAATTCTTGATTTATATTTTGGAAACTAAATTACTGGGCTCAAGGATAAAATAAATATACTTTGATACTTTTTGTGTATGCTGTTCTAGTGATCTACTGACTCCAACAGGCAAGTTCATTTGCAATGTGTTCATTCACTTTTTTTTATTCCTCACCAGAGGATATTTTTCTCTTTACCATCAGATAGAGTGGGAGGGAGAGAGAGAGACAGAGACAGAGAGAAATGTCGATAGGATAGAGCCACATTGACTGGCTGCCTGTGTGTCACACGACCCGACCAGGGTCGGGGACAAACCGCAACTGAGGTACATGCCCTTGTCCAGAATCAAACCCACGACTCATTGATCTGTGGGCCTACATTCTAACCGCTCAGCCAAACTGGCCAGAGCTATTCATTCACTTTTACATAAATATTTATTAAGTGCCTACAATGTGCCAGACTAGAAGATGGAGATACAGAAGACTAGACAATGTGGTCTCTTAGAATATATTTTCTACTACTTGTATGTCTATTAAACAGAAAGGGGCACCTATTCCCAAAAGCCCTCTCAATAATTTTTGTACTTAGATTCACAATTTAATAAGAAGTATAAGGCTTCTTATTAAGTATATTTAATTTTTTTCCCTTTATTGATTTTAGAGAGAGAGGAAGGGAGAGGAAGAGAGAGAGAGAAACAGCAATGAGAGAGAATATCAATTGGCCGCCTCCTGCATACCCCCACTGGGGATCGGGTCCACAACCTGGGCATGTGCCCTGACGGAACTGAACTAGTGACCTCTTGGTGCATGGGTTGATGCTCAACAACGGAGCCACATCGGCCAGGCTATTAAGTATATTTAGTAAATATGTATTAAGTATATTAAGTATAAGATTGCTTATTAAAATAGCATAATGGTATTTTGATTTACATTAATTTTTTTTTTATCCTCACCCAAGGACATTTATTTTTGCACTTATCTTTAGATAGAGCAGGAGGAAGAGAGAGAGATACATCGACTGGTTGCTACCCACACAACCCCAACCGGGGCCGGGGACAAACTGCAACCGAGGTGCATGCCCTTAGCGGGAACCGAACCCGGGACTCTCTGGTCTGCAGGCCGACACTCTAATTGCTGAGCCAAACTGGCCATGGCTCAATTTACATTTAATTGCTTATAACTGTCTCCTTTTTCCCACATAATTTTTTCCTAACTGGTATTTCCTCAGATGCTGGTAAGTCCAGTCTGTGTGGCTGAAAGGGGATATCAAGGACTAAACATCTTGGCCGCCGGGTCCTGCAGCACAGCGAGATCCGGAAGCATGCTTTCTTCATTGAAGGCGTGGCTTCATCCTCTCGAACATTTCCAAGGGTTTCAGTGTCACAGCTCTTTCACATTGTATCCAAGTTCTCAGATTCTGCCTCTGGTGGGCAGCCTCTCTGAGTTCATACTTTTTTTTTTAAGTCAGACATGGGTTGTTATAGATGTGTTGTCTTTGAAGCTTAACCTACTGATTTTCCACTGTTGTCCTCCTTTTGCTCATGTTTTCTACCTGACAGACGTTTCTTACACGATACACTATTGTCAAACCATACTGATGATTCCCTGGTGTTGGTCACCATTCTCTCTTAACTGAATGATTGCAACAGTGTCCTAACTGGTTTACCTTCCTCCAGTTTCGTTGTCTCAGGTCCCCAGCAAGTCCCCTAGGTAAGCAGGACAATCCATTCTCTATAGAATATTCAAAGTGATCTTTCAAAAATGCAAATCTGATCCTGTCGCCCCATTATGTAAACCTCTCCTCAACTGCCCTCCACCGATTTTAGACACAGTTTAACATGTATTTCCAGCTAAGCTGGAGTATCAAAAACCCAACTTATCCTCCCACCGGAAACAACAGGAACATCTGGGAGAAGCTAGGCATAGTCCAGCAGACACCCCATGATAAGAAGATAGAACTAAGAACCAAGGAAAGTGAAGGCAAATACAGTCTTCAGGAGAAAATTCCAGAAAGGAGGGAACTTTAGACAGAGGGAACTCTGGAGATCAGAGAGGGTGCCCTCAAGTATTCAGCAGACTCTGATCACTACATACATGTGAGGAACTGAAAAGAACCAAGAAGAGAACCCAAAAGGATTATAGGAACCAGTACCGCGTACTCAAACCAGGGCCAGGAAAGTGTGGTTCCCTCCGGTCAGACTAGAAAACCTCATAATCCATGGAGCCTCATGTACTATTCAAAAGGGTCTCGCTGCAATAGTAGGAATAATGAACTTGAGGCTAAACATTGCTCTGGTCCCTCCCAAGGAATCTCAAAAACAAGACCCCAAAGGATCAAACTGTTTCCAAAAAAAACTTAACTGTATTCCAGAATAAAACTACCAAAGATTTATAGGAATAAAAGAGTATGAAATACCCAAGAAGGTCAAGTTCACAATTTCTGACATGCAATAAAAAAATCACCTGACATGTCAAGATGCAGGAGAATGGTTCTCCCTGGTGAGGGGAATAATCAATTGAAACCAATCCAGAACTGACAGAAATATTAAAATTAGCAGAAAAGGACATTATGGCTTATTAACACAGCTTACATTCCCCCAATACAATCTGGTCCCCAGCTGATGCTGTGGCCCTCGGTTCTCCCCTCAACACTCTATGCTTTGACTCTACTGAATTTGTCTTAGATCTTCAAAAACACCATGCTCTTTCTTGATTTCATTGTTAACTATCTCCCCTGCTTGTCCATCCAGTATGGTATACAGGAAATCTCTCAGGGAAAAAAGTCCTGATTTGATGTGCTTAACAATATCTATAGTGTAAATACTCCCACCATAGCCAATTTCAAGCTAGCAATGGTTTAACAATCACTTGCAAAGTTCCTAAATTTTTAACAATCAACTCTCATGAGTTGCTATAAGCCTGCATTCATTCCTCCCATCACCTGCTTGGACTTCAATCATTCATCGTCGGGTCTCAAGTTCAACATCAATTCTTCTGGGAATCCTTCCATGATCCTTCAAATCTAAGTCAAATGTTCTTGCACTGTGCTCCCATAATATACTGCACTTTTGCCACTAGAGCACTTAAGATATTCTTTATTCTTTTGTTTTGTACCTGTCTGACCCATAAACCCCAAGAAGGTGGGTATTCATTATTGTATCTGCAGAGCATTAGCACAATAGCTAGCACATAACAACCCTCAATGAAAATCAGCTGAATGAACAATAAAAAGGAACATAATGATATACGCAATAACACAGGTGAACCTCAAATGCATTGTACAATGTGAAAGAAGCCAAACACAAAAGACTACGTACTATGAAAATGACAAAACCCACAAATCCGTGGTTGTCAGAGGCTGGGGTAGGGAGGAGAGATTACAATCGGACACAAGGAAACGTTTTGGGATGATGGAAATGTTCTATGTCTTGATATTGTAGAGATGGCCACAAACTGAACACATTTATAAAAACTGTATGCCTAAGAAGGATAACTGCTACTATATATAAGTTATACCTCAAAGACATGAATTTATTTTAAAAACTAGCTGAAGGAATCTGCCAATGCTGAGGAGGTAATGATGAGTCAAATACAGCCCAAACTCAATCAATTCTAGAGCTGCCTTTAACAAAGTACCACAAACTCAGGGGAGCCTACAGCAACAGAAATGTACCCTCTCACTGAACTGGAGGCTAAAATGTCCATATTAAGGTGTAGGCGGGGCCATGCTCTCTGTGGAGGCTCTGGGAGAGGATCCCTCCTGGCCTCTTCCTAGCTTCTGGTGTAGTCACACCACTCCAATCTCTGTCTCTGTGGTCACATGGCCTTCCTCCCCCTATGTCTCTCCTCTGTGTCTCTATGTCCAAATCTCCCTCTTCTTCTAAGGATACCAGTAATTGGATTAGTGTCCACTCTAATCTAGCATGACCTCTTAACTTGATTATATTAGTAAAGACATTGTTTCCAAATAAGGTCATATTCATAAGTACTGGGGGTTAAGGCCCACACATACCCTTTGAAGGAACATAATTCAATCCATAACACACACACACAGAGCCATGAAACAAGGCAAAGACATGACAACACAAAATGAAGCAGAAAGTGCTGTGGTTCAGAAGTTCTAGAGGACTTGAGAGAGGGCTTCATAGTATTTATTTAATCAAAAAACTTTTTCTTCTTTATTGATTTTAGAAAAAGAGAGATAGAAACATTGATGAGCAAGAACATTGCATGCCCCCTACTGGGGATCAGGCCCACAACCTGGGCATGTGCCCTGACCAGGAATCGAACCAGCCACCTCTTGGTGCATGGGTCAGCGCTCAATCACTGAGCCACACCGGCCAAAGTGTTATTTATAAAACAGTATTTGAAATGGTCCTGAATAGACAAGTAGGATTTCGGCCAGTAGATATGAAGAATAGTAGGACATTCTAAGTCGAGGGAAGGGATGTTATAATGTTTGGAGACAGAGGCCAGCAAGAATGGTAAGAGGAAGGAGTCCGATCTGATGAAAGTATTTGCTCTAGGCATGATATACTGGAAATACAGGTGGGAACCAGGTCCAGGAAGCAAGTGGTAAATGTCTACATAAGGAGTCTGTACCTTTGATAGATGTTTTGGGGCCACTGAGAAGGTAACAGTGGTAAAAATTGATCTTTTCTCGCCTCTGCCCAGAAAACACAGTGAAGAGGTTCACATAATATGACAAGGACTTTGCAAATGTAATTCTCCGGACTGTTCACATCACCCAGGTTGCAATCTTCCCTACTGCTCCTGCTAACACGCAGCATCAGAACTGGAAACAGCCCTGGCCAGTTTGGCTCAGCGGTTAAAGCGTCGGCCTGAGGTCCGGAGAGACCCGGGTTCGGTTCCCGCTAAGGGCACGTACTTCGGTTGCAGTTTGTCCCCGGCCCTGGTTGGTCGTGCGGGTGGCAGCCACTCGATGTGTCCCTTCACGTCGATGTTTCTCTCTCTCTCTCCCTTCCTCTCTCTCCCTCCCGCTCTATCTGTACAAAAAATGGAAAAATATCCTCAGGTGAGGATTAAAAAAAAAAAAAAAAAAAAAAAAAAAAAAAAAAAAAAAAGAACTGGAAACAGCTGGAGGGCCCCAAACACCCTGCTACTACGTGGAATCTATGTTATTCATCTGCTGAAATGGTTCCCTCTCAAAAAAGCAATAGTAATTCAAAAGTGTTTATATTTATTTGCTTCAGTAAAAGACTTTTCTATTGTTAAATTGCAAGCTAGAGTACAAAATTTAGGAAGATTCCCAACGTGTAAAGAAACTATTTTCTTAGGTAATGCCTCTCTCCAAAACAGTGTTCCCAGGGTGCAAACCAACACATCCTTTTAGGTTATAAAGCTGAGAATCCTCAAGCTTGAGTTTGGATTATTTCTTACAAATAAGCACACAGAAGAGAGACTCCATCTGCCAGCAATTCTGCTGAAACTCCTGAGAATGCCAAGGCCACAATTACTGCATGTATTCTTGTCCTAGCATCTACGCCCGTGTTTAAGAACCTTCATCCCCATCCACCCCCTTTTTCTTCTCTCTAAGCCCTGTTCTAGGGCTGTGCGATTGTAACTGCTCTATGGAAACGAGTCCTTGAAACCCTTTGGGATCTAGAAGGACACCTCTCCCACAAAGCTACATTGTGTCTGAATGGGCTCACCTGTCTGAGATTACAACTCTAGTGTGGAAAAAGTGGAGTTTCAGAAAAACCTTTCTTTTTTGAACACAAAAAATCAGATTGTGCCCTGGCCGGTTTGGCTCAGCGGTTGGAGCGTCCGCCTGCGGTCCGGAGAGACCCGGGTTCGGTTCCCTCTAAAGGCATGTACCTCGGTTGCAGTTTGTCCCTGACCCTGGTTGGTCGTGCAGGTGGCAGCCACTCAATGTGTCCCTTTCACATCGATGTTTCCCTCTCTCTCTTCCTCTCTCTCCCTCCCACTCTGTCTGTACAAAAAATGGAAAAATGTCCTTGGGTGAGGATTAAAAAAAAAAAATCAGATTGTATAGCCAGATAAGTCCATTAAAATATCATCTTGGTAACATACCACACTATAATTTCCTTAAGGTCTACAACTTGACATTCAACAAGTTTCAATCAGATTCTTTCTAACTCCTGATTGTTCAATTTCATAAGCAGACACCAATCAGCTAATAATCTCCAGTGAGTAGCTCACTGTCTCTTCCTCAGCAGGACCAGGAGATCCCTCGCCTCCCTCTCCCACACAGCCTCCCGGGGTCAGGGCAGAGAGGAGAAGGGAACGGCAAGATGAATGAGTCTGCGCACTGTCCCTCTAACTGTATCTCAAAAGCAAATGTAAATCGTGTAAGGGGAGCCCTCTGTGCTGACACACTACCTAGACTATCCACGATATCTGGGGGGCTTCGGGGATTATCAGATTCAACTGCCTCATTTTACGGACTTAAAAACTGAAGCCCAAATTGGGGAACTGGTTTTCCAATGTCAAACAACTAGTTAGCGGCAAAGAAGAATAAGGACCAAGTTCTTCCAGGTGATGGTCCACAACTTTACCACTGAACCATGGAGGAAAGAAAAACTGGTTATGGACTTGGAATGTCTCCCCAGCGTGGCATCTGGACCACACTGGTCTGGCGCTCCAATAGTCCACGTATCACCGGGATACGCCCCTGCTCGCCCAATGCCAGTTCTCTACTAGACACGAGACTTCGAATGGTGAAACTCGGGGCTGTCACATTCCTCCATTCTCAGAAGCTACTCTGTCTCAAAAGCAGCTACCTGAGGCCAGCCGGCGCGACATGCTCTGGGAATTTTAAGGGGTATCTCAGAGGAAAGCCTGGGGTACCAAGGTCAGTTATTTTGCTTCCAAACTGGACTATGCTTTGTAAATAACATGTTGTTTAAGGGACAGTGTCAACCCTCAGGTTCCATGTTTTTTCATACATTGAAAAACAAAACAAAACTGTTGCTAAGTCAACTCATCAAGAAGGAAGGAAATGTGACCTCACTGGGGCCAGCACACGATACAAGTACTGGTAATCTTTCAAGTAGCTGCCTTGGAGGCACAAATGTCATGTGGCTGGTGGCCTTCATTCCCTCACCTCCATCCCAACAGCCATACACATGTTAAAATTCAGTCTTTCAGAAGAATCAAACAGAGCACAGCTGTTTCTCTGAAAATAATCACACACTAGAAACATCCCCACAGCTGAGTCCTGTGCTACAATGTTGCCAACATCCAAATCAACTCCATAGGGAGCAAAGACAAAGTTACCAAAGGGTGAAAGTGCTAGAAGAAAACATGGGCAAAGCTTACAGTTTATCATCTTGGGGGTGAGGGAGACCTTTATAAAAAACAATACAAACTCCTATAACTGCATAAAATGTCAAGTGTCTGTAGAGCCAAAAACTATGAAGTCGAAAGACAAATGGCACGTAGGAGAAATATTTGCAACCAACAGATAAAGGACTATTGTTTCTCTACCACAATGTACACTTTACAAATCAATATTTTAAAATACGTGTGGTAAATAAAACTTATATAACAAAATTTACCACTTCAATCTCTCTTTTTTTAATCCTCACTGAGGACATTTTTGTATTTATCTTCAGACAGAGCAGCAGGGAGAGAGGGGTAAAGAGAGAAACATCGATGTGAGACACATCAAGTGGTTGTCACCCACAACGGCCCCAATCGGGGCTGGGGACAAACTGCAACCAAAGTACGTGCCCTTAGCGGGAACCAACCCGGGACGCTCTGGTCCATGGGCCGACACTCTAACCGCTGAGCCAAACCAGCCAGGACCACTTCAATCATATTTAAGTGTACAGCTCAGTAGCATTAAGTACGCTCACAACGGGATACAACCACCACCATCATCCATCTCCAGAACTTTTTCATCTCCCCCACATGGAAACTCTGTACCATGAAGCAACCCTCAGCCCGTGGCAACCACCCCTCTACTTTCTGTCTCTCTGAATTTGACTACTCTGCACCGCAGGCCGACGCTCCAACCACTGAGCCAAACCGGCCAGGGCTGAATTTGACTACTCCAGGAACCTCACACTCAGAAATGTATCGTACAAGTGATTTTTTGTGACTGGCTCATTTCCTTTGACATAGTGTCCTCAAGGCTCATCCATCTGTCATATGTGTCAGAACTTGCTTCCTTTTCAAAGCTGAATAATATTCCACTATATGTATAAACCACATAGTGTTGATCCATTCATCCATCAATGAGCGTTGCTGTTTCCTCCTTCTGGCTACTGTAAACAAATCAGTGTTTTAAAAGAGATGTCATCCAGTTAATGGACGAAAGTACAGAAGATCTGAGTTGAGTCTTGGTTCGTGCAGGGGGTTGCTGCTGGGGAAAGGAGAAACCACCCAAGACGACCGGAGTCATGTGGGCCTGAAGTGACAAAATTGGGGATTTGAAGCATGACCAATTGTTTTCCTCACATAATCCTTGCTGAGTTCTAAAGCTGCTTCAGGAAGAAAAGTGTTCCTGTACATTTTTCATATCCCCTGCAGCAGCCTTCTGCCGCTCTGAGCAGCCTGCCCCGGCTGTCCCTCAAATGCTCTCCCTAATTACTAGTTAGTGTTTTGGTGCTTGTGTTTGTTAGTGATCTGGTTACAAAGTTACACAGGTTCTTTTGTGTGTTTTTTTTAAATATTTTTTCTTTATTGATTTGAGAGAGAGAGGGAGAGGGAGAGAGAGATAGAAACATCGATGAGAAAGAACAAGAACATCGACTGGCTGCCTCCTGCATGCCCCCCACTGGGGATCAGGCACACAACCTGGGCATGTGCCCTGACTGGGAATCAAACCAGCGACCTCTTAGTGCATGGGTCAACACTCAACCACTGAGCCACACCAGCTGGGCAACAAAGTTACATAGGTTCTGAAGAGCCAGCTTCAACCCCTATTTTCCCCTTAAAGCCCTATTATTTTACAGTTTGATTCTGCAGAAACCCAGGCTTCTTGGGAAGGCATGTAGTAGAAGCAGCTTTCCTTCCATATGCAGGAACAAAGGTGACATTCTGCGCCCACTACCTTGGAGAGGGTAAGAACTAGGTAAAAGGCTGGCAATTCACAGAATAAGATGAAAATAAAATGTGCAGGGAAAAAAAGAAACATAAGAGCTCTTGTGAATGAACGATTTGCCCATTTGTGATTATAAACTGGTTTTATGCTATATTGATGCATTAAGAGTAACATGGATAAACTGATATGTTACCCTTTCAAGGTTTGAACAAGAAAGCGGGACTTATTCCTGTTAATAATACTGCTTGCTGTAAGATACAAAAATGTCGTGTGCAAAGGTGAGGTCTTAATGGTGAGCACTGCCAACACACGGCTCCCTGGAATCAGCGATTGAGTTTTGGAAGGAAAAGAATTTTGATTGGATGCTAAAGGTGTCAGCTCTATTCCTAACCCTTATCAAGCCACCAGTTAATAAACATCTATGTATTTCATTTTTCAAATGTTCGAAATCAAACCAATTTTGGAATGACTCAAATGACTAAATTCACCAGGTATATAAAACTACAAACACCACAACTGTGCATTTATCTAGGACTTTTTTTACACATTCAAAACATCTACTTGGTAAGCAAGGTGCTGCCTGTTAAAATGAGCCTGTTTTCGGGGTCCCTGTGGCACCTGTGGAAGGCACACATTCATTTCCTGTCTCCCAGATCTGTCAGCGGGGAGCTGGAGGGGGTGTTAAAAACAGACACAGTGGGCAGCTGTGAGGTGTCTCTGAACTCTGCCAGACAATTATTTAGGTACCTACTTAGAAAACACCAGCAGGAAAGAATAAGAGAGAAAGGAAAACAATACAAAGCCCAACCCATTTCTACAGACCCAGCACCTGCAAGGCACTGTCCCTGGTGCTGGAAGAACAGTGGCCACAGAGGCAAAATGTGGGCTAAGTCATTGGGACCTGATGATAGCTCTTCCCGTATTCAAGTACCTCCCATTAGCCCAGGGCTGGAGCGATGGTGGGCACAGGCTTCCTCTCTCACAGAGCACCAGTGGAATTTCTGCTCTGGGATCTAGAAGTGACAGGGAGAAAGACTGCAGCTCATAAAAAACTCGTTATGCCAAGAAGTCTGTCTAATGGGACATGCTGGGGAGGTTGGAACAACAGGCACATTCTGCAGCTGGACCAAGGGTTTACTCCTGCAGGGACAGGCTGCCAAGGGAATCGGAGTTTTCCGAAGTCCAGTTGATAAAAAAGGCAGCTCTGACCTTGAGGCCGGAGACACACTAGTCCACTGCAGACTACTCGCCCCCTCAGCTCTCCCTCTGCCCACTGCTGGGCGACACCAAGGCCATAAACATTCCCTATTAAAATGCTGGGAGCTCTTTGGGAGAAAAGCAACTTTCAACCAACTAATCATTGTGATTCAACAATTAATTAGAAGGGAGAAACTAGCCTGGCCAATGTGGCTCAGTGGTTGAGCATCCACCCATGTAACAAGAGGTTGCCGGTTCAAATCCCAGTCAGGGCGCATGCCCAGATTGTGGGCCAAATCCCCAGTGGGGGGCATGCAGGAGGCAGCCAATTGATATTCTCTCTCCTCGATGTTTCTAGCTCTCTCTCTCCCTCCCCCTTCCTCTCTCTCTAAAATCAATGAAGAAAAAAAATTTTTTTTTAAAGAAAGGAGAAGCTAAAACAATGAGAACAGTTCCAAAACTAAACTGCACTGACTCTAACTCCTTAAAATCTTCTCAAAAATATTTATAAATATTAAATAAATGTTCCTTATTCTTCTCGGGACACACTCCAGCACCTCGACTTTTCTCATCATGCTCAGTATCAAAACCACCAATGTGCCAACGCCACACGGGTTGAACCAATTCCATGGTTACGACTGCTCACCGACCAGCCGGCACCGTGAAGGTCGCAGCAGGCGGGAACAAAGGAGAGAACGCCCACAGCTAGCCAACAAAATCAACAGCACCCCCAGCTATCCCACCAGTGCTTTCATTTCCTTCCTTTTCTTTTTGATGAGTTACATTTAAACGAGAAAATATTTTACATAGCCTTTCACACGGCACTACACACCATTCGTTAAACGTGACTTTTAGAAATAATGCAATGTCTGGAAAAAGAGGTAACGTTTTATTCATTACAACCAGACCAGGTAGGAGGAGAGCTCTTTGTTAAATGCATAAGTTACATTTGAAATCTAAGGCACTTCCAGGGCAAGGGTTTTAACATAAGAATTTCTGAGCCATAAACGGAGAGAGTCGAAAAGCTAAACACAATGGTTAATACTACCATTATTAAGCATATATTATGTAAACATTGACAAGTCACTGTGTATCCATCTAGTTGGCAATATGAAAAAATGGAAATCTAATATGTTATAAATTACACACACCATCGGAATAACAATTAAGATACTTCTTAGCAAACTTCATGTTGTTTACAACTAGCTAGCGACTTACGGTTCCTGTGTTTCTTCTCAGCTACGCACCTAGAGAGAGAGGTTAGCTCAAGGTGTACAAGAACGTTCAGAGAGAGAGAGGAGAGACGAAAGGCAAGTCAGTTCACTATTTTTACCTTGGCCCTTCCAATAACAGAATTTGATGAGGGGAAAGGGAAGAGACTCTAGCCTTCGAGAAAGATGTGTGTCACCTACAGACTCCCTGCATGACGTCAATTCTCTGTGGGTCTTTGGAACAGGCGTGAGGTAACAGAAATCAAAGAGGCATGTTTAAAACATATTTCTACAACTCATTAGCTCTGTGACTTTAGTATAAAGCTACTTAATCTCTCCTTTCTCATATGCAAACTAAGATTTAATACTATCTCCTTCATAGAGCTACTGTTAAGTTTAAGTGAAAGAAGACATGTAAGGCTTTTAGAAGAGGCATAATAAATATTCATGTTCCCTCTGTGTTCTCCCTGTATTACAAAGTCAATACATCATAGTTGGAAGGTATCCTACATCATATGGTAGTTTTTGCTTAATATTAAAAACTATCATTTATGGAACAGTAGTCATTAAAATTAGGTTTATGAGAAGATTTTTTTTAAATGGAGAAATGTAAAAATATTCGTAGAAAAAATTATTTAAATATGGACATCTAAATGAGATTCCTCACAAAACTATTATCTACACTGCCACGGACAAATCTTGGTATAAGGGCAAAAGTACAATCTAAAACATCACCAAGTACAGATTTCCATCATCATGCAACCTAATCCCTCTCAAACAGGGCACTGGGGTGAAGTCCTGCCATGTGAAATGCTTGGCTGTTCTAACCTTAGCTCTCTCCTGGTCTCTATCAAGGAATGAGCTTGCCTTTCACTGCTAACTGAGCAAATCAATCACCACGACCAGACTGCTGACACACGACACTCCCACTGGTGGCAAACGGGGAAAACTGAGTCTCTCCAGGCCATGACTAAAATCCATACTTGGCGAGAACTTTCTAAAATTCATTAGTGAAAATTAATCAGACACTTTCTTATAGACAGGGATATATTATTTAAAGACTATCATGTAAAAGACATCATTTAAAAAAAAAAAAAACCGATAACCTGGCCAGTGTGGCTCAGTGGTTGAGCATCGACCCATGCACCAAGAGATCGCACGTTCAATTGCCAGTCAGGGCACATGCCCAGGTTGTGGGCCTAATCCCCAGTGGGGAGCATGCAGGAGGCAGCCAATTGATATTCTTTCTCATTGATGTTTCTCTCTCTCTCTCTCCCTTCCTCTCTTTCTAAAATCAATAAAGAAAAAAAATTTTTTTAAGCAATATAAAGAGGCTTTAACAAACAATATAACCAGAGAGGGACCAGGCCCAGAGTGGATCTGCCTCAGGCCAGCTGGTAGTGTGTGCGTTCTTGCCCTCAGGCAGGAAAGATTTCACAATGCGAGTCCAGGTGATTTTGAGAGTACGGTTATTAAAGGCGGGGACAGTGAAACAAGGAAGGGCTTAGGGTAGAAGCATCAGCAGGAAAGAGACTAGGTGGAGAGTCAGAGAAAAGGGGGCCTTGGGGACAGGTTCAGGGGGTTAAGCCCCACATGAGCTGCCTCTGCCCATTGCTCTGCTGACTGGAAGTCTCACGGGGACCCTTAGAGGTTAGGAGATACACCCCTGTTGGGGGAGAAGAAGGGGAAGGCAAAGGCAAAGGTGCTGGGTGCTCCCAGGAGGGAAAGCACATGCTGGGTCCTTTGTCTTGATGGTTTTAAAGGCTGGAAGTTTAGGGAAGAATGTCAATAGAATATTCATCAGCTTTTCCAGGTGTGCCCTTTCAGGGTTGTGTTCTCCACTGATTGGTCAGCGCCAGGGTCACTAGTCATTGCAGCTGGTCCTGGCATCACCCACCTGGTTTTGCTGCTTTTCTGGGTCGGAGCTGAAATACAGCTGAGGCCTAGATGGTATCTCTAGGGAGAAAAGGTCAGGGTGTCCAAACCGCATGACCAGCAATGTGAAAGGTCAGGGGGTCTGAAAAAAACCTGCATAACCAGCGATATGCCAAGGGAGGAAAGAGCACCCTGGGGGTGAGGTCCAGCATGAGTTTTGCCCATTGCTAGGCACCCGGGGCTTTCTGTGACTTTCTGTATCTGCCTATAAACTGCTCAGCCAGTCTGTTCACCAGTCTGTTCAACTATCTGTCTCAGTCTCCATTCCACTTGCCAAGGAATTTCCTAGCTTCTTTTTCTTAATTTTTTTTTTTCTTTATTGATTTTAGAAAGGAAAGAAGAAGGAGAGAGGGAAGGGGAGAGAGAGAGAGAGAAACATCGATGAGAGAGAACATCGATTGGCCGCCTCCTGTATGTCCCCCACTGGGGATCGGGCCCACAACCTGGGCATGTGTCCTGACAGGGAATCGAACCAGTGACCTCTTGGTGCATGGGTCGATGCTCAACCACTGAGCCACACTGGCCAGGCTTTCCTAGCTTCTTTTTTTTTTTTTTTAATCCTCACCCAAGGACATTTTTGCATTTATCTTCAGATAGAGCGGGAGGGAGAGAGGGGGGAAGAAAGAGAGAGAGAGAAACATTGATGTGAGAGACACATCAAGTGGTTGCCACCCACATGACCCAAACCAGGACCGGGGACAAACTGCAACCGAGGTACGTGCCCTTAGCGGGAACCGAACCCAAGTCTCTCTGGTCCGCAGGCCGACACTCTTAACCGCTGAGCCAAACCGGCCAGGGCATTTCCTATCTTCTTACTATCCTGTCTCAACAGTAGCCATGGCTACTTTTAAACAAAGTCTGAAACCAAATGTTAGACTTTTAAACTGATTTGGTTTTAAAGAGAGTAGAAATATACATACAAGTTCCAAATAAGACTAATTCTCAAATATTTAACACCACAATTGTTCTCTTAATGAAGAAGATAATAGAGACAACCAAAACATCATTAATTTGGGATTGTGCAGCATATTATGGAACATCAGGGAATTTGGGCAGACTTATAGTCCTAATTATGTTTTGCTTCACCTACTATTAAAATTATCTTGCAGTAAAAAACATTACCCTGCAGTATTTCCTAAGCCTTACGATAGGGTGACTAGCAATACACTGAGTGGCAAATACAATGAACCTGGAATGAGATCTAACGTGGGGGTAACTCTCTCGTATACAAATTACTTACATCCTTAAAGTTTATACATTTCCTGTAAAACTGAAAACCAGCCCACTGAGCCATATTACAATGATCGAGAATAGAATTAGTCTTCATATTTTGAGTGCTTTCTCCATACAATCAGCAACAAAGCAAGAATGCCCTTTCCCCCCCGCTGCTAGAGCACTCACGATGACTAGGACCAGGGGAAGGTATCCCTGGCTCCGGTGAGGGCATCTCAACATCCCAGGCACCGGACAGAAGCTCAGATCTACAGAAATCAAGGAAGAGAGCTGGAAAAGGTAAATATGTGACTAGATCGTAAAGACCACTTTTCCTCTTCCCTCTTAATGTCCTGAGAAGATAGCTGATGTTTAAAGCAAAAATAACAACATTGTGGGGGGGGGGGGGGGGGGCGGGCACAGCATAAGCGGAAGTAAACCATGGCATGCAGAGTGGGGAGGAGGTGAATGAAATTATACTTACATTGAGGAGTGGGAAGGAAATGTCAATTCTCCCTAAGTTAAGTAAGCTTTAATGAAATTCCCCAAGACAGCAATAAGCTCTTTTAGGGTACTTTTATAGCCATTCTTTTTTTTTTTTTTAATTGCATTCACGGGGGTTACACTGGTTAATAAAATTATGTATGTTTCAGGAGTACAATTCTACAACACACCATCTGTACACTGTATTGTGTGTTCACCACCCCAAGTCAAGTCTCCTTCCATCACCATGTTTACCCCATACCCTCCCCCACCTCCCCCCACAACAGTCCTCACACTGATGTTCATATCCATGCTTTTTTTCTCTTTTTTTCCCCTCAGTCCCTCCACAACCCCACACCCAGCCCAGCAACACCCCTCTCCCCGGACAGCTGTCAGCCTGCTCTCTATCTATGAGTCTGTCTCTATTTTGCTTTAAGTTAGTTCCTTTTGTTCATTAGATTCCACATATGAGTGAAATCATGTAGTATGTGTACTTGTCTTTTCTGACTGGCTTATAGTGGTTCTTTATAAAGTTCAAATGTAAAAATAAACAGCTAAGGACATACTGAAAGAGAAGAACCATGAGAAATATTAAAACATATTAAAAAGCTTCTCTGATTAAAACCATGTATAATAGCACATGCACCAGAGATGCCAATGAAACAGAAAGTCCAGAACTATACCCACATCTAGCATATGCTAGAGATATATCTCAAGCTACTGAGACAAAAACAGCCTTTTTAATAAATAGAATTGATTCAACTGGATAGCTATCCGGAAAAAGATAAAATTAGATTCCTCTAACTATGCAGAATAAACCTCAAAGGCATCAGAGATCTAAATGTAAAATAAGAAACTCAACAAGTACTAGAAGAAAATATTGTATAGGTGAATTCCTCTTTAACTTGAGTACAGTATAAGGAAAAGTTTTTATAGTCTGATTTAAAATCTAGATGTAAAAAAAATGATAATTTGGCTAAAAATAAAAACTTCTGCCTAAGCAAAGTCAAAAGACAAACTGCGAGAAAATATTTGCAACAAAGAGGGTAAATATCCTATGCAAAGAGACTTTTTAAATGGCAGAAGAACAAGAACAAAAATCCTACAAGAAAACAGGAGGGAAAAAAAGAAAAGAAAAAAAAAAGGTTCATAAAAAGAGATAAAAATGGCCCTTAAAATATTTTAAAATATTCAATTTGACACACGATAAGAGAAATGCAAACTTGAACCATAATAAAATACTATTTTCCAGGCATCATACTGACAAAGCTTGATAATATACTCTGTCGGCAAAGTTATGAGAAGACGGACACTCGTTCGCTGTTGGGAATGCAAAAGAAGACCACCTCTATGGAAGAAAATTAGCATTATCTAATAACTATGCATGCAATTTTCCTTTGACTTAGCAATCCCACTTCTAGGGATGCACCTGAATATAACCTCCAACAGCAGGAGAGTACCGGTGTACATGGTTATTCATTGCAGTACCATTTATAATTGAACAAAACTGAAAGCCACCTAAATGTCCAAAACAGGACACCAGTTGAGTAAACTATTTTATATCCACTAAGTACTAAGTAGTTATTAACAAGAGCAAAGACTTCCCAGCTGGTGTGGCTCAGTGGTTGAGCATCAACCCATGCACCAAGAGGTCGCCAATTCGATTCTTGGCCAGGGCACATGCCCAGGTTGTGAACCCAAATCCCCAGTGGGGGGCATGCAGGAGGCAGCCAATCAATGTTCTCTTTCATCGATGTTTCTCCCTCTCCCTTCTTCTCTAACTAACATAATTAAAATGTTCACACTGCCGGTGGGGTGGGTCAGAGATGACGGAACATGGCGCCTCTCTGAGGACCCCTGAGTCAAAGCAAGCCCCACAAGCGAGTACGCCAGTGAAGGGAGGGTGGATTGGGAGCAGGCACGTAGGGGGTCCAGAAGATGAGGGAAGTCCCTCTGGTCCCCAAAGTACCCCCACCTTCACTTTCTGGGTCCAGAGGCTCCAGAGAAGACAGCTCACCCCCAGCGCGTGCCAAGGTGGAGTATGTCTACAGCGACAACAGCCTGGACCCCGTTGACGAGGACAGTGATTACCACCAGGAGTCCTACAAGGACAGGCGGCAGTGAGCACACAGGCCAAACAGAAGAGGAGGGATGCTATCAAGAGAGGCTATGATGACCTTCAGACCATCGTCCCCACCTGCCAGCAGTGGGACTTCTTTCTCCATTGGCTCCCAAAAGCTCAGCAAAGCCATCGTTCTACAGAAGACTATTAACTACATCCAGTTTTTGCACAAGAAGAAAAAGCAGGAGGAGGAGGTGTCCACCCTACACAAGGAGGTCATGGCTCTAAAGATCATGAAAGTAAACTATGAACAGATTGTGAAGGCACACCAAGACAACCCCCATGAAGGGGAGGACCAGGTCTCTAACCAGGTCAAGTTCAACGTGTTTCAAGGCATCATGGGGCTCCCTGTTCCAGCCCTTCAATGCTTCCATTTCCATGGACAGTTTTCAGAAGCTGTCAGCCTGTGTCTACAGCTGGATTGAAGAGCACTGTAAGCCTCAGTCCCTACGGGAGATCGTGATTGGTGTCCTGCACCAGCTAAAGAATCAGCTTTACTGAACAGCCAAATAGCCAGTAAGAGGCCTTGCATCTCCTACTCAGTCACAACCACTGGGCTTATGAGATTGGACTGCAACACCATACACCACTCAGCTGGTTTCTCCTTCACGTTTGGTCCCCTAGTTCCCCTCATCCTTAGTGGGGCTGAGGTGTTTGTGAAAGCTTCTGATTAATTTATTATATTGACCATAGAGCTCAAACCTACCCATTATTCCCCCTACAGAAGTCCTCAAATGGGGGTCTGCTCTGGGTACCACCCCCCTTTCAAAATCTCAGATTTTGGCACATGATCTACACATATTTAAAAACTACTGTTTGGCCCTGGCCGGTTTGGCTCAGCGGTTAGAGCGTCGGCCTGTGGTCCGGAGAGACCCGGGTTCGGTTCCCGCTAAGGGCACGTACTTCGGTTGCAGTTTGTCCCCGGCCCTGGTTGGTCATGTGGGTGGCAGCCACTCGATGTGTCCCTTCACGTCGATGTTTCTCTCGCTCTCTCCCTTCCTCTCTCTCCCTCCCACTCTATCTGTACAAAAAATGGAAAAATATCCTCGGGTGAGGATAAAAAAAAACAAAACAAAAAAAAAACTACTGTTTGCCTGTTTTGGTGTCTTGAATGAAAACTGGCCCAAGTTTGGCCATTTTGGCAGTAGTCAGACAGGAAGAAAGCATTAAGAGAAAATACTTTCACAGCTACGAAGGGTGAAAGGCCACTCATGCCTAGTCTGGAGCTGCCTGGTCAGCCCAGGTAAAGCCATGGCTTTCTGGCCAGCTCAGGGCAAGGCTGCTAGGTTCCTGCTCATGCTGTTTACTCCATCACCTCTTTCTCCTCTGCTCTGGACAACAGAGAGAAGCAACCTTCCCCCTACTTCTGCTCTCTCTGTCCCCACAGGCATTGGCATTGCACAGCAAAGTCAAATGTGACACAGCACCACATATTAAAGTTTTTATTTTTCTACAAAAAAAAAAAAAAAAATGTCTATACTACCCAAAGCAATCTATAGATTCAACGCAATTCCTATCAAGATACCAATGGCATATTTCACAGAATTAGAACAAATGTTTCAAAAATTTAAATGGGACCACAAAAGACCTCAAATAACAACAGTGATCTCAAGAAAGAACAAAGTTGGAGGAATCACAGTACCTGATATCAAACTATATGACAAGGCCATAGTAATAAAAACAGTATGGTACTGCCCTGGCCGGTTTGGCTCAGCGGTTGGAGCATCGGCCTGCGGTCCCGAGAGACCCGGGTTCGGTTCCCGCTAAGGTCACGTACCTCGGTTGCAGTTTGTCCCCGGCCCTGGTTGGTTGTGTGGGTGGCAGCCACTCGATGTGTCCCTTTCACATCGATGTTTCTCTCTCTCTCTCTCTCTTCCTCTCTCTCCCTCCCGCTCTAACTGAACAAAAAATGGAAAAAATGTCCTCGGGTGAGGATAAAAAAAACAAAAAACAAAAAAACAGTATGGTACTGGCATAAGAACAGACATATAGATCAATGGAACAGAATAGAGAGCCCAGAAATAAACTCATACCTTTATAGTCAATTAATATTTGACAAAGGAGGCAAAAAACATTCAATGGACTAAGAACAGTATATTCCATAAATGGTGTTAGGAAAATTGGACAACTACATGCAAAAAAATTAAACTAGACTACCTTCTTATACTATAAACAAGAATAAACTCAAAATGGATTGAAGACTTAAATGTCAGACTTAAAACCATAAAAATCCTACAAGCAAACACAGGCAGTAAAATCTCAGACATTTCTCATAGCAATATTTTTTCTACTTTATCTTCTCGGGCAAGGGAAACAAAAGAAAAAAATGAGCAAATGGGACTATATCAAACTAAAGAGTTTTTGCACAGCAAAGGAAACCATCAACAAAATAAAAAGACAACCCAATGAATGGGAGAACATGTTTACCAATGTTCTGATAAGGGGTTAATATCCAAATTGTATAAAGAATTTATACCACTCAACACCAAAAAAACAATCCAATTAAAAAACGGGCAAAAGTCCATCAGTAGATGAGTGGATAAAAAAGCTGTGGTACAGATGAATGGATAAAAAAGCTGTGGTACATATACACAATGGAGTACTATGCAGCTGTAAGAAAGATCTCTTATCCTTTGAGACAACATGGAGGGACCTGGAAAGTATTATCCTAAGTGAAACAAGCCAAACAGAGAAAGACAAGTATGATACGATCTCACTTATTTGTGAAATATAATAAGCATAACAGTCTGAGAAATGGGGTAGTCCCAGAGATGTGGAAGTGGGGTACAGACTGACAATCCCCAGAAGAGGGGGTGGTGGGAGGAGGGAGGAGATAAACCACAGAACTTAAACACATGTATGCATGAACAATGGACATGGACAACAAAGCTGGGGACAGGGCAGGGAGGGAGAGGGAGGGGGGAATCAGTGAGGGAAAACGGAGAAACATTTGTAACAATAATTAATTAATTAATTAATTAATTAATAAAAAGCTGTGGTACATGTACACAATGGAATACTATGCAGCTGTAAGAAAGAAAGATCTCTTACCCTTTGAGAATGACATGGAGGGACCTGGAGAGTATTATGCTAAGCAAAACAAGCCAGTTGGAGAAAGACAAATATCACATGATCTCACTTATTTGTGGAATATAATGATCAAAATAAGCTGACAAACAAAATAGATCCAGAGACATGGAAGCATCAAATAAACTGTTGAATCTCAGAGGGAAGGAGGTTGGGGAGGGGGAGCAGAAAGAGATAAACCAAAGAAATTACATGCATATATGCAGAACCAATGAACACAGACAACAGTGCAGTGAAGGCGGGGAGGGGGGGGGAGGACGTGGTGGCACAGGAGCAGAAAGGAGGAGTCAATGGAAGGAAAAAGGAGGAACATCTGTACTACTTTCAACAATAAAGATAAATTAAATTATTTTAAATGAGCAAAAGACCTGAATATACTCTTCTCCAAAGATGACATACAGACATATGCAAAGATGCTCAACATCACTAATCATCAGAGAAATACAAATTAAAACCACAATGAGATATATCACATGTCTGTCACCTGTCAGAATGGCTGTCATCAATAAATCAACAAACAAAAAGTGCTGGTGAGGATGTGGTAAAAAGGAAACCCTCGTACACTGTTGGTGGGAATGCACATTGATGCAGCCCCTATGGAAAAGAGTATGGAGTTACCTCAAAAATAAAATATGGAACTGCCTTATAACCCAGCAAATCCAGTTCTAAGAAACCTGAAACACTAATTCAAAAAAATATATGCACCCCTATGTTCACTGCAGCGTTATTTACAATTGCTAAGATTTGGAAGCAGCACAAGTGCCCAAGAGCAGATGAGTAGATTAAAAAAGAAAAAAAAAGTTGTGGTACATTTACACAATGGAATTTTACTCGGCAATAAAAAAGAATAAAATCTTACCATTTGTGGACCCAGCGAGTATTCTAGTAAGTGACATAAGTCAGAGAAAAACAAATACCATATGATTTCACATATATGTAGAATCTAAAGAACAAAATAAATGAATAAACAAAATAGAAACAGACTCATAGATTCAGAGAACAGACTGATGGTTGCCAGACAGGAGTGCGGTTGGGAGAATGGTGAAAAAAGTAAAGGGATTAAGTAGAAACTGGCAGTTAAGAAATAGTCACAGGGATGTAAAGTATGGCATAGGGGATATAGTCAATAATATGGTGATAACTATGTATGGTACCAGGTGGGTACTGGAAATATTGGGGGGAACACTTTGTAAAGTATATGACTATTACCACTATGCTGTACACCTGAAACTAATACAAAGTAATATTGAATATAAACTATAATTTAAAAATTTTAAAACTTACACAGTGATAACTATAAGCTCTGAGAGAGTCCCCATTCCTCACTGATTCTCTTTGTCTAAGTGAATATGGATACCATTATTCACGTATCTATTTCCCTCCACTATTTATTGCTCGCTATACCAGGTCTTTTTTTTTTAATCCTCACCCAAGGATATTTTTCCATTGATTTTTTTTTTTTTTTTTTGAGATAGAGTAGAAGAAAGACACATGCATTGGTTGCCTCCCGCATGACCCTGACCAGGGATCAAACCTGCAACCAAGGCATGTGCCCTTGACCGGAAATTGAACCAGCATCTCTTTGGTCCTCAGGCCAATGCTCTAACCACTGAGAAAAACTGGCCAGGGCTCTATACCAGGTCTTTAAGAAAAAATTCCAGAGCATCTTACTTTGTACTTATACTACTTTGGACATTGCTAGTTATTATTTCAAGATATGCTAGCATCAGCACTTTTTCTTGTTGCCACCTTGCTAAGCCTCCTGGGCTCTGATAGGTTAATGAAGGGAAAATCTGTCCTAGCCAGACGGGATCTCCATTATAGAAAATTTGGCTTTGGAGATCAGTGTTCCCTGAGTATACCTTATATTTAGGAAGGATGAATTCCTCTCGTGTCAGAACTCGTCTTCAAATATAGTCAACACCTCTTCAAGGCATAACTAGCCTCCTAAGTAACTCAACCTCTTTCAGATTGACTTTTATTTTAGGACATTTTAAGAAAAATGCTGGCTTTTACATTTCCTATATCAACAACAATGAAAAAAGAATCATCCTATGGAATTATTCTATCAGGATGTACCTAATCTGCCTAGGATACCTATGGTTAACAAATCTGAAAACTTTAAATATATGAAATATAAGCCCTTGAAAATATGTCATATAAACTGGGTAACCAGTTATTCATAAAGCTTGATGTGGGCTAAGACCGAATTCTTGTGGATCTGATTTAACAATCTAACCCTCTGCTATCTCAAAGGCTTTCTCTTCTGAATGGCTTATGCCATGAAATATGTTTTCTGCTTTATGTCTGATACCTTAATATTACTCTCCATTTTTGTTTCTTTTGTCCTGTAAACAAAGCTTAATCAAAGTTTGGTTGGGAATGAATAAGTAAATTAATGTTGAATCTATATCTGCTTTACAGGTATCCTAGGCAGTATCATATATATGTTTAATAAATATTAATTTAAAATAAATCTTATGCTTTCTGAGTTAACCTATGAACACATTTTAAGAATGTAAATTGTATTTTAAAATTAGAGAGTTTTTACAAGATTATGGCAAACTACATTAGAAAGGGCTAAGGTAAAAAGAGTGGGAATGAATTTGATAATTATCATTCTTTGTTCCATTTCAGTGAAACAATCTTATGAGACAGAAAAAAAGAATTAGTAAGGTAAGATTTAGTCAAACATTGTTTTAGCAATTGAAGGAGTACTTGGGAATTTATTCTACCCCTGAAACATGTGTTTAACTTCCATAATGTTAATGATAATTATATGCAACCTCACAATATAACAGTCAAGCAAATGCATTAATGAAGACTAATCACAGTCACTTCATCCAGGCATATTAATTGGTTAACTCTGGGGCTTCCAATTCTGCGTTGTGCCATGGTGACAGGCTGCAATGTCACAACTGCAGAACAGATTGGGAAACGTATTTGGTAAAAGACCCAACAGTAAATATATTAGACTTTGTGGGTCCCTTATCTCTGCTACAGCTACTCAGCTCACTGCTATAGAACAAAAGCACTTGTAGGCAATAAGTAAATAAATGGATGTGGCTGTGTTTCCAATAAAACTTTATTGGGAACAAAAAACAAAAGCAGGCAATTGGCCAGATTTGGCCCTCAGGTGGTAATTTGTAGACGGTGATATAGTGTCTCCATCTCCAATCACTCACTGAATACCTAAAGCACACGGGGCATTCAGAAGACCCATCCTCCAAAAAGTAACAAAAACTGCTTGACACCTGGAACTAATATAAAATAACACTGAATGGAAACTTGAAAACAATTTAAATATATAAATACCTGCTCAATATACTAAAGCAGCACATACTGAGCATAAGTAAGATGAGATAATGTAGGATTAGACAAGTGGAAAGGGGGGTGAAGCAGGGCTCCAGGTGGGGGGAAACAGCCAGGTGAAAATGCAGAAAAAGTTTCCAAGTGACCATCAAAACATGTCACAAAGCTTGAGAAGTGGGCCAGGTGGGAAAGTTCGGGCTAGATGGCAAGGCCACTGGATCTAATGGCCCCGAGAGCTGCGCTGCCCAGCAGAATGCCCGCAGTGACAGCCGGGGCTCACCTCTGGCTGCCCGAGATCGTGGCCAGACGCAGTCTCGTGGGCGCTCACCACCAGCGGGGGGCCTCTCTGCTCAGCAGTGCGGGGGGACCACGTGAGAGAATGCTCGCTGCCTCACCATAGAGCTACCCCAGGGACAGAACATACTGTCACTAGTGTTGTCCGTTCAAAGATCAGGAAGCTCTGACATCTTACAGCTCTTGTGAAGAAAACTTAGGAGAGATGCCTCTAAATTTGGCAACAGAAACGAGACCAACAAGACGGGGATGTGGAGTTGGCAGAGAAGGGGGCCCTGGAAGAGTCCGAGGTGGGGAGGACTTCCGCCGCATGTCTAGGCTGAATGCATTTTGTTTTTAATCCTCACCTGAGGATATTTTTCCATTTTTGTTCAGATTGAGTGTGAGGGAGGGAGAGAGAGAGAGACATCGATGAGAGACACATCAACTGGATGCCCCCTACACGACCCAACCAGGGCCTGGGACGAACCCAACGCAGGTACTCACTGCTCCGCGGGGACACTCCAACCGCTGGGCCAGACCAGCCAGGGCTAGGCTGGATGCACTTTAAGGACTAATAAGCAACACAGGAGTTTGAAGCTGAAACGGGGAAAAGTAAAACAGGCAGAGCACTCACCAAGAAGCAACTGAGGGGAGAGAGGGAAAGCGTCCTGGGTGGGGCTTCAGAACCAGAGGTGGAGGACTGCACACCTGACCCAGTCAATCCTCCTGCTCCGCATATACAGCGCGTGCTTCATCCCCTCAGCACCTGAGTCTCAACTGTGCTCTGTGGCAGACTGCTTCCTACACACATTTTGTTTCCACCCAGGTCTTTATGTGGACTGCTAGTCACTGAGGCATGGAAATGTTAACCCCAGTCACCCAGGAAGGCTAACATCATACTGCCGATGTCCTGACTTCATCATTTGAGTGACTTCAAGCGAATGGCTCAACCCTCTGAGCTGTAAAGTCTTTCAACAGACAGGCCTGCGCCACCCCCAGGTCACAGGAAAACAAGAAAAATCATGTAGGACTGGAGCTGGAGGCAGCCTTGTGAGCCACCAAAGGAAAAAGGGCTGGTTTTCAAGGCTGCTGAATGTACAAATGCTTCAAGGATTTATCAGATTTTTAAGTTTTTTAACAAACCACAAAACTAAAGCAACAATTCTCTACCACCATTACAAAATTAAAATCTGTTTCGGCAAGCAACCTAAATTTGCACACAAAATAGGGGGGAAAAAGCATTGCTGTGATGAATTACTCCTTACTACCCTTTTCAAAGATAGATCAAAACACCCTCCAACAAATGTCATTTAATCTCACTGCTGAAGATTAGCAGCAGGTGATAAATAGGAAACACAGAATCCCTAAATACACAGGGAAGCAGATATCTGAAGTTTAGTCTTCTCATACCTAAGAAGGGAAATTTATTCAGGACAAACAGGAACATAAGACATTAAACTACTAGGGAAGTGAATTAAAAGTATATCATTATGGACTTATGAAAATAAGTACACTCAGTTATAACTGGCATAATTGCTGATATATATATATATATATATATATATATATATATATATCTCCAGTCCTTTCTTCCTAAGTGCTACAAATCAACTGTCTGTCTGAGACCTACCAAAGGAGTCCCATAAACGTATCGCATCTTGAGGAACAGATTAGAAAACTGACCTAATATGACACAGTAAGTCCCCAAGACAACAGAAAAAATTAACAAATACCTTCCATAATTTTACAAATAATCTGCTATCAAATTTTCACTGATACATCACCTAAGGCAACAGAAACAAAGGAGAAAAAGAACACATGGGACTAGATCAAACTCAAAAGCTTTTGCACAGCAAAAGATACAATCATCAGCCCTGGCCAGTTTGGGTCAGCCTGCGGACCAGATACTCCCGGGTTCGGTTCCTGCTAGGGGCATGTACCAAAAAAAAAAAAAAAAAAGATACAATCATCAAAATGGAAAGGCAACCCACTGTATGGGAGAGCATAATTGCCAATGATGTATCAGATAAAGGGTTAATTTCCAATATATATAGAGTGCTCATACAACTCAATAAAAAGAAGACAAAGAACCCAATTAAAAAATGGGCAGAGGAACTAAATAGACACCTCTCCAAACAGGACATACAAATGGCTAAGAGACATATGAAGAAATGCTCGACATCACTAATCATCAGAGAGATGCAAGTTAAAACAGCAATTAGATATAACCTCACACCTGTCAGAATGGCCGCCATCAACAAATCATCAAACAAGTGTTGGCGAGGGTGTGAAGAAAAGGGGACTCTAGTACACTGCTGGTGGGAATGCAGACTGGTGCAGCCACTATGGAAAACAATATGGTGTTACCTCAAAAAATTAAAAATTGAACTTCCATTTGACCCAGTGATTCCACTTCTAGGAATATACCCTAAGAAGCCTGAAACACCAATCAGAAAGAATATATGTACCCCTATGTTTGTAGCAGCATTATTTACAATAGCTAAGATCTGGAAACAGCCTAAATGTCCATCAGTAGACAAATGGATAAAAAAGCAGTGATACATATACATAATGGAGTACTACGCAGCTGTAAGAAAGAAAGATCTCTTATCCTTTGAAACTACATGGAGGGACCTGGAAAGTATCATCCTAAGTGAAACAAGCCAAACAGAGAAAGACAAGTATCATATGATCTCACTTATTTGTGGAATATAATGAACATAACAGTCTGAGGAATGGGATAGTCCCAGAGACATGGAAGTGGGGTACAGACTGACAAGCCCCAGAAGAGGGGAGGGTGGGGGAGAGACAAACCACAGAACTTATATGCATGTATGCATGAACAAAGGTCATGGACAACAAAGCTGGGGACAGGGTGGATAGGGAGGGGGGCAGGGGAATCAATGGGGGAAAAGGAGAAACATCTGTAACAAAAATTAATTAATTAAAAAATAAATAAAAATAAAATAAATAATAATCTGCTATCATTCTGTCCCTCTGTCTGTAGTTTCCTAATCTTCTGGGGGTGAGCAGAACTACATACTTGAGAATATTTTATTGGAGAATAAAGATCTGACTCAGGATAGCCTCTTGATACCCAGCCAATCAAGACAAGGAAGTGAAGCATGACACTAGTACCTTTTTGGGTCCATCTGCAAAAAAGAACCACTAAAGTAATCCCTAAAGACAATTTATTCACTAAATACTAAATTCAATTTAAGCCAAGTAAAAGTCAGGTCCTAGACATAAAAAGACTTTCTACAAAAGAATGTCAGCATGAATAGAATATGCATAACTTATAATCCATAACCCAAAGACTTTAAGCAAAATGCTCCTTCTTCCTTTCATATCAAACAGCCTATACATACTTTCTTGCTAAATGTAAAATACCATGGAAATAGTCACTGTGAATCCAAAATTAAGATCACATTAAATAGGAAATTCTGAATGAAAAGTAATATGTCATTTAAGAAATACTAAGAACTGACGGCATGATAATCATGATAACCATGATTTCATGATTTTTAAACGTCGAGACTGGTAAGAAGGATGGAGATGCAGGAGGGCTGGCCCTGTTCCCATGGGCAGCAGCTGAGATCCCAAAGGAATACCTCAGCTGCAAAGGCTCCCCTTGAGGTCCAGAGCACCAGAGCCAGAAAGAGGCAACCACATAACAGCTGGCTGTGAAAATCAGCAGGGATTCTGTCTGCCAGGGAGAGACCAGACTCTGCTAGAGATGCAGGTGCCCTTTTTGTTTTTTTATCCTCACCTGAGGACAGTTTTTGATATTTTGTTCAGATAGAGTGGGAGGGGAGAGAGAGAGAGAAACATCGACGTGAAAGGGACACATCGAGTGGTCGCCACCCGCACGACCAACCAGGGCTGGGGACAAACTGCAACCGAGGTACGTGCCCTTAGTGGGAACCGAACCCAGGTCTCTCCAGACCACAGGCCGACGCTCTAACCGCTGAGCCAAACCAGCCAGGGCGCAGGTGTCCTCTTAAAAGGCCAACATACAAGATCTTGTGCTCATCCACTCACTCTGGGCTCCAGCAGAGGAAGAGTAGCGTGGACTAGAGTTGCTTGAGGAGAGACTGGGGTTTGTAGCTCTGGGAGAGAGCTGAAGGGTCAGTCACCAGAATCCCTGTGCTGAGTCCCTCTCCCACACCACAGATGCCATCTGTCTTTGCTGGAAGACTCCCTTCCTTACCGCATCATCCTAGGAGAATGCAATAGCGCCACACACTGGACTTTCTGTCACCCTACCCTCCAGCACTTACACCTTGCTGAGGAGTCATCTGCCTAGGCAGGGGTGTAGAGGTCCAGGCAGATTCAATGGATGTCAGTGTCTGAGTTGTGTGGCTCTGGGGTGAGGGCCATTCCTTCCACTTTCCCCCAAGGCTGACTGGCACTTCCCCCTCACGGAACAACCACTAGCCACACCCTCCCAACGCCCAGTGGCCCCACTCTGCTGAGCTCAGGCTAAGTTGTGTAGCTCTAGGATGGGGGCCATTTTTCACTTGTATGCATAACCAATGCAGAGCCCTCCCGTCACACAGTCAAATCTTGGTCTGATTGGGCCTGACAAACTCTGCTGGCCTCACCCTGACAATTTCCTGGGACTGTCCCACCACAGAGGTCTGTGGGCACACACTGGGTGGCAGCTGGACTTGGTATATCCTGGGACTTTTGCCGAGTGGCCTCAGACCAAGCACTGGGAGTGAAATTAAACCTGTATCAATCTGGTGACCACCACTCATCCATACCTGTTGACTCACTGAGAACTTTCCTCATGCAACTCAAGTACTGCCAGAGGCTCTTTCAGTGACTGAGCCTAACAGGTAGCCCACAGGCGGAGGCAGGTAGAGGCAAGCAGAGGTGGATCTTGGGGTGCCTTGGGCCTTTTGCTGACCTGACCTTAGACTCAGTGCTTACAGAAGCCAGCCTTAGTGCACAGCTTGGTCCTTCCCACACACACCCATGCCCAGTAGAGGCAGCCATAAACTGTGGTTTGCTCTATAGCTCCAAACGGGTTGCCCAGGGCTAGTCACAGGCAGCATCCAACATTGACCTGCACCAGAGTCCCTCCCAAGAGGCATTAGAACCAACATACCCAGTGGCCACCTTCAGACAACATCAGAGCAGGATCCAATTAGCTTCACAAGTGGCATATCCACAGGGAGATCTCAGCAGGCACCAGACCCTGCTGTGGTCAGAACCTATAAAGCAGCTCGTACAATGTGGTCAAGGTCAATCCTTACAGCCAACCTAAGGGTTGAACCCATGCACAAACAAGCCAATAGCCATCAAGACTCAATTACAACAGGAGGGATCACATATACCACAAGGGTCATTCCTGGAGCACCTAGCTTAGTTGATCAAGGAGATTATGCCACTTGATCCCACAGGACACCTACTACATAAGGCTACCCTACCACAACTGGAAGACATACCAGATCTACCTAATAAATACAAACAAAATACAAAAGGCAGGCAATGGAGAGACACAGAAACATGCCCCAAATGAAAGAACAGGAGAAATCTCCGGGAAAAAAGAGTTAAATGAAATGGAGGCAAGCATTTTACCAAATGTAGAGTTCAAAATAATGGTTATACGGATATTCAAGGAACTTAGTGAAAACTACAACAGTATACAAAAATAAAACCACAGAAACTGTAAAAAAGGACCAGTCAGCGATGAAGAATATAATATCTAAAATAAAGAATACACTAGAAAAAATAAACAGCAGGACTGATGAAGTAGAGGATTGAATCAGCAATTTAGAAGACTAAGTAACAGAAACACCCAATCAGAACAGCAAAAAAAATAATAATAATTTTTAAAAATGAGAACAGTTTAGAGTTCATCCAAGATCATCCCCCATCTCAAGGTCTATAACCTTAATTACATCGCAAAGTCCCTTTTGCTTTGTAAGGTAACCTGTTCATAGGTTCCAGAGATTAAGGAGAGCACATCTTTGGGGGAGGGGGGGAGGCACAAAAAATAAAAAATAAATTTTAAAAAAATGAGAACAGTTTAAGGGACCTTTGGAACAACATGAAGTATAACAACATTTGCATCATAAGGGTACCAGAAGGAGAGAGAGACAGCAAGGGTTTGAGAACCTACCTGAACAAATAATGACCAAAAACTTCCCTAACCTGGTGGGGAAAGAAGACACATATGTTCAGGAAGCACAAAGAGTCCCAAACAAGATGAACCCCAAAAGTCTCACACCAAGACACAGCATAATTAAAATGGCAAAGGTTAAAGACAAAGCAACAAGAGAAAGACAGTTAGTTAGTCACCTACAAGTGAGTTCCCATAAGACTGTTAGCTGATTTCTCAACAGAAACAGTTAAGGCCAGAAGGGATCAGCGTAAAATATTCAAAGTGATAAAAAGCAAACACTGAAGACCAAAACTACTTTACCTTGCAAAGTATTCATTTAAAATTGAAGGTGAAATAAAGAGTTTCCCAGACAAGAAAAAGCCAAAAGAGTTGTTACCACCAAACCACTATTACAAGAAATGTTAAAGGGAGAAGGGGGGGAGGGGGAAGAAGGGGAGGAGGAGAAGAAGGAGGAGAAAATACACAGGAACATAGTTAAAAGAACAAAATGGCAATAAGAACGTACTTATCAATGATCACTTTAAATGTAAATGGTTTAAATGTTCCAATCAAAAGACATAGGGTGGCTGAATGGATAAGAAAACAAAACCCATTGTATGCTGTCTACAGGAGACCTACCTTAGAACAACAGACACACACAGACTAAAAGTAAAGGGATAGGAAAAGATATTTTATGCAAATGGAAATTTAAAAAAAAACCTGAGGTAGTAATAGATATATCTGACAAAACAGACTTTAAAACAGGTTATAATAAGAGACAAGAAGGGCACTACATAATGATAAAAGGATTAACCCAACAAGAGGATATCACCCTTGTAAGGATTTATGCACCCAACACAGGAGCACCTAAATATGTAAAGCAAATTTTGATGGATATAAAGGGAGTGATCAACAGTAACACAGTCATTATATGAAATTTTAACACCCCATTGATATCAATGAATAGATCTTCCAGACAGAAAGTCAATAAGGGAATGATGGCTTTAATTGAGGCACTAGATCAGATGGATTCATTTGATATCTTCAAAGCATTACACCCCACAGCAGCAGAATATACCTTCTTTCCAAGTGCACATGGAACATTTTCTAGGACAGACTCCATGTTAGGACACAAAACAAGTCTCAACAAATTTAAGACTGAAATCATATCAAGCATCTTCTCTGACCATAATGCTATAAAACTAGAAATCAGTCACAAGAATAAAAACTGAAAAACACACAAAGACATGAAAGCTAAATAACATGCTACTAAACAATGAATGGGTTAACAGTAAAATCAAGGAAGAAATCAAAAGATACCTTGAAACAAATGAAAATTAAAACACAGAAACTCAAAACCTATGGGACACAACGAAAGCTGTCCTAAGAAAGAAATTCATACCATTACAAGCCTGCCTCAAGAAACAATAAAAATCTCAAATAAACAATCTAACCTTATATAAAAAGGAACCAAAAAAAAAAAAAAAAGAACAACAAAGCCCAAAGTGAGTAGAAGGGAAAAAATGATAAAGATCAAAGCAAAAATAAACAAAACAGAGTATAAAAAACAATATAAAAGATCAATGAAACCAAGAGCTGGTTCTTCAAAAAAATGAACAAAATTGACAAACCTTTAGCCAAACTCATCAAGAAAAAAAGAGAGAGGACCCAAACCAATAAAATCAGAAATGAAAAAGAAGTAACAACTGACACCACAGAAATACAAAGGATAAGAAAGCATTATGAACAACAATATGTGCCAACAAATTGGACAATCTGCATGAAATGGATAAATTCCTAGAAACACACAAAAGTCCTGGACTGGGTGGCTTTACAGGTGAGTTTTACCATATAGTCAAAGAAAAACTAACCCCTTTCCTTCTCAAACCATTTCAAAAAATTCAAGAGAAAATAAGACTCACAAGTTCATTTTATGAGGCCAGCATTATCCTTACTGCAAAACCAGATAAAAACACTACAAAGAAAGAACATTTAGCATCTGATGAACACAGATGCTAAAATCCTCAACCCTAGTAAACCGGATCCAGCAATACATTAAAAAGATCACAAACCATGATCAAGTTGGATATATTCTGGGAATTCAAGGTTGGTACAATATCCACAAATTAATAAATGTGATATATCACATTTTCAAAATGGTGAAGGCCTGGGGAGCAGTGGGAGTGGGGTGAAAGGGTCAATGGGGGAAACAAGGGGGACATCTGTAATACTTTCCAACAATAAAGATACATTTTTTTTAAATGAAGAAAAAATCACATGATCATATTGATAAATGCGGGGAAAGCATCTGATAAAATCAAGCACCCATTTATGATAAAAACTCTTAGCAAAGTGGGAATAAAGGGAGCATACCTCAACATAATAAAGGCCTTATATGACAAAACCATAGCCAACATCTCACAAGTTTTATAGTAGCTCTTACTTTCAGGTCTATGATCCACTGCTTTAATAAATTGTGCAAAGTAATAAAAACATTTTTAGACAGGCCAGTTCCCAGAAGAAAATATTTTCACACGTGTAACCAACAAAATTTAACATCTGTCTCTAGAATATACAACAAACTCCTACAACGCTGAACTACTTGCCACACAATTCTACAGAACCTCTCAGCAGTTAACTTAGTAATCAACCTGCCATACTGTTCACTTTTTTAGATTGAGAAGGTGTAAATTATATTTTCAGAGTAAATGATAAGGTAGCTCTAGATGTCTAACCACAAACATCACATTTACCACCAAACTCACAGCATCAGAGGTGCCTGTTTCTGTTACTGACATTCTCTCTCTCCAGCCACGAAAGAGCCTTGAAACCTCCCAGCAGTCTCACTTCTCCCTCTTCTTGACTAAAGTATCACTGAATTTACAACATGGCCTACAGAATTTGATCAAATTTCATAATCAATTATAATTCCTGAATAGCCAGTGTAAAATTACACTATTTGGGGGGATAGGATCAGAGGCTAGAAATCAGTATCAATTGTTATTTATGGAGTAAGCTGCACAACTGAATAAAATATGCTAAAGACCAAGTCCCTACAGAGGTCAACTCTAAGGGAACAATAATGAGGGGGACAGGGGAGAGGGAGAGAGAGGAAGAGAGGGAGGGGAAGGGAGGGAGAGAGAGAGAGAGAGAATCACTGCCACACTGAGAAGTTACAAAATGCACTAGAATTTTTACTAGAAAACAGGGGGCCTGAATACTTGTCTAAACCCTGCCATAAACTAGCTGTGAATTGAGTTATGTAATATTCCTAGTCTTTAGCTTTCTCATCCTTAAAAATATGATGAAATAATTGTTGAAGGTTCTGAAAGCTCTAAAACTCTGTGATTCTATACATCCCTTCCACATGGGGGAAATGTGGTACAGTGGGCTGAAAATAGTAATTTGGACTTAAATGCAGTGTAAATCAGCATCTCAATTTCCTTTCAATAATTTTGAAAAACCATTAAGGCACTTTTTACCTCTTTTCAATATCAAGTAACACCAAGTATGTCAACAAAATAACCTCCTTTTATTTCCCCCTCTAATCAATCAAGTGGGCTCCTCCCTTCTTTCTGAAAGTTTAAATACAGGAGTTAATGATTAGCAGGACAGCTCATCCCCAGCACTGTGTCCCCAAAGACTTTAGTCATAGCTATGAAACTGGGGGGCAGGAGACACATATAACATCTAGTTCAAATGTCCATGCAATGTGTGGGATTCTTATCTATTTGGATGACCATAGGGATTCAACCTCATTTGGACCATAAATCCTTCCTGTGAGCTACAATAAAACTCTGGCTCTAGTAATTCCTAATCCGTCTTTCTACAATTTGTTCTACAGAATATTAGTCCTGCAAGGTGCTCTAAGAAAAAAGAATGCCACCAATGTCAAAAATGCTGGATGCTATACCTCATTCTTGAGCAATTCCCAGTGAACATGGAAATATTAAAGGCTCTGAGAAGCCCTAGAGTATAGAAATCTGATTTATATTGTTTAATCCAGGGTTTCTTGACCCCAGTAACTACAAAACCCTTTCTTCTTCACAGGACGTATTTCAAAACCCTTTCTTCACAGGATATCATATTAACACCCTATAACATTAGTGCTCCAAGGCAGCCATTTTGAAAGTGCTTGCTTAAACATAATGCGACTTTTTTAAAAAAATGTTTTTATTAATTTTTTAGAGAGAGAGAAACATCTCTGTAAGAGAGAAACATCCATCAGCTGCCTCCTGCACGCCCCCTACTGGAGATCAAGCCTGCAACCCTGGGCATGTGGACCTGACTGGGTATTGAACCAGGACCTCTCAGTCCATGGGGTGATGCTCAAATCCACTGAGCCACACCAGCTGGGCATAATGTGATGATATTTAATTCACACATTGCTAAACTGAAACTGATTTGTTTTTTGTTGTTTGTTTTGTTTTCTTGCTCCTGACATTCTATATTACTCAAAAATCTTTTATTAATTTCTAAATATTAATTTTCCAACATCCAATTGTTCAAGGTTAAACAAACAGTATAGCTTTTCCCCTGACTCAAGCACCTGAAAGCAACCAACCAACAAATATGGTTAAGTGTGATAAAAACCATCCCCAGCTCTCTGGTCCAAGTATATAAATCACTATTACCCCTTCAGAACATAACTGATACCATTCTTGCCTGTTGTATTAGTTTTAGTTTTGGTAACGGCACAGTTTACATTAAAAAAACAAAACAGAACTTTCAAGCAAAAGGTAATTAAAATACAGCCAAAGTGGGAACGATTTAAACCACCAGCAGAAGCGAAATTTAAAAACTGAAAATGGATGTCTTAAGATACACCCTATAAAAGGAGAAAATCTATTTAAAAGTAAATAAATAAATAAGACTTATGGGACAACAGGCTATGTCCAGCATTCATATCGAAAATATAAACACTTGAATTAAGATTGACTTCGAGTCACCCATAATGGGGCAATACTTGCAGAAAGCAGAACACTTTGTTAGGTATCTAAATACTTCAGTTTTTCAGCATTTGCTCTCTTGATAGTAAGTGTTCTTTCTTCCTTTTAGTCATGTCAAAGAAAAATAAAATAAAGGAACAGCCTACCCTAAATCACCATCATCAAAAACACTTGTTCCCAATAGATTAGCAAACAAAATCGTGTTTGTCAAGTCTTTTAAAATCCACTCCAGTGATTTTGTGACCCAAATTAATATGGCACTTGAGGACTTACTGTCAGGTCTCGATGAAAATCACAATGAAAATACTGAAACTTGTTCTCATAAAATAAACTCATGATCACTATATCCAGTCACAGAAAAGCAGCAGCACTGAATACTAGGTCTCAAGGTCAAATTCTATGACTGTAAAATTAGGAGATTGTATTTTTCTTTACATTGATGCGCATTCTTCCTGCCGTCAATTCCTTTTCCATTGTCCTTCAAGCTCACTTCTGGGTATATATCTAAAAGAACTAAAATCCAGAACTCCAAAAGATATTAGCACTCCTGTGTTCATAGCAGCACCATTCACAATTGTCAGGAGGTGGAAGCAACCCAAATGTCTATTGTCAAATGAATGGATAAGTAAAATGTGATATATACATACAATGAAATAATATTCAGTCGTAAGAAGGAAAGAGATCCCGTCACATGCTACAACATGGATGAACCTTAAGGACATTCTGCCAAATGAAATACGCCAATTGCAAAAACACATACTGCATGATTCCAATTATATGAGGTTATCTAAAGCAGTCAAATCCATAGAAACAGAAACTAGAATGGTGGTTACCGGGGTAGAGGAAGGGAGAAAGGGGAGCTGTTGTTGAATGAGTATAAAGTCTCAGAACTGCAAGATGACAAAGTTCTAGAGATGTTTCCAATTTAATTATACTTAACACTACTGAACTATACACTGGAAAATGATTAAGATGGTAAGTTTTATGTTGTGTATTTTTACCACAATTTTTAATAAATGTTGTTAAGCCCTGGCTGGTTTGGCTCAGAGGTTAGAGCGTTGGCCTGCGGTCCAGAGAGACCCGGGTTTGGTTCCCGCTAAGGGCACGTGCCTCGGTTGCAGTTTGTCCCTGGCCCTGGTTGGGTCGTGCGGGTGGCAACCACTCAATGTGTTCCTTTCACATTGATGTTTCTTTCTCTCTCTCTCTCTCTCTCTCTCTCTCTCTCTTAAAAATGTTGTTAAGCCCAGCCAGTGTGGTTCAATGGCTGAGCGTCAATCCACAAACCAACAGGTCGCCAGGTTCGATTCCTGGTCAGGGCACATGCCCAGGTTGTGGGCCCAGTCCCTAGTGGGGGCCATGTAGGAAGCAGCCAATCAATGTCTCTCTCATGGATGTTTCTATCTCACTCTCCCTCTCTCTTCTTCTCTCTCTAAAATCAATAAGAAAAAAATTTTTTAATGTTGTTAATCACTTCATTCACCCCAAATCTTCAAATAAAATTGCTGTTACTATATTTACTCAACACATACAGACACGTGCGGACTGAAGTTGCCTGACAGCCCCGTGCAGCCCTGAATATGGCCCCCAGGACACGATCTTCTGCTGCTCCCACATCCTCTGACAGTTTTCAAGCAAGTGCTCTATGGTAACTTCAGGGAATATAAAGATGAATTAGGCCATGACCCCTGAGCAGATCAGAGAAACCTACCGCGACTCACTCAGTGCTCGGGACCTATTACCAGGGCGATGAACTGACTAGATCCGAAGTTCTTCTCAATTACCTGCTACACTGTATGAGGAAAGTGGGATTCATGTAGGCTGTGTGTCTCTAGACAAAGTTCCCATAACAGTAAGCACAAAGAACAAGACCCACATGTGGGACGGAAGTCGATATACATTTCAAAACATTCAAGCAACCAAAAGTTCTTTTGTTGAAAGAGAAACACTTGATGTAAAATGACAGAAAGGCTCTTCCACTAAAGCAGATATGGCGAGAATCCTTAATGCTCTTTCCAGCCTAGCACAGCAGGGACAGACTCTCCACAGCAATAAGAGTGGGCAAAGGCTGTGCAATGATATGGAAATATGCAACCCAGTGTAACAGGAAATACTTGGCTGAGATAACTTGAAACAACGGGATTGGTACAAATTCCAATGTTTTCTCTATCAGACCAGTTGAATTCAGTTCTGGGCAAGGTCTCGTACGGCCAGCACATGGAGCTGTCCTCTGAACAGGGAACGCCCACCACTTGCTGGTGGGTCTCGTACTCTGCAGAGCCGACTTTGTCATACATCCTAGCACTCCGTCTCTGGGTGCCACCATCAGAGAACCCTAGTCTAGAAGAACAAGCTCAGTTTCCTTAATAATGAGACATTGGTGGGTTATGTTACCACAGAAACAGCTTTAGCTCCCAGGGAAGCCGATAACGCGGGTATTATGGGAAAAGCTGCTTTTGTCCGTCCTCGGTGTCTCGTCTCGGGCCCTCATCATTCCTGGATTACTGCGAAAGCCTCCTGCCTGCTCCCCCTGCCGCCAGCCGCGCATGCCTCGGGCCCCTTCTACCTGACACTCAGAGTCACTAATCTTTCTCAATTCCACAGCTTACAGTGGCGCAGCCCTGCTCTGAACCTTCGACAGTTCACAAAGCCATCGGGATCTCTGACCTGCCGTGGGTAGCTCTTCACCACTTAGTCCCTGCGTGACACATTTTTAAAAAATGTTTATTTTTCAACCATTTCAAACTTACAAAAATATTACAAGAATAGTAAAAAGAACCCCTGATCCTTTTCATCCACTTACTAACCCTAGGACACGACGTCAGTGAAAGCAGGAACTGTATATTTTAGTCATAGTGCCTAGCACAGAGTTGATATTCAATAAACTCATGGGAGAAATGAGTCTGTAAGTGAATGAAGTAGGAATTAATAAAGGGCCCAACTTCTGGTTAGAAAGTGAGCTGAAGACAAATCTCACCTCCACTCCCTCCGGAACTCTCACTTAAGTAACTGTTACAGACATTTTTGAAGCCTAAATCCAGAAGGACAGAGAGAAGAGATGACAGCAGCCAGGAATGGGAGGTAATTGACCTGGCAGCTCCGGTCCTGTGAACCTTCGAAGGGAAGCCCAGATGGGAGCCACGGGTATTTCTGAACGTGTGCATGCAGGGATGGCCGCAAAGCAAAGGGATGGCTGAAAAAGTCTCAGGGCAGCTAGACTGCCCAGATCTCCTGCCCACCACCACATAATCATGTAACCCACCCTCCCCACGCCAGCTGAAACACTTCTGAAATTCATTCAACTGTTAGCAAGCAACTCCTCTGTGCTGGGCTCGGTCTAGATGCCCCCAAATCTCTGAGGGAACAAAGCTAAGGCCTTGCCCCTGGAGCGTCCGTCCTAGTGGGGAGACGTAAGCACGTGAACCTGTGACGTATCTGATGTGACTCTGGAGCAAGGGAAGCAGGGCAGGGGACAAAGCAGAAATCTGAAAGAAGTGGGCCATGCAGGTGTCCAGAGAAAGAACATTCGGGGGGTGGGGAGGTCTATGCAAGACCTTGACATGGAAGCACACTCTGGGGTCAGTCGAAGAGCTGCTGTGGGGGTAGGTGACCTGCAGGGGCAGCTGGGCTCTGAGATGGAATGAGAGCCAGGTGACAGAGGGTCCACTGAAGCAATGAGTCCCCTTCCCGGCTGCACACTGCAGTCACGTGGAAAAAGCTTTTCAAATCTTACGTGAGTCCCACCCCAGTTTCTCATATGAATTTTGATTGGTATGGGGGGGTGGCTGGTTGTAATTTCAAAATCTCTGCAGGTTGTTCTAACGTGCAGATGAGGTTAGAACTCAGAACTGGAAGAACTCTGGACTCTGGGGCTCTAGGCACAGCTGGGGAGCTGGGGGAGGCAGGAGGGGAGCTCCATGGAAATCAGAAAGATTAAGTTTAGATCCAGCCTGCGAGCCCCTCTTCCCAGCTAACTCCAAGAAACCACTACAGAAAATACCAGTGGCCAGACACACATGTATCAGTTGGAGGCTATTGTGGGCAAAAAAACAAATATTTCTCCCAGTGTGAGAAAGGAAAGAGGCAAACAGCTGGGGTGCTCCAAGCTCTTGAAAACTGAGTACTGTATCCCAACTAACAGAATGGGAAAAGTGAGAAAACATCATTAAGAAGGTGAGAGAAAAAAGATAAGAAAAACAGAAATATCTATGATCTGCAGATGCGCTTGGAGACTACTAAATTAAATAAATAATTTACCCACGAAGTACAATCAATTACACTCCCTTGGAAACAATCATTTGGACCATAAATGATAGCTATGCTATGTCTGTCTGGATGGAAACTACTGCAATAATGAGTTTCTACCAGAGAGAAAATACATCAACAATTCCAGCCGTTTTAAAGGTTTTTCATTTCGAGAATGACAAGAAAAATCTTATGAAACTATACATGCAGACATACTCAAGTGTACATATAATCAGATATTAACACAAGGCCACATGCTATTTCTAAAAATATCCAATATATTTATAAGAATATCAAAAAGCCTCTTAATTGCCTATATCAGTTGTCTCAGTTGCTGTACAAATTGATTTAAAGAATAAAGCATTGCCCTGGCCAGTTTGGCTCAGTGGTTAGAGTGTCGGCCTGCAGTCCAGAGAGACCCAGGTTCGGTTCCCGCTGAGGGCGGGTACCTCAGTTGCAGTTTGTCCCCGGCCCTGGTTGGTCGTGCGGGTGGCAGCCACTCGATGTGTCCCTTTTGTGTCGATGTTTCTCTCTCTCTCTCTTCCTCTCTCTCCCTCCCATTGTAGCTGAACAAAAAATGGAAAAATGTCCTTGGGTGAAGATGATTAAAAAAAAAAAAAAAAAGAACAAAGCATCATTCAACTAATAATTTATTTTGTATATTTAAAAAGCAAATTTTCAATTCCTGAATGTCTAAAAAACATCAATATTTTAAAGATGTAGGAGGCATAACAATAAAGAGAGTAACACTTTTAGTATCTTTCAATAAATAGCTAGAGGTGCCAAAAATGTAAGAAAAAAGTACTCACTCACGGACACCGAGGCCGGAGCTAGAGACCCCAAGAATGCTTCTAAAACAAAGTATGTTCTGAAGGTTGTATAAATGTAACAATTCAACTCGTTTCAGTAAACATTCATTCCTGCCCTACTACTCACCATGCACCCTGCACGGTGCTGGGACCCCCAAGATGAAAGGCGCGGCCTCTGCCCCGGAGGAGCTCAGAAGCTGTAAGGGAGACAGGCACCCCAACAAGCCATTACAACCACTGTGAGAACACGGTCCAAGGGAGAAAGAGGACACAGAAAAATTTAAATTTTTTTAAAAATTTACTGATTGATTTGAGAGAGAGAGAGAAAATAAGATTTTCCCATCTACCTCTAGTCTCACAAACTCAACTCTTAATTGAGAGAATAACACCTGAGTTATCAGTGTCACCATTTCTCTGTCATTAGATTTTCTACCTAGACAAGTCCCTGAAAGGACCACTGAAAATTATCAGAGTCGTTTTTCCTTCAGCTTTGCACAGGAAAGAATACAAGACACCTGGAACAGTGACTTCCAAGTATCCAAGAAAAAATAATACCTTTTCTTTCAGATGCCATAGAAGATACTAATTATTTAACATCACAGTCTTTTTTTTTTTTTTTTTTTTAACAGCACCTACAGCCTTGCCTTATCAGAAAAATCCCACAGGGCTCTACACTGATCCGCATTGAAAGTACTCTATTAGGTTTATCTTTTTGCTTAAGCTTTTGCCTTAATAACTCAAAGGAACTATTGAATATACTTGGGCATAGGATTCAATTTTTTTTACGTCTAGATAGCAACTAAATTGTGAGTGAGAAAGCAAATGTAAATTAACTTTTTCTGTTTGAGCATATAATTACATTCTTTGTTGGAAATGTAAGTAGCCAGGAATCTCATTAAATATTGGTGCCCTGTTTGCCCTTAATACTTATAAAAGCTGAAGGCACAATCCACAAAGTACAACGCTTAAAACCATGGAGCACTGCAGAGAATGATAACGTCCCAGGCCAAAAGGCATCTCAAGTGGTTATCTGCTCCAACCTTTGCCTCCAATATGAAACTAGTCACGTAGAGTGACAACAGCCCCGTTTAAAGAGAGCCGTACATTTTAGAATTCTGAGAGAAGGATGAGCCATGATGCAAAAATAATAAAAGGAGGATAAGAAATATGAGGAAGGACAGAGAATTAGAATTAAAAATAAAAGCACCATTCTATTAAATTACACCTATTACTTGCTTTTTCAAACCCAAGCATTGTCGTTCCCCTCCCTCCCAATCTGTAAATGACATCCCCTATTCTTTGGCAACCAAAGAGGGACAGAGGGGTGGGCACTACTGTCCCAAACACTCAGTGATGGGACAGAAGTCACTGTCAGAGAAGCTAAGAACAGCAATAAGCAACTAAAACAGTTGAGATGTATTCCATTTATTCATTATCTTCAAATACAAAGTTTTCCCTAAAAATTAAATTTGAGATAACTGGGGGGGCGGGGGGGGGGTGACTATCTTTAAATTACCGCTTACTGAGTATGCTTAATTTAATTTCAAATTCTACTGTAATGCTTTCTTAAATGGACAATGCTGGGCATACTATAACCTTTTGGGTTGACCCTGATCAATCATTATAAAGTGACACTCTTGGACTACTGATACCTGTAGGGCTATTTGTCTCTACAGTAATGAACATTTTCAGTTATTGCTTTTGATGTGTCTAGTTTCCCTGTGCTCTCCCCTGACAATAGTTTGCTGCTGTTCCTCCTCCCAGTGTCAACACGCATCCCCCGCCTTCCCCTGCCCTGCTCCAATCTGCTGGCCCGACTTTTCAGCCTCCATCTCTCTGCTCCTGCTTTTCCCTCAACCCAAACACCCTCTCCAACGACCCAGCCCCACCTTTACCAGCACAGTCTTATCAAATGCTCTGATCTCTGAGAGTCTGATAGCTGGAAATAATGCATTTCGGTTTAATTTTCATTTGCATTTCTCTTGAGTGGGTTGAGCATTTTTCACATGCTTAAGAGCCATTTGCATTTCATTTTCTGTGAACAGTCTGCTCATCGCCTTTGCCCTTTTTTAATAAGATTGTTAAAACTCATCATATACATTGGAAGCCAGTTCTCTGGTATAAGTGATGCTCCTCCCCACCAGCCCCCACCTCCCACCTGCCCCACCTCCACACACGTCCTCATTTGTCTGTTGGCTTTCGTTATGGTTGTTGCCATGCAGGCATTCCTAATTTTTTTTTTTTTTAATCCCCATCTGAGGATATTCTTTCATTTATCTTCAGATAGAGTAGGAGGGAGGGAGGGAGAGAAAAACATCGATGTGAGAGGGACACATCGACTGGTTACCTCCCGCATGACTCCAACCAGGACTGGGGATGAACCGCACCCGAGGTACATGCCCTTGACCAGAATCGAACCAGCGACTTTTGGGTCCATGGGCTGATGCTCTAACCACTGAGTCAAACTGGCCAGAACATTCCTAATTTTTATGTAATCAAACTTAATGGTCTTTTCTTCCATGGTTCCTGGATTTTGTGTGAAAGACCGTCCTCATTCTGACATTGAAAAGAATTTGTCAGTGATTTGTTCTAACACTTTTATGAGTTTTTAAATTTATACTAAAATTTTAACCCACATAGACTTTGTCCTGTTACATGATATGAGGTTTGAATCCCACCTTTTCCCCAGACGATGACTCCACTTGCACCAACATCACTGATTTACAAATCAATCTTTTCCCAATGAGTTGAAATGCTTTGGAGTTTTTTGTTTAGGGTTTTTTGCTTATGTCATGATTTCCTAGTGATCAGGACTTCTGAGAAAATGACGTTAAAAAAAACTAGAATTAAGAGCAGTTTAGACTTAAGGCATTGTCTCATATCTTCTTAAAATACAAGACTATACTCCAGCAGGGTAGGTATTGGGACTCATGTACTCTTATGTGACCAGCACACTGTAACTGCTTAATAAATGTACTTTGAGTAAGTATGTATATTTTTTAAGACCAAGCACAGATTTAAATTTTTTTAGGGTTTGGAGATGAGTTGCATCACTGTTGACTAACGATGTGTTATGTCCCACAGGGTAATTTTGCCAAGCCACCCTGTCCACCCAGCCCTGTCTTCTTTGACAAAAAGTCCTTCAGTCTAGTCAGTATCTACCAACCTCAGTAGATTCCATGAACATTTAATCACAATCCAACTAGTCATATTTACAACCACAATGGGAAATGATTTGGGAATTTCTTAAAAAATGGAACATAAATCAACCCTATGACCCAGCATTTCTACTTCCAGATATTTACCCAAAGGAAACAAAAATGGCCACAAACAGAGTTGTACATAAAATGGACGTTGTAGTCATAATAGCCCAAAATTGGAACTAAAACAGATGTCTGTGAGTTGATAAATAAACAGTGCTATATTCATTTAACAGAATATTCTTCAGCAATAAAAAGGAACAAACTACATGCAACAACATGAGTGAATCTCAAAATCATTATATCATGTGAAAAAAGCCAGACACAGAAGAATACATACCATATACTTTCATTTGTAACAAGCAAACTAACCATGATGATAGAAATCAAACCATGGTTCCCTGGGACATGGGGAGAGAGGAGAAAAGCCTTTCTCCATGACGGTAATGTTCAGAGACTCTCCAAGTGCTATCCCTGAACCACCAGCACCTGGGATTTGTTAGAAATGTACATTCTCCAGGCCCTGCCCCAGACCAACTGAATCTGCAACTCTGGGGGTGGCTGCAGGTGTCATCTAGGTATCTCTTCGCATTCACAGTTGAGAACCCCTATTCTACATCTTGTTTTAGAGGTGATTAAACAGGTGTATACAACTGACAACATGCATCAAAGTGGTTGCTTTGGATCTGAGCAGTTTATAAGTAAATTATACCTGAATTTTAAAAATTTGGACATAATTCTTTAAATATTATCTTTAACCCAACTCTGTCTCCTCTGCCTGTTTTCCTTGCTTTGATAGATGGGAAAATAATCCACCTAGAAGCTTGAATAAAAAAACTCCCTCCTCGAATCCTTCCCCTCCTTTGCTCTCTGCAGTCAATCACCACATTTGGTAAGTTTACCTCTGAAATGTCTCTGCTCTTCAGTGCTTACCCTCCATTTCTAACCCTTCGAATCCCAGCGCCCTATTTCCACAGACACCTTCACTTCTGATCTGGTCTAGTAGAACCGCATACCTCTACCTCTCTCCTCGCCCAATGCGGTCTCTAAATGACCTGAGTTATTTCTGTGTCTGCTCAACGTCTCGTTCCTTTTTTAAAGACCAAGGTTCCCTTCTAGCTATCTAGAGCATAAAGTCTATGCTCTTCTGTGAAGCACCAAAAGTCTTTAGCGACCAGGCCACAACCCAACATACTCGCTCAGTCTCGTCTCAAGCCATTGACCCCTCAGACATTACACCACACCAACATCGATGCAGTCTGCCAAGCATGTTCTTGCCTCCAATCCTTCATTTAAGCTGCTTCTTATCTCTCAAATGCCATCTCTCCCACTTCCCTGCCTAGTGTAATCCCAGCCACCCATTAAAATCCAGCTGAAACACCACCTCCTTTGTAAAAGTTCCCCATCATCATATCCCAGGCAGAATTCATTGCTCCTCCTGTGTGTTCGTATTTTTCTACTTCGGAGAATGTATATCTATGCCTCACTTTTTTTTATGCACATTTCAGTCTTCGATTCTAGTAGTTTTAGGTAATCCTCCCCTACTTATGACCTCCCAATCGGTCCCCATTACCTACTAGATAAGTTCAAACTTAGCTGGAAGTCCAGTACGAGTACCTTCAGGCCCTGAGTATCTCCGACTCCCACCACTCCCTATGCTCAGTCCAAGCAACAGTCCTCTAAGCACCAGCTCTCTCGAGTTCCCAGACTTCTCCATGTGCTTCTCCCTCTGCCTAGAACACCTCCCTGCTCACTTCCTCTGTCCCCATCGCCTCCTCTCATGCTCTCATGGAAAAGTCAAACTACAACAAAGCGACAGGTCATTCAGTCTAGGAACAGGCACTAAGACCAGAAGCCAAGTGAAATGGAGTCACAGCAAGAAGGAAGAAGCCGAGCTGTCCTTTCCCGGGAAGGGCTGGAGAAATGGGTAACGCATGGTGCCTGACTTTCATACCTCAACTTAGTAGTGATTGGACAGACACACAAACAAATTTCTACAATCCAGACCGTGTATGACAGAGGAATGCTACAAGCCTGGGCCAGGTAGCTCAGTTGGTTAGTGTTGTCTCCATATGGGTTTGATCCCTGGTCAGGGCATATATCAATGTTTCTCTCTCTCTCCCTAAAAAAATAATTTAAAAACCTTTTTTAAAAAAGAATGCTACTAGACAAGAAAGAACACAATAAATATACAAAGAGATATATATCTAAATAAAGGCATGTCATTGCGAGATTTAATCAAAGGTCAAAGGCTGGCTAAGTGCAGGCTGCTGCTGAACACCAGCAGTGTCCTCGCGTGTCCCAAAGTCCTGTGAATTATTTGCCCTCAGGAAAGTCATTTCAACCTTCGGCGCCTCAATTTCCTCATTATAAAAGAAGAGAATTAATCAGATATGGAGATTTATTTTAGTAATAAAATATTCACAAACAAAAGCAGAATCCTGGACACTGACTATATGGACTTTTTCTTTTTTTTTTTTTTTTAATCCTCACCCGAAGACATTTTTCCATTTTTTGTTCAGATACAGTGGATGGGAGGGAAGGGGAGAGAGAGAGCAGAGAGAGAGAGAGAGAGAGAGAAACATCGACGTGAAAGGGACACAACAAGTGGCTGCCACTCGCACAACCCAACCAGGGCCGGGGACAAACTGCAACCGAGGTACGTGACCTTAGCGGGAACCGAACCCGGGTCTCTCTGGACCGCAGGCCGACGCTCTAACCGCTGAGCCAAACCAGTCAGAGCTATATAGACTTTTTCAACAGGAGGGGAACGGAGAATGACTTTCGGGTGTTCAACTGTACTGGAAAATGAAATCAACAGAGAGATGGAACGTCCATATGTCACATCAGCGAACATGACATTGAATTTAAAATCCCGAAAAGTGCAGCTTATAATGGAACTGCTGACACAACCTCAACCACAGTCACAAATGCACTACCATAATCAGGTTGTCATGGTAACCAGAACACAAGGGTTAAAAAGAGGAAGAGAGCCTCTGTGTGCGTGGCAGGTTTTGTTGCCACTCCCATTAGAAATACTGAAATGGTTGATAATATGACTTCCAACCACATTCTTCACTCAGCACACAACAAGCCTCTTGTTAGTGTTTTGAGATCAACAAGAAAAATAAAATGGGCTTCTTAACATTCACTGAGGGGATTCAAAAAGCATCTAGCCAACTCGGCTTAACACACCTCCTCTGGAAAACCTCCCAGTCTCTCCAGGCAAAACCATTTCCTCCTGCTGGCAAGCCCGGTTCATCTCCTCTCCTGCCAGACTAAGGACAACATTGGCCATTCACATGCTTGTCTCCTGTCTCCACATCAGTGGCTTGGGAACAGAGTTTCTCCTTAGTCCCCTTTACACATCTGGTGCCTAGAACAATGCAGATGTTTTAGTTGCTAAACTGTTCAACTAAGGACTAAAATTTCAATCCTATCAATTTATAAATATGAAATCCCTCTACAGAACAATGTAACAATTTTAACTTATTAAAGATATTTCTTGTAAAACATTTTATTTCTCTTATGAGTAAAAGTCAGAAGTAAATAGTATGTCTCGTGAAAAGAACTGTAGGCTGGCACTCCAATTCTTAGGGTTCCACTGTTCTAACTTATCTACTTGTTAACCCATTGCAAGAATGCATCCTTGGGTAAATACCCACCTTGCAGATGCTCAGCAATCTCATCTAGAAAAATGAGGTGTCTAGACCATCTGAGAGGGAAAAGCCCTTCCTGCCTACAAGCTAGTATGGCCAAGAAATTAAAAAACATTAAAGAATTTGGGCAGGTCAAAAAGCATCCATAGAAGTTAAAAAAATTTTTCTCAACCAGGTTAGGGTGCAGGGGCACAGAGGAGTGCCCCCTACTTATTCCTAGAGTGGTTTTTCCAAGCCACAGCCCATAAGGGAAGATTGACTGATCAATTCTATCCTACCTCCCTAGAATACCTGCAGGGAAAGAAGTTATTATGAGTATGAGCCACATGTACATAGTGGAGACAAGAAAAAAACAAAGTAAACTTAAAAACCATAATCTATCCCTGGCCAGTTTTGCTCAGCAGTTAGAGCGTCAGCCCGCGGACCAGAGAGTCCCGAGTTTGGTTCCCACTAAGGGCATGTGCCTCAGTTGTGTTCATCCCTGGCCCCAGTTTGGGTTGGGCAACCAGTCAATGTGTCTCTCTCACAATGATGTTTCTCTCTCTTCCCTCTCTCCTTCCAGCTATATCTGAAGATAAATGCACCAAGTGTCCTCGGGTGAGGATAAAAATTAAAATATATATATATAAAAAAAAAAAAACAACCATCATCTAAAACACAGAAAAAGACCTATTTCCAAGGATAACATACATTAGTATATTGACTCAACATAATCATTGTACAGTCTTCCCCTACATGCCTCAGTATCTGAGAAGGTAAGAATCACCAGATCCACCGCCCATCTTGGTCAATGTTCTCTCTCGTGATCTTCTCCTTCCCAAAGCTGCTCCCCACCCAGCTTCTCCAGTCAGCAAATGGCATCTCCATCCACAGCTACCCAGACACTTGTGAGTCATTCTCACACTTCACCCTCCATCATCCCCAGACACCCAATTCATCAGCAAGTTCTATCTTTTATGCCTCCAAAATATTCCTTTAATCTATTTCTTTCCTTTTTTTTCTGGTATCATCTTAGTCTAAAGAACTGTTATGGACTGCCCTGGCCAGTTTGGCTCAGCGATTAGAGCGTCGGCCTGCAATCCAGAGAGACCTGGGTTCGGTTCCTGCTAGGGGCATGTACCTCGGTTGCAGTTTGTCCCCGGCCCTGGTTGGTCGTGAGGGTGGCAGCCACTCGATGTGTCCCTTTCACGTCGATGTTTCTCTCTCTCTCCCTCCCACTCTATCTGAACAAAAAATGGAAAAATATCCTCGAATGAGGATAAGAAAGAACTGTTATGGACTAAATGTGTGCCCCCCAAATTCAAATGTTGAACCCCTAGCCCCCAATGAGATAGTATTAGGAGGTGGGGCCTTCGGGAGGTAGGTAATTAGGTTCAGATGAGGACCTGAGACTGGAGCCTCCATGATGGGACTAGTCCTTTGACAGCAGAGCTTCCTCTCTCTGCCCTGTGAGGACACAACAAGGAGGAGTCATCTGCAAGGCAGGACAGGGGCCCTCACCGGAACCCAACCATGCCGGCACTCTGAGCTCAGGCTTCCCAGGCTCCAGGACTGTGAGAAACAAATACCTGTTGACTAAGCCACCCAGTCTGGGGACTAAGATAGAAACCACCAGACCCTGCTTACATCATCACAGGAATCTCCTTACTGGTCTACCAATTTCTTAATCTCTTCCCAAGCCACACAGGACTCAGAGAGATCTTCTCAAAAGAGAAAGTCATGTTTAAGGTGTGCCCTGCTTAAGACCTTCCTATAACTTCCCCCTCACTTTACTGCATATCATCACACTGTTATTATATTAAGAGTATTTTCACTTATTCACACCCACACAAAATGCAAATAGCACTTCTCGCTCATCGAGCTCTACCCTAGGATCCATCCCTAATGGCTTTATATATTACTGCTAATCTTAGGGCTTTTCCTCGTACCTCTGCCTTTCAAATAATTTATAAAAATGTTCAATAAGAACTGTCTCTTCCTAGAGGATCCCCCAAACGCCTCCAATTCCAAGAGCTGATGTCTATTCCTATAGTTCTCTTACTGGCTCAGACAATTGCCTATTCACTTAAAGGTCCCCAAGATTACTTATATATTTGGCTATTTATTAAGATTTGCTAAATAGACTTTGCTTATCTAAAAATTAAAAGGCTTTTCAAGTGAGAGGTAACAAGTGTTTACATGAGATCAGTAAGAACAGCTACTCGGGATGCACTGACTCAGGCAGAGGCCCGAACAGTGTTCTGATGAGGAGGCAAAGGCAATCGGGCCTTTATGAGAAAGGGAAGGGGAGCAATTACATCAGTAGAAGGAAGGCATTGCTCTTGGTGCAGGTACATCACAGTGATGTTAATCCCAAACAGTGTTTTTAATTTTCCGTCCGGTGGTCATACCTGCTTTCTTATCTTTGCAATAGTTCTTTGGGCACCATGCTGCTTTAGTCCCAGTCCAAAGGTCCTCTTGCCCTCGTTTAACATTCCAAAGATTTGAGGCATAAGATGTGCAATCTTGAAGCTCCATGACAAAGTGGCTGTGTTAATTATTTTCTGAAAACTTAAAAGTAGCCCTGGCCAGTTTGGCTCAGCGGTTAGAGCGTCAGCCCGTGGACCAGAGAGATCTGGGTTCGGTTCTGCTAAGGGCACGTACCTCGGTTACAGTTCGGCCCTGGTTGGGTCGTGCGGGTGGCAACCAGTCGATGTGTCTCTTACATCGATGTTTCTCTCTCTCTGTTTCTCCCTCTTTCTCTCCCACTCTATCTGAAGATAAAATGCAAAAATGTCCTCAGGTGAGGACTAAAAAAACAAAAACTTAAAATATAAATTTTGTGCAAATATTCTTTAATCTAAAACATAACCCAACAGTTTCTATTTATTCATCTAGTTCTTTATTTCTGAAACCAAGCTACCTTTACTTCAATAATTGTTCACCTCAGTATCCAAGAATTCTACACTTTTAAAAATAGATCTACTCTCCAGAAGGTCACTAACCTGTTATTTTCAGAATTCCCACTGGGATTTCTGTTCCAGACAAAAGACGAACAAATCGCTGGCTTTCTCTATCATCACTCTCTGTGTTGAATTTTGTTTAGTGCTTTCTCAATTTCACCCTTACGTTCTTTTAAAATTCAAAATTGCCATTTCATTCCAAATATTTACCCACATAAAAATTCTTATGAAATCCTGTGATCAAGAAGCTGATGATGACTGAGTCTAAAAAACTGGCCTCCCTGATATGGAATCGATGGCACTAGAGAACAACTACAGGCATGCAGGCTGCGTGAAAAAGGGGGAGAACTCTCAAACCTGTCGCATAAAATGGACTAAAACATCTCTGCAGTCCCCTCCAGCACCAAAAGTAAAGGAGGTTCCGAAATAATCCCAAGGCCCGCGGGCGGTGCGCCGGGCCCTGTGCTGGGCTCCCGTGGCTCCCTCAGAACAAGCCCACAGCGTCTGAGCCTGAGACACTTCTCTGTTTAAACACCCGGACGTACGGGAAGGGCACACAGGATACAGACCTTTTGTAATATAAAATAAAATAGAAGTCTCTCATATAAAGCTGAATGGAAATGAGAGGCCTCAAATGGTGGGGTTTGCCGTGTCCCCTGGCCTTGGGAGAGGCTGACTCCTGTATGAAGTGTTCCCTGAAGACCGGTGCCCGGAGCTGCTGTGAAGGGCCTCGGGAAGCAAAGACCGGGGCCTCGCCAGGCACCAGTTTGCCCGAGGATGGCTCCTTACCGGCCTGCTGAAGATGCAGTGTCGGGCTCACCACGAAAGCACAAGTGACCTCACTGGTGATGAAGGGAGACAGGAAAGGTCGAGATTCTGAGTGAAGCTTTGATAAACCTGAAGTCTCAGGGACCCTGGTAACTGGGACCTTCGAGGGTGGGGGGTGGCCTGCCTAACGCGCTCTATGGCCACGTGCTCACACGTCCGTGTCCTCACTGGACTGCACGCCTCTTACAAGCAGAGACCTTTCCTTTCTTTTTTAATTTATCCCCAGGACATAGCAGAGTCTAGGACTGGAGCATTAAGAAACACTTAAATGTCGAGTGAGAAATATTAGTAACCAATCTCCCAGAGAACAAGTCTGTTCCACTTAGGGCGAGCCTGTCAAGTCAGACCTTCCTAACGTGTGGGCTGGAGACCTCTAGTGGTGTCTGCACCTCGCTAAGAGAAGTGGAAATCTGGGGACAGACTGGAGCGGGCCAAAGGCCAGGACACAAGTAAGGCCCAGATGAGTGAGACAGTAAGTGCTGTGACAGAGCAATGAACTCAGGAAGTTTAAAAAGCAAACACAAACACAAAGAGGAGACTTTTTTTTTCTTCATAAAGCAGTTATAATTTCACAAAGACTCAAAAACAGCTGCAAGCAAACTTCTAGGTATGGAACAAATATTCTTGCAAAAAATAACTTTGGGGGAAGAGGGGGAATCACTTATCTTATACACAAAGTTCTTTAAAAATCTATGATACCTATGAAATTCCTGAAGTTGGTTGATCAACTGTACAGTAGAATTGGGAGAGTTTAAACATGAGAATAATGGGAGTTGACACATCTGAACTAAAGAAAATTGTACTTTATTACATATGTATCAAAGAGAACATGAAGTCCATTTTCCTGAGACATTCCCTCCTCCTCATATAGGGGTTGGGGGTGAGGAGAAAAAGCCAACCACCCCACTAGCTACTAAAGCTTCTAAATTGCGGAATAATTATTATTCACAGAGACAATTCCTTCAGAGCACCAAGTCCATCCTATAGAAAGTAAAAATAAATGTAGCTTTCTTTTTTTTTATACTCACCTGTGGACATTTTTGCATTTATCTTCGGATAGAGTGGGAGGGAGAGAGGGGGGAAGAGAGAGAGAAACATCGACGTGAGAGAGAGAAACATCGACATGAGAGAGACACATCGACTGGCTGCCACCCACACGATCCCAACAGGGCTGGAGACAAACCGCAATCGAGGTAGGTGCCCTTAGCAGGAACTGAACCTAGAACTCTTCAGTCCGCAGGCCAACACTCTAACCACTAACCCAAACTGGCCAGGGCTAAATGTAGCTTTCTAAAAATAAGCTCAACATCAGGAATACCAAGAACAAAATCTTGGAAAAAAGTGATTCTCACAATGGCAGCGGTCACCTCTTTTTGGTTTGGAACCCTGCAGGTCACTGCTTCGCTCAGTATTTTACTACGAATTCAGCGTACAGCTAGTGCACCGGGAGATGCTGATGTGAAAGTGAGTGGGGACTTGCACCCACAGCGTACTCAAGTCCATTACTCTAGTTCCCTCTGGAACCACTCTCACCAACCATACAACACTCTCTAGTAGAACCTGCACATTTGCAAAGTACCCACCTAATGTTGAGGAGAAAAATTACAAAAAAAATGTAAACTGAAACGCCAATCAGAAAGAATATATGCAGCCCTATGTTCATAGCAGTACTATTTACAATTGCTAGGATCTGGAAACAGCTCAAGTGTCCATCAATAGATGAGTGGATAAAAAGCTGTGGTACATATACACAATGGAGTACTATGCAGCTGTAAGAAAGAGAGATCTCTTATCCTTTGAGACAACATGGAGGGACCTAGAGAGTATTATACTAAGTGAAATAAGCCAATCAAAGAAAGACAAGATCACATGATCTCACTTATTTGTGGAATATAATGAACAAAATAAGCTGATGAACAAAACAGATCCAGAGAACAGAAGTAGGGAACAGACTGACAGACTTCAGAGGGAAGGGGGAGAGGGGTTGGGAAGAGATAAATCAAAAGAACTTTATGCATAACCAATACACACAGACGACAGTGCAGTGAAGGGCAGAAGAGGGTGTCCATGAGGAAAAAAGGACACCTGCTATAAAAAAATAATTTAACTAAATAAAAAAGAAATAAACATACACTCTAATCTTAAAAAAAGAAAAGAAAACTTAGAAAAAGTAGCTCACCTTTTTCTATTCAGTTTTTCTATGGTCATAGTAACTATTTACTGAGCTCTCAATAAAGCACATATGCAGATAATAAACACATAACTTATACTCTTGGTTCAGCAAGATATAAGGGACAGGGCATAACATGAGAACATAAAGAGTGCTACACAGAGCTACCCAACAACCATGCCATAACATGACATATGACAGAAAACAGGCATGAACACCTTGGGGAGTGGTATTCTATACCCCCCCCCCCCCCCAGACATGGGAACATAGTCCTCAGCAGTGACTTGGAGCCTAAGTATAATTTCTATCCATGCCCCTGTAAAGACTCCCCGTATTCACCTTCGAATTCTCATTCACCTAGCCAACTCGGAAGATGGAGGGGGTGGGGAGACAGAGAATATGCATGAGAATGAACTTCAACAGGGAAGAGGGCAGCACACAAGTTATCTCAGGACTTCATGTCAATACATTCCTGGAAAAGTTAAGTAACCAGCCAAATGCTTTGCTTTTTCAGAAGGAGCTGGGAGTTCAAATCATATCAGAAAATAGAAATCCACAGGGGAGGGAAAAAACACCTGATATTACTGGGGGGGAAAAAACACACAATAATTTATATAATATATCAATAACATAAAATCATGTATAATTACATAACATTACAGTCATTGGTCCTCATGAACAACATGGTTCCATTTGACTTTTACTTCTCTCTTTTCAGATCTTCACAGAACTCTAAGTAGCTTTCAAATGTTGGAAATGGTTTCATAATCATTTGCTTTAAAACTTGGGAGTATTTGCCCTGGCCGCTGTGGATCAGTTAGTTGAGTGTCGCCCCATGCACCAAGAGGTCACCAGTTCGATTCCCGGTCAGGGCACATGCCCAGGTTGTGCGCTTGGTGCTCAGTAGGGGGCGTGCAGGAGGCAGCAGATTGATGGTTCTCTCTCATTGATGCTTCTCTCTCTCTCTCTCTCTCTCTCCCTTTCTCTCTCTCTAAAATCAATAAAAACAAAATTTTTTTAAAACCTTGGATATCTATTATAGCAATGTTCTATTATTTTTGATCAGGTAAACAAGCAAGATGATCTTTTTCAAGCAATAAAGTTGAACTGGCCCTGGAATGTATTTGATTGAATTTGTCCAACCCAAAAGGGAGTCTCTATAGCTTGGGGCAGAATCATGAACCACATACTCCAGAACAAATCAAGAAAAACTTATAGAAAGCAATGAAACTAACCAATGGCCAATCATCATCGTATAAAAATGACATTCCTTTTCGGTACCATAAATAATGTTAAGTGTAAAAAAGTTCAAGAAAATATTCTAGAGATATGTTCTCTTACATAGATATTCATATTATAAGTGTGTGTAGAAGACCACTATAAAACTTGAGTTTTACTTCTTTCCGATAAGTGACCATCTAAGTCAATTTTTAAAATTCTAAGGCCTAGTAACTAATTATAAAGTGTGGACTATGTCTAGATTCTAATTAAAAAACAAAACAAAACACCTATGATTATATGGCCCCATAGAATGATTAACAATTAACCCCATTGTTAATTATCATTCATTTCCATTATCGTTATTGTTGGGTGTGATAACGGCACAGTGGCCATGTGGGAAAGTGTCCGCACTTTTAAAAATATACATACTAACGTATGCAGGGGTGAAATGAGATCTGCTTTAAAATATTTCAGCTAAAACAAAACAAAAACAAAATTAAGCTAAATGTGGCAAAATCTTAGTAATTACCGAATCTAGGCAATGCATTTATAGAAGTTCATATATTATGTTTCCATAGTTTTGTATATAGTTGACATTTTTCACAATTTTTAAAAAATATTTATAACCATTCTAATGTCCAGAAACATTCCAGATTCTATGGACCAATAGAAAAAACATCTTTTTCTCGGCTGGTGTGGCTTAGTGGTTGAGCATCAACTCCTGCACCAAGAGGTCTCCAGTTCGATTCCCAGTGGCCCAGGTTGTGGGTCTGATCCCCAGTGGGGGGCATGCAGGAGGAAGCCAATCAATGTTCTATCTCATCCATGTTTTATCTCTCCCTCTCTTTTCTTCTCTCTCTCTAACATCAATAAAGACATAAAAAAATTTTTTAAAGAAAAAAATGAAGCTGCCCCATTACCAGCCTGTGATTATGTGGGGTGTGCGCCTTTAAAAAAAATAATAACAACATCTTTTGATATTTAAAAAATGAAATACAAAAATTATGAAGTTGACATTTTCAGATCTAGTCTTTTATATGGCTACTCAGAATCCCATCTAATTTAAGAAAATTTTTAAATGAAGACCCTACTAAAATGTTGTACCCAGTGATGAGTCATAATGCTTTATTCCAAAGCAACAAAACACATGCACCCAAAAGATATGTAAAGACAGGTATACCTTTCACAGAAAGCAGCCTTTTCCCTACCACAAATCTTTAAAACTCACAGTATACTTTCCCATCTCAAAGACTTTTTAGAAATTATTTCCCCCCTGTAGGGAAAACTATATCATGAGGAAAGAGCTGAGCAAAATTACTGCAAATAACACAGAGGTTAAATCCAGAGTCCTTTCTTCCAGCCAAAAGGACTACCAGGAGAAAACAAACATTTTCAAAAGCATTTTGGAACCTGTGCTGGGCTCTCTTTTTCCTCCCAAGATACGTCACTTAACTGTCTGCCAAAACAACTCGAGCCCATTCTACCTGATCGCATTCCAAAGAGGCAGCTTTCCCTGGACTCACTTCTCAGTGACAAGCTGCTCAGAGAGCACCTATCAAACCAAATCATCTGCTCCCTCCTCCTTTCCTTTCAGGGCACCCTGCTGTCCATCAGGAGAAGTGATTAATGGGTTTATTATGTATGAAAGCGCATCTCATCCGTGTGCTGTCTGGTTTGAATAGCTCACATCAGCTCTTCATTCATGCCAAGTATGCTCACTGTCCGGAGATACGATAAAGCTATACTTCCTTTCGGATTTTTCCCTCCCTATTCAAAAACAGAGCTGTGTGTTACAGAAGCAGGAGGAAGACAGAAGACGAAATCCCTTCATCCTCTACAGAAAGGAAGCTAACGGACTGAAAAGTTGGTAAAGGGAAGAACAAGGGATGCTTCTGTCCGGATCATTTCTTAAGCGACTTGATTCGGGAGTGTGTATGATTCTGAAATATAGACAGAACTTTTCCAGAAGGCAAACCGTCTATAGAAAGAATCAGGATTTCTCGTTGCTGAAACACTCAATGAATCTTTAATAAGTTCTGAACACTCAAGTTGTCCAGAGTCAGAACAACTGCTGCTGTCAGATAAAGGCAAAATTCACCCTCTCGTTCTATAATCCTATCCAAACGGAACCTTCACCTGCTGTGTGCTGTCCTAAAGCCTCAGGACTACCGGGAACACAGCTACAGAGACTCTGCAAAAATCAAACACAGTGGAGAAAGAAAGCACGAACGGTATGGAAGCTTACAATATCCAGCCGGAGTTCAAATTACTGAGCTTCAAATGAACCAGGTAAGATTTAATCTTATAACATTAAATGATATCCTGACTAAACCTGCTGATGCTGTGAATGAATGAGCCAGGAGATTTCAATTTCATGCGATCCTTATGCAGACCTAAGCCTTCTGAAGTAGTCTTGTTTTTCCTTATGCTACATAAATGAATCCCTCATAAATGGGCAATAAAACACCCAAAGAATCCCATTTCATTTTCACTGGATTTGTCCTATCTTTGTCTTCATTTTTAAAACCCCAATTTTGTGTTATTTAATAGCTTGCAAAAAAATGCATGGAGAGAGCCTGAATGAAGTACAAGAGACATTCACAGATGCTATTAACTGAACGTATTAAAATGGAATTTGTTTCCCAGGGCACTTGGTAAAACAGGAAAAAAATTAATGCATTTTTTTAATGTTACTTCTATTAATGCAAAGGAACAAAGCGCAATGACTGATTATTATCACGATAAAAATAATAATAAAGCAGGCTGTGATGTCACTCTCATTCATACCAAAGAAAAACAATCTCTAGGAAACTAGGTATAACTGAAGGGGTTTAATTTACCCTGAAGGTACTGGGCATATTTTTCTAAGAGACTAAATAAGGACATTTTCTGATTTAACAATAGAACAAAAGATGTCTGATATTAAAACAGCTTTAACTCAGATCAATGGTCCAAACTGTAAAATGCAAAGAACTACTGAAGCCATCAAAAATTTTACAGGGTACAGTGCCTCTTAGAAACTCCCTAGGATCACCCCATAAAGGGACTTCTAGATAGACACACACACACACACACACACACAGGACTGTCAGAATTTTGATTTTCTATATAGATTTTTAGCTAAAATCCAACCATATTAGTTTCCACATAACTTCAATAGGAAAAGTTCAAAGCCTAATATTTCCATAAAGAAGCCCTATAACAAATACTATGTGTCCATTATCTTAAAAGACAGGAGATAAGGGAAACAAAAGCAAATCACACCTAACTACAGAGATCTGATAATACAAGGACACTGATCAGAATTATTTAGTACTTGTATAAAAAAACAGTAAATTTTGAAATTATTCTCTGCCATTTCATGGAATTCTTCCCTTTTTTACAAATGTTAATAGAGTGAATTACATGATCCTGTCACTTTTCAAAGCAATCTATAAATAACCTTACATAGCATGTCTTTTGCATCTGAATTCATTACAGAAATTCACCAATCATTTCCCAGTACCAAAGGAAAGCAGCAATTTAAATATAAGCAGTGATAGTGTAACATACCAATTTGTTGCAGAGAAAAATGTTTATTTAGAAATTTCAAGATAGTGACTTTGTATTATCAGCCCTAACCAAAAGTAAAATCTTGTTTTTTCACCTACATTGAGATTTTCCTGAACCCTTAAGGAGTCTTTTTATCTTTTCCTCCTTATTATGATATATTTTGTAAACTGACATGCTTCGAAAGTATGCATGTATATATTTTGTAAGTGAAAACATTAATCAATATTTCAACTCATGATGGAAGAATTTAACTTTAGCAAAAAAAAAATGAGGGTAACAATATTATGCTCAATTTGTTTCCAATGAATAGAATTGAAGGGGGTGTAAACTATATTTCTGAAGTCTTCTGGATTTTACTTATTCATTGTAATGTACACGGCGACTCATGTCCCACTAGCTGGGGACTTCGCTTCTGTGACTTATCTTCTAATGAAAATGGATGGGCAGTGTCGGTCCAGTGAGCCTTCATTTCCTTTCCCATCTAAGTTAAGGTTTTTCTCTATAAAAATCCATTCTGAAAAGTGATTAGTGAAGTTTAAAAATAGTTTTTAAAACACTATGGTAATGTGGAATAATCTACATCTTCCTCTTCATTTTAGTGAAAAATAGAAAATATTAGCTAATTGTATCAATTGGCTAACCTTATCAATGATGTATTAACAAGTTGAAAATTGCTTAGTATCTCATGGGTACAGATGGATAAGGAATGTTATGCTAGTATCTGAAGATCTGGTTCATTTTTGGGAGCTTTCCCCTTGGGTTGATAGATTTAACAATTTAAAATATTTTAACATTCTTGGGAAGTAGTCAATGACTGCCAATTTATGTCTATAATTTAAAATGTATTTTATGCATATATTATATAAAAGTATTATATTATAAAAGTAATAGGATTGTGTACCATTGGATTCTTCATAGAAATGGAGCAAATATTTTGGCTACCCTATCCTTGCAATGATATTTCTTACTATATACTTAGTTTTTGCACATTTTAAAACATCCAAAAGCTATAAACTTTTTATTTAAACCATGAGAAAATAAAAGTAGGTACCACTCAGGTCAAAATAAAATACTTCCATTTAATGTCTTTGTTGACTTTATATGTTTTCTTTGAAATAGCAAGCAATATAGTTTTGTATATAAAATTAGAAATATACCTAAAATTCATTTTTAATTTTTTCTTTATTGATTTTAGAGTGAGAAGAAAGGGGAGGGAGAGAGAGAGAGAAACATCAATGAGAGAGAACATCAACTGGCTGCCTCCTACATGCCCCCCACTGGGGATCAGGCCAACAACTTGGGCATGAGCCCTGACCGGGAATGGAACTGGTGACCTCTTAGTGCACGGGTCAACCACTGAACCACACCAGCCGGGCTGAAATTCATTTTTAAATGTTAACATTTAATTTAAAGGAACTGGCACTACTTAATATTTTTAAATTCAATAAATAAATATTTACTGAAAATCTGCATTACTGTTACTTTCCCATTTTCCTTAAAATTTTTGAAAGACTTTCATTCCAGTATCATGGAACAGTTTTTCAAGCTCAATTCAACTGGATATTTCAACTAGCTGGTATATCTATTTATTCCTTATTATGGTTACTTTTCTTCATGAATTGACCAGAGCTGAATAAGGATGATGGTTCATCATGGAGATTCAGCTTCTTCCTACTGACAGAGAGTAATCTTCAGTTTGTGACATCACACTTGGTAGCTGGGGAAGTAGCTGTGACACCAAACAGATGACTATGCCCCTTCAGTGTGAACTGGCTGCGAAAGGCGTGAGCACTACCATTTCAGTCGTATCACAGAGACACTCCAGAGACTCAGGACAGGAACCGAATTAGAGAAAGATGCTTTCATTGCAGCTGACATTTTTACAGCATCAATTCTTAAAGCTACAAGTGCCCTCTCACACTTTTCTTCACTAATAGTTTTTAAAAGGCAGTACACATCATGTTCATAAAATTCACAGAGGATGATAAAATGGGACCGAGGAAGCACCAGCAAGCAGCCAGACCACAACAAAAGGGGAACCCAGAGAACTGAGGAACAGGAGCAACATCTCACCTGGGCTCCAACAGTAACACTGATGCCACTCAGGAAACAGAAAATTATCCACACACTCAAAATGGGAACGAATCTCTCTGAATGAGAGACTCCTAAAGATAGATTATGAAGTGATCCCAAGACATAGACTAATTAGTATGTGGCACATACACTAGTATTATAAAATAGAGGGTGGAGGGAAGCTGGTGAGCATCCTTTTAAGAAAATATGAATTCATAAAAGAGGAGGAATCTAATAAGCAAAACTACTGTGTTCTAGGAAAGTCTTCAACAAAAATTTGCAAAAGATCATGGAAACAGTTAGGGAGCAGGAGCACTTACACACACGTGCACCACCTCTCCTCTTTCTCATCTTTATGCAGCTCGAGCTGCAGAGGACAAAGCAGAACCACCGAGCCTGCCGCATGAGCACAGGTGCAGTTTATCCTTTGATTAGATTCAGGAGCCTCGACTCAAAACAACAGTCATTTGTGTCTTAGCCTCCCAGATTCAGAGCCTATATAGATGATGTATAAAATAAAAAGACTAACAATTCCACAAATAGCTACAAGGAAAGCTGAAGTCTTGTTATCTATAGTTACAGTTGGCTTGAAGAAATGGTATTTAAGGGAATTCTTAAAGCATTTTTCCAGTCCCGTGTACTGTTTAATTACTACCACTGTGTTATTCAACAGTTGTTTGAAGATCCTGCCCAAACTCCCTTTTTCACATGGTATTGGAGGTGTGAGTAAAATAACTCAATAATGCAGATCAATCAGAAAACATTAGCACTTTTATAGACCCATAGTTTGAGGTCACACTTTGTCATCAGTATACATGAGCTTCCTGCTTACTGATTATCATCATATGAATGCATAATGTGCTCTTTGGGTAGCAATAGTCAAAGACAGATTCTAGTTCAGTTATCCCCATATCTTTAGCTGTTTACAGAATTTTCTGGGTGCAATAATCTAACTATGCTAGGGGTACATAGCGTGGTGCCACTCCAATGTTTCATCCTTCATCAGCTGCGTGTCTTCCTCACATGTGTTGCAAGGACACCGTCCTCTGCATGCAGTAATTGCTGGGTAACCTGTAGTAAGACCGACAGAAGAGTGTGTCATGCCAAGGAGCTTCCAGAGCACTTGGATCACACTTCTTTCATGGCTCCTTGTTATATTGCAATGGAAGCCTATTTCTACACTTATCTTGCCAACACACTCTGCATCCTCCTGGGTGAGGGCCTCAAGAATGAGGACCACATCTCATTAATTTGTCTATTCCCAAGGTAAGCACATAACTGGTTCACCAATAGATGTGTTAAATGAATGTGGAAATGTACCCTAATACATTCCCAAGGGCAATCTCATCAAACAAGCAGAATAGTGCTCCTAAAAAATACCTCAGCTTCAACTCACCAGTAATGAGCAAATAGGGCAAGCACAGAAAAGTCTAAGATAAGGAACCCTCTGGGGCAGTCATACTGAAATGATGGCCACAAAGATGTTGGATCTGCAAAGCATGTTATATGATACTATGCAGTGTATAAATACAGAGAACGAATGTATCCCATATTTGCTGTATCTGACATGTGGAAATCACATTTGCCATAACATTGTGATCTAGAACTTCATCAATAGTCTACCAAGAGCTAAATTGTCCCTGCTATTAAAAAGTGATTACAGGAGAATTTGGAGAAGCATTTTGCAAAAGAAACCGAAGTGACACTACAGTCAGCTCTCTACTCAAAGGTGAAAGTGGGGAAGCGAGAGACTTAAACATCTTAGTTATTCTAGGCTCTCTCCCTGTGTGTGAGGAAAGAATCTGTACAAGTATCTAAGTTGAATCTCCTTTCTGAGTTTCTCAGCTGCAGTATTGGATTTCTCTGTTAAATCTATGCCAACAATGGTGATCTCTTTCAAAGTAGAGGCAAAGACTAAAGCTTATGCCAGACCTCACCCTCTCTGATAGAAATGAAGGTAAGAAGAGCGCTGAAGGAAGCCAGCATTCACTCTAGAATTCATCAACATGTGTGTTGGGATGCAGGCCACTCCAGTCTCTAGAGAGGCTCGGGGCAGGTGGGTGATGAATTCACTAAGTCCCCACAAAAATCTGGGGTTTGAGGGTGGTGTGCACAACTCAAGGTTTTTAACCTTTGATATTCCATTATTTTAGGCAGTATTTCATTCTTTCAAACAAGATCTTAGATAAAACATCAAGACACATAGAGCATATAAAAGCAGACTGACCCTGGGTGGGTTGGGATGGAAAGCCTAGAGCCCTGCTAGATAGAAGGTCCCATCGTCACCCATCTCTCCTTGCTCTCCCCTCCCCATGCTTCTTGGACTGGCGTTAAGGTACATGCGTTGTAACTGTTCTGCCATGTAGAGGATCTACAAAGGTATTCTGCATTTTAACATATGCATTTGATTCTATATAGACACTGCCAAATACTCTAAAGTTCCTGGAGTGAGCTGTGTGAAGCAACAATTTTGCCAGCCCTCCTGGACACAGGTGGCAGAACAGTGCTGCTGAGACCTGCGGAATACGACTTAGTTATTCTGCTGTCTCAACAATGATCAAGCAACCAAGACCTAGAATTCAAATAAGTCACAAGTTGGTAAACAGGGACTAACCATCTATAATTTGGGTTAGAATATCCCAGAAGTAACTAAAATCAGTAAAAATCTCAGAAAATTGCATCATTTGTAATCAAGAAGGCATAGAAATGAAACAGTGAGAATTTGTCATAATAGGAGTCAGAATTCAGTATAAAAAAATCAACAGAATTCAATGGTTGGAAATACCATGAAGCCCCCTTTATAATATTTTTTCACCTGTAACATTGTGCCAAACATTTTAGTTGCCTTTAGTTGATTCTAGGTTTGTGGGCTCTGCAATTTACTTGACTTTGAGAGTGAGATAGAGCTTAAGTATTTAAACAAACCACATATAACTAAATTTTATATCTAGCAGGATATATTGAAGAAAAACAACCCTTTTTTTTCCAAGAGGAAATATCATTTTCCACCCCCAAAAAAGATGTTTCAAATATGGTAACATAATTATGTCATAATTTATTAGGTAATATTTTATTATGATTCATTTCCATTCATTGATCACCTCCAGCCTTATTTCCTGTTTGTTAAGGAAGTCTCATAACTATCATTCCAAAATCTCAAATGATTCCCATTTTGAACTGAATCTCCTAAATAAGCAATGTCTTTTTCCCCCTAAAATGCTTTAAAATATTTTGAAATATATTCTAGACATTCTATTTATTGTAAATATTCTATTATGAATTATTTCCAACATGATCAACACTCATGTACTTACCACTCAGCTTTAACAAACACCAATTTTTGCCATTTTTGCATCAGATTGTTTTCATGGTCCCTCCATAAACAGGACTAGGAAGAAAAACTCCAGCAGGCAATACTTGAGATAGTGTGTTAGGAGCTAGTTATAATTTATACATCTGTATTAAGGTTTTCAAGTATCAGAAGAAGTAACCATAATATACAATTATCTTCATTACAAATACTTTAAATAAATGTAAATACCAAGACAAGAAACAAAGATATTTTTTATTGATTTGAAAGAAAAAGAAAGAAATAATAATTTGCTGTTCCATTTATTTATGCATTCATTGGTTGCTTCTTGTATGTGCCCTGGCCGGGGATCAAACCAGCAACCTTGGCGTATCAGGATGACGCTCTAACCAACTGAGCTACTGGCCATGGCTTAGACAAAGATTTTTTTTTGAAAATGCATTTATTGACCCTGGAAAGGTAGCTCAGTTGGTTAGAGTGTCGCCAGGAAAACCAAAAGGTTGCAGGTTCTATTCCCAGTCAGGGCACATACCTAGGTTGTGGGTTCAATCCCTAGTCAGGGTGCATATGGGAGGCAACCAATCTATGTTTCTCTCTCACATCAATGCTTTTCTATCTCTCTCCCTCCCTCTCTCCTTCCCTCTCTCCCCCTTCCTCTCTCTCTAAAAATCTATTTTTTGTTGTTGTTGTTAATTCTCACCCGAGGATATAGTTTCCTCTGATTTTTAGAGAGGAAGAAAGGGAGGGGGAGAAGGAAGAGGGAGAGAAGGGGAGAGGGCGAATGAGAGAGAAAGAGGGGGGAAGAGAGAAAGACACTTCGATGTGAGAGAGACACATCAATTGACTGCCTCCTGCATGCACCCGGACTGGGGCCAGGGATCGAACCTGCAACCCAGGTATGTGCCGTTGACTGGGAATCAAACCTAAGACCCTTCAGTGCACTGGTCGATGCTCTAAGTACTGAGCCACACTGGCCAGGGCTATGAATCAATTAAAAAAAAATATATATATATATATATACACACACACACACACACACACACACACACACACATATACTCGGGTGAGGATTTAAAAAAAAACAAAAACACCCATTTATTGTACCTTTCCTTTCTTGGATGCCCAGATAGACTTTTAAAAAAATGTCCTAGGCAACAACATCACAGGCCAGCTTCTTTTCTCTTCCCCGTGTCAGCTTCCTGTGGCGTGGTGACATCCTGGGTAGAAGGAGAGCAGTCGATACTACAGGGTCCCTTGGGTAGGAAATCAACTCTCAATAGTGATTTCTTTCATAGAAAAGAGATGCCTGAACTTGTGGTCACAAAGGCACAAGCTAATTGTAGCAAGGTCACTACCTTGCTTTAAAACAATGTGTTCTCGGCTCAAGTCAGCACCAAAGAAGTCTGGACCTGTGCATCTCCTTACTTTGACGATAGTCAGAAAACCCATCCATTCCCTTTTGAAAACAAAATAAACAAAACACCAACAATACACGCTGGACTTCTAACGGTGAGACAGGGAAGCCTGCCTTCAGGATAACAAAGAAGAGTGAGCGCCAGGCCCCTCACCTTGGAAGACTCTGTGTCTCGCAGACTGTGCCACAGAGCGATCACCTGACCAACACTTCCGCAAATGCTGAAGATGGGACAGAGTCAAACCAGTCCTGCTGCTACTCTCCCCGCCTTTATTCACAAGCACGTAAAATACTGCATAGCACAATGACCTCCAATTTCATACACTCACATTCTCTCTTGTTAGGAGGCTATGAGAGCAGACTTAAGAGCCAGGCTGCTGTATCCTAACCCCGTGGCTTGACCACACACAAGTCATATGTTCTCTCTCCCTCAAGGACGCTTTGAAAGAAAGGATGGTCCAAGCATATGTTCCTTTTCATTTATCTCTATTTCTACGTCTGTAAGATGTGGAACTTTGAAACTCTTCTTCTACAAACAGATCATCACAGGTTCTCTGTTATACTCTAAAATATGATCATCCAAAAATATGATCTCCGGGTAAATTAATCCCCCGTTAAAGCAGCCAGGCTTATATGGGAAAGACTATTTCAAAATGCACTGGTCTTGTGTAAGAGGAAAATGTGGAGATTAGAGTAGACAATGAGAGAAGAACATCTCTGTCTAGGCAGAAACCACTGCAGAATGGCAATTCTGAACAAGGTGGTACTTTTGTATTATTAATATTTCCCAAGCATACTCTAAACATGCTGTGGTACTAGACCATAGTGTGGTACTAGACTATGGCAAATCCATGTGGACAGAGGAGGAAAAAGGAAAAGAAGGAAAAGAAGTCCATTAAAAAACAAAACAAAACAAAACTATCAAAAGAAAATTAAATTGGTCCCAGAAGGTTCTGGTAAAAATAGAAATCAGCCTCAGTCTTTGCCCTTCCCAGGGTTCCCAAAAAAAACATGAGAAGGATATGAATTACAAACATGGAAACCAGTGAGTAATAACCTGAATCCCATTAGCCAAGAGTAGGGAGCAAGGGTATTGGAACAAGATAGATCAAAAATAGACAATACATAGGACTTTTCACTTCTATAATACTCCAGGTTCCTTTCTCTGTTTAGCAAAGTCTATACACTTGAGACTATTCCTAATTTTTAACTCTGGGGGAAAAAAAGGTCTCTACTTACTTTCTATGTACCAATCTGATCATAGTTTACCCCAAAGGAATCAACTCAAATTCCTCTCCAAAATAAAAACTGGAATTCAGTGAGATCTCTACTGCTATCATTTAGAAACCACACTATCTGTGAACCTACAGAAAAGACATTTATCTGAGCAATACATCTCCAACAAACATCTATATGGCCTTAGGTTGAACCCCAACCTACAGGGAATCTCAGTTTCCCCATCTGAAAAGTGAAAGATATAGACCAAATGATATCTGAGACCATTTTGTTTCTGGGTGTACATTCTATGATGCTCCTTGAAGAATGAGGAAAAAAGACACCAAAAGTTCAAAATACAGCTACTTCACTCAATTAAGAGAAGTTAGTTCGGCACTCATGGGAATCTAAAGGGCACTTGCAGGGAAGCCATAGAGCCCTTAAATGGTCAAGAAAAGAGCAACTTATGTGTGGCTGTCTATTTTTCTGAAGTCAGCTGCTGGTTACTGGAATAACAGGAGCAATGCAAGAGACTGAAGACTGGTATTCGAGAAACCATTCAGGTGAACACTAACTTGTTCTAGCTATGAATTCAGCATGAAATGAGAGTTCTTAATTATCTGTCTTCTGGGTTTCAAAGCAAGAAACAACTCACTCTTTCACTCTGGTTTTGAGTTTTAAAGAAAATAAAAAGCATAAAGATAACGAGGGAGAAGACTTAAAATATTACAGCTGAATTAGTGTTGTTTTGTTAAATGATCCCATTGTGAAGCAGTATGGCTCATAGCAACCAGGCACAGCGATGATTAGGTACAAGAAAATCAAATCTGTAGCGCTGAAGGCATTATTTTAAGTTCCATCAGGAGCGGCAGATTCTTATTTAGAAATTGCACTGTATAGCTGACAGACATGCCCACTCCTACACAGACCAGATTTAATAATATCTTGTTAGCAGCATACCTTTCAAAAAAGCACATACCCGTGCACTGGGAACATCGCAACTTGACAAGACCTCACCAAGCAGCCTCCTCGCAAATGATTTCTCTTTACCTGTTGCTTTACTTATATAAGGGTGTCCTAGTACTGCCCCACTCACGAGCCCTCCAGATGGACTGCCCCTCCAGCAACACTCCCTCCAATTTCTCCAGCTGTGGCCAGCAGGCCACATACAATATGAGCATCAAGTATGACTATTAAACATACACGCATGCATGGGTTTCTTGGGAGAGAGCACTTGAGAGCAGGCAAAGCATACCTGAGTGCATGAAAGCCTCGGGCACTAAAATAGGTAGTCAAGTACCTAAATGGGTACTTCCACAGAGGACAAAAGAGGTGGAGGTCTGAAGATAAAATCTGCCCCACAAGGGGGTCCATTTATCATTATCAGCTTTACAGAGAGAGAGCCCCCAAATTACTTTGCTCTAAGGACAGGTATATAAGTGAGTACCTTAACTAATTTCAAAATCCCATTCACACCCTATGCAAATTAAAGCATTACTAACTTGCAATACCATTCTGATTTCAAAATGTAAGGGGAATATAGCTCTTATATAGTTAAAACTAACCTACACGAAAAATGACATCACTCGAGCCTTCAAATCAAAACTAAAAAAGATTAACCCAGGATTCAGAAACACTTTGCAAATAAGTACTCTATCACTTTAAAATAGGGATCATCTCTGTAAACAATCCCAGTGTCCATCAGTAGATGAATGGATAAAAAAGCTGTGGTGCGTTTATATAATGGAATACTATGCAGCTGTAAGAAAGATCTCTTACCCTTTGAGACGACATGGAGGGACCTAGAGAGTATTATGCTAAGTGAAATAAGCCAGTCAGAGAAAGACATGTACCACATGATCTCACTTATTTATGGAATATCATGAACAAAATAAGCTGTCGATCAAAATAGATCCAGAAACATGGAAGTAAGGAATAGACTGACAAACCTCAGAGAGAAGGGGAGTAGGGGCGTTGAGAAGAGATAAACCAAAGAACTTATATGCATATATGCACAACCAATAGACACAGACAATAGTTTGGAGAAAATGGGAAGCAGGTGGGAGTGGGAAGAAGTTGGTCAATGGGTGGTTAAGGGAGGGACATCTGTAATACTTTCAACAATAAAGATAAAAAATTGGCACACACCAAAAAAATTATAATAAAATAGGGATCAAGTTGCAAAAATGCTCAATGGTCTACTGAGGTTAAACTGAGTTTATGTATAAATATTACAATCACATTTTTCCCCAGATTCCGCCAAGCCCTCACAACAATCTTTTTAAATGTTCTCTCAAAATAATGGGAAAAAGATACCTAAATAAGAAATCTTAGACATAATATGAAAAATATTAACAATAGTGTCTTGTCAATTTTCCTAATAAGCAGTTGATGAATTTCATTTGTACATACACAGCATACGTAATTTAACACATAATTATCTTTTTGCTTGAGTTAATAATTATCAGCAGTGAAGAAAAACTCATTTCCATCTTAGAGCTCCCGAGTAACTGTCATAATAACACAAATCAGAGAGATGAAATAACCCCATATTTTGTCTTCTATCTTTTTCAGTATAAATGAAACAAGTAGTAAGTCAGAAGAGTAATGTTCCCATTGTCATGACCAGATCAAAAGGCACCAAACTGTCCAACAGAGATAATTTTTTCAAAGTAGCCAAATGTTTGTTTTGTTTCTACTACAAGGGGCAGGGGCATAACTATTCCAAACCATTTACTGACTCATTTTCTATACAATATCCCCAAAGGGCCCATCACTGCACAACCAGCTGTAAGCCCTTCTGCGATAGTTCTGTGTAAGCAGCAAACAGGTTTTGGAAAGAAACAGGAAGGAAATCATATAGTTATGTGACATTAGGCAAGTCGTCTAACTTCCTGGAGCTTAATTTGCCTCATTTATAAAATAACCCAATACTGACCTTGCAGGGTCATCTTGATCAAATAAAACATTGTACATAACATACCAACTACCTAGCCAGGTGCCCTGTAAATAAGAACTATTTCAACACATTTATTTATGCTTATACCTCATCTACCCCCTCCACCCCAAATTAAAGTAGTTACTGTTATTCAACCTAATACAGAAGTGGGCCCCAATACATATCACATAATGCTGCCTTCCCCATTGCAAATTCCTGCAAGGCCACGCCCTCCCCCAACCCTCATCCCTCCCCACCAAACCCTTCCCTCATGACCCCAAGAATTAGAAATGCTGTCCTCTGGAAAACATAAAAAAGGGACAATAAATGAAAATACTTTTTGATGATAGCTCATTACTAAAATCTGCTCTGGAGCAAAGCAGTAACATGGTTAGGAGGCCAAATCTCAATACAGTAGTCAAATTCAATTGGACGGCTATTAAACCACCACTGCCAAATCTTGATCATCTTTTTTTTTTTAAAGACTTTACAACATTTTTAAGTGCTACGTTAGAATTCTCCCAACTTCTGAGGGAGGTCAGCCAAATGGTGTGTGCTGCTGGCACCCTGAAACATGCCTCCCCACCTATCAGCTCCCACTGGGTAACTCTTAGAGGCTGCCCCTGCTCCTTCCACAGGACACCATGACTCTCTCTTGCGTAAAAAAGCACAACATTAGGATTTTCTGATCAATGGATTTTAGACATGTGAAACAAGCCATTTGGAATGTGCTAATAATATATATGTATACATGTGATCATATATATTTGTATATGCACACACATATATACACAAATATGTACATATATATAATGTACACATATATACAGGGGTGGGCAAAAATAGCTTTACAGCCCTGGCCGGTTTGGGTCAGCAGCTGGAGCATCGGCCTGCAGACCAGAGAGTCCCGGGTTCGGCTCCCGCGAAGGGCAGGTACCAAAAAAAAAAAAAATTGCTTTACAGTTGCTTCTCGTGCTATTATTTATTAATTTGTATTATTTATTTATTATTTTCTCATCTGAACCAATGTAAACATACTTTTGCCAACCCCTGTATATATATAGCTTCTTACTTGATAGCCACAAATGCTGAGAGATAAAATAAGCATTCTGTCACTGATTAATGAGGAAGAAATTAAAATCAATTACTGATGTTTTACCTTTTCACAAATTTACCCTTATTAACTCCATTCAGTTAATATAAATGAATCCACTCTTTTAAAAAAATTGAGAGAAGAGTCAACACAAGAACGCACCATTTATAATATAGACAGCTCTGCAATAAAGCTTAAAAAGAAAGGTCAAGTATTCAGTCATCACGATTTAACTTTCTTTTCTTATTAAATAATTTTTTATTTTTCAATTATAGGTGTAGAACCCCATGATTAGACATTTATAAATAACTTATGAAGTAATCACCTTGATAAATTTGGTACCCATCTGACATCACAGTTATTACAATATTATTGACTATATTCCCTATACCTAACTTTACACTTCCATGACTATTCTGTAACTATCAATTTGTACTTTTTTAAAATATTTTTTATTGATTTTTTTAGAGAAAGATAGAAACATTAATTAGCTGCCTCCTGCATGCCCCCCCACCCCACCCTACCCACTGGGGATTGAGCCCACAACCCAGGTATGTGTCCTGACTGGGAATCGAACCGGGACCTTTCAGTCCATGGGACGACGCTCAATCCACTGAGCCACCTGGCTGGGCAAATTTGTACATCTTAATCCATTCACCTTTTTCACCCATCCCCCTCAACCCTACTCCCCTCTGGCAACCACCAGTCCACTCTCGGTGTCTATGAGTCAGTTCCTGTTCTGCTTGTTCATTTATTTTGTTTTATTTTTTAGAATTCCACATACAAATGAAATCATCTGGCATTTGTGTTTCTCTGTCTGACTTACTTCACCCAGCACAATACCCTCTAGGTCCATCCACGTTGTTGCAGATGACAAGGTTTCATTCTTTTTCATGGCTGAGTCATATTCCACTGTGTGTAAATAGACAGATAGATGATAGATAGATAGATAGATAGATAGATAGATAGATAGATAGATAGACAGACAGACAGACAGACACCATCTCTTCTTTATCCATTCATCTACAATCCGACCTTTCATCTGAGGCAATTCTCTACCTCATTCTGAAAGAACTGGTTCCCCTGGGCGGGCTTTAAGGAGAACCAGGGTATTTGCATGGCGTCAAACTACTTCCTCAAAGGTACTTATTATTTACTGTCATTGTTTTAACATATGCCCACAAATTCCTTGATACCCCTCCTTCTAGTAGGTAAAGTTAATTCCCATCCCAGTGAGTGTGAGTAGCAATTAGTCACTCACCTAGTGAACAGATAATGGAAAGTAACTTCACAATGGAGAAGCCTGACAGATATCATCTTAACCAAGTGATCAAAGTTAACATTATCAGTAATGTCATGTTGGTATCATGTGTCCACTAATAAGATCCAACAAGAAAGGTACATCATGTCTGTGGTTTTCTCCCCCAAAATCCATAGCCACAGTCCAATCATGAGAAAATATCAGAAAAACCCAAGTTTAGGAGCATTTTACAAAACACCTACCTAACCACTATTCTTCAACAGTGTCAAGTCCAGAAAAGACTGAGAAACTGTCACAAACTAAAGGAGACCAAGGAGACAAGTAAATATAACTTAGTATCCCGGTTTGGAACAGGAAAAGGACATCACCCTAGGTGACAGGTATATGGAAATTCTCTGTATCTTTGCAACTCCTCAGAAAAAAGTATTAAAAATTAAAAAGTCCAAAAAATAAATAACTAGGCCATAATGTCACTCAGTTAAATGGATCCACATGCAAGATATTCTGTGATTCAACAGCTTTCCTTATTTGTCAAGAATGAAAATGGTGATAGTAAAAAAAATAGCTACTCAGGGACCAAAATCTGTCATCAAATTAAGTATTATTTTAGTGACTAATTTGCCATGAGACCAATTTTAAAGGAACCAATCAAACTGGACAAAAACTAGATACCCTCTAGAGATAGTAATAAAATTCAACATGTTAAACTGCCTAAGAGACTTTAATAGCAGCATTAAGAAAATCAAAGACAGAGCTCATGGAAACAAATGAAGGTAAAGCTAAAAATAAGAAGCTCTCCATGCAAACCTCTCTCGTGAATATAAAAGGTCTTTCTGATGACTGATAAATATAAAAAATTATTTGAAAACAGCCCTGGCCAGTTTGAGTGTCGGCCTGGGGACCAAAGGGTCGAACATTTGACTCCTGGTCAAGGGCACTTACCTGGGTTGCAGGTTTGATCCCCGGCCCTGGTCGGGGTCATGCAGAAGGCAACCAGTCCATGTGTCTCTCACATCGATGCCCCGTCCCCAGCCCTTCCACTCCGTCTAAAAGTCAATGAAAAACTATCCTCAGGTGAGAATTAACAAAAAAATAATAATAACAATAATAATAATTTTTAAATTATGTAAAAACAGACCTATTTATGTGAAATGCTTCCCAATTGGCATAAACCTTGGTGATGTAAAAGAAAGATTAGAAGATAAAGGTTAGGTACAACAATCTTCAAATGAAGAAAACATTACACAAAGCATTTTATTTCTTTATTTTAGAGAGAGAGGAAGAGAGAGGGAAAGAGAGAGAGAAACATCAATGAGAGAGAACATCGATTGTCCAGAGAACTGGCCGCTTCCTGCATACCCCCAATGGGGATGGGGCCCACAACTTGGACATGTATCCTGACCGGGAATCGAACGAGCAACTTCTTGGTGCATGGGTCGACGCTCAAAGACTGAGCCATACTGGCAGGGTACACAAAGCATTTAAGGGATGAATATTTGAAGAGTCCAATAGCACAGAATTTGCTAAAAAGTTTACAAAAACACCTGCCCAAAAGCATAAAGCCACATGCCTTCTAATACTTTTCCAGGAAGATTACTTTACAGAAAACAAATGAGGAAAGCAAAACAAAGTGTAAGCTAAATTAAGAGCTAAAGGTACTAGATGCGGACATGAAAACTCTAGAAGAAAAGACTGGATGGTTACTGAAATTTGGGGATAGATAATCAGACCTGTAGAGAAGATCCACACTTCCTTTTCTCAAATTGTGGAGAAACAAAATGGATAGATTTATTACAGAAACAAAAGAGGGAATAACTCTATTTAAAGAAAAAGCCACAGAAGCACTGGAGAAAGACAAAGAAGCCACCAACGGTAATTTACAATTCAGGAACAAAGAAGAGGCGTGGGTGCCCTAGGAGAGATGGGAAAAGCAGAACTGAAACAAGAATCCCTAAACAAATGGAAATCAGAAGGTCACAGATGAAAAGGAAAAGGAATTAAAACTGCCAAGGCTGGATCTGTTCAAAGAAAAGTACAGGGCGAGAGAATGCAAGTTGATGATGATGATGAACAAGATGAGGAAAATGGTGCCGTTGGACCTGTAAAAACAGACAAAGAAGAACCTGCCTCAACACAACAGAAACACAAAACGGTGCAGGACACCAGTAGTTTAGCAAATACATTTCTACATATTCAGCTGGAGGTTTGAAAAAAGAAGAGCAAATTAGGCCCGCGTCAATGTCCAGCTGTAAGAAAGGAAAGATTGTTCTGCGTGGTTTAATCTTTTTTTGTTATTTTCCAAATAAAGATTTATTTACTATCTAGTTCTCTCTGTTATATCAAGTGCTTCAAATGTCAAAGGAAGGTTCTTTCACTGAATTGTCATTGTATTATGAGAATATATTAGTAAAACTAATAAAATACATACCATTTAAAAAGAGAAAATATGAACTGAATCCATGGAGGCAATACAACTCTCCTGCTGCTTCATGGCAAGAAAAAGTCCACAGTTTAATTTAAAAGTACAGGCTGCTAGACTGATACGCTCTCTTCCTTTCCAGTGTAATTGCTGGCCAAAGGACACGGAGCCTGCCAAATTACTTTTCATGAAAATATGCATAGACAATTCTGCTGACCAAACTATAGTCTAATCATGTCATTTCTGTGTGTCCCACTTAAACAGAGCTTATAGACTTGCTCAGAGACTTTTCACATGATTATCTTCACTATTGCTGCAGTACATTCTGCTCATGATGTAAACACTTTCCTCACTCTAGTTATCTGTGACATCTTGAAACGAAGTAGAGGAAGCATATGGCATTAGTTCAATGACTCATCATTTGAGAAAAAAATAGTGCGGGTGGGGGGTGGGGAAATTGCTTAAAGATCTAACATTTTCTGCCTGAATATTAAGTGACAGTAGGATACGATTCTCAAAGCTTGTGAACTTGTAACTTAGAACTGCAAGAAAGACTGTTCAAAAAGAAAAGCTGAAGGCATGATTATGTTTCAGAGGCTTATAGAAAGAGTCCTAAGAAAACAGCTGAAGTATAATTTCAGACAAACTAGCCCCCTTCCCATATCCTCCACTTAGAAGCTGCCACTGCCCGTGGCCAGGAACTGACCACAGGCGGCACCTGCATGCTGGCGGCACAAGCTGCAGGATGCTGGGAGGACCCCATCTCCAAAAGTGGTTCCCATGGTTTGCAGTGGTAACTAAAAATCTATCAATTTTAGATGTTTTTCCTTGTATAGAGAGATACATAAATAAAGTAGGTAATACACACACATTTAATTTAAAGAATTATTAAACAAACATAAGTAACCATCATTCAGGTCAAGAAATAGAATACTGCCAACATCACAGAAGTCTCCCCCACCCCTTTGACACCTGCTATATGTCCCTCCCCAATATTACCCCTCATCTCTCCCCTAGGTGACAATAATCCTGATTTTGTGATAATCACTTCATTGATTTTCATCCTACCATTTAAAGAGGTGTGTCTTGCCCTGGCCGGTTTGGCTCAGTGGTTAGAGCGTTGGCCTGCGGTCCAGAGAGACCTGGGTTCAGTTCCCGCTAAGGGCACGTACCTCGGTTGCAATTTGTCCCTGACCCTGGTTGGGTCGTGTGGGTGGCAACCACTTGATGTGTCCCTTTCACGTCGATGTTTCTCTCTCTCTCTCTCTCACCACCTCCCTCCGTCCTTCCCTCCCTCCCACTCTATCTGAACAAAAAACGAAAAAATGTCCTTGGGTGAGGATAAAAAATAAATAAATAAATAAATAGGCATGTCTTAATAGCATCTCTTAATAACTTCTTTCTCAAGTTTCATATTTACATAAAATAGAATCTTACTAAGGAATTGTGTGGGTATGTAGGTTTCTTTTACTTCACATTATGTTTGAGAGGTTCATCCACCTATCCAGCTATTTGTCTCACTGCTCATAGGCATCTGAGCTGCGTCCATCTGCGGCTTTTCTGAAGCAATGCTATGAACATTTGTGCACATGTCTAGAATTTCTCTAGAGCACCTTCCAAGAGTGGAAGGGCCGGATCTTCAACTTTACTGAAAAATGACAAACTATTTTCCAAATTGAATATACCAGTATGCATATACACCAACAGTGTGTACAATAGAAGTTTACTCTTTCAATTTATTATTGTTTGCAAAAATTCACTGTTACAGTGGAAATCCCACTAGGAAGAAAAACAACACATTAAACTAGATGTACTCTCAGCAAAAGGTCTGCTTTGAAAACGGCATTTGAGAATTGGACCAGAGGTGTGTGCATAGCACAGCTAATTCTGGAATTAAAAATAATGTATAAAGAACAGTTCAAAATGCAGAGTCCTTATCTGAGAAACCAAGTCTGAATTACACATTACAGTGACAATGGCCATCCTCATGGCACATGGCACACACTGAGAATGAGGAGAAAAACAGATGAACAAATATAGGTGGCAAAGTGGGAGAAAGAGGAAAAGACTTTACTTTATGACTTAACCTAAGATCACTAACTTTTAAATGCTCAGAGACTCAGACCGCTTCCACTGGTTATTCAATAAATAGACTCAATAACCAGTTATAGAAATTAGAAAAATAACATAATTTCTTAGAAAAATGGGGATATATAAATTCTATTGGCAACTATTGCTGTATTTCTAACATTCAAGGAAAAAATGATGTACTTTGTTTGACTTTACAGGACACAGTTAATTAAGCTATCAACAAAAAAAGAATCAGATAACTACTAAATCCAGACACCATGGTTACATTTAAAGCAGAACTAAAATCAATGGTAAATTTCAGATAAGATGCTGACATCATCAAATCACTTCTTTCCATTCTTACATTTCCTGAGAGAAACAGGGTTGCCTCAGGTTAGACAGAAACATGATAGAATCGCATTCAAATCCAGATCTGTTCAACTTAGAGGCCTGTGCTCCTTATGTTAAACCACACTGACAAAGGCAAGACTGTAACATCATAGCTGAACTTAAATGTCCAATATCAAAAATCAAAAGGTTCAATGTTGATAAGTCACTTCAATTTTGGTTACTTTTGTATGTAGTAAAGACATTATATACTAACAAAAAAAACAGAAAATTGAATCCAAAACATGATGTACTCTTTAGGAGACTGAAATGCAAAGTGGAGTAATTATGCCACTAATATAAAATGGGAGGTAAAAGTTTCATTATGCAAGGTAAGTTCTAGATTTCCACTATACAGCATAGTGCCTACAGCGAACAGTACATACTGCATACTGAGAATATGCTACAGGGTAGGTTTTATGTTATGGGGTCTTACCACATGCACACACACACGCACACACACACTAATAATGATGATGATGATGATAATGTGGCAGGAGGGAAGTCTGGCCTCCATGGTGATGATGATTTCACAGGTGTATGTATATTATCCCAAAACTCATCAAGTTGTACAGCCTTTTAATGTCAATCATACATCAATAAAGTGGTGGGGGTTTTTTTTAAATAAAATGGTTGTGAAAAAATGCAGCAACCAATAAAGTTTAACACACTTCAGAAAACAAAGCAAAATTTGAACTTTTAGGAGAACATCTTCATGATCTGAAGAAAAAGTGGATTTATCAAACAAGGCAAAAAAAAAAGCATAAACCATAAGGTACAAAGACAAATTCAATTACATTAAAATGTAAAACTATTCACAAAAAGTCACTATTACTAAAGTGAAGGTGAATCTCATATTAGAAGAAATGTGTAATTATAAATCAAAAGATAAGTATCAAGAATATATTAAAAGTATCTATAAGTAATAAGAAACAAACAAGCCCTGGCCAGTTTGGCTCAGCGGTTAGAGTGTCAGCCTGCGGTCCCAAGAGACCCGGGTTCGGTTCCCGCTAAGGGCACGTACCTCTGTTGCAGTTTGTCCCCGGCCCTGGTTGGTTGTGTGGGTGGCAGTCCCTTTCACGTCAATGTTTCTCTCTCTCTCTCTCTCTTCCTCTCTCTCCCTCCCACTCTATCTGAACAAAAAAATGGAAAAATGCCCTCGGGTGAGGATTAAAAAAAAAGAAACAAACAAGCCAAATGGTCAAAGAATGTGTGCAGACCATTTAAAGAAGAAAGGCAAAACAGCAAATAAAAATGCTTAACCAGCCTTGACTGACCAAGTTCTTCACACAGTTCAGAGCTAGTCACTCATGCTTTTTTATATATATATATATTTTTTTTTTTCATTGATTTTTTAGGGAGAGAGAAACATCAATTGAGAGGGAAACATCAACTGGCTGCCTCCTGCACGCCCCTCTGGGGATCAAGCCCACAACCCAAGCATGTGCCCTGCCTGGGAATCAAACCGGTGCCTCTCAGTCCATGGGAGGACGCTCAATCCACTGAGCCACACCGGCCAGGCTCAGTGTCAGTCTTTCTAATCACCCTTGTTTCTGTCTCTCATTTCACTGCGTTTGATTGGCTGAACAGTTATCTTGATTACATCCTACTGCCCACCCCTCTATGTGCACCCACACAGCAGAAAGTGAATGAGGACAAAAACACCCGTTCTCACCTTAAATTCCTGAACACTAACCTCCAGTGGTCCTCTTTTACCACCCGGCAGTCACACCATACTTTCCTATTTCATTCACTCTCCCATTCCCTACACAGTATTTCTTACCTTCTATCTCTCCTCCTTCCTGGCCCTCACTCACAGCTTTCTTTTTTCTAAGAAAATAGAAGCGATTAGAAGAGAACTTCCTCAAGCCCCAATCACATCTACCCTCTTATCCACATCCATGCCATATATTCTGCCTTTCCTCCAAGTACAGGTGAAAATCTGTCCACACACCTAGCAATGGGCAATCTCCCACCTGTACAATAAATTCCAACAGTTCATGTGTACCCAAGAAGGTAAACCAGCAATTCTCACTTCACCCTCAATTATTTTTGCCCTCTTTTCTGGATCCTCCCATCAACGAGTAAGCATGCAGTGACTTCTCCCATCTTTAAAAAATGTGTCTTAACCCACTTTCCCCACCTGTCAACTATTACTCTCCTTCCCATTGTAATAAAACTCCTTAAAATGAAGAGTTGTTAATAATTACTGTCTCAAATGTCTCTCCTCCCATGTTGTTTATAAATCCAAGAAAGAATTTATCCCACCACTCCAACAAAATGCTCTAGCCAAGATCACAGTAGCCTCATGTTTTTCAATTCAACTGTCAATTCTTGGTTGTCATCAGCTGCGTTTGACACGGGCCCTCTATCTTCCTGGGAGCATCTGAAGACACCACAGTCTCCTGGTTTTTCCTTCTGCCACTCGTCAAGCTCCTTTCCTGGCTTCTTCTCAACTCCCTAACCTCTAGGCACTGTGGTGTCCAGGGCTCAGTTCTTTTCTAGCTAACAACTCCCTTGGTCCTCTCATGCATTCTCATGACTTTCAATGTCATCTCAGGCTAGCACTGCTCAAATGTGTATCTCCACTCCAGACCCAGGTCCTGAACCCCGGTGCCTTTATCCACTAGTTTGCTTGGTACTTCTTGGTGGATGCTCTTCCGCTTACCACTCCAGACTCACCCTCCAACCTTCTCCTCCCTGCTCCGCCCTAGGAATTGATCTATATGATGACAGTTAACAGGATTCCCTTGCCTTCTGGCCTCCAACAGGCTAAGCTATGGGAAGCCCTGGCAGGAGAATGGAGGAGAAAAAGAGCTAAAGACCAGAGTATTTATTCTCCTCTGTGGAGTCACCTTCACTGGCTAGATCTCTTGACCAAAGGTGATTCATCCTCTCAAAGTAAACTGCTCTCCATGAATCTCTCCTTCAGAGTTCCAGCAGCTAGGGCTGGTAACATCTCTGCTCCCCCCACTGTGCTATCTCCGTGCTTCCCCTACATCCTACCCACACCTTCGTAAAGGATTCCTTTGTTCACACTTCTTCTCATGATATTGAATGTGCCATCTATTCCTACAGAACTCTGACAATACAGAGGTCTAACTGGCATCTCAGTTTTAACACATGCAAAAGTGAACACCTCTGATAGTTTTCCCCATCTCAAATAATGGCAACCCCCTTCTTCTAGCTGTTCTGGCCAAACAGCTGGTGTCATACCTGTCCACAGTTTTATGTTATTCGCCACAGTCGCAAGACCTCCATGCAGTCCCCTCAGAGCAGACCCGGGACCCAACCATCCCGCACCAGCTCTCCTGCTACCACCCTGGCCACGGCCACCTGAACAAATACTTGTCTGGATTGTTGCAATAATCCAACCAGTCTACCGGCTCCCTCCCTCACCTGTCTTCAGGTTACTCCAACACTACAGCCAGAGCGATCCTGTTAAAATATGAATTAGCTATAGTTCTCTTCTTTTTTCTTTTTTTTGTTACACATCACCAGAGGATATTTTTTCCATTGATTTGTTTTTTTTTGGTGGGGGGGGTTGATGTTAGAGAGACACATCGATTGGTTGACTCCTGCACAACCCTGACTAGAGCCAGGAATTGAACCTGCAACCCAGGTATGTGCCCTTGACCGGAAATCAAACCCAAGACCACCTGGTACATGGGTTGATGCTCTAACCACTGAGCAATCTGACAAGGGCTCCTCCTCTCTTCAAAACCCTCCGGTGGCTACTCATCACAGAGACTCAAAGCCTCTGAACATGCTATCCCCTTTGTCTGGAAAACTCTTCCCACAGACCCTCAGTGCTGCTCCCTCACCTTCCTCAAGTCTTTATTCAAAATGTCATCTTCTCAGTGACACCTTCTGTCACCCTTTCTAAATTTGTAACAGCCCCTTCCCACTTTATTTCTACCCTGAACAATCACCACCATTTAATATCTTACGTCCTTTTCTTTTCTTTATTGTGTCTTCCAACCTCTAGAATGTTAACTCTGTATTGCAGGTGTTTTCGTCTGTTCTGTGCACGGCCGTATACTCAGCTTTTAAAACAGTACCTGGAAATAGTGGGCACTCAAATAATTTTTAAACAAACCATAACTAGATACCATTAAATCAACTGGCTACAACTAAAAAGTCTAACAGTGCTATGTGTTGGAAAAGAGAGTGAACATGAAGGATTCTAGCTCATCTCCGCTTTGGAGAGCAATCTGGAGATATCTAGAAAGTTTGTATGTGCATATCTATCAAACCAGCGAGCCCTGGCCAGGTGGCTCAGCTGGCTGGAGCATCATCCTATGCACCGAAAGGTTTCGGATTTAATTCTCTCACATCAGCCCTGGCCGGTTTGGCTCAGCGGTTAGAGCATCGGCCTGCGGTTCGGAGAGACCCGGGTTCGGTTCCCGCTAAGGGCACGTACTTCGGTTGCAGTTTGTCCCTGGCCCTGGTTGGTCGTGCGGTGGCAGCCACTCGATGTGTCCCTTCACGTCGATGTTTCTCTCTCTCTGTCTCTTCCTCTCTCTCCCTCACACTCTATCTGTACAAAAAATGGAAAAATGTCCTCGGGTGAGGATAAAAAATAATAATAATAATAATAATAATAATAATTCTCTCACATCAATGTTTCTGTCTGTCTCTCCTTCCCCCTTCCCCTCACTCTGAAAAAAAAAAAAAAAAAAAATCAATAAAAGCATATCCTCAAGTGAGGATTTAAAAAAAAAAAAAAGTAAGCCAAGATAGCCCACTCCAACATGAAGAAAGCCTGCAGCTCTTCTCAGGCTTATGCAATGTGAAAAGAAAACAATAAACCAGTGGCAGAAGGGGGAAATGGAGTACATATCAAAAGATGTGATTGTTGTGATCTCCCAAGAAACCACTCACCGAAAAGCAAGCCACTAAGAAATTAGTAAGCAAGGAGACTACAAAAAAAAAAAGAAAAAGAAAAATACCTATGAGACCCAAACCATGCCAGGTTTTAAGTTATAAATAAATGCTAAAATAAATAACCAAAATCATAAGCCAATGTGCATAACTGCTGGGTTAAACTAGAATTCTGAATCATCTTCAAACATGTATGCAGTATCTTTTTTTTCCCAGTTACAGTTGACATTCAAAACTATAAAATGCTTCACACATTCGCATGTCCTCCTTGCCCAGGGGCCATGCTCATCCTCTCTGCATCGTTCCACTTTTGGTGTCTGTGCTGTTGGAGCCAGTGCTCTGCACTCTCTCTTACTGCCAGAGCCTGTCGTGGTAACTGACCACACAATCGATTCAATTAAATCCACAGGGAGTCCACATGTTAATTTTATTGCATTACTTTAATGTTCCCTGTAAATCTTCCAGCAGAACAGCTGATAAAAATGGAAGCTAACCAGCACACATTTTACATTTCTCCAACCTTGAATAAAAGTGCTCTTAGACCCTTAATTGGCCAAAATGCAGGTAATGAGAGAAAAATACTCAACTGACTGGCAAAAAGATGAGTCACCAGTCCCTGAATAGTCAATGAGTTGGCTGCCATCAGCAAACCTTTACCTAAGGTGGTTACACCGTGTGCCCCATAAAAATAATGACACCAGATTGAATCTGCTCTTCTGACTCACACTCTAATACTTGCTCCACTTAACTCTCTCTTTCCAACTAATAAGCTGGGAGAGAATTCATCACTTTATGACTCTCAAAAATACAGGCAGAGAGGGGAAAAACCGGAGAACTCAAAAGCAACATAAAAGTCAGGGGAGAAGAAATTCAAAACAAACTAAAATATTATTTTCATTTTATTTCAGTGCTTCTTAAATCTTAATCCTTTAAATTTTTGTAACCTGGAAAATTTTTTTAATTGAGGTCATTTAAGAAACAATTGAGAACTCTCATCTACTTGGTCCAGTTTCCTTGGTAAAACTACAGTGTACTATCACAACCAGGATATTGACATTCTGAATCTGACACAATCCGCCTATCATACTGAGACTTCCCTGGGCTTACAGGCACTCATTTGTGTGTGTGTCTGTGTGTGGAAGTCCTACACAATTTTATCACTTGCATAGGTTTGTGCACCCAGAATCACAAGGCTCCATCATGTTGCCTTCTATAACCACATCCACCTCCCAGTCTCCCATCCCTAACCCCTGAAAACATAGTCTGTCCATTCATCTTTCAAATTCATATGTCCCACCCAACAGGGAGCAGCCCTGCCCTGTTATTTCCTGTAACTACCCTCCAGTTTCACTTTGCCGCACAACCCTCAAGGTGAAGTCGATGTTAAAAACACAGCTGGTCATAGAAGGACTGAGTTTTCCGTCCCCACAGAAAGAGAAGACTGTCCAAAGCAAAAAAGGAAAGTTTGGTATTCAGGCACACGTCTCCAATATTCACTAAGTACCGATTCCTCAGAAATCAAAGAAAACCTGCTGCTTCTCAGTGTGCCCACTTGAGAGGGGCTCAGTTCAGCATTTTTCATTTCTACGAAGACTTTTACCCATTTCATCCATGACTTAAGTCATTTACATCAGTACATGGAAACCTGGACTTCAACTTAAAGAAACGACCTTTGTTCCTTGCAAACCATTAGACACACTGTCCTTTACTTGGATTTAAAATCCATACGGCAAGTGATAAATTGCCAGTTACTAAGATACAATTTAAAAAGGAACATCGATGTCTCTGCAACTTTCATAGCACGAACCAGTATGCGAGCAGTTGGAATTCATACCTGCAGAGCTGAGAAGAACACTGAAATCTGTCCCCCTCTGTGATTCTCCACTTTCATTATCAACTTCTTTTTCAGTATCTTGATATCGATCCCAGTTAGAGACTATCTTTCTTTTAGAATAATTTCCCTGTTCATCACTCTCTTCTCCATAGGTCTCTACAGCACTGCGATCTTCAACCTGCAATCGTTAGAGAAAATCAATCAACAGTCGATGTAAATCCTGACTTTAGTAGCCTTAGCAGTCGAATAAACCCTCTCCCGAAAAAATAGTACATAGGAATCACATTAGAAAGCACATTTACAGACCAAGCTCTCTGAGGATATTAAATAATATTTCAAGATAACCCTGTTACACCAAAGTATACTTTCAGGGTAAATTTCCATTTAGGTTTCTGGCAAGTCCCTACCTAAAAACTTGTGTAACTGCTATCTCTCATGTCCACCACAGTGTGTCCTATTTCAGTAGTTGTTTCCTCCTGTTGATATAATCAAGGCTATAACAGTCTTAAACTCAAAAGACTTCAGAATAGAAATCGACCCTGTCAATTTGCAGACTTTACAAATCCACATAAATACGTTATATTGTAAGCTTTAAATGGGAACCCTGCTCAGGTGCCTTCTACACAGCAGTTTCCTGTCTTAGGCATTCAAAGGTTGAGAGAGCATGCAGGAAAATGCAGAATGTGAGAAATTACAAAAAATAAAGGGCCTAGTCTGGCCGGTTTGGCTCAGTAGTTGAGCGTCGACCCATGGCCCAAGAGGTTGCTGCTTCAGTTCTCGGGTCAGGGCACATGCCCAGGTTGTGGGCCAGATCCCCAGTGGGGACATGCACGAGGTGGCCAATCGGTGTTCTCTCTCATTAATGTTTCTTTTTTTTATTAATTCATTTTTATTTTTTTCATTAATTTATTTTTGTTACAGATATTTCTTTTTCCCCCACTGATTTCCCCCCCTCCCTACCCTGTCCCCAGCTTTGTTGTCCATGTCCACTGTTCATGCATACATGCATTTAAGTTCTGTGGTTTATCTTTCTCCCACCATCCCCTCTTCTGGGGATTGTGAGTCTGTACCCCACTTCCACCTCTCTGGGACTACCCCATTCCTCAGACTGTTGTGTTCATTATATTCCACAAATAAGTGAGATCATATACTTGTTTTCTGTTTGGCTTGTTTTGCTTAGGATAATACTTTCCAGGTCCCTCCATGTTGCCTCGAAAAAAAAACAGATCTTTCTTTCTTACAGCTGCATAATACTCCATTATGTATATGTACCACAGATTTTTTATCTGTTCCTCTACTGATAGACACTTGGGCTATTTACAGATCTTAGCTATTGTAAATAGTGCTGCTACGAACATATATTCCTTCTGATGGGTGTTTCAGGCTTCTTAGGGTATATTCCTAGAAGTGGAATCACTGGGTCAAATGGAAGTTCAATTTTTAATTTTTTGAGGTAACACCATATTGTTTTCCATAGTGGCTGCACCAGTCTGCATTCCCACCAGCAGTGTACTAGAGTCTCCTTTTCTCCACACCCTCGCCAACACTTGTTGTTTGGTGATTTGTTGATGGCGGCCATTCTGACAGCTGTGAGGTGATACCTCATTGTTGTTTTAATTTGCATCTCCCTGATGATTAGTGATGTTGAGCATTTCTTCATATGTCTCTTAGCCATTTGTATGTCCTGTTTGGAGAGGTGTCTATTCAGCTCCTCTGCCCATTTTTTAATTGGGTTCATTGTCTTCCTTTTGTTGAGTTGTATGGGCACTCTCTATATATTGGAAATTAACCCCTTATCTGATATATCATTGGCAATTATGCTCTCCCATACAGTGGGTAGCCTTTCCATTTTGATGATTGTATATTTTGCTGTGCAGAAGTTTTTTACTTTGATGTAGTCCCATGTGTTCATTTTCTCCTTTGTTTATGTTGCCTTAGGTGATGTATCAGTGAAAATTCTGCTGCATATGATGTCTGAAATTTTGTTGCCTACAGTTTCTTCTAGGATTTTTATGGATTCATGAGTTACATTTAAGTCTTTCATCTATTTTGAGTTTATTATTGTGTAGGGTGTAAGTTGATGGTCTAGTTTCATTTTTTGCATGTAGCTTTCCAATTTTTCCAACACCATTTATTAAAGAGGCTGTCTTTACTACACTGTATGCTCTTGCTACCTTTGTCAAATATTAATTGAGCATATTGCCTTGGGTTCATTTCTGGGTTCTCTGTTCTGTTCCACTGGTGTATATGCCTGTTCTTGTGCCAGTACCAGGCTGTTTTGATTACAGTGGCTTTGAGGTATAACCTGAAATCTGGTAACGTGATCCCCCCAACTTTGTTCTTCTTTTTCAAGATTGCCGTGGCTATTCGAGGTCTTTTTTGGTTCCATATGAACTTTTGAAGTATTTGTTCTAGTTGTGTGAAGTATGTCATTGATATTTTGATGGGCATTGCATTGAATCTGTAGATTGCTTTGGGTAGTATGGACATTTTAATGATGTTAATTCTTCCAATCCATGAACAAGGTATGTGTTTCTACTTTTTTATATCTTCGTCTATTTCTTTTTTCAATGACCTGTAGTTTTCTGCAAATAGGTCCTTTATTTCTTTGGTTAAGTTTATTCCTAGGTATCTTAATTTTTTTGCCGTGATAGTAAATGGGATTGTTTTTTTAGTTTCTCTTTCTGTGACTTCATCATTGGTGTATAAGAATGCCATTGATTTCTTGATGTTAATTTTGTATCCTGCTACTTTGCCAAATTCATTTATTAAGTCTAGTAAATTTCTAATTGGAGTCTTTGAGGTTTTCTACGTATAATATCATGTAATCTGCGAATAATGACAGTTTCACTTCCTCCTTTCCCATTTGGATCCCTTTTATTTTTTCCTCCTGGATGCTGTGGCTAAGACTTCCAGTACTCTGTTAAATAAGAGTGGCGAAACTGCGCATCCTTGTCTTGTTCCTGTTCTTAAGGGAAATGCTTTTAATTTTTACCCACTGAGTATGATGTTAGCTGTAGGTCTTTCATATATGGCCTTTATTATGTTGAGATATGATCCCTGTGTTCCAAGATTGCTGGACAATTTTATCAGAAATGGGTGCTGTATTTTTTCTAATGCTTTTTCAGCATCTATTGATATGATCATGTGGTTTTTATTCTTCATTTTGTTTATGTGGTATATCACATTTATTGATTTGTGAATATTGTACCAGCCTTGCATTTCTGGGATGAATCACACTTGGTCATGGTGAATAATTTTTTTGATGTATTGCTGGATCCGATTTGCTAGTATTTTGTTCAGGATTTTGAAATCTATGTTCATCAGGGATGTTGGTCTGTTGTGTTCTTTCTTTGTAATGTCTTTTTCTGGTTTTGGAATTATAATTATACTGGCTTCATAAAACAAGTTTGGAAGTCTTCCTTCTTCTTGAATTTTTTGAAATAGTTTAAGGAGAATGGGTATTAGTTCTTCTTTGAATGTTCGGTAAAATTCCCCCGTGAAGCTGTCCAGACCTGGGCTTTTTGCTGGGAGAGTCCTGATTACATCTTCAATTTCTTTTGTTGTTATTGATCTGTTCAAATTTTCTATCTCTTCCCGGTTCAGTTTTGGGAGACTACGTTTCTAGAAATTTGTCCATTTAGCTTAGATTGTTGAATTTGTTGCCATGTAATTGTTCATAATATCTATTAACAATCCTTTATATTTCTGTGGTATCAGTTATTATTTCTCCTCTTTCATTTCTGATTTTTTGTATTTGGATTCTTTCTGTTTCTTGGTGAGTCTAGCTAAAGGTCCAACAATCTTGTTTATATTTAAAAAGAAACAGCTCTTTGTTTCATTGATCCTTTGAATTTTATTTTTCGTCTCCATGTCATTTATGTCTGCTCTGATCTTTACTATTTCCTACCTTCTACTTGCTCTGGGGTTTTCTTTTTGTTTGATTTCTAGTTCTTTAAGTTCTGAGGTTAGATAGTCTATTAGAAATTTTTCTTGCTTCTTGAGGTAAACCTGTAGTGCGTTGAACTTCCCTCTCAGAACTGCTTTTGCTGCATCCCATAGATATTGTGTTATTGTATATTCATTGTCATTGGTTTCCAGGAATTTTTTAATTTCTTCCTTGATCTCCATGGTAACCCATTCATTGCTCAATAACATGCTATTTATTTAGCCTCCATGTTTTCAAGTGTCTTTGCATGTTCTTGTTGCAATTGATTTCTAGTTGCATGCCATTGTGATCTGAGAAGATGCCTGATATGATTTCAACCTTATTGAACTTGTAGAGACTTAGTTTGTGCCCTAACATGTGGTCTATCTTTGAGAATGTCCCATGTGCACTTGAGAAGAATGTGAATTCTGCGGTTTTGGGGTATAATTCTCTGTAGATATCTATTAAATCCATTTGATCTAGCACTTCCTTTAGAGTCTCTGATTCCTTGCTAATTTTTTATCTAGAGAATCTATCCATAGATGTCAGCGGGGTATTGAAGTCCCCTGCTATGATTGTATTGCTGATTTCTCCTTTGAAGTCCTCCAAAAGATTTTTAATATATGTTGATGTTCCTTAATTGGGTGCATATATGTTTACCAAGGTTATATCTTCCTGTTGCATAGATCCTTTCAATATTATATAGTGGCCTTCTTTGTCTCTAGTTATGGCCTTCATTTTGAAATCTACTTTATCAGATATGAGTCTTACTACCCCAGCTTTTTTCTGCTTTCCGTTTGCTTGAAAGATTTTTTTCCATCCCTTCACTTTCAACCTATGTGAGTCTTTTGTTGTGAGGTGGGTCTTGTAAACAACATATATGTGAGACATGCTTTCTTATTCAGTCAGCTACTCTGTCTTTTTATCAGAACATTCAAACCATTCACATTTAAGGTGATAATTGATATGTACTTATTTATTGCCATTTTTGTTTAGTGTGTTTCTATTTTTCTTTCTATTTCTTCTACTAATTACAGCAGTCCTTTTAGCATAGTTTGCTGTGCTGGTTTGGTGTTAATGTATTCCCTTAGCCTTTTTTTTGTCTGAGAAGCTCTTTATTTGACCTTCTGTTTTGAATGACAGCCTTCCTGGGTAGAGTAGTCTTGGATTCAGACACTTGTTTTTCATGACCTTGATTACTTCATGCCACTCCCTTCTGACCTGTAGTGTTTCTGTTGAGAAGTCAGCTGAGAGCCTTACGGGGTTTCCTTTGTAGGTAACCTGTTGCTTTTCTCTTGCTGCCTTTAGGATACTCTCTTTGTCTTTAACTTTTGGCATTTTAATTACTATGTGTCTTGGTGTGGGCCTGTTTGGGTTCTTCTTACTTGGGGCTCTCTGTGCTTCTTGAACTTGAATGCCTTCTTCCTTCACCAAGTTAGGAAAGTTTTCTGTCACTATTTCTTCAAATATATTCTCTAACCCTTGACCATTTTCTTCCTCTTGTGGGACTCCTAGGATGCGGATGTTATTATGTTTCCAGTTGTCCCACAGTTCTCTTAAGCTGTCTTCCTGTATTTCAATTGTTTTTTCCTTTTGGTTTTCTGATTGGTTAATATTTTTTCTACCCTGTCTTCTAATTCACTGATCTGGTCCTCAGCTTCCTCTACTCTGCTGCTTAGTCCTTCCAATGTGTTCTTCATTTCTGCTATGTCATTCTTCATTTTCACTTGGTTGGTTTTCAGTGTTTCTATATCTTTACTCATGGTGCTGATGTCCTTACTCATGCTGTTGAGCTTCCTCAAGATCATGGCTCTGAACTCTACCTCTGATAATTTGCTTAGCTACATTTCATTGATTTCATCTTCGATAAAGTTCTCTTGTTCTTTCATTTGGGATTTGTTTCTTTGTTTGACCATTTTGGCTATCTCTGTGGGTTTTGGAGCCTGCCAAAATTTTCCTATGGGTGTTGGTGTTCTGCTGTTTGTGGCTCCCTCTACTGGGTTTGGATGAGTCTGGGTGGTTTCATGTTAAACACCACTATCAAGTCTTACTTTCCTGGGTAGATTTGCAAGCCCAGGAAAGGTTCAATTATCCTCTAGCTTTTTCCTAGTGGCTAGTAGTCTCAGTTACTCAGGGCCTTGGAATGTAGCCCTAGCGTTCTGCATAAAAGGATTTCCAGAGGGTGGGATAGATGCTGGTTATTAATGAGCCTCAATTTCCATTTCTTTGCCTCACTTGGGAAAGGCTGAATCTCGGGGGGGGGGGGGGGGAGGGTGCTGATTTTCCCCACAGCTCAGGGAAAGAGCATACTGGCCACTATCCTTTGTGGCCATGGCTCAGCAAAAACTCTGAGTGCCCTCCAAATTCCAGGTGTTCCCAAAGAGCTCCAGCCCCGTCTGTGCTCCCTCTGCCACAGCCCCCAGGTGAGTGTCTGTGGCTATTTTAGCACTCTGTCTTGGCTCTCTGCACTGTGGAGTGGGCTTGGTCTTTATTCCCCAAGGGCGCTGCTCACAACTAAGACTGCCGCTCTCCATGGGCTCCCAGCCTGCCCCTCTCTCGTGCCTCCGCAGGTCCTATCAGTGTCCCTGGTTATATGGTCCTGTCCTGTTCCTTTTCTGCTGTTTTGTTCTGAGGATTTGTCTTTATTTTAGTTGTAATTCCCGTTTGGTCCTGGGAGATCATCTGAGTAGCTTCTATTCACTCCGCCTCCATTTTCACATCCTCTCTGCCTGTGTTGTGTTCAGCTGGGTCACACAGGCCTTCCTGGTGCCCAAGTACCCTGCAGGTCCTGCGGGTAATTGGATCGCACAGTCCCTTTGGGGACCTGGCTCTATGCCTATGTTATGGGCTGCTGGGTCACACAGGCCTCTCTGGTGCTTCAGCACACCACAGGTCCTGCAGGTAACTGAATGGCACAGTCCCTGCTGGGTCACGCAGGCCTCTCTGGTGCTTCAGCACCCCACAGGTCCCACAGGTAACTGGATGGCACAGTCCCTGCTGGGTCATGCAGGCCTCTCTGGTGCTTCAACACCCCACAGGCCCCGTGGGCGGGCAGCTGGATCGCACCAGTCTCTCTAGGGCTCGGGCTTCCCACTGCTCTTGTGAGCTACTGGACCACACAGGCCTCTGTGGAGCCCCAGGTGGCGGCTGGGGAGTGCTGCTGCCCTATGGGGCTCAACTCCTGCTAACCTTTTGTTGTAGTACTTGGGGATGGGTCTTAGCTGCTGGTCAGTGCTTCTGTTGCCTGGGGATAAATGTCTGCTCCCCAACCTCTGTTGCTGGGGGTATATCTCGACTCTGATCAGGCTGCTACTATGGGGGATGGTGCTGGGCTTCTTGCTGTCTGAGCCTTTCATGATCAGCACCTTGGGAGCTCCACTACTGTGCACCTGTCTATGTTGACACAGAGTGTCCACTGGTCCGATGGTACCAGGTGTGCTGGTGGGCTCAGGTTGCTGGGCCCTAGCCGCTCCCACTGCCTCCTCCCAGGGAAGACCTGGGATATTTCAAAATGCTCCCTCATCAATGTTTCTCTCTCTCTCTCTCCCTCTCCCTTTCTCTTTCTAAATTCAATAAAGAAAAAAAAATTTTTTTAATGAAAAAAATAAAGGGCCTAGTTTCTTAAACCAATAAATTAAAAGAGGGAAAAAATAGTAGAGGAGAAGGAAGAAACCTGTAAATTAAAAGGGCTTAATGGGCATAACAAGTTGTGATGTCGGGAACTTATTTGTACTCTGACCAAACAATACAATTAGAGAAAATCACTTATGAGACAATTGGAGAAAGGTGAGCAATGACTGCATATTTGATTATATTAAGGATATTATTTTATTTGTTGTTTGGTCTGATACCAAAATGTGTTTATATATATTTATTTGTTGTTTGGTATGATATAAATTGTGTTTATATTTTTATGTTTTTATCTCTCAGAAATAAATAGTGAACTATTTATGAATGAGAAGATATGACATGTAGGATCTGTTTCAAAATAATGGGTGGAAAAGAATGGTGGGTAGAGATTAAATAAACTAGGCATAATTGATTGTTGCTGAAACTGGACGATGTGCACGTGAAATTCATGTTACTCTATCTACTTTTGTATGTGTTTAATATTTTCCATAATAAAAAAAATTAGGTTTCAGAAAAGAGATGAATATACAAACTAAAGACACAGTTCAAAAAAAGTATCCTAAAAATTATAAAATCATTATCGAGGAAAAAACTTGTGAAATATACTAGAACAACCCATCTGTATAGGATAGACTGGTATAGACATTTTTAAAAAAATAAGTTTGTATTAACACACAAGCAGGACATGCATTGTAAAAAAAATCAGGAGGAAAAAACAAGCAAAAAATAATACATGAAAACCCCACCTTTCCCATCACCTGAAAGTACCACTAGCAACAACTTATTGCATATACTTCCAGATTTTTTTCTATTTACATATACTTTTTTTTTTTTTGGTAACCAGATTTTTCTCATCAATATTCTCCACCTCTCCATTTCAGTACATTTTATTTTCTATGGCACCCAGACTATTTCCAAATTTCCCTAACCCCAAAAATGTCCTTTACAGCTTGTTTATGCAAGCCAGTATTCTATTCAAGACCATGCATTGTATCAAACTGTTTGTCCCTTAAATCTCTTTGAATCTAACACAATCTCTATTTTTATGACATTGATTTATAGAAGAGACCAGTACCAGTATAGTGCAGAAGGACTCATCTTCTGTCTCACTGCTTCTTTGTAGTGCTTGTTTATAGATTAGTTTATAGACAATATCAGATTTTTAAAATCTAAAATATCTAAATGCCCAATATGGTCAAGTTGAATATTTTGGGGTTAAAATACATCATAGATGGTGCTCTAAACTTTATGTCACATCACATCAAATGACAGATGATAAAAGGCGGAGCCAACATTAAGTAATGCTAAGATTTACCAATGGGTTTGGGTGATGCAAACTGACCCGCCCACTATATTTTCTCCCTTGCATCTAGGAATTTCTCTGTGTGGTGGTGTTTTGGTTCACTACAAATTTCTAGTTCCCCATCAACCATTCACCAAACAGATTTAACATTAGTCAGTAAGCCTCACCTGAATCAAATTTCATAAGTTTTCATGAAACACTGGAGTAACTGACCACAAGATCACTCTCAGCCCTCAAATATCATCATAAGCCTCCTTGATGGCAAAAAAAACAACAAAAGCAATCTACATTATAATCTAGGCATTGCCAAGGCTGCCTGAACCCTAGAGGTTTCCTGCCATTACTGAAAGTTGCTAGCAGATGAAAAGCATGTGACTGAATTAGATCTGCTATATAAATAACAAATACCAGCAACATTCTAAAGAAAATAGCTTTGCAACTAATAAAAATTTGGGGGCTAGAACAAGAGCTGAAAATACTACAAAGGTTTAATCTGGGAAAATCCAATATTCTTTTGTTGGCGCACTGTGTAATCAGAGTTCAGAGACTTCCCCAGTTAATTCAAAACTTCTGAATATAGATATAACACATGGCAAAAGTGTAAACCTGGGCAAACTAATTAGTTTGATATGTAAGAGGGCTATGGTCTGAAACACCTGAGGAACTATTAACTCAATGAAACAAGCACTGGTATAGGAGGCAGGAGACCTAGACAGAATTAACGGCCCTGCCATCATTATCATTTAATATTTACAAAGTGTTTATAGTAGGCTGGGCTTCACAGAGCTGAAAGACTCATTAATCCCCAACTTAGAAAACAGCACTGAACAAGGATCTCATTACCCCCACCGACTGCAGAAACAAGGACAGTTGTCATTAGCCTCCATCACAAGAGGGTAGTAAGAAGTAATAAAGTTTAGAAGACACTTGATGCAACTTAGAGAAAGGTGTATCTTAAAAACTCCTAAAGATTTTATGTTTAGTTCATTTTGCAAAGATTTAAGACAAAATACTGATGAAGGCAATGTGAAAGATATAAATATACAGAGCATTATTATATTAACATCATCATTCCAAAATGTGTCTGGTATACACTAAAAACTATAAGACATTAAAGAAAGAAATTAAAGAAGACACAAATGGAAAGATAGTCTGTGCTCATGGATTGGAAGAATTAATACTGTTAAAATAGCCATATACTTAAAGCAATCTACAGATTCAATGCAATACCTATCAAAATCCCAAAGGCATTTTTCACAGAAATAGAACAATCTTAAAATTTGTATGGAATCACAAAAGACCCCCAAATAGCCAAAGCAATCTTGAGAAAGAAAAACATCAAACTACATTACAAAGCTACAGTAATAAAAACAGTAAGATATTGGCATAAAAACACATAAATCAATGGAACAGAAATAAACACACACTTATATGGTCAACTAGTTTATGACAAAGGAGCCAAGAATATACAATGGGAAAAGAACAGTCTTCCAATAAATAGTGCTAGGAAAACTGGACAGCACAACATATACAAAAATCAACTCAAAATGAATTAAAGACTTGAAAGTAAGACCTGAAACCACAAAACTTCTGGAAGAAAACATAGCTCATAGGCTCCCTGACATCAGTTTTGGCAATGATGCTTTGGATTTGACAATAAAAGCAAAGACAACAAAGCAAAAATAAGCAAACTAAAAAGCTGCTACACGGCAAAGGAAACCATCAACAAAATGAAAAGGGAACCTGAAAAAATAGGAAAAAATATTTGCAAATCATATATCTGATATGGCGTTTCTTTCCATAACTGATTTTAAAAGCAATTTTATAAAACAATGTGTGCATAATTGTATTTCTATATGTTATAGGCCGAACAATAGATTTGCAAATACCCGCTCAAGGGAGGTAGGTGGGAGCAAAACTATATTGGACTAAAGTGACTCCATATGGTAACTCAAATACACAGAAACAAATTAACAAAACTAGAAATAGGAAATAAAAAGGCTATAATAACAAAAGCTATAAGTATATGCTTACTCTTCTTGTTTCTCTCTAGCCTTTAAAAGATATAAAATTACATTAAGGTATGAATTATGACAATGTATTGTTGCTTTTATAACACACAGATGTAATGTGTATAACAATACCATAAAAAAGAGGAAACAGAAATAGTCTGTATAGGAATAATGTTTCTATATCTCATTGGATTTAAGTTAGTATAAATCTAAAGCAGATTCTGATAAGTTAAAAATGTATACAGTACATTTTATACATGTCTATAGAGCAACCACTAAGGAAATGACTAAAAAGTGAAAAAAATAATTCAAGAAATTAAAATATTATATTAAAAATATTCACTTCCTGCAAAAGAAAGCAGTAAACGAGGAATAGAGGAACAAAATATACATGGGACATATGGAAAACAAAAAGGTGCTCGGCCAGTTTGGCTCAGCGGTTAGAGCGTCGGCCCGCGGACCAGAGAGTCCCGGGTTCAGTTCCCGCTAAGAGCATGTACCTCAGTTGCAGTTCATCCCCGGCCCTGGTTGGGGTCCTGCGAGAGGCATGTGTCTCTCTCACATCAATGTTTCTCTCTCTCTCTCTCTCTCTCTCTCTCTCTCTCTCTCTCTTTCTCTCTCTCTCTCTCTCTCTCACCCCCTTCCCTCCTTCTCTCCCTCCCACTCTATCTAAAACAAAAAAATATATGAATGGAAAAATATCCTCGGCTGAGGATTAAAAAAAAAAGAAAAATGTGTCTCTTTAATAGAAAAATTAATAAACCATTAAAATTAAAGAATTCAATGACAGATTTTGGTATCAGAAAAATGTTCTAGCAAACACAGCTTTACATATTATTTCAAGAGGCTAAATTTCAATAAAAAAAACTAATAAAAATATATACACTATATATAATACACAGGTGTACTAAGAAGAATGTTTCCATTTGTCATTGTGTATTAAATAAAATACACATTAGAGCATGATCATATTTGAAAAAATAATACACGCAGCATTGGCATATATCTAAATTATCTACTGAGCCTGGGACAATGTACATAGTATTTGAGCTCCAAGATACTGTGGCCATTAAGAATGGGGGAAAAGCCCTGGCCAGTTTGGCTCAGCAGTTGGAGCATTGGCCTGTGGACCAGAGAGTCCTGGGTTCAGTTCCCACTAGGGGCACGTACCAAAAAAAAAAGAATGGGGGAAAGGTGATGCAGACTATAGTCTACCTCGTTTATTGAGGTTAATCAGTTCCAGACTCTACCGCGGTAAATGAATTTTTGCGAAGTAGGATTCTTTATATACAGTCGTCCCTCGCCACTTCGCGCTTCGACTGTCACAGATTCGCTCTATGGTGGTGTTTTTATTTATTTGCTTGTTTTATCCTCACCCGAGGATATTTTTCCATTTTTTGTACAGATAGAGTAGGAGGGAGAGAGAGGAAGGGAGAGAGAGAGAGAAACATCGACGTGAAGGGACACATCGAGTGGCTGCCACCCGCACGACCAACCAGGGCTGGGGACAAACTGCAACCGAAGTACGTGCCCTTAGCGGGAACCGAACCCGGGTCTCTCCAGACCGCAGGCCAACGCTCTAACCGCTGAGCCAAACTGGCCAGGGCTATGGTGGTGTTTTTAAAAAGCCGCGATAGAGTGAAGCTGTGACAGTCGATGCGCGAAGTGGTGAGGGACGACTGTATGCTCAAATTCCACTGATAGCAGCTTCTTTTCTTGTCCCTCCTTGGGATCAGTACATGGAAGAAAGGAGAGGACAGAGGGACCTGAGACCACAGAAAATGGTGCCCCAATCCTCCAAGCAGCCGTTCAGTGACACTGCTCACAGGCTTCTTCACTCACCCTGAACCCTTGTCTTCTTTCTCCAAGGCCTTACATCTTTCTCACGTGGGTAATTTTGTTTCAGAGAGTTGGCTGAAAATAGGTGACACAGAAAGGTAATTACCCTTTGCTGGCTAGACTTACTCTACAGACCTTCAGAGTTGTATGCTTCCATGGTTTACGGGTAGTTTGAGAAATTAAACTGCAGTAATTGGACTAATTGTAGATTTTAAACTATACTTCATGGAAGTCCCCTCTTTTGTTGTTGTCAATTCTCACCCAAGGATATTTTTCCATTGATTTTTAGAGAGAGTGGAAGGGAGGAAGGGAGGGGACAAGAGAGAGAGAAACATCAATGTGAGAAACATCAACTGGCTGCTTCCTGCACATGTCTCGATGGGGGCCAGGGATCGAACCTGCAACACAGGTACGTGCCCTTGACTGGGAATCAAACCCAAGACCCTTCAGTGTATAGGCTCTAACCACTGCGCACACTGGCCAGGGTAGTGGAAGTCCTTTTACATGGAGTTTCTGTGGGAAGAAGGAGAGTGGCCACAGAATGAAGTTCATTTTATCTGCTTTACAACTTGAACTTCATGAGAATTAAAAAAAAAACATACTCTCCCTGGCCGGTTGGTGTGGCTCAGTTTGTTGGAGTGCTGTCTACTACACTGTACACCAAAAGATGTCCAATCAGGACATATACCTAGGTTGCGGGTTTGATCCCCAGTTGTGGAGCATATGAGAGGCAAGCGATCCATGTTTCTCTCTCATATGGATTTTTTTCTCTCCCTCTGTCTCTCTCCTTTCCTCTCTCTCTCTAAAATCAATAAACAGGGGGCAGGACTGGCCGGTGTGGCTCAGTGGTTGAGCGTCCACCCTTGCACCAAGGGGTCGTCAGCTCGATTCCCCGTCAGGGCACATGCCCAGGTTGTGGGCCAATCCCCAGTGGGGGACAAGCGGGAGGCAGCCAATCAATGTTCTGTCACTTTGATTTTTCTGTCTCTCTCCTTCTCTCCCTTCTTCTCTCTCTCTCAAATCAATAAAGAAAAAAAAAAATTTTTAAATAAAGGGGGGTGGGGGGGAGGTGAAAAAGGGAATATAGGGGATAAATGATGATGGGGGAAAAAAATCACACCAGAAAAAGAAAAAAAATCAATAAACATATCCTCGGGTGAGGATAAAGAAAAAAAAATCAGGTTTAAAAACTACCAAATTAATCAGTCTTGTGAGTCCCAACTACCAGGTAAAATTCTATAACTAGATTAATGTCAACAGATTTTATAGTAAAGAAGGAACCATAATTAAGACAACGTGATGCTTGGTGTGGTTATGATCTAAGAGAAATGACAGTGTTTGCTTTATTGATCTTATAAAATCAGAGAAATACCCAATAACTAGAGATACAACTAAAAGGCCTTCAAGTAAAAGCTTTCCCTTGTTAAATAATTTAATTAAAAGGTTCGATATACACAAAAATAATCAGCCTTTATAGGAAGGCCACATGTAGGACTCGAAGCATTCCTGGGTAAGCTTAGTGTACGGAACATACTCTCCCTTGCCCTAACCGGTGTTGCTCCATTGGTTGGAGTGCTGTCCCGTACACCAAAAGGCTGCAGGTTTGATTCCTGGTCAGGACACATGCCCAGGTTTCAGGCTCAATCCCCAGTAGGGGTATGTGCGAGAGGCAAATGATCGATGGTTCTCTCTCACATCAATCTCTCTCTCTCTCTCTTTCTCTCTCCCTTCCCCTCTCTCTAAAATCAGTAAAATCATATCCTCGGGTGAGGATAAAAAAACACTCTCCCCAACCAGAGCACTGACAGTCTACTCTTCCTCCTGAGGGGGCACATGATAGTTCAGGTGCACCTCCCTCATCCATCCTCCCTGGGATAGCACTGCACGGGCTTAATGATGGAAATGGCCAGATTTTCTTTGGACTCTGTCTCAGTTAAATTTTCATCTCTCTTATCCACCAGCATAGGACTGGTTTCCTTCTTACTGAGATGATGACCTTCCGTTTTCCAGAAAAATCACAGGCTACTAAATAGCTATTCATCTGGCCAACTTTAACTCTCCCTCAAATCCTCAAGTCACCAGAGGAAGAGAACTTAATGAACAAGTAAAGAATTATGGAACGGGAAGGAACCTGGGTAACCCTGGTCCAGCCCTCAAACTCAATTATGTAGACATCGCATTGGGCTGGTCCACCCTACACCTTCATCTGTGACTGTGTGTTCTCTACCCAAACTGACCATACTGCTTCCTTCGTCAGCACAGACTTCCAATTCCTTAATCATCATCATTGTTTGTTCTACATTTCTTCAATTCCTGTGACCTTTACTAGAGGTCATAATCAAAATGGACTCAGTAGATGTGACTTGGCCAGGGCCACCTCCTCCCTACCACACAGTTTGAGAATACAGTCACCTTTATAGTTCCTTCTCCAGACACATTTCTTTCTTTAAATAGAACACGAAGGGGCACTCATCATTCCTCCTGTCTGTCCTACAACACGTCCAAAGAGGGCTGCTTTTGTTCCTTGACCACGCACTTCCCAACACTTCTCCAGCGAGCATTTCTTGAGCAGTTACTGAGTGCCGGGTACCAGGCCAGGCAGTGAGGGTACAAAAGTAAGACGAGGTCCCTCGCTTTCAGAATCCGCCGTCCTGTGAGGGAATCAGAGAGGTGAGCATACACCTGAAGCAGTGGGCTATGTGCTGTGACCACACTTTCAGAAGATGTCAGAGGAGCAGAGGAAAAGCACCGGCAGTGAAGGAGAGAGGATGTAGTGAGCCTTCAGGACCAGCCTTGTGAGCCAGGGAGGAGGGAGGCATTCCAGGCTGAGGGCACAGGACCATTCAGCTCCAGCTGTGGACACATGGCCTGAGATCAGTCTGTGAAGGAAGCAGCTGCGATCTCCTGCTGGAATGAGGTCCCAGGCTCAGAGAGAATTAGCAAAGAACACGCTTCTAACCAAGGGATAACAGCTGTTCAAAACAAAACGCAGGGAGGCCAATGATGGGAAAGTTCGAAAACAGATGTGTAGAGATTCTGGGAAGAGGGTGGCAGCAGTAGTCCAGTATTCCCCCTGAACACCGCACAGAGCAAGGGAGACAGCAAAACCGAACCTCCATGGAAAACACCCACAAAATCTAGGTGGCAAGGTGTCTGAACCAAGCCCCAAATACGAGCAGGTAGAACAAATCACCACCAGTCACGAGATCTGCACAGTCCCAGCACCTCGAGAGGAAGTGGAGGGAAGCCTCGGGCCTCTGAGAGACCTGAGCATCCCAAAATAATCAACAGCTGCTCAGTAGAAACTTTCTAGTTCGGCAGGCAGGCCCACTGTGAACTGCAGCTGAAAATGCTGGTTCTGGGGCTCTCTGACAGCTGGTGAGTACAAGTTCACAGAAAACACTGAAGGGGCTGAGTCTGGGCCCTGAGGAGTCCCAGACATAACAGGGCAAAGCTCCTTTGGGAGACAAAACTCCACTTTGCCACAGTGCAGTATTTTCACAACAAGAGGTGTGTTTCTTCTGTACACCCAAGTTCTAAATCACTGCCTTCTCAATTGTCTCTTGGGCATATCAAAATAATAAAACTTTCTAAGTGTCTTTTCACTGGCCACGAACCCACCCACTCACCCCCAGATTCACCAACTCAGTCCACTTGCTAGGAGTTCATCAGAAAGCCTAGAATGAAGTGCTCACCTCTCCCTACAAAATGAGACTGCTGAGTAACCACCGCCATGTGCCATTCTAAGCAGCATGGAGATCTCGTCCTTGTTCCAATAAATTAACAGTTTCCTCAAAGATGTCCCTTATCAGCTATTTGGAAACGTTTATCACTTAAGATTTTTCATGCAATGTCCCTTCTACCATGCAGCTAACAATTCTAATAAGATGCCAACGACGAAGTGATTTCAGTAAGTCTTAGTCAGAGGTTCCAAAAGGACTGAAAACTCTGTTGCCCGGCAACAGTTTATTCTAGCAACACTCAGAGGAATTGCTATACCGTATCAAGTACCTTTGTAAGCTCTTGTACTTCATCCAATGCACCCAACGGGTTCAATAAATTCTAGATTTTTTTATGAAGTCATCTGCTCTTTGCCATGCCTCAAAATAAAGATTTTACTGCTAGACAACACCCTTTTCCACCTTTAGAAGAAACCTTCTTGCCAATACCTTTACAAACTTAGTCCACAATATTAATCCAAGGAGGCAAAATGGAAATTTGCTTGAAACAATACTCTCTCCCTTGAAGTATCCTTGTAGATCATCTGGCTTAAGCCCCAAGGCTCTGAGATGAGGTAGGTTCAGTAGAGAACTTGGCCAAGGTCTTTATGGCACAGGAAGAAGAGAAATCTGCCTATAATGCAATCCCGTGTTTTTGCAAATAGGTCTCTTCACTGAGCAAAGTCTTAGCAAAATAAATAATGTTCTCTAATGTTTTAAGTCTTTGCTTCTAATGCCTGGGTAAAGGTTCTACTCAAAACTTCTACCAGTAGAGAAAAATAATGAGACTGTTTAAGGGGCAGAAGAGAGGTAGCGAGACAGAAACTGATGATTCAAGGATCATCTTCTGAGCTGCAGAACTGACCTTCTCCAGAGCATTTTCTCAGTCCTTCAAGATTTTGCTTCCTGGCAATTGTCATTTTGGCTCAAATAAATTATTATAAGACAAAAGGAGGAAGGAAGGAAGGAAGGAAGGAAGGAAGGAAGGAAGGAAGGAAGGAAGGAAGGAAGGAAGGAAGGGAGGGAGGGAGGGAGGGAGGGAGGGAGGGAGGGAGGGAGGGAGGGAGGGAGGGAGGGAGGGAGGGAGGGAGGGAGGGAGGGAGGAGGGAGGAAGGAAGGGTCCTCTAATGTGTGCAACGACCTTCCCTTCATCAATGACACTGACTTGCATCTCTCAAATTCATTCTCCTTCAATTATCTTCTTTAACCTCACAGAAGCCCTGGATGGTAGGCATATCTTCCTCACACATAGTCAATTACACATGCACTGGTGAAATGCAGTTGCAAGAGGCCACGCACCCACTCCAAAACTTACCAACCACACGAGAGAACAAATCTGACGCAAAAACTTATTCAGGGCCACCCGTTCATAACAATCATTGAAAACAGCAAAGTTCACCACATGGGGAAATGTCTTGATAGTAAGAACTCACTAACAAAAGACATAAATATAATCAGAGAGTGGAGGGGGGAGAGGGACACACATCATCACTGACAATACAGAAAATGTGCAGCCCTGGGCAGTTAGGCTCAGCGGTTGGAGCGCTGGCCTGCAGACCAGAGAGTCCCGGGTTGGGTTCCCGCTAAGGGCACGCACCTCGGTTGCGGTTTGTCCCTGGCCCTGGGGGGGGGGTCGTGTGGGTGGCAGTCAGGGAATGTGTCTCTCTCACATCGATGTTTCTCTCTCTTCCCCCCTCTCCCTCCCACTCAATCAGAAGATAAATGCAAAAAATGTCCTCAGGTGAGGATTTCTTTTTAAAATGTGCAATTAAAAAAAGGGAGTTCATGAGAATTTTTGCAAAAACTGTCGAAAATACCTCAGAGCAAACTATAACAGATGATGTCATCCAGACACCAACTGGTGAAATGCGAAGGGAGGAAACCAAACCAAACAGGTGTAATGTTCGCCCCGACCTGGTCGCCCGGATTAAGGCCACCATCGGGCCCCACCTCTCCCGCCTCGCAGCGGTCGGGCGACTGCAAGCGTCCCGCTTCCACGAGGGCTGAGGGCCTCACAGCTGTGCAGCGAGAGTTCGTGGGCCCTGGCGAGAGCTCCATGCGTGACTTCCTTCAGGCCCCCTGACTACATCACAGCCTGACTCTCCTCATGGCAAAAAGCTGTACGTTGAACAACGTCCAATTTCAGAGGACGCAAGCTAACACCTCCACATATTCTAGTCCTGCTGTCTTCAGACAAGAGCCAGCGCGGGCCTGGCGGTGAAAGCTGCTCCCCTGCCCTTCGGCCTGAAGGACAGCTGGGCCGGGATCTCTTCCCGGGGCGCTACGGTGGGCCGGCCCCTAGGCACGCAGTGCCCAGGTGATGCGCACTGACCCTCCGGCCAATCGCCTGAACACCCCTCCTCTGTCCCGCCTCACTGACACTTGCGAGCCAACGGGAGGCCGCTTCCTTTCTCCCGCGCTAGTCGGAAGCTCCTCTGAATGGACCCTCCTTGTCCCTGACGAACAGCACCGTGTCAAACCGCGCGTCCCTCTCGGGGGCTGGCTCTCGGGGGCTGGCTCTCGGGGGCTGGCTCTCGGGGGCTGGCTCCCGTGGGCTGGCTCTCGTGGGTCGGCTTCCGTGGGCTGGCTCCCGTGGGCTGGCTCCCGTGGGTCGGCTCTCGTGGGTCGGCTTCCGTGGGCTGGCTCCCGTGGGTCGGCTCTAGTGGGCTGGCTCCCGTGGGTCGGCTCCCGTGGGCTGGCTCCCGTGGGTCGGCTCTCGGGGGCTGGCTCCCGTGGGCTGGCTCCCGTGGGCTGGCTCTCGTGGGTCGGCTTCCGTGGGCTGGCTCCCGTGGGTCGGCTCCCGTGGGCTGGCTCTCGTGGGCTGGCTCCCGTGGGTCGGCTCCCGTGGGCTGGCTCTCGGGGGCTGGCTCCCGTGGGCTGGCTCCCGTGGGTCGGCTCTCGGGGGCTGGCTCCCGTGGGCTGGCTCTCGTGGGTCGGCTTCCGTGGGCTGGCTCCCGTGGGTCGGCTCTCGGGGGCTGGCTCCCGGGGGCTGGCTCCCGGGGGCTGGCTCTCGGGGCCTGGCTCCCGTGGGCTGGCTCCCGTGGGTCGGCTCTCGGGGGCTGGCTCCCGTGGGCTGGCTCTCGTGGGTCGGCTTCCGTGGGCTGGCACCCGTGGGTCGGCTCCCGTGGGCTGGCTCTCGGGGGCTGGCTCCCGTGGGTCGGCTCTCGGGGGCTGGCGTGGACTGGCTCCCGTGGGTCGGCTCCCGTGGGCTGGCTCTCGGGGTCTGGCTCCCGTGGGCTGGCTCCCGTGGGTCGGCTCTAGTGGGCTGGCTCTGGTGGGCTGGCTCCCGTGGGTCGGCTCCCGTGGGCTGGCTCCCGTGGGTCGGCTCTCGGGGGCTGGCTCCCGTGGGCTGGCTCCCGTGGGTTGGCTCTCGGGGGCTGGCTCCCGGGGGCTGGCTCCCATGGGTCGGCTCCCGTGGGCTGTCTCTGGTGGGCTGGCTCCCATGGGTCAGCTCTCGGGGGCTGGCTCTAGTAGGCTGGCTCTGGTGGGCTGGCTCCCGTGGGTCGGCTCCCGTGGGCTGGCTCCCGTGGGTCGGCTCTCGGGGGCTGGCTCCCGTGGGTTGGCTCTCGGGGGCTGGCTCCAGTGGGCTGGCTCCCGTGGGTCGGCTCTCAGGGGCTGGCTCCCGGGGGCTGGCTCCCATGGGAAGGTTCCATGCGTCGCGATCCTTTCTCTCAGAGGGCACTTACCCAGACAACTGAACGTGAAGAGAAAGGAGCGGGAGCTCTCCCGGCGCCCACAAAGTCCACAGAAATCAAATACGTGACTGCAAAACCCACACTTAGGGATTTCAAGTGCAAACATGTTGTGGCTGGAACAAGACAGCTTGTTCGGGCGAAGACAGGCGCGTGCGTCCGAGCGGAGCCCCCTCTGCCCCAGCGCAGGAGGCTGCCGGGCGCTCGGCGGGCGCGCTCCTGGCTGCCCCGAGGCCTCTTGTCCCTCTGCCACCGGCTGGAGGGCATCATGGCCACGTGTTAGCAAAAAATGCCACCTTCCTTCCAAGCCACACTATTTTAACCAAAATTGAGAATTTTTTTTTAATGCACTTTTCAGACACAGAGCGATCCGAGAGAAATTTTCCCCATAAAAGGACAAAATAGTATAATCTGCATTTTTCTTCAGCAGCCCTTTTCAAGTGTGACCTTTAGGAAGCTCTCCCAACACCGGGGAGGAAAAGAACTTTAATTAAAAGAAAGGGCAGCAAAGACGCCTAAGGAAGGGAGAAGGGTTTTACCTTGCATTGGAGCAAGGTGGATTTTCTCAACGCTCCCGGTCCACCAGGACAGAATGCAAATCCCGGGCCCAGGATTAGACAGAGCACACAAGCTGAGGGCCCTGAGGCCGGGCACAGCCGAGACACCTGCGTGTTGGTAGAACTCCCTCGGACTGCCAGTGCCAGCATGACCGGTGCCTTATCTTTGCCAGAGCGTGAGGCTCTCTCTGCTTCCCGGAAATTTAAAGCAACACTTTATTCCACCTTCTCTAGCTCCCACCAACAGTGTCCGAATACTCTTTTGTGGAAAAGCACAAATTAAACTAAACTCTAGCCTTGCTTCCCTCCAATAAGGAGGCTCTATTCAAAATCATAATCGAAACGCTCAGGAGGATTAAACTTGGAAAAGCTAATGCATATTAGGACATGAACTCAAGCTTTGGCGGAATGAAAATGCTGTATCTCCCTGTAATGTGCTTAGCAGGAAAAGGCTCATCTGCCCCCACACTGTGCCCCACTGGGATTTCTATGCAGATAACACTGACTAGATGAAAGTAACCTGAAATGTAAAGCTCTTTCCTGAGAGTAACACACTGTCATCACAATTTTGACAAGGAGAGAAGAAAAGAAAAGGTCCAGGGTGCAATGTATCAAGATAATTCAGAATGGGATGTCTCAGACAGCCCTGGAGAATAAAGGGGACAGGAAGAGTCCCCTAGGAAACAGAGTGTATCCCAAAGGAAATGTCACCAGCAAGATAAGCCTTGCTTCCTTCTACACAATCCCCAAGCCCAGTCTTCAGGCTTTATCCACAGCGTTCAAGGTTAGAAAGAAAAAGGGAATATCCAGTGGTCCTGAAACCACTCAAAGAGCAGTGAGAGTGAGTTCCTATAGGAACAGAGTTCTGATCCGGAGGGGAAGATGTCATTAGCTGAAGCACACACGTGCTTTAAAAATCACAGATTTGCAAGTGCTCCAATGGACAGGCTCTTCTCTTTCACCTCTGAGGAGGGTGATGACCCACAACCTAACTGCCAAAGTATTTCATGTGAAAAGTAACAGTCCTCTGGGTCTAGAATACTTCCCTTTTGGGAGCTGATAAAAAGCATAACTGGATGGCTCCTCAATGACTATTTCCTTTTTCCAATTTACAGACAATAAAACACAAAGTTCTGGGAGTTTAAACAAATGGAGATGTAAGCACCACCACGGTCAAATTACAGAACAGTCCCATCACCCTGAAATCTCCATCACCTGAAACCTGTCCATCCCCCTAGACTTCTTTCACTTCCCGTAGTACTTTCACTAAGTCCATCCAAGCTGCTGTAATTCAGCGAGGTCCATCCCTTTGCATGGCCTAGTTGCAGTCATGATATTAATACACCTAAGTTTGTGTATCCACTCACCAGCTAAAGAATCTTTGGGTCGCTCATAGCTTTTAGCAATTATGAAAAAAAAAAAGCTTTATCATTTTTGGCATGTCTTCCACATACTAGTTTTCATTTCTTTTGGGTAAATACACATCTGAGTGGGACTCCTGAATCGTATGATAAGTGTGTTTAACTTGGAAAGAAACTGCCGAGATATAGTATTGGCAGGTTTTTTAAGCCATTCCAATTGACAGAGAGTGGTTTTTCATTGTGGTTTCAATTTGGATTTCCTTAGTAACAAATGATGTTCAGCACCTTAGGCTACTTGCCATCAATATATCTTCTTGGGTGAATTATCTGTTTAAATCTTTTCCCCATTTTTTTTAATGGATTGTTTCCTTTCTTATTACTGAGTTCTGAGAGTTCTATATATTTCCTTTCTGGGTATGTGACTTAAAAATATACCATCCTGGTCTGTGGCTTATTTTTTTAATAGATTTATTTTTTAGAGTAGTTTTAGGTTCACAGCAAAATTGAAGGGAAAGTCCAGAAATCTTCCAAATCTTCAATGTGATGGATTATCTTCTCATTTTCTTTCTTTTTTCTTTACTTGAGAGAGGGAAGGGGTACAGGGAGGGAAGGGAAAGAGAAAAGAGAGAGAGACTTGTTCCACTTATTTATGCATTCACTGGTTGACTCTTATATGTGCTGTGACTGGGATTGAACCCACAACCTTGGTGTATCAGGACAAGACTCTAACCAAAAAAGCTATTCGGTCGGGGCTCTTATTTTCTGAACAGTGTCTTTCCTTTCATGAAGTCCAATCTATCTTTTTTTTTTTTTGGCATATCATGCTTTTGATACTATATACCTCAGAAATTTTTGCCTAAACCACAGTCACAAACATTTTCTCCTATGTTTTCATCTAAAGGAAGAACAGCTAATGTGCCATTCCTTTCAGGACAGTTTTACTTGTGAAGCAGTTATATAAGTGCTTCAGTGTCTGATAATTCCAATATCTGGGTCATCCCAGGGCTGGCATTTGTTGATTGCCTTTTGCATCAAGAATTCATCACATTTTTCTGCTACATTGTGAAATTTTAGGTACAGAATAAAATTCTGAATATGAAGTTGCTTAGAGTCTTACAAAGTTGTTTGAACTCTGTTAGAGATCCTCTAGTGGACATTTTATGGTTCCACTTCTTTGTTCCAGTTTATCGGGCAATCAGTCTGGTTAGGTTTCATCTTCTGTGGGTCATGGTTCCAATGTCACCTCAACTCTCCAGCTCTGGCGGCTTGGTCTGTGTCCTCCGTGCTCAGCTCAGGCCACTTCACACACAGGACAGGACCCCTTCAGCTCTTTGCTCTCTAGGACCCTCCCAATCCCCTGGACCAAAGGCAGGGTTTCTCCTGGGGTTCCAGGTGCCCATGTTGCCCTGAGGGCCAAGCAGAGACAGAAAAAGAGCAATAAAAAGGAGCATTCTCCTACAACTCTTGGGACAGCAGGGCCACTTTTCCCCCAGTCCCCAGGCCAGAAAGATGGGATTTCTACAGCTACTTCAGCTGCTGACGCTGCCAGCTACCCTGGCTCTCCAAGGAGGTTGCCCCTGGGCCCCGTGACTAAAAGAAAGAAAAAATAATAATAACAGAGGGACACCCCTATACTTTCCAGTCTGCATTTTCCTGGTTTTCTGGCCAGAAAGATGGGATTTCTCTAGGATTTTAGCTGCAGCTCTGCTGAGAGCCTGCCCTTGGCCCCAGGCCAGAGAGAAAAGCAAAACAATGAGAAACTCGTCCCACGGTCCACTTACAGGTTACTTCTCTGGGTTTTCACTCCTTCTCAATTTGCCAACTTTTCCTTACTTTTCTGAGCCCTCAAGTAATCACTCCGTCCAGTTTCCCGTTGCAGTCAGCAGGAGAAACCGCCATAGTGGGCCACCTTCCTCCTGGTCGTGGCCTCCCAGTCATTTCGGGGTTACTGGCCAAGGCTGCGTCTCTTGACCACTTCGCATCAGGAGAGGATCTGCACACCTGAGCCCCCTCGAGGGCCACCTGATGATATTCCCGGGGTAGAGAAAACCCCACCACTGACTCTTGTAAAACCATGATAGTCAGAGCGCATTTTATCTTCCTCATAGGTCAGTAGCGACTTAGGTCAGACCCTTGCAAAAGAGGCAGGATAGAAAAACAAAACACCCCAAACCTCTAAGCATCCATACTTCACCTTCCCTCCCAATCGCACCGGACTTAAAAGGCCAGGAGGGTGGCTAAGCACTCGTGGAAAAGAGCTGCCCGTCAGGTTTGGCAATCAAGGCTAAGCTACTAATCTACACATGGTCAGGCTTTTAAGGCATCAGAGAAAGAAACCAGGTTAGGAATTCTGGAAGATGCTTCTTTCTTTGGCAGAGGCATTTACACTCATTCTGACTCTTTTTGTTGATGGCGAAATAGAGGACAGTGTCCAGGGAGGAGCCCTGAGGGTGGGTTTGGTTCCAGAGGTATAACTAAACTACCCTCCCTTCACTGCTTTTAGTTGTAATGGGAAAAGCATAAAGCTGCTAACAGGAAATGAATCTGAGTGTCTCCAGAATACCGGAAGTTACACCAGACTTCAACACGGAACCCCTTCCCACTCACAGCAACGGCTACACTGCACCCGCCTCGGTTCGATGCGGGTGGAAAACGACAGTGAACAAGGCAAACTCCCTGCCCTCGTGGAGCTCACTGGAGGAGTCGAACAACAATCAGATGAACAAATACATACATAACGTTTGTATAAATACAAAAGACAGCGATTTCAGTAGTGACAAATACTACAAAGATAAAGTAGGGTAAGTGGCCGGACAATAACGAGGGCACTGCTTTACATAGAAGAGTCAGGGAAACCTCTTCCAAGACAACATTTAAGCAGAGAGCCAGACTGGACAAGGGAGCAGCCATGCCGGGTTCCGGGGGGAGAAAGCAGAATGTTCCAGGCAGCAGGTGCACGAGCCCTCAGAAGAGAACAACCCTGCCACATTGGAGAATTAGACATGAAGCACGTATGCTACATGGGATTGAACTTGGAGGAAAGAGCAAAGTAATGCAGCCTAAGAGGCAAGCAACCATCAGATCACGAAGGGCCTTGTAGGGCATGGCAAGGAACTCAGATTGTATCCTAAATGGTGGGAAAGCAGACCTACAGAGATATAAACACGCAAGGATTTATCTCACTATCTTTTTCAGTCTCCATCCCAGCCAAAAAAAATTACTTTCAAATTCAGACCTAAACCCAATGTTCAAATCCACTTCAAACTCAGTCTTAATAGATCAAGAAGTCAAAAAAAAAAGAGTCAAATCACAAATTTAAAGATGAATAAAGCAAAACCAACTATTTTTTAAAAACCCTCATAGACAGACAACAGTGTGGTGATTACCAGAGGGAAAGGGATGGAGGGGTAGAAGAGGGTAAGGGGGGGATAAATAGTGATGGAAGGAGACTTGACTTGGGGTGGTGAACACAGTACAACAGACAGATGATGTATCGTAGAACTGTACACCTGAAACCTATATAATTTTATTAACCAATGTCACCCAATAAATTCAATTAAAAAGTTAAAAAATAATAATAATAAAGATAAAATAAAGGATAATCCATTCCCAAAATAACATTATATATTTCATAAATGATCATCTCAAATGCCAAATAATTCCTTTTCTACTAAAAAGGAAAACTGAAAAGCTACAGTTAGCTGTTTAACTTGTAGTTTTATTATAAAATTCTTCAAACACAGTACACTAAATCCCCAGGTACCCATAATTCAGCTTCAACAATTACAAATAATCTGCAAATCTTGTTTTTAATCTATCACCTCCTACTTTCTTCATGCAAACACACACACACACACACACACACTCTTTTCAATGTATTTTTCTTCTTTATTGGTTTTTTTTTTTTTTTTTTTTTTTTTTAGAGATAGAGGAAGGGAGAGGAAATAGAGAGAAACATAGATCAGAGAGAACATCAACTGGCTGCCTCCTGCATGCCCCCCACTGGGGGTTTAGCCCACAACCTAGGCATGTGCCCTGGCCAGGAATCAACCAGCGACCTCTTGGTGCATGGGTCGGCGCTCAACCACTGAGCCACACTGGCTGGGCTCAATGTATTTTTTTATGTTTTTTAAATCTCACACATCTATCATTTCACCCATGGTATTTCATATATTAAAAACTTCTTTAAATACAAACACAACACTTTTATCATACCTAACAAAAAAAACAATCCTTTAATATTATCTAATACCTAGTCCATGTTCAAATGTCCTCCAAATGTCTCAAATCTTTCCTTTTACACTTGGTTTGTAAGAACCAGGACCCGAACATGGCCGACATGTCGAACATGCTCAGTATGTCTAAGTTTCCTTTCATCTATTTCTGTCCCATAGAATTTCCCACATTCTGGGTTTGACTAAGTACATCTTTGTTATGTCCTTGAACTCGTCCTTCTATCCCATTATTTCCACACACTAGTAACTGGATCCCGGGGCTTGATTACAGTCCAGTTTAGCATCTATTGGTGATTATTGTTTAGATTCACTAGGAGCTGAAAATGGCAGTTTTCTAATTCTATCATTTCTTCTGCATTTACTAGGCACAATTTGTCTATTTTTTTATAACAGTTTTTTTTTTCTTTTCTTTTTTTAATCCTCACCCAAGGATATTTTCATATTTATCTTCAGACAAAGAGGGAGGGAGAAACAGACATCAATGTGAGAGAGGCACATCAATTGGTTGCCATCCGCCAAGACCCCAACTGGGGCCAGGGACGAACCGCAACCGAGGTACGTACCCTTGGCCGGAATCGAACCCGGGACTCCCTACTTAGGCCAATGCTCTAACTGCTGAACCAAACAGGCTAGGGCCTGTCTATTTTTTTTTAACTTTCATTATCAACTATTTGATTATCCTCAAGTACAAGTCATTCAGAAAAGGATAACTGCTAAATCATTTCCCTTAATGTATCAGTATTCAGAATTCCACATTGATACCTAAGAAGCCTCCAAAAGTAACCAATGGGGGAGGGAGTATCACTAAAAACTCATATTTAATGTATTTCAATCCACTGCATTCATTATTCTCATTAATGCTCACACAGTCCGGTCCCATCTAGTGGGAGCGCCAGTAACCTTGAATAGCGTCCTTGCTTTCTGCCCCGAGCCTGGAAACAGCCTTTTCCTTTAAGTGGGAAGCAGTGTTAGAAACGATCAGAGAGCTAAGAGTACTCACAGTGACTGAGTTGTCTTTGCTTCTCTCCCTTCTCAGTGGAAAATACACACTTAACCAGATAAAAGTAAATTTAAATTCATACAGATATTTCAATCCAAATGGAAAATTACAGGGTTGCCCTGGACAGTTTGGCTCAGCGGTTAAGAGCATCGGCCTACCCAATGAAGGATCTCGGGTTCGATTCCTGGTCAAGGGCACACACCTGGTTGCAGGTTCGATCCCCATCTCTGGTTGGGGTCGTGTGGGAGGCAACTAATCAATGTGTCTCTCTCACATCCATGTTTCTCTCTTTCTCTCCTTCCCTCCCTCCCATCTAAAAATCAGTGGAAAAATATCCTCGAGTGAGGATTAACCAAAAAAGTTTTAAAAAGCCTTAAAGATACTACTGAGTTTTAGAATGCCATCATTATAGTTTGTAATCAATTAAACCATCCTCATAGATTCTTTTTTAAAAATTAAGTGTTAGATTCAGATGTACTCTGAGCCAACATTTTCATCTAAACACACCTTTGTTAAGGATAAAATATTAAATGGGATATTATACAAAGCTAAAATTAAAATTAATTAATCCTGGTTTTCTCATATTACAATGTTTCATCCCATAATTGTATATTCACAGACAGGAAAAAAAATCAAGCAAACTTCAAGGCAACTGATAGAAATGTGAAGGATTCTTCTGATGTTTTTAAAATACTATATGGAAAGTATACTGACAAAGTGTGTGATGCTCTTCATGTGAGAATCCTACTCTTCAGAAATGAGAAGTTTAAAAGTTAAATAAATAAATAAATAAATAAATAAATATTAAATTCACACATTTACTGCCCTAGCCGGTTCGGCTCAGCAGTTAGAGCGTTGGCCCGTTGGACCAATGAGTCTCAGGTTCGATTCTGGTCAAGGGCATGTACCTCGGTTGTGATGGGTCCCCGGCCCTGGTCAGGGGTGTGCAGGAGGCAACCAATCAATGTGTCTCTTCTTTTTTCTTTTTTTTTTATCCTCACCCAAGGACATTTTTCCATTTTTTGTGCAGATAGAGCAGGAGGGAGAGAGAGAGAGAGAAACATCAATATGAAGGGACACATCGAGTGGCCGCCACCCGCACGACCAACCAGGGCCGGGGACAAACTGCAACCGAGGTACATGCCCTTAGCGGGAACCGAACCCGGGTCTCTCTGTACCGCAGGCCGACGCTCCAACCACTGAGCCAAACCAGCCAGGGCAGTCAATGTGTCTCTTTCACATCGATGTCTCTCTGTCTCTCTCTCTCTCCCCCTCTTCTCTTTCCTCCCAGTATATCTGAAGATAAACAGAAAAATATTCTTGGGTGAAAATTTAAAAAAAAAAAAACACACGCATTTACTAAGTATCCTTGCCTGAATTACTCTTGTCCATGACACACACACTGATGATCAGAGATAATACCCACACATCCAAAAGTTAGAAACCCCATCAACAAAGGATGACTTTCTTCTGTATCTTGGTTCTCGGATTCCTACTCTTCTTTTTCCCAATGAGTAAGACTGTACTATTCTAACAAGATAAGGAGAGGAGAAACACAAAAGAGAATGATGAGTATACATTGCTTCTCAGATTTTCCAGTGTGGTTTGAAATAATATTAACAATCTCGGAAGCCATCAAAATGGAGGAGTAAAGAATTATAATCACTGTCAAGATATCACTGTTGTTGTTTTAACCTTCGCAGCTAAGGTTTGAACATACTCAGCTCTGCATGCATTCCATGGTTGTTCCCTGGATGACTCAAGTACCAAGTGAATGTTACTTCCATTTGGAAAAATGTTAGACTTCTTACCCCACCTGCTGTTCACTGCTAAAACTGTGCTTTCGTAGCAAATCTCAGCTGTGAGCAGACACATCGTCTGTGCAACAGATAGTGCCTGGGAGTGGCCCAAAATGTTCTTTTATTTTATCCTCACCCGAGGACATTTTTTGATATTTTGTTCAGATAGAGTAGGAGGGGGAGAGAGAGAGAGAGAGAGAGAGAGAGAGAGAGAGAGAAACATCGATGTGAGAGAGACACATCGAGTGGTTGCCACCCACATGACCCAACCCACACGACCCAACCAGGGCCGGGGACAAACTGCAGCTAAGGTACGTGCCCTTAGCAGGAACCAAACCCGGGTTTCTCCAACTGCAGGCCAACACTCTAACCGCTGAGCCAAGCCGGCCAGGGCCAGAAATGTTCTTTCCATCGTTGTTTTGGGGCTGGACAAGGGCTTCAGAGTTCAAACACCTAGTTCAACCCTCATTTCACAGATGGCCCAATGGTCCTTTATTTGAAGGGCCCAAAACAGTTACACATTTGCTTTTAACTCTACTATTCACTTCTTGTTATTAAAAACTCCTTTCAGCAGAACTTCTATAAAGGGAAATGACAAGATGGATGGACCCTGAGAATATCATTCTAAGCAAAATAAGTCAGACAGAAAAAATCAAGAACCATATAACTTCACTCATGTGGGATATAAAACTGAAAGCAAATGAACAAACAAGAAAAACAAACAAACAAAAACTCATAGACACAGACAACAGCATGGTGGTTACCAGAGGGAAGGGGCTTGAAGAGACAGGAAAAGGGGCAAATATATGGTGACGGAAGATTTGACTTTGGGTGGTAGGTACACAATGCAATGCAATATACAGATAATGTATCATAGAAATGTACACTTGAAAGCTATATAATTTTATTACCTAATGTCACCCCAATAAATTTAGTTTTAAAAAGGGGGAAATGAAGCATCACTATCACAGTCATTTTTAAGCAATTTGCACTTACAGACGTACACTTACAGAGCACATCCCAACCTAACACTTAAGTTTTGTAATCTACAAGGATGACTTAATTGATTATAAACTATAGTGATGACATTCTAAAACTGAGTAGTGTCGCCCAGCCAGTGTGGCTCAGTGGTTGAGCATCGCCCCATGCACCCGGAGGTCACCGGTTCGATTCCTGGTCAGGGTACATGCCCAGGTTGTGGGCCAAATCCCCAGTAGAGAGCATGCAGGAGGCGGCCAATCAATGTTCTCTCTCATCAATGTTTCTCTCTCTCCCTCTTCTTCCTCTATCTCTAAAATCAATAAAGGAAAAATATTTAAAATAAATAAATAAAACTGAGTAGTCTCTTAAAGGCATTTTACATTCAAACATTTTATAAGTGGTAGAACGAGAATGAATTCATGCTTGTTATAAATGTCCCAAATTTAGAAAGAAAACAGAAATTGAAATGGAATGCAAAAGTGTCCCAGTCTTTTTAATGTCACATATTACAGCAGCCCACTTAGAACTTATGTTTAAGGAACTGGAATTTGGGGGGTGGAGTATGACTTTTACAGCCAGGAATGTACAGTGTGGTGAAGTCACACACCTAGACTTTAGGGTATTGGGCAGAAGCCTCAATTCCTAAGTCATTTGGTGGAAAACTTAAAGTCCCTTCTCCATATTTTACTACTGTACTAGTTGTTATCTCAAAGATTAATAAGATACATTTTAAACAAACTAGAAAAGTTTAACAGATCTAAAAAACAAACTACAATTAAATACAGCCTACCCATTTGCTGTATTAGAAAGAGAAAGATATATGCTTGATAGGAAAGCATGAAAAGTACATAATTGTTCTGGGAGAGGAAAAAAACAATTCAGAATTAGTTGTTCTGCTCGTTCATAAACAAAATAATAAATAAATAAATCTCATCCTAGAAGTCAGAAACCTCCAGTTTTAGTATCAATCCCACCACCAACTACTTGGCTCTACCCTTAAAAATGCCTAAATCCACCCAATTATTATTTCTTTTTCTATAAAACTACATTTAATACTTTCTGCCTCTTTCACAGGGAGGTTCTGATAGTCTTTTGAATGGGAGGGCTTATTTCAGATACTACCATGAAGAAGCGCTTTCAGTTCATTTAAGTTATGTTGTTTAATTTATTTCCTCAACATATGAGTAATACATGCTCATAGTAACAAAATAAAAATTGAAAAAAAGTACAAAAGATATAAAAAAAGAAGTTTCCATATAAATTTTTGGAGTGTTCATTCTAGATCTGTGAAATATGTCATTGGTATTTTATTTATTTATTTTTTTTATCCTCACCCAAGGACATTTTTTTTTTTTTTTTTTTTTGACATTTTGTTCAAATAGAGTGGGAGGGGGAGAGAGAGGGAGAAAAATATTGACATGAAAGGGACACATCGAGTGGTTGCCACCCACATGACCCAACCAGGGCTGGGGACAAACTGCAACCGAGGTACGTGCCCTTAGCGGGAACCGAACCCGGGTCCCCTCTCCAGACCTCAGACCAATGCTCTAACCGCTGAGCCAAACTGACCAGGGCTATCATTGGTATTTGAATAGAAATTGCAATCAATCTATAGCTAGCTTTGGGTAGTATGGACATTTAATGATGTCATTTCTTCCAATCCATAAACATGGTACATTCTTCCACTTGTTCCACTTCCTCTATCTCTTTTTTCAACATCCTGTAGTTTTCCAAGTACAGGTCTTTTACCTCCTTGGTTAAGTTTATTCCAAGATATCTATTTTTTGCTGTTGCAATGGCAAAAGGGATTGTTTTTTCAGTTTCTCTTTCAGAGAGATCATTACTGGTGTATAAAAATGCCATCAATTTCTGGATGTTAACTTTGTATCCTGCTACTTTGTTAAATTCATTTAGCAGCTCTAGTAGTTTTTTGGTAGATCCTGTAGGGTATTCTATGTATAATATCATGTCACTTACAAATAGTGACAGTTTTACTGTCTCCTTTCCAATTTGGATGCCTTTTATTTTTTTCTTCTTGTCTGATCACTGTGGCTAGGCCTTCCAGTACTATGTTGAATAAGAGTGGCGAAAGCAGCCCTGGCCAGTTTGGCTCAGTGGTTGGAGCATCAGCTTGTGGACCAAAGAGTTGCAGGTTTGATTCTGGGCAAGGGCACATACCTCGGTTGTGGTTCGGTCCCTGGCCCTGGTCGGGGTCATGTGGGAGGCAGCTAATTGATGTGTCTCTCTCACGTCAATGTTTCTCTCTCTCCCTCCCTCTCACTCTACCTGAAGACAAATGGAAAAATATCCTTTGGTGAGGATTATTTTTTTTTTAAGAGTGATGAAAGTAGACATTCCTGTCTTGTTCCTGTTCTTAAAGGAAATGCTTTTAGTTTTTGCCCATTGAGTATGATATTGGCTTTAGGTTTGTCATATATGGTGTTTATTATTTTGAGGTATAATCCCTCTACTCCCACTTTGCTAAGAATTTTTATCAAAAATGGGTGATTTTGTCAAATGCTTTTTCTGCATCTATTGGTATGATCATGTGATTTTTATCCTTCATTTTGTTAATGTGATGAATCACATTTATTAATTTGCAAATATTGTACCAGCCTTGCATCCCCAGAATAAATCCCACTTGGTCATGGTATATGATCTTTTTCATGTATTGCTGGATCCTATTTGCTAATGTTTTATTGAGGATTTTAGCATCTACGTTCATCAGGGATATTGGCCTATAACTTTCTTTCTTTGTAGTGTCTTTATCTGGTTTTGGAATTAGAATAATGTTGGCCTCGTAAAAAGAGCATGGAAGTCTTCCTTTCTCTTGAATTTTTTTAATAGTTTGAAGAGGACAGGTGTTAATTCTTCTTTGAATGTTTAGTAAAATTCCCCTGTGAAGCCGGCTGGTCCAGGACTTTTGTTTGCTGGGAGTTTTTTGTTTATTGCTTCAATTTCATTAGTTGGTATTTGTCTATTCAGGTTTTCTGATTCTTCCTGATTAAGTTTTGGAAAATTTAAAAAGCTGTGGTATATTTACACAATGGAATACTATGCAGCTATAAAAAAGAAGGCTCTGTTATCCTTTAAGACAGCATGGAGGGACCTGGAGATTATTATGCTAAGTAAAATAAGCCAGTCAGAGAAAGACAAATATCATGACCTCACTTATATCAGGAATCTAATGAACAAAATAAACTCATGAAAAAACTAGAACCAGGGGCATGGAAACACAGAACAGACTGACAAATCTCAGAGGGAAGGAGGGAGGGGGGCGAGATTAACCAAAGAACCTATATGCATATATACATTGCCCATGAACACAGACAATAGGGTGAAGACCTGGGGCAGGGTGGGAACCAGGTGGATGGGGGCAATGGGGGGAAAAAAAGACAGAGACATCTGTAATACTCTCAACAATAAAGATTTTTTTAAAAATAAGAAGTTTCCTTATCCTCATCTCCAAATGTAACCACTACATATGTTTCCTATACAGATCTTCCAGAAATATTCTATGCATAGAGATGAGTATCTTCTTTCCACACAAATGGAATGATACTATACTAACTTTTCTGAAATGTTTCCCTCACTATTGGAAATTTTCCATATCTGCCCCATTCTTTAACAGCTGCATGGTATTCCTCCTCAAGACATATCATCATTTATTTAACCAGTGTTTCTTTTTTCTTAACAGATAAAATGTAGTTTTAAAAAAATCTTTATTGTTGAATGTATTACAGATGTTCCTCATTTTTCCCCCACTGACCCCCTCCTCCCCACTCCCAACTCCCTCCCGCCTTTTACCACACTATTGTCTGTGTCCACTGGTTATGCATATAAGTTCTTTCGTTTATTTCTTCCCACCCTCCAACCCCTTTCCCTTTGAGGTTTGTCAGTCTAGCAATGAATTGGTACTTCTTAATCCCTTCATCTTTTTCACCCATTCCCCCAACACCCCTCCCATCAGGCAGCCAACAAAGTGTTCTCTGTATCTATGAGAATGTTTCTGTTCTGCCTGTTCATTTTGTTTGTAGATTCCATTGTTGATAGATATGTATTCATTGCCATTTTGTTTGTTCATATATTTTATCTTTTTCTTCAAAAAAAACCCTTCATCATTTCATATAATAACGGTTTGGTGGTGATGAACTCCTTTAGTTTTTTCTTGTCTGGGAAACTCTTTATATGGTCATCGATTCTAAATGACAGCTTTGCAGGATAGAGTAATCTTGGTTGTAGGTTCTTCACTCTGAATATTTCTTGCCACTCCCTTCTGGCCTGCAAAGTGTCTTTTGAGAAATCAACTGACAGCCTTATGGGAACTCCCTTGTAGGTAACTAATTGCTTTTCTCTTGCTGCTTTTAAGATTCTCTCTGTCTTAAACCTTTTGCATTTTGATGATGATGTGTTTTGGTGTGGGCTTCTTGGCGTTCATCTTGTTTGGGACTCTCTGTGCTTCCTGGACTTGTATGTCTATTTCCTTCACCAAGTTAGGGAAGTTTTCTACCATTATTGTTTCAAACAGGTTTTCAATTTCTTGTCCTCTCTCTTCTCCTTCTGGCACCCCAAGATGCGAATGTTGGCACGCTTGAAATTGTCCCAGAGGCTCCTTACACTATCCTCATTTTTTTGGATTCTTTTTTCTTTTTGCTGTTCTGATTGGGCGTTTTTTGCTTCCTTATATTCCAATCAATGGTTTGCTTTTTGGATTTACATACTCTACTATTGAATCTGTATAAATTGTTCTTTATTTCAGTTAATGCCTCCTTCATTTCTGACTGTGCATCCATGATTTCTGACTGGTCCTTTTTTATGCTCTTGAGGCCCTCACTAAGTTCACTGAGGTTCTCACTAAGTTCAATGAGCATCCTTATAAGCAGGATTTTGAACTCAGCACCTGTTAGGTTGCTTATCTCCATTTCGCTTAGTTCTTTTCCTAGGGTTTTGTTCTGTTCTTTCATTTGGGACCTGTTTTTTGTCTCCTCATTTTGGCTGCCTCCCCGTGTTTGTTTCTGTGTATTACTTAATGAGAGGTATGGGGCTCGCTGAGACCAGATGCTACTCATTTGAAAGAATTTAGGAAAAACCTGAAGCAGGATCCAAGACAGGCCAATCCTATGGTTAAGCAAGTGGCAACAGCTTGGGTGGGCCTGAAAGTTGGGTGGGGCGGGGCCTCAGGGAATCACCAGGGCGGGGCTACCAATGTGAGCCAGGTTGCTGGAGTCCCAGATATGGGGACTGTCTGCCGCCCCAGGGAAGGGCTCACCGAAGGAACAAAGGCCTCTGACAACAGGTTTGTCCAGGAGAAAGCCCCCTCTCCAGGCCTCGCTCCAGTGCCAAACAGCTCAGTTCTTCCCTGTATGTCTCTGGTGTCCCTCGAGCTGCCTCCCCTCCGAGCTTAGAGGGAGAGAGTCCGATAAGTCCGTGCGCGGGCCCTTTAAGGAGCTGCCTGGGGCTCCAGCCGCTTCAGCTTCCCTGAGCCTCAGTTCCCACTGGTTTTTCCAGCCAGAAGTTATGGGGACTTCTCTTCCTGGCACTGGAACCCTGAGCGGGGCACCTGGTGTGGGACGGGGACCCCTCAGTCCTCAGGAAGGGCCTTCCCAGCCGAGGTATCCTCCTGATTTTTATCCGCCCACGTGGGTGTGGGACCAGCTTCTCGCGCCTCCGCCCCTCCTACTGGTCTCGATGTGGCTGATTCTTTAATTCCGTAGTTGTAGGACTTCCATTCAGCTGGATTTCAGGCAGTTTTGAATGATGGTTGTTCAGTAGTTTAGTTGTAACTTTGATGTGGTTGTGGGAGGGTGGGATGCCACGTTTACCTATGTCTCCATCTTGACCGGAAGTCCCTTAACCAGTGTTTCTTGATAGAGATTTAGGAAATTGTTTCCAAGTTTTCCTTATTTTAAACAACACTGCAATGAACAATTGTCTATGACCAATCATCTACTTGTATTTGCTAGTGTTCAGTAAGATAAACCGCTAAGTATAGAATTGTTGGGCCACAGGCTAAATTTTGGTGTCAAATTGCTTTATTTATTAGTTGTATCAAACCCCACCAAGAGTATTTAAGTTCAGCCAATACTAAATATGATCAATACTTTTTTAAAGAAACATAGGCTTAAAGGTTTTTTTCCTGAATATAGTCTCATTAGAAATTTTTTTTTTTTTTTTTTTTTTGCATTTATCTTCAGATAGAGTGGAGGAAAAGAAGGAAGAGAGAGAGAAACATCAATATGAGAGAGACACATCGAGTGGCTGCCACCCGCATGACCCTAACCAGGGCCGGGGACAAATTGCAACCGAAGTACGTGCCCTTAGCGGGAACCAAAACCGGGTGTCTCTGGTCCACAGGCCGACACTCTAACCGCTGAGCCAAATCGGCTAGGACTAGTCTCATTAGGAAATTTATCACCAAGAAAATTAGTAGGGATTTCTAAATATTTGTAAGCAACCTAATTTATGTTTCTACGGTCTCTTTGAAGCAATAGAGCATATAATTTTCATTCATCAGAAGAAACAAAATTAATAATAATTTTAATACTGAGGCACAAGACATTCTAGAAAGGACAGTACAGGTTGCCACAAACTGAATAACGTTAGCCATCATCACAATGAAGGGCCTTGAAATCATTGCTGTTATTAGCCTAGAATTTCACCATTATGCTAAAAATTTAAATGTCTCTAACTGGATACTTGTCTATGTTCCCCATGGTTTTAAAGATGTTCCTATGATGCTAATATCTTTTACCTAGAATGATGTGTGTAACAATAAAAACATTATGTATAAGAAAAAAAAAAATTAGGCACTGGATATGCCCTGTCCTGAGTTAGTCCTGACCTTCTTTTACAGCATCAAGGAGTACTACTAAAAAGCTGGTGTACTTTAATTTTCCCTGCTAGGTTAAAAAAAGAGAAGAAAAAAGAAAAGGACATTTTCCCAATCCCATTATTCTATACATAGAATAAACACAGCACATTTTTATAAATAAATTCTGGTTTACATTGAACAAAAATCTACTCTTGCCAACTCATCACTAACAGTTTAAGAAATAGTTAAGACAAAAATAAACACTAAAATTACCTATGGAGTCCAACATTTCAAATATCATAATAAAAACACAGAATTATATAATCGGTTTTTTTAAAAAACTATATAATAATTGACAAAATATTCAAAAGTAAAAAGTGGCAAAGGATCCAAAGTATAGACAAAATAATCGAGCTTGAATAATATATAAAACAAATGAGTTTAAAACAGAAAGGAGAATAAAATAGTGAAAAGATTCTATAAATATAAGGCTCTGGGTACCATAATTCCTGTTTCAACTCACAGTTTAGAATATCTGTTGTTTGCATTAAATCAGAAAGTTTAATAGACTTCAAACAAGGATAATATAAAATCTACTGTGAATTAAAGCTCTTGTATAAATCTGGCCCTTGGGAGAGCAATCATGTTTTAGTTACTGAGCTTTCAACCACCAAAAGAAAGATATTTCAACTAATGCAACAGAGGCAAATGAAACAGAAAGGGCTTTCCTGGCCCGAACTCCCAAAATGGTACTGCCTAAAAACAGACTCTCTCTAGCTTGCCCCATCTACCTGCTAAATGCCTTTTAAATGTTCTCTCTCATTCAACAAATAGTTATTGAACTCTACGGAAATCACAGAGCTGTATCACGTATGGGCCTTCAAGTAGCTTACAATTAATGAAGGAGACAGGTAAGAAGTTAAGTAATTAACTATAATAAAATGAGGAATGAAAATAAGTGCTGCATTTATAAAATGCAACATCGCTAACTGAGGAAAACCAGGAGCTTCACAGAGAAAGGTGGCCCGTGAAGACAAGGTTTTGAAAAAATGGAAACTATAAAAAATGTAACAGTAGAGTTTGGGTTGCAATCTAGGGAATTATGGCTAACTTAGGCAGAAAAGGAATTTACTAAAAGAATTTCAGGTAGTTCATAAAATTGATGAGAATTCTAGAAGGCTGGAGGTTGGGGGATGGGAACAAGCAGGAAATGGGAATCTGAGAACTCAGCCACAGTAACATAAGAGAAATACACTAATTAGGATGCCATGGTAACTGCCATAATGAATCTCTAATTCTCTACATCTATATGTCATTGCCTCGAGATTCAAAGCCTAATAAAGGATGTTACTGGGTCAATGAGCAAAATTTCAATAAGGTCAGATAAGAATATTGTATTAATGTCAATTTCCTGATTTTGACAATTGTGCTATGGTTATGTAAGAGATTTCCTTTTTGGGGGGAAATACATACCTAAATGTTTAGGGGTAAGTTGAAATCATGTCTACCATTTCCTCTTAAAGATTTTTTAAATTTTTATTTAAAAAATAATAGTGTGGCCTTGGCCGGTTTGGCTCAGCGGTTAGAGCGTCAGCCCACAGACCAGAGAGTCCTGGGTTCGGTTTCTCTTAAGGTCACGTACCTCGGTTGCGGTTCGTCATCACGTCCCCGGCCACAGTTGGGGTTGTGTGGGTGGCAACCAGTCGATGTGTCTCTCTCATGTAGATGTTTCTCTCTCTCTCTCTCTTCCTTCCTCTTTCCTCCCACTCTATCTGAGGATAAACGCAAAAATGTCCTCAGGTGAGGATAAAAAAATAAAAATGAAAGTAATAGTGTGCACCCGGCCAATGTGGCTCAGTGGTTGAGGGTCAACCATGCACCAAGAGGTCACTGGTTCGATTCCTGGTCAGGGTACATGCCCAGGTTGTGGGATGATCCCCAGTGCGGGGCATGCAGGAGGCAGCTGATCGATATTCTCTCTCGTCAGTATTTCTATCTCTCTCTCCCTCTCCCTTTCTCTCTCTCTCTCCCTCCCTTCCTTCCTCTCTCTCTAAAATCAATAAAGAAAGAAAATTTTTAAATAAAGAAAATAAATAATAATAGTGTGTGTGTATGTGGAAAGAGAGACGGAAGAAGGGACAGGTACTTGGCCTGTGCAAACTAAAATGATCATCTGAGGAACTGGAAGGTAGGATTCTAATCAGTGTGTTAGACTCCAAAATACGCATTATTGACCATCGTGTGAAATCTCCCCCTGAAAGAAAGATTTTTAAAAACACAGGTGGGTGGAAAAGATGAGAGAAAAAAAAGGCAGACAGACAGGCAAAAAGTAGAATACTTAGTAGGTTTGGGAAGTTATACCCTAATTATTCACTTGTCTGTAAACTTATATGATTGACCACCTTGACCATGATTCTCCAACTCTAAGACAGGCTTTCGGATCTCCCACTCCACATGCATCGCCATGGTGCCCCCACCAGGCAGACGCTCACCCTCAAGCTTCCACAGCACTTGCCTCCTCCCCACCCTGCCCACCAAGAAGCCAAGTGGAAAACAGGTGAGGTGCAGACCTCAGCCCCTCTCCCTACCACCTCTATCTAATTTCAGTCTACTTCCACATTGTTAAATGAAAAACAAATCAGCTTGTCTGCTCAATGTCTCCTTCCAATGTGTGAAAAATACGTGCTCTTCAAACAATGTTTTCTGGTCACCTCTTAATTCAATGATTCTCTTGGCTGTAAAGAAGAGAAAAACACTTTTTAAAACTTAATAGGAATTGTTCTACAAAATCATTGACATTAAAAAGCAGCAGCAAACCAAAACATAACCTGGAACTAGGTGGAGAACAGTAAGGAATCAATGTAATGCCCCAGTAAGTTAATTGATAGCTTCTATAGACTAGAAATAATTGTGTCAGTATGGTCTTTATTTCTCCCTTTGATGTGTCAAAGTGCATCTGGAAATAGTGACATCTAAATAGAAAACACCTTTACAATCCTCTTTTTTTTTGTTTTAATTTTTTTTTCCTTTATTGATCCTAGAGAGAGAGGAAGGAAGAGGGAGAGAGAGATAGAACCATCGACGAGAGAGAACATCAACTGGTCACCTCCTGCATGCCCCCCACTGAGGATTTGGCCCACAACCTGGGCATATGCCCTGACCAGGAATCAAACCAGTGACCTCTTGGTACATGGGTCAATGCTCAACCATTAGCCACACCAGCCAGGAGCCATATCGGCCAGGCATTACAACTTTATTTTATTTATTTATTTATTTATTTTTAAATCCTCACCTGAAGATATATCTTCAGATAGAGTGGGGGAGAGAGAGGAAAACATTGACGTGAGGGAGACACATTGATTGGTTGTCTCTGCACGACCCTAACCAGGGCTGGGGACCAAACCGCAAGCAAGGTACATGCCCTTGACCAGAATCAAACCCGTGACTCTTTGGTGTGCGGGTGGACGCTCTAACCACTAAGCCAAACTGGCCAGGGCCAAAGGGGTAATTTTAAATATAGGTACACATGTTGACCAAGTATAATTCTAAAGACCAAGTAACAAGTCTTTTTGCAAATCTGGTTAAGTTCCAATTCCTTGCTCGCAACAAAACTGAAGGAGGGCCTAATCTGGTTGTCAGCTCACACATCATTAAAATGTCTTATAATAATGACTTTGGCATATAATTAGAAAGATATTCAAAGAACTGAGTGACACATATAATGAAACTCCAACCACTGCCATCTACCAATGTTCGTCAGTGCTTACATCTATGAAAACAAAAAGGAGGGAAAGAACTGATGCTGAACCCTGCCTCATTCAGGCATAAGTCATACTCATCTATGGAGACCTAACCGAACTCATTAGGGAAAGTGAGAGCATTTACAATAAAACTACCTTTGTGTGGTAACTGCTTTTCAAAATAAATTGTATATTAATCAATGCGATCTTAATTCAACGTAAAGAAAAAATTATACTACGGTAATGTTTGTAATCAAATTTGTTACAGGGAAGCAGAAAAGGTGATCACGAAAATATTTTCAAGTTTGAAAAGACAGGGAGGGGCAAAAGTAGGTTTACAGTTTTTTAAATGAAAAAATAATTACTAAATAATATAAGAATAAACTGTTTCGCATACTCACAACTGTAAGCCTCTTTTTGCCTCAGCCTGCATATTATACTGAATTAAGTTCTGTGGTAGATATAGAATTAAAACACAAGTTAAAAAGAATAAGGGATAATGTGAATCTTCTCACTGCTGAAGAGTTTATTTTATGTGATTCTTAAATGAATGATGGTGAATATGAAATCACTAGAGTACTTAGACTCTATCCAGGTATAACAATGATGTGACCGTTATATTTAATATGTCAATATGTACAACATGCTGGAAATTTTATATTCAGAAACTATCTGAACCAATGATTTTGTTTTATTAATTTCTCTTGTTGTTATTATTAACCCTCACTTGAGGATATTTTTCCATTGATTTTTAGATAGAGTGGAAGGGAGGGAGATAAACATCGATGTGAGAGACACATTGATTGGCTGCCTCCCACATGACCCTGACCAGACCGGGATCAAACTTGCAACCTAGGCACGTGCCCTTGACCAGGAATCGAACCCGAGACCCTTCAGTCCAAGGGCCGACACTCTAACCACTGAACAAAACAGCCAGGGCTGAACCAGTGATTTTAAAATGTTAGATATAAACATTAAAGTACAACATCATACATAATTTATCAAATATATTTCAGGCAGAAAACGAGCAGAAAGTTTTTTTTTTATCCTCACCCGAGGACATTTTTCCATTTTTTGTTCAGGTAGAGTGGGAGGGAGAGAGAGGAACAGAGAGAGAGAGAGAAACATCGATGTGAAAGGAACACATCGAGTGGCTGCCACCCGCACAACCGACCAGGGCCGGGGACAAACTGCAACCAAGGTACGCGCCCTTAGCGGGAACCGAACCCGGGTCTCTCCGGACCGCAGGCCGACGCTCTAACCGCTGAACCAAACCGGCCAGGGCGAGCAGAAAGTTTTAAGAATCAGTTAGCTGTGTCGATAATGGAACTCTGTATATGAAATGACGGTCAGTAGGAAAAGCAAACCTCAAAACAGTACCCATTAGAAAGGATAAGGATGCCAAACAGTGACAGTGTCTGAGCAGTGGTTTGCAAGGGCAGGGGAGATGGTCAATTCCATGGACTTTGAAGAGGTAATCTTAAAAATCTTTTGGGACACTTAAGCACATTCAACTTCTAACCAAAAAAGCTTCCGTCTTTCTTTAAAGAAACAAAAGAAATATAGTCTAGAGGCTTCTTTTACTGAGTGAAACAGTAGCAATAGAAATGTCAAATGTCCAATCCTCAGGCAAAGGATTTACACTGTTGTTTGTAAAGCAAAAATATGATCAGGAAAAAATGCCTCCAACTTCTACCCTCCTTAATGCAGCTATAAACAGCTACCTTATCTTATATTAGACATAAATTCTTAAAACAACCCACCATATAAACATGGAGCGAGAAGCAAAGATCTGCCCGCATCCACAGTAGCTAACTGTGGCATCAGTACTACCTTAAGCCTTACTACCATATTGAAAGAGCAGGAAAAAACAGATATGTGAAAAGCATCCCTCAACAGTCCCCCACACATCCCCTTTTCAAATCCCAAAGTCCCTCCAGAGGCAGTTGAGGGTAGTCCTTGAAAGAACAGGTCCTGGAGCCAAAATGTCTGAGTTGAATCCAGGCTTTGCAATTTTCTGGCTGAGTGATCAATCATAACTCCTCCTAAGTGTAGGCTGTCTCACTGTGCCTCAGTTTTCTCATCTCCTATCAAGTGCTCAATAATTATGAGTTACTATCATTAACTACAGGGAGGAAGGGGGAGGGTGGGCAAAGAAAGCCATTAGGCCTTGGCTTTCTCTTCGCTAATAGCTCATCAAAAAGATGACTATCATACTAACAAACCCTAGCATTTTGGATTTATTTTTAAGTTACTGATTGCATCAAGTACATCATGCTTCCAGCAGGTACTCAATGAAGATAATTAACTTTATGATAAGCTTACCCACACTCTGCAGACTTGGTGTTCAGACCATCTGCAGGAGGACTGGTTTAAGAGCAAGAGACTCACAGATGCTATGTACTCAACTAAGTTACCTTGGAGTATTATGTATCTAAAAGTTGTTTTATCTAGTTTTATTTTGTCTTGTTTTCCATTTATAAGCCACTATACATCATGGTCTAAAGTAGAAAGCAAAGGCTATAAACAGTATTAAATTCCAGAGTTAGGCAACTGGTCCTAACACAGCTAAAATTCTATTATGAATTTTTTTTTTCTTTCTGGTCATTTCGATTAATCTCCATTTGGGGCACAAATGCACCATGGGATAGGAGAATAAAGAGGCAATCAATTTTGTCCCATTTACCAATAATACTATTCTTAACAAGCCTAAACATAAGCAGTACTTCAGAATCTGAAAGTGGAAGGGATTTGAGAGGTCACCCACCCAAACCAAAAGGAGGAAATAATCTTTCCCACATCTCTTCATCCAGCTTTGCCTACAAATGCAGTGGTGGTGGTAACAGTGGTGGTGGCTGCAGCTGTTTCTACGTGCCCGGCTCTGTGCCACGCACTCATCTGCACTGATACATTGAATCAAACTGAAGTGAGAAAATCCTAAAAGAAAATATAAGATGGAATTTTAAAAACCATTCCGAAAAAGATAAAAGCCTAAAATTTTGATGGAATGGGTTACAACATTAGCACAAATAAAAAGAATTATTGTTCGTCCTCTAAATGATAGACCATCATTTTACTCAATTTAGTTCAACAGAGGTAAATAAAACAGAAGCACCTTCATTCACTCACTTCAACAAGTTAAAGACTCTTGTTATTAAAGTCTTTTGTGCCAGACACTTTAGTACGTCCCAAAGTACCATTACTATTATTAGTAGTAGAACGTGATCCCTGCAGCAAAGCAGTGTCTACTTTGTTCTCAGTAAATCGGTGACTGATTCACAAAAATGTAAGAGAGAGAACTTAGTGGAGTTAAGGGCAGCTTGGTGTAAATTCCACCTCTGCCACTAGCTGAGACAGCTTAGGCAAGTCACTTAACCTGTAAAACTGAAGATGTTACATATATTTGTACATATAAAATAAAGTTGTTTAAATAACTTTAAGTTGTTTAAATAACGTTAAGCTGTTTTATCTTGCCCTGGCCAGTTTGGCTCAGCGGTTAGAGCGTCGGCCTGCGGTCCGGAGAGACCCGGGTTCGGTTCCCGCTAAGGGCACGTACTTCGGTTGCAGTTTGTCCCCGGCCCTGGTTGGTCGTGCGGGTGGCAGCCACTCGATGTGTCCCTTCACGTTGATGTTTCTCTCTCTCTCTCCTTCCTCTCTCTCCCTCCCACTCTATCTGTACAAAAAATGGAAAAATATCCTCGGGTGAGGATAAAAAATAAATAAAAATAAAAATAATAAAATAAAATATAAAATAAAATAAAATAAAAAATAAATGAAAAAATATCCTCCAGTGAGGATTAATAAAACAAAAGTTGTTATAAAGTTTTATATATAAATAATGTTGTTATAAAGGTAAAATGTGATATATAGTGCACGCTAGATTGGTCTGAGTGTCCTTCATTTCCTGATAAGCTGACCCTAAGAATTTCTGCATATCTCACTCAAATTTAACCTGTTACCTACTTTGATCCTAACAAGGTTAAGTATGTTACCCTTTAAATTTTTTTTCCCAATTCTGTACGTCTATATACAACTACTATCTTCAAGAACGTCTTACCTACTGAGCCCTTAAGATATTGCAAATATTTGTTACAGAAAATGTTGCCTCAATCCAAAAAAAATGTTTAGCCTGTGCACAGAATAATTCAAATCATAAAGAATTTTTTACTGTAAATGTTAAAATAACAGCAGAACAGCTCATAAAAAGACAATAATCTAATTCCTTTAGCTGGGTTATCACTGGGATATCATTCCCTGCTGCCATCTCTAAGAAATTTCCTTATAAATATGTAACAATGACCGATTCATCATATTGCTCCTGAAATTCAGATCTGATTACTGAAACATTTACCGATGGAAAATTCAAAACGACGAAGGCCAATGATCTGATTCCTACACATATACAATTAAAGAAAACTGTACTATTTAGAGAGAGAGAGAGAGAGAGAGAACTATGCATCTGATCCCATCCCCAAGTACTATGAGCCCAGTCCATCGGGGGCATTCTTTCATTCAATAAACATTTATTATGCGCCTACACGTGCCAGGCATTGCACAGTGAACACAACAAAGATCCCCCCAAAAGAGAGTCCCTTCTCTCCCAATACAGGAATGTCTCCCCGTGATGTAAGGCTGCCCAAGTCCTAACTACTGAAGAGCAAGCCCTGGCCTCACCCCCACCCCACCGGGACCCCACCCGAACCCAGCGGCCCCAGGCTTGCAGCCCGGACACAGCCTCGGCCCCTGGGTTCTTCACCGCCACAGTCCTGGACCCTCGGACTTGACAGTCGGGCTCCACCCGGCCAGGAGGGGCGAGGGGCGCACCCCGGGCCGCGACACGTGCACAGCCGGCGCGCGCCCCCGCCCCCGCCCCTTCGCCCGTCCTGCGCAGGCGCCGTCGTGCGGCTCGCCCGCGCCCCGTACTCGTACGCCGCTGGCGGCCGGGACCCTACTAGCCCCGGCTCCGCGCGGTCCCGGCACCACCAACCATCGCCTCTTACCGGCGCTGTGGCTCCGGCGTCCCGGCCTCCCGGCTCCCGGCGGCCGCCCCGCTGGGCGCCTCCTCCTCGGCCTCCGCGGCCCCCACGAAAGCCCCGACCGCGGCCCCGGCGTCCGCCTCCGTCCCCGCCGCCTCTCGCCACCGCCGCTGCGGCTCCCGCCCTCTCGCGGTCACGGTCGCGATCCCCGCCGGGCCGGTCATGGCTGGGCCGGCGTCCGCGGCCGCCCCGAGCTCCGCGGTCCGCCTGCATCTGGCCGCTGCCGGCGGTGCTGAGCGAGCAGGAGCCGGCGCGGAGACGCCCTGGCCCCACCGGAAACGGGTCGCTCGGCGGGGCCGCGAGCGCGGGCCTCAGGTGGCTGCAGCGCGGCCTGCGGGCCGGGTGGAGGCCGGGGGCGGGGCGGCCGGGCCGCAGGTGGGGCCGGAACCGGCTGGGGAGGGCTGCGGGCCCAGATGAGGGCCCGACCGGTGCGGACCGGCTGGGCGGGGGTGGTCGGGGAAAGGACAGGCGTTAGAACGGCTTGTATAGTATAAACTCGTTTTCGTTAGGAAGGGAGGAAAGTGAAAGAAAGAAATATGGGTATATTTGCGTAAAAAAGTGTATGCCAAAATGTTAGGTGGTTAACTGGGGGGTGAGACTTAGATCGAGTTAATTTTTCGAATGTGATTACTAAGGATAAATATAATTTTTTAAATGGTGCTGAACTCGGGGTTCAAGAGGAGGCATCGCGGAAAGGCGGGGTGCGGGTGGACTGCAGCAAGCCGCTGGGAGGAGCGAGACCCGTTCAACACTGGTAGATGAATAGACCGGGCTTCGAAGCCCTCGAGAGAATTTTCGTAGAAGTGACTAGTGTAGTTCACTCTTACTGAGCACATACATGAGCACTCAGTTCTCTAACAGCCCTGTTACCCTGTTCGGCAGATGAGGAAACAACCCTAGAGGAGTGAAGGCATCTCATCAGAGGGTAGTGATGGAGCTAGCATTCCAACTCACTGCAGCCTATTCGTGTCTCACCCCCTAGAAAGCTTTTGAGACTCATCCATGTTTTATTATTTCAGGTTTTGTTTATTTTTATGCCTAAATAGTAGTCCATGTTATGGATCAGTCTATATTTTTAATCAAGGGGAAGAAGAGCAATTAGTTATATAGACACGTTGGAACCATTTTTAACTTTGTATTACAGAAACCACATCAAAAATAAAAACAAAACCCAAGGGTTTAAACATCCATCATCCAATCAGCTTTGCAAAACAAGTGTTTTCTGCCTTCTATCTTTTCTGGCCTTTAACATTTGTGTGTGTGTGTGTGTGTGTGTGTGTGTGTGTTTACACACTTCATTGCTTCAGTTCTCTGTCAGGCACAGTGTTAGGTCCTGAAGATTCAAAACAAAAACAAAAAATTATCTCTGCTCACTTCCCACAAGATACTCCTGTAAACACATGATTGCAGTAGTGTGCTGAGTACAGCGAGAGGTTCAAGGTGAAGGTCCAGGGGAAGAAAATTTAAACTTAAGTGAGTAGTTGCCCAAAGCTTCATGAGAAAGAGACCCTTAAAGCCAGGGCCTGAGGGTTGAGCAGGAGTTTGTCTGGTTAATATGTGGAAATAGGGGAGCTTTCCAAGCAGAGAGAACCTCTGAGAAAGGTGTGTAAACTGGAGAGAAATTCAGTCTTAAACGTAGTAATACAGCACTTACTATGCACCAAAGGCCATTCTAAGTTCTTCCCACAAAGCACTTCATTTAAACCTCACAGGAGGCCGATATAAGGTTGCACTAGTGTCCCTACTTTACAGATGAAGGCTCTAAGACAAATATTGACTTTAAAAAAATCACACAACTGGTAATGGGATGATTGGAACCCAGGGCAGTCTGGCTTCAGTCTTGCTCTTATTCTGTGGAAGACAATTAGAATTATAGGCAGAGCTGTTTGGAAACCACTGGAATAATCTAGGCCACAAATTGTTGGGGCCTGAATTAAGTTGAGAGCCAAGGAGGCCGATAAAATGACAGAGAATGACAGAATTAGCAGGACTTCATGTCCAGTTGTAAGTGCAGGGGGTTGAGAAGTTAGGGTTGATGCCCAGGTTTCTTATTTGGCCGACCAGGTAGTTGATGCCATTAGTCAAAGAGGGAATGCAGAGTTAGAGGAGACAATGATGTCAGGATACTAGTATTTTTTAACATTGTATTCTGTATTTTAATGTGTTGCTTTTTTGTCTTAATAACATTTTGGTCAGTAGACATTTATTTTTCACACATTTCTTCCATGTTTCTTATCCTTTCCCTCTCTACTCTTCTCTGGCCTTTCATTTTTATTCCTCCAGGCCCTACTTTCCTCCCCACATAGTCTTTTTTCTTCATTGTCTCTACTTGTAAAATTAAGACTCACTGTGGCATTCATGATTAAATTATTCATCCCATGCTAATAATTCCACTGCTAGAGAAACACTAAACAACAGAAAGATGGGAGGAGTAGAGAAGATTGTATCCTTTTCTCTGCACACTATAAAGGAGCTAACAGAAGATACAGACAGATATGAATAGTATTTTTAAGAATGCAGTGGACAACCTGGCCCCCCAGTCCTGTGAGGCCAGGAATGATAATGGTTTGGTACATCGTTTCATCCTAATTCTATAGTCAGTGACAAAGTTAATAACTTGAAATGGGCCATGGTGGAAACTGTTACACCATAGAAATTGGCAAACTTCTGCCAAGCAGGGCTTTGTTGGGAATGGGGGGCAGGAACAGGTTGTTAAATTTCAAGCACCCCTTTGATTTGGGCTTTCATCAAGATGAACATCCACATATTCACCTCATGCCAGACATTTGCACAAATCAAGAGTTTCTCATCTTTGGTACACTTAGGGCTGGATAATTTTGGGAGGTGGTAGCTTGTCTTGTGCATTAATGTTTAAGAGGATCCCAGCCTCTACCAGGCAGTAGTCCCCCCTTATCCACAGCGAGTATGTTACAAACCCCCAGTGAAAGCCTGAAACTGGAGAGTACTGAACCCTATATATACTGGGGTTGTTTCTGTACATACATACCTATGATAAAGTTTTAATTTATAAATTAGACAACAATAATAATAAAGCAATTATGATAATATACGGTAATAAAAGTTATTTGAATGTGTCTCTCAAAATACCTTATTGTACTATACTCACCTTTTCTCGTAAAGGAAGCACTTTCCGGCTTACTTGGCATATCCGAATTGCCAGCATCACTATTGTGCTTTGGGGCCATCATTAAGTAAAACTAGGGTTACTCAAATACAAGCACTGCACTACCACAATAGCCAGTCTGATAACTCGGCTCCTAAGTGACAAGGGGCTGGTAGCATATACAGCAAAGACACCTGAACAAGGACGATTCGTGTCCTGGGTGGGAAGGAGCCGGATGATGAGTGATTTATCATGCTACTTAGAATGGCATGAAATTTAAAACTTATGAATTGTTTATTCCCGGAGTTTCCCATTTAGTATTTTCGGACTGCAGTTGACAGTGGTTAACTGAAAGCAGAACTGCAGATAAAAGGGACTTCTGTAGTTGCTACCCACCAGCAACCCTGCCTCCTCTAGTTGTGACGAAGGTGTCTTCAGACATTGCCAAAAGTCCTGAGCAGCAAAATCACCCTGGATAAGAACCACTAGCACAGATGGATTTAATATGTAGCTGTTCTTTCTTTTTTTTTTTTTTTTTTTTTTGATATTTTGTTCAGATAGAGTGGGAGGGAGAGAGAGAGAGAGAAACATCGATGTGAAAGGGACACATCGAATGGTTGCCACCCACACAACCCAACCAGGGCCGGGGACAAACTGCAACCGAGGTACATGCCCCTAGCGGAAACCGAACCCAGGTCTCTCGGGACCGCAGGCCGATGCTCTAACCGCTTAACCAAACCGGCCAGGGCTAATATGTAGCTGTTCTTAAAGAAGCCTCCAAAATTGTGAGGTTACAAAGATCAGTGGGTTTCAGATTAAGCCAACTTTATTAAGACACATTCACTCTGCTTGATACTTTTCACTTAGTCAATTTAAGACTCATCAGTTTGAAAGGTATTATATGCTTGTTTTACAGGTGGCCTTCTTTGTGGATAGTGAGAGCTAACATTTAACATTTAACATTTAACATTTACTTTGTGCCTGGTGCTATTCTAAGCACTTTATTCATACTAACTCATTTAATCTTCATAATATTCATGAGGTAAATTTTGTGTGTGTATATATATATTCATATACATATATATATGTGTATACATATATACACACACACACATATTGTTGTTAATCCTTACTTGAGGATGTTTTTCCATTGATTTTTAGATAGAGTGGAAGGGAGAGAGAGAGAAAAAAACATCGATGTGAGAGAGACACAGTGATTGGTTTCCTCCTGCATGACCCTGACCAGGGCCAGGATTAAACCTGCAGCCCTTTGGTCTGAGGGCCAATACTCTTAACTCCTGAGCCAAACTGGCCAGGGCAATTATTACTATACCTATTTTACAGATAAGAAAACTGAGTCACAATGGAGTTAAATAATTAGCTCAAGCTAATAAGTAATATAACTGGGATTCACACCCAGACACTCTGGTTTCAGAATCTGCGTCCTTAAGTTTATGCTGTAGATGCCATCAGAAGTTCAGGAACTATGTTATTTCCCCTCCCCCATTCTATTAATTCAAGGTTTCTTTCCATTCAACCAGTAATGTTTATGGTATGGAGGATCTGTGGTCCCCTGCTAACACTTCCTAATTGGAGGACAACACTAGTGGAAGTTCTCTTAACCAGATGTTAAGTATGCTCCCTCATTTGATTCTGATCTACGTGGAAAAGATGTCTGTCATCAGGGATGAAAACGCCATACAGGTACCTCCTGCATTGGAGAAACCAGAGACTTTTTGATTTGGTAAATGACAAAGAAAAGGAAGATTATCTGCTTTTGCTGTTACTCCATAGTCCTGATTTTAAACATATGCCATTGCACGAATAAAAAATTCGATTTTCCCTTAGGTAGTATTTATGAGATAACAAAACAAAGTCCTGAATTACATAGGTAGCTCCTTAATAAACTAAACTATGCTTTTTGCATTTTTAAAATATATATGACCTAATTTTTGTTTAAAAGAAGCCAATTATTTAAGGCAATATTTCTCAAAATATGACCCAGCAACATGATAGCATCTGGGAACTGATAGAAATGCAGAAGCTCAGGCCTCACCCAGACAGAAACTCTGGGGATGAGGCCCAGCAGTCAGCGGCTGAACAAACCATCCGTCAGGCAATTCCAAAGCTGCCCAAGTTTGAGGTCCTCTGTCTCAAGGTAGTTTTTGAGCCTTGAAGCAACACAAGAAAACTCATAATCCTAGTCCAAGGCCACAGATTTTATAAACTCTCACTGTTTGATAAAAGTAGATGTTAATATAGGACTTAAGGCATTGGCAGTGTGCTCAGTTGGTTAGTGTCATCTAAGTTGTGGGTTTGACCCCCAGTCAGGGCACATATAAAAATCAACCAGTGAATGAATAAATAAGTGAAACAACAACTTGATGTTTATCTTTCTCTGTCTCTAAAATCAATAAATTTCAAATTTTTTTATTTCTTCATTGATTTTAGAGAGAGGAAGGGAGAGGAAAAGAGAGAAACATCGATGAGAGAGAACATGGATTGTCCACCTTTTGCATGCTCCCCACTGGGTGTTTGGCCCACAATGGGGGCATGTGTTCTGACTGGGAATCAAACTGGTGACCTCTTGGTGCATGGGTCAATGCTCAACCACTGAGCCACACCGGCCGGGCTCAATAAATTTTTTTAAAAAGGACTTAAGCATTGTTCCCTACAAATATAATTTTCATGTAACAAGTTCATCTTCCTGGTTTTTCTCTTGGTAGACAAGCAGACTGTCTACAGTTTAGTTGATTTCTGATGCTTAGAATATTAGCAATTCAAACTCAAAAACTCTGATATGGTTCTCTAAAAGATATGTTTTTATTCGCTATGTTTTTGAATGGCCGCATCCACTGTGGAGGGGTGCTCCCCAGCTCCAGGGGAGGGACTTTGGCAGAAGTGATTGTATTGGCCAGAATCCCAGCCTATAACCTGGTAAAGATGCAAGTGAACCACCTGTCAGGTCACAGGTGCTTCGGCCTCTAGATCTGGGGTCAGGCGGAGAACTCCCAAAAATGACAGAGCAAACATCTAAGATACAAAATTCACAACTTGATCCCTTCTCTCTGCTTCCATATTCATGCTCCTGTGCTGACCTTGGCTTTGATTTCACGGAGACCAGAAGCAATCTAAAAAGAATTTCCACCACTGTCATTACCACAGCTCACAGCCTACCCCCATGTGTACCCTTATTCTCTGCTCCTCTCCTGTTACTACAGAGGGCTCTGCTCCAGGGCGAGGCCAGTGCCTCTGTCACTGCACTAGGTCCTGTGCCTGCTCACCACCCCCCCCCCCCCAGGACATCTCTGCCGCAGCTGCCCCTACCATCAGGTTGTACCTTCCAATGGACCATTCACATTAGCATACAAACATGTTATATTTCCACATCCCAATCCACTTTCTGCCCCATCTCTCCACTCCCTTTTATAGCCAAGCTCCTCAGAAGAGTCATCAATAGCACTGGCTCCAATTCTCCCATTCACTCTTCAATCCACACGCCAAGGTTTTCATGCTACCCCTTCACCACAGTGGCTTAGGGTTCACTCTGATCTCCATATAACTAACCAATAGGCAGATCTAACTCCTAGTTCTTGTTTTATCAGCCCCTTTGATGCAGCTGATCACTCCATCCTCCTTGAAACATTCTCTTATTGTCACTTCCAGTAAAACATGCTATCCTTAGGAATTCAAATATGAATATATAATGCACGCCAGTAAGCCTGTTGGGAAGACTTGGACAATACCGTCAAAAGTTCTGGACTTCCAGATTCTCACATAAACCCAATTGTGGCAGTACTTTCCAGACGGTTTCATAGCATGATGCCTGCAGAAAATGATAATATTTCCCCAGTACTCTGGGATAAGACAAGACTGACCTCACAGAAGGCTCCAGGGCTGAGGGCACGGTGCACCCATCGAGTGTCTCCAGCTCATGCCCTCACGCAAAGCAGTCCCACCTCTGTTTCCTATACTGCACTAAAAACACAAGCTTTGATGTCCTCAGTAACAAACTTCTGTCACATAAATGTAGTGTAAAGGCTCAACTTAATACTTATACCCTCTTTTTATTAGAACTGTAAAAGAGTAATTCCTTAGATCAAGAACTGTTTCTCTCTTTTATACACCCCACAGCATATAGCACAGCAGTGAACACAGGGCATGCTTTTGTTTTTCTTTAATGTCACATCAGAATTCTGCTCCAGATATTATTGCTTCAGCAACATTGAGAAGTCATTTCTTAATCACAATGTATCTTTGGACAGCATTTCTACGCTATCAATCAAAAAACTTAAGATAGAGCTTGCTTTAAAACAGAAGCCAAAATAGGCAAGTCCAGAACCTCCCTAACACATTGGAATTTCTTTCTGATATCTAACCCGAAGTTACCACATGAGCTTAAAGTACTTTCTCACTTTTTGTCTTTTTTTTTTAATTGAGATATAACATTGTGTAAGTTGAAGGTATACAATAAGCCTAAGTTCTCTTGATTTGTCTCTGAAAAGGAAGGACAGAAAATAGCAAACAGACATTTGGGCATAAAGCTTCTCAAAGGAAAGGTATTTCAGAAAAGAAAGGTATTTCAACTCATGCAAAGCCTAGAAGTTGCGGAGGCCACTGCACAAGGGGATGTGTTAGGTACAGTGTACCCTTTTTCTGGCTAATGTGTTGTTTTGCTTCTTTTGTAATTTATTGACAACAAAGCAGTAATCAGCCTGCCAAGGTTGGGAACAGGGAGACTTATTACTCTGGGATTCTTTGTCTTGTGCTCAATGGTAGAAAATAAATCTTGGGTGATTATGTGTTCTCTGCTCAAGCTGGCTCCCTGGAGGTAAACATACTCTCAACAATGTGGTGGAAAATGGGAACTTTGAAAGTATGAATAACCAAATAAGAACTTAGGATTCTCACCCTCCCAGATCACCACTTACATTTCATTTGCCTTTGTGACCCCTCTCCCCACCCTCAAAAAAAGTTATCTCTCCAAAAACATTTTTTCTCAAAAAACTTTTTTAGTATGATCTTTTATTTATTTATTTCTAATTAATTTTTGTTACAGATGTTTCCCCTTCTCCCCCCACTGACACCCTCCTCTTGTCAAAAACATTTTAATAATTCAAAAAATTTATTGTGGAGGACTATCATGCCTGAAATTCAGTTTTCACATTCAACTATCACCCACAACAAGAACCTTTTACTACAGCATGGATGGACCTGGAAAGTATTATGCTTAAGTGAAATAAGCTAGTCAAAGAAAGACAAGTGCCATATGATTTCACTTATATGTGGAAGCTAATGAACAAAATAAACTGACAAACAAAATAGAAAAAGAATAAAAGAAATCAATCCTTCCTCCATAGAACCTACCTCATGTCTTTGTAGGAAGATCTGTTCATTTCCAGCAGCTCAGGAATCACAAAAAATTATTCTCTCAAAAATGAGACAGAAAAAATGCAAAGGACAGACGGAAGCAACGCTGGACAGAAAATATGTATTAATTCTAAATAGGAGAAACAAAATGTACTCAGATGTCCTTGGAAGGCAGAGAGGAATCCAAATGTTACTGCACATTTTAACTTGAAAATTCTAGTTTCAACAGCAACTTTTGTCAGCTGTGGTTCCTCTTCCCCAGGAAGCTCGAAAATTACCCTCAACCTTTTCGTTTAAAGCATGGCTCCCGGATCAGCAGCATAGAGCACACCTGGGAGGTACTGAGAAATGTGGAATTGCAAGCCCCACCCTTCTGCAATTCAACAGGATCCTCCATGTAATTCATTAGCATGTTACATTCTGAGAAGCACTAATTCTTCATTTCCAACATGCGCCCCGATGATGCCAATACTGCCCATCTGTCAGCTGCAGTTTGAGTAGCAGGGCTGCATGGGAGAACCCCTGAGGGCTCTCAACGTGATGGGATTGCATGTCCTTCCCACATAGATTCTGAGTTAACGGGTCAGGGGTGGGATCCAGACATTAGTACTTGTCTAAAGCTCCAGATACTTCTAATTGCCACCTGTGATCTGATCCACTTACCTAAACTAACCCTTCATTGAATAATTAAAACCCCAACCTGACATTGGAATTAGACTTGGTGGTTTCTCTACATTATTTCTTTTGTGGCTTCTCACAACAACCCTGTGAGGTAAATAGAGCTGATACTGTTATACCATTTAACAGATGAGAAAACAGGACGCAAAATTGGCTGAGCTGCTTTCACTATGCTAACTTTCAGAGCAGCTAAATAACTGCTATTTCCCCAGCTGAGAACAGAGGAAAGTGGAGGTCTATTGATACAGATGCTTTCTATCATGAGTCTATAGGAAAAGCCCGAAAGCATCTCAAAGGATAAATCATCAAGTCCAATCTCTTAATTTTATAGATGAGGAAACCGAGGCCTGGAGACCTACCTCAAATCACAAGATTTTAGCCAAAATGTGAACTCAAACCTCCATACTCCTAGTTCATATGTTTCCTATTAAAGTGAATTTCCCAAGTGTGATCCATGGACTCCACAGAATATTAACAGATGTTCCTCTGAAAAAGGTTAGCTACGCTAAGCCACCTCGGGGTTAAACCTAGGTAAATAGTGTCCTTGACTGCAGGACCTCCCAGCCTTCACTAGGCTAAGGTGTCTTCTATATCTGAGAGCTTTATATATGATATATGGCATTTTCTCAACTTATTTGAACATGGAGCCATTTTTTTCAGCCAAGCATCTTGAAGTAGTCCCATTCTAATGAGCAGACTTTGAGGAGACTGTTAGCCTTGGCTCTCTTCAAGGTTACCCGGCTTCACTGGTTGAGAACAAGTTGTTCTGCCCCTAGAGGTAGAACACCAGGTATGCAAACTAAAGAGGAAAATGCCATTGGCACCACAAAATATCTCAAACAGCCTGCTCAGGGTAGCAAAAGTATCACCTCATTGTTTTATCCCACTTTGTCCTATAATAGACCACGCCTCAGATCCGTTCCCACACTAGAAGGCATTCTGATGTTCTTCTTGCCCAATTGCTTGCTACTTTGTCATGAATATTCCCGTGTCAGGCACTTTGAGAAACACTTAAAGTGGATTGTCTCATGTAATCCTTAAAACATTCCTATGAGCATGGCTGATATGGCTCAGTGGTTGAGCGTCGACCCATGCATCTAGAGGTCACCGGTTCGATCCCTGGTCAGGGCACATGCCCAGGTTGTGGGCCTGATCCCCAGTGGGGGGCATGCAGGAGGCAGCCATTAGATGTTCTCTCTCATTGATGTTTCTCTCTCTCTCTCTCCCTCTCCCTTCCTCTCTCTCTAAAAAATCAATAAAGAAACAAAATTCCTATGAGGTAAGGACTCTCATTATCCCCATTTTAAAAGTTGTGGGTTAAAAAAGAAAAAATAATAATAAAAAAAATAAAAGTTGAAGAGTCTGAAATTTAGAGAGGTTAGGTAATATTCCGAAAGTCATAGTTCAAAACTATGTTTTGAACCTGAAGCTGCCCAATGTCAGATTCAGCTGTATAATTATGAGATGATGTTGCCACTATAAATGAGCTGCTTTTCCATGTATCAAAGTGTTTATTCTGTTTGGGCGGGGGGTTAAAGAATTGGTTCATGCAGTTGTGGGGCCTAGCAGTCTGGAATGTGCAGTGCTTGCCAGAGAGCTAGCCGTTCCAGCAGGAGTCAGTGGCATAGTCTTGAGCCCGCAGGCAGAATTCCTTCCTGTTTGGCAGACCTGTCTCTTCCCTTATGGCCTTCAACTGACTGCAAGAGTCTCGCCCACATTACAATGGGTAATCTGCTTTACTTGAAGTCTACTGGTGTAAATGGTATTCATATCTAAAAAAATACCTTCATAGCAACCTTCACAGATTTTGTTTGACCAAGCACGGGGTACCATAGCCTAATCAAGTCGACACATAAAATTACCCATTGCATTATGTAAAATACATAGTCCAATTTCCTTATTTTTGCAAATAATCAAGTCAGAGAGACTAAGCACCCAGTTTATACACATGCATTCACAGGTAAATGTGTACACCTAAATTCTCAAACCTTTCATAAATTACTTACTAAAATTAAATCCTTCCAAAACACCAATTATTTCTCTTTTGAAAACTTAATTAGAGAAACTCAGCAGAGTGACCATTTTATCATGTCTCTCCAAACCACTGCCCTAATGCCCTGGATGTTTGGACCACCTTCAGAGCAGATGGGGAGTCTGGAAATAGCTGACACAGTTCTCCCAGGAAACAGACTTTTCTCTCAAGTCCACTCCTATCCCTCCTCCCCCCATCCTCAACCTCTCTAGGCTCAGTTTTCCTCGTGCTTGATGCCTCCTTCTGCCTCTGGGCTTACAAACAAGCTCTTCCCTTCTGGGGCTGAAACACTCTTCCCCAACTCTACTCCACACCTTTTGCCTAGCTAAAGCTCATTCATGTTTCAAATCTTGGCTTAGAAGTTTTTTCCTTAGGGCATGCTTCCCATACCCTCACTTGACTGGGTTAGATGCCCTTCACATGTGCCCTATGGCATGCAGTACCAACCCCCAGATATTTATCTATGTCCCCACTAGGGTCTTGGTCCATAGTATCACCAGCATTAGTCCATCACATAATAGACAGTAAATATTGACGGGAGGGAAAGAAGGAAGGAAGGAGGAAGGGAGGGAGGGAGGAAGAAAAGAATTCTGTAGGCCCTTATACAGCTTAGATCTGACAACTCAGACGGTCTGTGATGGCATCTGCTCAGATAATTGTAGGGTATAAAGCAACTTTGGTCTTTTCAGGTTCTGGTGAGTCTGTCTCTAGTGACCTGGCATTCTTGGGATTTACTTTGCCAGCTTTTGGATATTGATTGATACCAAGGAGTTATTGGTATAAGGTAACAGGAGACTGAACCAGTATGGTAGCAGCAGAAATGAAAAAGAACCAATAAGAGATCTATTTCATAGGTAAATTGGACCGCACTTGTTGGGATGTGAAAGAGAAGGGTGCAGGGTGGGGAAGGTGGGGGAATCTGGTTTTCGTTACAAGACAATATCTTCAATGCCATATTGAATTTCATTTGATGTATTTAAATGTTAGTTATGCATAGGGAAAAGCTGTAAAAATACACACTAATTGTTAGCATTGATTACCTCTGCAAGACAGAACTAGAGGGGACTTTTGTTTTCTAAGTTACCATTTTGACATTGCTTCAACTTTTAGAAGGAGCATATTACTTTATAGTCAGATTTTAAAAAGATATTTGGGTGGTGAACACACAATACCATAAACAGATGATGCATTAGAGACTTGTACACCTGAAACCCGTATACGTTTTTTGTTAATTCTCACCCAAGGATATTTTTAGATAGAGTGAAAGGGAGGAAGGGAGGGGAGGAGAGAGAAAGAGAGAGAGAAACATCGATGTGAGACATATCAATTGGTTGCCTCTGGCACGACCACATCCAGGGCTGGGGATCAAACCTGCAACCCAGGTACATGCCCTGAACCAGAAATCGAACCTGTGACCCTTTGGTCTGCAGGCCAATGCTTCCGCTGAGCCAAATTGGCCAGAGCAAACCTATATAATTTTATTAACCAATGTCACTCCAATAAATTCAAATAACAATTTTTTAAATCATGTGAATATAAAGAAATAAATATAGCATAGGGAACATAGTCAATATTATTGTAATAACTATGTATGGTGTTAAATGGGTACTTTCATAGTAAATGGGAAATGGGCCCCTTCCTATGCTCCATCTCCGCCTCCCACCCTGTGGGAAATATAATGAAGCCCATCAGTAAGTGGACTGTGAGAACTTGGGAGCCCGGCCTGCTCCTCAGTTAATAAAACAGTGTTTTGATCTCATGCAGCTTTCGTACTTCCCCCTCCCCCTGCGTGTCCTGTTTTTCCATAAAACCTTGTGTTGGGCAAGTCTGTGTGGTGGTGAAACAATAGCACTGGCCACCGCCCCCAGTTGGGCCCGGCCTGCTGTCTGCAGGCCAGATGCGGTTTAGCCGTTCAGCTTCCCTGGTGGCAGCCCGTGTGGCGGTCAGCTTCACCAGTCGGCCACCACTGGTGCGCATGTAAGTCCTAATAAACCTATATCTTTCACAGCCAATCCTCTGGGTTATTTCTTTGGGAATCCAAGAACAATATGCTGAAGTTTTCTGGGACCTCAGCACTTTACATAATACTAGATTTATCGGGGTGATCACTTCATAAGTTCTATAAATGTCTTATCACTATGTTGTCCACCTGAAACTAATATAATATTGTATGTCAACTATAATGGAAAATTTTTTGAATTATTTTTAAATTAAAATTTTTTTAAAGAAAGACATTTTATATAGCCCAAAATATGACATTACATATAGCCCAAAGGAGGGTCATCCTCTTCAGCAGCTGGGGCAAACTTCAAACCCTCTAAATGAAAACCAGGTGCCCACGGGGAGTCTGTACATTAAGTCAGGGTGAAGTTTTGTAAGACAGTCCTGGCTCACAGCAGTGCCTCGATAATGTTTAACAGCTGAATTTATCATTAAACTCAGTAATGTTAATAACTGGACTACAGATTTAATTCAACTTGTCTTTTTCTCCAGTGCATGACAAAGTACTTATCACCAGGAGCTTAAAAAGTGTCTGCCCTTAAGGGCATGGCTGTCTAAAGTAACAACGGCACCTGCTTTCCCCTCCTTACTACTGCCCAACAATCCCATTCTTCTCTTTCCTTTGCTCTCATCTTCCCAGACCTTTTTAAAATTGCCTTTGGGAACCACAAGAGGGCAGCATCCTCATGTATAAGAAAGGGGCTCAGGCATTATTCATCATAAAAAGCAAAGGGATGACGCCCTTATAAATGTTATCAAAATATTAGAGAGTTCAGCATCTTGCCCCAAATGTGTGTGGGACCACATTTAATATTTTGTTAGAAATTATAAACAATGAGTGGAAAAGAAATGCATGCTGGCAAGTGAAGATAATGTATTTCCCTCTCTTCCAGATCCTGTCCCAGAGGAGGTGTTAGACAAAAAAGAGACCAGCATAGAACCCAAGTTACTCCTAATGCAAATTCTTGCACCAGGATGGAAGGAGAATCTTACCACAATGCAACCACTGTCAACGGCACCCCAGTAAACCACCAGCCTTTGGAACGCCACAGGTTGTGGGAGGTGATCACCATTGCAGCTGTGACTGCTGTGGTCAGCCTGATCACCATTGTGGGCAACGTCTTAGTCATGATCTCCTTCAAAGTCAATAGTCAGCTGAAGACAGTTAACAACTACTACCTGCTCAGCTTAGCCTGTGCGGATCTCATCATCGGGGTCTTCTCCATGAACCTCTATACCACCTACATCCTCATGGGGCGCTGGGCTCTTGGAAGTCTGGCTTGTGACCTCTGGCTTGCAGTGGACTACGTGGCCAGCAACGCTTCCGTCATGAACCTTCTGGTGATCAGTTTTGACCGTTACTTTTCTATCACAAGACCCCTGACATATCGGGCCAAGCGCACCCCAAAGAGGGCTGGCATCATGATCGGCTTGGCCTGGCTGATCTCCTTCATCCTCTGGGCCCCAGCGATCCTCTGCTGGCAGTACTTGGTTGGGGAGCGGACGGTGCCCCCAGACGAGTGCCAGATCCAATTCCTGTCTGAGCCCACCATCACCTTCGGCACCGCCATTGCTGCCTTCTACATTCCCGTTTCTGTCATGACGATCCTCTACTGCCGAATCTACCGGGAAACAGAGAAGCGGACCAAGGACCTTGCTGACCTCCAGGGCTCTGACTCTGTAGCTGAAACTGAGCAGAGAAAGCCAGCTCACAAGGCTCTGCTCAGGTCCTGCTTCAACTGCCCTCGGCCCACGCTGGCCCAGAGGGAAAGGAACCAGGCTTCCTGGTCCTCCCGCAGGAGCACTTCCACCACTGGGAAGCCATCCCAAGCCACTGGCCCGAACACTGAGTGGGACAGAGCTGAGCAGCTCACCACGTGTAGCAGCTACCCCTCCTCAGAGGACGAGGACAAGCCCACCACTGACCCCGTCTTCCAGGTGGTCTACAAGAGTCAGGCCATGGAAAGCCCAAGGGAAGAATTCAGTGCTGAAGAGACGAAGGAAACTTTTGTGAAAGGTCAAACTGAAAAAAATGACTATGACACCCCAAAATTCTTCCTGTCTCCGGCAGCTGCTCATAGACCCAGGAGTCAGAAATGTGTGGCCTATAAGTTCCGATTGGTGGTAAAAGCTGATGGGACCCAGGAGACCAACAACGGCTGTCGCAAGGTGAAAATCATGCCCTGCTCCTCCCCAGTGTCTAAGGACCCTTCAACGAAAGGCCTGGATCCCAACCTCAGCCATCAAATAACCAAACGAAAGAGAATGGTCCTCGTCAAAGAGAGGAAAGCAGCCCAGACCTTGAGTGCCATTCTCCTGGCCTTCATCATCACGTGGACCCCTTATAACATCATGGTCCTGGTTTCCACCTTCTGTGACAAGTGTGTCCCAGTCACCCTGTGGCACTTGGGCTACTGGTTGTGCTACGTCAATAGCACTGTCAACCCCATTTGCTATGCCCTCTGCAACAGAACCTTCAGGAAGACCTTTAAGATGTTGCTTCTCTGCCGGTGGAAAAAGAAAAAAGCGGAAGAGAAGTTGTACTGGCAGGGGAATAGCAAGCTCCCCTGAAGTTAACAACGCCTCTCAAAAGAATGACCATCATCCACTTTCTCTGAGGATGGGCAAGCTGATTCTAGTTTGTTGATTTTCAAAAAAGACACCTGTCATTTTGAGTCCCGGAGGACTTTGTAAAGGCTTGAGGTCCGTCACCCAAAGGAATGAGCCACACCTGCCACAACTGCTGCCATAATGAATGATTCTCGTCTGTGACTACGGCCGCCTGATGCCACTGGAGTTTGCCCTTGAAGTAAATAGACTCGTGGCACCTCAGGAGGGGAGACATGCTGGGTTGGGATGGACAATGACTGAGGGAACTTTTGTGGGGAACCACAGGGACCAGTTGGAGACCTCTCCCTGTGGAAGCCTGTCATAGACTTTTGTGCAGCGTGTATTTGTCAATGTCTTGTGCCAGTGAGAACCAGGGGAATGTAAGTCAGTGTTACTTATTAGCAAGAGTGTTATTCAACTGGCTTCTAAGACTTTCTTTATACACCAATCAGTATTTATTTGCAAAGTATTTATTATACAGCTACTATGTGTTCTGCACTGTGGTATGTTTTCCTGTCCCTACACCTGAGCAAAGCTCTTGCTAATCCTGTTCACAACTGATGCCAGTTCCTGGTACCCACTGAAACCATGCTGGTCCCCATCCTTCCTTTCAGAATCCTGCGTCTGGAAGGACCTGAAACCTGATCACGCCCAGTCCTAGAGAAGGCCTCTGTTCTGCCAGTAAAGATGATCCCATCTCCACAGTTACTTTAGGTTTCACCAGTGGGGAGTTCTTTCCTTTTTTTCTAAACAAATATTGTGCATTCTATTTTGTGTCCAGTTAAACCCATTCACTCATGCTCTGCTCTTGGGAAGACTAGTTGTGACGAGGCCTTCATGAGTAAAGATCTCCAGAATATTTCACCAGGGTTCTCGTACATTGTTGCGGGGGTCTTCCTTTCCTGAGCAAAGCAAACCTGAGGCAAAATGTGGAAAACAAATTGGTTTCACTCTGTGCTTTTAACTTATCCCAGGGACCTTCAGCAGGCCCCCAATTTCCCTCATTGGGACCCCAGTTCACACCCAGGCACAAGCAGGTCCCTGTGGAGCCTCCAGCCAAAAATGGACAGTGGGGCAAAGGTTTCATTATTTTTTTATAGGTCCTTCAGTCGTGGTTCAGAAATGATTTACTTATTCATTCCTCTCCAACTTCATGGTAAGTCCAGAAAAGTACAGCTGAGATCCAGTGAAGCTGGATATGGTCATTAAAAATGAAAGATGAGGCTTTGAAAACAAAATATAGGTCAAATGACGTATGAAAATAAAGCAGTTATAGCAATATAACAGAGCATCAGGTTTACTAAAAACCAAATGGAATTGAAATCTGTGTACATAAACTGAATCTATGCTGTTTCTTTGATAATTTTGAAAATAAACCCATGTGCAAGAAATTAAAACTATAAAATAGCGCAAGCAGTTAATGACAGACCCACAAAGAAGGCAGCAGTATAGAACTCATGGAGAAATTTAAAGATGAAACACTGCTGCCAGACAGGGCCCCTCATTTAACCTGTTGACTATATCTGCAGTGTGTTTAAAAATCTCCAGACTAGTCCTGGCCAGTGTGGCTCAGTAGTTGGAGTGTTGGCCTGCACCCAAAGGGTCAAAGGTTCAATTCCTGGTCAAGGACACGTACCTGGATTGCAGGTTTGATCTTTGGCCGCGGTTGGAACACATGGGGGGTGGGGGGGAGCAACCAATTGATGTGTCTCTCTCACATCGATGTTTCTCTCTCTCTCTTCCCCTTCCCCACTCCCTCCTTTCCACTCTAAGAATCAATGGAAAAAATATCCTCAAGTGAGGATTAACAACAACAACAATCTCCAGACTTCATTTCACTTAATATAGGCCGATTACGTACTTGCGTATGGGACAGTTTCGCCCTGCCCCTGAAGAGCAAACCAGCCTCTTACAAAGTCCCGAGAATGCTTCAGGGCAGTAGAAACCCAGGGCGCTCCTCCAGCCCTATAGGGACTCAATGTTAAGATGTAACATCTTGGAAGCAATGTAGCTACTGAGCCTCTGTGAAGGGCAGGTTGACACCTGCCAAGAATTTGGTTGAAAGTATTAATTAATTGGCTCAGTTCTCCAGGACAGAGGCTCCCAGGCCTGTGTGATGCCAACAGGGTGTGACTTCGTGAGCAAACCTGCTCCACCAGCTCTAGATGAACAGTTGGGTTTTTTAGTTTAAGGCTTTGGATCCTGAGAAAAGTGAAAATCCCTCCAAGAGGGTAACAGCACTTTGAACCCACACTGGGCATTCACTGTTCAGAGAGAGAAGAGAAACAAGCTCATTCAAACAAAAGAAGGAAGAACCTGAGGCAGGGACGGGGGGCGATGGAGGTACACGTTCACACTGCACAGTTGCCTAGGACTTTTTGTTTATCCTATGTGAAATTAATGGAGAGGCCTACGCTTCCGTATCACTGGCTTTTGGAGACAGTTTTGCAGACTACCTTTGCCCTTTGACATAAACCAAAAAAAAAAAATTTTTTTTTTAAATGCCCAAACTGCTAGGAGAGACACATCAGGCCTCTAGTGGGGTCCTCAGAATGAAGATCCAATTGTAAGCAGCAGGGACCTGGCGGGCAGGTGGGTGAGGTGTGGGCTGACCTTAGATCTTAGACTTCTATGCCCCAGCCTCCCAAGCTCCGTCTGGGGTACGCTAGTTACCTATTAGATGCTGCTATGTTGCTAACGTGATGTTTCTCCTTGGCTGTGAACTTGATGGTTTGTTGAGGAATCTCTTTTCAGTACACTTTTTGGTTAAAGCATTTTGTCAATATTCCTGTCCTCTGCGTTGCTCCTTTGAGAGAGATGCTGATGTTGGGCTCTTTGTCATTGTGAAATCTGCACCCAGTCTCTGATTGGAATCCATTTGTCTATTATGAATACTGGAATTATAGCAAAGGATGTGGGGACTGGGCTGTTTTTCTGTATTGTACAAGCATCATTCTGGAAATTAAAGAAATTTAAACACAGAGTAGTCCAATGCAAAGCATTTAAATAAGAACATGGTCTCAGGTTAGCTTGATAGATCCATCTGTATTGGAAATCCTACAGACATTTTCATGGCCTGGCCTTTTAAGAAGGGAGAGGTTGATTCACAATATAGATACACGTCCCTTTTGCTACCTTTGTGATTTCCCCCTTTCCTCTGTTACCAATGACTAAATTAAGATGAAAGAATGATGACAAGATTCCTATGACTAAAATGCTTCTCTTGCCCTCCTTGACAAGGGAGGCGGGGCAGACCTCCAGCCCCAGCCCTTCAGCTGGTACAGACCCCGCACAGACAGCGGCATTCCCTCTTTAACTGCTCCGAAGGCTGCAGCCCTGGTCATCTCATCCCCCATGCCATTTCACCAGTGAAGTTTGAGATTATACACTCTTACCCAATAAGGACCTCAGATTGAGAGCAGGAGGGGGAAAGGAAATACATTTTTGTAAGTATCAAGGAAGGAACCAGAAGGACATGAAAAAACAAAACTTTTTTTTCAAAATAATTTTTTTTTTTATCCTTACCCGAGGACACTTTTTCCTTTTTAGTTCAGATAGAGTGGGAGGGAGAAAGAGGAAGCGAGAGAGAAACATCGACGCGAAAGGGACACATCGAGTGGTTGCCACCCGCACAACCCAACCAGGGCCGGGGACAAACTGCAACCGAGGTACGTGCTCTTAGCGGGAACCGAACCCGGGTCTCTCTGGACCGCAGGCCGACACTCTAACCACTGAGCCAAACAGGCCAGGGCTCAAAATAATTTTAAACTTAGAGAAAAGCTGCAAGAATAGTATACAGAACTCCCGTATCTTTCACCCACATCCCCCAATTGTTAACATTTTGCCACATTTGTATGCTCGTGTGTGTGTGTGTGTACTCACATATATTTTTCTCAACCATCTGGAGTAAGTTGCAGACATTGTGTTCATTGACCTCTAAATATTCCAGTGGGTATTTCTTAAGAAAAGGAGCTTATATTACATAACCACAATACAAGAATAACAATCAAGAAATTTTACATTGCTACAATATTATGTAATAAAGTCTGTACTCAAATTTTACCTGTAGTAAAACGATGCACAGGAATGTCCTGTCCAGTTCAGGAGCTAAGCCAGGATCACACGTGCATGTAACTGTCATGTCTCATGAGCTGCTTTGCGTCTAGAAGAGCTCTTCAGCTTTCCCTTGTCTCTCATGACATGGTCATGTTTTAAGAGTACATACAATCCAATTTAGAAAAATAATTTCCATCATTCATGAGTTTGTCCGACTTTTCCTCATTAGGTTCAGTTTAATTTGTTTTGATTTGGGCAGGAGTATCACGGGTGATACTGTGACCTAGATGTGTCACATCAGGAGGACATGATGTAAAATCCCATCGTTGGTGATGTAAACATCGATCACTTGGTTTAAGTTCCCACCACCTTCCTCCCCAGGTTTCTCCACTATAAATTTACTATTTTTCCCTCTGCAATTAATACTTTGGGAAAAGAGACTTTGAGCCTATATAAATTTACTATAAGTTATCAGGTTTTCACCCAATAATGATAGCATCTATTTATTATTCTCACCCAAGTATGTTATTACTATGATGATTACCAAGTGGTTGGCATTCTACTGTGGGAATGCTTTTTCCTTCTGATTTATTTATGTACTTATTATCATTATGGACTCATTAATTCTTATTTTAGTAATTGGTTAAAAATCCACTGCTGTCAAGCCCTGGCTACTGTGGCTCAGAGATCAGAGTGTCAGGCCGCCTACTGAAGGGTCTTGGGTTTGATTCCCAGTCAGGGGCATGTACCTGGGTTGCAGGTTCGATCCCTGGACCTGATCAGGGCACATTGGGGAGGCAACCAATCAATGTGTCTCTCTCACATCAGCGTTTCTCTCTCTCCCTCCCTCCCCTTCCACTCTCTGAAAATCAATGAATTAACAAAAACAAACAAAAAAAACTATTGCTGTCATTATTTCAATGCTCAAATTGTTACCAATTTAAGCAGTGAGAGCTTCAAGATGTGACCCTCTGATGTGTCCTATTTTTTTGAGTACTCCCTTACTTTCTGGTACAACAGAAAGTTCCAGGCTCAGCTTTACTCTCCCTACCCCAGCCCATTAATCAGCCATGTCTTCAAGGAGCCCTGGTTTCATTCGTAGAGAATGGTACCTTACTCAGATCTGGACTCAGAATATATTCATTGCTCTTAGGCCCTTTTAGTGGATGAAACTAAGAAATACATATATATGGATACTTACTAAAAGCAATGAATTCATACTGACACCTGCAATTCCAATCCTATACCATTGGATTCTTCCTTTTCCATATTTGTATCTCCCTTCTCCAATAGTGAAAGTCATCATTTGCTCAATTTGCTCAATCCTTGAAGAGTTTCAGAACTGCAACACCCATATCACTGTGAAAAAACTAACCTTTTAGTAAAGTTCCAGTATTTGTTTTCACTTCTTTTCAGATTAAGATTGAAGAGATACCATCAAATTGCTATGTTTAAAAATTGTTTCAGTTAATGAGGACACAAGAACAAGTTGGACAACTCTGGAGACATTAAGTAATAATAAGCAAAAGACTGACACTCAAATAAATATGTATATTAAAATCAAAGAGCACTTCCCACTGGGCAAATTATCCTCCCGATGAACTGCACTGTCCCCCGTCTCCCTTGATGAATTAATGTGTGTGGAGTGGGAGGGAGGGGCAACCACCTTATCTACGATTATGCAAAAAAGACCAAGACCCAGTGCTGCTCGCTGGCCTTGACCATCATCCAGACTTATCTACACGAGTGTGCCTGATGGCAATCTATTTGTCCAAAAACTCCGATTCTTCTTATTTCACATGGCCCTCAAATAAGCCTCATACCATCAGACGCCCCCACAAATACCCTTATGCTCCTGCTAAGAGCAGTCCTCCAAAGAGTTTTATAGCAATGATTTTCTAGAGAGTTATCCTGCATAAGTGCATCCCTGGTGGTGTCCTAGTAAAGAAATGGGCACTCTTACCTTTAAAAAACAGCAGCCCATACTCCGCCCCCTTGTCCCCGATATCATTAGCTGGGAACTGGTAGTTATGCATAAACCTAGATGTGAACATGAGGATTGCCAAACAGTATTTAGCAGTTCTATATGTTTTTTAAAGTATATGTTTGTACTTTTCTCCCTGAAAAACTAGACTGCTGTGGGAAATCTTTTGACAGGCCCTCTGTACCCAGAAGTTGGGCCTTTCCAGCAAAGTCAGAAATAAAAAAATATACTAGGTTTTGTTTTAGTCACTATCATATATTTTATAAGACAGTGGTTGACAAAATAATATATATTTGCTTAGAATACCTGGAAAATAAATAAGCAAATAAAAACTACCAGTAATTCTACCATGCAGAGATATCCTCTGCTAAATCTCCCAGGGACTATCCTTGTAATCTTTTTCTTTTTAGTACAAACATACACTTTTTGAAACATATAGAACTGCTAACTACTGTTTGGCAATCCTGCTGTTCATATCTTGCAGACTGATTACTCAAGCTCTTCTAAAGCAGTAAATCATAAGGCTTCAATTAAAGGGCAGCTCTTATCCATAACTGAATATAGACTAGAGAGATGTTACTTCTGTCCTTTTGATCTCTGTTAGACACACCCAATACAGCTTAGTCCACAGGGATCATTGCCCTCTTCGTTCTGAACTTGAGAAGAACCATCATTACCTAGAGAGATATTTTTAAAGACTTATAAGGTCTCATTTTTAAAATAACTGTTTTTGTTCCCTAGGGCTGCCATAACACAGTACCACAAATTGGATGGTTTAGAAAAACAGAAATTTATTATCTCACAGTTCTGAAAACTAGAAGTTTAATAGCTCCTGGTAGCCTCGGGCATTCCCTGGTTTGCAGACAACCACCTTCTCCCTGTGTCTCTTCACATTATCATTCACCTGTGCATGTCTGTCTGTCCAAATTGCCCCCTCTTACAACAGGACCAGTCATATTACATTGCGTTACCCTAATAATCTCATTTTAACTTGATTACCTCTATAAACACCCCATTTCCAAATAAGGTCACATCCTGAAGTACTGGGATTTAGGACTCTGTATTTTGAAGGACACAATTCAAACCATAACAATAACCAAGCAAGGAAAACATTTTCTATTTTATAGATGAACAAATTGTAGACCAATGCTGGGCAGTATCAAATGGGAAGGATTTCAGAGCCACCACGAAGACACACAGTGTCAACGCCATCACAGAGACCTGGCAGGACAAGGCCATCTCAACTGGCATGGGAGTTAGCCTCTTCTCTCCTGGCCTGAGAAAATACAGGAAGCCAAAGGAATGGAACCAGATTTGTAAAGCTCCCTCTATGTTTGTGAGGACACCTCTGGAAGCTTTAGTCCCACACATCTGGAATCTAGTTTCAACTAAACTCTCTGAGAATGCAACTTGGAAATTATTCAAGGGAGTTTCCTTCCTAAATTCCCACACCATGTCTCCAGGGTCCCAAGGGTTTAAATCTCAGAACATATAAAAAAAAATACCATAGGCTATTCACTATCCATAACCAACTTATTAAAGGTGTTAATGAAAGTACTTGGTTTTTTTTTTTTTATCTCCACAATGAATAGGTTCTATTAAAAATCAGTAACCCTTGTTTCGTTTATAATCAGTCTTTTCCTTTTTCTTTTCTTTTTTACTTTGTTGATGCTTTTATTTTCAATTAAGAAATTAAATGTTAATAAATGATAATTAATTGACATTTTTTAAAATTAATTTTGTTTGTTTGTTTTTGGTACGTGCCCCTAGCAGGAACCGAACCCGGGACTCTCTGGTCCGCAAGCCGATGCTCCAACCGCTGAGCCAAACCGGCCAGGGCTTTTTCTTTTTCTTTCCTCTACCAGTCATTGGGGTCACTCCTCCAAATGCCCCAAACATTTGCACCCTTTCCTTCACTGTCTTCTTCGATCCAAGAACCACTATCCATCCAGGCAACCTAATTACTCCTTTGTTTGGTCACTCGTTTGATCAGCAAATAATTATTGATCTATGTGGGAACCTTAGGGATGCAAATGGAAGTAAGACACTGTCCCTGCCTTTCAGGAATAGAGACTAACAGGATGAGGGACAGCACTACATTCAGAGAATCGCCCCAGTGATGGCTGAAGGCTCTCCTCCACTCTGAGCACAAAGATGTCCCTCCTCCAGGCCTCTTCTCACCATGTTCTTTGGCACAGCAGGGCACACTAGCACCAAAGTCCGAACTGCAAAGGGTAGAGCCCTTACATGATTGAAGAGACAGGGTGAGTGGAGTAACAAAATGAATATGGATTCCATCCAACATGCCATTTAGCTCTTAGAAGCACAGTCCTTTGGTCTTTTTTCCCAACTGGTTCCCAGTTCCTGGGCCACATGCCAAGATGCTATGCCTTTCAGAAAGGAGTCTTGCCCTGTCTGGATATAGCCTAACTTTCCTATGCCATAATCCAAACCCTTCTCAAGGGTAGAGGTCAGGTGGGAATGCAGAAATCAGAGTTGTCAGTAGAACATTGAAAATCAAATACATATAATTACACATGTATTTATATACATACAACCTGAAGCAGTGAAGACCAAAAAGAGCCTCAAGTCCATTAGCTAGTTCAGAGTCAGAGGACTGAGAGCCTGCCAGAAGCTAAGAGCCGGCTGAGAGCCTTGAAGAAGAGCAGGAACCAATCCCCATCAGCCCCAAAAAGGATAGGAGGGAAAAGAAGCCATCTTTATGCCACAGACTTCTGCTGGGCCACACAATTTAAATAAAGATCTGAGGTTGAACCAGAGGTGGGTAGGGAGCAAGGAAAGAGGAAGGCAAGGCTTATTCTTCTTCCAATTACTATATCACCTCAAAGTTTCTGGGGCCCTGAGATTCTACTCGAGTCTAGGCTTTTGGTGATGATTTTCACATAAGTTTGCTCAGACACTGATTGGCAGCAGTTACTGCCAGGTGACCACGGGACTCCACCCACAATGCTATCCCTTATGGTTTGTTCTGAGCAGAGCCAGGCGCATTCTTGGGAAGATCAGGTGAATTCAGGCCAGCAACACATCCAGGAAGGCCTCTGCCTACCTCCCCGGGTACACTTCCCTCTTCTGCAGTGCTCCAGCTACTCTGTTCTTTCGGTGTAGCTGCTTTCTTTCACCTTACCTCACTTTACAGCACTCCGACTTCTCCCTAGAGCACTTGTTGAGGTTTCCATTACACATCTGTATGCCTTTGGTCCATTTCTCCCACAAAACTCTAAGCTCTGGGGCCCGAGTTCATGCTGTTTTGCTCATCATTGTGTCATCTCACCTAATAGCCCTTGGCACACATAACAGTATAGGTATTTCACAATGTGTTCTTTACTTTAATAAGCATGTGCATACCTGAGGCAGGTTGCAAGGCAAGATTCCTGGGTTTTGTGGTGTGTGTTTTTTTGGGTTGTTTTTTCTGGCAAGGCTAGTATCTTTCTGGTTCCCTGTGAAATAGAAGCATAATTCACCACAGGTCTCTGATCTCTATCTTTGTCTAATAATTTTAGTTGGGATCCCAACAATACATTATGAAGCTCTATTTGGCAGCCACTCCAGAACTGTTTTACAGGAGAAACTGATGTTCCTCTACCCTTCCTTGAGGACAGTGCCTCAGAGTCCAGGCAACTTAGGGTCCAGAGAGGGAAGTCAGAGAAGTAAACCAGTAACCCGATATAATGAAGTGTTCCAATGGTATTAAGTACAGCATAAAGGCGAACAGAAAAAAGGCTCTTATCCAAGCCTTGGGGTCACTGGGAAGATTTTTGTTGAAGGTGTTTCTACACTAAGCCCTGAATAAGATGTAAGAGGTAGACAGGGAAAAGGATAGTCGGGGAAAAGGGGTAGAGCGTTGAGAGGAAGACATAATCAAAAAGGTTCAGAGGTGAATGTGCGTACAGAGCTTAAAGAGGGGAAATGCGAAAAATTCAGGATGTATGTGGGAAAAGGTGACTCTGGAGGGACTGTAGTCAAAGAGTTTATCTTGTAGTCTACAGAGGGTTTTAAGAAGGGAATGACCCCATCAGATTTGCCTTTTAGAAAGATCTTGTTTTACAGTGTCTGCAGCTCTAGGTACAAGCTAGGATCAGAATTGCTTTCTCTTAGAAGTCAATTTCTCTCGACTAGACCACCTTCTCTCAGGAGAGCTTGGAAAGAGAGGCAATCCCTGGATCATGCCAATAAAGGCAGGCAAAGGGTGCGGTAAATGTATGGCTACGTATTGAACATGGGTATGTGAATGTTGGTGGTGTGAGAGAAGCACTACAGGAAGGAGTGAACAGGATCCAGTCCTAGGTTACCATGGTGATCTTGGGAAAATTTTAACCTGTTTCCTCATCCAAAAGGTAAGAATATCAATAATCACAAACTTTTACTGAGAACTTAAATGCACAGGGTTAATGTGCCCTGGCTAGTTTTGCTCAGCATTTAGAGCATCAGCCCGCGGACCAGAGAAGCCCGGGTTCAGTTCCCGCTAAGGGCACGTACCTCGGTTGCAGTTTGTCCCTGGCCCTGGTTGGGGTCGTGTGGGTGGCAGCCACTCGATGTGTCCCTTTCACGTTGATGTTTCTCTCTCTCTCTCTCTTCCTCCCTCTCTCCTTCCCACTCTATCGGAAGATAAATGCAAAGATAAATGCAAAAATGTCCTCGGGTGAGGATAAAAAAATAAAAATTAAAAAATTTTTGTAATAATTAGATAATGCATGTAAAGTGTTCTGAACAGTTCTACTCATGAAGGAGATATTTCCTCCATTTCACACATGATGAAACAGGCTCAGAAAGGTTTCCCAAGATCATACAATTAGTAAGTGATGGAGCCTGTGTTCACCCACTCTCTCCCGTAAGTCAGAAAGTCCCTTTGGACCCATTCATTCAAGATGAATATGGAGGCAACAAAGCCAATTCTGTAGACTAAAGGAAATGGAGGAATCTTTCAGCAGGTTGGACAACATTTTGCTCAGTTCTGGAAGAGTGTGTAAGTTTGGACACTTGGATCCAAGTGACAGAAACCTACTGGAGTTAGCTTACATAAAACACGTCAACACTATACTGTAGGATACAGCAGTGTTCCATGGAACCCAAGGGCAAGAACGCAGTCACCTCAGGAAAGGATTTAAGGTACAGTTCTCAAATTCATCCCCCCTTTCAGTTTCTCTCTATGCATCTGCTTCATTCTGTATTTTCTCTCTGGAACCTGTTCTCCCTTCTTTGTAGTTTACTTGACAGAATATATAGCCATGAACATCTTACAAATTTATGTTGCCATCTACTCCTCTAGTCTCTCAGTTTTAATTTCAAATTCCCTAGGAAAGCCTTCAGCCCAGCCTGGGTTAGATGCCCCTCCTGGAACAGTCAGCTATGCCTAGAAAAGCAGGGACAAATTCAGGGGCTACGAGAGCACTCCTTTGAGTTGCACCCACTTCTTAGGGGAGAACTAGATACAAAGGATAAACTGGGTGACAATCAATAGATGTTGCATTAAAAAAAGGAAATCTCTTGTCAGAGTTTAGCTTTTCCTCTCCTTTTCCCCACAGTACAATTCTGTTGCTCCTTCACTAATAATTTTTTCCATCCTACCATTCTTCACATTCTGGTAATAAAATGATGTACTTTGGGGATAGAAGGAAATTTGAGACACCATCAAGTAGCTGCATATATAAACCATCCTAAACAGTGACTTTTTGCCCCATTTTTTAAGAACTCCAAGAAAAGTAAATCTCAGAATGGCATTTCACAATTTCATTTACCATTTCAAGAACTTCACAACAAACTAACTGATCCCAGAACTTGGAGGTTAGTGGTGCTGACCTCCCCTGCAAGGATCCACATAACTAGACAGCCCTTTGCATACATGGATTCCCAACTGTGGAGCTGACCCTTGAACAATAGTTTTTTTTCTGTCTTTGTTTTTGTTTTTTAGAGTGGAAGGAATTGCAGTTGACCTTTGAACATGAATTTGAACTGTACAGGCACACTTATACATGGATTTTTCACTTGACCCACACAGTTCAAACCTGTGCTGTTCGCCCGACCGGTTTGGCTCAGTGGATTGAGCACTGTCCCATGCACCACGAGGTCACTGGTTCAATTCTCAGTCAGGGCACATGCCCAGGTTTCAGGCTCAACCCCCATGAGGGGGCATGCAAGAGGCATCAATGTTTCTCTTTCCCTCTCCCTTCCTCTCTAAAAAAAATCAGTAAAAATATATTTTTGCCTAGCCAGTTTAGATCCATGGTTGAGCATCACCTGATGGACCAAGAGGTCACTGATTCGTTTCCCAGATGGGGCACGTGTCCGGGTTGTGGGTTTGATCCTTGGTAGGGGGCGTGTGGGAGGCAGCCAATTGATGTTTCTCAGTGATATTTCTCTCTCTCTCCCTTTCCCTCTCTCTCAAAATAAAGTTTAAAAAAATCAAAATATATTTTTAAAAACAAAACAGAACTAGCCAGTTATGCTCAGTGGTTAGAGCATTGGCCCTCAGACCAAAGGGTCGCAGGTTCGATTCCAGTCAAGAGCATGTATCTGGATTGCAGGTTCAATCCCTGGGTCTGGTTGGGGTCCTGTGGGAGGCAACCAATTCGTGTCTCTCTCTCAACTGCAATTCCTTCTGCTGCAATTTAAGTCCATTTCCTTTCTCAGACTTCATGGAGTGGTACATAGCTAATCAGAATTTACTTTAAAGGGATTATCAAGTATTTAAAAAATCCCTTCAGCATTCTCTTTACCAAACTGAAAAAGTATACCCTTTAATCCATCCTTAATTATATCTAATTAATATAATACTCATGCCCTGGCCGGTTTGGCTCAGCGGTTGGAGCGTTGGCCTGCGGTCCAGAGAGACCTGGGTTCAGTTCCCACTAAGGGCACGTACCTTGGTTGCAGTTTGTCCCCGGCCCTGGTTGGTCGTGGCAGCCACTCAATGTGTCCCTTTCACGTTGATGTTTCTCTCTCTCTCTCCCTCCCGCTCTAGCTGAACAAAAGGAAAAACGTCCTCGGGTGAGGATAAAAATATATATATATATATCTCATTCATGAAGTCAATAGTATCGTTTGTACAGAAAAACATGAATACCCATCACTGGCAGCTTTTCTCTAAACCTCTGTGTATCCTCTTAGAGAGGCTAAAACTGAACACAGTACACACCTGGTCAGGATAGATGATAATAGGGGTGAGGGTGGAGATGGTAGGGGGAGACATTCAAGAGGTTTTCACAGAACCCACGGTAAGAAGAGTAGCTGAGCCTCCATGGAACTGGACTGGTATCTGGCAGCTACTCTCTCTGTCCCCCTGTGGAGTGCCCATGGTCTTCCACCTGGGCATTTGCCACACTCTCTTTGCTGGCCAGAATCTTTAGACTTGTAGATTCCACTGTTGCTTGTGCTTACCTGTGGTGCAGTATCAGCATACTGCCTTCTCTGATCCAGTACCACCCAACTGACTGGCTCAAGTCCCACCCACGGTCCAACCAGCTGTGGGTAGAAAGGCATGTCCATCCAGTCCTGTGGAGAGACAAGAGCAAATGGTATTTTTCTTTCTTTCTTGTGTGTCATGGACAAGATTCCATGACAGTTATTGCAGGGAAGCTTTTCTTACACATCTTCTCACGGTCCTTCATGAATCATCTCATCACACTTAGAGAATGATTCCATTTCTTAATCTTCATGTAAATTATCATGATCATTTAATTCTAAATATTCCTAGTCTTTGTACTAGTTATTTAGAAATGTTTTACAATATCCAAATATATGTCACAGGAGCTCATTAATAGTGAGAACAAATGACTTACATTAGCTAGGCTAATATTTGGTGGTACTTGGGTGGGGGGAATTTTTCTAAAATAACTCTTTCAATATTTTATCTTTTTTTCAAGAATATTAAAACAATGTTTATAGTTCATAAGCAACATCTAAATCTTGCAAAACCTATCTTCAATCTCCCCTGAATAATACACTTTTACTAATTGGATATTCTCATACACCTTAAAAATGAACAAATAGTGCTGACAATATTCACACTTAAAGTGCTAAAAGAAAGACACAGTACAACTAGGTCCTGACTCAACATACTTGAATTAAACTAAAGGACTCCGCCACTAACTTTTACTGTTCCCTAAGATTAGTAATTAGCAGAATTTCTGTTGAGTTTAAATACAAAATGGTTCATACATAATTGTAAACATGCAAATATGTCTATATGTGACCTAGAAGGCAATAAATAAAAATGAAAATACTTGTCTTAATTCTTAAAAGATATTTAATATATTTTAAATAATTTTTAACTTGGCTGAGCACTAAAAAACCCCAAACTTCCTGAAAGTCTGAGTGACTACTTAAATGAAAGTATCCTCCTTTATCATTATTGATATTCCTCCATACTCGACTACTGAAAAGTTGCTGAGTAGTTGCTTCTTCCCTCCTGTCAGAGGAAACATAAGGGGAAATAAGATACTTTACTACTCTGGGAAGGTTAGGTAAAATCCTGGATCTTATAAATGTAAACCAGACTTGAGGTGAAGTCCTAAGATTTGATTCCTTAAAAAAGTACTTAAAAACTTGGGTGCTACGAATACATCCTGGGTACTCAGAACTTCCTTGCAAGAATGGGAGGAAAAGATTTGTTTTGTGCAAAGTCACTACCCAGGTTTAATTTAGTAGATTTAAAATATTTTAAAACATGGTCCTGGCCAGTGTGGCTCAATTGGTTGAGCATTGTCCCATGCACCAAAATGCTGCTGGTTTGATTCCGTCAGGGTACATGCCCAGGTTGTAGGATCAATCCCCAGTGGGGAGCGTGCAGGAGGCAGCTGATCAATGTTTCTCTCTCCCTTTCCCTTCCTCTCTCTTAAAAAAATCAATAAAAACATTAAAAAAAATTTAAAACACAAAGCTTACATTTCAAAGAAGATACTACATGTAAACTGAATCTAAGAAAGGCCCTAAAGAAGAGCAAAATAATATTCTGTCTCCAAATGGGGAATAGCAGAAAGAACTCAAGGAAGTAAGAAAAGAGAAAGTTGGCACTGATCACTGATCATATAATTCTTAAGGGCAGGAAATAATAGGACTCAGTTAAAAGGATAGTGGAATTTTAGCTCTGAAAAGGAATTTACAGGTCTAATTCAAATCCTCAATTTACAGATGAGGAAACTTGAGGCCCATTTATTTATTCATTGAACAAACATTTATTGTGTGTCTACATGCTCAGTGCTGGAAATACAATGAACAAGACATGGTGCAAAGAGGGAAAGTGACTTGCCCAAAGTCACAAAGCAATTTATTTAGCAGGCAAACCAGGACTCTTTGCACTAAACCCCTATTTTCTAATAATATACAATCATTTCTGCACCTGTAAGCACATTAAGCATTTGATGAAGGTTCTATGCAAAGGTAAAATTTGCAATATGCAAGTGATGTAATAGCATTCTGCAATATAAGGGATATATAAATATATTACATTCAGATGGTGTTAGAATCTATGTAAAATAACCACACATAGTTTCTTAACACTTGAAATGGTAATTTTCTTGGCAGTGCTTTCTAACTTCTTTTTCATTAGGTATTTCATATACAAATTTTGACAATCCAGATTTTGAAATTTTTCATGATTTCTGGATATACAACTATGACTCTTATTATACATATTGTCTCCTTTAAATTATAACTTTCATTTAATTGCCGTTCTAATATTTTATTTTCAATAAATTACTCTATTTTAAAAGATCCAGTTCTCACATTAACCAGTTTTCCCACCTTAATCACTTGTAAAGTAACCAGTTTGGTAATTTTAGCGTTACCAAAGATATAGTGTTACAGAGATATAGTTCTTCCTTTATATGATACAAATGTCCTGCATTGGAACTTATTTCTTCAAAAGAAAACCTACGTACCTCATTTCAAAGTGAACAATGGCACCTATTACAAAAGGGAAAATAAGAGTTTGGAACCAGTCTTTTTTGCTGTTGTCTTTTTGCTGATTTAGTAACCTGAAGAAAAGCAACAGGGGAGTTCTTTAACACAGGAAAGGATAGGAGCCCTCTACTAGAAGCAATACTATAGCCTCAGAGTTCCTCTTTAATTAGAACAACCCATAAGACAAGGTGTGAAAATTTTATAACTATTTAAATAAAAGTTTTGAGACACCCCTGACTGGAGAGTAGTGATTTATATTCCAACTGTGAGAACCAGTGATGGGAGAGATGAGGGGATTGAAAAGCTACCTGAGCTATATCACCAGTATCACACGAAGCTCTAAGGTTGATTTTCTATCCTCAGACTCTGAAGGCTCTCCTACTGCTGCACTTCCTCCCCCTGGCCATTCATTCCCTATTATTGTTTGTGCTCCCTCTCTTTATGGTATGCTGTATTGAGGACAGGCACTGGACATTATCTCTGTATCCTACCTTGAATCACAGGACACAGCCAATACTCAATAATGAATACCATAGCTGGTAAGCAGAATTTAAAAACTGGTAACATCTACTGTAATTCATATACTCATACTCTTAAACTAACTGTAATAAAAAAAAATTGAAAGTACATCAGCAATGTGTGGTTCTGCCTCAATCATCAGGATATCTTAAATGGCAGGTCAGGGCTGAGAATTTTGAATGATCTGACTAAAAAACCATGGTTCATGCTGCTCTAAAAACATCGATCACTTGTGTTTAAACAGGAAGGATCAATTTCAAGCCTCAGATAATCAAAGACAGAATAAACCTTTCAGGAATAAAAGAAACATCAAGTGGAAAAAAATGACAAGATGATTTTATCTCTGGGTTAAGACATTTTAATATACATAATGTATAGTACTTCATATAATTTATTATTGTCATTTACTATAGGACACTGTAATTAATTCAGTGACATCAATATTGACCTCACACAGAATGAAAGCTGGGTTTTCTTGTGTACCAAGTTCAAAACATGTACTGAAGAGTTATTACACACAACAGTTAGAAGAGATCAACTTTAAGGATGACTCAAGTTTACAGTAGTTGCTTCACAAGGTTTTCCCTCACCACTTGAATGCCATCCAGTGTTGCTGTGTTTGTGCAAACGCCAGCTCTGGACCACCCAACTACCTCCTTTTACCAGCCCCACTTTTGCCCGTTTTACTGCTGCCGCTGCTAGACTTGCCAGATGACTTTGAAGAGAAGAGTCTTGTCATGAACTCAGAAACATCAGGCAATTCGTGGTTGGAATTCAGCATATTCATTGATTGCTCCATCTCCTGCAAAAAGAGAAAACATAATGGCATGAAAGGCACCTGATCCTTTGGGTCACTGAACAGGTTATACTTCCCTTAAGAAAGGAGAGGAGTAGAAGTAAAAGGCACTGGTTCTAAGCAATGATGCAACAGCACTTCAGAAACCATGTTTCTCACCTCCTTTATCCCACTAAGCATTTTGATCCTTAGTAAATGTCCAATAAATGCTTGCCCAGGGTTTGATTCAGCTTGTTTATATAAAAGGCATTTCCTCTGACAGTGGACATATATAATCATATTCCTACCATCTTATGTTTTCTGAGAGGGAGGAGGTCAGAGAAACATCGATGTGAGAGAGACACATCGACTGGTTGCCACCCACACAACCCCAACTGGGGCCAGGGACAAACCGCAACCGAGGTATGTGCTCCTAGCAGGAACCAAACCCAGGTCTCTCTGGTCCCGAGGCCGACGCTATAACCGCTGAGCCAAACCAGCCAGGGCGATGAGTGTTTTTTTAAATTCATGCTTTCTTTAGATACATATATCCAGAATATCAAGGTATCAGAGTAATTTGGAAGATAACAGCAGTATTTCTAAGACTTGATTCCTAAGGCCCTTAGTAATAAATCTATGCTGTATAACCTGGGTGACCTCAACTACAGCATCTAAAGCAAGCAACATAAATGTTACAAACAAGTTACTGGCAGGACAGGATAAGGATCTGGCACTTTTATTTTGAGGTTTTGTCCTCCCCCTTATTGAGCCAACAATCCATAAAGTACTGTTCCACTTTCACAATATTAATGTAATGTCTGCTTCATTTTAATTTTATGTGACATTCCAAAAGTAAACTTAAAATTGTATTTGTTCAGATATTTAAAAATAGCAAATACTATATTATCTATCACTTAAAACTGAACACCGTTTGAGTATTAGCTTGGGCTTTCTCCCCAAAGGCAGAATTTATACATGGGTTTTGAAGGAGAAAGCACTTTTACAAATAAGGCCAGGAGAAACATTATAAATATAAATCAAATATGTTAATGTGCCCTAATAATAAAAAATTAAACATATAGGGTAACAGGTCTTAAGTCCCTGCAAAAATATATCTCAACTCTATTTTTTTTCAATCCTCACCAGAGGATATTTTTCCATTTATCTTCAGGTAGAGAGGGAGGGAGGGAGGGAGAAACATTGATGTGAGAGAGACACACTGATTGGTTGCCTTCCGCACGACCCCGACCAGGGCCTGGGACGAACCACAACCAAACTACGTTGTGCCCTTGGCCTAAATCAAATCCTCGACTCTTGGGTTGGGGGCCGACACTCTAACCACTGAGCAAAACCAACCAGGGCAATCAACTCTATTTTTTAATCTGTTCAATTCTGAAGCTCTCTTTTTTTTTGAGAGTATGTTTATTAAAGCTGGGGACCATGACACAGGGAAGGGCTTAGGATAGAAGCAGCAATAGGAGAGCACCTCGGCAGGGCTACTTTGGTTCAATGAAAAGTCAGAGAAAAGAGGGCGTTGGAGACAGGTTCCAGGGGTTAGCCTGGGATAAGCTACCACTGACCACTGCTCCCCTGGATGCAAGTTTCCTGGGGTCCCTTAGAGTTTAGAAGATGCATGCCTGAGAGAGAAGAGGGGGAAGGGAAAGACACAGGCATGCTCCCTGAAGCTCTTAAATGAGTAACTTTTTATACTGCTTAACATGTGCAAAGTACTTTGCAAGTAATGAACTTTTAATCCAATGTGACTACTAATGCTGCCTCTGTTGATTCCACAGAGAGTTAATTGGCTTAATAGATACAAGAATTGTACAGGATGTATACTTTCTGGTCAACACTGAAGCAGAAATGCCAAAATTTATTATGAAACATCATAAAAGCTTTCATTTTTCATGAAGCTTTTTCTGCCTGTCTAGCTTGGCATAAAATGCCCCACCTTCTACAAAACTTAATCTCCTACTATATCACCAAACATTTGTATTTATTTTATGTTTATCTTATTGTCCTATTAAAACACACACACATACACACATTCCCCTGATGGCAAGAAGAATTTTTTATAAATCCATTCTATTTCCTACACTTAACTGGATTATGAGTTTGTTGATGACAGGGATGATATAATAATTCACTTGCATACTCCCCAATAACGAGAACCTAGAAATTGATTAGTAAATGTTTTTCAGCAACAAATAAGATGTCAACACATCAATACATTAATTATAATAGAGAAACTTGAAACTAAGAAGGTATTTGTTAATGGGTTTGGATGGAAGAAAGAACAATGGTTTTTAAAAAACTGAAGATCTGCTCAGTCGGTATGGCTCAGTGGTTGAGTGTCGACCCATGCACCAAGAGGTCGACAGTTTGATTCCTGGTCAAGGCACATGCCCAGGTTGTGGGCCCAATCCCTAGTGGGGGGCATGCAGGAAGCAGCCAATCGATGTTCTCTCTCATCCATGTTTCTCTCTCTCCCCCTCCCTTCCTCTCTCTCTAAAATCAATAAAGAAAAAAATAAATAAAAAATGTGAGTATTTTATATGGAAATCAATATTTAGTGTGGTGGCACTAAATTTGAAGCATCCTACTTGGCAACTACTGCCCCTATGCCAAACTAGTCTAGTTTTATAGTACAAAATCTGAAAGCCACTATTCTATGTTTCTCCCTTTGTCTATTCAAATTTCTTTTATGTGTCTAAACACATAAACTAAATGTGTGATCTGAAGAGTTTGGCAAAGTAAAAATAGATTATAAGAAGTTATCATTTTGCAAAACATTTGTGTTAGGTTTATCAGGATTACTATGCATTACAACTATTTAACAAGTGAGGCACAAAGAGTCTAGTACTAAGTAGAATGTTTTAACTATGTGAAGAGACTCAGGCCTTTATCAAGCAGAAACAACTGAATGTATCTGGTCCATTGGAAATGACTATCTAAATGCCAGGAGCATAATACTGTATTAACACAACCTTTAGATGAATCTGGCTTGAGATAAGGATAAAACTGAAAGATCAAACCACAACAGATGGACCAGGCATCAGAATATGGTTAAAAAATTCACTGCTGCGCAATCATTTTACCCGTCTCATGTCAGGATCACTTGTGTTGACCACTTTGGGCAGAAGTACAAATATCAACAATGGAAGAACCATCATCATAACCTGTGGGGGGAAGAAGAAATTTAGAAAATGTTTTTTTCCACTTAACAGTAGAATAAAATCTACACTAACAACCAATGATAAAAGTAAAGATTTAAATGTTGTATATAGAATAAAACTAGCAGCAACCACCTCAATTCTACTGAACTAGTCCTGTTGATGGCAAGGTGCTCCTCAATGTCTGACTGTTGCAGAACATAAAAGGCTTATTATCTATATGTGTTTGGACTTTATAGACACTTTACTTTGTATTTGTGCCACCTACCAGTTTTCAGTTTTATTTAACATGAATAGTTTTCAAACAGAACTATCTATTCACTCTCTTCAATCTGCAATCTGGCATTGGGATTGGTGATTCTGATAGTCAGCTGAGCTGCTCTTTCCAGATGACTTTCTGGTGGTTGGAGAAAACAGTATATTGCACCTCTCACTCATGTACATCATCTAGAGCCTGCAATATAACACTAGGCACCTACTTTAGCAGATCAGTTCAAAAGATGACCTAGAAGCTTAGAGCTCTGAATATGCTTCCATAAACTTCAGAAATTAGAACATGGCCCTACTTGGGTAGCTCAGATGGTTGGAGCATCATCTCAATACTCCTAGAGTGTGGGTTTGATTCCCTGTCAGGGCACATACAAGAATCAACCAATGAATGCATCAATGAATGGAACAACAGATCAAACAGATCTCTCTCTCTCTCTTGCAAATCAATAAATAAAATTAAAAAATATATATTAGAACATGGTATCACATGATCTCACTTATTTGTGGAATATAAAGAACTAAACAAACTGATGAACAAAACTGATCCAGAGACACAGAGGTGGGGTACAGACTGACAAAGCTCAGAGAAGGGGGTGTTGAGGGGGGAGATAAACCACAGAACTTATATGCATGTATGCATGACCAATGGACAGAGACAACAAAGCTGGGGCTGGGGTTGGGGCAGGGGAGATGGGGGAGGAGAGTGTCAATGGGGGAAAAAGGAGAAACATCTGTAACAAAAACAAATTATTTAAAAAAAAATTAAAACATGGAAGCTATTTCTTAGTAAGTTTTGAAGTCTCACTACTCACTTCTATCCACTCTACCTTTCTGCTTCTTTATCCCTGACAGGAGATTCTAGATACTAATTTATTCCTCTCTAGAGGATGTACAGCCCCAAACATTCCTAATTGTAATCTAAATAGCTATCAGCAAGGAATATGATCAAAACTTAGACAATTCTAACATCATATTCAACTTTCAGAAGCAGCAGAAAAAAGTTAATTTATTTCTAAAGAATACATTTTATTAGTTTTTTTTTAATTAGTGGAGAGCATCACATCAGTTTCATGATAATACTAAATACTTGAATTACCACAGAATAAGTTCTCTCTGCTCATTATACTTGCCAAAAAAGGAGTAAAAAAAAAAAACTTACCTATGCCATCAATAATGGGCTGGCTAATAAATGATGACACACTCATCACTGGACTAATGTAAAGTAGTACAAAAGAGGAGACAGCTCCCGTGTGACTTGGCACATATTCTTACTCCATTAGAATTTTAAAACATTTCATCATAAATAAGTATTTATCCAAATTCTGTTGCACATTTCAATGTCAAATCTACCATGCAATTCTCACTATATTCTTTTCATTTTATATTCCCAAGCCACTGTTTTCCTGAAATCTACAAATTAATCATAATTATCCTTTCATCCAACAATCTGACTTCAGCTTTCTATCTCATAGGGATTAACTGACTAGAAGCAAATTAGGGATTAGTAAAGATACTTTATTGTAACCTGATACATACCATTGGGTTCATCAGAAAGTCTGTCCAGCCCCATGATTCCCTTTTAATAAAATAAGAAGGTGGACCTGAAGATTTCATTTGGAGAGGATAGGGTAATCTGACCACTTCTGATGTTTTGATATAATTCACGTATCTCGCTCTAATAAAGTAACATAAAAAAAAAAAGCATCAGTAATTCTACTAAAAACATTACTAGTTAAAATAACTGCCTATAACATATTAGCAATGCCTTATGTTTTTCCCAAATACTTAGGTATCTAAACTTTTGATACTGAAAATCTGATCAAAGTACCTTTACCTGTATGTTTAAAATATTTACCAAAATGTACAGAAAGAACACAAGACTTGGAATTAAGCTACACATTTAAAAGAAATAGCTATCCATATTTTATCCAGTATTTCTAAGATTTTACATTCTGCCAAAATGTCAGAAATGGAAGTCCCACATATACTTGATACTAACTTACCAACTATGCTTATAAAACATTGGTCAAGAATATTAGGATCTTATATGAACCTCACTTTGTTCTCTACTCTATCCCACCCCCAATTATTAAAATGCTAAGGGCCTCGATTTTGTTTTTTGGTGTGTTTTTTTACCTATGCTTCAGGCATCCAATCATCAGGAATGAATCTGAGAATATGAATCCCACTGCTGCAACCAGTCCTTAACTGCTAAAGCAGGAAGTACTCTCTACCCAAGGTAAAAAAGCAAATAAAACTTTATATTTAGAAAAATATTCCTATTTGCTTAGACTACAAAATTCAAAATTCAAACAGAGTAAAAAGAACAAATAAATAATAATTTAGTTTTTCACAGACAAGTATCCCCTTTTAACAATTCTCATTCCCTCCAGTATTCAGTGTTTGCAATTTTAAAAAAATTTTAACCTGTATATAATGTATAATGTATACTGTAATCTACATATCCCTCCCCCATCTGCAAGCCTGCAATTCAAAATGTAGAGAAAGTCATAAGTCCTTTAAGGTTTAGATTTACATACTAGAATTTTACCTGTACATAAAAATTAAAATCTTTATGTCTCTAAAAAGCATGAGAAAGCCCTGGCCAGTTTGGCTCAGCAGTTGAGCATCGGCCTGCGTACCAGAGAATCCCGGGTTCAGTTCCTGCTAGGGGCACGTACCATCAAAAAAAAAATTAAATTAAATTAAAAATGAAACAATAAATAAATAAATAAATAAATAGCATGAGAAAGTTGATATGTAATGAGGTTCACATACTGTGAAGCAATCCATTTATCATTTATTCTATTACATCAAAGATTATTTATAAACATATGTCCAAGGTATTAGCTTCAATTCATGCTTTACCCTTGCTTAAATACCCAACAGCAAGAAATATGATTAGAATTTAGACAAAGTAGAATAATCTAAGACAAGAACTGGACTTCAAAAAGAGGAGAAAAAAAGAGGGGAAAGTAATATTTCTAAAGAATTTTCCATTTTATTTTCAGATAGAGTGGGAGGGAGAGGGAGGGAAGAAGAAAAAGAGAGAGAGAGAGAGAGAGAGAAACATCAATGTGAGAGAGACACATCGATTGGTTGCCTCCCGCACAACCCCAACCAGGGCCAGGGACCAAACCGCAACTGAGGTATGTGCCCTTGACCAGAATCAAACCCACAACTCTTTGGTCCTCAGGCTGACACTCCAACCACTGAGCCAAACCAGATAGGGCTAAAGAATGTATTTTTAGTGACATGATGGTATTGGTTTCATGGTAACAATAAGAACTTAAATTACTACAGAATAACCATCTCTATTCACTATACATGCTAAAAGAGGAAGCAGAAAATCCTACATGTCCATCAGTAGGAGTTGGTTATATAAATGATGGCAAATCCGTCAATGGACTAATATGCAGCTGATATAAAGGATAAGACAGCTCTCTGTGTTACTCTATTTGAATTATAGCATATTTACATATTATACTTTATAAACTTTCAATAAAAATAAGCAAAAAAAGAGAAAAACATTTTAGAAATAAACACTATCTCAACATAAATATTATGGTACCAAATGAACATACCTCTTACTATGTCAGCTCAATCTGTGGTAACTACAAATCAACCTAAACAGGCTTAGCATATACTGAAAAGATCAGTTATAAAACACAGCTCCTCCAACCCCAAAATTATTTTTGCCACTGCATGACTCATACTTTATTACAGCAACATGGAGTAATTTTGTAGTAGTGCAAACAAAGAGATATTAACATTTGAAACTGTTTCTTATTTGTTAATTATACCTCAATAAAGTTAGAAAAAAATAAATATATAAAATTGCTTCACATACTTCCTGATGAGATTAGACTAAAAAGAATATCACTGGTGCCCCAGCTGGTTTGGCTCAGCGATTACAGCATTGACCCTGGGACCCAAAGGTCTTGGGTTCAATTCCCGGTCAAGGGCACGTGTCTGGGTTTCAAGCTCAATCCCCAGACCTGGTTGGGGACGTGTGGGAGGTGGCTGGTCCATGCGTCTCACTCATATCGATGTTTCTCTCTCTCCCTCCCTCCCTCCCACTCTATCTGAAAAAAAAAAATCAATGGAAAAAAATATCCTCATGTGAGGATTAAAAAAATGAAAAATATATCCTTGAGTGAGGATTAACAAACAAATAATACCACTGGCAGAAGACAGTAATAAAATAAACAAATAAATAACCTGGAGATTGTAACAGAAGGCTGAATCTGAACACTGTGGACCTCTATACTACTGAATCCAACTGCAAATGTTTGTGGTATTCCACATTCAGTCTGAATTGGTACAAAACTCTTTTCACCTCAAATTCTAATCACTTATCCATCTACTTAGAAATTCTGAATTTTTTCCTAGTCTGTCTGCCTCTAATGCTGGCTTTTCTTTTTCTTATCATGGTCCTCACTTCGAGATAAACTCTACAATGTAATCTATTATTTTCCCAAGAAATAGTAAATTTCCATTGCACATTAAATACTCCAAAAAGGAAGCACTATAGAAATTTCTAGATCAACATACTATCAAATAGGTACTAAGATATTATCAAACTATCCCAATGAAGAAAAGGTAATGAATAACATTCCCAATTTAGAAAAATTAAATTATTTCTAACTTTAATCACATTTCAATTTTAACTTTCACAGTGCTTTTACTGTATAGTAGGTAATTTTATCTCTTCTCTGTATAATCATATTTGGAGTTTTAAAATAAGTTTTAAGCCACAGCAGAAGTTCAACTTTACATTATCATCAATCCTCAGAATAACACAATGTAAATGTGTTTTAAATGTTATTTTAAGGAATACCTATAGTCTAAATAAGAAAATTTTCAATCTTAACTATAATTCTAAAAGTAATATATAATGAGGTATTCAGTAACCCAGACTACAATAAAAATGAAATTAGTTGCTCTCACCTCATTTTCCCTTTTGAAGTAATATCCACTCGGATGGGATCAAACCTGTAAGCAGGAGATATAACTTCCACTACATAAGATCCAGAGGGTATATCATGAACCACAAAACTCCCATCTGTCCTGGAAAAATGAAAATCATATTTAGTCACTTTTGATTAATAGTTACTCTTTTCTGATGTTTTAGATCACCTGTTAACCCTCAAATCAACTCCCCCAAGAATGACATTCAGAGCAATTAGAAAAAAAAATATACCCCCAAACTAGCAAGAGTTGTCCCAGGCTTCAGCTTCCATAATTACACTGAATGGGCTCTGAAAATCCCCTAGACACTCCACAGCAGCAGAGAACCCTGACACAGAAAGTACTTCTATTCCCTCTGTGGGATAGAGATAACAGCTGACAGAAGCACAGTTCCTACTCTGAAGCCATGTCTTCATTCCAGGAAAACTATCAATATATATTATTCCTACAGTATTAGTAGTTCCAATTTCGCCAATCCCCTCCAACAATTTTTTAATTAAAATGGCTTTTTTTCACCTGGCCAGTGTGGCTCAGTGGTTGAGCATCAACCCATGCATCAAGAGGTTGCCGGTTCGTTTCCCAGTCAGGGCACATGCCCAGGTTGTGGGCCTGATCCCCAGTGGGGAGGCATGCAGGAGGTGGTCAATTGATGTTCTCTCTCATTGATGTTTCTATCTCTCTCTCCCTCTCCCTTCCTCTCTCTCTAAAAATCAATAAAGAAAAAAATTTTAATGGCTTTTTTTTCTAGTGTTAATTTTCACTTGTTGTTGTTCTTTCTTTTTTGTACTTAAAACCATCTACCTTTTCCTAACTGATTTCTTCTAAACTTTCTGGGTCTAGAAAATCATCCCATTAAGGGCTAATTTCATGTTCACAGATCAAAATTAATGTGTTTTGATGAGAAACTGCCATCCTGAGGAAAAAGAAGCTTCTATTTCAGGAAAACAAATGATTTATTCTAAAAGAACCAACATTATCAGAGAATTCCCAGTACCAAAATAATATTTTTAAATAATGCTTATCACTGGGTTCTTTCACAATAATTGATTCCTTCCACATCCACAATGTCTACTAACAGTATAGAAAAAGGTATTCCTTGCTACTTCAAAGTACTCACTAATCTAAAACAGAATTGAAATGTAAACATCGAGTTAATTTTATTCCTGAGCTAGATGTCTTCCATTTGCCTTTCAGATCCACTCTCTACGATTCTACTCTCTGTACACAGAAGGAAGGGAAGAAAATGAGCTTAGTATCACCTCCCAACCCCCAGACCACCTCTGATTGGCTGTGTCAAGACACACAGCTTCTCTTAAAGCAGTCCTTTCTCCCCATATAGCTTCCAGTAACCTTTATTTCCCTTTCTCCCTTCAGGCTTAGAGGTGATAATAGCCTTGAGGTTGTAAACTTTAGGGTACTGTACAATCTGGTCGTTAACCTACACCTCCAGTACAGTTTAATCTCTTCATTAAACTTTCCTTGAATTATCTAATGTGAGTGTATCTTCTGTTTCTTGATGGGGCCCTTAACTGAATGAATTTCAAAACATTTTTCTAAGTCCAGGAAAAAAAAAAGATCTGATGGCTGTGTAACACAAATAATAGAACTAACTGCCTAAAGAAAATACAAATAGATTTTTCATCCTAAATTAAATATTTTACCTTAGAAAGATAGCATATATTTTATAATGAAATGTTAAAATTTGGCTTTAAAACTGTAGTCTACAATATGTAGGCCTTGTTGGATCATGAATTGAAAGAACAAATACATAAAAGTATTTTTAAGATAAATAGGGGAACATAAAAATGGACTGGGTATTATTAGATGATGTTACAGCATTATTAATTTTGTTGAATCAATAATGGTACTGTGTTATTTTTTTAAGACTTATCTTCTAGAGATACAGAATAATGTTTTTACAAGTGAAATTACATCATCTTTAGGATCATATTTAAATAGTCTAGAAAAAATAAATAAGGTGTAGAGGAGACATAAAAACAAAACAGTAGCTTATGATGGGTACCTAAGAATTCACTAAGCTATTGTTTATTTTAGTTCATGTCTGTAATTTTCCATAATAAAAAGTTCACAAAAGTACAGTACATAATCTTCCTATGTCAAAAATTGAAAACTACCTTAATATCTAATAACAGAGAACTGGTTAAGTAAATTATGATTTATTTTCATAGTGATAAAAGTGGAAAATGGCATAGGGAGTTCTCAAGCCAAACTCCTTTTATTTCCATTAACCAAGTCCCAAGCAACCTCCAATAAGCATGAATAGAAATCAGAATTGCATGCTAGTTATGCATAACAGGTCTGAGACAAATTATCTATCCCTCTTCTAACAAGTTTGCTAGGATAAGCTCCTTATACTAATTCTTAATCAACCTTTCTACACACAAATGGAAAAACATGGAATGGTATCAGGCGCTGCTCACAAAATATTAAGAAAAAAAAAAGCAGTTACAAAGTGTATATATTGCATTTTATTATTAAAAATATAGGTCGTTGCCCTGGCCGGTTTGGCTCAGTGGTTAGAGCGTCGGCCTGCGGTCCTGAGAGACCCGGGTTCGGTTCCCGCTAGGGGCACGTACCTCGGTTGCAGTTTGTCCCCGGCCCTGGTCGGTTGTGCGGGTGGCAACCACTCGATGTGTCCCTTCACATCGATGTTTCTCTCTCTCTGTTCCTCTCTCTCCCTCCCACTCTACCTGAACAAAGAATGGAAAAATGTCCTCAGGTGAGGATAAAAAATATATATATATATAGGTCGTAGGCCCTGGCCAGTTTTGCTCAGCGGTTAGAGCATCGGCCTGTGGTTCCGAGAGACTAGGGTTCAGTTCCCGCTAAGGGTGCGTACCTCGGTTTCAGTTTGTCCCCGGCCCTGGTTGGTTGTGCAGGTGGCAGCCACTCGATGTGATCCTTTCACGTCAATGTTTCTCTCTCTCTCCCTGTTCCTCTCTCTCCCTCCCACTCTACCTGAACAAAAAATGGAAAAATGTCCTCGGGTGAGGATAAAATATATATACATATATATATGTCGCAGGATTCCCAAAAGGCTGGAAAAGACATAATAAAATATTAAGGGTTGTTATCTCTACTATATTATTTATATTTTCTTCAACACGTTACTTATATTTTATTTTAAAATAAGAATAATAAATGCTTTTTAAAAGAATTGTGTACTACAGAGAAGAGAGGTCAACTGGCCAAGTAAGGCTAATTTCCCAAAGCTTAATTAAGCTTTATCATTAAAACATCATTAATTAGGGTAAACCTAAAGAATGCTCTAATGCCAGATCTTTAATGACAAATAGCATTAAAATAATGGTTGTACTCTTCTTTTCATTATTTATTAATCTAAGGCTGAAACTCTCATTCAAAGACATCTGGATGATCTGAATATTTGCAAGTCAACTTTAGAATTAAATGTCCATATTTAAGTGGTCTGATTTTCAGATACCACTTGCTGGTGTACAAACCCACCAGAGAAACACTTCTTTTCCTAAATATTTTCTTTCAGTTCGAAGTTTCACCTTCCAAGTAGTGACTGAAAGATTTAAAACATTGCACTTGTCTAGCCATCCGAAAAGCAAGCTGCTGCAAAACGAGAATACTAATCAATTTAACACGTTTTTTCATGTAGACTGAAATCCCGTTTCTACTCATCGCTCGAGAGGACTGAAGCATGAGAAACTCTAGTCTTACATAAATGCCAAGTGTAATGTTGCAAATCCCTCGATGAATTCAAGTGTGAAAAAGAACAACAGTCCCACCTCCAGGCGAAGAAGGTGCTTTGATTAGGGACTTCAGGGCCTATTAATTTTAGAAGTAGCACCAGCCTCCCAATCTATGTCATCACTAGAAGCCCTTGGGCTTTCAGAATTCCCACTTGCTTAGCATCTTTCCACACAACAGCAAGCTACAAAAAGACTGACATAAATGAAAGAAAAAGAGAAAGAGAGAAAAAAAGAAAGAGAGAAAAAAAGAAAGAGAGAAAGAAAGAAAGAGAGAAAGAAAGAAATTAAGAAAGAAAGAAATTAAGAATAAGAAAGAAAGAAAGAAAGAAAGAAAGAAAGAAAGAAAGAAAGAAAGAAAGAAAGAAAGAAAGATAAAGAAAGACGGGAAACCAGATGAGATGCGAAAGAAAGAATTCAGCAAGAGACAAATAAGGGGTCCATCTGTCTCCAGGGCCGAGGAGTGGTCGTCCCCATACAGGGCCAAAATGGAGTTGAAGATAACTGACCCCACTGCTCCGGCCCTGGGGCAAGCACCTGCCGTCCTCATTTCTGAGCTACCGGGCTGGGAAGGGGACAGTGTCCAACTGCCCCCCAGTCTCCGGGCGCAGACCGCCAGCGGCGCCCGCCCCTACACCCTCCCACAGCGTTGTCGTCGGGTCTTGACACTTAGCTCTCCCAGGGGTACTTCCCCTCCGGTTGCCATCCCAACCGCTCCCCCACCGCTCACTTAAGGAAGCCGACATGCTCCTCTCCGTCTACCAGCACTCGGGCCGCCGAGATCCAGTCCTGAGGCTTCACTCCTGGAACTACCGCACGCCCCTCAATCTTGAAGCGATCTCCTATGCCGACCCCAACCCCTGCGGACCCCTCGGCAGAGGCCCCGGGGACCTCCGAGCTCCGGGCTTTCCCTGCTAGCAGCAGCAGCAGCAGCTGGACCGAGAAGAAGCCCCACTGAGCGGCCGCCATGACAGCAGCTCGCAGCGGTCAGGCCGGCACCCCCGGAAGCCCTCCCCGTCTCCCAGGCGCCGCCGCCGCCGCCGGATGACGTCATCACAGCGCGCTCGGCTCTGGCGACTCTGGCGCGAGCTGGGGCTCACAAGCTTTGGCCAATCGACTTGCGAGGCGGAAACGAGGCGAAGGTACCGGTGCTCGGGGCTGGAAGGCGGCCTGAGGAGCTTGTCAAGAGAAAGGGACCGCCTACAAAACGAGAGAGAAGTGTGTGTTGCTGTGGCAACCACCGGGGCCGAGGACCTCACGGGAGAAAAAGATGATAAGACCGAGTGGGACGAGGAGGAGCTGCAGTAGTGTCTGCAAGGGAAGCTAAGGCTTACAGAGCTGCGGTCCCGAAGAACACGTTTAACAGAGCTTCTGGAAATGCCCGAAGGCATATGAGATGAAAAGGCCCCGTTTGTGTGCTCAAAGGAGATAATGTCTCTGCAGAGAAAATAGCTGGAAAAATACGTCAACTATTTACCGAGGGTTGCCTCTGGTGGAAAGGGAGAGTCGAGGGGCAGCTGACAGGACCCCATTCGTTCTATTTTGAATGATTTATGGTGAGCATAACAACAACTTTGGGGGGAGGGGGTAAACCTGCCAATGTTGACTATGGGGCTAAGCCGAGATTTCCGAGATCTCCACTCCTTTAATTTTAGTTTCTTTTTTTTTCTTTTTTTCTTTTCTCCTTTTAATTGAATTTATTGGGGTGACACGGGTTAACAGAATTATGCAGGTTTCTGATGCACAGTTCAACAACACATCATCTGCACATCATCACCACCCCAAGTCAAGTCTCTTGCCCATCACCATGTATCTCCTTCTGTGCCCTCTCCTTTCATTTTCTTGATGATAAAAAAGAAAATTAGTTGCCCAAGGTTTCTGTTGGCCTGAAACATTGCGCTGTCTACCACAAATCCCTGATCAAGATTATCAAGGGAAATGCGTTTTGCTCTGTGCACTGGTAGAGTTAGCCTCTCATAAAAGAGTAATAAACACTGAAAAAATCTGCTGTAAAAAGAATACAATAAATATCATGTGCTACAGCCCTCCCCACCACCACAAATTGTCAAAACTGTGCTAAAATAACATAAAATTTCACTTTTCTAAAACAAAATTTACAAATATGCTGAAATAAAATTAGCTTCATCCCCCAATTTTTAAATTTTCTTTCACAGATTTTTGGTGACCCTGCTTTGCTGGTGTCTTAGACACATGTTTAGTCTAATAATCAGTGTTGGTCTCAATATCCCAAGTAGGAGCTGAGAAGTTTTCTTTTCATGTGGGGCAAAGGGTGGAAGAGGACCAGCAGCAAACAGAAACTGAGTTCTCTATATCCCCATTTCTGCCTTTCTGTTTTTTCCCCTACCTATTCTCACTCTCATCAAACTTAAAATGCCAGACTATACCTCCATAGTCATTAGATGGAGGAGAGAAGCCTAAGCAATGTTTTCAGGTAGTTTGAAGTTTTGTTATCTCTGGATTTTTTCCAGATAGATCCCAAGAATTGCAGTTATTCAACACCAAATTATACAAGAGTTATTCCAGAATGTGTTCTTTGGACTTGTAACTTATAAAAGAATCTATAATTGTAATGAAATACGTATGTTAGAAAGATTTTGTACTGGAATTGCTCTGTTTGCCCAGCCAGATCCACTTTCTACATTTCACTGCTTTGTACCCTGGGAGGCTGGACAGTGAAGGATTGCAAAAACTTGGTTCCTTTGCCCTCTGGGTGCTTCCAGTTGGGTTCAGCCAATAGGAGGTATCAGTAGGACATTCCTTTCTGAAGGGATAATTTACAATCACCTTTTAAGTCTCCCATGTATTTCCTGCCAAGACCCTGACACACACAGATTTCAAGCAGATCTATTTATCTTAATTATGGAAAATACTGTTAAAGTGAGAGGTGACCTGCTTATTATCCAGGTCCTTTGCTTTTTCTCTCCGTTTTTTGCTGTTTGGCTCTTGGCTTTTTCATACCATGGCCACAAGGGGGTGAACAAGGATAGGAACAGAGACAACACTCAAGAAACAATACAAGGAATTTTTATAAATGTTGGATTATACCAACAGAGGTTCACTCCGAGTTCTGGAGGTAATATTTATTTTGTTTTTTATGACTTGATGATTTTTGCAATGTTTTTATAAATATAAATTATACAAATATAAGGCTATTTTTAAAAATAAAGGGAGAAGCTAAAATTGATAAAAATATTTAATAGAATTTACTTTGAACTCTTAAAATTTAAATTAGCCAGAAAACAATTGCCATTCATATTTAGAATTTGCATGATCACTTAAAGTGGCATCTTTGATTACAATTTTGGTCTTCCCGTCTCAGTATTCTGCTTGTCAGCATGTCTCAGTGTCAAGGTGCTTTTTAGGCTATTCTTACATTGGCTATTATAGAAGAGATAGTTGGTTATAAGGTGTGACTACAAAGTAATGGGGATCATACCCTTAACTACTTCTCTTATACTAAATCAATGAGTTTGTTTTTTTAAAATAGAGTACAGGCATACCTTGCAGATATAATGGGTTCGATTTCAGATTACCAAAATAAAGCTAGTATTACAATAAAATTAGTCATAATCTTTATTTTAAAATGCAACATCTATGAAGAGCAATAAAGTGAGGTATGCCTATAACATTAGCACAGTGCTTGGGAAACCTCAGCTGTGCTAATCCCCAAATACTCTGCTTTTTACTTGTGATTTTTGCCGTTTGAATTTTTGAACCTCATTTATTTCTTTTCTCTTTTTAAATGTTTGTATTGGCCCTGGCCAGTTTGGCTCAGCAGTTAGAGCGTCGGCCCGTGGACCAAAGAGTTGCGGGTTTGATTCCGGTCAAGGGCACGGACCTTGCTTGCGGTTCATCCCCGGCCCTGGTCGGGGTCGTGCGGGAGGTAACCAGTAGATGTGTCTGTCTCACATTTTTGTTTCTCTCTCTCTCTCTACCTCACTCTTCCTCTTTCTTCCTCTCTCTCCCTTTCTACCACTCTATCTGAAGGTAAATGGAAAAATATCCTCGGGTGAGGATTTAAAAAAAGGAAAAGAAGAAACAAAGGAGAAAATGAACACATGGGAATACATCAAACTCAAAAGCTTCTGCACAGCAAAAGATACAATCATCAAAATGGAAAGGCAACCCACTGTATGGGAGAGCATCATTGCCAATGATATATCAGATAAGGGGTTAATTTTCAATATATAGAGAGTGCTCATACAACTCAACAAAAGGAAAACAAAGAACCCAATTAAAAAATGGGCAGAGGAACTAAATAGACACCTCTCCAAACAGAATATACAAATGCCTTAGAGACATATGAAAAAATGTTTAACATCACTAATCATCAGAGAGATGCAAAGTAAAACAACAGTGAGGTATCACCTCACACCTGTCAGTATGGCCGCCATCAACAAGTCATCAAACAACAAGTGTTGGCGATGGTGTGGAGAAAAGGGGACTCTAGTACACTGCTGGTGGGAATGGAGACTGGTGCAGCCAATATGGAAAACAATATGGTGCTACCTCAAAAAATTAAAAATTGAACTTCCATTTGACCCAGTGATTGCACTTCTAGGAATATACCCTAAGAAGCTTGAAACACAAATCAGAAAGAATATATGTACCCCCACGTTTGTAGCAGCACTATTTACAATACCTAAGATCTGGAAACAGCCCAGGTGTCCATCAGTAGATGAAGGGATAAAAATGCTGTGGTACATATACACAATGGAGTACTATTCAGCTGTAAGAAAGAAATATCTCTCATCCTTTGAGATGACATGGAGGGACCTGGAAAGTATTATCCTAAGTGAAAGAAACCAAACAGAGAAAGACAAGTATTATATGATCTCACTTATCTGTGGAATATAATGAACATAACAGTGTGAGGAATGGGGCAGTCCCAGAGATGTGGAAGTGGGGTACAGACTGACAATCCCCAGAAGAGGGGGTGGTTCGGGGAGAGATAAACCACAGAACTTATATGCATGTATGCATGAACAATGGATCTGGACAACAAAGCTGGGGACAGGGTGGGTAGGGACGGGGAGGGGGGAATCAGTGGGGGGAAAAGGAGAAACATCTGTAACAAAAATAAATTAATAAAAAAAATAAAGTAAAATTAAAAAATGTTTTTATTGATTTTAGAGCAAGAGAAAGGGAGAGGGAGAGAGAGAGAAACATCGATGTGAGAGGGATACATGGATCACTTGTCTCCCATTGAACCTGAAACCTGGGCATGTGCCCTGACCAGGAATCAAACCAGTGACCTTTCAGTGCATGGAATGACACTTAACCAACTGAGCCACACTGGCCAGGGCAAACCTCATTTATTTCAAATAAATTAGCTAATCTTTTTTACTCAAATAAACTGGAGCCATTTCCCTTAATATTTAAAAACACCTTTCATCCTCTAGGATCCCTGGTTTGGCTTTCTGAAGTTTCCTATGGAAGTCTCCTGAACTGGGATATGTCATCCACCTATTCAAAGTGAGTATAGGAAGCATCTAATTTGCCTTCATATCCTGCAAAAATAAATTACAATGGAAAGATTTCACTTTCTTCAATTTAAGTTCTCATCTCTTCTACTAAATTCTGTGAAAAACTTAGTAAAGTAAATTTGGAAAGTGTGAAGATATGCTAAACAAATTATAAACATGAGGAGAAAACAATCAGCATTGATAAGAGGCAAAGTTCTAATCATCCCAGGATATGATAGCAAAAGTGCTTTGTAAACAGTAAAATATGAGTATTGTTAATTACCGTATTTGAACAATAGCGAATAAGAAACCAACGTGTTAGAATGAAGGAGTCATGTAACACTATTCCGTGTGCTTTTGGGCTCGTCTGGCCTGGTGGACCCAGGTTCTCCCAGGCCTATGATGACAGTATAGGATGTTCAATGCACCACAGGGACCTAAGCTGAAGGACTGGTGCTGAGACCAGTCACAGAACCTGAGAAGTGCAATACTGGTTGGACTCCAGCTTCACACAAGGCATCCCTAAGCCCTCCTTTCGCCATCCCTGTGTCGATTGCCTCACATGTCAGCCTTTATAAAGCATTAGCGCGTTCTCTCTCTCTCTCTCTCTCTCTCTCTCTCTCTCTCTCTCTCTCTTTAATCCTCACCCAAGGACATTTTTTCCATTAGAGAGAGTGGAACAGATTGGGGTGTGTGTGTGTGAGAGAGAGAAACATCCCCAACAGGAGGTAATTCTGTGTTTAATTCTTTGATCAATCAGTGTACCGTTTTCCACAGCAGCAGCAGCATTTTACATTCCCACTAGCAAAGCATTCAGTGTCTCTACATCTTCACCAACACTTATTTTCTGTTTGTTTGTTTGTTTGTTTGTTTGTTTTTATAATAGCTATCCTAATGGGTGAGAAGCAGTATTTCATGGTTTTGATTTGTATTTCCCTAATGACTAGTGCTATGGACTGAATGTTTGTGTCCCCTCAAAATTCATATGTTGAAATCCTCATTCCCAAAGGCCACAGTATTGTGAGATGGGCCTTTAGGAGGTGATTAGGTTGTGAGGATAGAGCCATCATGATTGAGATTAGTGTCCTTATAAAAGAGACCCCACAGAGATCTCTAGCCCCTCCTACCATATGAGGACAGAAAAGATAGCCATCTGTGAACCAGGAAGCAGGTCTCAGCAGAACAAAACCATACCGGTGCCTTGATGTTGGACTTGCCAGCCTCCAGATCTGTGAGAACTAAATTTCTCATAGTTTATAAGCTACGCAGTCTGTACTGTTTTGTTATAGCAGCCCAAAGGAACTAAAACAACTAGTGATGTTCAGTATCTTTCCATGTGCTTACTAGCCATTTGCATATATTTTCATTCGAGAAATGTCTATTCAAGTTCTTTGCTCATTTTTTAAAGACTTGTTTTGAGGTTGTTATTGTTGTTTAGTTATAGGAGTTCCTTATATATTCTGAATATTAACTCCTTATTACATTTATAATTTGAAAATATTTTCTCCCATTGTATGGGTTGCCTTTTCACTTTGTTGATAGTGTCCTTTGATGGCAAAAGTTTTTACATTTTGATGTGATCTAATATGTCTATTTTTACTTTTGTTGACTGTACTTTTGGTGTCATATCCTAGAAATCATTACCAATCCAACATCATGAAACTTTTTCCTGTATTTTCTTCTAAATTTATAGTTTTCTTACTATTTCTCTATGAGCACATTTCCCACATTTGTTGGAAGATTCCTCTGCTTCTTGTGGGATCTGTACTACTCATTTTGGGGGGGGGGGGGTAGAGTTGTTGATAAGGATTTTTTTTTCTTAATCATATCATTTATGGAGAAGTCCTCTCTATTAGAATGCAGAGTACTTCCTATAGATTCTTCTAAAACTGACAGTGCTTCTCAATTTTTCCACGTGCACATATCCTTTGAGGATTTTGTAAAAATGTAAATTTTGATTAGGAAGTTCTGGGTAGATCCTAAGGGACTGATTTTCTAACAAATTCATGTATACTGCTAGCCCATGGACTATACTTTAAGCAGGGATGAGTGGGGGAGAGCTGTGATCTTCAAAGTATGGCCCTCTGTTCATGGGTGGACTATGAGGAGCCTCCAGTCCAGACCAAAACACAAGTTCTCTCTTTAGTTCTTATGATCACACACAACTAATTCCATGGAGTTTCATATAACACTAAGTGCTATATTTTGTGAATTATTAAGAACCATTAAAATGTGGTATCCACAAGCTACATTAGCAGAGTATTAGAGTTCACCACAGGGCCTTACATGATTTTAGGAGACCCTAGGCACTTCTGCCTTTGTAGACTCCATCCTTCACAATCACAAAAAAATTCTATTCTATTTTATGTCTGCATTGGTATAAAGACAAATATAATCCAGGCTGATTAATTATTATATAGTGATTATTGTTTTATTTATTTTCTTTTATTTTTAAAAGAAATTAAAGCATATTTGTGGGCTCCTAAAAGTATCCTGGGCCTCCTGAGCCCCCTGGGCCTCATACATAAGTTGGCCTTGGTATACTGGAGACTCTAAATAAGAATTCCATGAGGAGAACTGGCAGCTATACTATACTTAGCAGGTTGCCGAGCTTCCACAGTTAATGAGCAGAGGCAGATAATTAGAATTCCTACAATTTTCAGACAGTTTGCTGTCTGAAACACTGCATCAGCTATATTGTGAGTTGGTCATACTTTTCAGTTGCTGTTCTTCCTACTCTTAATTATGAGTCACTGTTAATGCACTTAATCTGTTAATTTATGTGGGTATTAACCCCAGAGAGTTTAGTGATACAAATCAATATATTTGCCTATAAGTTTCCAAAAATCAGACTTTAAGACATGTATTATTGCGGTTCAAATGTCATTCAGTTCCTTAATATTAAAGCAGATATATAATTTCCCACAGTGTTTTTTAGTTGTCAGAATATGTCTATAAGTTCAGTTTCTTCTCTTATAAAATAAATACAAATGGCTCATAAAAGGGTGTTGTTTGTTTGTTTTTGTACTTTGCTTTACATCTGAAGAATCAACTTGAATGTTGAAGATGTCATCAGTGAGTGTAGCTAGAACCTGATGCTAATGAAGTGGTGGCAAAATATTGTGAATATGCTGTGACAAAAATTATAACAATAATTTCAGGAAAGATGATCCATAATGGAAGAGCAAAAGTCTGGAAGCATCAGGGGAGATAGAAGAGAATGCTCATCTTTCATTCCAGCCCCAGGAAAATCACATCAGAGAAGGGACCTTCTCTTGGATGCATAGCTAATCTTTGCCATAAATTATAATCAAACTGTAATTTTTCTTTTATGTTACTAGTCAGTGTCATTTCCATCCGAAATGAGTGTTTTAAAGCTTCTTTTACCCAGAACAGCCTATCTGAATGGTCATCGTAGTATCTAACTTTTGTCTGGTTTATCCTCTAAACTTTGGACCTTATATTCGGAAGTAGCTACAGCCAGGAAAATATTTCTTCCCAACAGTGACCTGACTGGTTATCTTAGCTTCTGCCTGCATTTGACTCTCACTGTACCCAGAACATTGAAAGTTAACATTGGTGGCAACTGGACCACTGGTTAGTGATGCATTTGCTGTTTTTCTCTTGGGCTCCAGATCAAGTCCTGCTCTGTGAGGAAGAATGGTGGAAAGGAAACGCATACCTCAGGAAAAACAGCATTAGAACCAGCAGTTCTTTGGGAATGAGGACACAAATGTTCTTTTTCTTTTGAGCCTCAAAAAAGCAAATGAATCACAGGAAGCAGAGGTACATTATTAGAAGAGACGTATTAACAACCACCAGGTTTTCAGAAGACTCTGAACAGCTCACAGAGAAAGTAGACAGTGCTTAAAACTCTTAATCTGGTTGTTACATGCAACATCATGCTAATAAAATGAATGTAAAAAGGAACATTTAGAATGCTTTGACAAAATGTAAGACCACATTCATTTGTTTTTTGTCATTTGGGCCTATTTATTTATTTATTTATTTATTTATTTTCCTTTATTGATTTTTATAGAGAAAGGAAGGGAGAGGGAGAGAGAGATAGAAATATTGATGAGAGAGAACATCGATTGGCTGCCTCTGGCATGCCCACAGCCTGGGCATGTGTCCTGACTGGGAATTGAACTGGCGACTTATTGATGAATGGGTCAACACTCAACCTCTGAGCCACACCAGCCCGATTGGGCCTCTATATTTAAACATCCCAAATAAATCTCTTTATATAGAATTACTAAAATTTATTTTTTTAAAAAACATTTATGAATTTAGTGTAAGTCATATAATTTTAAGTTCATCTATATAGAAAATAGCCTGAATGCCCATGGAGCACACAGCTTACATCAGACAGTGAGGCGTCCTGTGAACTTCCAGAACACAGCGATCAGGGTTACTTTCTTGAGTGAAGGTTTTAGCTGATTTGAGTAAGAAGTTCTGATAAGGGGTTAGAACCAGGACCAATGTATGGAAGCTCTAGAGAAATCGATTTTAGCTTATTGTAGGGAAGAACTTTCTAAGTGAGACAGAATGGACTGTTGCCAGGAAGTGCCAGTTATCTAGCAAAAATAGGTCAGTCAGCCACTTAGTGGAGATGCCATAAAGTAACATATGGCTGGACATGACGACTTTAATCTTGGGATTTTGTGATTCTTTATTTGGAATCTGAACAGTTGTTTTAAACTCCTTGAGGTCTTATTAATAGTGGTGACAGGAAATACAACCATCATTTCTCACATGCCAAGTGAAAAAGACTCAACATATACAAAACAGAGTGCTAGCTATTATCATTAATAATCTTTCAAAAGGAAAAAAGAAAAATAAGATCATCAGTTCTATTACATTAGATCATACCACTGATGTTGCCAATTGATAATCATTCTATACATTTAGACAGGATGATGTTTTGGAATTTATGCGTTGTAATTTAGTCACTCTCAAGTTTCCTGTGAGGTCCTAACTAAAACTACAAACCTAAGAACTATCATTCGTAAAAAAAAAAAACCTCCTACCGTTCATAGACCTCAATGATGCTCAAACTTCTATGTGTGTCAGAATCACGTGAGAAGCTTATTAAACATCAGATACTTGGTCCCCACCCACAGGGAATGTGACTCAGTGGGTCTGGGATGGGGCCCTGGGTATTCCCATGTTTACAAGCTCCCTGGGTGATCCTGATGCACCAAATTGAAATGCTACTGACCAATCTCAGGAGTAAGCATTTTTAAATAAGTAGCTTAGTAAAGCTCTTAGAAAACAAAGTATAATATGAATGTTGAGCTTTATTTTTAAGCAGAATGTTTTCTGTGTAACTATTAGTAGCAAATATCCAGAAGTCAAATTATTATGTCCTTATATCAATGTCTATCTGGTTCCAACTCAATGCTTAAAACAGTGTAGGGATGAAGAATACACACATAGGCTTTTAGGTCAAACCAGAGTTTGAACCTTGACTGTGTCCATTACTGACTGTGAGACCTCGGCCAAGTGGCTTCACTTTGCTGAGCCTCAATTTCCTCATATGAAAAAACTAGAATTAGAGTGCTTACCTCACAGGGTTGTTATGAAGATTAAATGAGATAATGTAATGGGGCATGTAGCACAGCTACAGGTATGTGAAAAGCACTCGGTAAATGGAAGTATTATTATGGTGACTAATTACTAGATTATTTCAGTGTGACCTTGTTATGATTAATACAGAATTAGAAATAACAATTTAATAAGCTTTCCGTGACCATATATTTGTTCCAGGAGAGGGTGAAATGTATATGTGTTTCTGTTATACACACTACAATAAGATGTTTTATCCATCTTAAAGTAATTTTATCTAGTCCCTTCCACTCTTCATTTGTTTATATCATTTAGAAATAAACTCCCCTATCATTACACAGGGAGATCATTTTGCAAAAAGACATTAATGGCTTGAAATGGACATGTGTCATATTCCAGGCCACACAGCAGAAACAACTATGGAAAGTCAAGATTTGGGAGACTGATTTTATATCTCTGACCAAACTGCTCTCTCAAAACCAGCATGCTTTCCTAAGACAAAAAATAAATTAGTCTTATAGTGGTGAGAGGCATGTACCCTGATATCAGACAGAAAAGCAGTAACAGTGAATCAGCAAACAGCATTAATCATTGTGCTTTTAGCCAGATTGCTCTGACCCATTAAACTAAAATGAATATGAACAATTTTCAGATAAAGAATCTTCAGCAACTATATTTCCAATAGAGCAGTTCAATTTCCCTATCCTGGACTTACCCAATTCTGGTTCTCAAAGATCCCTCATCTTTTTGTATGAGAATAACTTCATTTTCCAAACACTTTGTAATCAGTAGAGGGTAAGGGGGTGAGGTGAGGCAGAAAAAGGCCCAGAAGCTGACAGTGAAGTCCCCAAACAGAACTGGATGGTGCTGACAATAGACCTACTGAGCCTCTATTCACATGCCTCCCTGGGAACCAGCCAGAGGAAAGAAACCAATATGGTGTGGGCATCGACCTTCACAGTACATCTCTAGCAGAGATCCCGATGAGCTTCTGGAGGTCCCATGGGTTTTATCATAATTATCAGCACACATCTATCAAACAATGACACTGTAAAGGGTACAGCTGGGTGTCTTATTGTAACAACCATTGTCTATTTGTTACATTCATTCTGCAACAATTAATGACCCATGTGTTAAGGCAGCAAGTCCCAATGGCAGTAACAGAGGGTTTGCAGATGTGCTCATCGACAGCATGGCAGCGTCCTGTTACAAGAGCTCTATTATTGAGTGAACCTCCCCTTCACAGAAAGACAGGTGCCAGTTGGTGGCTACAGCCAAGAAGAATGAGAGACAGATAAGTGCAGGCACCTGGGTCTTATCTGAATATTCTGGTTGGGTAAAACACCCAGTAGCCCTTTGTTCCTTTGTTTACTCATTTATTCAACAAATTTGTATTGAACATTTTTTTATTTAGGATGCACAGTGCTGGGAGCTGGGGATACAGTGGTGATTTAAACAGACTGACCCTACCTCAGAAGCTACTGACAAATAGGTACTGTGATGGAGGAGTGCAGAGCACCCTCAGAGCACAAAGGTGGCACACGTAATGGAAACAAAAATTGGAAGGGAAGAATAAGCTCAGACTCAAAGATTCAAGGAAGAGTCATTTTAGGAGGAGGTAGGGAGGGTGGTTGGAGGGAAAAGGCAAAGGGAGGGAGGAGTATTCTTGGCAGAAGTTTGAAAACTTAGAATTGAAATTGCAGGGTGTGTCAGACAAACTGGCAGAAGAGTACACTGGCACCCAGTGGTGTGTGTATGTGTGTGATGGTGGTGGTGGTGGTGGTATGTGTGATGTCAAGATGAGACGAGCAAAGCCAAGAACATGAAGGGCCTAGTAAGCCAAGGTACTTTATCCTGAGGCAATGCACTGCCACTGAAGTATTTTAAATCAGGAAATGACTTGATTTTCTTTTAAGGTAGAAAGATCCCTCTAGCTATTTGTTACAAAAGATGAGGGAGAAAACATAATAATTCTGTTAAACTCCTGCCTCGGACAACATGCCAAACAGGTTCATAAAAATATTACCATCCCAAATAGTAGCCTATAATATTTCCTAAATGTATTAAAATCATATTAAGGTGCAAGGAGGGTCCAATTAGGTCACTAGCAGCAGAGAGTTGAAGTGATTAAATCAGACAGATTCTGAGCAAATTGAAAAGGGTTGGGCTTTTCTGTTTCTATTATCACTGTGGGAGCTTTCAACCTTTATCTTTCTAAAGCATATCTAATCCAAACCAACTATAAAGTAGGAAGAACACAGCAGTTTGGTCTACATCAGTAATAAAACTATTCCAATTAGAAGAAAAAGATAAAGAAATTTTACACACAGTAAGCTGATAAAGTGTTTCTCTGAACAAACTTGTTACTTGATCTATACCAGTGATTTTTAACCAGTGTGCTGCAATAATTTTAAAACATGCAACACCTACAACAGTTGTCATGAGAGTGTCAGGGTTGAGATTCACAGTCAACAACCCTGAGGGCTGAGCCCACCCACAAATGGACAACAGCAATCAAGACCCAAATTCAATAGGACAGCCCACATAACCCACACAAGGGTCATTCCTAGAGCACCCAGCTCAGAAGATCAAGGAGACTACTTCACTGGGTCCCAGAAATAGGCCACCACAAGACTGGGAGGCATAGCAGTCTTATCTGATACACACTGACCTGCCTACGCATCCCATTGTGCCTCACCTATCCTGGAACTACCAGACTATTAAAATGGTGAGATAAAGAAACAACCCACAAATGAAAGAAAAGAATCCCAGAAAAGGAACTACATGAAAAGGAGGCAAGCAGTTTTGTCAGATAAATAATTCAAAACAATGGTTTCCAGTGTGCTAAAACAACTTAGTGAGAATTACAAGCAACTTATTGAGAATTATAAAGAGCTCAGTGGGAACTACACCAGCATAAAAATAGAGGTAGAAGCTATAAATAAAAATCAAGTGGAAATGAAGAATGACATAGCAGATATAAAAACTACCCTGGAAGCATTTAATAGTAAATTAGAAGAAGGTGAAGACTGAATAAGTGAGTTAGAAGACAAAGTAGAAAAAACCCACACCCAATTACAGCAGCAAATGGGAAAAAAATTTTTTTTAACAGGAAGAGAATTTAAAAGAGCTTTGGAACAATATGAAATGTAACAACATTTGCATCATAGGGGTAGCAGAAGGAGAAGAATCGAAGAAAGGAATAGAGAAACTGTTTGAAGAAATAATGTCATAAAATTTCCCTAACATGATGAAGGAAAAAGTTACACAAGACCAGGATACACAATCAAGATGAACCAAAAGAAACCTACACCTAGCCCAGGACAGTTTTGCTCAGTGGTTAGAGTGTTAGCCTGTGGTCCAGAAAGACCCGGGTTTGGTGTCTGCTAAGGGCACGTACCTCAGTTGCAGTTTGTCCCCAACCCTGGTTGGGTCGTGTGGGTGACAACCACTCGATGTGTCCCTTTCACATTGATGTTTCTCTCTCTCTCTCTCTCTCTCTCTCTCTCTCTCTCTCTCTCTCTCTCTTCCACCCTCCCTCCCTCCCTTCCTCCCTTCCACTCTATCTAAATAAAAAATAAAAAATTTTCTCGGGTGAGGATAAAAAGAAAAAAGAAAGAAACCTACACCTAGACACATCATAATTACAATGGCAAACATTAAAGACAAAGAAAGAATTATAAAGACAGCAAGAGAGAGACAGAAAGTTACCTACAAGGGAGATCCCATTAGAATGTCAGCTAATTTCTCAATAGAAACACTTCAGACCAGAAGGGAGTGGCATGAAGTATACAGCATAATACAACACAAGGGATTGAATCCAAGACTACTCTATCCAGCAAGGCTATCATTCCAAATTGAATAAAGAGCTTCACAGACAAAAAAGGCTAAAGAAATTTACTATCACCAAACCAGCACTGCAGGAAATGCTAAAGTGCCTGGCTGGTGTGGCCCAGTGGTTGAGCATCGACCCATGCACCAAGAAAGGTTGCTGGTTTGATTCCCAGTCAGGGTACATGCCAGGTTGTGGGCCAAATCCCCAGTAGGGGGCATGCAGGAGGCAGCCAATCAATGTTCTCTCTCATTGATGTTCCTCTCTCTCTCCCCCTCTCCCGTTCTCTCTTTCTCAAATCAATAAAGAAAAAAAATTTTTTTAAAGAAATGTTAAAGTGACTGCTGTAAGAAGAAGAAGAAACAGAGATAGAGAGAGAACACAGGCATAAAGAATAAAAATGGGAGCCCTGGCCAGTTTGGCTCAGCGGTTAGAGCGTCCGCCTGCAGTCCGAAGAGACCCGGGTTCGGTTCCCACTAAGGGCACGTACCTCGGTTGCAGTTTGTCCCCGGCCCTGGTTGGTCATGCGGGTGGCAGCCACTCGATGTGTCCCTTTCGCATCGATGTTTCTCTCTCTCTCGCTCTCTCTTCCTCTCTCTCCCTCCCACTCTGTACAAAAAATGGAAAAGTGTCCTCGGATGAGGATTAAAAAAAAAAAAAAGAATAAAAATGGGAACAAAAAACTACTTATAAATAATAACCTTAAATGTCAATGGCTGAAATGCTCTAATCAAGAGAAATAGGGTAGTTGAATAAATAAGAAAACATGACCATATATATGCTGTTTACAAGAGACCCACCTCAGAACAAAAAATTCACATAGGATGAAAGTGAAGGGATGAAAAAAAATTTCCCATGCAAATGGAATTTATAAAATGCTGGTGTAGCAATAATCATATCCGATAAAATAGACTTCAAATTAAGGACATAATAAGAGATAGAGAAGGTCACTAAATAATATTAAAGGAATTGATCCAACAAGAGAATATAACATTGGTAAAAGTATATGCACTGACTATAGGAGTACCAAAATATATATTTTAAAAGTCTGGAGGGGCCTGACTGGTTTGGCTCAGCAGTTAGAATGTCAGCTCATGAACCAAAGAATCCCAGATTTTATTCTGGCCAAGGGCATGTACCTAGGTTGAAGTTCTTCCCCATCCCTGGTTGGGGTCATGTGGGAGGCAACCAGTTTATGTGTCTCACATTGATGGTTCTCTCTCTCTCTCTCTTTCTTTCTCCCTCTCTCCCTCCTGCTCTATCTGAAGATATATGAAAAAATATCCTTGGGTGAGGATTAAAAAAAAAAAAAAAATCTGGAGGACTTCAAGGGAGAGATAGACAGCAATACACTCAAAGTAGGGAATTTTAATACCCTATTGACATCACTAGATAGACCTTCTAGACTAAAAATTAACAAAGAAACAGAGATCCTAAATGACACACTAGATCAGATGGATTTAATTGATATTTACAGAACATTTTACCCCAAAGCTACAGAATATACATTCTTCTCAAGTACACACTGGACATTATTAAAAATAGACCACATGTTAGGACACAAACTAAGTCTCTACAAGTTCAAGAAGATTGAAATCATGTCAAGCATCTTCTTATATCACAGAGACATGAAACTAGACATCAATTACAATAAAAACATGCAAAAACATTCAAACACATGGAGGCCAAATAGCATGTCATTAAACAATAAATGGGTTACTAATGAGATTAAGAAGGAAATTTTAAAAAGCTTTCTGGAAACTAATGAAAATGAACACATGACAACACAACATCTATGGGACACAGCTAAAGCAGTCCTGAGAGGGAAGTTCATAGCATTACAGGCCTACCTCAAGAAACAAGAAAAATTTATAATAAACTATCTAACATTACAATTTAAAGAATTAGAAAGAGAACAAAAAGAAAAATGCAGAGTTAGTAGAGGGAAAGAAATAATAATGGTTAGAGTGGAAATAAATGACATAGAGGGGAAAAAAAAACCAAATGATCAATGAAACCAAAAGCTGGTTCTTTGACAAGGTATTCAAAATTGGTCAGCCTTTAGCCAGACTCACCAAGAAACAGAGAGAAAGGACTCAAATTAATAAAATCAGAAATGAAAGAGGAGAAGTAACAACTGACTTCATAGTATTTGTAAGAAAATACTATGAACAATTATATGCCAACAAATTGGACAATTTAGGAGAAATGGACAAACTCCTAGAATCATACAGTGTTCCAAAACTCAATCAGGAAGACTCAGAAAACCCAAACAGACCAATAATAATCAAGGAAATTGAAGCAGTAATCAATAAACTCCCAGCAAACAAAAGCTCTGATCTAGGCTTAACAGAGCAGTTTTACTGAACATTCAAAGAATTAACACCTATTCTCCTTAAACTATTCCAGAAAATTTAAGAGGAAGGAAGACTTCCAAGCTCTTTTTATAAGGTAACCATAATCCTAATCCCAAAACCAGATAAAGACATTAAAAGAAAGAAAATTACAGGCCAATATCCCCGATGAACATAGATGCCAAAATCCTCAACAACATAGTAGCAAATTGGATCCAGCAATATATTTAAAAAATTATTCACCATGACCAAGTGGAATTTATCCCAGGGATACAAGGCTGATACAATATTTGCAAATCAATAAATGTGATATACTACATAAACAAAATGAAAGATAAAAATTATATGATCATATCAATAGATGTTGCAAAACCATTCGACAAAATCCAGTGCCCACTTTTTATAAAAACTTTGCAAAGTGGGCATAAAAGGATCATGCCTCAACATAATAAAGGCCATATATGACAAACTTACAGCCAACATCATACTCAACGGGAAAAATCTAAAAGCATTTCCCTTAAGAACAGGAACAACACAAGGATGTCTGCTTTCACCACTCTTATTCAGCATAGTACTGGAAAACTTAGCCACAGCAATCAGACAAGAAGAAATAACAAAAGGCATCCAAATTGGAAAGGAGGAAGTGAAACTGTCATTATTCGTAGATGACATGATATTATACATAGAAAATCCTAAAGACTCCACCAAAAAACAACAAATTTAATAAATGAATTTGGCAAAGTAGCAGGATACAAAATTAACATCTAGAAATTGTTGGCATTTTTATACACCAATAATGAACACAGAGAAAGAGAAACTAAAAAACAATCCCATTTACCATTGCAACAAAAAAATTAAGATACCTAGGAGTAAACTTAACCAAGGAGATAAAAAAAAAAAACACCTGTTTTCAAAAAACTACAGGACATTGAAAAAAAATAGAGAAACATATAAAAAGGGAAAGCATATACCATGTTCATGGATTGGAAGCATCAACATCATTAAAATGTCTATACTACCCAAAGCAATCTATAGACTCAATGCAATCCCCATTAAAATACCAATGACACATTTCACAGGTCTAGAAAAAATACTCCAAAAGTTTATAAGAAACTGAATAGACACAGCAATCTTGAAAAAGAAGAACAAGGTTGGAGGGATCTCAATTCTGGATATCGGGTTATATTACAAAGCCACTGTAATCAAAACAGCCAGGTATTGGCACAAGAACAGATATATAAACCAATGGAACAGAACAGAGAACACAGAAATCAACCCAAGACATTATGCTCAATTAATATTTGACAAAGAGGCAAGAGTATACAATGGAGTAAAGATAGTTCTTCAATAAATGATGTTGAGAGAAGTGGACAGGTACATGCAAAAAAATAAAACTAGACTACCAACTTACACCATGCACAAGAATAAATTCAAAATGGATAAGAGTCGTGAAACCATAAAATTCCTAGAAGAAAATGTAGGCAGAAAAATCTCAGACATCACATGTAGCATGATACATCACCTAGGGCAAGAGAAACAAAAGAAAAAATTAATAAATGGCACTATACCAAACTAAAAGGCTTCTGCACAGCAAAAGAAACCAGCATCAGAATGAAAAGGGAACCCATGGGAGAACATGTTTGCCAATGATACATCAGATAGGGGGTTAATTTCCAAAATACATAGAGTACTCATACAACTCAACAAAAGGAAGACAAACAATCCAATTAAAAAATGGGCAGAGGACCAGAAGTGACACTTGTTCAAGGAGGACATACAAATGGCCAAGAGACATATGAAAAAATGCTCAACATCACTAATCATCAGAGAAATGCAAGTTAAAATGACTATCACCTCACACCTGCCAGAATGGCTGCCATCAACAAATCATCAAACAAAAAGTGCTCTGAGGGTGTGGAGAAAAGGGGACTTTAGTACACTGCTGGTGGGAATGCAGACTGGTGCAGCCACTATGGAAAACAATATGGTGTTTTCTCAAAAAATTAAAAATTGAACTCCAATTTTACCCAGTGATTCCACTCCCAGGAATATACCCTAAGACGCCTGAAACACCAATCAGAAAGAATATATGTACCTCGATGTTCATAGCAGCACTACTTACAATAGCTAAGATCTGGAAACAGCCCAAGTGTCCATCAATAGATGAGTGGATAAAAAAAGCTGTGGTACATGTACACAATGGAACACTATGCAGCTGTAAGGAAGAAAGATCGTTTAACCTTTGAGATGACATGGAGGTACCTGGAGAGTATTATGCTGAGCAAAGTAAGCCGGTCAGAGAAAGACAAGTACCACATGATCTCACTTACTTGTGGAATATAATGAACAAAATAAGCTGATGAACAAAATAGATCGAGAGACATGGAAGTACGGAACAAACTGACCAACCTCAGAGGGAAGAGGGGTGGGAAGAGATAAACCAAAGAATTTATATGCATATATGCACAATCAATGGACACGGACAACAGTGTGGTGAAGGAGAAGGGTGGGGGGACAGGGAAGAGCAGGTCAATGGGGGAATACAAAGTGACATCTGTAATTTAAAAAATAAAAACAAGCAAACAAAAAGAACCTGCAACACCTGTCTGTTTAGTAGGGGGCACTGATCTCTTTTCCCTTAGACTGTCAAATAAAAAAAAATGATAGCATTGTCAACAATAGATACATTTTTTAAAAAATGACAACTGCCGACACAACAGTAGCCACCTAGTGTGAATGAATCAAAATTATACCTATTTTTTGTCAGATTTGACAAAAATATATTTTTTGGTGTGCCATAGAATTTTAGTAATTAGTTTATATGTGTCATGAGATGAAAAAGGTTGGAGATCACTGATCTGCACTGCCTGAAAGTGCTATTTGATTGTAGAGAACTTCTTTTCTAGACTCCTTCATACTAAAATAATCAACCTGTATCCAACTACACCTACCAAAAAGGAAAACATAAACAAAACAACAACACACACAACCACACTTCCTCCCCGTGCTTTATGCCACTCATTTCATTTAGTTTTTCATGTGTGTACCTCCTTACAAAGTCCACAAAAGCTAGTACACAGCAGGTACATATTACAGGGTCTTTTTCCAATGAGGGTATGGTTTTAAATCTCTGTGTTTACATGCATAACCATCTGTTGGCCAGAACACACTTGAAAGTGTAGCTCACAGTTCATATTCTCCCAATCTTTTGTATTGAAACAGAGAGGGAAAATGAAGTCATAGGAAATTTTAAAAAGATCAACTCAAAATATTTAATTGTCAACATGGACAAAAGGATTATCTAAGGGATCCAAATTGTCTGATTTCATGCACCCCTCCCATTGCAATATCTTGATATAAAAAATATTTGAGCCCTGGCTAGTTTGGCTCAGCGGTTGAGCGTCGGCCTGTGGACCAGAGAGTCTGGGGTTCGGTTCCTGCTAGGGGCATGTACCATAAAAAAAAAAAAAAATTTGAAACTATAATTGCTGTCCTTGAAGAATAAATGACAGATTCCCAGGCTTTCCACAGTGGCCCGTGGTACTCCCAACCTATGCTATCATCCCTTATTCTTCTGAAAGAGCAGGTCACCTGGTGATAGTCACTTGGCAAACCTAACACACAGGCTGGTAGAGAGCTGACTGACTTTAGCATGAGAATGTTCTAGTCTTAACTTTTATTCTGCCATCTTTTTAATGTCTCCTTCATATTAAAATCTCAGTTGAAAACAAACCAAAACCACAAAGCACAACACAACTCTAGGCTTCTTTTAGAGAGGCTTCTGAAATCATGCTTTTATTTTTTTCTTCGTACTTTGTTCTAATACTCCAATCAGGAAATCTTGATCTGTAGCATTTCCAATTTACCCGGTGTAAATAGTTCTACCATGACCAATTACAGCTGTCAGGTCATGCCACTTAAGGCGGAATGGGGAAGTGCACAGTTGGTTTTTCCAGAAGTTGGTACAAGCCAGTTCCAGCATACTGGTGCCTATGCCCTGAGCTGAGCCATACCAGACAACTCTAGCCAGTCGAGTCACTCTGGCTTAGGATCCCGTCATGGGGGAGTAGCTAGGAACTGCTCCTGCTGTGCCCTGCCCAGACTCCTGACTCCAAAAATTGCGAGCATAATAAAATAGTTGTTTTTTTACTTCACTAAGTTTAAAAAAAAAAACAGTTTCATTGAACTATGCATCCATTTAAAGGTAAAATGCAATGGCTTTTAGTATATTCATAGAGTTGTGTGTCCATCACCATGATCTATTTTTTTAATTTTTGAAAATTGATTTTAGAGAGAGAGAGAAGCATCAATGTGAGAGAGAAATGTTGATCAGTTGCCTCCCATGCACACCCCAACTGGGGACCAAACCTGAAAGTTTGGCATGTGCCCTGACCAGGAATCGAATTGGCAACCTTTTAGTGCACAGGATGACGCTCAACCAATAGAGCCACACTGGCCATGGCACTGTAGTTGAATTTAGATCATCCTTCTTATTCCATTTAACTTTCACTTCCCAATCTCTAACCCCCAAGACACCCATTCCCTAGGCAGCCAAGGATATATTTTCTGTCTCAATTTTTTTTTTTTTTTTTGGTACGTGCCCCTAGCGGGAATCAAACCCAGGACTCTCTGGTTCGCAGGCCGACGCTCCCAACTGCTGAGCCAAACTGGCCAGGGTTTTTCTGTCTCTATTGATTTTCCTGTTTTGGACATTTCATATAAATGGGATCATTCGACGTGGTCATTTGTGACTGACTTCATTGACTTAGCATGTTTTCAAGGTTCATCCACGTTTTAGTCATATATCAATACTTCATTCCTTTTTATTATCAAATAATGTTCCATTGTATGGATCTACTGCATTTATGATAGCATTATTTATCCATTTATTGTTCGATGGACATTTGGGTTGTTTACCCTTCGTCTTCAGTCATTCAGGCTTCTATAAGAAAAATACCATAGAATGGGTCGTTTAAACAACAAACATTTGGAGCCTGGGATGTCCAAAATCAAGGCCCCAGCAGATGCGATATTTGGTGAGAGCCTGCTTCCTGGATCAGAGACGCTCTCTTCTCACTATGCCCTTACATATCAGAAGGGGCAAGAAAGCTCTCTAGGGTCTCTTGTATAAAGCCACTAATACCACTCATGATGGCTCCACCCTTAGGACCCAATCACCTCCCAAAGGCCCCTAACTCCTAATATCATCACTTTTTGGGTTAGGATTCCAACATGAATTGGAGGGGGATGGGGACACAAACGTTCAATTCATAAGGCACTTTTGGGCTATTATGAATTATGCTGCTACGGACATTCATGTACAAATTTTTTGTGTGTGTGGGTTTGTTTTCATTTCTTTTGAGTGTATACCTAGGAGCTGAATTTAAGATCATATGGTAACTCTGTTTCACTATTTGAGGAACTACCAGGCTGTTCCCAAGTGATTGCACCATTTTATATTCCCACCTGCAGTGTATGAGGGTTCCGATTTCTCCACATCCTTACCAATACCTGTTATTATTTGTCTTCTTTTCATCCCAGTGAATTTGAAGTGGTTTTTCATAGTGAAGTTGATTTGCATTTCCCCATTGAGCAACTTTCTATGTGCTTGTCATGTATATCTTCCTTGGAGATCTATTTAGATTCTTTGCCCATATTTTAATTGGGTCTTTGCATTATAATAGTTTAAAATATATATTTTAGATATGTCTCTTATCAAATATATGATTTACATAAATTTTCTCTCATTCGGTGGGTTTTCTTTTCACTTTTTTGATAGTGTTTCTTGAAACTCAAAAGTTTTTTATTTGATGAAGTCCAACTTGTCTGATTTTTTTCTTTTGTTGTTTGTGCTTTTGGTGTCATATGTAATAAAAATATTGACTTATCCAAGGCCGATGACTTATACATAGACTTTTATAGTTTTTGCTCGTATATTTAAGTCTTTGAATCATTTTAAGTTAATTTTTGTGGATGGTGTGAGCAGTCCAAATTCATTCTTTTGCATGTAGATAAGCATCATTTCTTGAAAAAAATTATTCTCTTCCCATTTGTTTTTGTGGAAAATCAATTGACCATAAATCTAAACATATTTTTTCCCTAGAATCTCAATTCTATTCCATTGATCTCTATATCTATTCACAAGCCAATATCACCTGTCCAGATTACTGTAGCTTTATAGTAAGTTTTGACACCACAAAGTACACGTCCTCCAATTTTGTTCTTCATTCGTAAGATTTTTTGGCTCTTCGAATTCCTTTGCATTTCCATATGAATTTTAGGATCAGCTTATCAATTTTTGCAAAGTTAGCTGGGAATTTGATAGTGATTACGCTGACTATGTAGATCAATTTCAGAAGTACTGCTGTCTTAACAATTTGTTCCAAACATTTAAGAGGGGATGTCTTTCCCTTTATCTAAGTCTTCTTTCATTTCTTTCAACATGTTTTATAGTTTTCAGTATATGAAACTCCTTTTGTTAAATTTATTTCTCAGTACCCTATTCTTTTAGGTGCTATTGTAAATCAAAGTTTTCTGAATTTCATTTTCAATGTTCTCATTGTTACTGTATAGAAATATAACAGACTTTTCTATGTTGATCTTGTATTCTGCAATCTTGTTGATATGCCAGTAAATTTTAGGGCAATGGACAATTGGAACACCAACTTCACTTATTCCTACAATGTCCACTTGAACCTCCTTCTAATCTTATTCTTTATTCCATTGCTTCTGCTTTATTTCAGGGCCTCTCCCCTACCAGCTTGGATCATCCCCACAGCCTTCTAACAGAGCATCTTCCTTCCATTGAGCCCCCTGCAATTCTTTTTCCACACTATTGAGAGAATAAGTTGTCTAAGACATAAACTTGCACCCAGCGGGTGGGGCTCACTGGTTGAATGTCGACCCATGCACCAAGGGATCTTAGGTTTGATTCCTAATCAGGGCACATGCCCAGGTTTTGGGCCTGATCCCCGGTGCGGGGCATGCAGGAGGCGGCCAATAGATGTTCTCTCTCATCGATGTTTCTATCTCTCCCTCTCCCTACCTCTTTCTCTAAAAACCAATAAAGAAAAAAAATTTAAAAAGAAACAAAACTTAAACTTGCATGCGATTTACTTGCTTTGAATGATTAAATATTGACTCAAATGTAAGGACTTGGAATATTATTATCAAAGCTCACAGAGTCTTATTATCCGGCCCCTCGTATAAATCTCCTGTCACTTTCCACAGCGTACCTTTTGCTTCACCCACAATGCCTTCAGCACAGTGGTTGCTTCGCCTCCACTGCCATTCCTCAACTAGCGAACTCTACTCACTTGCCTTCAACTTGGGATACTTCTGTGAATCCTTTCTTATGATCTCCTTTCCTATGGTCTGTTTAGATGTTCTTCCTCCTACAGCCCACCGAGTCCTGTATTTCCCTCCACTACTGAGCCAAACACACTCTGCTGAAGCTGGAACCTGCTTGTGGGCAGAGCCTAGTCTGACTGATCTTTGTATTTCTAACACCTAGCACACCGGTTGACAGTGTTCAAAGGAAAGGAGAGGGCAAGAACTTGAAGCTTGAAAAGGGTTGGTTTAACTTCAGAATTGAGTCTCCAAATTCACTTTTGGGGGAACAGGAAGAAAATGTAAGCATTTATTCCTCATCCTTAAGCTTCCCATAATCAAAGGAGGCAGCTCTTTGTGAAACTGACTCTCACTCATGTAACTTGTATCCTTGGCAGTAGATTTCCCAGGAAAATTAGCCTCCTGTTCATTTTAAGAATACTATGGTTGGGGGTGGGGGAAATAGCCAGAATGCAAGCCTTCCAATTTAAGGAATTAAAGTTAGAAAGGAAGCCAGTATCATTGTTTAACTTTACCTTCAGATTAGAAGTCTAATTTTTATTTTGTGACTCTTACTATAGGGTGCCCTAGTTACAAATATAATGAATGAGGAAAGGGCTTTCCATATTACTCTTCTTACAGATGTTCTGCCCTATGGTTATATTTGAATAGTGAATAGTTTTCACATATGCAGAGAATGTACAATGAGACAAATTAAACTGTGGTTTAAAAAAAAAACTGCTTTATTTATTTATTTATTTATTTATTTTATTAATTGATTTTTAGAGAGAGAGGGAGAGACAGATAGAAACATCGATGAGAGAGAACATCGACTGGCTGCCTCCTGCATGCCCCCCACTGGGGACTGGGCCCACAACCTGGGCATGTGCCCTGACCGGGAATCAAACTGGCGACACCTTGGTGCATGGGTTAATGCTCAACCACTGAGCCACACCAGCCAGGCAAAAACAAACTGCTTTAGATATAATAGCAGCATAATTTTTTCCCTGCTTTAATTTAAAGCAGTCTTAATAGAGTTATTATAGTGTCTATTTTCTTAGTTTTGCTTATCTCCATTAAGATACTGGTGGATTATAATTTAGTCACGGACTAGACCGGATATTGCCAATTTTGATGCAAAAGAGGTTTTGATATCTACTAAAACTTCCACAGTAAAGGAAAAATATGAGCAGAAACACCTTTGATTTCTTGCTATATTAGCACAGTTCATTTTAAATGAACCTTTTCTTTCCTGGCTGAATGATTTTGTATGCTGCTGTAGTAGTGAAGACACTTTGTTAAAACTATATATAAAATAGGTATAAACATGAAGATATATTTCAGACCTTAAAGAGAAATGATGGCTATGAAAAACAATGGGAATCTCACAGAAATGAATCAAACATCCACATAAGATTTAAGATGTATAATACAAAAGAAAAATATTAGAGACATATCCTTAAAGAATAAAATAGATTCTTTGAAGAATTAGAAAATTCACATAACTGTCAAGGATGATAGTAATGCCTATGTAATTAAATGCCATTTTCAAAGGTCAAATTTTGCCTAGATTGCCCCATGTATATCCCTTTTCCACCTCCTTTCTCTTAGTATTCTGGAAGAGGAATAGACCTTGATGGTTAAGAGCACAGACGCTAGAGTCTGGTTGCCTGCTTTGCCACTTAGGAGCTGAGTGCCCTCGGTAAGTCAGTTAAATTCTCTCTACTCCCATTTACTCATGAGGACGATGAGAGTAACCCATGGTTTTTGTGAGGACAAAATGAGTGAATCCATGTGAAGTGCTCAGAATACTGCCAGGCACACAGCAGTGTTAGCTGTTACCCTCCCCAGAAAGGTTTTCTTCCGAGGGCCTTCCATTACAGCAAGGGCTCTGAGGTTTCTGAGAAGGATGGCATAGCCCTGGCCGGTTTGGCTCAGCAGTTAAAGCATCAGCCTGCGGACCAGAGAGTCCCGGGTTTGGTTCCTGCTAAGGGCATGTACCTCAGTTGCAGTTTGTCCCTGGCCCCGGTTGGGGTCATGTGGGTGGCAACCAGTCGATGTGTCTCTCTCACATCGATGTTTTTCTCTCTTCTCCCATCTCTCCCTCCCGCTCCATCTGAAGATAAATCCAAAAATGTCTTCGGGTGAAGATGAAAAAAAAATGAAAAGGGTGGAATATTTGTCTTCTTAAGCATTATCTTTGATCAGAAGGAACTTATACACAATATCAATAAGTCAAATGATTAGAAAAATGGTTATTCATGTAAAACTTCAATCAAATCCCAACAATTCTTGGGAGAAAAATAAGGGGGTGGGGTGAGAATTACCTGATTTTCATAAACCTGACATGGGCAAGCTGTCTTGGGTAAATAGGTATAAAATGTTAGAAGAGTTCACGAGTGAAAATTAAGAATTGAATGTAGGAATCAAAAATATGCTTGTGGGACAATTACAGCTCTGTGGCGCTTCACAGAAATAATGTGTAAGTTCTCCAAATGGAATCCAGTGACTCAGCAAATCCTCGCAGAAGGTAATGAATGCATGTACGGAGTGCTCTTCCAAATCCAGTGTTGTCATGTTTCTATAAATACAGATATTCAAAGTGTATAATCAACTGCTATTGTATATTTATTGAGATCTTTGCAATCTTAAGTATACAATGGGCAGGGCAGGCCATAGTGAAGGAGCTAAGCTTATGAAGCATGATGGATTTAGCTCAGCTTCTTAAACAAGTTTCAGAAATACAAAAAAAGTTTTCTTTTGATATAAAATAATGTCTAAATCTACCTTCCCAAGACTTATCACGAACCAGAGTTAATTATTATTTGGGGGCATTGAGCTGAAGTCAGATTCATGTCTCCTAATCTACATAAATTAAACCCATTTCATCTGATAATCCCTGAGCCTCAGTTCTCTGCAGTGCTTAAAACTCGGGTTCCCTGGTCCTAGCCCAGTGCTCTGACACAGCTTGTCACTCTGCATGTGCTAAGGGACAGCTTCCTTCTGAATCCTTAAAAGGGAAAACTCAAATTCCCCAGAATTTAAGCAACGTTGGAATGGAAAGTTCAGCAATGTCATCTGAGACAGTTCACAGAACACACTTATTCTAGGTTAGCCACACCCTTACACAGGGAGTGCTTTTGGAACATGGCTTTATCTTCTGCATGAAGAATGCAATCTGCAGCCATTGCATAACCACTGCACAGTGCCAATTTCCCCTGGCAATGATACTTGAGCTAAAATGGTATCTCAGGGAGGTGGTGAAGGACAGGTACATTTAAAGGCTATGATTTTACATAGTATATACATTTTTTCCTATGAAAGATAATGGCATCACAAATCCAAAGGAGATCTACAGCTTTGCTTTTGCATATGATTTATAATTAAAATGTGACTTTTTTTATGAAGAGCCCAAAGTAGCAATTTAGAAAGGATGTTTCTGTAACAACTCATGAAAGAAAACATGAAAAATAGCCCTGGCAGGTGTGGCTCAGTAATGAGAGCATCGGCCCACAAACTGAAGGGTCATGGGTTTCATTCTTTGGCCCTGGTAAGGGCATGTGGGAGGCAACCAATCAATGTGTCTCCCTCACATTAATGTTTCTCTCTTTTTCCCTCTCTTCCACTCTCTCTAAAAATCAATGGAAAAAAATATCCTTGGGTGAGGATTAACCAAAAAAGAAAAAGTGAAAAATGGATACTTAGAATTTACAAAGCAGACGTTACCCAATATGACGAAGGACTTCAGTGAGGCAGGAGACTTAGAACAGGGAACAAAAGCCTCACTCTCTACTTCTCTCCTTTTCCGTCCTGGCTGGAACATTGTCCAATGTGACTTCTACTGACCACCTCATCCCCCCGCCCCATCTCTGCCCCTCCTTCCTTCCCCTTCTCCAGTTTTCTGTAGTTGAGATGAACAAAAACTGGTCTCAGCCAGATTCAACAGCCACATTGACCTAAAAGTGATCAACAGGGCCATGGTAATATCTTGATAATGAATTTGCACTGCAGTGTCGGGACCACTCCGCCTCTGGAATCACCATGACATTCTGGGAAGACCAAAAACAGAATCACTCCCTGGAAAGAAGGGAAGAGGACAGGCTGTGTCTGCAGTCACCCTACCAATGTCAGAAGCCGGGGACCCCCCTATGCTCCCTCCTTGCCTACACGTAATAACAATCTTCTGCCCAGACCCCACTGAGGGCATCTCATTCTCCAAACTCGTCTTCTCTCACTTCTTGAGTGTGTACTTTCACTTTATACAATCTACTGTGCTGTGCTAAATCTTTCCCTCTCAATGTTGAATCCTTCCTTGTGCAGTGACAAGAACTTGGACCCCAGTATCCATATCTGGTCGGGGCCTCCCTTGGCCTCCCTGGGTGCTGCCTGGCATCACAGTCCCTGATGGCATGTGTAGCCTAGCACATTTATAATCTAACTGAAGTATGAACAAGGATGTGTTGCTGGCGGAAATAGGATTCTTCCATGGAGTCGTGAGAAAAGCATTTCAGGGACTCACACATAGGAGAATGTGAGCGATAGTGGCAAGGTTTATCGGAGCAAAAAAAAGAACTGACCCCAGGTGCCCGATGTGTCATCCAGGGCCAGGTGACCCTGGGTCCAGGAGTCCAGCATAGTCTGCTCCTGGCCGCGCTCTGGCCCAATCTGCTCTGCACTTCAGCCCCCACAGCTGCTGTGGGGAGAGAGATGCATGAACTCACAAGGCTTTATTAAGTTCTGATTATATCAACTTGGGTTTGGAAAGGGGTCAACTTTCTTTCAAACTAACCAATCTTCTTCCTAATTCTTTCTGGGCTTGTGCTGGGTCCTTCCCCTAACTAAGCCCTTTCCTGGATTTTCCAGTGTTCCAGGCTCTTATCCTATCTGGCCCTTTCCCCAGGCTCCCCAGGCTAGATTCCTCCTCTTTATGACGCATTTTTGCTCCTACTTTGTATACTCTAAAGTTCTGTCTCATCATCTGGTTTCTACTGCACATGCACTTACCTTCCTCTGGGCCATCTTGGGCTTCCATCACCAGGGCACTCAGCAAAGGAATTTCCCCTACCACTTTATCCATCCCTAATCCCTTTTCAGGCAGTGTCCCCTGGGGAGATGGGAAAGCTAGTTCTTCCTGATGCTTGGGGATTAGCATCCATTTGGAGAGGATTTGGCTGTCCCCTGGGGAGTCTGTGGATGCTATAGCTTCCCAGTTAATCAGACTTAATGTCAGATTCAGCTCCCTAATTGGGTTTAATGTCTGATTCCACTTGCTCCCTTCCTTTATTAATAACCACCTACCTATGCTAACAGATGTACATGGCATGTAGAAAAAAACAAAGCTAACCACCAATACAGCTGTGTAAATGTAAATATGCATACTGACAAAGACTAGAATGGAATATACAATACAAGTGTGAGAGTAACGGCATTACCTCTTCATACGCTTTTTTTTTTATCCTCACCCGAGGACATTTTTCCATTTTTGTTCAGATAGAGTGGGAGGAAGAGAGAGAGAGAGAGAAACATCGACATGAAAGGGACACATGGAGTGGCTGCCACCCGCACAACCCCAAATGGGGCCAGAGACAAACTCCAACCAAGGTACGTGCCCTTAGCAGGAACCGAACCCGGGTCTCTCTGGTCCACGGGCTAACACTCTAACCACTGAGCCAAACTGGCCAGAGCTTCATATGCTTTTAATATCCTCATATTTCCCATCTTAAATTACAAATAAATAAGAATTACAAGGGAAAAAAAAACACACACACAAAAAAAGGGTATCATAAAGGAAGGTGAAAAAAATAGACTTTATTTTTAGCAAAAATCTGAATTATATTAGTTTCTTTGATGGAACATTCACTTCAGCTTCCAAAGGTATTAATGGCTAAACAAGATAGTCATTGTTATTAACTATGGCACTATGTTATACAGCAGATCTCCAGAACACATTCATTTTGTTAATCCTTACCCGAGGATGTTTTCTTCCCATTGATTTTTAGAGAGAGTGGAAGAAATAAGGAGGGAGGGGAGAGAAACATCGATGTGAGAGAGACACATTGATCGATCAACTCCCACATGCCTCCTGACCAAGGCCAGGGATCGAACCTGCAACCCTTCACTTTGAGGACACTCTAACCACTGACCCACACCAGCCAGGGCAGGACAGAACACATTCATTTTGTATAACTATAACTTTATACCCATTGAACAACTCTCGATCATCTCCTCCCCTATGCCCTGGCAACTACCCTGTTTTATTATTTTAGATACCTCATATAAGTGGAATCATGTAGTCTTTGTTCTTCTTTGACTAATTTCACTTAGAATAATGTCTTACTGGTCTATCCATGTCACAAATGGTAGGATTTCCTTCCTTTTAAAAGCTGAATAATATTCCTGCCCTGGCCAGTTTGGCTCAGCGGTGAGAGCGTTGGCCTGCGGAACAGGGGATCTTGAATTCAATTCCAGTCAAGGGCATGTACCTTGGTTTCAGTCCCCAGCCCTGGTCAGGATCATGTGGGAGGCGGCCAGTTGATGTGTCTCTCTCACACATGGATGTTTATCTCCTTCTCTCCCTCCCTTCCTCCCACTCTTTCTGAATATCAGTGGAAAAGTGTCCTCAGGTGAGGATTAAATAAATAAATAAATAAATAAATAAATAAATAATAAAATAAAACAAAAGCTGAATGATATTCCATTTTATGTATGTAACACATTTTGTTTATCCTTCTGTGGGTTTATGGACATGTGGGTTGTTTCCTCTTCTTGGCTATTGTGCATAACGCTGTATTGTGCACTTAAAATTTTCATGAGGGCAGATCTCATGGTAAGTGTTTTAACACACACACATGGATACAAGAAAACTTTGGAAGTGAGGGTTATGTTTATTACTTTGATTATGATGATGGATCATCTCTTCCCCTATGCCCTGGCAACTACCCTGTTTTATTATTTTAGATACCTCATATAAGTGGGATCATGTAGTCTTTGTTCTTCTTTGACTGACTAATTTCACTTAGAATAATGTCTTACAGGTCTATCCATGTCACAAATGGTAGGATTTCCTTCCTTTTTTTTTTTTTATCCTCACCCGAGGACATTTTTCCATTTTTTGTACAGATAGAGTGGGAGGGAGAGAGAGGAAGAGAGAGAGAGGGAAACATCGATGTGAAAGGGACACATCGAGTGGCTGCCACCTGCACGACCAACCAGGGCCGGGGACAAACTGCAACCGAGGTACATGCCCCTAGCGGGAACCGAACCCGGGTCTCCCCGGACCACAGGTGGACGCTCTAACCGCTGAGCCAAACCGGCCAGGGCGGATTTCCTTCCTTTTAAAAGCTGAATAATATTCCTGCCTACGTGTATATGTTCAAACCCATCAAGTTGCATGCATTAAATAACTACAATTTTTGTATATCAATTATACCTCAAAAAAGCTGTAAAAAACTGAGATACATTTAAGATCATCTGGAAATGGTGTAATCAGAATTCTCCTGGGTCAAATTCTCACAAGGATAACTTCCAAGCAGCTACCCTTATACAAGTCACAATGTGCAGGGAAGGATCAACTCAGGACAAAATGTCCTTGAAAGTTTTACATTAATCTGCTTGATGCCACTATTCTCAAAAGACTAAGTGTGAATAATATATATGTTTCAACATCATATCTAATTTAGAAATAAATAGGGATGGTCATGGTATACAGAATTCCCCATTAAACTTAATTATTACTTGAATTTTGATTATAAAGGATCTGAGGGACCTATAAACACCAGGGTAAATAGCTTTACTCTTCTGCAGCCAGTCATCTAGTAAAAAGCAACATGTACTACATAAAGAAAAAACTTCGTGTTCAAAATGCCACTTTACATATTTGAGTATTAAACTGCTAAGATCTAGGTCTTCCCAAAAGTGTCCATAAGAACTAAAGATTTCAAAGTCTTTTCCATAGTAGTTTTAGAATCGCAGTATGTTTACTATTTTAGAACAACCCTTTGAGTAAATTGTTGTAGCCACTATGGAAAACAGAATGGAGGTTCCTCAAAAAATTAAAAATAGAACTATCAAGCTCTGGCTGTGTGGCTCAGTTGGCTGAGCACTGTCCCGTGCACCAAGAGGTCTTCAGTTTGATTCTAGGCAGGACACATGCCTGGGTTGTGGGCTCAATCCCCCATAGGGGGCGTGCAGGAGGCACGTTTCTCTCTCTCTTCAATGTTTCTCTCTCTCTTCCTCTCTCTCTAAAATCAATAAAAACATTTAAAAACAATAGAACTATCATATGACTCAGCAATTCCACCTCTGGATATTTATTTGAGGAAATCCAAAACACTTATTCAAAAAGATATACGCATCCCTATGTTCATTGCAGCATTATTTACAATAGCCAAGATAGCAACCTAAGTGTCTGTTGATAGACCAATGGACACAGAAAAAGTGGTACGTATATACAATGGAGTATTAACCAGGCATAAAGAAGAATGAAATCTTGCTGTTGTGAAAACATGGATGGACCTAGAAGATATTCTATTTTTTTTTTTTTTTTTTTAATCCTCACCCGAGGATATTTTTCCATTTTTTGTACAGATAGAGTGGGAGGGAGAGAGAGTGAGAAACATCGACGTGAAGGGACACATCGAGTGGCTGCCACCCGCACAACCAATCAGGGCCGGGGACAAACTGCAACTGAAGTACGTGCCCTTAGCGGGAACCGAACCCGGGTCTCTCCGGACCGCAGGCCGACGCTCTAACCGCTGAGCCAAACTGGCCAGGGCCCTAGAAGATATTCTAAATGAAGTCAGTCAGACAGAGAAAGACAAGTACCACATGATTTCACTTGTATATAGAATCTAAAAATATAATGATAATAAACAAAATATAAAGTCATAGACACAGAGAAAAAATATAAAATCATAGACCCAGAGAAAAAATGGGAGGGAGTTTGGGGGATGGGTGGAAAAGGTGAAAGGGATTAAGAGGTACAAATTCCTGGTTATTAAAATAGTCACAGGGATATAAAGTATAGGGAATACAGCATAGGGAATGTAGTCAATAACATCATAATATCTATGTATGGTGTCAAATTGGTATTAGACTTATGGGCTGGTGTGGCTCAGTGGATTAACCACTGTCCCATGGACTGAGGTCCTGATTTGATTCCCAGTCAGGGCACATGCCTGGGTTGTGGGCTCCATTCCCAGTAGGGGGCGTGCAGGACGCAGCCAATTGGTGTTTCTCATATCTATGTTTCTTTTTCTCTCTGCTTTCCTCTCTAAAAAGTCAATAAAAACATGTTTTTAAAAATAGACTTCTGGGGTAATCACTTCAATGGTATTTAAATGTCTAATCACTATGCTGTACACCTGAAACTAATATTGTATATCAACTGTAATAAAAAATAAATATAAAAAAATGGGCAGTTCTTTCTCTCTCTCAATTGCTCTCTCTCTCTCCCTCCCTGTCTCCCTTCCACCCTATCTAAAAATCAATGAAAAACTATCCTCCGGTAAGGATTAACCAAAAAAAGGAAGGAAGAATTTTAATTTGACCCAGTGATCCCACTTCTAGGAATATACCCTAAGAAGCCTGAAACACCAATCAGAAAGAATATCTGTACCCCCATGTTCATAGCAGCACTATTTACAATAGCTAAGATCTGGAAACAACCCAAATGTCCATCAGTAGACAAATGGATAAGAAAGTTGTGGTACATATACACAATGGAGTACTATGCAGCTGTAAGAAAGAAAGATCTCTTATCCTTTGAGACTACATGGAGGTACCTGGAAAGTATTATCCTAAGTGAAACAAGCCAAACAGAGAAAGACAAATATCACATGATCTCACTTATTTGTGGAATATAATAAACATAACAGTCTGAGGAATTGGGTAGACCCAGTGACGTGGAAGGAGGGTACAGACTGACAACCCTCAGAAGAGGGGGTGGTGGAGGGAGGGAAGAGATAAACCACAGAACTTATATGCAAGTACGCATAACTGATGGACATGGACAACAAAGCCGGGAAGGGGGTGGGAGAGATGGGGAGGAGGGTGTCAATGGGAAAAAAAAGGAGAAACATCCATAACAAAAATAAATTAATGAAAAAAAAATTTTTTAATGGGCATTTGAAAACAAAACAAAACAAAAAACCCAGCTCTTTGAGGACAGGGACTGTACCTAACCTTTATGCTTAACATCAACAAGCACATAGCAAGTAATGTGTTGATTATGCAGAGTCTCACTACCTCAACCAGCTTATTACCCAGAAACAATGCTGTACAATAAATAGGGAACTTTAGACAGTCTCAATAATACCTGTTAGCAGTCACTGTGAAGTAAAACCATCTTCTTAATTTTCCAATAAATGTTTTGGAAAACTTACTTGCTATATGACTTTTAGAGAGCTGTATAATCAGAATGACTAACAGGATAAAATAATTTTCTATTAGTCTAATTTGAAGAAGAAAAAAATCCCATAGATTCAACTTTAATTTTGAAGCTCTTTCTTTATATAAACTTAAACACTTGTTAACAACTTAGTTGTTGAAATGTTGAACCAAATGTTTCTTTGCTATCTTTAAACATTTGGCTTATAGTGGTTGTATATGTATATTTCTAAACTATCAGTGTTACAATGTACTCAGATCACTGCTAATACACATTACTAGAATGTACTTGAGGAAGCTTTTTCTTGTATATAGTCAGCTGTTGCTTTTTTCTTGAAAGATGGATAGAGATAAAAGAAGCAGACATGAAACTCACACCACATGTGAGATGACAAATGTGGGTGTGCCAGCTGCTACAAGCAGCTCGTGGAAGCTGTGTACATCTTATAAATATCTTTTAATTAAAGTATTTGATTTCAAAGATATAATGCAGTCCTCAAATATCACACTAGTCAACAGTTGAATTAACATTTAAAAAAGAAAAGGCTTAGGTTTTATGTCACTTAAACACAAAATTTATACTGAGTCCCCCCATATCAGCTCATATTTTTAAAGAGTTACTAGGCTCCACTAACTTAACAACAATAAGCTAGGTTATTTTCATTTAGTTCTAATTACAAAATTCTATCATTTGTCCAAGAAAAAAAATTGTGCAATACTAATCTAAAACATTAGCTACTCTCTTGAAGATTACACCAAGCACATGTAAATTATTATAATCACTTTAGCTATCATTATTTAATTCTAAACTTGTATCAGTATTTAATTAATGAAAGTTACAGAAAATAACTAGATTAGTTAATGTAGCAAAGTATAATTTCTAGTTACCTCCAGAAATTTAAAGCAAACTTTAGTTATTTCATATTTTGAAGATTTGCAGAATGAAGTTATTGCACACATTAATCTAACCACATGGATTTTGACAAAGCAGAAATGATTTTTTTGGAAATTTCAACTATTTGTTTATTGCTGTATCATTCACATACCAATAAATTCAGTATATGAATTTTTACATACAATTCAGCGATGTTTAAAGTATATAATTCAGTGGCTTTTAATATAATAACAAAATTGTACAACGATTACCACTAAAAATCCCAAAATATTTTCATCACCCCAAAAAGAAACCCATTCAGAGTCACACCTCATTCACTCCAGGGTCACCTTCCTGGAGGTAGAGGCCAAGTCAGAAATAAGTAATTAGACTAAGACAACAATGAAGGGCCCTGAATCAGTACCATCAGTCTTAAAAACCTAACAAATTTATTTTGTTTCAATTGCTATATAGTCATCTTTCATAAAATAGTTCAATATTTAAAATAATTAATTAGAAAAATACTAACAATTTTCTATTGATCTGTTTTGCTGTTAATTGGTTCAATAATGTGAGTCAAACAAAACTATACCAGATTAAATCACCAATAACATGTGAAGAGTCAATTTGATTGTTGTTCTTTATAATACTTCAGTGGTACTTGGTGGAAGCCAGACAATATAAAGTGTGATCTTAGAGTTGACCAAGACTGGGGAATTCTGTCTAGTTAGTACTGTAAAAACATGAATAAACTATAGGAGAATGATCATTCAATAATAGTCAGTGCACCCATTGATAAGAAAATCACTCTCTCTTACCTCTGATATAATAATCTGCCCTGGACGGTTTGGTTCAGCGGTTAGAGCGTTGGCCTGCGGTCCAGAGACACCCGGGTTCAGTTCCCACTAAGGGCATATATCTCGGTTGCAGTTTGTCCCCAGTCCTGGTTGAGTGGTGAGGGAGGCAGCACTCGATGTGTCCCTTTCACGTTGATGTTTCTTTCTCTCTCTCTTCCTCTCTCCCCCTCCCACTCTATCTGAACAAAACATGGAAAAATGTCCTTATGGCTGATTACAGCATAGGATAGAAGGTTGATCCTAGGCATAGGATAATAGTCACATTTCTATATATATAAATGTATGTGTGTGTGTGTGTATTAGCTTTACCTACCTCTGTTGCTATTATTCACCAGTCATTTTTTCTCCATTTCTAGCATTATATTTCTCCAGGACAGAATGCAGATTACTTTTTTTTTTTTTTTTTTATCCTCACCCAAGGGCTCTAACTGCTGAGCCAAACCGGCCAGGCACAGCAGATTACTTTTTAATTAAGAATATAGAAACTAAAAACCAATTATTTAAGCCGAAAAGTATTCGGTTAGAAGCACCTCAATAAGTAGACTCTTCATAGAAAATGTTTTGTTTTTAGTTTTCCCCATGGAAAAAACCCTCTCATTTATTTGACAAAACAAAAATAAAATAAGCTGCATAGGAACAATTCTGAAGTTCAAAGGGACGCCAACTTTGTTTTAAGATTGCAGTGGGTGGCTACAGCATCTCCTTGCTCCCTTCTCCAGCCTTCTCTCTGTGGACCACAGCAATACATTCAGAAGACTGTTAGCCAACACAGTTTTGGAACACTCTTCCACTGGTTCTTCATCTGCTCATTGCCTGTCATGCCTGTGGCCTACAGTATAATTTATTTTTTTTATCCTCACCCGAGCACATTTTTCCATTTATTGTTCAGATAGAGTGGGAGGGAGAGAGAGGAAGAGAGAGAAACATCGACGTGAAAGGGACACATCGAGTGGCTGCCACCCGCACAACCCAACCAGGGTGGGGGACAAACTGCAACCGAGGCACGTGCCCTTAGAGGGAACCGAACCTGGGTCTCTCTGGACCCACAGGCCGATGCTCTAACCACTGAGCCAAACCAGCCAGGGCATAACTTTTAAGATTTAAGTAAAAATCCACAGGGAAGCCCTGGCTGGTGTTGCTCAGTGGTTAGAGCATCAGCCCATGCACCAATGAGTCACGGGTTCGATTCCTAGTCAAGGGCATATACCTGGGTTACAGGTTTGACCCTGGGATACAACCAATAGATGTGTCTCTCTCACACAGATGTTTCTCTCGTTCCCCCTCCCTCCCTTCCACTCTCCCTAAAAAGCAATGGGAAAATATCCTCAGGTGAGGATTAACAACATTAAAAAAAAAATCCACGGGGGTGGCTGGGGGGGGAGAAGACCCACCCCAAACACCCACTTTAAAGGTCTGAGGGAAAACTTTTGTTCCCCCATTCTCCACTTGTAGAAAATGTTTTAAGAATCAGGTTATTAGGAAATGATTTATTTGGATAGAGCTGAATCTTAAAAATCATATCTTAGTTCTATACTGATTCAATATTTATGTATTGCTTAATGTTATATCACTTTCATAATAAGAACTATTATTTAGAAAATTTAGAAACACATACGCCATAGTATAAAAGATGAAATTTTGTTCCCAAATACTAAGGATCATTTAAACAAATCTACATGTTTCTTCTCAAAATACAGAAATTATATATTCTTCCTTATAAGCCCTGCTTTTAACATTTAAAAAAGTAGGTAATAGCTAGCAATGGTCAAAGAAAACAGAATTCTATACAAAAATACTTCTACAGTAATTCACACCCAGCCAGTGTGGCTCAGTAGACTGAGTGTCGTCCCATGTACTGAGAGGTCCCAGTCCAATTCCCTGTCAGGGAACATGCACAGGTCACGGGCTCGATCCCCACCCAGTAGGGGGCGTGCAAGTGGCAGCTAATTGACGTTGCTCACATTGATGTTTCTATCTCTCCCTCCCTCACTAAAAAAAAAACAATAAAAGTGTATTTTAAAGAAAGTAATTTATAAATATTCTTTGGCTTCTTCCAATAACCCCCCAAAAGTTAACAGTAACTGCTCAGAATATATAGCTTTAATAGGAAAAATAAATAACAAAAAATTGTTCACTTACCTTTAAGTTTTTCCAGTGTATGAAAAGTAAGAAACAATATACTAAATATCATATGTAGAATGAGTCCACTTGTATTAAAAATACATATATATAACAGAAAAATCTAGGAGACATAATTGTTCAGGTGGATGAGATCATGGTTATTTTCTTCTTTTCATTATTCTACTTTCATAAATAGGTATGAACTACTTTTGCAATTTAAAAAGGGAACTTATACTCTTTCACATGATCCTCAACCATTTTAAGGTAAAAGCAGAAGAGAAACACAAACACCAAAGGGATACCCTTAATTCTAAGAAAAAATCATGTATTTTATACATTATATGAACATATCTTAATTTTGCACTTATAGATAGATGGTCCTCATTCACATGGATTTTCTGTGGAATGTAGAAACCATACAACAGAAAAACAAATGCAACAACCTTAAAGAGTCAAACACACTTTAGCTAAAGTTTTATTTTGTCATAGCATGAACATTTATAAACCAATTTCCTAAAACAAAATGAGAGAAGAAAACTGGATATAGTTATTCTAGAACCACTCATTTTTAGCTGCTATGCTATCACTAATAGCTTTGGATTACTAAATTAGTTCCTCATACAATGTCTGCCCAAAGATGTCACACCCTTGCATTTATTCATAAGAATTACATGCTTACCAACTGCCAGGCTTTTTGCTAGGTATTAGGGATATGACATGACGAGTCTCTGATCTCATGAAACTATCAATCTAGCTGGGAAGACAGACAATGGGCATTACAAAACACTGAGACGCAGTGTTAAGAGAATAAGGTTGAGATGAGTTGTATCCAGGGACCTCTAACAGCTGAAGAGGCTCTAGCTAGAGAGGGCTCCGCAGAGCAACTGTGTTTAGGCTGGGACCTGAAGGCTAAGAAAGTGATAACTGTGAACTTGGGGGCCAATAGTGTTCAAGCAAAGGAAGCATTTGCAGAGAAAGTGTTACTGCTTCCTGGAAACTGAAACAAGTTCATTCTAGCTAGAGCATTGGGAGGGGAAGAGGTGTTGTCAAATGATTGTAAGTCAAACTGTTCAGACTCTCTCCTAAGAGGCCCTAAGGAATGACACAGTAAGATTTGTACTTTACAGACTAGTCCAGGACAGCATGTATGGAGTACAGGTTGTAGGAATGAAGGACAATGCCAGAGTCAGGAGGCTGCTGTAATAATGCAGACTAAGATAATGGCAGGGAAGGTGGAGAGATGTAGAAAGATAAATTGAGGGGGGTGCTCCAACTGGATTTCAGTGATTTGGAGATGACTCAACAATGATTCACAGATTTGTGGCTTGATAATTGCTGATATTAAGGCTATTCAATGAGAATGGAAACTCAGGATCCAGCAAGAACCAACTTTTCATTCCCGTGTAGGGTTGGTGGAAGGAAGTGGAGGTGGAGAAAGAGGTCAATTCTGGATATATTGAGTGTAAGATGTCTACAAGATATCCCAATGGATTTTCCAGTAGGCAATGAATATGTAATTTTTTGAGCTAAGAGTTAAGTTTAAGGCAAGACATGTATTTGTGAATGATAAACATACAGTTCAAGTTTTTTCAACCTTTAAAAAAATCCATGTCTACTTGATGAACCCCCAAATTGCCTCCCTTCTACACCCCAAATGAGAACAATTAATGTAGATGGTAAAGGAAGTCATGGAAATAAGCCAGATAATTTTTCAAGGAAATAGTAGAGTGAGAAAGATCATAAGACAGAAACTTGAACCACTGTCTAAGGAACAGGTGGAGGAGCTTTCAAAAAAAGAGATTAAAAAGTGAGTTAGTTTCTCCTCTTTAGCTTCATATCATCTAAGTAACAGAAAAGGAATCTGGATGGCTAACAGGAAACAACAAGCCTCTTCTAAACCATTTGTAAGCGTTAGAACCTGCCTAAAAGAAAGGTATCAACCTTTCTTTCCCCTGCTGTTGTCGAGGCCAAGCTGCAGTTATAGAGAGAGGAACTGCCAGTCCAGAGGTGAGGAGGTCCTCATTCTCCTGGTCAACTAATTCTATACAAACAGTTAATGAAGTTTTTTCTTTTACTTTCTTTTTTAAATGAAAGTAGAGAAGTAAATGGATGCTAACTCACTACTGGAAGTTGAGGTCCAATTCTAGCCGAGGGTCCATGTTGAAGGTTTGGTTGATAAATGCAATAACATAATTCTAGAAGCAAGTAATTCTGGAAATTCAGTGTATTCCAGGACACCCACAACAGCTTTCTTACCCTAGAAAATACTTTGGATCAACTTTTCTTAGCTCTAGTGTAAATCCAGAGTCACAATAGACTTGCCCAGGTCCAGGACGTTAAAAATAAACAAACAAATAAGTATGTCTCTGTCTCTCTCCCTCCTTCCCTACCACATTCTCTAAAAATTAATGGAAAAAGTATCCTGGGGCGAGGATTAACAACAACAACAAAATTCCGGTTTAAATATGCATGAGAACACAGAATACTGGAAAGCATAAGAATCATGTGCATTTAGGGGATAAATTCTCATTCAGAATCCTAGCATCTCTCATCTGAAAACTTTATGGTTTGGGAAATAATAATTTCTCAATACGATATAACAAGCCTTGCTGTAAGAAATACTGGCAGCTATGAGGCTGCCCTTTCATAGAACTACTGGTACACAGTAACTGTCATTTTTATGATTAATTTAAGTTTATAAAAGAAAATACTGTGGTATCTACAGTTGACTCTTGAACATGTGTTTGAACTGTGCAGGTCCATTTATAATTTTTTTCAATAAATACTGTAAATGTATTTTCTCTTCCTGATGATTTAATAATATTTCTTCTCTAGTTTACTTTATTGTAAGGATACAGTATATAATAGCTATAACACAAAACATGTGTTAATTGACTAATTGGTAAGGCTTTCAGTCAACAGTAGGCTATTAGTTAAGTTTTGGGATTATCAAAAGTTATATGTGAATTTTTGACTGCAGGGGGTGGGGGAACGAGCAGCCCCAAACCATGCGTTGTTCAAGGGTCAACTATATTGTACTATGTTTTGTCAGGAGCGACTGTACTTAAGTTTTACTAGTTTTATTTTAGCAGATATTATTAAATCAATAATCTGACCCAAAGAAAATTATAGTGACTACAATATTTGACATACAATTTTAAGAATAGCACTGGAAAATATACTTGGGTCCTGGCTGGTGGACTCAGTTGGTTGGAGGGTCATGCTGTACACCAAAAGGTGGTGGGTTCAATTCCCGGTCAGGGCACATACTCAGGTTTCGGGTTTGATCCCTAGTTGGGATGCATGCAGAAAGCAATGGATCAATGTTTCTCTCTCTCTCTCCCTTTCTCTCCAAAGTCCATTTTTAGCCCTGGATGGTTTGGCTCAGCGGTTAGCACATCAGCCTGCAGTCCAGAGAGACCCAGGTTTGGTTCCCGCTAAGGGCACATACCTCAGTTGTAGTTTGTCCCTGGCCCTGGTTGGGTCGTGCGGGTGGCAACCACTCGATGTGTCCCTTTCACGTCGATGTTTCTCTCTCTCTCCCTCCCTCCCACTCTATCTGAACAAAAAATGGAAAAATGTTCTTGGGTGAGGATTAAAAAAAAAGTCAATTTTTTAAAAGAGAAAAAAGAAAATGATGTACTTAGTATACTGGGTATATGAATGCAGTATTTATTTTTGTTATAGTTGGTGCTGTTATTGAACCAATCAAGCTATACTACAAATAGGAAGCATACAGTGTTTAGGGAGGAACTTTTTATTCTATATTCCTATTACAGAATAAAAAAGGAGGGGTAACAGTGTGTCATAAAGTTTTATGACAACTTTCACAGCTAGAAGAACTAGAAATTGAGGGAAAAAGAATAACACAGGAGTAAATACGTACCAACAAATGTCCAGCAATACTTTTCCCACCTGAAGTAATCCATAAAATAAAAGTCTATATTGAAAGGTAAGAAGTCGTGTACCCAGCCCTGGTCAGTTTGGCTCAGAGGTTAGAGCATTGGCCCACGGACCAAAGGTTCGATTCCTGGTCAAGGGCACATACCTGGGTTGCAGGTTTGATCCCTGGCCCAGGATGGGGTCATGCAGGAGGCAACCAATTGATGTGTCTCTTTCACATTGAAGTTTCTCTCTCCCCCTCTCTCCCTTCCCATCTATGGAAAAATATCCTCAGGTGAGGATTAAAAACTAAAAAAGAGTAGTGCATACAAATGGATCACTCCAGTGAGTCAGCTGATTGTGATTCTATTTTTATCCCCATTAAAATCAACAACAGCAACTGACAATACCATCTTGTTCTTAAATAGAAAAAGATAATTAAGAATCACTAACAAAATATTAACTTAAATTTAGCTTTTTCAGATTCCTTGACTCATTGAAATAACTAAACATTTACATATGATTTATCAGTATTTACAGCTTACAACCATTACTCAAATTAGTTGCCTATTAATATTAATTATATTAATAACTTGCCAAATGTAGAAATGTTCCAAATTTAAGAAAATTACTATTTGAAAGCCCAGAAACATAACCTTGAACCCATCCAATGATTTTTAAGGTTAGGACATAACATGTACCAAGTATGTTTAGGGGAATGGATAAGGATTTAACTCCTCAGTAGCCCTTAGACTTCAGTGCTAACATTAATGATTCCCCAAAGTGGATATAAATATTTATATCCAAATTCTCATATCTCAGGACTCATGTAAGTAATCTGTGTCAATTACCTTTAAAATTACTGCCGAAAGATTATTTTTAAAAACTATCTGACTTTTAACCCTTTTTCTGATCATTATCACTTATTACAAACCATAAACTTTATTCCTAGTAGAAACAAATTACTTGATTATAACCCTCTATCACCTCAATAAAGGACTTGTCCTTAGACTTGCAAAGTTCAGTACAGAAAACCTAAGAAGGTAGAAGAGGTAGTAAGGCATAAAGACCTTGGGTAGTCCCTCAGTTCTGAATACTGCTTAGCAGCACAGCAACAAATGAGCAATGACAGACAGCAATTGTCCTAATCTAGGTCAATACAACAGTCAAAATACTTTGTAAACACTTTCTTTGGCTCATTCTGGATATCAATGCAGTTCTGATTAAATAGCATGCTAGGACCCTAATATCAACAGGAGTGTTCGACAATATTTACTTATCTAACATTTTTTATCCAAGAATCTTAAAATGAACTAATACTAATAACTCAGTCGCTGAGGGAGGTAGGTACTAAGGCAAATTGCAAAGGCCAAGAATTAGGAGTGTGTGCTACTGAGTAATCTTTGTGAGCTAAAGACTGATGCTTTATATAACTCCAAGTATATATAAAATGGAATATCTACTCTCCTTCAACAAACCCAAAGTTAGGCTCAAGAACTCAGTGTTAACAAGGATAGTACATTTGCTGATTATGTTTCATTTGTATTTGTACTTAATTTTTAGTGAAGTTTAATTTTTAGAAGATACTGTTTAGTCAGTGATCTTACCCAGAAAAAATTATAGTGACACAGTACTTTAGGTATTATATTACTTTTAATATTATATCGTTTTAAATATTAGATTAAAAATCTGTAGTATTACATATACCAATTATTTGAGTTATCTTTCTAATTGAGATGAAGGGTTTACGCTAAGCCATACATACCACCTTCCTTGTGACCAAAAACTGAATTTGTGAGATGGATACCTAAGAAAAGGAGCCATCTGTAGCCATGAATAGTTCTGTGTATGTGTGTAAAGTGAATGAACCTGTAAAAAGATCAAGCTCCTCCTGTCCTTAGCCTCAGTAGCTCCATGCTCTGAGTTAACTGGTTCAAACTGCCAGATAAAAGTGATAAGGAATAGGAACAAAGAAAGGTTATATTTCATCATCTTAAGGTTTCACAGAGATGACGCAGGTTTCCCATTCAAATTCCCACCTCCTGAAAAACGACTTCTTAAATAACTCAACTCTCAAATCACAGAAGTGCAGTAATCTGAAATTATTCTGAAGATTTCAGAAAATAGCCAATTACTAAAAATGATGTTCACTGTGAAGAATACATAGCTATATGAAACATAGCTACACAAAAGGAGAACTCAGTAAAAGACAACATTTTAAATCTTTTCAAAGAAAGATGCTTGTTTAGGATTCACATCAGTAGTCGCTAATTGGGTAAATGCTAAGGACTTACATTCAAGTGCTTGAAGGATTACTGCATAGAAATTTGATACTGAAAATCTCTGCTCAGATGCTTCTTGGGATCATTAAAGATGAGATAATATATGAACCAATAGTGGTATTTAAATCCCAATCACTCTCAAGATAGGCTAAGATATACAGCTGTGAAGACATTCCACAAGTGGGTTCATTGATACCAAAAGTGGTACTGGGGGGGAAAAAAGACCTCATACAGTCTCCTGGCATTTCATACCAACCATCGGAGGAGGTAGTAATATAAAGTGTTGGAATTTAAAAAACAAGGTCAGCACTAACTGTAAACATTTCTAAAGCATTGTATGTAATTCCTTAAATCATAATGTAGAGAAAAAGAATTAGAATTCATATAAAACCAGATTTTTAAAAAGCAAAAAATAGGAATATTTAGTAAATTAACTCAAATGAAGCTTAAATGATACAGAACTGAAAATATTAGAAATCTATATACAATAGAAAGTGAATATAAATTAGCCTATTCTATGAACGTTTCCAGCTAAGCACTCATACAAATACATATTCACCTTTTTCTTTTATATAGGAATTACACACACATACATGACATGACGATTCTGGCAAAAATAGTTTAGAGATATTAAAAATATTCTCAAGTTTAAAAGATGGTATGGAATAAATTTTAACAACAACATTCTATATGGATGGAAACCCCTGATTTAATTCCATAATTTTCATGCCAGAAGCATGATTGGTTTTAATTTTTTAAAACAGATATTGGTATCATACACATTGGCTTATTAATAATTAAGGCATTTTGTATACATAGTATCTCAGTGTGGACAAAAAACTTTTAGTACTGATTATTTGCTCTGATGTTTTAAACTTTCAAAGTCTTTTAACATAAGAAAATAGCTGCACACATTTGAGTGTTTTTTATAAAACACAATCTTAAAAAAAGTAATGATGATTGGTCTTTGCGGTTCCTAGAAATAAGTTCTGTCTTATTTTTTCACATAGTATAAAGTGTATTCTTATGCAGGACTGCATTAAGATCCAGTAGTTCTTAAACAATGTTACCAAATAACCATATAAATCCCAAATGCAGCAAAGGTGAACAATCTTCATAGTGCACTTTCACCTTATTGAAGTTGAAGCTGCTCCTTTCGGATAATTTTTCCACTTCAATGTGAAGTAGATTGTTAGGGTTTCATTAGTGGTTTCATTATGTGGCTTTAAAAAAAAAAGTTTGAATTCTTCCAGTTCACAGTTCTCCAATGAGACTTGTTTGGAAATCATACAGTCCTGGGATGTTATGAATAACCAAATGCTCTTTAGTAGATGAAGTCTTTCAATGCAACTGTAATAAATAAGCATCTACATCCTTAGAGAATAGAACAAAAACATTTCATTAGCTAGTGTAGTAAATACACATATACACAACCCATTTTTGTCTCCCTTTTTGTTACTTGATTTGCCTTACTTTCCCTTTGTAACCTTCTGAAGGTAAAAGATGTGTCTTACTCTACTTTTTAATTTGCATTTGCTCAGCACAGGGCCTGGCACACAACACATGTTCAATAAATGTTTGTTAAATGCTGAGTAAATGTTCTGGTTCCTGTGATCAAGCAACTCTGCCTTTATAAAGTTAGGCAAGATCACTAAATCATTCACAACAATTCCTTCAGTTTGATGATAGCCAATCTTTCTGATTTCTACCCTCAAGAAAGTTATATATTGTAAAACATGTAAAAGAGGTTTTATCATAGCTTAAGAAACTTCATAGAACTTATAATCACTCAATATTGTCTATCTTAATCTTATGTTCATGACAAAGCTTCTCTCTTTATAAAAAAAATTACAATCAAAAGCAAACGTCTAAGAAAACAATAATTTTTCAGTTCTATTACCAAGAATATAAGATCCCTCCAGAACAATGTGATATATCATGTACGCTCTAAAAGTACTCCACTTTCTTTAAGCTTTTACACTTCATTTTTTCCTCCATTATCAAAAGAACAACAACAGAAAAAACTTCTGGGAAATTGATTTCTGTTTATAAGATTTTAATCATTAAAAATTCTACAAAGTAAAATTATACACATTGGTAACACACATGCTTGATATATCACTTTGCTTCTTTTCTTGAAAAGTATCCAAGAAGATTTTTACAAGTTAAGTCTTTAACATAAATTCTCTTATTTAATATATTTTTAAAATCAAAGGGCATATTTATATTTCTGGCTAATGCTAATTTATGATAGCAATATGTTCAGTAAAAAGGTGGAAACATTTAACAATGAGTTTTTTTCTGCAATTATATATATTTTATATACCAATGTTTTCTGAAGTTTAAATATTAAAATCCAATGAACATTTCCTTTAAGAGACAAGCAAGTCAATAAAAACCAATATCAAATTCATACTGTGATATGAACAGTTTACTTTTCCAAAGAGTATAATATTAACAAAAGTCAAGTAAAATATATCCTCCAAACCATTTAATTGTATTCTGTACCTCATTTTCGGATGCCTTCCTTACCTGGATTTTTAACTTTTTCAAATACTTTTCTTTGATTGGAACTAGGTCATTAAACAACCTCTATTATTTCTGTGGCTGTATCTCAAACACATTCAATGGGTAATTCTTGTGTTCCCTGTCAAAGTCACAGTCATATCAAGAACACCATAAGCATTTGCAAATATGAAACTGACTGTGGACCTTACTGAATAGTACTGAATTACTCTGCCTAAAGATTTAAGAGTTCCTTTATAAATGCATAATACTAACATTATTTCTAAATTTTAATTAAGCTTAAATATTGATTTTAACCTTAAAATTTTAAGCTTAAGTATAGATTACCTTAGCTATATTACCAGTATATCCTGGAACCAAAGTAAGATGATTTTCTTGTTCCCACAATCCACTTAATTGTTGCTTTAAAATCTGAATATTTCTAGGAGGGAAAAAGAAAATGAGAATGCAAATATAATATGAACTTTGGCAGTAAATACATTTAATAAAAACAGTTTAAAAAATTTTTAAGTGTTTATTAGAAAAAATTATACTAATTGAAGTCAAGCAACTCTTTAAAGTAGTACATGCCAATCATAGAAATTAAAGGTTACTTGTTAATGCAGGTAAGAAAACTAGGAATTTGAAGCATTTAGACAATTTTTTCTTGGGTATGAAGTGGAAAATTTTGAGAGTCTAAAAAGAAAATTATAAACTTTAAGGAGACTTAAAGTTTGGGAGACATTTTTGTAGTTTCATAATAATCTGGCTTATTTGGTAGAATACCTATATATTTTCACATCAAGAAAATATTCAAAATATGATGATTATAATATAGTTTTTAGAATTGTAATCATCCACACTGGACTCTGAGGTTCATGTCTAGGTAGCCAAAGGACCCTGCAGGATGCCTCAATTCCTGTGCCTCATTACTTACGCCACTAAAGGCCATCTCTTTTTCTCTCCCTTAATTCATTATGAAGGTTAAACCACTGCTGTGCTTTTTCCTTCTATAACAAAGAGGAGGGTTCTGCTAGAAGAGATACAGGGGGTTATTGGGCTCTGGGATTCAACTTCTATGTGTAATTTTCATATATGAACAGTATCTCAATTTAATATTTCCCTGAAAATAAAATAAATATTATATACTGACAAACATGGAATAACATTATCACGTAGTTTAATTCAGCTACTTTTCTGGAAAAAAAAAATTTTTTTTTGGAAGCCTGAGGATTACAGGTATACTCACCCATCACTTATAATTTCTGTTTTGGATGATAGTTCAGACCACCACCTTTTTATGACTGCTTGAAGCCAGTTTAAACCAACTATTATATATCTGAAATGACATTTTGTTACAAAATTCAAGTGTTTTCATCCAAGCCTTTACAAGAAATGATACCCCCCTACTCAAAAACACACATCTATTACATCAACCTTTCCCCCTTTTAAACATTGATTTCACAAAATTGTATTTTATATAACTTGTTTATACATGCTTTGGTAATTGTCTTTAGTCACTTCATATTATTTCCTAATTGGACTACAAGCAACTTGAAAAACTGTGTGTCCCATGAAGCTCAATCTACTATTAACACATTTACAGGGCACAAAATCAAGGATGCTGAAAAATAAATACGCATTGAGATTCAAATTAGCACTTACTCTTCAAATTTGCTTTTAAGTAGTGATTTTACAAGAGGCAACAAGTCTACACAGCAGCCAAGTGAGATGTATTGCTTTTCTTCCTGTAAACTAAAAGAAATACTAAGTTATAAAAATATGAACAGGTCATAATTTGTCCATTTTTAAAACTAATTTACTTTCTGAAAAATATTTTTTTACCTATTGGTAAGCACAGGAAGACAATCTACCACGACTCCAAGGTCTTCTATCCTGTGGGTACAAAAGGATAGTATCGACTAGAGAACTGATTTTCTCAGTCATTTTCATATGATGACACTGCTTCTGAGAAACTCACTCATTCAAGAAATAATCCGTGTCCATGATTAGCCACGTGCTGGGGATACAGCAGTGAACAAAGAGATAGGGCTTGCATTTCTAATATGTGTGTGAGTATGAGTGTGTGTAAGAGTGTGTGTGTGTCAGGGGTGGGTGGGAGGAGAAGGCAGAGACAGACAAAAAACACATAAACAAGTAAAATATATAGAACATGTAGATGGTAGTAAGTGCTATGGAGAAATATAAAACAGAAAAGATAGATAGGGAATAAAGAAATGTACATTTTAAAATAAGGTGGCCAAGGAAGGCCTCACTAAGGTAATACTTGAGAAGGTAATGTTTAACGTTTTCACTCAAAGGGGATTTTTAAAGGTTTCGTTTTCCCATTCTGGTATCTCTTAGTTTTATGGATAAGAATCTTAGAGAAGGTAACAGCTTTGTTCAGACTGATAAAACTGATGGTTTTCTGTATTTTGGTTACTCTTAGACTGGTGATGAGTGTAATTTAAACCATATTGTCTCTCTACTGAAGCTAAATGTAGAAGTTCAATTTTAGCCAGCAATAACAAAAAAGAAGAGGCACTTCCAGACAGCACACTGGAAATTACTTTTATTGAAGAAAGAGCATAAAAGGTCACACTTACCTCACCAAATAAGCTACAAGTTCACTTATACTTCTTTTTTTCCAGAAAGTTAAAGCTACATTCAATCTCAAATTCCTGCTGAACAAAACCTGTGCCATTGTTTCATGGTCCTGAGAAACCTGAAAGGCAATAATCAAATTTCTTAAAAAGCACACTGAGCCCTGGCCGGTTTTGCTCAGTGGTTAGAGCATCGGCCTGCGGTCCAGAGAGATTTGGGTTCAGTTCCCATTAAGGGCGCGTACCTTGGTTGCAGTTTGTCCCCAGTCCTGGATGGGTCGTGTGGGTGGCAACCACTCGATGTGTCCCTTTCACAATGTTTCTCTCTCTCTCTCTTCCTCTCTCTCCCTACCACTCTATCTGAACAAAAAATGGAAAAATGTCCTTGGGTGAGGATAAAAAAAAAAAATCACTGAATTATGATATAAAATCATTGTTTCAATTAAATTATTGTAGTAGACATATTTTAAAATTATACAAAGGTGGTGATTACCAGGGGAAAAGGAGGGTGGGGGCAGATAGAAGATGGTAAAGCGGGAGATAAGTGGTGATGGAAGGAGACAACTTTGGGTGGTGAACACACAATACTATACAGATGATATATCATAGAATTCTACACTCAAAACCTATATGATTTTATTAATCAATGTCACCCCAATAACGAACAAAACAGGTCCAGAGGCATGGATGCAAGGAACAGACTGACATAACTCAGAGGAGGGGGAAGATGGGAAGAGATTAATTAAAGAACTTACATACATATAGGCATAGCCAATGGACACATACAATAGTGTGGTGAAGGCCTGGGGTGGGACTGGGAGAAGGGGGAAATTGGGGGCATCTGTAATACTCGCAACAACAACAAAAAAAAACAATTAACTCAAAATGATCACAGACTTAAGTAGGTATCATAAAACTATAGAGCTTTTAGAAAAAAATAGGAGAACATCTTCAGGATCTTGAGGTATAATTTACACACCATAAAATTCATCCATTAAACGTATGTAATTTAATTATTTTTAATCAATTTACAGAGTTGTGCAACCATCATAACAATCCAGTTTTAGAAAGTTCTTATCATGTCCTTCAAGTCCCCTTGAGCCTGTTCAAATAACTAATGTTGCCTGAGCCAGAACAGCAGCACACCTTAGCAGGTTTGCCTAAACAAAGCTTCTACAGGTAATTTTGAGAGCTAGCGAAATGTGCTTGGATAACTGGCTTTGGTGGTCCACTTTTTTTTTTAATATGTGTTCTCTATTGATTTTTAGAGAGACAGAAAGGGACAGGAAGAGAGAAATAGAAACATCAATGAGACAGAGAAACATTGATCAGCTGCTTCCCACGCATACCTCACTGGATATCGGGCCTGAAACCTGGACATATACCCTGACCAGGAATTGAACTGGCGACCTCTTGGTACCTGAGTCAACGCTCAACCACTGAGCCACACTGGCCAGATTTCTTTTATCCTTCCTTCATTTATTTATCTATCCTTACCCAAGGATATTTTTCCACTGATCTTTTTTTAGAGAGAGTGGAAGAGAGAAAGGGAGGAAGAGAGAGAGAGAGAGGGAGAGGCAGAAACATTCATTGGTTGCCTCCCACATGACCCCAACTGAGGACCAGGGATCGAACCTGCAACTCAGGTACGTGCCCATGACCAGGAATTGAACCTGAGACCCTTTGGTCCTGAGGTTGGTGCTCTAACCACTGAGTAAACTGGTCAGGGCTCTTTTCCCTTCCTTTAAATCTCTACTGGCCAACCTGTCATTCTGGATATCCATAGCAGCTTGTCAATCATTTTAAGCCACCTCAGATATCACTAACTTAGAGAAATGGAATAAACAACTGATTCAAATTTGGTTAATCAGGAAAGCTGTGTCAGGGAGTTACAAACATTCAAATAAATCTGAATTCAATGGGTGGCAAATCATTCTGCTAGCAGAACATGGCAAAGAAAAAAACAAATAGTGTAACAATAACATTAAGTTTATAAACGTACTTACCTCAGAAAAAAAACCACTGTATTTTGATGATGCACTTTCTGTCTGTGAAGAACCAGAATCACTGGAGTTAAGCAAATATGTTCGACTATCACGGTGTAATTTCTCAGGCAGATGGCCTGCACAAGCCAGTTCATTTTCTTTATTTGCCATGTCACAGCCCCCACTTCTAGGGGACTGTTTCTTTTTATAACAATAATTTGGGAAAGGATAATAAACTTTCTTTCTGTGGTAGATCACCTTACGTAGTTTATCTGGGCTTTTCACAACTTGTCCAACTGTTCTGTAAAAATGAAAAAGAAGCACATAAAAATCTTTAAAAGTTTTTAAACAGAAAGATTTAATAGGTCATATTTTGTGATACAATAGAACAGAATTGGAAGTAAACAGAATTTTAAGAACCTTAAATTTTAGATCATAAAAAGAACAATGAAAAGGATGATGCTTTACACCAAATGAAAATAAAAAGAGACATAATAACTACATGCTTTTAAAATGAAATATTATAGGCTATTCTGAGAGTAAGAAAATTATAACAATTTCTTTTCTTTTTTCTTCTTTATTGATTTTTAGAAAGGAAGGGAGAGGGAGAGATAGAAACATCAATGAGAGAGAACATTGATTGGCCACCTCCTGCATGCCCACAACCTGGGCATGTGCCCTGACCAGGAATCGAACTGGCGACCTCTTGGTGTATAACAATTTCTAATCACCTAAATTTTTTCTAACAAAGTGATAAATAATTATACATATTTGAATATTTTAAAGTTTATTTTTATTAAATCGAAGTATATTTAATTTTATTTGAATAAGAAACCACAATGGAGCACGTCTCATGGTTCAGTATAGTGGTCTTCAAACCTCAGGTTTGACCTCAGGATGCTTTGCACTCTTAAAAACTCCTGAGGTCTCCTGAACAGACATTTCTCCCAAGAAGACATACAAATGTCCAACAGATATATAAAAAGATGATCAATTTCACTAGCTATTAGGAAAATGCAAATCAGAACTACAATGAGATACCACCTTGCATCTGTCAGAATAGCTATTATCAAGACAAGCAATAACATGTTGGAAAAACTGTAGAGAAAAAGGAACCAGCCCTGGCCGGTTTGGCTCAGCGGTTAGAGCATCAGCCTGTGGTCCACAGAGACCCGGGTTCGGTTCCCGCTAAGGGCATGTACCTTGGCTGCAGTTTGTCCCTGGCCCTGGTTGGGTCGTGTGGGTGGCGGCCACTCGATGTGTCCCTTTCACATCGATGTTTCTCTCTCTTCCTCTCTCTCCTTCCCGCTCTATCTGAGTAGAAAATGGAAAAATGTACTCGGATGAGGATAAAAAAAAAAAGAAAAAAAGAAAAAGGAACCATCAGTCACTGCTGGTGGGAATGTAAACTGGTATAGCCACTATGGAAAACAGTATAGAGGTTCCCCCCAAAATTAAGAATAAAGTTAATAAATGACCCTGCAACCCCTCTTCTGTTATCTACCTGAAAAACTTGATTTATTCTAAATGATATATGTGCCCCCATGTTCATTGCAGCATTATTCATGGTGGCCAAGACATAGGAACAACCGAAGTGTCCTTTGATAGATGACTGAATAAAGAAGATGTTGTACATATATACAATGGAATACTACTCAGCCACAAGAAAAGATTAAATACTGCTATTTGTGACAACATGGATGGATTTTGAGAATATGCTATGCGAAATAAGTCAGAAAGTCAAGCACCATATGAATTCACTCATATGTGGGATATAAAACTGAAAGCAACATATGAACAAACAAGACAAACAAACAAACAAAACACGTAGACACATATAATAGTATGGTGGTTACCAGAGGAAAAGGGGGGTGGGATGGTAGTAAAGGGAAAGGGAGTCAGTTATATGGTGATGGAAGAAGACTAGACATTGGGTGATGAACACACAATGCAATATACAGATGGTCTATTAGAACTGTACACTTGAAACCTATATAATTGTATTAACTAATGTCACCCCAATAAATTTTTTAAATTCTGTAAATTCAAAAATTTTTATGTGGGATATATTTACTGTATTGGGAACTAAAACTGAGAAATGTTAATTCATTTAAAAATAATAGACTCATACAGATTAACACAGAATATTTTATACCAAAATAATCCTATATATACACATAGTAAGAAGAATGGCACTGTTTTACATCTTTGCAAAATCTCTAATATCTGTTTTAACAGAAGACAGCTGGATTCTCATCATCTGCTTCTCCATTCAATCTACTGTGGTATCAAATGTAGCCTCTGGAAAACTCTACTGTACATAAAAATTTTTTTAAAGGTGAATAATGACCCTGAACAAATCATTTAACTTCTCTGATCTTTAGTTTTCCTCATCAATTGTTAGGAGGTAATGATACCTACCCAGTAGGACTGTTGCAAGGATCAGAGATAATATCGATGCATTTAGCACAGTGCCTAGCACAAAAGAACTGTTTGACAATAAGTTAATTATTATAACAAAAGAGAATACTTTTTTTTTTTTTTCCTATTTTTACTCTTATCCAGCTTTCAATACTTTCTGTTTCCCACAAACTTTAAAGATGTTCTTACCTATTTATGTAAGCAGCCAACTGTTTTGGAGATTTCTTAACCTGAAAAATTAAAATAGTTGCAGCATATTTAAGTTCTTAAATAAAGCTATGTAAACTTTGTGATTGATATCAACAAATCTGAAATTCAACAGTTAAAATTTTCAGATTAAAGTTTTTCTGTTCTAATGCTTTATCTCAATCATTAGTTATGACAACACTGTATACAGATGGTGTTGATATATCCATCTCCCTATTTTCCATGCCACTAGTTACATAATATACTTATAAGGTACTTAATAAGTTGAATTTTAATGTGGTTTACAAGAAATTATATCAGTGCTGATATGCCTTGCATTGGTGAACAGAAAGCACCTAAGATTCTGCTTTAATATTAAACTAAAATATTAAAATTTTCACTGGCCAGTTTGGTTCAGTAGTAGAGTATTGGCCCGTGGATCAATGAGTCGCGGGTTTGATTCTGGCCAAGGGCACGTACCCCAGCCCTGGTCAGGGTCGTGCAGGAGGCAACCAGTCGATGTGTGCCTCTCACGTCAATGTTTCTCTCTTTCTCCCTCCCACTCTATCTGAAGATAAATAGAAAAAATATCCTTAGGTGAGGATTACAAAAAAAAAAAAAAAATTTAAAATTTACCATAACAAAACAGTACACTCACTGGCCAGAAAGTTTTTAGAGCTTTCAGAATATAAAGTTTTCAATATTGCGTTAATTCTACTTAATTCTGGCAAGTTAAGCAGAATCAGTACTTCCTGTTCTTTAAATAATTTAATCCAAACTATCCATAGACCTAACAGTTTAAATTGTCTGTGATGAAATGAAAGACTGTACGTCCCTAAAATTTATACGTTGAAATCCTAACCTCCCAAAATGATGGTATTAGGAGGCAGGGCTTTTGGGAGGTGACTGGCTCATGAATGAGGCCAGTGCTCTTATAAAAGAGAACCCAGAGAGCTCTCTCATCCCTTCCACCATGTTAAGACACAGAGAGAAGACAGACATCATGTATGAACCAGGAAGTGGGCCCTCCCCAGACACCAAATCTGCCTGGGTCTTGATGTTTAACTTCCCAGCCTCTAGAACTGTGAGAAATAAATTTCTGTTGTTAGAAGCCACCCAGTCTATGGTATTCTTAGCCTGAATGGACTAAGAGGCTGTCTTACCTGTTACCTAGAAACCATGGACTTACCTCCTTCATGTTCTTATTAGTGAAATTAGAGATTCTTTTTCTAGGAAGATCAGTGGAATGATCCTCAATATTATTACAAAAGTTCCGTTTTTTAACATTGTGGGTTTCAGATGCCATAATCTCTTAAATACCTAGACAACAAAATAAAAATAAAAAATAAAAAATACAAAGAGCAAAAGAACCTAATTATTTCTTTAATGCACATAAAAATACAACTCCTCGCTATGTAAAAAAGGCTTATGAGTAAAGCAGAGAACACAGTTCTAATTTATACATTTTAAAAACCTTGAATACAGAGGAAGCCCAGGCCGGGCATATCAGGAAATTAAGACTCTTTCTATTTTCATTCCTTTTAGTTGCCACCAGTAACAATAACATGGCATGTATTTTGGGCCAATGCAAAATGTCAAACTCCCCATTTTCCATATCACTAGCCATATATTAAATTTAAATTTACAGGTCATGAAATCATGTCTATGTGTACAGTAGTAATCGTTAATGCCATTCAAATCTACAGAAGCCTAAAATTTTTGAACCAAATCACATATATCACAAGTAGCCAGAGGAGCCAAAATCAAACTATATATATCTGATTTGTTTTATGCCTAACCCTTACATTTTCTTTCATTCTTGCAGCTAGCTCTCCAAAGCTTTCTTCTAACTTTGAAAAATAATCCACACTCTCCTATTCCTCCAATTATATCTGATCCATGAATAGCCCTTCCACTTGTACCCCCAGGTTAAGAAACCTTTCAGATGAGACTTTTAAAAAAGTAATTAAATAACTGCAGTAATACAATAAGCACTGACAGAAGGATACCATGTGAGTGAGCAAAGCTCCACTGAGGAGAGCCTTAAAGGACAAACACTATATGCAGAACTGAAAAGTGTGAAGTAACATGGGTTGTTTGCCATTATCTTAAGCAGATGCATGTGACTGGAGCTCAAGCTGGGGGTGGATTGCAGCAGAGTGAGTAATGAGGCTGGAAGAGAGAGGCAGAAGATAGATTATAAAGGGTCTTGTTCACCAGGTAAGCTTTTTAAAAAAAAATCCTCACCCAAGGATATGCTTACTGATTTGAGAGAGAGAGACAGAGACAGAGACAGAGACAGAGATAAAGAGAAAAGAGAACTCTGATTGGTTGCCACCATTTGGTTGACGTGCCCCTACCAGGGATTGAACCTGCAACCTATGTATGTGCTCTGACCCGAATCAAACCAGCAATCTTTCAGGATACATACTATACAATGCTCCAACCAACTGGGCCACACCTACCAGGGCTTTCTTTTTTCTTTTTCTTTTTTAAAGGAAGGGAGACATTTAAAGATAGCAGACTAAACCCATGCAATTACTTCTACCTTTCCCTGAGACCCCATTAAAATGACAGTAAAAAGTGTTTAAAGATATAAAAGCCGACTTCCGGTCAAGATGGTGGCATAGGTAAACACAGTATCGTGTCCTCCCACAACCACATCAAAGTTACAACTAAACTACAGAACAATTATCATACAGAACTGCCTGAAATCAAGCTGAATGGAAGTCCTACAACTACAGAATTAAAGAAGAAGCCACATCGAGAATGGTAGGAGGGGCAGAGGTGGACAGGCTGGTCCCACACCCACGTGTGGCGGATAAAAATCAGAAGGCTTCCTCGGCTGGGAAGGTGCTCCCTGAAGACTGACGGGTCCCCGTCCCACACCAGGTGCCCTGCACAGGGTTCCAGTGCCAGGAAGAGAAGTCCCCATAACTTCTAACTGGAAAACCAGCGGGAACTGAGGCTCAGGGAGGCTGAAGCAGCTAGAGCCCCAGGCAGCTCCTCTTAAAGGGCCTGCACACGAACTTATCGGACTCCCTCCCTCTCAGCTTGGAGGGGAGGCAGCTCGAGGGGCACCAGAGACATACAGGGAAGAACTGAGCTGTTTGGCATTGGAGCGAGGGCTGGAGAGGGGGCTTTCTCCTGGACAGACGTGCAATCAGAGGCCTTTGTTCATTTGGTCAGCCCTTCCCTGGGGCAGCAGCCAGCGGCCATATCTGGGACTCCAGCAACCTGGCTCACACTGGTAGCCCCGCCCTAGTGACTCCCTGAGGCCCCGCCCCACCCAACTTGCAGGCCCACCCAAGCTGTTGCCAGTTGCTTTACTACAGGATTGGCCTGTCTTGGATCCTGCTTCAGGTTTTCCTAAATTCGTTCAAACAAGCAGCATCTGGTCTCAGCTAGCCCCATACCCCATTAAGTAATACACAGAAACAAACACAGGGAGGGAGCCAAAATGAGGAGACAAAGAAACAGGTCCCCAATGAGAGAACAGAACAGAACTCCAGGAAAAGAACTAAGAAACCTAACAGATGCAGAGTTCAAAACACTGCTTATAAGGATGCTCAATGAACTTAGTGAGGGCCTCAAGACCATAAAAAAGGAGCAGTCAGAAATGAAGGAGGCACTAACTGAAAAAAAAGAATAATTACACAGATTCAATAGTAGAGTAGGTAAATCCAAGAAGCAAACCATCGATTTGGAACATAAGGAAGCAAAAAACACCCAATCAGAACAGCAAAAAGAAAAAAGAATCCAAAAAAATGAGGATAGTGTAAGGAGCCTCTGGGGCAACTTCAAGCATACCAACATTCGCGTCTTGGGGGTACCAGAAAGAGAAGAGAGAGAACACGAAATCGAAAACCTGTTTGAAACAATAATGGCAGAAAACTTCCCTAACTTGGTGAAGGAAACAGACATACAAGTCCAGGAAGCACAGAGAGTCCTAAACGAGATGAATCCCAAAAGGCCCACACCAAGACGCATCATCATCAAAATGCAAAAGGTTCAAGACAGAGAGAATCTTAAAAGCAGCAAGAGAAAGGCAGCTAGTTACCTACAAGGGAGTTCCCATAAGACTGTCAGCTGATTTCTCAAAAGACACTTTGCAGGCCAGAAGGGAGTGGCAAGAAATATTCAGAGTGATGAAAAGCAAGAACCTACAATCAAGATTACTCTATCCTGCAAAGCTGTCATTTAGAATCAATGGCCATATACAGACTTTCCCAGACAAGGAAAAGCTAAAGGAGTTCATCACCACCAAACCATTATTATATGAAATGTTGAAGGGTCTTCTTGAAGAAAAAGATTAAAAAATATGAACAAAGAAAACGGCAATGAATACATATCTATCGACAATTGAATCTACAAACAAAATGAACAGGCAGAACAGAATCATTCTCATAGATACAGAGAACATTTTGTTGGTTGCCAGATGGGAGGGGTGTTGGGGGAATGGGTGAAAAAGGTGAAGGGATTAAGAAGAACAAATTGGTTGCTAGACTGACAAACATCAAAGGAAAAGATAAACCAAAGAACTTATATTATGTGTGTGTGTGTGTGTGTGTGTGTGTGTGTGTGTGTGTATGCATAACTAATGGACAAAGACAACAGTGTGGGAAAAGGCAAGAGGAGGGGAGGGAGTGGGGAGGAGGGGGTCAGTAAGGGAAAAATGAAGAACATCTGTAATACATTCAACAATAAAAATAAATTTTTTTAAAAAGACTATACAGTATTGCTATAGATATTTTCTTGAGAAGGTAGAAAAATGGTGGCATACAGAGAGAGCTAGAGGGATGAATTCCCTTTATATAGCAGTCATCTCCTACCCGAAAGATGAGAAGGGATCTATTCATATAATTTACTACAATGGCTGCCAAACCAGGAGATTAAATAGCTCTAAGTGTTCAGATACTCCCTACCTACTCCTAATGAGAAAAGCTCATCATACAGGAATGAAACATGTCTGGACTTTTGTCTCTAATAACTTAAGTTACAGCTCAAGATCAAATTAAGTTAAGCTTTCTTTTTACATGAATATATTATAGTATATCAATTATTTATATTATATTTAAGCCTGCAATTTCACTCTTCTCTTTTTTTTTTTTAAATCCTCACCCAAGGACATTTTTTTTTTCCATTTATCTTCAGATAGAACGGGAGGGAAGGAGGGAGGAAGAGAGAGAGAAACATCAATGTGAGAGAGACACATCGACTGGTTGCCACCCACACGACCCCAACCAGGGCCGGGGACAAACTGCAACCGAGGTATGTGCCCTTAGCGGGAACCGAACTCGGAACTCTCTGGTCCTCGGGCCAACACTAATCGCTGAGCCAAACCAGCCAGGGCTCATTCTTCTTGAAAAACAAAGCATGGTTGTGTAGCAAGAACTATAATTATTAATATGTCAAGTATCAGTGAATCTCCTCCAATCACCAGCACCAGAGTCACTCTCACTATTACTAAGGGCATGTATGATAGTCTCGCCAAGTCTTGAGGTTGAAGATTTATAACCATCTTATAATAATAAAACATTTAAAGAGATTTTAGAATTTAAAGCTTCAGCTTTATTTTTTTTTAACCCAGAGATATCAAGTAAGTTACACAAAGACAGTTAGCTAGTTAGTGGTATAGTGTAAGGCATAGAACAAATCCTTGTCATTCTACCACATCTTTGTTTTCATTAATTGAATCCAATCCATTCCCACCTAGAGTAGAGTCAACAGTTTCATTTCTGAATAGCCAAATAAGCCAAATAAGATGAGAGTATATTTTTCTGAGATGACAAAGGAGGGACAGGTAAACATAAATGATAAATTACTTCCCATCCTTCCCTCCCCCCTAAGGGTAACCTTTTCTTCTCTCTTCTAAGGCCACACAGGGAATTATTATGGGGCTTAAAGATGAATCACTGGTTTCTCTATGAGGCAGTTGTCACACAAAATGAAAGAAAAGAATGAACTTTTTTTTTTTTTTAAGAATTGCAGTGAAGAAGAGAGGAACAGAAGGTAAAGATAAGATTTTCTGGGACAATCTTTAGAGCCTGGGGATAACTGACTCCTTCCTCCTAAATTCAGCTACCGGACTCTCAGTAACTGCTTTGGTATCTGTAGCACTTATGTTTAATAATGGAATTTGGATGAGGTTAAAAAACAAGGAGATAAAAAGGGAATTGAGAATGCCAAGGCTGATCCAAATGGGATCAGTGCTTACAATGGAATATTAAGAACACTATTTATAAAGAATATTTTGTGGCCCTGGCCAGTCTGGCTCAGTAGTTAAAGTGTCAGCCCTCAGACTAAAGAGTCGTGGGTTTGATTCTGGTCAAAGGCACATACCTTGGTTGTGGTTTGTCCCCAGCCCTGGTAAGGGTTGTGAGGGAGGCAACCAATCGATGTGTTTCTCTCATATCAATGTTTCTCTCTCTCTCTCTCTCCCCCCCCCCCTCCCTCCTTCCTTCCCTCCCTCCCTCCCCCTCTCTCACTCTATCTGAAGATAAATGAAAGAATATACTCAGGTGAGTACTAAAAACTAAAAAGAATATTTTGTGAAGTGGAAGAAAGTTAAAAAAATAATAGAATTTTTAAAAGCAGGAAGAAAACTGAATATACAGTATAATCAAAAAATATATAAAATATGTATAATTTTCAAAATAGTATATAAAATATATAAATTTCAAAATATAGATATAAAATAAAAATTTTATAAAATTTTCAAAATATATATAAAATCAATCCATTCAAATGGGCTCTATCAAAACATTATCAGAAGTTATTTAGTGCTGGTGGAATTACAGATGAATTTTTTTTCTTCATTTACATGTTTCTCTATTTTCTAAAATAACATTAATTTTTTTTGTAATCTAAAGAAATAAATATTTTAATAATAATCAGATATTACCTTATAAAAAGCAACTTAATTATATAACTCCCTTATGGTAAAAAAGTGAAAAAGTATGTATAAATGCCAACCCACAGAGGTAACACTACTTTTCCAAAATTAGGGCAACTCCTAATTTTCCCAATGCTTGCCTTCTCACCTCATCTGGAATTAGCTCCCACATACACTTTTATATCTTCGATTTCTCCCTTTGAACTGATTCCTCCCCTTCTGCTTTCAAACATGCTCAGGTTTCACCTATCAACTCCTATACTCTTTCTCTACTTCTCTTTCCTGCCAAATTTCTACAATGAGTGCTTTTTAGTTTCTATTTTCCCTTTAACCCTTTACAATCTTGCTTTTATTTTGCCCTCTCACCTAAAAAAGCTGCATCTTCAAGGTCACTTGAAGCTATAAGGGAGCCTTTATAGCACTGATGATGCTCATCAAGGTCAGCCCAGCCAACTCTAAAGTCTGCTTTCTTCATCACCATTAAGCATTTTTATCACTTCAATGCCCCACACCCACCCCCAGCCCCCCATCTTTCTGTTCACAAGACACAGTACTATCTTGACTCTCCTTTTTCCCTTCCTCCCCTTTGGTTCCTTTACCTCCAATGGCTCTTTTCTCTCTACTTTAAAAGTGGAGAAGTATTATTTCATGGCTTCAGCTGTTTCTCTAGACCTAGTCTCCCCTCTGACTTCTATGTATTCCACTTCCTGATCTGCCATTGCTAAATCCAAGTCAACACATCTAAAACAAAGCTCTTCAATCTCTTTCAATGTCACACCAACTAGCTGCCCTTCCTATCTACTACATTTTAAATTACTGGATTCAAATTTCTCTCAGATTAGAAAACTGGAAGTTAATTTGACTCCTCTCTCCTTCCTTCCCATCAATCACTAAGTCTTCTTGAGTCTTCCTTCAGAATATTTCCTGGATCCATTCTGACTTTCCCTTTTCCACTACTAGGATCTCTAGTCCCATCACTATAAGCCTAAAGTACTGTAAGCATTATTTGATTTTTCCTGTCACCACTCTGTTCCTGATCCTCAAATCTCCAATAGTTTCCTACTAAATTTCCCAAATTATATTTAGAGTATCCAGATAGATTTTAATGGATGTTTTCCTCTGTTCAAGTAAGTCTGAATATGCTGCATGTTAAACTATTTCTTTTTTTATTGTTATTATTGATTTTTTTAAGAGAGAAAAAGACATTGATTTGTCATTCCACTCATTTATTCATTCATTGGTTGATTCTTGTATGTGCTTTGATCAGGATGGAACCTGCAACGTTGACATATCGGGACAATGCTCCAACCGAGTTACCCCGCCAGGGCTAAACTACTTCTTGAAAATTAATTCATTGTTTTGTTTTGTTTTTATCCTCACTTGAGGACATCTTTGCATTTATCTTCAGATAGAGTGAGAGGGGGAGAGGGGGGAAGAAAGAGAGAGAGAAACATTGATGCGAGAGAGCCACATTGAGTGGTTGCCACCCACACGACCCCAACCGGGGCCAGGAACAAACTGCAACTGAGGTACATGCCCTTAGCAGGAACCGAACCTGGGAACTTTCTGGTCCGCAGGCCGACACTCTAACTGCTGAGCCAACTGGCCAGGGCGAAAATTAATTCAATACATTAAAAAGACTCTGAGAAGGCTGCATGATTTTATTTAACTCTAAGTCCCAATCTTAGCCACCATCTTACTTTTTCTTTTTTTTTATCCTCACCCGAGGACACTTTTCCATTTTCTGTACAGATAGAGTGGGAGGGAGAGGAAGAGAGAGAGAGAGAAACATCGACGTGAAAGGGACACATCGAGTGGCTGCCACCCGCACGACCAACCAGGGCCGGGGACAAACTGCAACCGAGGTACATGCCCTTAGCGGGAACCGAACCCGGGTCTCTCCGGACCGCAGGCCGACGCTCCAACCGCTGAGCCAAACCGGCCAGGGCGCCACCATCTTACTTTTTAAAATCCTGCCAGATATTCTTAAAATTTGAAGATAAATATATTCCAATTAACATAGTTTGTGAAATTGATTTACTACACCAAGACTAAACTATTTATCTAAATGTAGAAAACCTTCATTATCAGGTACCTTACTATTAGAAGTTAGTAACTTTTTTAATTAGAAGGGAAAAAGAACAAAACATCCCCTACTATTTTTTTATATGGGGAGGATGGGAAGTTTTTTGTTGAGGGAGGGAGATTCCACTGCATTGATGTTAATCAAATAACAATAATATTATTAAAAATAACAGCTAGCCTTTATCAAAGCTTACCATATACTCATCATAGGCATTATCATATTATGATCATATTATGCCCTTTTTACAGGTGAGGAAACTGAGGCACAGAAAGATTACATAATCTGCCCAAGGTCTAACAGCAAGAAAGAAAGTTATGAGCCAGGATTGGAACCCAGGCATTCTGTTATGATTGCCTCTACTCACAACTCTCAACCAATATACTATACTGCCTGCCTTTCAATTAAGATGGGAGATTAAGGGTGAATGTTTAGATAGACGATGCAGGTTTTATCATTTTCTAGCTTGTTACTTTTGGCAGGTCATTTATTATATCCTGAATTTGTTATCTCCAATGCTAAATGGAAATGTGGTTATGAAGATTAAAATAAGATTATATGTAAGTTATTACTGCTATTACCACTCATATTTGCATAAAATATATACAATTTTTGTATTTTGGAAGGCAAATCTGACGACACTGTAGAGCAACTAAACTGTATCTTGTCAGTAAATTTATAGTGACTATAAAATTTATCATCCAAATCAGGACATATTTGAGAGTGAAAGAAAATATTATTAAAAATTACACTGGGTCAACAGGCATATACCAGGTCTGTCCCAAGCAAATTGAGATGTCTGGTCACCCCAACTCATTTAAAATGTTTACTTTCCTAGACTGATTTTTAAAATATTTTTTCTATAAAAATTATCTACTCAGCAGTAAAAAGAAATGAATTATTCATACACAAACAATATGAGAATAAGTCTCAAATGTATTATGCTAAATGAGAGAAGCCAGACTCAGAAGGCTAACTTCTATACAACTTCATTTATATAACATACTAAAAAAGGCAAATTTATAGGAAAAGAAAAATATCAACTGTTGCTAGGGTCTAGAAGTAAGGTAGAAGTTGACTACAGAGGGATGAGGCAACATTTTGTGATGAGAAACATGAAACATATCTTGACTGGAGTAATGATCACACAACTGAATATATGTTGAAAGTCACGTAAATGTATATCAATAACCTGACTTTAAAAAACAACAGTGCAGCCCTGGCCGGTTTGGCTCAGCGGTTAGAGCGTTGGCCTGCGGTCCAGAGGGACCTGGGTTCGGTTTCCACGAAGGGCACGTACCTCGGTTGCAGTTTGTCCCCGGCAGCCACTCGATGTGTCCCTTTCATGTCAATGTTTCTCTCTCTCTTCCTCTCTCTCCCTTCCACTCTGTCTGAACAAAAAATGGAAAAATGTCCTTGGGTGAGGACAGAAAAAAAAACCCAAAAAACTGCAATGCAGAGCACAGTCACTCATGGCTTTTCACTAGGCTCCTTGGATACTCAGCCACTCATTGGCAGAATATGACTCCACTGGGCCATGTCCCTTCTTTTTTTCTCCAGGAAACTGGTCCACCCTTCAGTCCTGGAAGTTCCAGAAACATTCCTCATAGCATCTGGAATATTTATCTGTTTTGACTGATGATTATTAAGGTCAGACCTCTGGCTTTCTCTTTGTTCTCCTCAATCATGTGGGCTGAGTCTGGCCCTGAGGATGGTAGATGCCCTTAGTGCCCTCTGTGTGCAATGAAATGGGGTGAGGCCTCTTATGTGGAGGCCAGTGGGAGTTAAAAGCTTAATCTGCAAAGGCCTTTAGGCTCCCCATGCCTCTCCCAGCTCTCTAAAAAGCTTTCTGCTCACTATGCAGTAGGTATCAAAACTCACTACCTGGGTGAAAAGTTAGACTCATCCGATCTTAAAGACTGGTATAGCTAAAAGATTAGGTAAAACAGACCTATGTTCAAATTTCCACCTTTCCCACTTAACTAGCTAGCTGACCTTGGAAACAGGTGAGCCTCGTTTTCCTCATCTATAAAAGTAAAGATGTTTGTCTTTTTACCTTGCTTCACTCCAAAAGAATAAAAAATCCTGCTGACAATAATTTTTTCTTTATTTTTATTGAATTTATTGGGGTGACATTGGTTCATAAAATTATATAGGTTTCAGGTGTACAATTCTATAACACATCATCTGTATATTGTATTGTGTGTTCACCATCCAAAGCCAAGTCTCTTTCTATCACCATGTATCTATCCTTCACCCTCTCCTACCGCCCCTGACCTCTTTCCCTCTTTTAATCATCATACTATTGTCTGTGTCTATGCGTTGTTGTTTTTTCCTTAACCCTTTCACTCGTTTCAGCCTGCCCCACAACTCCCCTCCCTTCTGACAGCTGTCAGTCTATTCTCTGTATCTATGAGCCTGTTTCTATTTTGTTCATTAGATTCTACATATAAGTGAAATCACATGGTACTTGTCTTTGTCTGACTGGTTTATTTCACTTGGCATATACACTCTCCAAGTCCATCCGTGCTATCACAAAAGGTACAGTGAGTTTGAGTCCCTACCTTTCCCCGTTTCTTTTTCTGAAAGTTTCAATGTGGTTAGTTAATGTTTTTGCCCTCTTCTCATAAACGGACTCCCTTGATCTCTCTGTGAAGTTCCAATGTTAGTGCTCCTTCTCCCCCCAGAATTTGCCTACTACTTTGAAATCTCACGTTTTAATAATCTGGTAGTAGTTAACTTATTTTATCCCCCCCACCCCCTTCCTAGTCTCTTTATCCAACTAGAGAGATCAAGGTAGTCAGTTTTTAAAAGGGTGACAAAAACTTAAACTAACCACATTAAAACTTTCACAAAAAGAAACAGGGAAAAAGATAGGGACTTCTAAACTCACCGTAAGCATCCTAAAACACAGAAAGCACACCTTAAAACATTAGCTCTCATTCTTTAAGTCTTTTTTATTAAAACTTCCTGCCTGTCCTGATACTTTCCCTCCTTTCCAGTTCATCACAGCCTCTGACTATAATGACTGAGTTCAAATCATCCTCTCTTAAGCATTTCTTGATTCCTATCTTCACTGATCTCTTCTTTCACCACCTTTTAATAGCACTTAGTTATTATCACATAGCTTAGGCCTTTACCAATTTTATTTTAATTTTTTTGTTAATCCTCACCCAAGGATATTTTTCCACCGATTTTTAGACAGTGGAAGGGAGGTGGGAGGGATAGAAAGTGAGAGAGGAAGAGGGAGAGAAATATCCATGTGAGAGAGACACATTGATTGGTTGCCTCTTGAACAACTCCCAACTGGGGCCAGGGATCATCGAATCTGCAACTCAGGTACATGCCCTTGACTGGGAACTGAACTTGCGACCGACCCTTCAGTCTGTGGGCCAATGCTTTAACCGCTAAGCCAAACTAGCCAGGGCAACAATTAACAAATAATTGAAAGCCTACATGTACCGTTTGGCACTAACTGACCCAGATGTATTTCTTATTGCCAACTAGACTGCAAAACTTCTCATGGGCATGGATTTCATACCTTTATATACATAACCTAAAAGGCAATTATCGTCACAAACAAAGTTATAGCTTCCAGTAAGCAAATATCATCACAAAGTCCTAGTATTTTAAGGTTTATTTTTAAACGATTAAAGGAAAGCATATGTATTCAATTCAACATGCATTTACTGAGCACCTATTCTATATCAAGAAATGCAAAAGAAGTACATGTCTTAAAACAAACAGAAAAACCCATAGATACAGACAACAGTATGGTGGCTATAAGAGGAGAAAGGGGCTGGAGGAAGGATGAAGAGGGTAAAGGGGATCAAATATTTGGTGACAGAAGGAGATTAGGCTTTTAGGTAGCGAGCACACAATAGAGTATACAGATGTCATATTATAAAGCTGTACACCTAAAATTTATATGTTATTAATCAATGCTATGCCAACAAATTTAATTTAAAAATTAATAAATGTAAACAAAAGAAGTACATGTCTTATTTCTCAAGAAACTCATGGCCTCGTTGGGAAGAATGACAAGAAAGCCAATAAATATAAAACAATTAAGCACTATAAAAGAGGAATAGATCGGTTGCAGTTTGTCCCCGGCCCTGGTTGGTCGTGCGGGTGGCAGCCACTCGATGTGTCCCTTCACGTCGATGTTTCTCTCTCTCCCTTCCTCTCCCTCCCTCCCACTCTATCTGTACAAAAAATGGAAACATATCCTCTGGTGAGGATAAAAAATAAAAAAAAAAAGAGGAATAGATAGTATAGGTTGCTTAAAAAGCAGCAGCAATGCATAATTTGAGAGGCACAAAAACATCCAAGAATATATCTCCGTCACACTAGATTTGAGTCATAAAGACAAACAGGAAATTGTAAAAATGAAATTAAGCAATAAGTTCTCTATTTGAGCAACCATAGCAACACTTGTAGGTACTAAAAAAATCAGAATCTAGAGCTTTCCTTATTTCCATTTCTCCAGAAATGATTATTCAATTTGAACATAAATAGAAAGCAAAAACAGATATAGAAGCTGAAGGGGAATTTCATAATGGACGGATCAGGTTGACAACATCCAAACCACTAATCAACTTTAGCATCACAAAAAAGGAGATAACCAGACATCATATGCCTCTGATGTGACACACAGAAAATACTATACAACACTACTATTAAATATTCTTGCGCAAAGAAATCTAACCTGAACATAACCAAGCCTCAACTACCTGTCACCAACTACCAGTTTAAAAGAAATACAGGCCAAGCCAGTGTGGCTTAGTTGGTTGAGCACTGGGCCCATGTACCAAGAGGTCACTGGTTCGATTTTCTGGTAAGGGCACATGCCTGGATTGCAGGCTTGATCCCCAGTAGAGGGCATGCAGAAGGCAACCAATCGATGATGCTTCTCTCTCATTGATATTTGTTTCTATTTCTCTCTAAAATAATCAATTATAAAAAACATACTTAAAAAAAAGAAAGAAAGAAATACAGAACACAAAGAGGAATCGAATAAGCACTACCATGAGGATAAATATAGAAAAAAAAAAAATTCTTTGGGACACCAAACTCAGTTTCCTCACCAAATACTTCACAAGAAAAAAATAAGAGAAGGGCCCAGCCGATGTGGCTCAGTGGATTGAGCATCCTCCCATGGACTGAGAGGTCCTGATTTGATTTCAGGTCAGGGCACATGCCCAGGTTTTGGGCTCGACCCCCAGTAGGGGGTGTGCAGGAGGCAGCCAATCAATATTTCTCACATGGATGTTTCTCTCTCTCTCTCTCCCTTTCTCTCTCTCTAAAATAATCAGTAAAAACATATTTAAAAATAAATAAATAAATAAAAGGAGGAACCTATATATTAAAAGAGGCATTATCAACTGAATACAATGTGTGGACATTGCTTAGATTTCAGTATGTTTTTTGTTAACTATTAAAAAGTGTAAAAATCAGGGAAGCTTAAATATTGGCTGGATAGGTAATTAAGTTGTTTGTTTACAACTCTAAAGTTAAACTATATATAATCAACTGTACATATTTAAAGTATACTTATGTATACATCCATACATATACACCTATTAAACCATTACCATAATCAAGACAGTAAACCCATCATCTCCAAAAACTTCCTCTGCCCCTTTGTAATTCCTCCCCAACCATTTGACCTACTTCCTATCACTATATAATAGTTTGCATTTTCAGCCCTGGCAGGTTTGGCTAGGTCCCAAGAGACCCAGGTTCGGTTCCCACTAAGGGCATGTACCTCAGTTGCAGTTTGTCCCTGGCCCTGGTTGGTCAGGTGGGTGGCAGCCACTCGATGTGTCCCTTTCACGTCGATGTTTCTCTCTCTCTCTCTTCCTCTCTCTCCCTCCCACTCTGTCTGAACAAAAAATGGAAAAATGTCCTCGGGTGAGGATAAAAAAAAAAAAAAGAATAGTTTGCATTTTCTAGAATTTTATATAAACAGGATTATGTAGTACACTCTTTTTTGGGGGTTGGGGGTGAAGGGGTACTAGTTTCCTTCATAATTATTTTAAGAATCATCCATGCTGTTACATGTATCAAGAGTCCACTCCTTTTTTAACTGCAGAACAGTATACCATTGGGTGGATATAGCACAATTTGTTTATCCATTCACCTGCTGATGGACATCTGGGTTATCTCCAGTTTGGGCTACTACCAATAAAACTATGAATAGTCATGTGAATATCTTAGTATGAACAGATCTCATTTCTCTTGGGTAAATACCTAGGAGTGGAATGGCCTGGCCATACACTAGATATATGTTTAACTTTTTAAAGAAAATTGACAAACTTAAAAGTCATATCATTTTGCATTCCCATTAACAGTGTATGAGCATACAGAATTATTAGTTATTGTTAATGATTTCTAGTCGCTGGTATTGTAGTGATGTCTTTTATTTTTAAAATTCAGCCTTATTAAGGTATAAATGACAGAGTTTGCCAATTTTAAATGCATGATTTAAGCTCTTTTCCAAAGTGATTGCATCATTTTATAATCTCATTAGCAATGTGTGAAAGTTCAATTGCTCCACAGCTTATCATTTGATGTTATTAATATTTTAATTTTAGTCACTCTAGTGAATATATTATATCTAGTTATAACTCTGTGGTTTTAATTTGCATTCTCCTAGTGAATAATGATGTCAAAATAAAAAAGAAGATACATACATCACACAGATGAAAAGAGATGATGTTTGGGATTTGCACAGAGGAGGGGAAAAAAAAATCAATGAAACAAGAAATGTTGGTAACTATTGAAGCTGGGTAATTAGGATGTTTATTATACCATCCTCTCTGCTTTTCTATGTTTAAAAGTTTAAAGAAATAGATAAGATATTAGATTACTGTAATGACCAAAGCTTATTTATAGGTTATATATATAGCAATGTTCAGCAATAATATAGTTAAAATGGATGTCCTTGCTCTTTGGGCTAGAGGTAGTGTTCCCTTTAAAGACTATCGATGCAGTCAACTTTGAGCAGGAGTAATATGAAAGTCAGGGGTGGGGGAAAGAGACAAAGAGAAAAGCAGATGTGCGCAGGAAGACTATGTCCTGTCCCTTCCTCTCTCACTCCATACCCTGGATTTGATAGAAGGACATGTGTTGCATAAAAGAAAAAAATAAGCAATAAATATGAATAAAAATTATCTCTCACTTTAGAATAACCCAACAAAAAATTAAATGCTTCTTGAGATGAAGCTAGGGAACAGCAAAGAAAGCTTTTCCTTTATATTCCCTTTACACCAAAATTTGCATTTCCTACAAGCATTATTTACTTTAAAAATAAATTAAAAACTGCCCTGGCTGGTTTGACTCAGCTGTTAGAATGTTGGCCCTTGGACCAAAGGGTTATGGGTTTGATTCTGGTCAAGGACACATTCCTGGGTTGCAGGTTCGATCCCTGTCCCCGGTTGGGGTCATTGTTGGGATGGTGCGGGAGGTGACCAGTTGATGTGTCTCCTCTCCTTCCCTTCCACTAACTCTAAAACTCAATGGAAAAATATCCTCCAGTGATGATTTAAAAAAATAAAATAAAATAAAAAATCACCAGTAGTAATTCAACCACCAATAATATTCTGGTGCTTTTCCTCTCATGCAGTTTAGGTTTATATCTTATATTTTGTCATTATATTTAAATAAATTATATTTTCCTACATATTAGAAATCCCTTTGAAAGTGACTTAAATTAGCCCTGGCCGGTTTGGCTCAGCGGTTAGAGCGTCAGCCTGCGGTACAGAGAGACCCGGGTTCGGTTCCCGCTAAGGGCACGTACCTCGGTTGCAGTTTGTCCCCGGCCCTGGTTGGTCGTGTGGTTGGCAGCCACTCGATGTGTCCCTTCACATCGATGTTTCTCTCTCTCTCTTCTTCTCTCTCCCTCCTGCTCTGTCTGAACAAAAAATGCAAAAATGTCCTCGGGTGAGGATAAAAAAAAAAGAAAAAAGAAAGTGACTTAAATTAATATATTTTATCACATGGATGCATTCATTTTTTATATTAAAGAACATACTTTGATGGGCATCCATATATTTGTAATATTTAGTTATTTCCTTTAGATAGGTAAAAAAAAATATTATAGAGCTCTTGAAATACATGGTAAAAGTCTTCATATATTATAGCTAGGAGTGGTGGTTGGTCACAAAATTATTTATTTTTAAATTTTTTTTCTTTATTGATTTTAGAGAGAGAGGAAGGGAGACGAAGAGAGAGTTAGAAACATCAATGAGAGAGAACACTGACTGGCTGCCTCCTGCATGTACCCCACTGGGGATTGGGCCCACAACCTGGGCATGTGTCCTGACTGGGACTCGAGCTGGCGGCCTCTTGGTGCATGGGTCGATGCTCAACCACTGAGCCACACCGGACGAACGGTCACAAAATTATTTAAAATGAAGATTCAGCCCTAGCCGTTGTGGCTCAGTAGTCGGACCAGAGTCATGGGTTCAATTCTTGTCAAGGGCATGTACCTTGGTTTAGTCCCTGGCCCTGGTCAGGGTCACGTGGGAGTAAACCAATCGGTGTATCTTTCTCACAATGATGTTTCTCTTTCTCTCTTTCCCTCCCTCCCTCTTTCCCATTCTACCTAAAGATAAGTGGAAAAATACCCTTGAGTGAGGATTTAAAAATAAAATAAGGATTCATTTTGGCCCTGGCTGGGTTGCTCAGTTGGTTGGAGCATTGTCTCAATATACCAAAGTTGTAGGTTTTCTCTTTAGTCATACAAGAAGCATCCAATGAATGCATAAATAGGTGGAACAACAAATTGATGTCTCTCTCACTCTCTCTCTCCCCCTCCTCTTTCTCGCTAAAACAAATAAAATAAGACCTGGCCAGTGTGGCTCAGTTGGTTAAGCATTATTCCATGCACCAAGAGGTCACCCTTTCAATTTCTGGTCGGGGGTGTGCAGGAGGCAGCTATTCAATGTTTCTCTCTCTCCCTCACCTCTCTTCTCTCTCTCAAATCAATAAAAACATATTTTAAAAAATAAAATGAGGATTCATTTTTTTTCTTTACTGATTTTTAGAGAGACAGGAAGGGAGAGGGAGAGAGAGAGAGAGAAACATCAATGAGAGTAAACATCGACTGGCCACCTCCTGCATGCCCCCCACTGGGGATTTGACCCACAACCTGGACATGTGCCCTGACCGGGAATTGAACCGGTGACCTCTTGGTGTATGGGCTAACACTCAACCAATGAGCCACTCGGGCCAGGCGAGGATTCATTTTTAAAAAGAGAGATACAGCCTGGCTGGTGTGGCTCAGTGATTGAGTGCCACTCCATGCATCAAGAGGTTGCCGGTTCAATTCCTGGTCAGAGCATATGCACAGGTTGTGGGCCAAATACCCAGTGGGGAACATGCAGGAGGTGGCCAACTGATGTTCTCTCTCATCGATTTTTCTATCTCTCTCTCCCTCTCTCTCTAAAATCAATAAAAAAATTTTTTTTTAAAAAGAGAGATATGTACCCATGTACCCTAAACATTTCCATTTAAAATCCAAAAGTCATGCATATTCATCCTCTATGATTTCTACTTTGAGTTTCTTTAAAGTGGCTCAAGAACTTAATAGTACTTACAAAGCATTATCAGTGGTTATAGTTTTACTTCATTTATCTTTAGCTTTTTAACCTACACCAAATTTGATAGGAAGTTTTTAATCACTTGCTTTCATCCAGTCTATCCAAGGCATTCCAATTAGTTTTTATAACAATGTTTTTAAACTCCTATTTTAAACTGTTTGATTTACTATACTGATAACAACATAAGCTTGGCAAACATGGCAGAGATGGACAGCTGCTCTCCACATCCATACTCCTGCCAACAGAAATACAGAATGACCACTATCAATATCCTTAACAACAGAAGATTCTGTATTATCAATTTTTTTCCCTTTGAAAATCTGACAGACAATAAACAATATCATGTTTTAGTTTGCTGTTGAAAGATTTAACATGAAGTTGTACTTTTCTTGTATGATTAAACTGAAAGGACGAGGCGGAATGTTACAATGGGAAACACAAGTCCTAGAGTCAGACTTCCTGGGTTTGTGTCCTGCTTTTACCATTTACTAGTTATGTGATCTTAAGCAAGTTACTTAATTTCCTATTTTCAGAGAAGTATTGTGAGAACTAAATAAAACAATCTAGTTACCACGATGTCTGAGTTAATCACTCTGTAAATTTAGGTATTATTAAGTTATACATAAATATCACTAATGAAGCAAGTGCCTTTGGTGTAAAAAACATGATTTGTAATGTCAGCAAATTTTACTACCAGTTCTTAAATTCTGTATGTGCACATGTGGCATGAGGGGGAAAAAAACAAAAGATAAAAGTTCTTTCTAAAATGTGGTATTACAGCCCTGACTGGTTTGGTTCAGTGGTTAGAGCATCCGCCCCAAGACTGAAGGGTCACGGGTTTGATTCCTGATCAGGGCCATGTACTTGGGTTGCAGGTTCCAACCCTGACCTCCACCAGGGTCATGTTGGAGGCAACCAACTGATGTGCTCCTCTCACATCGATGTTTTTCTCTCTCCCTCCCTCCCTTCCACTCTATCTGAAAAAATCAATGGAAAAAAAATATCCTCAGCCCTGGCCAGTTTGGCTCAACAGTTAGAGCAGCAGTCCGCGGACCAAAGAGTCACAGGTTCGATCCCCGGACCTGGTTGGGGTCATGCTGGATGCAACCAATCGATGTGTCTCTCTCACACTGTTTCTCTGTTTCTCTGTTTCTCTGTTTCTCTCTCTCTCTCTCTCTCTCTCTCTCTCTCTCTCTCTCTCTCTTCTTCCCTCTTCCCTCCCTCCCTCCTACTCTTTCTGAAGATAAATGGAAAAAAATCTTCAGGTGAGGATTAACCAAAAAAAAAAAAAGCGCTATTACAGTTGAATTGTTTCATTTTTCTCTTTCAACTTTCTACAGTAAAAAATCTACATGTTAAATAAAAGGATTGTTTCTTTTTTAACATAAGAAAATCCCACTAATAGGATAGACTTTCTTAAGCCTCAAAACACACAAATTCTTATGTAAAGAAACACAAAATAATTATAAAATTATAAAATTCAGTGACCTGAATCACTTTAAGGTAGAAGAATTCTTGGTATTGTATATAACTTATATCATAGCAACTTGTAGTTTCCTGCCTCATTTCTGCTCTCACCCTTCAACTTCCCTTTCCTGTTGTAAGATTCTCATCATTACCACAAGGTTTATAAAGGGAGAAACATACAAAAAAAGCAATTATAATACCATATGTTAAGCATGGTAATATCCCTGAAGACTTATCTAAAGAGCTTAGGAAGAAAAGTTGCACTTTGAGTTAAACTATGAAGTAGAAGAGTTAGTTATAGTTATTTTAGCAAAGATATATTTTACAGAATAACAACTTCTAGTACAGCAGGATTTACCCAGTCATTCTCAGTAAGTGTTTCACTAAATATTAATGTGTACAAGAGTGTACAAAACAAATGTTGGGCTGAACAATCATGTGACCCAGTGTGGAGCAGGTAAAACTTATTACAAGAACTCAAAACAAACAACCCCTCCCCTCACCACCAAATCTTTAATGTAATCAAAAGATTACATGATTCCCTAAGTGTGACATTTCTTTCTTTGTTATATTTGAGCAAGGAGTGGGGAGGGGAGTTACAAAGGCAGCAAACACTTGTACTCTAAAAGTGACCAAGAGAATGGTATGTTAACTGTGCTTTTTATAAGCTAGATGAGACACTATTACACTGCTAGGGTAAAGATACATTCTGTTGACTTGTTTGGTTTTGTTTGGAGCCTTTTAATTCCTTCTAGGTTCTAATCTAATTGAAAGTCAACATTTTGAAAGAATGTGTCAGATAGGGTATGGACTGGGGGAAGGAGGCGAACAACACTGAGAAGAAAAGAGAAAAAGCACAGAAACAAATACAGGCAGTGCTTATTCATGCACTGTCCAAGGAAAGGGTGCCCCATCAAGTTACCTGGAATGTCTCCTACACTTGCTAGGTTTATTCCTAATGGGGAAAAGAATTTACCAAGTTATCAAAGCCTGATACTCATTAAATATTCAAATTATAAAACTAAATCCCCTTAATCTGATCCATGTTCAGAACAACTCAAAACCCCTAGTACCTGAAATAAACCCTGACAGTGTCAGCTGAATATCACACCATCTTCCCTTAATTCAGTTGCCCATGGAAGGCTGATCTGGGAAATAATATCAAATTCAGGAAGGCAGGTCAAGCATGAAAATACAGGTTTCTGGAGATTCAGTGGGTACAACATAATGACACGTTGTTACAATCAGTTAGACCAAACTGAATTCCAACTTTCTTATGGCCAAGTTACCCTGAAATAAAAATTACAAAATTGATGCTAAAGGGGAATTATCATTCCCACCACCTCTTCCTCACTTTTAATAATTAGGTCCACTGAGCATATTACATTAAGGAATTGGGATTAATATGGGAAAATGAAGCTAACTAAATTCTGAGAGCTAGGTGGTTGTTTATTACCACCTTTATCAGTAGTTTTGGACCAACAGACTTAATTTTTTCAGTGAAGTTATTCCTTATACTGGAAAGAGGGGGTGGGGAGCAGGTGCAGAACAGTAAGCTACCATTTAGGTAAAAACAAAACGTGTAAATAAGTGATTGCTTGTATATTCACTGAGTATTCCTTGAAAGGATACACACAAAACTGGGGACAAATGTCACTTCTAGAGAGAAGTTACGTGTGACTGAAGGATGAGGTGAGAGGGAGATATTTCCCTTTTGGAGTTTTTAATTTTGTGTTTAAATGCAAGTTTTACATTTCAACAAAAGTAAAATATATTTATAGTACACTATACATTTCTTCCTAAATGGCTATATAAACATCAGAATCTTTGGGAAGACCTGGAGTTTCCTAAGCCAAAGTAGATGATTAGCATGTTTTGGTAAATATCCCTTACTCTCTCTGTTAGAATATTCCAGTATTTTTCCTGAAATATTCACAGGGAGGAAAAGTACTTTCATCCTTTCTAATTGTCTTCTTATGCTGACAAATGGATACACACACATACAAACACACAAAACAATGTCATCTTTAGGACCTTTTGTTTAGCTACTAATGGTATTTCTGATACTTTCAAGATAGACAGACTATATATATGAAATGATATATCAATAAGATACGTGACTCTCAAAAAATAAGTTAATACAAACTAATTTTAACACTCTATCCTCATGACTTGAGATTAATCTATTACCAATCTATTAACACTTGTGCCTAGTTTTTGCAGTACCTGGTCAGTATGTGAAGTATAACCTTAAAACCTTGAAATAAGGTAGACTGCCCTTTAAGAATTAAAGAAATCAACAAAAGATGATGCTAGAGTCCTTTTATGACAATGATTCTTTTTCTTTTTTTTTTTTTTTATCCTCACCTGAGGACATTTTTCCATTTTTTGTTCAGATAGAGTGGGAGGGAGAGAGAGGAAGAGAGAGAGAAAGAGAGAAACATGGACATGAAAGGGACACATCGAGTGGCTGCCACCCGCACAACCAACCAGGGCCGGGGACTAACTGCAACCGAGGTACGCGCCCTTAGCGGGAACCAAACCCAGGTCTCTCTGGACCACAGGCCGACGCTCTAACCGCTGAGCCAAATCGGCCAGGGCTGATTCTTAATCTTTCTTATACTCCAATGCTTAAATTAAGGATTACCCCACATCCGTATCAGTTACAGTGATTTGCTACCACTATATATCCTGAAATCAGAATATATATTGATATTTGAAAATGCCCCCTTCTCTTAGGGAATATGCTCTTCTCCAGGAGAGGAGTCAAACACTACCTTAAGGAGGTATAATGACTCCCAGGTCTAAGACTTAACTGTAATAAAATTTAGCATATTCAATTTAAAAAATAAACAGCTTATTTCAGTGTTTCTCCTAAACTCTGTACTTGTTTCTCCAAATGCTCACAAGTCAGCTCCACATGTGTGTCTAACAGTCATCCATTCTTGAACTTAATATACTGAAAACAGAACCCTTAATATTTACCCTCTCTTTCATTTCTCTCGTGTCACAAGAACAAAGAAAATATAAAACTTCCCCAAAGTTACTGGATATTAGCTTTTAGAAAATACTTGGGAGATGAGCACAAAGTAGAAAACACAGCACTTTAGCCCAGCCAGTGTGGCTCAGTGACTGAGCATCGACTCATGCACCAAGAGGTTGCCGGTTCAATTCCTGGTCAGGGCACATGCCCAGGTTGTGGGCCTGGTCCCCAGTTAGGGGCATGCAGGAGGTGGCCAAATGATGTTCTCTCATGGATATTTCTATTTCCCTCGCTCTCCCTCTCCCTTCTTCTCTCTCTAAAATCAATCAATAAAGAAAGAAAACACAGCACTTTAATCCAACAATGTAAAATTATATCCTATCCAATATGAAAAGTGTATGCTTCCAGTAAAAGTACCATTTGTATTAGGCTTAAAGTTTTTTTTTTTAATTTACTTTCCTAAACACATTTTCCAGAAAGCACCAAATAAAGTGATATAGATGGATAAGTATACCGATTGATAAAATAGCAATGTAATATTAACTGATGTGATATTATAAGACATTCTATTACCAGGCAAGTATTTTTAAAGATAATTCCTTTTCCCCACAAAGAGTTATACTCACCTCTTGCTTATAAACTGTAGCCATCTATACATTTAAAAATCCCAGATTTGTCCTTTAAGCTCTCAAAGTAAAATTAACACAAACAAACGTGAGCCTCATTTAGGATTTTAATAGAAAATGTATTTCTAAAAATGTTTCCAAGAAGAGGAAAAAGGAAGACTTGCTAAAAACTGAAAAATAAGCTTAGTACAAAAAAACAAAAAGTAAAAACAAGAAAAGAAAATCAAAGGAAGATTAATTATAGGAGTTTTAGGAAGAATGTGAGGTGATAGGCATCATAGGTCCTCATTAAAATGTCACTAGGTATCTCTGTGAATGACAGTTTACATACCTAAAATGAAAAGTGTTATGAAAATGCCAATTTGTTTCAGTAGCTCCACCATTCTTTTAGCTTCCCAGATTTAAAACCTTGAGATACTGTATGTAGACTTTTACCCCCATTGTTTTCTATAATCAGTCATCATATTCTAAAATTTCTTCCTTCAAAATGTCTCCTGTGAATACAAAGCAAAATTCCCAATTTCAAAAGACTACACACAAAAAACAAAGACTGACCATAAAAAAAAACATTTTTCAAAGAATGAAAAATGAGAAATAGTCATCATATTCTGAGTCAAAACAAAACAAAATACCCAACCACCATAGGGAGAAAAATGTGTAATCCTAGTGTTATAAGAGAAGATAGTTATCAGCATAAAAAAAATTTGAAAGGGACCGCTCATGAAAATGTTCACAGTTGTTCTTCCTGTTTGGAGAACCTTGTAACCGTGTTTTTTTTGTTTTGTTTTGTTTTATTTTAATACTTTCTCTACATTTCATAAATTTCCTACCATAAATGCATTAGTTTCAAACTTAGAATTAATGTTATTTAAATAATCATCTCATTTTACCACTAGTTGTCCATTTTTATTGCTGTCATCCTATTTCCTCCAGTCTCTCCTATCCCAGGACTCTAACAGCTTTCTTTCCTCTTGAGGTCTCTGAGCCAGCTTCTCCCCAACTTAATACTGCTTATACACATGCTCCTTAAAGTCATCATTCATACTTATCTACAGCACATGGATGTAGAGCTGGCCATATAAACAATCAACTTAAGACAGTGCTTCTCAATTTCAGGACCACTGACATTTGGAGTATTTCTTATGAAGGGGCTATCCTATTGGAGGATGTTTAGCAGCATTCCTGGTCTCTATTCACTGAATGCCAGTAGCACTTTCCATCTCCCCTTCTGGTGACATTGCCAAAAGTCTCCAGGAGGGGTGGGGGGTGGGGTGCGGAACTGCCCTGCTGAGAACCATACATTTAAAAGTTTCAAAACTTCCAAAACCATCTCTCTCTCTGCTCATATTCATATATATCAAGCCTAAACTTCTTTGACATATGTCTTGCACAACATTCCTCCTAATCTTGCCCACATCTTATTTTTCTCAATAGGAACTTTCCAAATACACCAGACTTATTTACTGTTCCTAGAAAAGTCATTCTCAATTCCAAGTCTCTGAACACAGTTTTCTCACTAAGATTCCCATTCATACTTTTCCATTCAATGGCTTATATGCATCCTTCTCAGTTCTTTGCAGAAGCTTTACCGATTTGCTCAGTTCAGTTTAGCATACTCCTACTTTACTAACATAAAGCATCATAAATACACATATACATTTGTTTGTTTGTTAATCTCATACCCCAAACTAGACTAACCTCCCTGAGGTTTGGTGCTCAGGCAGATTTCTGTTGTATAGCCATTTGGCTAACACTGTGCTGGGCACAGAGGCAATCAGAAGCTTGATAACTGATAAATGAATTTAAATGCTCTGCTGTTAATAGTGTAAGCTGCAGTTTTCTTATTAAATAATTGTTTTTCAACCATATTTCTCATCATGGAGGAGTTAAGTACAGAATGAAAACATTAACATATACTGGTATATTTTCAGAAACACCTAAGTTTTGAACTGTTCTCTACACTTTTAGGAAAAGATATAAAGGAATTAAAACTATTAACTACAATATAAACATGAACTTTATGAACTCCATTTATTTTATAATCCCAGTGGATTTTTTTTGCTCAGTAAACATAAGTATTGTCAACAAGAGCAGACAACTTGATTTTATAGTGTATGAATATATGTGTACACAAACACACCTTACACATACGTGTACTATATCCCAAGTCGAGAGAAGTAAATGTAATGAAAGTCCTTTGTAAACCCGAGAAAAGCCACATACAAAGAAGGCAACAGCATAGCAGATAGTTACAAGTTTGAAACCAGCCTGCTTGGATTCCAGCTATTATTAGCTGTGTAACCTTGTACATGTTACTTAACTTCTCTGTGCCTCAGTTTCAAATAGGGAGAAGAGTGTCTGTCCCAAAGCAAAGCTCTCAAAACAGTGCTTGCATATAGAAAGCACAAAACAGATAACAACCATTGCTATCATTACACTATTAATTATTAGCCAAGTAAAAAAGCTTCAATGTCTAAAATTCTGATTCAAGTCTGGAATTGGTCTTACAAAATGCAGGATAAGCTATTTACAAGTTTAAGCCCTTGTGTGGCCTAGTTTCTCAGAATTTTTGCTGGTGCTAAACTGGTGATTATTACAGAATCTTTGTTACAGCTTCTTCTTGTTGTTGTTTTTTAATCTGCAAAGAAACTGACACTCTGTTTTCAAGGTACTTTACAAGTCGCAAGAAAATAAATCAACTCTTTGTTATCTCCATATGTAAGTCAATGTAAGAGCGCAGTAAAAGCCTAGGTAGTTACGGCACAACTTTTCAGAAAACAACAATGAGGTTTTTAAAGTTCTAATGAGCAATTCTTATGCAGTTATGTCAAGTTTTTTTGTCCTGCTAAACAAAAGCGTATCTGTCAAGGAACCGAGAAGCCGTCAAAAATAAGGAAATGCCACGGCCGGGCCTAGGCGGCGGTCGGGAAAATCTGCCCTCCGCCAGGTCGCTCACACGCTCGTCCTCCCCCTCCGCGGGGTGCAGATGTCGGCTCCACCCGGGGATCGGTGACAGCAGGCTCCGTCCTCGCCTCTGCCGCCCGCCGCCCGCGCGCCCCGCCGCCCGCAGCCCGACCCGGCCCGCCGCGGCCAAGCAGGGGCTTTCGCCCGAGACCGCGGCCTCGCGCCCCGCCCCCGACCCGGCAGCCCCGCCGCCCGCACAGCCGAGGCCCCGCGGGGCCTGCAGGTGGGCCCAGGGCGCGGCCAGGCCCGAGAAGTCCCGGTTCCGCAGGGCGGCAGCGGGCGCGGGGCTCGCACCGGCCCGGCTGTCACTTACCGGCGCCTCATGGTACCGCGGCGCCTCAGCCCAGCCCCGGCGCGGACGAACTGCGCCCGGAAGCCTAGACAGTCCCGCGGCTCCCGGGCCGAGCCCCACTCCGGGCCATTCAAACGCGGCCGCGCGCGCGGCCCGCCGGGATTGCTCCCCTTAGGGTGTCCAGGCTCCGCCCAACACTGGCCCCGCCCCTCTCGGGTCGCACAGGAGGAAGGGGGAAGAGGACGTGGGGCCACAGTGCCCTCTGGTGGTCCCATGTACGCACACAAGTCTTGCTTCTCGGCGGTAATACTGCGCTAGGAACTGAGGATGATAGAAGTCAAAGAATGACCTGGTGCTACTGACAATCCACAAGATTCAAACAGTCTTTTATAAAAATATGGTGCCGGGAGAGATTTAGTAACTCCTATTTAAATGCATTAGGCAAAGTATTTAAAAGCATGACTCTGGATCTATGAGACCTTGGATAAGTCATAAATTCCTGTGTGCTTTGCTTTCCTCATCTGTAAAATGGGGATAATAGTAGTAGCTGCCTCATTATTGTGAAGATTAAATGAGTTAATAAATATAAAATGCTTAGAAGAATGTACCTGGCATATGGCAAGCATTTTATAATTGTTAGCTATTATTCTTTTAGTTCCTAATATGTGCCAGACTGCGTCAGAGTCGTAAGAACACAAGAAATATGTATGATGCAGACCCTATCCCCAGGGAGCAGGCTCAGTCACTTTGGAATGGGATACACTCAAGTATAAGGTTAAATTGCAGTCCGTCCCTGACTTGCTTCTAATTACTGAAGGTAATTCTCTTTATCTCAATGGAGGCAGAGTCTACTCATCTTCAAATGTAAGACACCAGTCAAGGTTAACCACATTGTGACAGGAACAAGTTTGTCTTTGGTGGGCCTCTCACCCCTTGCAGAAGACAATTAAGTAGTGCTTTAAAAAAAAAAAATCTCATTCAAGGATGTGTGTGTGTGTGTGTGTGTGTGTATTAAGAGAGAGAAAGAGAGGGAGAAAGAGAGAGAGGGAAATATCAATGTGAGAGAGAAACATCTATCTGTTGTCTTTGACACTCTCCTTGACCAAAAATCAAATTTGCAACCGAGGTATGAGCCCTGACAAGGAATCAAACCCACAACCTTTTAGTGTACGGGTTGACACTCCAACTAACTGGACCACCTGGCCAGGGGCTCAAGTAGTGCATTTGATGGAAACTTTCCTCACTGCAAGACTCTACATCCTTTGAGTCACCTTTTTTAGGCACTCCTTACAGAACTCTCCTGGGCTTGCCCAAGAAAAAGGTTGGTTAAGTTTGGTACAACAATATTTTTGAGGGTCTACTATGTGCCAAGCTGACATTGTACCAGTTCAGTTGCTTGAGATAGCCAGGAGAAGCTCACAGTGGCTTGGGCATGGAGAAAGAGATCATTCCAATACACTGTGGTGAGTGCAAGGATAAAAGGGTACATTCTAATTGCTGTAGGAGCTCAGAGCAGTGGGTGGCCAGGCAGATAAGCTAAGATGTTATTAGGTGAAAATAACAATGTATTTTCCTACCTTGTAACAGGGTTCTTACCGGAAAAAAATTAAGTAATGGTGAAAATTTCGGGCACAACTTTAGGTCTGTGGGAGAAATATTTTTAGGATATGTTTTGCATAAGCAATGCCTTTGAGTGACTCCCAGGTTGCACCAAGCACAAGCAGTCACATGCCTATGTGTGGGGCCACACCTATTAACAGGTGGGACTCTTGAGAGAGTCCAGCAGGGTGAGCGAAGAAAGCAGGAACCCTGGGTCTAGGTGTGTGCATCTTAGAACATTCCCTGAATATGACTTCCACTAAGTAAGTGTGCTGTTTTAAAGAAAATAAAATTCAACACCCATGGGTGAAGTCACTTTCTCTCAAGCTATTTCTTCATCACCATCATCATAAACAGGAATTTCTTGATGACCCACTATGCAAAAGGCATTATACTGGGCCCTCAGCAGAAGAAGGTGAAAAAAGCGTAAGATAGTACTTCCCCTCAAAGAATGCTGGAGGATGAGGTAAGACAAATAACGGAGTCCCGAGACTCAGGAAATCTGCTGTATTAACATAGAAGCATCTCCGCTAGACTTCAGGTGGCTAAAGGCCAGAGGAGAATCTTGATGTTCTCATTTCTAGAGCTTCTAAGGGCACAGTGTCTCTGGCAGGTTCATCTTCTGCTTCAGGTTTGGAGGTTTAGATCAGGGGATGAGCGGCCCTGGCCCATAGAGCTCAGGTGATTGCCAAGTGTCCGCATAATTTAAGGTGAAAATTGTAAAAATGGCTTTATATTGCTATCTTTGAAATATATACCATTTTGGTTATGAAAATGCAGGTCAGTTTTCTTCATTGACACCTTTCAGTCAATAAGGTTGAAATTTCTTTTTCTTTATTGATATTTAGAGAGAGAGGAAGAGAGAGGGAGAGAGAGATAGAAACATCAGTGAGAGAGAACATGGATTGGCTGCCTCCTGCATGCCCCCCACTGGGGATTTGGCCCTCAACCTGGGCATGTGCCCTGACCAGGAACCGCACCAGCAACCTCTTGAGCCACACTGGCTGGGCATGTTGTTGGTTTTCTTAAAATTGGTTTTTAGAGAGAAAGGAAGGGACGGGGAGAGAGAGAGAGAAAAATCAATATGAGAGAGAAACATTGATCGGTTGCCTCCTGTATGCACCCTGACCTCTAATATAGAACCAACAACCTAGGTATGTGCCTTGAGCAGAAATCGAATGCAAAACCTTTTGGTGCATGGGACAATGCTCCAACCGAGTCACCAGTCCAGGGCCAAGTTTTTTATTTTTTGATGAATGAAAAGTGCAGCCCAAACATATTTTTATTACCCTGGGGCCATTCCCTCATTTTTTCCTTCTCCCTACTTTAAACATTACTTCCATCTGACTTAAGAGCAGCTGAGTTAGCCTTTTTGCCCCACACCTCATCTCTGAGGAGTATGGACATTATTCAGGGACGGTGTGTAGAGTAACCCTAACCATGAACACTCAGATGAGAAAAGAACTCTCATGCGAAGTCAGGCATACATTTCTTGGAGAGTTAAGGGAGGGATCGTGGAGGAAGGTTTGAGCTAGGCCTGACATGTTAGACAGGATTTCAACAGGCAGTGGGGAGAAGTGCAAAGTCAGTTTCAGTGAGGCAGGATAGTAAGAAGCTAGGAAAATTCCTTGGCAAGTGGAATGGGGAAACTGAGACAGATAGCTGAGCAAACTGGCCAAGCAATTTTACAGCCAGATACAGAAGGTCACCCACCAGGGCAGAAAGTCCTGGGTGCTTAGCAGTGGACAAAACTGGCACCAGACCTCGCCCCCAGGGTGGTCTTTCCTCTCCTGTCATATCGCTGGTTGTGCGGTTTAGACCCCCTGACCTTTCAACCCTAGAGAACACCTAGGCCTCAGTTGTATTTCAGCTCCAGGCTCAGAAAAGCAGCAAAACCAGGTCGGTGATGCCAGGACCAGCTGTTAATGACTGACCTGGCACTGACCAATCAGTGGAGAACACAACCCTGAAAGGACACACCTGGAAAAGCTGTTGACTATTCTATGGAATCCTCCCCTAAACTCCTAGCCTTTAACACCCTCAGGACAAAGGACCAGGCACCCATTCTCCTTCTCGGAGCTTGCCTGTGCCTTTCCCTTCCCCCACAGGGGTGCACCGCCTACTCTCGAAGGGACCCAGACGAGCCTGCGACCAGGAGAACAAGGGCGGCAGCAGCTTGTCCCAGGCTAACCTCTGAACTTGTCTCCAAGGCCCCCTTTCTCTGGCTCTCCAGGGAGCTGACAGCAGCCCTGCTTTGCCTCACTTCTTTCCCACAACGTTTCTAGGAGCCAAAGCAGCCCCGCCTAAGCTCCCTCCTGTCGCTTCTTCTGTCCTAGGCCCTTCCTTGTTTCACTGTCCCTAGTTTAATAACCATACTCTCAAAACCACCTGGAATCGTGTGCGAAATCTTTACTGCACCAAGTCAAGAAGCCGCACGCTACAGGCCGGCATGCTGTGGGCCTGGTCCCTTTCCAGTAATACCAGGACCACTGTCTAGCCTGATTTGATTGGAATGGAAAGAGCTCTGGAGAGTAGCAGGAGTGAAGACTGAAAAGATCTAAAATGATTAAGTAAAGGTGTCTGGGAAGGGGGAAAAATCATTAGAAGCGCTTGAAAGTCTGTTACTCATGGATAAGCACTATTTCCATTTGAAAACATATTTTTCTATGCAAATGTAGCTATATGTAAGGACAGAAATGAGATAATAATGTAATTATAATTTGTAAACTCCTTTTTTAAAACAATAAATAGGTTATGTAGGTCAATCCATGCCAGTCTGTAGACATGCACATAATAAAAATGGCAGTTGAAACTTAAAAAACAAATTGCATAGGCGTTGAGCAGGGAAATGGCAGAGTTAAATCAGGACTTTAGAAAGATTAATCTGTCACCAGGATGCAAGACGGCTTGTGGGAGGAAGGGAGGCTTGATGGCAGGAACCTTAGTTATGAAAGTGTTACAGTTCGGCCGGAGGTTCAGGGAGCCGCAGCCTCCGCGGTGCTGTAGGGCGTTCTGCCGCCAGGGCTGAGGAAGGACAGTGTTTCAGGAGACCCGAAGACAGCAATAGCGCATCCATCCCATGAGTAACTGCATCCACTGCTCAGCATCTGCACCTTTGGAAAATTCCAGGCAGTTGATTTTGGCAAAGTGAGAAGTTGACCCCTTTTCCCCCCTGCTCCTCCCTTTTCTCTGGTTCTCTACTGACTGCGGAGGAAGCACTGGCGGTAGGGAGCATTTCAGATAAGGCAACAGCAGTGCAAATGAGCACATCTCTCTGCTAGTTAGTTGATAAGATTCATGACTTATTAAAAACACCACCACGGTACTCATGCTTTCCTTTGATGGCAGAAGCAGCAGGTGTTTTGTGGGTTTTTTTTTCCTGATAAATGAATGTTTTATCTTTTTCTTGTTTTGGTTACTCCTCACCTGAGAATATTTTTTCATTGATATATTTTTTTAATTTTTTTTTTTTTTTGCCCCCCTCGGCCCGGCCGCCTCGTCTCCCCCCACACCACCCCCCAACACACACCCAGCCTCCTCAGGAGAGGGTGGGAGGAGTGGCTCTGCCCAAAGCCCTCCTACTGCGGGAGGGGTCTGTGGCCTCCCTCAGGGGCCTCCGTGGCTCCGCTTGGGGGTCCCCTCGCCCACAGTCCATTGATTTTTTTTTCTAGATAGAGTGGAAGGGAGGGAGAGAGAAAGAAACATTGATGTGAGAGAGACACATCAATTGGTTGCCTCCCACACATCCCCGGCTAGGGCTGAGGATTGAACCTGTGACCCTTCTGTCCGAGGGCCAATGCTCAAACTGTTGAGCCAAACCTGCCAGGGATGTTTATCTTTTTAATTATTAAAAAAATACATGCTGGTTGTAAAACAAAAATAAAGCAGTACAGAAATCTATGTAAATAAAAGGTAAAGCCCTCCTTGTAATTAATTTCTTCCCAAACATCCTTCACATTGTACCAGAGATGTCTTATTAACAAGTGGATAAATTTTTCTATGCATTTGTAAACATATATGTACAAATATACATATAAAATGGGCTCACAGCGTACATGTTGTCATATAACTTAGTTTTATTCCCATTTCACAAATACTTCATCATGGACAGATTTCCAAGCCAATATATATACTGTATCTTTTTCAACAGAAGCAGCAGTTTTGCTTTGGGTGTTTTTCGGGGTGGAAGGTAGGCGTGGTGGAGATTGTTGAGTGGTTGGGGATCCTCCTGTTAAGACAATTTGTTTCTGATGCAGCTCTGTTACATCACAACAGGTGAGAAGCAGGTGGCAATATTTGGTATTTACAGATCTTCAAATCTGAATTGCCAGAAACATTTTTCCCTTCCTCCAAGTAGATTACCTGCAATTAGGGTACACTCACCAGGTGGAAGATGGTACAGGGCAGCAAGCAAGAGTGGAAAGAATACTAGCTTTGGAGCAACTCTCCCCTCTACGGGACGACTAGATCATTGCCTTTGGGCCCTTTCTGCACATTTTACCTTACTTGCATGATGGGGATGCTGGAAAATAAGATAACCTGCGTAAAACACTACGCTAGTGTCTGGCATAGTGTTTGTGTCTCTCTCTGCAAAACATTCCCCACCCCTAACTTTATTTGTTCAGTGCTTTCTTTTTTCCAAGATAGAGAACATTATATGGTTGGCAGCTACCTCGGAAAAAACATAATTCTGAGCTGGAAAATTCAGGACCAGCTCCTGGAGGGGGGCCAGTGCTGGGGAGACAGACTCACTGTGATACTGATGGCCTGGAAATCAGTACAGGGTATCTGAAAAGAATGACCATACGCAGTAAGTCTAATCATGCAGTTGCTTAGGAGGTTCAATACTCCTGGGGCCTCTTAACAAACAGGGTTAGTGAAGAGGAGTTTAAGGGCAGGGGACAGACAGGAAAAAAATGAAGTGGGCAGGGCAACAATTATTAAAAGCAGGGTAATGTCCTTGGGAAGGGGACTTAAAGGTACACAGCAGGTCCCCAGCCTTAAGAGATGGGAGCAGTAGGAAGATTACTGACTAGATCCACTTCAAGGCAAAACCACTCTTGCAATAACAAAATTGAGTCTGAACCTAAACTGGCTTGAGTTTCTACCCAAAACTAGCTGTGTTCTTCAGAACACCAGTTCTACAAGATGTTGATAGGTTGAGGAGGTTCGGGGGGAGGAAGAAATAAAGAAATAAAAAAAGCTTCCTTGGCCACAGAAGTTTGTTAACTAGTGGATTAACAAATATTTCCTTACTGTAGCACTTCTCAGAGCCTTTAAAATTTGTTGTATCTAAAATTAAAAAAAAAAAAAAAAAAAAAGATTTATCTAGTGCTGCTCAAAGTTCCTGAACTCTGAATCTTTAATTTTTTTAATCCTCACCCAAGGACATTTTTTCCATATTTTGTTCAGATAGAGTGGGAGGGAGGGAGGGAGAGAGAGAGAGAAACATTGTCGTGAAAGGGACACATCGTGTGGTTGCCACCCGCACGACCCAACCAGGGCTGGGGACAAACTGCAACAGAGGTACATGCCCCTAGCGGGATGCAGGCCAATGCTCCAACCTCTGAGCCAAACTGGCCAAGGCTGAACTCTGAATCTTTTAAAAGTGAGAGCACAAATATCTAAACAATTACTTGTATCTAAAAAGAAAAGCAGGCCCTGGCCGGTCTGGCTCAGCGGTTGGAGCGTCGGCCTGTGGTACAGAGAGACCCGGGTTCGGTTCCCGCTAAGGGCATGTACCTCTGTTGCAGTTTGTCCCCGGCCCTGGTTGGTCGTGCGGGTGGCAGCCACTCGATGTGTCCTTTCACGTCGATGTTTCTCTCTCTCTCTCTTCCTCTCTCTCCCTCCCACTCTATCTGAACAAAAAATGGAAAAATGTCCTCAGTTGAGGATTAAAAAAAATAATAATAAAATAAATAAAAAGAAAAGCAGGCTCTGGCCAGGTAGTTCAGTTTCTCAGAGCATTGTTCCCATAAGCCTAGGTTGTGGGTTCATTTCCAGTCAGGGCACATATAAGAATCAACTAATGAATGCATAAATAGGTGGAAAGACAAAAATCTTTATTTTTCTCTCTCTTTCCCTTCCTCAAAAAAAAAAAAAAAGATAAAAAGAGTAGCATGACTATGACTAGTGAGGGTCTTGGGAAAAGGGATGTGGCCCCAGCTGCAGGCTGGGTGGGGAGGAGGGTGGAAGTTGGGTGGGTGGAGCCTCATGATCATGGCCAGGGCTGGATAAAAGAAACAGCCAGAACATCTGGCAGAGTTGTAAGAGAAAGTAAGAAATAAATAAAATAAAAATTTAGCCATAACTTTTCTCTTTATTTTTAAAAAAGTAAAAATATGAGGCCCTAGCCAAGTAGCTCAGTTGGTTAGAGCGTCATTGCGATACACCAAGGCTGTGAGTTTGATCCCTGGTTAGGGCACATATAAGAATCAACCACTGAATGCATAGATAAGTGGAACAACAGATCAGTGTTTCTCTCTCTCACCCCCCTTCCTCTCTCTCTCCAAAATTAATAAATAAAAAAATAAAAATATGGATCTTCATGAAATAGTGATATAAAACAATATCTAAATAAGTCTATACATTAAAAACATCTGGAAGAGTCAAAATCAAAATGTCTATGGGTATATACTTTTTTGGCATGGCAAGATTTGTTGATATCTTTTTTTATTTATCTATATTTTCCATTTTGTACAATAAATGTCCTTTTGTAATTAAACTAATTTTTAAAAATCACTTTATTAAAGGAACTAATCATAGCAATTAGGAAATGAAACTTTTCGTGCAGACTTTTTGTAGTTTAGGATGTGAGCCCAGCCGGTGTGGCTTAGTGGTTGAACATTGACCCATGCACCAAGAGGCCACTGGTTCAATTCCTGGTCAGGGCACATGCCCAGGTTGTGGGCCCAATGTCCAGTGAGGGGCATGTAGGTGTGAGGCAGCCAATCGATGTTCTCTCTCATCAATATTTCTGTCTCTCTCTCTCTCCTTTTCACTTCCTCTCTCTCTAAAATCAATAAAGAAAAAATATTTTAAAAAATAAAGTTTAGGATGTGATTTGGCAGCTTTTATTACTTGTTATTTCCCACTTAAGCTAACTCTGGTTAGCTTATTTTTTGTTTGTTTATTTATTTATTTTTTATCCTCACCTGAGGATATTTTTGCATTTATCTTTAGATAGAGCAGGAGGAAGAGAGGAAGGAAGAAACAGAGAGAGAAACATCGATGTGAGAGAGACACATCAACTGGCTGCCACCCACACGACCCCAACCAGGGCCGGGGACAAAATACAACTTTGTCTTTCAAGTACCAAAAGGTACTTAATGTTCTTCAATTCTTCTGAATCTGATTTCATCCTTGTATTAGTCTGCTCAGACTACCATAAAAAAATACCATAAGCTCAGTGGCTTAAACAACAGAAATTTATTTTCTTACAGTTCTGGAGGCTGGGAAGCCCAGGATCAAAGTTCTGGCTGACTCAGTCCCTGGGGACAGCTCTCTTCTTGGCTTGAAAACAGCCACCTTCTTCTCGTGTGTCCTCACTGGTTGAGCGAGAGAGCAAGCTCTTGTGTCTCTTCTTTTTTTTTCTTTTTTAGTGATTTTTAAATTTTATTTTTCAATTACAGTTTATAGTCAATATTATTATGTATTAGTTACAGGTATACAGAATAGTGGTTGGACAATCATATATTTTTTGTGTATCTCTTCTTATAAGAACACAAATCCTATTAAGAGAGCCTCACCTTCATGACCTGTGGAACCCTAAGTACCTCCCAAAAGCCTGATCTCCAAATACCTAATATTGCAGGTTAGGGCTTCAACATAAATTTTGCAAGGACACAAACATTAGGTTTATTAAAATCCTCCTTCCAGCCCTGGCCGGTTTGGCTCAGTGGTTAGAGTGTTGGCCTGAGGTCCAGAGAGACCCCGGTTCGATTCCCGCTAAGGGCACGTACCTCGGTTGCAGTTTGTCCCTGGCCCTGGTTGGTTGTGCGGGTGGCAGCCACTCGATGTGTCCCTTTCATGTCGATATTTCTCTCCCTCCCTCCCACTCTGTCTGAACAAAAAATGGAAAAATGTCCTTGGGTGAGGATAAAAACCAAAACCAAAAGTAAAAAAAATCCTCCTTCCAAAAAAGACCCAGGTTATAAAACAATGCTTTGTGTCTGAACCAACCAAGGCTTTTCAAAATTAGCACATAGGAAAAAAAATGCCACAAAGGACATGGATTGGTCATTCAGATACTTAATGCAGAGACAGTTTAGACCACTTTCAAGATAGCTGAAATTAATTACTGGGAAGAATCCAGAGTAACTGAGCTTGAAGAAACATGTTAGGCCACCTGTAATATATTATTATGACTCATGCTATGGTTCATTCTTATCCTTTAATGGGATCTGTGGGAATGGCAATCCTCCCAGCTTCCTAAGCAAGTTCTGGAGAGAAGTGCTATAATGGGAACTTGTTAAATGTGAATTGCACAACAGTCCTCCTAAAATGAGACAAAAGTTAATTGCTAAAGAAGAATGGTATTACTAACCAACATCGCCCAGCACCATACTACTCATGTCACTGCTGATAGGATGATGTGGTACGTACTTGCAGAGCCATGAACCAGAAATGGAAAAAAATTTTAATCCACATAGAAATGATTCAGAAACCCAACAATAACTAACAGGGTGGGATCTTACCAAAAAAAATTTTTTTCTTTTCCACCAAAGAGGTTAGAAAATGCAGACAAATAGACAAAAATTTTCCTCTTGTTAAGACCCCATTACTGATATGAAATAAATTGCATCATGAATAAAATAGTGTAGGCTGGTCCTTTTAAGAAGGCAGTAATGATAGTAGAGTTAAATAATACAAATAACTGGGATTTGCAATGGAAGCCCATTTTACGGAAGCTGTCAAAATGCTTAAAAGCTAGGTCACACTGGGGAACTGGTTGGACCAGTGAGGATAGCCAAACAGAATTATTATAGACATTGTTAAATGGCATAGATTTAAAACTTAAAACATATCTATAAAGGCTCTTTTTTTCCCCTTTAGATGGATCTAGTCTTGCAAACCTGGTTGTTCGAAAATAAAATGTCTTTGTTCAAGTTTCAATCCAAATGCAACTGCTCTGAAGAGAATGGCATGAAGTATTAGAACTAGTCAGCTTTTTAGACTCCTAAAAAGAGGTGGTGGTTGGGGTGGGTGGGTGAGATACAAAACCAACGACAAAAACTGTGTAGGTGGCACAAATTTAAAAAGTCAAACAAGACAAATGGTATGACCTATGGAATCATGGTGTGCCTTCTCACGGTTTCTTTCATTAAAATTTTATTTGCTCAAAGGCACAAAGTAAGCAAAGTTTACATTTATTTTTTTACAATTTCAGTATTCCCATTATTTTCTAATTCAAGTTTAGTCCAGTGGGAGGTACACAGGAGGCTCTCAAAAACAATTTGTTCACTTAAATTACTTGGTGTAAATTCAAACCCAACAAAATGCTTTAGTCAGTGGTTCTCAGCCCTTGAGTAGAATCATCTGTAGCACTGTAAAACATCCTGATGCCCATGTTCCAACTTAAGCAAACAACCTAAGCACTGTAGGTATAGCACAGGCATCAGTATTTTTTTTTTTTTTATTGATTTTTTTTTTTTTTTTGAGAGAGGGAGGGAGAGGGAGAGATAGAAATATCGATGAGAAAGAACATTGATTGGCCACCTCCTGCATGCCCCACACTGGGTATTTGGCCCACAACCTGGGCATGTGCCCTGACCAGGAATCAAACCAGTGACCGCTTGGTGCATGGGTTGATGCTCAACCACTGAGCCACACCGGCCTGGCGGCATCAGTACTGTTTAAGAACTCCCAAGGCCAGTGAATCTAGGACAGAGAACCACTAAGCTTCTAGGTTTAGAACCATATCATGTCATAACTGTAGTAAAGAGAGGGTGAAATGGGTAAAAGGGGGTCAAATGTATGGTGACATGGAAACTAAACTTTGGGTGGTGAGCACACTACAGTGTATACAGATATTGAATTATAATATTGTACACCCAGCCCTGGCCAGTTTGGCTCAGTGGTTAGAGCGTCAGCCTGCAGACCAAAGGATCACGGATTCGATTCCTGGTCTAGGGTGAGTACCTGGGTTGCAGGTTCCATCCTCGGCCCCAGTTGGGGTCATGTGAGAGGCAACCAATGGATGTATCTCTCTCACATTGATGTTTCTCTCGCTCTCTCCCCTTCCTTTCCACTCTGTCTAAAAATATATGGACAAAGATCCTTGAGTGAGGATTAACAAAACCTATATATATATTTTACACCCAAAACTTGTTATTAACTAATGTTACCTCATTAAAAATGCTTTCTTTTAAAAATTTTAATCAAGATATAATTGACATATAACATAGAATTAGTTTTGGCTGTACAACTTAGTGATTCGATATATGTATACAGGGTGGGGCAAAAGTAGGTTTACAAATGTTCAGATGGAAAATACAATAATAAATAATAATACAATAATTAATAAATAATAATACAAGAACAAACTGTTTCACATACAACTATAAACCTACTTTTGCCCCACCCTATATATATTTATCATAATAAATTTAGTTAACATCACCACACATTATTACATTTCTTTTTAATCCTCACCTGAGAACATTTTTGCATTTATCTTCAGATAGTGTGGTAGGGAAAGAGTGGGAGACGAGAAAGAGAGAAATATCGATGAAGAGAGACACATTGACTGGGAGACGAGAAAGAGAGAAATATCGATGAAGAGAGACACATTGACTGGTTGCCACCCACACGACCCCAACTGGAGCCAGGGACAAAATGCAACCGAGGTAGGTGCCCTTAGTGGGAACTGAATCCGGGACTCTCTGGTCTGTGGGCTGACGCTCTAACCACTGAGCCAAACTGGCCAGGGTTGGTCATATTTTTTAAAAAATTTATATTTCCCTAAATCCAAAATTGGGACCTGCACAATGCCGAGAACTAGGGAAAGTACAATTTAGAAAAGTAATCTGAAATCCCATTACTCCTTCATGTGTTTATCGTTTGAGTCTTTTTTCTATGGATATGTATAAAATAATATGCAAAATATGGTTTTAAAAGTACATTTTAGAACTAGAAGGTAGCCTTAGAAGTTATCTAGTATAAGTCCCTCATTTTATAGAGGAAGAAATTAAGGCCAAGAGAGTTCCAAACTCAAAGTGACTCAGGTTGTTCATTTGAAGTCAAGAATCTAGGTTTTCCTTCCTTTTTCTTGCAAAACGTAATTTGTACAAAAACTGGAATCTTCAAGTTTAATTCCAAGTTAAAGCTCCATTTCCACAGCGAATTATTTCTAATGATATTCTTATAATCTTAAAAAACAACAACAAATCAACCAGGCAGTTTTATGGAGATGCCTTCATCTTCCTCCTAAATTGTAGTATACAGCAAGTTGCCCCCATTGTGTTCTATAGAACGTTGATTCCATTGAACATTACCAGATGTAATAAGAAAAGAAGGGGTGGGGGAGTCTTATTTAGGTAGCTGGGAAAAATTAAAGGAAATTCTTATTAAATAAGTTCCTGTGGTTTTAATGTTATACTAATAGCACTGGGAATCTCTGGGGTATATGTGCAAAACATAATATTCAGTGTTTGATCTTGGAACCCTTCCTCACTCCGCTCAGTCCCTGTATCTTCATGTTCCTTCATGTTCCTTGGAATGTTTAGCAAATAACACTGTGAAGACTCCCAGGATAAAGGAATAAAAAATCTGGAATACTCTATTGAGGCCAAAGCAACTTTGATTCAGGTTATAGTTAAAAAATTTTTTTAAGTAGAGGATTACTTTAAAAGGGAAGAAATATATGATTCAAGTGACTAACCATGTTGTCAAGTGTTACTTTAAAATTTATTAAAGAAGTATAACAAGAATAGCTTGAAAATCAGACAAAATTGTCTGAAAATCATTACCAGAATACAATATATAACACTTTTTATGTACTCCCTCCCTTCTAATTTTTATGTTTCATTTTATTTTATTTTTGTTAATCCCCACCTGAAAATATTTTTTCCATTGAATTTTAGAGAGTGGGAGGGTGGGGGAGGAGACAGAGAAACATCCGTGTGAGAGACACATTGTTTAGTTGCCTCCTGCATGCCCCGACCAGGGCCCAATAGGAAACCCAGGTATGTGCCCTTGACCAGGAATGGAAACCCTTCTCAGGCCAATGCTCTGTCCACTGAGCCACATCAGCCAGGGCTTTGTGTTTTTATAGTATACTCAGTTTTGTATTATATTTACTTTCAACTAATTTACTCATATTCATTAAACATTTATTCAGTACTTTGTATGTGCAAGGCAATAGGCTGTGGAATCAAAAATAATTAACATATAGTTTCTACTCTGAAGGAATTTAGAGTAGGATGTTGGGGATGACAGAGATTAAGTATTTATAGGATGTCAACAAACAATTCAATGCTGTAGGTGCTATTCCGCAGAAAAGTGCACAGGAATGCCTCATTGGACCAAGGCCCCTATGAAGCTTTAGATCAATCTCAAAGGTCCATCAGAGACTATAGAACCAAGGCAGGAAAAAAGAAAGGAAGCAAGCAATCTATAAGCTGGGTCTTGCTATGATCAGATAGGTATACACTATAGAATCAATTGGAAGGGGAAAAGCCTTTTTCATCCCTGCCTTGTTCATGCAGTCCTCTATAAACACATATTTCTAAAATCAGAAAACAAAGTGGGGATGGTAATCTTCGGTGTCTCCCTATCACTATCATCTTTAAGGGTCTAAACTCTTTAGTGGGCCAAGGAGGCTCTTTTCAACCTTACCTTCCAACCACTGTCACAGCACTCCTCCCCTTATTCCCCACCCCCAGCCTTGTCAAATAACGTGGAGTCAAAGTAATACAAGTTTTATTTTATTTTATTTATTTTTATCCTCATCGGAGGACACTTTTTGCATTCATCTTCAGATAGAGCGAGAGGGAGAGAGGAGGAAGGGCGAGAGGGAGGGAGGGAGAGAAACATCGATGTGAGAGAGACACATGGACTGGCTGCCACCCACAGACCCCAACTGGAGCCGGGGACAAACTGCAGCCGAGGTACATGCCCCTAGGGAACCGAACCAGGTCTCTCTGGTCCACGGGCCAATGCTCCAATCGCTGAGCCAAACTGGCCAGGGCAAAATAATACACATTTTAAAATAATACTGTACCATTTTCAAACTGGCAATTAAATTATTTTTATAATTTTATAGCTGGTGGAATGTAAATCGATGTAATTTTCTTAGCGGGCGTTTTAAGTGAAAATTTCTTTAAAACGCGCACACTCTGGTCTACCGATTGCAGTTCTAGTAATTTAACTTAAGAAGTAAGAAAAGACGTGCAAGAATATTCACAGCAACATGGTTTATACAAGGGAAATAAACAGAAAACTACATATATATCCAATAATAGGTTAAATTATGATACAGGTGTACAACTGAATACAAAACGCAACCAGTACGAACAATGTAGATGATTTAATGACCTTAAAAAAACAAAACCACATCATGCATATGGGGCGGGCATACCATTTAACCTCACAGCAAACCTTGAAAGTAGGTACATGATCCAAGTTTTACATGCGAAGAGGTTTGAAACACAAACAATTTAACTCGCTCAGGGTCACACAATTAAGGAATGAAGTCAAGATTCAACAGCAGGTCTGACGCTGCAGCCCACGAGCAGGAACTGCAGCAGCTGGTCTCGGCTTCAACTCCCAAAGCCGAGCAGTACGGACCTTCCCTCCGCCGGTACAGAGCACCTCAGAGGTCCGGGAACACGCACCAGGCCCGTCACACAGGAGGGGACGCGCGGGAGCCGCTCTGGGAGGATTGAACTCGTCAGCTCTGCTCCCCTCCAGGGCTCCAGCCTTCACCTGCGCCGCGCTCCGCCGACTTCCGGCAGTGACGTCTGTAGCCACGCGCCGGAAGTGGACTTGCGGACTGAGACCTAGAAGCCGCGGTCGCCGGTGGCCCTGAGGTTCCGCTACGCCTCGGACTGACTGGCTGCGCTGCCTTGCTAGGCGTCCTCTGCCATGACGGCCCAGGGGAGCCTGGTGGCCAACCGAGGCCGGCGCTTCAAGTGGGCCATTGAACTGAGCGGGCCTGCAGGAGGCAGCAGGTGAGGCGCCGGGGCGAGGAGCCTTCCCCCCCGAACTGCCCCAGAGGCATGGAACCTGGACTGGATGGGTGGCACAAAGACGACTCCTAGGGAGCTAGCGGCGCCTCCGCCGTGGAGGCTTTTGTGCCCAAAGGATGCACATTGCAGTCTTTCCAGTAGGCCGGGGTCTGACGAGCCCTCTGGAGGGCTTGATCTAATCTGGGTAGGTGCGTCTGAAGATCTTCACTCCTAGGAGTAGGAGAACAGCAACTGTGGGATATGACGTGTGGGAGTCTGCAGCCTTAGTTTCTTGGTTTGGTTCTTTAGGGGCCGAAGTGACCGAGGCGTTGGCCAGGGAGACTCGCTGTACCCAGTCGGTTACTTGGACAAGCAAGTGCCTGATACGAGCGTGCAAGAGACGGACCGGATCCTGGTGGAGAAGGTACAGAGGTATAGATGTCATTGTAGTCTTTGGGCTGGTCCTGACCTACGCCCACTCTTCTCTGCAAGACAGCATATAAATAGCTTCCTGGTGGTCCTTATCATGAAGAGCTCAACTGCTTGAGATTAGTGTTCCAGTAGTTTACATATCAGCTCCAAAAGTGCTTAATAATTGGAAAAAGAAAAGACATTTGGAACATAAGGCATAAGAAAGTAGGTTGAAAATGATCAGTTGGTGACAATGCCTTCCAGTTTGTCATCCTTTTCTACTCTAATTTCCTTACACCACATAACCAATCTGTCGGGATATTCTGTTGGCTTTACCTTCGAAAGAAATTCAAAATCTTACTAGATATTACCTTCACCTATCATCCTGGTCTAAGCCACTACCATCCTTCACCTAGATGCCTGCAATAGATAATCAATCAATCAATACATAAATAAACAAATAAATTCTTTGTAGTTTATGTGCAGTAAACTGCATTCATTTAAATTATAGTTTCTCAGCCTCCGCACTGTTGACATTTTGGGCTGAATAATTAATTCTTTGTAGGGGGGTTGTACTCTGCATTGTAGGATGTTAAACAGCATCCCTGGCCTCTACCTATTAGATGCCAAAAGTGCCCTTCCCCATTTAAAACAACCAAAAATGTGTCTAACATAACCAAATGTCTCCAGGGAAGTAAATTGCCCTCCGTTGAGAACCAATGATTTTTAAAGAGTATAATCTGATGAGCTTTAATAGTGGTATACCACCATGAAATTCCCACTGAAAGAGAACATTTTCTTCACCTCCAAAAGCTTCCTGTGTCCCTCTCTGCAGTGGACTTCTAACTGGTCTCACTACTTCCACCTTGACCCCTGTAGTCTATTCCCCGCACAACAGCCAGTATGGTCCTTTTGAAGTATGAGTCAGATCATTCCTACTCAAAATCCTGCTGTAGCTCATTTCACTTAGTGTAAAAGCCGAAGTCTTTATAATGTTCCACATTGATTGAGCCCCTTGTAACATCTTTGACTCCATCTCCTATCAATTTGCCCTTTGTTCATTGCAGTCTAGTTACATTGGCCTCCTTCCTGCTCCTTAAGTATGCCAGGCAAGCTCCCATCTCAGGTTTTTTGTACTTGTTCTTCCCTCTTCCTGGAATACTCTTCCCCCAGCTACCTTTATGACTTGCTTTCTCATCTCAAATGTTACCTTCTTAATGATGCCTGTCCTCATGGCACTCCCCATCTTGTTTTCCCACTTTATATTTCTCCATATCATTCATATATGTAATATAGTTTACTTATTTTATTACCTATCTTTTCATTCTTATAAGCTCCATGAGAGTGGGAGTTTGTCTCCCAAGTGCCTAGAACAGTGCCTGCACTTTCTTTCTTCTCAGCCTTTTTATCGTTCAATACTAAATGATCTTTATTTGAAATTAGAGTGATTTTCACAACATGAAAATGAAAGAGCTATCATCAACTTTTTTCTTGATAAGCCTCATTTTTTATCTTGATATCAAATTGTAACATAATACATGGTAGTAAAACTATTATTAAAATGGCCTGATTTTGGAAACGGCCCATGTGTCCATCAGTAGATGAGTGGTTACTAAAGCCATGGTACATCTGCACAATGGAATACTAGCAGCTGTAAGAAAGATCTCGCCTGGGGTGGTTTGCTCAGTGGTTAAAGCATTTGCCTGCAGACTGAAGAATCTTGGGTTTGATTCTGATCAATGACACATACCTTAGTTGCAGTTTGGTCTCCAGCCCTGGTCAGGGTCATGTGGGAGGCGGCTGGTTGATATGTCTCTCTCACATCCATGTTTCTCTCCCTCCCTCCCACTCTCTCTGAAGATAAATGGAAAAATATCCTCAGGTGAGAATTAAAAAAGAAAAGGAGGATGGCATGGAGGGACCTGGAGAGCATTATGCTAAGCAAAATAAGCCAGTCAAAGAAAGAAGTATCACATGATCTCACTTACTCGTGGAATATAATGAACAAAATAAGTTGATGAACAAAATAGATCCAGAGACATGGAATTAGGGAATAGACTGACAAACCTCAGAGGGAAGGGGTAGGAAGAGATTAACCCAAGAATTTATATGTATATGTGTACAACCAATGGACATAGACAACAGTGTGGTGAAGGCAGGGGGTGATGAGAACGGGGAGGAGGGTGTCAACAGGGAAAAAAGGAGTACATCTATCTCACACCTGCCAGAATGGTGGTCATCAACAAATCCTCAAACAACAAATGCTGGCGAGGATGTGGGGAAAAGGGTACTGCTAGTGGGAATGCAGACTGATGCAGCCACTATGGAAAAAAATACGGTGTTTTCTCAAAGAATTAAAAATGGAGCTGCCATTTGACCTAGTGATCCCACTTCTTGGAATATATCCTAAGAAGCCTGAAATACCAATCAGGAAGAATATATGTACCCCCATGTTCACAGCAGCGCTATTTACAATAGCCAAGATCTGGAAACAGCCCAAGTGCCCATCAGTAGATGAGTGGATTAAGAAGCTGTGGTACATCTACATAATGGAGTACTATGCAGCTGTAAGAAAGAGAGATCTCTTATCTTTTGAGACAACATGGAGGGACCTGGAGAGTATTATGCTAAGCGAAATAAGCCAGTCAGAAAGACAAGTACCACATGTCACTTATTTGTGGAACATAATGAACAAAATAAGCTGTTGACCAAAAGAGATCCAGAATCATGGAAGTAGGGAACAGACTGACAAACCTCAGAGGGATGGGGGGTGGGAGTGGGAAGAGATAAATCAAAGAACTTACATGCATATATGTACAACCAATCAATATGGAAAATAGGCTAGGGAAGGCAGGAGTGGGCTGGGAGCAGGGAGGAGGAGGTCAATGGGGAAAAAAGGGGGACATCTGTAATACTTTCACCAATAAAAATAAATTAAACTAAGTAAAATGGCTTGATTTTAAAGGTAGACTATCATAAAATAGTTCCTTTAGAATAGTTCTGTTGCATGGACGATTTGATAGTTACAGTTCTAAATGATCTTTTATGTAAATGACACAGTAGGGAACTATTTACATGTATGGCATTTTTTTTTTTATTTTTTTACATTTATTCTTTTATTTTTTTCTTGAAGCTCCAGGAAGAATCTGTTTCCTTTCTTTTTCTAGCTTCTAGAGGTTACCAGGATCACTTGGTCCATGCCCAGCTTCCTCCATGTTGAAAGTTAGCATTGGCAGTGCGAGACCTTCTCACTTTACATCTCTGACCCTTCCATTGTCAGATCCCTTTCTTTGACCAGTCAAGGAAGAGTCTCCACTTTTTTTTTTTTATCCTCACCCGAGGACATTTTTCCATCTTTTGTTCAGATAGAGTGGGAGGGAGGGAGGGAATGAGGGAGAGAGAGAAAGAAAGAGAGAAACATCGAAGCGAAAGGGACACATTGAGTGGTGGGCACCCACAAGACCCAACCAGGGCCGGGGACAAACTGCAACCGAGGTACGTGCCCTTAGTGGGAACTGAACCCCGGTCTCTCCGGACCGCAGGCTGACGCTCTAACGTCTGAGCCAAACCGGCCAGGGGTACATTTATTCTTTTAATGTGAGTAAACCCAAGTGGATGGTGGCACATTATTATTTTTATATAGCTAGATTTGCTTTGTTAATATTTTGTTTAGGATTTTTGCATTTAGGTTCATGACTGATAGTGATTTATAAACTTTTTTCATAATGTCCTTGTCAGATTTTGGTATTTATGAGCCCCACATAATGAGTTCTAGAATGTTCATTTTTATTCTCTGAGTTTGTAGAAGATGGGGTTTATTTTCCCCTTAAATGTTTAGAATTTGCCAAGGAAAACCATCTGGGCTTAATTACAGATTCAGTTTCTTAAACAGCTAGACTAGAGGATTATTTATATTTCCAATTTCTTATGCCATTAGGTAAGCTGTATTTTTTTCTAGTAATTCACCGTTTCCTAAAATTCATCATGTGCTCACTTTAATATCTCAAGACCCATAGAGATGTCCCTTTTTCATTCCAAATGTTGAATATTTATCTTCCATCTTTTTTTTTTAATCAGGCTCACCAGTATTGATATTAATCTTTAAAAAAACACCTTCACCTTTTTTTACTAAATGACAATGTCATTAATACTACTCTCATTTTTATTTCCTTCCTTTTCATTTCCGTGGGTTTGGTTTGTTCTTTTTCTAACGTATTGAAATAGATGCTTACTTTATTTTTACTCTTCCAATATGTATTTAACGCTATACATTTCTCAAAGCTCTGTGTCTCACAAGTGTTAAAATGTATTTTGATCAATTAAAAATATTTTTCATAATTTCTTTGATTCATGAATTATTTAGAGTGCATTTGTTAATTCTGACTGATGAAGGATTTTCTGGTTATCTTTTTGTTATTGATTTGTAGCTTAATTGCATGGTAATCAAAGAATATGCGCTGTATAATTTGAGTTCTTTGATACTTACTGACCCTTCCTTCCTTCCTGGCTCAGCAAGTGGTCAATTTTTGTGACTGTCCCATGTGTGTTTGAGAAGAATGTGAATTCTGCAGCTGTTTTGTGCAATGTTCTATATATGTCAGTTAGGTTAAGTTTGTTAATGTCTTTCAAACCTTCTATATCTTGACTTGTCTGTTTGTTCTGTTAATTACTGATTGATGCGTGTTAATCTCCCGCTACCTGGATTTATCTATTCAGTTGTAGTTAGGACAATGATAGATGCAGAAGTGTAAGGATAAAAGCAGGGAAAACCTTTCTTTAGCTAAAATTGTGGGAGGTAATGACATCTGTAGGGAAAAACATAACATATGGTGAGATGCCTTATTTTTAGTAGAAGAGCAGGCTTCCTGTGGTGACATGGAGGCCAGAGGTGGTGGAACTGAGGTGTCAGCCAGAAGCACAGAATTGAGAATTGTGTTCATTTGATTTTAATATCAGTGATACAATAAATGCGGGACTGAAGGTGGTGATCAGAGGTTAAAATTGTGTCTTTGTTTTAGCGCTGCTGGGACATTGCCTTGGGTCCCCTCAAACAGATTCCCATGAATCTCTTCATCATGTACATGGCAGGCAATACCATCTCCATCTTTCCTACTATGATGGTGTGTATGATGGCTTGGCGACCCATTCAGGCACTTATGGCCATTTCAGCCAGTAAGTATTCTTTTTATTTTTTGTTAATTCTCACCTGGGGATATTTTTTTCATTAATTTTTAGAGTGGGGGTGGGGCGGGTGGAGAGAGAAACATCGATGTGAGAGAGATACATCGATTGGTTGCCTTCCACCTGCACCCTGATGGGGGCCCGGGATCAAACCTGCAACCCAGGTACGTGCCCTTGACCAGGAATCGAATCTGTGACCCTTTGGTGTGCAGGCTGACGCTCTAAACATGGAGCAACACCGGCCAGGGCCAGCCAGTAAATATTCTTGAAATAAACCCTTGCCAAAGTTTTAAGAATTAAAGGCAAATCTTAGGCAAAACCCATATTGGAAATCTTTGCATGGCTCTTGGCTAGTAGCAGGGGGGTGTGTAGGGTGGTGATGGTAGTGGTGGTGACATGGAAGGGGAAACTGCTTATCATGGTTTTCTGTTCACTTCAATAGTTCTATTTGCTATTTTACTGTGGGTCTGTGTGTATTATTTGTATTATTTTATTATGTGCCTGATTCGTAATTTTTTAAAAAGTTGTTTTGGTTTTGACACTTTGTTACCCCAATAGCTTTCAAGATGCTAGAAAGTTCAAGCCAGAAGTTCCTTCAGGGTTTGGTGTATCTCATTGGAAACCTCATGGGTTTGGCATTGGCTGTTTATAAGTGCCAGTCCATGGGACTATTGCCTACACATGCATCAGATTGGTTAGCCTTCATTGAACCCCCTGAGGTAAGGTAAAAGAAGTTAACTTTGGGGCCAGTTGTAATGGACAGTAAATAGCTGATCCATTTGATGGTGGGGGATTCGTTTTGGTATTAGAGCTCATTTCTTAAGAAATAAGATCCATTAGGAGTTTGGAGTCATTTTTTTAAGGATAAAATAACTTGTGATGAAAGTGTTAAGTACTTGATTCAGGAATTTATTTCAGTGCTCATTCCCACTCACCTATTACTCTTTCTTGTTTCAGAGGATGGAATTCAGTGGTGGAGGACTGCTTCTGTGAACCTGAGAAAGAAGCACCTGGTGCCTATGTATTTGGACCTCATTTACAACCTTCTTTATGCCCAGTGGTTCTCCTCAGCATGTCCACCCCTAACATCACTCATGCTGAAAAGAACCAAATCCACTCTTTTCTCCATGATGAGGAGACACATCCTAGAAAGACAATATACATATCATTACAAACACAAATTGTACCACAACCCTTGACTGAAAATAATGTAGAAAACTTTATTTATGTTTCCAGTATAGAGCAAAACAACAAATAAAACCATAACTATGTAAACAAAAGAATGTTTGCTGCTAAATCAAGAACCACAGCAGCATCTCCTTTCAATAAATTAAATGGTCAAGAACAGTGCTTTAAAAAAATTACACGTTTCCTTTAAATCTGTTTTCCTTAACATTTCACTCCTGTTTAACATAAGCTGGGACATAAAAATTCTGTTGGAGACACTTGTGGAAGATGTAAGAAACTAATGCTGGATTCTGATTATACATGATGAAAAGAAAAAAATAAACCAGACAGAAAGAGCACATAAATATGCTTACAGTGTAATCGCTACTTTACTATCCACAATAATGGATTTTTAACACGTTTAGGGGGAATGAGGATTGGAGGAATTGTTGGGGCCACAGGAATCTGAGGCAATGGAAGATACAAAGTAGTCATCTTTCCTCTGCCAAGAGGAACCTGGTACCTGTCAAGCAGATGCTGCAGTTCAAAATTCAGCTTTTTAGATAGCTATAGAAGGCAGAGGGCCAGCAACTGGAAAATGTATGTTACCATAACCTGCCCTGGTAAAGTCATAGCTAAGACTTAAAAGCTGATCTTATTCAAAAGGCAGGAGGAAGTCTTTTCTCTCTCTTCCTTCTTGAAACACAAGACCCCTTTCCCTAAGGTGCATTCTTACCAAGTTTTCGGTATTGCTTTATTTGCAGTGATTAAAAGAGACGACACTGTGCAGACAAACAACATAAGCAGCACACAGACATGAAACGCTCTAGATAGAGATGAGTTTAAACCTGGCCTAATAAACCATTTTCCCATGTAACAGTGATTTTGTGTTTTAGGGGCTGAAGTAGTGACTGTTAGCCTCGAATTTCCTTAACCCTTTAAAAGATTCTTAGAGGTCCAACCACAAAAAGCTTTTAAAACTAACCTTAAACTTCTGCCCATATTTCATTCTACATGGGAACTATATGTAAATGTCACTTTGGCCAGAGGTGTGTGTAATGTAGAGGAATTCCTGGGCAGGCTGACCTTCAGAGCACGGATCTTCAATATCTTGGGTCCTGGGTGAACCTGTCCTACTACTGCTGGACTCAACTAATCAATGGAGTGTTGCAATGGAACTTGTCCCCTTTGCCACCCTGACTAGGCCTGGAGGTTGAAAGAAAAGCAAAAGGAACAAATTGAAAATGACTATTTCTTAAGCCATATTGAAGGGTTATATCCTCTGTAAAGGTCAAATAGGCTGCTGGCACTTGGGTCAGTTTGTTCCATAGCCTTTTGGGCAATCAAAAGCTTTATATTCTTAATGAGTAGTCAAAGTGGCACTATTGATCAATTAAGTGAAATTCAAAAGCAGCCATAAATATAGGTAAATAGTTTCTCTAAATAAGCTACCCTGTAAACGAAATGACCTCGTATATTTGAAATTACCACTTAGTCACACAGGATAATTTCCTTATGCTTGAAAGATGGGTGTTTTGTGATCAGGCAATTAGCAAATAAGCTAAGCTCGCCTAAGTATTTCCATAACACACTTAAAGCTTCTAAAACAAAACTGAAATAGCAGGAGACTATTGGCGTGGATAATCTTGGTTTAGAGCCAAGTTTCTGCAGTCAGAATGAAGAATAACATTGAAAGGAAAATGTGCATACTCTGGGCATTTAGGTGAATGCCTCAAGTCTTCACTATGGCTTTAGAAATGAGTCCACAGGTTTCCTGGTAGAAGTTTCTTGAGTATGTCGATGCCAATTGTATGCCGCTTGAGTAAAATAGGTAGCAAGTAGCAGCATCTCAGTAACTTTGGCACTATGAAAGGAATATGGCTCTAGAACTTCCAGTTCCATTGCTGCATTTCCCCTTTAAATTCTTAGAGAAGGCTTTTAGCCAGGCTTCCTGGTGTTCCTGTGATTTTTGACCTGTGCCTACTAGCCCAGAGGGCATAAAAGGAAGAAGGAAAGGTGAACCCATTGGTCAGTGTGCGTCATCATCTATATTTCGCAGAAAACAGGTTGTGTGTTTTGCCCATGTCACAAAGGTAACCAGATTATATTTTAGTAAATCTTAATAGCTATCTTTAGAATTTCCTTAGTTTGTCCATTTGAAAAAAATCTGAAAATTTTTACTCCACCGTTTAAAAACAATTTCCATGGTAACACTGCCTGTATTACAATCTTAACCACAGAGTGGGTTTTGAGAACCAAACAGCTGAAATATACAACAACCCAGTATATGTACTTTTAAACCTGGTATTTTGGGGAAACTTGTTTTGAAGGAAGAAGTAGAAGCTGCAGCCATGTTTCAGTTTTTGTGTATCACCCTAATATAACATTAGAGTCCTAGAGGGCAGTGGATACACTCAAGAAAATTAGCTGGTTTTCATCTTGGCTGGCCATAGGTTATCTTCACCAGGATGTTAGGTCCCCACATACTTGGCCTTGAATTCCTTAGTAGGATGATGCTTTCTCTGTTGCCCTCATGATGTCATCAATGAACCATGACTTCTAAGACTCATCTTTAATATTGTATATGTACTTGCTTTTTATCTTTAGTTGACTTTCTAGTATCCCTTCTGACAATTCATTTTATTGGTTTCGCTGGTTAATTCTAACTTGCCTTCAACATGGCTTTAAGAATTGACCATTTTTCTAATATTGAGGGAATATCTTCTTCTGTAATGGGGGCAGATGACATAGAAGCTAAGAGCAGAACCACTGTTACAGTTTTGCACATTGAAGCTCAGCTCGTGGAGAGTTCACTCAGGTGATGTGTACAGAACACAGGCCTCTATTGGTGGGAGTGGTAGTAAGGAGCTGGCACTTCCACGGAGGATGGGAGCCTTTTAGGAAAGACGAAGCCAAGCAGAGTCACTCAGGAGCAGATTATGAATAAATGGTAATCACTTCACTCCCACCACCGCGGACCAGGAGGACTCGCTCTAGTCCCTCGGTGAGCACTTCTAGGAATTCCATGTCTTCAGAATTTGTCAAGGAGACAAATGGGCAGAAGAAGAGCACACGTGACAACCTGGTATCATGACAGCCAGAGTTCATGTGATTACAAAGCTGAAAAAATCAACATGCTTGTTTTAATTACTGTATACTCAGACTTGGAAGGCTGCTTTGGAGTTCAGTTTCACCCTGTGCATTAGTCCAGGGATCTTGTCCCTTTGCATATATAATACAAGACTCTTTCCCATTTGTTAGATTTTTCCTAAATTTTTTTTTTAAATGTGGAAAACCCACAAGTAATATGTAATATATCATGTAGTAAAAGAAGGAAAAAAGAAGGAAAAGCCACAACAGGGCAGGTCGTTAAGATTTCTAGAGAGAACCCAAGTAATTTCTAAGTGAAGCTGCTCAAGCCAAATTTTTCTGTCAGCTCTTTTATCCTTTAAAAAAATCTCTTTTCCTGAATGATACTGGTGGGACTGGCCCGCTGACACCACTGCAGTGCTGAAGCAGTCCCGCAAAAAGTCCTGCAGTCAGAGTATGAGAAAGAACCTTTATCTCTTTTTTTTCCCCCAGAGGTGGGTCCACTTCAACTGCCTCTCCCCTAATGCCACCCAAAGAAAGAGGCTTTGCAAGTAGTAGAACCTGAAAAAGAGAGAGAATGTGGGTATTCTGTCTCTAGGGTTGTCTGAAAAGGTTTTATACACAATAGTAGAAGTAATGTTGCAAATGTACCACCTAAAGCATCTCGTTAGGGTTCAGAGAAAACAGTTACACCCCCAACTCCTTAAAAAGTTAGTCTCACTGCTTTGTAAGAATCCTTGCCTAAGACTTTTAAAAGTCTTCCCTTTTCAAGAAGGAGATTTTGGCAGAGACAATGACTTTTACAGTTACCTATTAGTCTCATTTAAAAAACAAGCTAACATTTTCCCTATTGGTAGCTCCACTCTTGGAAAGGATACAGTTTTCATCACCCTCGGGGTTTCGGGGTGGCCCAGGCATATTCAACAAAACCAGCTTTGCTTCATGGGACTTGTTGACTACAACCTCGTTGAGCTTCACTGCTGTATGCATCCGCCTCACATTGGACTGGTCCCTGGGAAGGGAAGGGGAGAAGGAGAGGTGGTTAAGGCAAACAGAAAACTAGGCATACAGTCAACAACCTTAAAAAACTTGAAATACAGAGCTTTTGCTGTTAGCATGAATAATGCAATGAACAAAATGATTTCCTTATAATATTAATATGTTGGGTTTTCTCATTCTATGTTTGCTTGTTTTATACCAGGAACCCAGAACAGAGAAGAGGGATGGTTACCTTGCGTACAGTGTTAATTGGTAGCTGACATTCACAGGCAAACAATAGGGAGATGGCTGGACTTGGGGTGAAATGAAGAACAGATTCCATCCTGTGTGCTCTGGCAAAGGCACATCCGTGGCACTGACTAGGATACTATGCTGTGTGATAAGCTTGTGAGCTGGAAAACTTACGGACGCATGTTAAGCAGGTCCTGGAATCCTTCCATTGACTTGGCCTTTTGCCCCCGGGATGCCATGTACTTGTCTTTTGTCCACGTCATGTGCACCTTCTCCTGATAGGTTTCTGTCTCTTCATCCTCATCAGAGCCAATGCTGGTCAAGCGTAGCATTGAATTCCGGTCTTTCACCAGCTGTGCCTGAGGAAGGTCCAACACAGCTCTGACTCTATTCCCAATTTTCTCTCATGCTTCATCTTTCAGTTATTTTGAAACAATAACGTGATTATAGCGGGATAACTGATAAAGTGAGAAGGAAAGACTCTATCATCTTATAAAACAATACAGTATCATCCCTTTCAGTGATAGACTTCACAGGGCCAGGATTAGATCGACGCAGCGAGGTCTCACCTCTCTGTCCCGCTCTGTTTTGGACAGTCGCATGTGCCGGAGCATCTGGGACCTCTGCTCCATCATCAGAGTGCGTTCGTAGGTATACGCTGATATGTCACTGTCATGCTGCCACATATTCAGAGTGGGTGACAAGCAGAAAGGAGAAAGAAGGATGAAACACACATGTTCATTTCCACCCACTAAATTAAACCAGAGGAAGTATCACAAGATCGACCTGTTTCACTTGTTTTGTTTAGTCACTGAGCTACATAAACACAATACTGTTTATTGTAGATCGAATCCAGAAGCCCTGAGAATCTTGTCCATAATCTAACCATTACATATGTGTTTCCTTGAAACAGAAAACAAACTCTAGTTGTTTTTTTTTCCCTTAATACTGCTAGGTTATAAAAAAACAAAACAAAAACACAGCTCTCTGTGATTTCAGCATGAATACATGAATGAAAATTATATTAGCAGACACAAATCTGACAGAAATGTAAGGGCTATATAACAAAGAAGAAAACAAATATTAGGGTTGGAACTAAGGGATTAATCTACATTTGCAGCTAAAGAATTTCCCAAACCAGAAACGGTACTAGGAAGACAGAATGGGGTGGGGAGGCTGGTTTCTTAGATCTCGATTCAGCTTTCTCACCATCTCCACCACTTCCACTTCCGCCTCAATGCGCAGATGATACAGGAAGGTGGCTAGGTCCTTCTTCATCTGAATACTGTTGTCCTCCAGCTGGGCCACGGTGAAGATCCGTATGCTGCATTTTCGCCACACCTGAGAAAGCACCATACATACATGGAAAATTTGATGCAAGAAGGCAAAGTGAGTTATTTCTTAAACCACAGGCATTTTTACCTAGAACACCTTGCTACAGTAGCAGGGTGTTGGTTCCCAGCTTCCTACCTGCAACATTATTGTACTGGGCAAACTCTTGACTAAGAAATACATTAAACATTGTTTTAAGCAGGTCTTCTTTTTTTTTTTTTTTTAAATCCTCACCTGAGGATATGTTTTCATTGATTTTTAGAGAAAGAGGAAGGGGGGGGGGGGAGAGAGAGAAACATTGACTGATTGCCTCCTGATGTGTCCCACTGGGGACTGAACCTGCAACCTAGGTATGTGCCCTGACAGAGAATCAAACCCACAACCTTTTTGGTTTATGGGATGATGCTCCAACCAACTGAACCACCTGGCCAGGGATCTTTTAAGCAGTTCTTAATTTCATAACAAAACAACACCTGGCAGTGTTGGCTGGTTTGGCTCAGAACTTAAAGCGTCGGCCTGTGGACTGAAGGGTCTCGGGTTCAATTCCTGGTCAAGGCATGTACCTGAGTTGCAGGTTTGATCCCCAGCCCCAGTCAGGGTCATGCAGGGGGCAGCCAATCAGTGTGTCTCTCTCCCATCAATGTTTCTCTCTCCCATCAATGTTTCTCTCTCCCCCACCCCTCCCTTCTACTCTACCTAAAAATCAATAGAAATATATCTTTGGGTAAGGATTAACAACAACAACAACAACAACAACAAACAAAAACAAAACACCTGGCGAAAAGGGAAAAGATGGCATGTGATACATTAAGAGGACGCTTTATTCAGATAGCATATTGATGACACCATGCATACAGACTATATTTATTATTTAAAATTTCAGTTTAGCCCTGGCCAGTTTGGCTCAGCGGTTAGAGCGTCGGCCTGCGGCCCGGAGAGACCCGGGTTCGGTTTCCGCTAAGGGCACGTACCTCAGTTGCAGTTTGTCCCCGGCCCTGGTTGGGCCGTGTGGGTGGCAACCACTCGATGTGTCCCTTTCACGTCGATGTTTCTCTCTCTCTCTCTCTCTCTCCCTCCCTCCCTCCCTCCCACTCTATCTGAACAAAATATCAAAAAATGTCCTCGGGTGAGGACTAAAAAAAAAATAAAAATAAAATCTCAGTTTAGCCTTGGCTGGTTTGGCTCAGCAGTTACAACGTCAGCCCGTGGACCAAAGCGTTTCGGGTTGGTCCCTGGCCCTTGTCAGGGTTGTGTGGGAGGCAACCAGTCAACGTGTCTCTCACATTGATGTTTCTCTCTCTCTCCCTCTCTCTTCTTATCTACCCCTCCCTCCCTCTCTATCTGAAGATAAATGGAAAAATATCCTTGGGTGAGGATTAAAAGATAATAATAAAAAATAAAATTTCAGTTTAATTGACACACACACACGTGCATAACCTTGGGTTTCCAAAATCTGAGAGACTTTGATCTTTATTTTATTTTATTTTTCCATCGCTATTTATACCTCCTGTGTCTTCTTCCCCCTCCACCCTCGCAATGCCACACTGTCGTGTCCATGAGTTCTCGCTCTCTTTCTTTTTGCTCAATCCCTCCACAGTCAGTCAGTTATTCATTTATTTATTTATTTATTTATTTTTAAAAAGAATGTGTTTACTTGTTAATAGTTTTTCCAAGGACTCATATAAAACTTATCAATTTACAGAATTTCATTCGGAGATAGGTTGAAACTGGTATTATGAGAGAGCCAGGAATGCCCCCAGCTCTTCTGATTCTAAGCCTCAACCCTATATAATCAAAGAGGGAGAAGTTACCTAACAAACAGGACAGAAGTTAAGGGAGAGAGTCTCTGAGAAGTGCCTAACGTACCTTGTGCTGTTTGAGGAGGAAGGGTAACAGCATGAGCATGCCCCCGTCATGCACGATCCACCACACGTCAATGTGGCCCTCAGACAGCTGCTCCACGTTGCTGGGGAAGAACGAGATGTTCTTAGCCACTAGCAGGGCCAGATGGGCAGCAGTTGTCACGCGGACTGTGCCTAGGGAGAGCAGAGAGACACAGGATAAGCGGAGAACCCGAGGCCCGCCCTGCTGCCCACCTGACAGGAAAGCAAGGATGATGCTCCTCACAGCTCTTTGAGCAGCTTATACCTCCTCGAGTAACAAAAATCACCCAGAAAAAAACGGAAAAGCTAACAGAGTTAGATGGTCTACCATGACGTACACTACTAGGTTCTGTTTAGTACATTTCTAAGGGGGGATATGTGAATTTGGGAGATTCTGAAGCTGACAGACAACCCTTCCGATTCCTGTGGGAATGTCAATGGGGGAGCTCACAAATAAAAATATGTCAGTTTCACAGATAATCCCTAACATGAGACTTGACAGAGATAAGCCATCCTGAACCTAATGTAAAGCCAGAGAGGGTGAGAAGAATAAGGTCATTACAATCAGCAGTTATTTAGGAGCCCTTATAAGACCATGCTTCAGCAATGGCATAGCCTCTATTTAGGAGGCTAGGAGTTGGGGTCAGGGTAACAGCGATTTAACTATCTGCCCTATTTGGGCCCTTGGGATAGTATGATAAGTGCTTTGTACCAATAAAAGTCTTCCAAGATCGAGCATCCTCACTCTGGCGCCAGCCATTAGGCCATCCCATCACCACTGTATTGTGCTTCATGCCTCCAAGGCCACACGACTGGATGAGGTGGGAAATGCCCTCTTTCAGCTTGGCGGCCACCACCAGCTGGCAGAATCCTTTCACCTTCTCCGCTTCCATTAGGTGCTTTATGGTCTGAAAGAGACAGAACTTCAACACTAAATGGCTTCGTCCTGGACCTTTTCACTTATTACTCCTTCTCTAATTCCACTGCTCTTTCTAAACTCTGCCTAAGATCATATCCCCTATAGAAACGTCCAAAGAGTTAAAGTTATCCCAATGAAATTTCATGATCCTGTCTTTTTCATTTTTCAAAAAAAATCCCCACCCAAGTTATGTTGATTGACTTTAGAGAGAGAGGGAGAGAGAGAGAAAAACAATCAGTTGCCTCCTGTACATGTTCCTGACCAGGGATCGAACCCACAACTGAGATATGTACCCTGACTGAGAATCAAACTCGCAACCTTTTGGTGTATGGGATGACATTTCAACCAACTGAGCCACCTGGCCAGGGCTGTCTTTTTCACTTTTTAAGTGTTTACTATATATATATATATATAGGTGGTTGTCTACATATAGTTTCTCTGCCTTTCTTTCTATTCTGCTATTTTTTCTTTGTAACATATCAAATTCAGAATAGGGATCCTCACAAAATGAATTGTCAGTATTCTTTCTTAATTGACCAGGGTGAGTGTGAACAAGGTCTCCTTCTGATACCTATGTAATTAATTTAGTTATTAGTAACAGAAAAGGAGCAAAGAGAAGGCCAAATGTTATCAGTGTGTCATTTGGGCAGTTTACCAGGAAGCTAAAGCTTTACACTCCTCAGGGAGCCACTGGTCTAGTCCCCACAGATGGGGGTGGGGCAGAAAGACGCATGCCCAGTTAAGTTAGGGGGAACTAGAAAAGATACCTGCCTGTCAGTCACACCTGGGAACAGATCACTGGCCAGAATAGGCACAGCCACTGCAAGGGTGTAAAATTTGGGCTGCTTAATACTCTGAACAAAGAAACTCACTCTCTTGTACTTTTTTTTTTTTTGGTACGTGCCCCTAGCGGGAACCGAACCTGGGATTCTGGTCCGCAGGCCGACGCTCCAACTGCTGAGCCAAACCGGCCAGGGCTCTTGTACCCTTTTGCTCTTGGTTTCTCTTGTTGTTCTTGGTTCTTCTGAGACTCCCACTCTCTTGGCTTCCCTACATTCACCCACACACATAATGGACTAAAGAACTGTAACTAGTCTGATGCTGAACTAGACCTGGCTGCAACAGGGAACAGAAACTCAGGACACTGGCTTTTCTCTTAGCTCTACTGAATCCCCAGCTACACTGGTCCAGGGCTGGATTAAGGGAAATGGGACTTAGGAAACCCAGGGATATGATTCCACGCAAATAACAATCACTCATCTTCCTATGAGAGTCTCAGAAAATTCTTTTCCTGGAGATATCATAAGGACTCCACCCACAGCACTCAGTGGGGAAAGGAATACCCCAACTTCCCTGATAATATAATGCTGACCCAGATGCAACTCAACAAGAGGATTAAAGTATGGAATGCATCTCTCTGCTCCTTTCCCACTCACAGCCTCCAAACCAGCATTCGGAGGGCAAAACAGCAGAAGGAGTAGAAGCTGACTGGGACCCTGCATGCTTGCAGCCATTCTGGCCCGCAGCTGGCCAGCACGGGGAAGGACGCAAACCTGAACTGGACTGCAGTGAGATGAAAGCTCCCCTCCCAGATATGGAGGTTTACCATCATTTACATCCCTCTCTCTGTCCTGGTCCACTTCCTCGCCTCAGCCCTGCCCACCTCTGGCACTGCCAGGGCAGGTGTGCCCAGTGCTGCTTCAGCAGCCCAGGGGCACAGAACTCGACAGCACAGGCTAGGAAAGGACGGCTATAGGAGACCCTTCTCGGATGGTCTGGAGATATCCCTGGCTTCTGAGCCCCTGGGCCCAGGGGGAAAGGCGGGCTTAAGGGTGACTCCCAGCAAGGAAAAAAAAAGAACAAAAACCTAGCTTCTTTCAGGCCCTGGGAGGGGCCAGCAGCCTGACGTGGCCACGAAGTTCATGCCTAGCACCAAGTTCTCCTCCCGGTTTGCAGGACATAACTCTTGCCCAACTCTCTGCATTCTGCCTGCATTTCTGCAGTTTCTCTCCTCTCTGTTCCCAACCTGTGCAACTCAAACTGTGACTTGGGAACACCCCAGGGCAATATGCTGATGGGTGCCAGGGAAAAACAAAATGGAAGGAGCTGGTGCACACTCACTGTTGCCTTGATATTTACCCCAGTGCCAGCAAACCCTGTGCCCCTAGCGTGGGGCCCAAGGTGCCGCTTCCCATCTCCCTTCTGGATTTCACAGGCCCATGGTACAAGGGGAAAGGGAGCGCAGGGGCAGAAGGCGGCTGAGACTACTACTGGGACGCAGAGTTCTGCCTCCTGGCCCCTGCACCCTGCGAGTTCTCCAATCAAAGTGCCCCGCTGCTTCCCCTCCAACCCCTGTGGTGTGCAGGAGGATAGTCTCTCAGCCACAATGCCCAGCTGCCGTGGGAACAGCTTGGTTCCATTCTGCATCTCCCTGCCTTTTCCCCTTCACTGGGTGCGTGCGTGCAGGCAACTCGAATTCCCCTAGAACACTGCCTGGGAATTTTCCCTTTTTCCCTGCAGGCTTAGGGGGTGCACCCTGGACCTGGTACCTGGTGACTGTGTGCTAGGGGGGGGAGGGTGCCGAGGGCCTGCTGCATTAAATTCTCTCCAGCCAGACTTAAGGGAAACTGTCTCATGTTGCCAAGCCTCTTAAGGGTCTGAAGCTGTTAGAAATATGAGACAGCAACAGATTGCTAGCCCAGCTATATTACAGGCAAGTTAAAAGAGTCAGACTTTTTCTACCCACAACAGTAAAGGATAAAAGCCTCCAGTAAGGTCAGAGGCATTCAGAATCTTCCATGTAGAATTAAAGGCCCAGTACCTGGACAACTGTATTACCGTTTTAGGAAAGGTCTCTATCTTGGGTGCGGAAGGCACTTCAGACTGTGGGCGAATGTCAATTCCCCCAGGAGGCTTAGGTTGGACTGCCATGGGTCCTCATGGTGGCTAAAATGTGATAGGCCCCTTGGATTCTGCTCTATGACAGGAAGCTAAGGGAACATAGATGGATTTCATGCCTCCCTCAGCTATCAAATCTCCTTCTTTTAAGAGAATAAAAGGGGATAAAAGATTGCTTATTTTGTTTTGTTTTTTCTCCCTGAAGTAAATGGCAATACAGTCTCCATTTCTCAAGTGTACAGTACCTATTCTGGCATGAAATTTCATTCTGCTCTCCAAGGACTCATCTTCACCATCTTTTGGAATGCAGATTCTGGGAAATAGATCTTATCTAAGCCTAAACCATCTGAGCCACTCAATTGAATTCAGTTCCTTTGTGAGTTGCTAAATCAGTGAGTTTTGCTGTATACTTGTCTCCATGGAAGTATGTCTCCCTCTTTTTTTTTAAATCCTCATCCAAGGATATTTTTCCATTTATCTTCAGATAGAATGGGAGAGAGGGAAAAAGAGAAACATTGATGTAAGAGAGACACTGACTGGTCGCCTCCTGCATGACCCCGACCAGGTCCGGGGACGAACTACAACAAAGGTACATGCCCTTGACCAGAATTGAACCTGTAACTCTTTGGTCGACAGGCTGATGCTCTAACCAATGAGAAAACCGGCCAGGGCTGGAAATATGTCTTTTTTTTTTCTTTCATTTTTTTCTTTCTTTATTGATTTAGAGAGAGAGCGGGGGGAATGGAGAGGGAGCGAGAAACAGAAACGTTGATGAGCGAGAACATCGACTAGTCGCCTCCTGCATGCCCCCCGACTGGGGATTTGGCCCACTACCTGGGCATGTGCCCTGACCGGGAATCAAACCGGCAACCTCTTGGTGCATGGGTTGAAGCTCAACCACTGAGCCACACCAGCCAGGCTGGAAGTATGTCTCAGAGTGTCAGTGTATTTGCCAGTAAAGAAACCTATGTTTCTAAAAGTTATGGAGTATGTTTGCTTTTTCTCCCTACCTGATTCCTCCAGAATTTGGCATTCTTAATAAGTGAGTAATGGCAATACACTTCTTTGCAAAAATCCAGTAAGATCAGTTCCAAACCATGAGGTCTTATTAACCAAGACTCTGACTGGAATGCCATGTTTAAAAGACATGCCTGGATTCTGAATGTTACCAGAAAGCCATAAGGAATTGAGATTGACTCTCAAAGCTGATCAAAGCCAATCAAAAGCCACATGCAGAGATGGCCTAACTTGGTTACGGGGTTCACAGCAGTCTTTTGGGACTTCAAGGACTTGAGGACTTGACCCAAACCTGCAGATATTCTAGGCAAGCCTGATGGTAATGGGCTTGGCTTCTCCATTCTGAGGAGCTGACTGCTCACTGATGGTCAAATCTAAAGATTCCTTGTGAAAATTCCAGCAAAACAAATGTAAAATTTGACTGATTTGATCAGTTGCTATTCTTGTGTTTATGCAAATAACCAGGCCAAACGAAACTGGACCTGATACAGTCTCTTTGAAAATGAGAGTAATCTTAGGGAGAAAAAGTATGTTTTCATGAAAATCACCATGTCCAATTATGGATACTGGACTCCAGTGCGGTTGTTTTCAAAGTTTTCCTTTTAAGGCTGTGTCTGTATATGCCATACAGGCCTCAGCACCCAATGATATCACCAGGGATGTTCTATCTGCAGACTATCTATCAGACTGTCACTGTGTAATTTCATTCCAGTAAAAGCCTTACATCTGGAAGTCTTCTCAACTAGTTTATGATTTGCTATGGACACTAACCTTTGTATTTTTCCATTTTCATAGACTGTATAGACATATCCTTATTTACCTTGACTGCTTGCTCACACAATGTAGGCCTCATTGTAGAAGCCGTCTGCACCACTGTATTCTAAAATGAGACTCAACAGTCTGGACTTATGATTGACTCAATGAAGTATGGACAGTTTAGTGGTTTCACTTGAAACTGTTTTCCCTTTTCTGCCCAAATGGTTCAAACAGAAAAGACCCACAGTTTCTCATGGGGAAAATCCTAGAATATTTCCCTTAGCTTAATTTGATTTAAGTATGGTGGACAAAAGGACTTCAGACAGGTGTAACACACCTCTGCAGAGAAGCTACTCCTCCAACCTAATTGGGGACACTATAAGTTAATTTTTCCTCTTATCACATGAGTTTTTCTCTCTCACTAGACCTTTGGTTACTGTAAGTCTCCTCACTTTTGAATTATGCCGTTTAACCTTCTTGTCAAGTTTGTCATTTCTAGAATACAACAAGAATACCAGTTTGTCCAATACATCATCCTCCTGTACTTCGCCCGTGTCACCTTCCAGGGACACCAGACTGACCTGGACTTTGCAAAATCCCTCTTCCCTACATGGAGACTCCATTCCCTTTTGCTGCCTCCTTCCTTTGAGAGACAGGGAAAACCTCTGAGGTTGGCACAGGCAGGTCTACTCCCTCTTGACGTGAAGATAGAGCCCTTCGTCCACTTCTCCTTTGTAAGAATACAAAGAGGTTCCTTTTTTTCTCAGGAGAGAGCAATACCTATGTAATTAGCCTAGTTATTAATAACAGGAAAGGGGCAAAGGGAAGGCCAAATATTGCAGACATGTCACTTGGGCAGCTTCACCAGGAAGCTAAAGCTTTACACTCCCGAGGGAGTGATCAGTCTGTTCCACAAAGATTGCTGGGGGAAGGGAATAAACAGGGGGGAGATAGACACATGCCCAGTAAAGTTGGGGGGGATCAGGGAAGGTACTTGCCTGTCAGTCACACCTGGGAACAGATCACTGGCCAGAATAGGCATAGCCACTGCAAGGGTGTAAAATTTGGGATACTTAATATCCTGAACAAAGGAACTCACTCTCTTGTACTCTTGGCTCCTCTTGGTTGCTCTTGGCTCTTTTGGGACTCTTGGGGGCTCACGCTCTTGGCTCGCCTACAGACCCCACAAACACAATGGACTGTAACTAGTTTGATGCTGAACTAGACCTGGCTGCAACACGGAACGGAAACTCTGGACACTGGCTTTGCTTTTAGCTCTACTGAATCCCCAGCTACACTTCTTCCAGGACTGGATTAAGGGAAATGGGACTTTGAAAACCCAGGGTTATGATTCCACCCAAATCACTAATCTTCCCTTGTGAGTCTTGGAAAATTCTTTTTCTCGAAATACGGTAAGGACCTCAAGCCCAGCACGCAGTGGGGAAAGGGATACCTCAATTACCCCAATAACAGATGCATGCCAAGTAAAACTGTGGGGACTAGCAAAGGTGCTTGCTGTTCCCACCTGGGAACAGAGGTCGTTGGCCAGAATGGATGTGGCCACTGCAAGCTTGGGAAGATTTGGGACACTTAATTCCCTGAAGAAAGGAGTTCATGCTCTTGGCTCTCTTGGGATTCTTGTTGCAGGAAGACTGCATAGCCCACATTGTCTAGCTCACATAGCCCACGGCTACGTGGACCCCTACACACACATGGGCTAATGGACTGTAACTAGCCTCATGCTGAACTGGATTCGGCTGCAGCATTGAATGAAAACTCTGGACACTGGGTTTGCTTTTATACTGCTATGACTGGAATGGGACTTTAAAAACACAGGGATGGCCCTGGCCATTTGGCTCAGTGGATAGAGGTCAGCCTGCAGACTAAAGGGTCTTGGGTTCAATTCCTGGTCAGAGGCATGTGCCTGGGTTGCAGGTTTGATCCCTGGTCTGGGTCAGGGTTGTGGGGAGGCAACCAATCGATGTGTCTCTCTCACATCGATGTTTCTCCCTCTCTCTCTCTCCTCCCACCTCCTCCCTCCCTTCCACTCTATCTAAAAATCAATAGAAAAATATCCTCACGTGAGGATTAAAAAAACAAAAACAAAAACAAAAACAAAACCTAGGGACATAATTCCATGCAAATAAAAATCACTCATTCTCCCATGTGAATCTCAGGAAATTATTTTTCTTGAGCTATCGTAAGGACTCCACCCCCAGCACTCATTGGGGAAAGGGATATCTCAATTTCCCCCATAATACTTCCTTCCTCAGTTAGGCATGCCTTGACTCATATTACTAAAAATTTAATCTGATAATTCAATTTCACTTTAGGATTTTCTCAGGTATGGTTTCTTTTTTGTCTCTCCTATTTCTATATTCTTTTTGCTATTTTAATGGTGATTATTGATGACACATTTGTTTTACTATTATTTATTCAAGTCAGTTTGGAGATGTATTTCATTTACTCTTACAAAAGGTGAAAGGAATAATGATGTGGAAAATGGATATGATTTCCCAAAGGAATAGATTAATTCAGTAGTTTAGCGAGGATATTATATAGGGTCTCTTGATCTCCAACACTGTGCTTTTTATTTATTTGTACCATCATTCTGGACTAATTTTTTTTTCAACGTTTCTAGTTTTCTGGGTTTCATAGCACTCCAAAATGAAATCCAGTAAAAAATTTGAAATATAACTGAAAATTTTTCCAAACAAAGGGTTAGTTCTATCATTTATAGGAAGTATTAGAGTGAAAACTAGCCTCTTCTTCAGGGAGAATTTTAATATTAAGTAAGCTAATCAGAAGTAGCAAAGAAATTTTGCTTATGATACCATGTAGATTAGTAAAGAGGAAGAAAAATCGCTCACTGCTCCTGTCTCAAGATTGAGAAGAATCATCTCCATATTCTGAAGGAAAGATCTATTCATTCATTCATTCATTCATTCATTCTTTTGTTGTTGTCAATCTTCACCCAAGAATATTTTTCCATTGATTTTTAGGTAGAGTGGAAGGGAGGAAAGGAGAGAGAGAGAGAGACATCGATGAGAGAGAGATATATCAATTGGTTGCCGCCCACATGACCCTGACCAGAGCTGGGGATCGAACATGCAACTCAGGTATGTGCCTTGACTGGAAATCAAACCCTCAATTCTTCAGTCTTCAGGCTGACAATGCTAACTGCTGAGCCAAACCAGCCAGGGCAGAAAGATTCATTTATTTTTACATGACTTCTCTCAGGGCTGAGTCCATGTTTGAAGTCTTCTGGAAATAATGCTTAGCTTGGATAAGCTTATAGTTTAGTAATGGTTTCAATAGGAAGAAAGAATATATTACTATCCTCTGGCTCATCTTATTATCTGGGAGAATATGACTGTTCAAAAACCAGCAGAGGAAAATCTCCTAGATCACTCAGGAAAAGGACTATTTGGATATCTGAGGTCTTACTACTTCACATCACAACTCCATAAGCTCAATTCCACGGAGTCAAAAAGCCTTGACTCTTACCTGTTCAGCAGCTAAAGCTTCACCATAGTTCTCCAGGAAGTTCCCCACAATGACAGAGCCCACAATAGTGAGACCCTTTCCTGCTTTAAGCTGTGAAGCAAAGGTGAGGAGACGAGGATGCTTCACGTGTAAGTCTTCATCCAGTTTCAACAATACAAGCAACTGAGGCCTGTAAAGAAATTGGTAGGGGGATGGGGATGGGAGTGTGGGCGAGACAACACTTTGGGTTAGGGGAACAAAATGACAATTCTACCCCTTAATTCAGGAGATTTGTATAAAACATGTAATTTGACAGAAGGAAGAGATGAGAAGAAATAAATAATGAGAGTGTAGAATTATTTTGAATCCTTCCAGTATTATATCAAATTGATCAATCTCCAAGGAAGGATAAAAATGGTAGAAATCTAGATCATAAATCACATGAAGAAAAAGAATAAAGAAATCAAGGATTTTGGACAGTTCAAAACAGGTCCATTACACCAATTCCTTGAGCCACATGATTTCCTTATCCCATAATCAATGACACACACATTTCTGTGTGTGGTGCCAAACACCATTAAAGCTCTGTTGGTTTCCTTTCTTTTTAAAAAAGTCTTTTATTTATATTAAAAAAAATTTTTTTCGGAAGTAACTGGTTAATAACATTGTATAAATTTCAGGTATACAATATAATTCAATATCTGCATACACTATTGAGTGCTCACCACCAAAAGTCTAGTTTGTATCCATTACCATATATTTGACCCCTTTTGTACATTTCGCCCTCCCCCCATCCCCTCTTTACCTCCAGTTTTTGGTGTGAGGAGGTCCTTCCTCCAGCCGAAGCAAAGCAAACCGGGCTGCACTGAGGGATAGCCCACGGATACCATCACCCCATTCTTTCTCAGCTCTGGGAGAAAGAGGAAAAAAGGGCAGAAATAAATTTAAACCACAGCAAGTACAATTTCAAGAAATAAAGTTATTTTTTCTGAATCTAAAAGTAGATTAAAACTCAGATCAGCGATTTCTATAATGCTCTTCACTAACATAATCTCACTGTAAGCAGATCACCACTACTGGTCAACAGCCTGTACTGCACCACAGCTACGTTTGGCTGCGTGCACCCTGGCCAGTTGCTCGGTGGTTAGAGCATTGGCCCCTGGACTGAAGGGTCGCAGGTTTGATCACCAGCCCAACCAATCAATGTGTCTGTTTCACATTGATGTTTCTTTCCCTCTCTTTGTCCCTCCCTCCCTCCTTTCTATTCTATCTAAAAATCAATGAAAAAAATATCCTTGGGTAAGGACTAACAAAAAAAAAAATAAGAATAGCCTGGCCGGTGTGGTTCAGCCGTTAAGCATCAACCCATGCATCAAGAGGTCGCTGGGTCGATTCCCAGTCAGGTCACATGACCAGGTTGTGGGCCAAATCCCCAGGGGGGTATGCAGGAGGTGGCCAATAGATGTTCTCTTTCATCGATGTTTCTATCTCTCTCCCTCTTCCTTCCTCTCTAAAATCAATAAAAAGAAAAAAAAATTTTAAAAAGAATAAAGGCTTAAAGGCTGGAAGGGTCATTCACTTGCCCTTCTTTGTAACTTTTCAAAGCAATAACATAAAACAGCAATTTGAATTAGGAAGCTAATACAGACCCAAGTTTATTTGGGAAATAATGGGAGAAAGTAAAACTCAACATAATCTTCTGAATCAGTGTTATTTATTGCTAATTTTTGGAAGTTGTTAGTCAAATCTTAATTGTTACAAAGTTATTCAGGACTAACTTCTTTTTCATTTCAGAGAAATGCCTTGACTAAAGAGGTATTTATATTGGTATTATACTTTTTTAAATACTCATTGTTATTTGGATATGTCCTTTTAGTTATTTTTTCATCAATCCATTCATATGTTCCCAACAGGTTCCCCTTATGATTAAAAGCTATGTCTATAGGATGGTTAAGAGAATCCTCAGGGGTACAAAATTTAGCTATGAATGTATGAAGTTATCTGGATCCTAATGCAATATTCTTTGGGTTGGTTCTAACCAAACTAGCCAGTTTTGATGCACAGACTCACCCTTGGTACTCAATGTACTTGTAAATCATACCAGCTATTACAATAGCTACGATGGCATAATACCAGGAAGAAATGAACATCAGAGCCAGGCAGATACTCATTCCCATGAAAGAGAGGGTCCTAGAAAATTAAAAACAAAATCACAAACAAAATGTGTTCTAAGTAGGTACAAAAGAAGCCTGTAATAGCAGTGCTTTATAAACTGTGGTAAGATATTGTTTTTTTCTAAAAAACAAAAACAAAACCCCTATCCACTGCAGACAGAATTTGTGTAAAATGTAGTAACCATGACTTAGATAACTACATTTACTGAAGTTCTTCTGTGTGATGAACTTCTTAGCTCCATAATTTGTTTCAAAGAATAAATAGGAGAGCTCTTAATCTGGAGAAGAGTAGGTACTAATGAAACTACAGGGTGGCAAGAGAAAAAGAAAAAAACAATAAAAGCAAAATAGTAACACAAAAAGGTTCATAATGAACTTTTAACTAAAGTTAAAGCTAGAAAGAGGATTGGAGGTGTTAAGATCAGTTAAAGATCTAACTTTTTGTCAGATAAAGGTCACATCAATGCCCACTAAGGAAAGTGAAGTGGAACGAGGTCAAGGAGAAAGTTAGCAAAGAGGGTTGTAGCAACAGGTACATACAAGAATATTAAGGAACTTTCAGCTACGAGAGAAAAGGAATGGGGGAGGTGGGGGGGTAGCTCCTTCGGGACTGAGAGGACTTGCACATGACAGCAGCACCTTGGCAACATTTCGCTGAGAGCTTTACTGTGTCCTAAGCACGGTGCTAAGCACTTCAGAGTATCTCAGAGCAAACTGTGAGGCAGGTAATACTATTAGTTTCATTTTACAAATGAAACTTTCGTGGTTATGTGCTTCCTGGAAGGTGGCAAAGCTAGGAAATAGAGCTGACATTTCAACTTAGGTCATCTGACCCCAAAGCTCATACTTTTTTTTGTTGTTGTTGTTAATTTTTTTTCTCTTCCCTCCCACCCGCCCCCAACATTTTTCACTACTAAATGAAATTTCATAAGGAAGAGAGTTTGAGAACGAAACCGATGAGAATATGGAGCACAGACAGAAAGCAAGGAAGTCCAGTGCTTGGCTAACGGGGATGGGAAAAGAGACATGCAAAGGGAGAGTTGTTTTAACCTGAAGGATGCAGCAGGATGGAAATATTTATTTTATAGTTTTGATCTTTATTATCAATGATTTTAAAGGAATATATGAAAAACACAATAGTGGATTAGAAATTCAGGTAAGCACTAAAAAGCTGAAACAGCTGGCCAAGGAAACAATTCTATCAAGATCCCAGAATGTCCTACTTTTCTAAGTTCAATGATGGGCTCTTTCCGAATGGGGGGGGGGGGGGGAAGCAGACTTACCAGTGGTAGTAGCGGAACCGGGGTCTCCAGTTGGGTGTTCGAAGTAATGTCTGCAAGGCACATGCCAAGTTCACAAAGAGGTAACACATGAGAAAAAACCTGGCAGAATAAAAATGTAAGAGGAATGACTATTACTGTAAAATGATTCTTCAAGGGCTATTTTAAATAACTGGGGCCTCTGCTGTACTGGCCTTTGTTCTAACCCACTGGCCTTTGATTAAGACTAGGAAGTAGAGGAATGTGAACTTCTCCCCACAAACCTGCTCACTCTCCTATGTTCTCTCTCAGCACCAAACAGCCACTCCTCACCCAGGTGTTCCCCATTACTCATCCTGTTCCAAATCCACTTAGCATGTCCTATGGATTCTACACATTTAACAATCTCTACCACTGTCACCTCAGTTCAGGCTCTCATTGCTTCCTTCGTACATCAGTTAAATAAACTTCCAACTGGCACTCTTGGCTCAATGTTAGCTTCTTTCTGTTTTATCTTTTGTACCAAATTGATCATTCTAAAACATAACTATAATCATTTTGTTCTCAAAGTGTTACCCCCTTCCTTCTTCGAGCAGAAGTTCCAGGGACGTTGTGGTCTGGTGCTGCCTGCTTCTCTGGTCTGTGCTTTCCCACACGCACCCTCCCCGCTATCAAGCCCAAGTGCTTCCGGCTCACTGGGTGTGCTGCGCTGTCACCCTCAATTCCTTCGCACGGCCTCTGCCTGGAATACCTTTCGCCACTTAGCTGCTAGCAAACAACCAGTTTTCTCTCAAGATGGAAGTGTCACTCCCTCTAGGACACCTTCCTTGAGTCTCAGTCCATTTAGGTGCCTCACTTAAGAGTCCTTACAGCACTCAGTGAGCACCGTGACCACAGGACTCATCACACTATACAGGGATCACTGCTTCTTCATCTACCATCAGCTTTGTCTTCCCACTATAATGCCCAGTGCCATGTAGGCAGTAAGTCATCAATAAGTCACAGCTCAATGAATAAAAGCTAACAGTAGTAGTAGATGCTACCACCAATTGATAATGATCAGACATGAAGGCAAAGAATATGTGAAGTTCTACCGGTAGGAAGAAACTATGACAATTAGCCATACATGAAACTTCCCGGGAATGTTTATTATCTAGGGTGAAGTTACACCTGTACTTGGCTCACTCTGTTGTTATCACTGCTGTTACAGGCCTGATGGAAACCAACATGGATTATATATCACATAAGCAGGAACAGGGAAAGACAGTCGCTGGCCCTCACATGGAAAGAATTGGGGCCACGAGATCCAGAGAGGCGATGAGGATTCCCAGCTCTGCGATGACAGCAGTCAGAAGTAAAGCCCAGGTCGGTTCCCCGTTGGCTTTGCTGTGGCCAAAAACCTGCACAGAGAAGGGAAACATCAGACAAAGGAGTGTCTGAGTCACTGCTACAGTTTTAGATATCCAAAAGATAACAGTGTTACAAGTGTACTGTCTTTACTTAACTCACATACAAACTTATAGGATGGATTTAGAGAGTTTTATACTAAAAACCCACACGTGTTCATATTATATGATCTGGTAATTTCTGAGCCTATAAAGACCACACTGTTTCTCATAAGACCTGAGAAAAAAGGAAGAGAGCACAAGAGTCACTCACCCGCAGAAAGGGTATGATGTTGTCCTTCGCTATAGCCTGCAGCAGCCGCGGGGCACCTGTGAGGCTCTGAAGTCCAGCCCCACAGGTGGAGAAGAAGGAGCCAATAACGATCACCCATGGGGATGGCCAAGACAAGATACCTACCACCAGATTACCTTTCACAGCATCCCCAAACCTGAGGGAGAAATAAGAGTGGGGAAATTAATCCTGGAAATAAATAACTTTAGACTGGTACAAGAAACCTGAGAGAGAAATAAGAGTGGAGATATTTAATCTGGAAATAACTTATGACTGCTTGGTGCAAGAAACCTAGCTTTTGGCCCATCTCGGCTTTTGACATGACCTCCTCACTACACTTAATGATTTGTAGCTTTTGATTTAAAGTGAGAGACACGAGGCTCTTCCATTCACTTGAAAACTTAGATGCTGTTGTAGAGGTACTATTTGGCCTAATTTCAATATTGGTGTGTCTCAGGGAATAGGAAGGTCTGAGGAGAGGGAGAGAGATGGGGGAATGCCAGTCAGTGGAGCAGTCAGAACACACAGAACATTTATTGATTAAGTTTGCAGTTTTATATGGGTATGATTTGTTGCACCTCAAAACAATTACAATAGTAACATCAAAGATCACTAATCAGCCCTTGCCGGTGTGGTTCAGTGGTTAGAGTGTCAGCCCATGGACCAAAGGTTCATAGGTTCGATTCCTGGTCAAGGGCATGTATCTGGGTTGCAGGTTTGATCCCTGGTCCAAGTTAGGGTTGTGCGAGAGGCAACTAATTGATGTGCATCTCTCTCTCACTCCCCAACCCCCCTCCCAATCTCCCTAATGAAAAAGTCTGAACATGGCCAGTGTGGCTCAGTGGATTAAGCATCATGCCATGGACTGAGAGGTCCTGGTTTGATTCCCAGTCAGGGCACCTGCACATGTTGTGGGCTCTATCCCCAGTAGGGGGCGTGCAGGAGGCAGCCAATCCATGCTTCTCTCTCACACTGATGTTTCTCTCCCTTCCTCTCTCTAAAAACTCAATAAAAACATTTAAAAAATAGATTTTAAAAAAGTTTTAAATACTGTGAGAATTAGCAAAATGTGACAGTCAGATATAAAGTGAGTAAATGCTATTGAAAAAATGGCACTGATAGACTTGCTTGATACATGGTTGCCATCAACCTTAAATTTGTTAAAAAAAAAACAAAAACAAAAAACTCAGTATCTACAGTGTAATTAAGTGAAGTGCAATAAAATGAAGTATGCCTGTATTAAGGTTACTGTACTCAAAGAACTCGACCTAGTAGGGGAGAGTGATATGAAAACAAGTAGCTGCAGGCCTGGCCGGTTTGGCTCAGCAGTTCGAGTGTCGGCCTGCAGACCAGAGAAAACAAGTAGCTGCAGCACGGGAAGCGCAGTAATACAGCATGTTCAATGCAGTGGCTGAACAGAGGGAGGAGTGCCTCTCTGTCTGGGTGAGTGTGGGAAAGCTTCACAGGAGAGGAGACAGCCTCCTCTCAGAAAATGAATATAAGTCTAGCAGGTAGGAATAACCCATTCTAAGCAAAGGAAACCACATTAATGTGTGGATGGATGGAGATCTGAAACAAGGTACATATAACTTTAAGATGGAACAGAGGGAGTTTATGATGGAATGGCAGAAGATGAGATTAGAAAAAGATAGACAGGGCCAGATCAAAGTAATAGGTTGTAAGGGGCTTTGACGGGCTCCGAAGCAGATGGCTTGTATGACCAAATTTTGTGTTTTAAAAAAATCATTCTGGTGGCAGCATGGAAGGATTATTAGAAAGTAGTAAAACTGAAAGAGTGATTATTACAAAAAGTCCTGAAACTCTGTACAAAGTGATAAAAATAAAGAACAGTAGAAAGAATGAGATCTATTAAGGTGAAAGATAGAATTTACAGGGCTTAGAAACTAACTGGATGAGGGAATTGATGGAAAAAGTCTAGGATGACACCTAGGTTTCTGTGAAAGGGCTGAATGGTGAGGCTATTAACTCCTCAAGACAGGGAAAAGGGAACAGATATAGCAGTTTTCAGAGGAAGATTTTTCTAGAAATTTCTTGCAAAAACATATTTTATACTCATAGTGATAAGAAAAAACACTTAGCAGCCTTCATGAAGGAAATGAAGAAGGCAAATTTCAAGCTATTACTTATAATGCCAAACAGATACATACTTATGTCTCACAGAGGAGAAACTAGAGACACTTGGAAGTCATTTTTAACTCTCCTTCTTTGACTTTTGGTCTTGATTTTCCAACAGCTTTTAATGTATAGGAAAATCCTTGTTACTCAGACAAATTCACTATTTCATTGAAGATTTATATTCATTGCACCTTATTTATTTATTTATTGTTAATCTTCACAATCTTTCCATTGATATTTTTTTTTTCCCTTACCCGAGGACATTTTTCCACTTTTTGTTCAGATAGAGTGGGAGGGGGAGAGAGAGAAACATCGATGTGAAAGGGACACATCGAGTGGCTGCCACCTGCACGACCCAACTAGGGCCGGGACAAGAGGTACGTGCCCTTAGCGGGAACAAAACCCAGGTCTCTCCGGACCACCGAGCCAAACCAGCCACGGCTTTCCATTGATTTTTAGATAGAGTAGAAGGGAAGGAGGGAGGGAAGGAGGGAGGGAGGGAGGGAGAGAGAGAGAGACACATATTGATGTGAGAGACACATCAATTGATTGCTTCCCACACAACCCTAACCAGGGCCAGAAATGGAAACTGCAACCCAGGTACATGCCCTTAACTGGAAATCGAACCTGCAACCCTTTGGTCCGTGGGCTGACACTCTAACCACTGAGAAAACAAGCTGGAACACATCACACATACTTATAGCAACATTCTGGCCGTTATTATTCACTGACCTTTTTGGGAGCTATACACTGTACACGTTTCCTAATTGTTAGATACCTCAGATTGGGTTTAGAGTTTTGAATCTTAGGGCTATGTGGGATGATCAGACAAAACAGCAGACAGACAGAATTATTACATAGAAATCAACTACTCACTTGTCTCTGAGAACTACGCCTTCAATACATGCGCCAAAAAGGACAACATTGCTTAAATCTGTGATATTGAGAGTCAAGGAAATTGATGTTCACCCTCTGAGATAGAAAATAGACACTGAAGACATTTCTTCCATTAGTAAAATGAACTGCCACATCTACTAAGCCTATAAATCCTTTCCTGAATTTTAAAGATGAAGTGGGAGGTTATCTGGTGAGAAGCGATGTGGTGGAAAGCAGATTATCTTTATAAGCAGGATAAAAACACTGATCACTCTTGTTCCTCTGGATGTTCCTATGACTAAGACTCAGGCTGGATCCATGAAAAGGATACAGACAAAGGAGGTGGTCAGGATGGCGAGGACGGTGCCAATGGGAATAGACTTTTGAGCATCTTTCAGATCTCCAGATCTGTTTGATCCAGCCATGATACCTTTAGAGAAGGAAAAAAGAACAAGTTAATTTCCTGAGGCACCCTGAGAATATAATTCTGTCTCTTGAGAAAAAAAATAACCCCTCTGTCTGATAGCTTCTAAAATAGACAAGAGCCCAAATGCTTACCTGTGACGGAGGGAAAAAAAATCCCCACCAGAAGAGTAAAGGAGGTGGTGATGTCAACGAGGACATACTCATGGTTTAAGCTGCCTAAAACATCAGAAGATTTGGCTGAGGGCTTTTCAATGATCTCTCCCTTTGGTAGATAATTACTCCAAAGATTCTCTGCAGTGAGAAAAAAGGGGGATATAAGCAGCAACAGTAAGGAAAGAAGATAATTACATAATTTTCTACCCAAATAACCTTATAAATCAGACCCCTCATTGTGTGCTTCTACGTGAGCACATATATATGCCCTGCTTATTGTACAATAAAGCACACACAAATGAAAAACGAATGCTCTTTTTTTTTTATCCTCACCCAAGGACATTTTTGCATTTTATCTTCAGATAGAGTAGAAGGAAGAGAGGGGGAAGACAGAGAGAGAAACATCGACGTGAGAGAGACACATCGAGTGGCTGCTACCCACGTGACCCCAACCAGGGCCGGGGACAAACTGCAACCAAAGTATGAGCCCTTGGCGGGAACCAAACCCAGGACTCTCAGGTCCGTGGGCTGACGCTCTAACCGCTGAGCCAAACCGGCCAGGGCACTAATGCCCTTTCTTAATTTGGTTCAAATATAACAAACAAGTGCAAGTCCAGTGAAGTTTACTAATGCAAAGTAGTAAAACTTAAGCAGACTACAGCTAAATTCCCTGCAAAGCCCATTATTATTTTTTATTGGTCAGCAATGCTGTTTCTTAGTGTAAACTTGCTTACATGTGAAGAAGTCTGTGGACCAACCATTTAAAATAGGACTCACTTAAGGAGAGTTTCAGAAATTTAGCTGAGTTAGGAAAACATCCATGTGGATGTGGTGAATTAGTTACATTCTAGCTGTCATGGCAGGTAGAACATTAGTATTTTTACAATAACACAAAGGATATTTTATTATCTTACTCTAGGTTAAAAAGTGATTTGCTCAGTTCTGCTCTCAAAAGGAGGTAATTTTTCACAGACAACACTGCAAGAGAGTCCTGGGAAAGAATAAATTCACTAATAGAAAAGCAGAAAGATGTTGAATTGAGGGCTGTATGCTGAGCTTCAGCGGGGGAGTGACACCTAGCAGTGAGTCTTCATGGACTATAGAAGAGTCTAAGATGGCAAAGCCCATTTTCCTCAGAGAAAAAGGAAAAACTTGTCTAAAAACCTCCCAACTCACCTTTAATGACACCACTAGCCAACCCAGGAATGCCCTGGATGGACGTGACATTGTTGTGAACAAAGTACTCGTCACAGGTGGCATTGAAAAACTGACTCGAGTTACAGAAGAAGCTCCACAGCTTCGACGGCACTGTCAGGTTGTGCGTCTCCTTGGTCTTCGAGCAAGTGTCGAAGTGTCTTGACGAAAGGGTGCGGTTACCCAGCATGCAGACCCTGGGTTAAAAAACAGGGAGAAAAATGAAGCAAAGGAAGAAGATCTTTAAAAAGAAAACAGGTTAGAAATGGGTTAGGAAATAATAAATAGGTTGGAAAATGGCAAATGTCATCTCCAAGAGCTTCGCTGTCACGGATGGGAAAGAAAGTATTCACTGACTAGCTCTGTAAACGGTGACTTACATCTTCTGCCAATTTAATCCCAATTGCAATCTCACAAAATATGTATTATTTCGATTTTGGAGATGAGGGAACTGAAGTCTAGGGAGATAAAGGAGTCTGCATGAGGTCACACAGATGGTAGGTGGTAGTGAGAAAATTCAAATAGAAGAATGGTCTGGATACACTGTGCTGACTCATCATCCACAATTTCTAGGTTATTAACCAACTGTTAGGTCTAAAAGAATCCTTAGACCTAATCCTTTTTTTGGTCTTACAAAACAAAATTTCTCCTAATTTTATTTTGGCCTAGAAAAGCCTTATGTTCAGAAAAAACCCCTTGAGAATGTTTTGCTAAAGGTCAAAGCTCTGGCTACTGTTTGGAAGAAGACAGCTTGGCTGGAATTAAAAAGCACATCCCTCTGTGACCTAAGAGAAAACTGTTTTTGAACATTAGCCTGGACCCAGTGGGAGAGAGGGTATTTAAGGATAACACGAATATTCATCGCTGATTTTATTTTTTCTTTAACCTGGAAATATAAATACAAACAAAGGAATAATACACCCACAATTAAAATACCTTTCAGGAGGAACAAAGCAATTTTTAAAATCTGAAAAATGAGCCTTGGCCGGTTTTGCTCAGTGGTTAGAGCATTGGCCTGTGGACCAATGAGTCGTGGGTTCAATTCCAGTCAAGGGCATGTACCTCGGTTGCAGTTTGGTCCCCCGCCCTGGTCAGGGTCATGCGGGAGGCAGCCAATCGATGTGTCTCTCTCTCACATTGATGTTTTTTTCTCTCTCTCCCTCCTACTCTATCTGAAGATAAATGGAAAAATATCCTCAGGTGAGGAATAAAAAAAAAGTGAATTTCTCATGCATCTTTAAAAAATAAAATAAAGCCCTGGCCGGTTTGGCTCAGCGGTTAGAGTGTCGGCCTGCGGTCCTGAGAGACCCGGGTTCGGTTCCCGCTAGGGGCACGTACCTCGGTTGCAGTTTGTCCCCGGCCCTGGTCGGTTGTGCGGGTGGCAGCCACTCGATGTGTCCCTTTCACATCGATGTTTCTCTCTCTCTCTGTTCCTCTCTCTCTCCCCCACTCTACCTGAACAAAAAATGGAAAAATGTCCTCGGGTGAGGATAAAAATAAATAAATAAATAAAATAAAATAAAATAAAAACTGCAAAATGATAGGATGCACACACAATAAACCATGTACCCATTACTCAGCTTCAACAACTTTCAAGATTTCCCAATCTTGTTTCATGCATTCTTCTAGGTTTTTTTTAATCTTGTTTTGCTGGAATATTTTAAAGAAAATACCACACAGCATGACCTTTTATCCACCAAAAAAGAGGAGAAGCATCAAAAGAGAACTAGAGACAACATGGAATATCCCAAGTTAAGATATAGCCAGAATGTAGCCTTAGTATTTTTATGACACTAAAATGGGTGTCTAGCTGCTCTATCATCCCTAGATGGGCAGATTTAAAAAGTATGATAGAACCTATTGTTGACATTCTTTAACAGAGAAGAAGTAAAATCACAGGGTTCATGTTCTTGCTCTGCTATTTTTTTTTTATCCTCATCCGAGGACAATTTTCCATTTTTTGTTCAGATACAGTGGCAGGGAGAGAGAGGAAAACAGAGAGAGAGAGAAACATTGACGTGAAAGGGACACATCAAGTGGCTGCCACCCGCACGACCCACCAGGGCCGGGGACAAACTACAACTGAGGTACACGCCCTTAGCGGTAACTGAACCTGGGTCCCTCTGGACCACAGGCCGGTGCTCTAACTGCTGAGCCAAACCAGCCAGGGCCTTCCTCTGCTATTAATTAACTTTGAGCAAGTAATTTAATCTCTATGATCCTAATTTTTCATCTTGAAAAATCTACTTTTCTGTAATCAGGTTAAATCAACACAGGACTGATGAATTTAATCCCTGGATAATTCAGGGAACTTTTCAAAGACAATCTCTGTAACAAGATTTCATGTAACACTCAGTGCTGGTCAGTCCCTATGCCACTAGCCAAGAGGAAAACAGGGGAGCCTGTGAGTTACACATCTGTACAAATCCATTACTGCTTTAAAAATATACTTAAGGTACCTGAACTACTTATACACAGAGATACATAAATGCAAATAATGACATTTATTGTCCTTTATTTTATGACTCGGAAGTTTCTTATGTTACCAACAAAATTAAAAATTTAGTGAATTACAAGTATTTAGGTAGTTTAGGTTTCCTTTGACTCTTGATTTTTCATTAATAAAAGGAATCCAACATTTAAATACTTTATAAAGGTTGCTGGCAATAACTATATTGTTTGAAAAGCCCTTCATGAATAGTTCAAATATGCATAATCATTACCAGAGGGTTTCGGAAAAAACTATCTATACCCAAATGATGGTTACAGTTTGGGACACAAGGAAGAGTATCAACATGAACAAACGAGGCAGGTTGCTGGGAGGCTTTCCGCCTAGATGCTAAACGGGCTTATCCAAAAGGGAAATTCCAGAGAGACTGAAACTCTGACTTGAAATGATCACATCAGCAGATACTGCCAATGACTACCCAACAATAATAGTTAGCTGGAGAAACAAACATACGGGAAGTGTGGAGGGGCAAACGACGACTTGATGGCTCCAGCGTAGATGGCCAAGATGGACACGATGACACAGGCCAGAAAGAGTGAGGCGAACTTGTTCACATAGCGCACGCCGATGAAGACCACCAGCACCATGAGGACCAGGAAGGCTGTGCCATAGACACGCATGTTATTTAGCATGGCTGCTGACTCCTTGAGTACATCATCACTACGAAAGATGGCAGCCCGGGGGAAAATATATACCTGTTAAACAAAAAAAGTAGAAAATTAGGTAATTTCACAGTAAGCAAGTAAAAGGGTGTTGTAGTTTGCTTTGGTTTCACAAGGAAAGTAAAGCTGAGACAGAAAATGGCTGGAGACATAGACTAATTTCCATTTGGATCTAGAATGCCTTATAGAAATGGGATATCACTGATATTTTTGTCTACATACTGTTCTGAATACCTATATTTCCAAATAGAAAAAAATAAGGAATGCAATAATAACTTATATTCGAAGGGTTATATAAAATAACTGTAATGATTACCAAGTCCTACTTCTGCTATTATTAAATAGTAAGAAATATATCCCAGTGAATAAATAAATGAAAAACATTCTATTTCATTGAGATAAAGATATTTAAAAAACAACTTTATTTTCCTTTTCCCCACTGGCACAAATCTTCCTTGGAGACAGACTTCCTGGTTGAGGTGGTAGGTGGCGGTGCCTGGGTGGAGGGAAAGGAACAGGCAGGCAAAGGACACCCTCAGCCTTTCTGCTGCATATCCACACTCGGAGGCCGATGTGTGTCTGCAAAGTGCAATAAAGCAAGGCACAATAAAGTGAAGTGCAATAAAATGAGGTATGCCGCCCTGGTGGTTTTTCCCAATGGTTAGAGCATAGGCCCGTGCACCAAAGCGTTGCGGGTTCAATTCCCAGAAAAGGGCACATACCTGGGTTGCAGGTTCGATCCCTGGCCCTAGTCAGGGTTGTGTGGGAGGCAACCAGTCAATATGTCTCTTTTACATCGATGTTTCTCTCTCTTCCTCCCTTTCATTCTATCTGAAAATCAATGGAAAAATATATCCTTGGGTGAGGATTAACAAAACAAAAAAAAAGAGGTATGCCTGTAACAGGTTAGCTGATTATAATCAATCACTTATAGCTGATCTCTCAGAAGCTTTGACAACAAAGAACAAAATAAATCCAAATCTGTATTATTATCTACACTGTAGAACACAATTGAGTGAATACTCACCAGAAAAATTTCAATGGCACCAAGGATATACATGGCTGCTGCAAATGTGGTACCAAGATAAAAGCAGAGGCCAACAGCTCCACCAAACTCTGGGCCCAGTGCTCGGGAAATCATAAAGTATGAGCCCCCAGCTAAAACACAAAGAGGTACGTGAACAATCATAAGTAAGAAGAATAGCCCTGGCCGCTTTGACCCAGTTGTTAGAGCATCAGCCCGCGGACCAGAGAGTCTCAGGGTTGATTCCGATCAAGGGCAGGTACCTTGGTTGTGATTCCACCCCCAGCTCTGGTTAGGGTCATGTGGGAGGCAACCAATTGTGTCTCTCTCACACTGATGTTTCTCTCTCTGTCTGTCTCTCTCTCCCCTTCTCTCTCTCTCTCCCCCCCTTCCTCCCTCCCACTCTATTTGAAAATCAATGGGAAAATATCCTCAGGTGAGGATTAAAAAAATAGTAAGAATAAAAACATGCATGAAGAATAAATATTTGAGACTTTTGAAAATGTTGAATGTGACAAAAAGCAGATTTGCTAGTGGGAAGTAAAAGATGAAACCTTCATGGTAGGATGTATTGCACAGCTAACGCTCCACAGGGAGCAGCACAATCTGTCAGTATTAGAAAAATATCAGAGAATATTTACTACAGGCATGAGAAGCCCAATAAAATATTTTCTAACTAAAGGAAGTTAAGAGCCCGGCTGGTGTAGCTCACTGGTTGAGCATCGACCAGCATACCAGAAGGTCACCAGTTCAATTCCAGATCAGGGTACATGCCCAATTTGTGGGCCTGATCCCTGGAGGGGGGCACACAGGAGGCAGCCAGTCAATGTTCTTTCTCATCGATGTTTCTCTCTTTCTCCTTTCCTCTCCTATAAAATCAATAAAGAAAAATATTTTTAAAATAAAAAATAAATAAAATAATAATAAAGGAAGCTAAGAATACAATAAAAATGAAAGATTCTAGCCTAGAACATAAAGACATTTTTAAAGAAGAGATCCTAAAATCAAACAGTAGTGGTGTCTATGGCCAACAGATTAAAATGGTATTCTAGCCCAGCCGGTGTGGCTCAGTGGTTGAACATCGACCCATGCACCAAGAGGTCGCCAGTTCGATTACTGGTCAGGGCACATCGCCAGGTTGTGGGCCAGATCCCCAGTGGGGGGCATGCAGGAAGTGGCCAAAGTTCTCTCTCATCAATATTTCTCTCTCTCTCTCCCTTCCTCTCTCTCTAAAAAATTAATAAAGAAAAAAAAATTGAAATGGTATTCTATTCCTCGAAAGTTTACACTTCTGGCCTTCACATCATAAACACAGTGATCACCGACAATCCCTGAAGTCCACACTTAGCCTGCTGACCTGGGACCACTCCATTGGTCGCAATGGCACTCATGGAGATAGCAGTCAACATTGTCTATAAAGAAAAAGAAGGGAGAAGACTGTTACTGTATAAAGAGAACATCTCTGTACTATTTCCCATCTGTGGACCACAGACAACCGATGGAAAATTTACCTCTACCTACTTTTATGGAGGGAGTTACCTGTCATACCTAATGGCATGGAAATGAGATGATGTGGTTCAACTCATTACACAAGTCACACTACTATTACCTGGAGAGTTCTGTTAAAATACCCCTACATCAGAATCGGTAGGTTAGGTGCTACTGAGAACCACTGATCTCCCCCGGATCTCCTAAACAACTTGAAAAGCAGATTAGAAACCAACTGAAGGCTGGCTACAATAACAAGAGCAATATTCAGTAAGGAAAGGAACTACTGAGGATTACTGAACTCATATGAACTGTATTTTAAAAACCACCTGGTAGCAGAGCAGAGCATGGCCTGCAGACAGGGAGTGGGTGGAGCAGCGTGACCTGTTAGTAGGCTATTACAGTAGTTCCGTGAGAGGTGAGGACTGCAGGGGCAGTGGGAATGTAAGGGAAGGGTTGAATGTAAGAGATTTCACAGGGAGACATGATTGGCCTGGGTAGCTGAGTGGGTGTGAGAGGCAATCAGGGAGCCCAAACACAGCACTAAAGTTTCCAAACCAAGAAACTGGGGGAAAAAAAAAAATGGTATCATTAATTTTAACTTGATAATGATACGGACTATGACTGCTTACACTTCTCTGTAGAGTACTCTGCTGAGCATAATGCACATGGAGGGTATAATGGTGACAGTAATAACAGAGGTCGGTCGCTAGTTAAATAATAATTTTTTTATCCTTACAAGAGGATATGTTTATTGATTTTAGAGGGAGGGGAGGGGAGGGGAGGGGAGGGGAGGGGAGGGAGAGAGGGAGAGAGAGAGAGAGAGAGAGAGAGAGAGAGAGAGAGAGAGAGAGAGAGAAAGAAAAGAAACATTGATTGGTCAAACCTGCAACCTAGGAATGTGACCTGACAGAGAATTGAACCCATAACCTTTTGGTCTACAGCACGACGTTCCTATCAACTGAGCCATCCAGCCAGGGCAATAAAATATTTTTTTAAAAATCTATCAACTTATAATAAAATTGATAGATGTGGTTGGGAAACAGGAGTTTAAATTAAAGGAAGATTAAAATGTTCTCAGCATGGCGCTGGCTGGTGTGGCTTGCTTGGCTGGAGCATCTTCCCACACATGGAAAGGTGGCAGGCTGGATTTCCATAAGGGCACATACCGGGGTTTTGGGGTTTGATCCCCGGCCTGATCGATGTTTCTCTCTCACATTGATGTTTTTCTCTTTTTCTCTCCCTTCCACTCTCTAATAAAAATCATATCATCGTGTGAGAAAAAGAAAAATGTTCTCAGTATGGTGGAGAGAAGACCCGGAAAAAAAAAATCTGAATTTCTGGGGAAGAGGACATGAACAAGACTTCAAAACAAAACAAACACTCCTCACCCCTAAACAACAATCAGTTTTGTTTCTCAACACTCTACTGAAGTAGTACACCCCATTTACAACACATTTTCTGTCACAACTTTGGTGCTACCAAGCTCAAATTGTTTGTGGTCTGAATCCTTTGCAGGCTAGATCTTCTACTTCTGTAGAAGACTTCCATTGTAATTTCTGGTACATCTTATTAGAGCAATAAGCAGCGAATAACTGACACTAAATAAGTGAAAATCCTTTTGACTTTAATATCAAAATAATCTCTCCTGTTGAAATGAGTCTTTCCCTAGTATTCTTTGTTTTATTCCCAAAGAGGTCAAGTGCATATACTCTGAAGCACTGGCAAGGTTCCAGGTGACCTCCAGGAGCCCCCTCTGCACTTACACAGCAACAGCAGATAAGGACAATTGCAAAGGCCTGAAGAACTCCGGCTGTGCCCACCACCCAAGTAAGGCGTAGAAACAGGATCACTCCAAAAATATTTTGTAGACACGGGAGGTAGACACCCATGAAGGTACCCATTTGGGGGGTCTGAAAAAAAAAGACATTGACAAAAGAAAAAATTATATAGTCATCTAGAAAAGATGACTTTATCTCTTTATTATGGTATGAAAACTTGCTCCCCAACTACCACATTAATGTCAAAGCAGAGATAATAAGTTTAACAAATACCTTAAGAGAGGCACATATAAAATCCCCAACTTATAAATGTGTATCACCATACTTTTATTATTCCTAGAGCTATGCATTTTTAGCTTTCATAGGTCCCCACATGTGTCTACATAGGCATTTGACTACAAATAAACTTTTAAGTTGCACTCCAACAACAATTTCTGTTGTTCAAAGCTGTTAGCTTTCCCTTTTCATTTAAAAATGGACTAATGGCTTGGTCTTCAGAATTTGGTATAAATCCTTCATAGTAGTTTGTAAATACAGTTGGTAAAACAAATATTTGAGTGTTGTTTTACCCCTGAACAACCAAAAAACTAACTTGTAATATTGTTCCATATTTTCATTTTGATAAAAAAGACTAACGTTTGGTCTCTGAAGAACCCAGAGAGCGCATAGCAGATGGGCGCGTGGACACTCTTCTTCTGAAGAGCGGCTGCCTCTTGCTGGAATGCCCTTCTCCTAGCTATCACATGGCTCACTCCCTCACAGCAGTTAGGGCCCTGCTCAAATATCACCCTATCAGCCTCTCTAAAATAGCAATGTCCTCTGCTCAGACTCCCTTGCTGGCCGGTGGCCTCAGTCTCTTTACCCTGCTTATATTTTAATTAGAACATTTACCAACATAGTTGAAACATCTTAAGGACGGTGTCACCAGATTAAAATTTAGACTGCATGACAATGAGATATTATATGTTCTTTCTGCGCTATGAACCCACTGCCCAGTACAGTGTTGGCATATATCAGGCACTCAATAAATAGCTATCACAGAGCATAGAGTGATGCCCTGGATATTCCTCCTTTCTTATATATGGGGCTCTTTTTATTTGTCTTTGTTTTTTTCTTGTATTAATTATTTTTAATTTGTTTTTGTTACAGATGTTTCTCCTTTTTCCCCCCATTAACACCCTCCTCCCCAGCTTTGTTGTCTATGTACATTGGTTATGCATACATGCATATAAGTTCTGTGGTTTATCTCTTTCCCCCCAACTCCCGCTCTTCTGGGGTTTGTCAGTCTGTACCCTACCTCTATGTCTCTGGGTCATTTTTGTTCAGCAGTTTGTTTAGTTCATTGTATTCCACAAATAAGTGAGATCATGTGATATTTGTCTTTCTCTGCTTGGCTTGTTTTGCTTAGCATAATACTCTCCAGGTTCCTCCATGTCATGTCAAAGGATAAGAGATCTTTCTTTCTTACAGCTGCATAGTATTCCATTGTGTATATGTACCACTGCTTTTTTATCCACTCATCTACTGATGGACACTTGGGTTGTTTCCAGGTCTTAATTATTGCAAACAGTGCTGCTATGAACATAGAGGTACATATATTCTTTCTGACTGGTGTTTCAGGCTTCGTAGGGTATATTCCTAGAAGTGGGATCACTGGGTCAAATGGAAGTTCAATTTTTAACTTTTTGAGGTAACACTATAGTGTTTTCTACAGTGGCTGCACCAGTCTGCATTCCCACCAGCAGTGTACTAGAATCCCCTTTTCTCCACACCCTCGCCAACACTTGTTGTTTGATGATTTGTTGATGGTGACCATTCTGACAGGTGTGGAGTGATTTGTCTTTGTTTTCTAAGGTCTCACCTTAGTGGGCTTCTTTTTCCCTTCAGCGATGTTCTCTGCCTCTTCATGTTCCTTTGCTCCTTGAGTCAAATTAGTGTAATTAGCCATGCGGTTGAGGAGAGAAGACACCTTTGGCCTGGTGTCCATTTCTTCCTATAAAACCAGAAGTATGGAAGAAATGAGTGATGAAGAACACACTGCAAATTAGCATCAAAGTGACTGCTTCACCAGAAAACTTCAAAGTAAATATGATCAGTATTTCACAGGTAAATATTTTAAGACGATTTATCAATGAGACTTTATTTCCCCCCACATTAAACTATTACACTTAGCCCGGCCAGTGTGGCTCAGTGGTCGAGTGTCAACCCATGCACCAAGAGGTCACCGGTTCGATTCCTAGTCAGGACACATGCCCAGGTTGTGGGCCTGATCCCCAGTGGGGGGCATGCAGGAGGCAGCCAATCGATGTTCTCTCTCATTGATGTTTCTCTATCTCCCTTTCACTCCCTCTCTCTAAAATCAATACAGGAAAAAACAAAAAAACAAATGGGGTAGAAAACAACTATTCTCAAATCTCTGTTCCTAAAATCTGTCCTAGTTTTCTCCTTAACATTACCTCAAAGAGTGCCAAGTTTTTATCAAAATATTCATCTCCGTCTTCGTAACTGGAATTATTGAGATAAGCATTTCGAGCTTTCTTACGGCCATCATCTGGAAGAAAAAGTAAACCAAGTTAGTTTCTCGTGGATACTGAAGCAGCAGCAGCACCAAATAGCAATCAGTTGTCTCTGTATTAATACAGAACCCATTTTCATACTCAAATTTTAATCTGAGTGGTAGAACCCAATCAGCATTGCTTGAAGAATGTGGCTCCCTCTCCAACAAGAGCAAACACAAATCTCTGAGAGTAAACATGGGTCATTCCTTTTCTCAACAACTTGAAGACCTCTGGAAATACTGTCCTTTAGGACTCCAGCCCTGTAGGGTCTCTTAAAATCACCCAAATCTATAATGGAAAAAAAAACTGCACACTGAGCACCTGCTCAGTCCTGTGCTAGACACGGGCCACTTTCCACACTGCTGCTGTTGATAACGGCAGTGAAACCTCTGCCTCCAGTGCTGTGACCTTCTGGAAACACTATTATTTTTGTACAAACACTTGCCACATATTTTATGTTCAAAGAGGCACCCCACAAGAATTTGGTGAACTAGATATGAAGAAAAAAAGAAAAAGAGACTAGGTTTCCTAAGACAGCAGTGTTTGTGTTGTTCGAACGATTTGTTTACTTTGATTCTTTATTGTGTAAGTTATATAATTATAATTGTCTGGTGGAAGAGACAGAAAAAAATTTTTTTAAATATGTAAAGGTCATTAAGAACCAAGATTTTAAATATTGAGAAAACAGATACCAATACAAAAATTAAAGAAAGTAATTTGAAGTCCTATAACCTTAAATATATATAAGATGAGCCCTGGCCGGTTTGGCTCAGAGGTTAGAGCGTCGGCTTGCAGTCCAGAAAGACCCGGGTTCGATTTCCGCTAAGGGCGCGTACCTCAGTTGCGGTTTGTCCCCGGCCCTGGTTGGTCGTGTGGGTGGCAGCCACTCGATGTGCCCCTTTCACGTCGATGTTTCTCTCTCTTCCTCTCTCCCTCCCACTCTATCTGAACAAAAAATGTCCTCGGGTGAGGAATAAAAAAAAAAAATGTGTGTGTGTGTGTGTATATATATATATAAATAATGACCTTGGGAAATAGGCAACAGTCTATCAAAATAACTGGGTCACACCAAAGGACAGAAGAACCAAACTGAAGAGGTTGCCACTAGATAAAATGGAATAATATGACTACTAAACAGAAATAATGCAATGGATTGAAATGCAAATACTATATGTGAAATATCCAACATACTTTAAAAATCACTATTACAAATACCGTATTATTTTACTTATATGTGGAATCTAAATAACAAGACGAACAAATAAAACTGAAACAGACTGAACGACACAGAGAACAGACTGATGGTTGTAGAGGGGATAGGGGTTGGAGGACTGAGTAAAAAAAGGTGAATGGAACAACAATGAAGTATCACCTCACACCTGTCAGAATGGCCGCCATCAACAAATCATCAAACAACAAGTGTTGGTGAGGGTGTGGAGAAAAGGGGACTCTAGTACACTGCTGTGGGAATGCAGACTGGTGTAGCCACTATGGAAAATAATATGGTGTTACCTCAAAAAATTAAAAATTGAACTTCCATTTGACCCAGTGATCCCACTTCTAGGAATATACCCTAAGAAGCCTGAAACACCAATCAGAAAGAATATATGTACCCCCATGTTTGTAGCAGCACTATTTACAATAGCTAAGATACAGCCCAAGTGTCCATCAGTAGACGAATGGATAAAAAAGCAGTGGTACATATACACAATGGAGTACTATGCAGCGGTAAGAAAGAAAGATCTCTTATCCTTTGAGACTACATGGAGGGACCTGGAAAGTATTATCCTAAGCGAAACAAGCCAAACAGAGAAAGACAAGTATCATATGATCTCACTTATTTGTGGAATATAATGAACATAACAGTCTGAGGAAAGGGGTAGTCCCAGAGACGTGGAAGTAGGGTACAGACTGACAATCCCAGAAGAGGGGGTGGTGGGAGAGAGATAAACCACAGAATGTATGCATGAACAATGGACATGGACAACAAAGCTGGGGGCAGGGAGGGAGGGGGAGAGGGGAATCAGGTAGGAAAAGGGAGAAACATCTGTAACAAAAATAAATTAATTAAAAAAAAAAAAGTGAATGGATTAAGTACAAATTGGACCTGGCCAGTGTGGCTCAATGGATTGAGTGTCCCCCCATGGACTGAGAGGTCCCCGTTTGATTCCCAGTCAGGGCACATGCTGGGGTTGCAGGCTCGATCCCCAATAGGGGATGTGCAGAAGGCAGTCAATGTTTCTATCTCTCCCTTCCTCTCTAAAAAAAAATTAATAAAAACTTATTTTAAAAAAAGTACAAAGTGGTAATAGTCGTGGGGATGTAAAGTATAGCATAGGAAATATAGTCAATACTATTGTAATAACTACGTATGGTGCCAGGTGGGCATTAAACTTATCAGGGAGATCATTTCATATATTATACAAATGTTTATACACCTAAAACTAATATAAAATAATACTGAATGTAAACTGTAATTAAAAAATAAAGTTAATCTAATCACTTTTACAGAGTTGCTAGAAATAACATGTAAATCTAAAAAGTAATAAATGGAAAGAATTAAGCAATTATCCTGCCTTTCCTATACCAACTATATTTCAGAGTAACTAAATAAAGAAAATGTCTTCATTATAGAAACATTCCAGCTAGTAAATGCAGATGAAATAATATAATTAGAAAATAAAATCACCAATTTTCAAACCCTAATGAAATAATGGGTCCAGACTTCCGGTCAAGATGGCGGCGTAGGGAAACGCAGTATTGCGTTCTCCCATAACCACATCCAAGTTACAACAAAACTAAAGAACAACCATCATCCCAAACCGCCTGAAATCAAGCTGAATGGAAGTCCTACAACTACGGAATTAAAAAAAAAAAAAAAAGCAGCTACATCCAGACCGGTAGGAGGGGCGGCGGCGCGAGGGGTGGCGGCAGCGGCACAGCGGCGCAACGGGCTGGTCCCACACCCAAGTGTGGCGGATAAAAATCAGGAGGCTCCCGCAGCTGGAAAGGTCCTTCCTGAGGACTGAGGGGTCCCCATCCCACACCAGGTGCCCCGCTCAGGTTTCCAGTGCCAGGAAGAGAAGTCCCCATAACTTCTGGCTGGAAAAACCAGCGGAAACTGAGGCTCAGGGAAGCTGACCTGGCTGGAGCCACAGGCAGCTCCCTAAAGGGCCCGCGCACAGACTGGTCGGACTCGCTCCCTCTAAGCTTGGAGGGGAGGCAGCTCGAGGGGCGCCAGAGACATACAGGGAAGAACTGAGCTGTTTGGCACTGGAGCGAGGGCTGGAGAGGGGGCTTTCTCGGGGACAAACGTGCTGTAAGAGGCCTTTGTTCCTTTGGTGAGCCCTTCCCTGGGGTGGCAGACAGTCGCCATATCTGGGACTCCAGCAACCTGGCTCACACTGGTAGCCCCGCCCTGCTAACTCCCTGAGGCTCCACCCCACCCCACCCAACTTTCAAGCCCACCCAAGCTGTTGCTACTTGCTTAACCATAGGATTGGCCTGTCTTGGATCCTGCTTCAGGTTTTTCCTAAATTCTTTCAAACGAGCAGCATCGGGTCTCAGCGACCCCCATACCTCTCATTAAGTAATACACAGAAACAAACACAGGGAGGCAGCCAAAATGAGGAGACAAAGAAACAGGTCCCAAATGAAAGAACAGAACAAAACCCCAAGAAAAGAACTAAGCGAAATGGAGATAAGCAACCTAACAGATGCTGAGTTCAAAATACTGCTTCTAAGGATGCTCAATGAACTCAGTGAGGGCCTCAAGAGCATAAAAAAGTACCAGTCAGAAATGATCGCTGCACAGTTAGAAACGAAGGAGGCTTTAACTGAAATAAAGAATAATTTACATAGCTTCAATAATAGAGTACGTAAATCCAAGGAGCAAACCATCGATTTGGAATATAAGGAAGCAAAAAACGCCCAACCAGAACAGCAAAAAGAAAAAAGAATCCAAAAAAATGAGGATAGTGTAAGGAGCCTCTGGGACAATTTCAAGCGTGCCAACATTCGCATCTTGGGGGTGCCGGAAGGAGAAGAGAGAGAACAAGAAATCGAAAACCTGTTTGAAACAATAATGGCAGAAAACTTTCCTAACTTGGTGAAGGAAACAGACATACAAGTCCAGGAAGCACAGAAGAGTCCCAAACAAGATGAACCCCAAGAGGCCCACACCAAGACACATCATCATCAAAATGCAAAAGGTTCAAGACAAAGAGAGAATCCTAAAAGCAGCAAGAGAAAGGCAGCTAGTTACCTACAAGGGAGTTCCCATTAGGCTGTCAGCTGATTTTTCAAAAGAAACTTTGCAGGCCAGAAGGGAGTGGCAAGAAATATTCAGAGTGATGAAAAGCAAGAACCTACAACCAAAATTACTCTATCCTGCAAAGCTGTCATTTAGAATCGATGGACATATAAAAACTTTCCCAGACAAGAAAAAGTTAAAGGAGTTCATCACTACCAAACCGTTATTATATGAAATGATGAAGGGTCTTTTTAAAGAAAAAGATAAAATATATGAACAAACAAAATGGCAATGAATACATATCTATCAGCAATGGAATCTACAAACAAAATGAACAGGAAGAACAGGAACATTCTCATAGATACGGAGAACATTTTGTTGGTTGCCAGTTGGGAAAGGGGTTGGGGGAATGGATGAAAAAGGTGAAGGGATTAAGAAGCACAAATTCATTGCTAGACTGACAAACCTCAAAGGGAAAGGGGTTGGGGGGGTGGGAAGAAATAAACCAAAGAACTTATATGCATAACCAATGGACACGGACAATAGTTTGGGAAAAGGTGGGAGGGGGGAGGAGGGGGTCAATGGGGGAAAAATGTGGAACATCTGTAATGCATTTTACATCCAACAATAAAGATGTGGAAAAATAAAAAATAAATAAATAAATAAAAATAAAAATAAAAAAAGAAATAATGGGTCCAGACAATGACCATCAATAGTTGCTAAAACCATTAGGCGAAAGGCTGAGGCAGAACTTTATCATGGGTGGATCAGGGTGATCTGGAACCCACTGGTCAATCTTAACATCATTAAAAGTGGGACAACACAATCTCCTAATGTAATACAATGAAAAGTACAGTGAGCAACCTAAGATGTATCCTCACTAAAAGAATGAAAGTTAAATCTAATCAAGCCTTTATATCTAACTGCCAGTTCACAGAAAACAGAGGAGAACATGTTACATATCACCCCAAATACACACCCATCAAAGTCAGAACGTGGCAAATTGTATATGACAAATAATCTGATTTCATCAACAAATAAAAGGCATAAACAAAAAAAGGCAAACTCATAAATTAAAAGTGACTTAACAGATACACCAACCAACTGCAAGGTGTGAAATCTGTGAGAATCCTGACTCAAACAAGTCAAACGTAAAAAGACATTTCGAAACAATCAGAGAAATTTGGATATTACTGATCATTTTTTTTAAAGGATAACTAAAATTATATGATATCTGGAATTTTCTTTACAATATTCCAGGGAAAGCCCTGGCTGGTGTGGCTCAGTTGTTGGGCATCATCCCAGGCATCAAAAGGTTGCCAGTTTGATTCCCATCAGGGCACATGCCTGAGTTTCAGGCTCTACCCTGGGTCAGAGCCATGCAGGAGGCAGCCGGTAGATGTTTCACTCTCACATTGATGTTTCTTGTTCTCTCCTTTTCCCTTCCTATCTCTAAAAATCAATAAAAATGTTAAAAATAAATAAATACATAATTCCAGGAAAAGCGTTAGGTGGGGGCTTAAAAACATTATTGAAGCTAGGTAATGGGTTCATGAAGGTTCATTATGATATTCTATCTATTTTTCCATACCTTTGGAAATTTCCATAATAAAAACCTATAAAAAGAAAGAAAAACATAATTCTTCTCTTCTCTCTAATGGTTCTGGAAAATTTGCAAGAGAATGACACACTTTAAAATTATCATCACTTTGAGTTATTCATTTATTCAATTAATTCAACAAGTATTTATTAGGTTCTCACAGTGTGCTGGTCACTATTTTAGGCCCTTGGGACATAGTAGTCGACAGGCAGTTAAAGATGCTGCTTTCAGCCCAGCCAGTGTGGCTCAGTGGTTGAATGTGGACCCATGTGCCATATTCTATTAATCAGAAAGAGTCTTTAAGTCCAGCCTTCACTCAGAGAGGAAAGGATTACACAAGGGCGTGAACACAAGGAAGAAAGGAGCACTGGAAACCAATATAAAAACCAATATAAAACCTGTGGACCCAGGTTTTGGGCTTGATCCCCAGTAGGGGGCGTGCAGGAGGCAGTTCATCAATGTCTCTTGTCTCTCTCTCAAAAGTCAATAAAAACATATTTTTAAAAAATCCTTTAAAAGAAAAAGATGCTGCCTGGCCAGTGTGGCTCAGTGCTTGAGCATCAACCCATGCACCAAGAGGTCGCTGGTTCGATTCCCAGTCAAGGCACATGCCCAGGTTGTGGGCCCAATCCCCAGTGTGGGACATGCAGGAGGCGGCCAGTTGATGTTCTCTCTCATCAATGTTCTATCTTTCTCTCTCTCCCTCTCCCTTCCTCTCTCTCTCAAATCAATAAAGAAAAATTATTTTTTTTAAAAAGATCCTAAAGCAGAAACTGTCTTAATGGATTCATAAAACAGGACAGGTAGCATGGCTGAAGTAGACTGAGGAAAGAAGAGAATAGTTAGAAAGTCAGGAAGAAGCCAGACTATGTCGTCAGCAAAAGGATAGTTCTTTCAAATATATTTATTGCCTCGTCCCTCCTTTTCCCACTGAACTATTCTAGATAATAACATGATGGATGGGCCAGGGACAGAGAAGGATATGAGAGTGTGCTAATGTTATTTTCTTTATTTGTGGGATAGGGGTAATAAAACAGCTTTTTCGTTCTTTTTTGTAAGTAAGAAGAGATTTAAAAAGAAGTATAAAAAAGTGGGGAAAACTGAAATAACTTAGGATGACAGAATGGTTCAAATATATCAATAATGCCAATAATTATAATAATGCAAATAGACTAAATTCACTAGTTAAAACAAAGATGGACAGCCCTGGCCGGTTTGGCTCAGCGATTAGAGCGTCGGCCTGCAGTCCAGAGAGACCCCCGGATTCGGTTCCCACTAAGGGCATACCTCGGTTGCAGTTTGTTCCCGGCCCTGGTTGGGTTGTGAGGGTGGCAACCACTCGATGTGTCCCTTTCACATCGATGTTTCTCTCTCTCTCTCTCTCTCTCTCTCTCTCTCCCACTCTATCTGAACAAAATATCAAAAAAAACCCACAAAGATGGACAGATTGGATAAAACGACAAAACCCAGGCATATACTGTTTCCAAGAACATAACACAAGGTTATGCAAGGGCTGAAAGTAAAGAGATATATCAGGTAACTACGAACCAAAAGAAACCTGATACAGTTTTATTATTATCACATACATTTTCCTTTAAGAGAAAAACTTTATTAGGGGTGAGAAGGTAACCACAAAACAAAAGGCTTAATTCACCAAGAAAGTATAATAATTTAAAACATACATCTATTGTTTATAGTTACCTCTTTCTGAGTGACAAATTACTCCCAAATTTAGTGGCTTAAACAACACACACTTATTATCTCAGTTTGTGTGAGCTAGGAATATGGGCATGGCTTAGCTGGGCCCTCTGCTTCAGTTCCCATGAGCCACCAATGAAGGGTCTGCCAGGACTGTGGTCTCATTTGAAGGCTTTGGGAAGATCTACTTCCAACCTCACTCATGTTGTTGTTGGCAGGATTCAGTTCTTTAGAGGCTTTTTGGCCAAAAGCCTCTTTCAGTTCCTTCCACATGGGCCTTTCCATTGGACAGCTCACAGCATGGCAGCTGGATTCCCTCAAAGCAAGAAATCAGAGAGAGCCAGAGGGAGTGCGAGACAGAGTCACAGTCTTTTGTAATCTCATTTAGAAAGTAACATCACTTTTGCCATATTCTATTAATTAGAAGGAGTCATTAAGTCCAGCCTTCACTCAGAGAGGAAAGGATTACACAAGGGCGTGAATGCAAGGAAGAAAGAAGCACTGGAAACCAATATAAAAAGCTGCCTACTCCATCCATCCATCCACACACCCATCCATGTCTCAAATATTTGAGGCAAAACCAGATTGAACTGGAGTGAGAAACTGATAAATCTACTATTACACCTGAAGATTTTTAACAGATTTCTCTCAATAACAGATAAAGCAAACAAAATAAGCAAGGGTCAAGAGATCCGAATAATACAATGAACAATGGACAGAGTTAATCTAATGAACACAGAAGTTCTGCATCCAACATTAGAGAATGTACATTTTAATCGAACATACATGAAAAGTTTATTAAAAGTTATGTATTAGATCTTAAAGATTGAATAAATTTTAGCTTGGCCAGTGTGGCTGAGTGGATTGAGCATCGCCCCATGGGCTGAGAGGTCTCGGTTCGATTCCCAGTCAGGATACATGCCTGGGTTGCAGGCTCGATCCCCAGTAGGGGGTGTGCAGGAGGCAGCCCCATCAATGTTTCTCTTTCACATTGATGTTTCTATCTCTAAAAAAATCAATAAAAATATATTTTTAAAAAGACTAAATAAATTTCAAACAGGTACGATTGAAATTTATCTAGTCCATGATTTTGATCAATAAAAACAATTAAATAGCCCTGGCCGGATTGGCTCAGTGGTTAGAGCATTAGCCTGCAGACCAGAGAAACCCGGGTTCGGTTCCTGCTAAGGGCATGTACCTCGGTTGCAGTTTGTCCCTGGCCCCGGTTGGGATCATGTGGGTGGCAGCCACTCAATGTGTCTCTCTCACATCGATGTTTCTCTCTCTCTCTTCCTTCCTTTCTACCTCCCACTCTATCTGAAGATAAATGCAGAAATGTCCTTGGATGAGGATAAAAAACAAAACAAACAAACAAACAAAAACAATTAAATAAGAATTTAATTATAGCCCTGGCCCATGTGACTTGGTGGGTTGAACGTTGGCCCATGCACCAAGAGATCGCCAGTTCGACTTCTGGTCAGGGCACGTGCCTGGGTTGTGGGCTTGATCCCTCGTAGGGGGTGAGCAGGAGGCAGCTGATAGATGTTTCTCTCTCACATTGATCTTTCTCTTTCTCTCTCCCTCTCTAAAAATCAATAAAAACATATTTACAAATTTATTATTATTAATTATAAAAGGATAAATTTAAAAATCCCTGCAAATTTAGAAATTAAAAAAAAATACCGCTAAACAATTCAAGGATCAGAAATGAAAATACTTAAAAATTAAGTGGCAATGAAAACACCAACTACTGAAACCCAGCGGATCCAGCAAACATAGTAAAAGAAAAAAAACTGTATGAGTTAAGTGCTTATTTCAGGAAGCTAGAAAGACAGCAGAATAAATCCTAAGACAATAGAAGGGAAAAGATGATAACTTTACTAGCTGTCTTTTGGTTAAATGTCTTTTTCTGCTTTAGGTAGATCTCCTGTAAACAGCAAATAGTTGTATTTTTAAAAATCTGACAATCTGTCATTTTAATTGTCAAGTTTAGTCCATCAATCTCAGAGACAGATACTTTGAACTGGATTGATTCTACCACCTTTTTATTTCTATTTGTTTTTCTTTCTCCATGATTCATTTTCATTTTCTCTCTCTAGATTTTTTGTTTTTTCCCTCCCTTAATCCATTTTCCTCTATCTTCTCTTGGAGTTTCCACACTCTATTTCTATTCTTTTAATAATTACCCTTAGCCCTGGCCGGTTTGGCTCAGCGGTTAGAGCGTCGGCCTGTGGTCCTGAGAGACCCGGGTTCGGTTCCCGCTAAGGGCACGTACTTCAGTTGCAGTTTGTCCCCGGCCCTGGTTGGTCGTGCGGGTGGCGGCCACTCGATGTGTCCCTTCACGTCGATGTTTCTCTCTCTCTCTCTCCCTTCCTCTCTCTCCCTCCCACTCTATAGAAAAAATAAAAATAATTACCCTTAAATTTTTACCATATATTTTAGTTTAAAAAACTGCTAAATAAATTACATAATAGCTTGTCATCCACCCAAACAACAGACTTTCAAATATTTCAGTTCAAACTCTCTCCTCTGGATTTACATAATATTATTATCCAGTATTTTCAGTAGTCTATTTTTAAATATTTTTTTATTGATTTCAGAAAGAGAGAGAGGGAGGGAGGGAGGAAGGGAAGGAGGAAGAGAAATATAGATTGGCTGCTTCTTGCATGCCCCCTACTGGGTATAGAGCCTACAACCCAACCATGTGACATGACCAGGAATGGAGTCAGTGACCTTTTGGTACATGGGACGATGTTCAATCAAGCCACACCAACCAGAAAATCCAGTAGTCTTTTTTTTCTTAACTTTACAAATAAGACACTAACATTATTTCATAGAGAAAATATTGACTTGGGTGAAGGGCCATGTTTACCATTTCATTTGTTCAATATTCTTTGTTGCTTTTCAGAGTACTAGTCTTTTGGGATCATTTTCCTTTTACTTGAGGTACATTCTTTTTTTTAATCTTTATTGTTGAATGTAAAATGTATTACAGATGTTCCACATTTCCCCCCCATTAACCCCCTCCCTCCCGCCTTTCCCCACACTATTGTCTGTGTCCATTGGTTATGCATATAAGTTCTTTGGTTTATTTCCTCCCACCCCCCCAACCCTTTTCCCTTTGAGATTTGTCAGTCTAACGATGAATTTATATTTCTTAATCCCTTCACCTTTTTCACCCATTCCCCCAAAGCCCCTCCCAACTGGCAACCAACAAAATGTTCTCTGTATCTATGAGAATGTTTCTGTTCTACCTGTTCATTTTGTTTGTAGATTCCATTGTTGATAGATATGTATTCATTGCCATTTTGTTTGTTCATATATTTTATCTTTTTCTTCAAAAAGACCCTTCATCATTTCATATAATAACGGTTTGGTGGTGACGAACTCCTTTAACATTTTCTTGTCTGGGAAACTCTTCATATGGCCATCGATTCTAAATGACAGATTGCAGGATAGAGTAATTTTGGTTGTAGGTTCTTGCTTTTCATCACTCTGAATATTTCTTGCCACTCCCTTCTGGCCTGCAAAGTGTCTTTTGAGAAATCAGCTGACAGCCTAATGGGAACTCCCTTTTAGGTAACTAGCTGCCTTTCTCTTGCTACTTTTAAGATTCTCTCTTTGTCTTGAACCTTTTGCATTTTGATGATGATGTGTCTTGGTGTGGGCCTCTTGGGGTTCATCTTGTTTGGGACTCTGTGCTTCCTGGACTTGTATGTCTGTTTCCTTCACCAAGTTAGGAAAGTTTTCTGCCATTATTGTTTCAAACAGGTTTTCGATTTCTTGTTCTCGCTCTTCTCCTTCTGGCACCCCCAACATGCGAATGTTGGCACACTTGAAGTTGTTCCAGAGGCTCCTTACACTATCCTCATTTTTTTGGATTCTTTTTTCTGTTTGCTGTTCTGATTGGGTGTTTTTTGCTTCCTTATATTCCAAATCGATGGTTTACTCCTTGGATTTACCTACTCTATTATTGAAGCTGTGTAAATTATTCTTTATTTCAGTTAATGCCTCCTTCAATTCTAACTGTGCATCCTTGATTTCTGACTGGTCCTTTTTTATGCTCTTGAGGCCCTCACTAAGTTCACTGAGGTTCTCACTAAGTTCATTGAGCATCCTTATAAGCAGTATTTTGAACTCAGCATCTGTTAGGTTGCTTATCTCCATTTCGCTTAGTTCTTTTCCTAGGGTTTTGTTCTGTTCTTTCATTTGGGACCTGTTTCTTTGTCTCCTCATTTTGGCTGCCTCCCTGTGTTTGTTTCTGTGTATTCCTTAATGAGAGGTATGGGGCTCACTGAGGCCAGATGCTGCTCGTTTGAAAGAATTTAGGAAAAACCTGAAGCAGGATCCAAGACAGGTCAATCCTATGGTAAAGCAAGTGGCAACAGCTTGGGTGGGCCTGAAAGTTGGGTGGGGCGGGGCCTCAAGGAGTCACCAGGGCGGGGCTACCAGTGTGAGCCAGGTTGCTGGAGTCCCAGATATGGGGACTGTCTGCCGCCCCAGGGAAGGGCTCACCAAAGGAACAAACGCCTCTGACAGCACGTTTGTCCCAGAGAAAGCCCCCTCCTCCAGCCCTCCCTCCAGTGTCAAACAGCTCAGTTCTTCCCTGTGTGTCTCTGGCGCCCCTTGAGCTGCCTCCCCTCCAAGCTTAGAGGGAGAGAGTCCGATAAGTCCGTGCGCGGGCCCTTTAAGGAGCTTCCTGGGGCTCCAGCCGCGTCAGCTTCGCTGAGCCTCAGTTCCCGCTGGTTTTTCCAGCCAGAAGTTATGGGGATTCTCTTCCTGGCACTGGAACCCTGAGCGGGGCAGCTGGTGTGGGACGGGGACCCCTCAGTCCTCAGGAAGGACCTTCCCAGCCGAGGTATCCTCCTGATTTTTATCCACCACACTTGGGTGTGGGACCAGCCCATCGTGCCTCCGCCCCTCCTCCCAGTCTGGATGTGGCTGCTGCTTTAATTCCGTAGTTGTAGGACTTCCATTCAGCTTGCTTTCAGGCGGTTTTGAATGATGGTTGTTCTGTAGTTTAGTTGTAACTTTGATGTGGTTGTGGGAGGACGCGATACTGCGTTTACCTACCCGCTATCTTGACCGGAAGACGAGGTACATTCTTTAGAAGTCCTTTAGAGGAGGGTTTCTCAAACTCAGTACCATGAAATTTCAAGTCAAACAATTATTTGTTGTGGGGGAACTGTCCAGTGCAGTGTAGGATATTTCAGAGAATCTCTGGCCTCTACTCACTAGATGCCAGTAACAACAATACAATATGTCTCTAAATATTCCCAAATATCCCCTAGGAGGCAAAATTGTCCCTAGTTGAAAATCACTAATTTAGAGCAACTCATGGTGAAAAATGTCTTCAGCTTTTTTTTTTTTAATCCTCACCCGAGGACATTTTTTTCCATTTTTTGTTCAGATAGAGCGGGAGGGAGAGAGAGGAAGAGAGAGAGAGAGAGAAACATCGACGTGAAAGGGACACATCGAGTGGCTGCCACCCGCACGACCAACCAGGGCCAGGGACAAACTGCAACCGAGGTACACGCCCTTAGCGGGAACCGAACCCGGGTCTCTCTGTACCGCAGGCCGACGCTCTAACCGCTGAGCCAAACCGGCCAGGGCTCTTCAGCTTTTATTTACCTATAATTGCTCTATTCTGCCTTTATTACTGAGTGTCTTGCTAAGCATAATTCTAGGATAATTTTGCAAATACTTTAAAACATTATTTGTTATCTGTTTTGCTGTTGAGAATACTGTCATTCTGTTGTTCTTTGATAATGCCTTTGCTCTGTGGCTGCACTCTAGATCTTTCTTAGGTGCTATGCAGCTTTCATTACGGTATGTCTGGGTGTAGTTTTCTTTTTGTTCACAACACTCTTCCCGTTTCTAATCTATTGTTCAACCTCTTCATTTGTTATATCAATAATTATATATTTCTCTTTAGAAGCGCCATATGTCTTCCTTTTCTCCAGTCTTTCATTCCTGAGTATGCTCATCTTCCTAATTGCATCCTTTATTGATTTTCCATTTAATAATTTTGTATCCAAGACTCAGGACCACTTCATCCCTCGAGGGTTACAGGAGTAGGAGTCCCAGCCTCAGCATTCTGTTTCCCTACTGTTCAGTAGCCTTCCAGTATTGTTGTTATAAAAATCTGGCCTCCGCAACCCACTCTATGGGAGAGCATAACTGCCAACGATACATCAGATAAGGGGTTAATTTCCAAAATATATAGAGTGCTCATGCAACTCAACAAAGGAAGACAAAGAACCCAATTAAAAAATGGGCAGAGCATCAGTACACGAATGGATAAAAAAGCAGTGGTACATATACACAATGGAGTACTATGCAGCTGTAAGAAAGGAAAATCTTTTATCCTTTGAGACTACATGGAGGGATCTGGAAAGTATCATCCTAAGTGAAACAAGCCAAACAGAGAAAGACAAGTTTCATATGATCTCACTTATTTGTGGAATATAATGAACATAACAGTCTGAGGAATGGGGTAGTCCCAGAGATGCGGAAGTGGGGTACAGACTGACAATCCCCAGAAGAGGGAGTGGGGGGGAGAGATAAACCACAGAACTTATATGCATGTATGCATAAACAGTGGACATGGACAACAAACTGGGGAAAGGGCAGGGAGGGAAGGGGAGGGTGAATCAGTGGGGGAAAAAGGAGAAACATCTATAACAAAAATTAATTAATAATAAAAAATAAAAAAAATGGGCGGAGGAACTAAATAGACACCTCTCCAAACAGGACACACAAATGGCTAAGAGACATATGAAGAAATGCTCAACATCACTAATCATCAAAGAGATGAAAATTAAAACAACAGTGAGGTATCACCTCACACCTGTCAGTATGGCCGCCACCAACAAGTCATCAAACAACAAGTGTTGGCGAGGGTGTGGAGAAAAGGGAACTCTAACACATTGCTGGTGGGAATGCAGACTGGTGCAGTCACTATGGAAAACAATATGGTGCTACCTCAAAAAATTAAAAATTGAACTTCCATTTGACCCAGTGATCACACTTCTAGGAATATACCCTAAGAAGCCTGAAACACCAATCAGGAAGAATATATGTACCCCCATGTTCACAGCAGCACTATTTACAATAGCTAAGATCTGGAAACAGCCCAAATGTCCATCAGTAGACGAATGGATAAAAAAGCAGTGGTACATATACACAATGGAGTAATATGCAGCTGTAAGAAAGAAAGATCTCTTATTCTTTGACACGACATGGAGGGACCTGGAAAGTATTATCCTAAGCGAAACAAGCCAAACAGAGAAAGACAAGTTTCATATGATCTCACTTATTTGTGGAATATAATGAAAATAACAGTCTGAGGAATGGGGTAGTCCCAGAGATGCGGAAGTGGGGTACGGACTGACAATCCCCATAAGAGGGAGTGGGGGGGAGAGATAAACCACAGAACTTATATGCATGTGTGCATGAACAATGGACATGGACAACAAAGCTGGGGACAGGGAGGGGAGGGAAGGGGAGGACGTATCAGATCAGTGGGGGAAAAAGGAGAAACATTTGTAACAAAAATAAATACATTAATTAAAAAAAAACAAACACCTGGCCTCCAAACATTCCTGCTCTGTCCTGCGCTTGCTGGTCTAAGAGCCATCTCCTAGCAGCTCTGGCTCCCCTTGCTGCAGTCCTGGCACATCTATGTTTGGGGCCATTCTAGTCTCAAGTTTCAAGTGTAACCACCTTAACTTTCAGACATTCTGGTCCTGGTTGTTTCTGGCCTAACTCCCATTTGCTTGCTTGCTTGCTTAATTTTTCAGGGGTGGAAGAATGTCTTTGGAGACTTTGTCTACATTTACGAGCCAATGATGTCTCCAATATTGTCCTACCAAAGGTCTACTTGTAGTGATGTTGTAGAATGGAGGGTCCCACAGAGCTCCTGGTCAATCAGTCAAGGAACAAAGCTCTCATTAGAAGTGGTTAATTGAAAGGCATGGATCAGTTCTTGGTGAGAAATCATGCTGCTTCAGATGTACAGCCTTCAGAAGTCTCGATCACTACTGTGATCCCAGGAAATCCCAAATGGAATGAGAGTTCTAGAGTCTGACTAGCAAATAATCTTACTCTGCAAAAACTAAGAACCGAATCCATATGCAGTGGCTGTTTTTGGATTATCCAGAATTTTAAGAAGATTCCTTTGTAGGATACCTGCTGAGACTGGCCTCAGTAATGCTTTGAATTAAACAGCCCATAGAATCACTATTATGTTTTTTTTCCTCATTTTACTATCCAAATAATGATGATATTACCGTGAAACTCACTGCTGGGTGTTTTACTGCACAGTCAAATGAAGACTGATGAGAGTGCCATTGATTCTACTGAATATTTCAGATTTCCATTTTTTATGGCATAATTTTTTTTTTTTTCAAACAGAATGTCTTGCTCTTTATAAAAACTTTATTTTTGTGGTATTATTACTTCTATAATGTTGCTTTTGTAATTACCACTTACACTACAGTTTGGGCTTACAGTGAGTCTCAGATTCTTCCTTTATCCTCCTGATTTGTTAAATAGCCTTTTGCTGGTCTAGGTTAGGCAGGAGAACAGTAAATGTACTTAATTTCCCTTGGTAAGCTTTGGGTTTGAATTATGTGACTATGTGAACATGAAAAGTTATCTCAAAAGTTATAAATTATGTTTCTGATTTAAAAAACTTTGACTTTTTTCAATTATAGTTTACATTCAATATTATTTTGTATTAGTTTCAGGGGTACAGCATAATGGACAATCATAAACTTTACAAAGTGTTCCCCTCAATATTTCCAATACCCACCTGGCATCATACATAGTTATTATAGTATCATTGACTACATTTCCTATGCTGTACTTTATATCCCCATGATTGTTTTGTAACTACTGAATTGTACTTCTCAGTCCCTTCACCTTTTTCACCCAGCACCCTTTAACACTCTTCCATCTGGCAACCCTCAGTTTGTTCTCTGTATCTACAAGTCTGTTTCTGTTGTGTTTATTTTATTCTTTAGATTCCACATATAAGTGAAATCATATAGTATTTGTCTTTCTGTGACTTATTTCACTCAACATAATATCCTCTAGGTCCACCAATGTTGTCCCAAATGGATAGATTTCATTCTTTTTTTTATGGCCGAGTAATATTTTATTGTATATATGTACCACGGCTTTTTTATCCACTAGACTATGGGTAGGCACTTGGCTTGCTTCCATATTTTGGCTATTATAAATAAGCTGCAATGAATACAGGGGTACATATATCCTTTCAAATTAGTATTTTGTATTTCTTTAAATACACACCCAGAAGTGGAATTGCTGGGTCACAAGATGGTTCTACCTTTAATTTTAATTTTTTGAGGACCCTCCAGGCCATTTTCCATAGTGGTTGCACCAATTTGCAACCCCAGCAACACTGGGATTACCTTTTCTCCATATCTCACCAACATTTGTTGTTTGTTCATTTATTGATGTTAGCCATCCTGACACCTTGTGAAGCGATAGATATCTCATTGTGGTTTTAATTTGCATTTCTGATGATTTAGTGACAATGAATATCTTTTCATATGTCTACTGGCTATCTGTATGTCCTCTTTGGAGAAGTGTCTATTCAAGTCATTTGCCTGTTTTTTGAATTGGATTAGTTGGTTTTTTGGTCTTTAAAAAAAAAACTTTATTGTTGAATGTATTACAGACGTTCCTCAATTTTCCCCTACTGACACCCTCCTCCCCATTCCTGCCCCTCTCCTGCCTTTCCCCACACTTTTGTCTGTGTCCATTGGTTATGCATATATACATATAAGTTCTCTGGTTTATCTCTTCCCACCCCACCACCCCCCTTCCCTTTGAGGTTTGTCAGTCTAACAGTCAATTTGTACTTCTTAATTTTCCACCCATTCCCCCAACCGTCCTCCCATCTGGCAACCAACAAAATGTTCTCTGTTATCTATGAAAATACTTCTGCTCTACCTGTTCATTTTGTTTGTAGATTCAATTGTCGATAGGTATGTATTCACTGCCATTTTGTTTGATCATATTTTTTATTTTTTTCTTCAAGAAGACCCTTCAACATTTCATATAATAATGGTTTGGTGGTGATGAACTCCTTTAGTTTTTTCTTGTCTGGGAAACTCTTTATACGTCCATAAATTCTAAATGACAGCTTTGCAGGATAAAGTAATCTTGGTTGTAGGGTCTTGCTTTTCATCACTCTGAATATTTCTTGCCACTCCCTTCTGGCCTGCAAAGTTTCTTTTGAGAAATCAGCTGACAGTCTTATGGGAACTCCCTTGTAGGTAACTAACTGCTTTTTTCTTGCTGCTTTTAAGATTCTCTCTCTGTCTTGAACCTTTTGCATTTTGATGATGATGTGACTTGATGTGGGCCCTCTTGGGGTTCATCTTGTTTGGGACTCTCTGTGCTTCCTGGACTTGTATGTCTGTTTCCTTCACCAATTTAGGGAGGTTTTCTGCCATTATTATTTCAAATAGGTTTTCGATTTCTTCTCTTCTCCTTCTGGTCACCCCCCCCCTCCCCCCAAGATGCAAATGTTGGTACGCCTGAAGTTGTCCCAGAGGCTCCTTACACTATCCTTTTTTTTTTTTTTTTTTTGATTCTTTTTTTTCATTGCTGTTCTGATTGGGTGTTTTTTGCTTCCTTATATTCCAAATCAATGGTTTGCTTCTTGGTTTTACCTACTCTACTATTGAATCTGTGTAAATTATTCTTTATTTCAGTTAGTGCCTCCTTCATTTCTGATTGCTCCCTTTTTATGCTCTTGAGGCCCTCAGTAAGTTCACCAAGGTTCTCACTAAGTTCACTGAGTATCCTTATAAGCAGCGTTTTGAACTCTGCATCTGTTAGGTTGCTTATCTCCATTTCACTTAGCTCTTTTCCTGGAGTTTTGTTCTGTTCTTTCATTTGGAACCTGTTTCTTTGTCTCCTCATTGTAGCTTCCTCCCCGTGTTTATTTCTATGTATTACTTAATGAGAAGTATGGGGCAAGCTGAGACCAGATGCTGCTTGTTTGAAAGACTTAGGAAAACCTGAAGCAGGATCCAAGACAGGCCAATCCTGTGGTAAAGCAACTGGCAACAGCTTGGGTGGGCCTGAAAGTTGGGTGGGGCAGGGCCTCAGGGAATCACCTGGGCGGGGCAAATAGTGTGAGCCAAGTTGCTGGAGTCCCAGATATGGTGGTTGTCTGCTGCCCCAGGGAAGGGCTCACCAAAGGAACAAAGGCCTCTGATAGCAAGTCTGTCCAGGAGAAAGCCTCCTCTCCAGCCCTCGCTCCAATGCCAAACCTTTTTTTGGTCTTGAGTTGTGTAAGGTCTTTATACATTTTGGATATTAACACCGTTATCACGCTTTTGTTTAAATCAGTAGCCAAATAAGAGGCACATAGTATGACTGGTTGCTATATCTCTTAAGTCTTTAGCCTTCTCTGCAATTTATTTGTTGAAGAAACTATGTCATTTGTTTACAAGTTTCTGATGATGTCATGTTATTTAACAGTTTTTGGGGGTATTTCCTATAAATTGGTAATTGGGTCTACACATTTAGTATTTTTAGGTGGAGAGGGGGAGGAAAAAGCCTTCATAGTGGTATTTTGGTCTTCTATCAGGAAGTACACATCATCTGGTTGTCTTTTCTTTTTATTCATTAGCAACTATTGATGACTAATGCCTAGATCCATTAATTTATGAGAGGTTAAAAAATGTTGATATTTCTGGCCCTGGCTGATGTTGCTCAGTAGATAAAGTGTTGGCCTGTGCACCAAAGGGTCACGGGTTCAATTTCCAGTCAAGGGCATGTACCTGGGTTTGATCCCTGGCCCAGTAAGGGTGAGTGCGGGAAGCAATCATGATCGATGTGCCTCTCTCACATCAATGTTTCTCTCTCTTAAAAAAAAAAAAAAAATCCTCTGGTGGAGGTTTAACAACAAAAAAATCTGAATATATTATTCTTTCATTTATTAGCTGAAATGCTTTTATAAAAGGACATTCCTTCTAATATCCTATTTGGGTTATCCATTGGTATAGTAAAGGCAAGAGAAATACTTCATTTTTACCTTTTACTGACCAATTCTCAGAATAATGAATGGGTTCACTCAAATACTCCACTGGTAATCAGTAAGTTTTTTTTTTAAGTATCATTATGAACTCATGCATTTAAATATTGGATATGTTTCAAATAAATTTTTTTTTTTACATCTATTAAGATGATTATATGATATTTCTCCTCTAATCTGTTAATATACTGAGGTACATAAATTGATTTTTAATGATAAACCAACCATGCCTTTCTGCTGAAAACCCAACCTGGTCACGGGGACAATTTTTAAAATATATTGCTTAAGATTGCAAATATTTTTGTTTAGGATATTTATATCTGTGTTTCTAAGTAAAACTGGCCTGTACTTTCTCATATTGTCACTGCTGAGTTTTGGTATCAAGGTAATCCAAGCCTCAAACTGAGTTGGGAGTGTTTATTTGTTTTTCTGTTCCTTGAGAGAAACTGTATAAGAATAGAATTATTTTTCCTTGAATGTTTGGTAAAACTGATGAAAATGTCAAGGCCCACTGCTCATTTGCTTGCTTGCTTTCTAAAATTTAAAATCAGACACACACACACACACACACACACACACACAGCTCATAAATCATAAGCGTACAGCTTGATTCTTTATCACAACAGCAGTTTCACCCTTTCATACATCTCCTCAACCTGACCCTGAGTTTTGCAAGAGATCTGATGAGTCAGTGAGAAGAACACTAGGTACCTTAAAAGAGCTGCACCCTGTTGACAGGAAAAACATTTAGGAGGCCTGGAAAATGCTATTATAAATTCCATTCGGCAGGCAGGCAAGGCAAATGAACCAGTTTTTCTCCTATTAGGCCAAATTATCCTAAATGAGGTTTTTATACAGAGTTGGCAAGATTTTAATTCAAGCTACCAATGCTTTTTCTGAGAACTACATCTTTTACTTTTTTACAAAAATTTTAAAAATAAAGCTAGTCTTTTTAAGGACTTTGAGGCTATAGTTAGAACAAAGAAACTTAAGATGGGAGACAGAAGATGGTAGTTAGCAAGAGCATGAGAAAAAAGAAAATAGAATCTGACTTAATGAACCTAGGAGAGAGAACCCAGGATAGCAAGCAGGATAAACTTACTTGAGAAAATGGCCAGAAGACTCTGGATAAATTCCCATGTTTGTTTAAAACTGAATGCAGTTGTAGGTTGCCAAATGTCTGCAAAAGTCTCTCTGCAACACTATTAAGGGTTTTTGGCTAATACTAAGAAAACCTTTCCTTCACAATCACATACTATTTCCTTTCCCCTACAATTCGTCTGCTATCTTTTAGACAAGTGCATAATTAGAAATAAAATCAAGCTTAGTAACACAGAAACCATGCCAACTTTCTCAACTGCACATTTATTAGCTAAGTCCTCCCCTACCTCCATTACATACCTATTCCTGGTCAGATGATGAACTAACTACACTCAGACCTCTCTACCTGTCAGCCATGTATCAGAGACAGGAACAATTTAATAGGTTAGAGGAAAATACACTTTTCATGGTATGACAAACTCTTTCTATGAAATCTTAACCATTCCTGATCCAAATATAAAATTTTTATACAGAGAAGACTAATTTTGAACAGTTTAAATAAACTATCTAATATGAAAAATAGAATGGTGACAGCCTCAATACAACAAGGCTAGAACCCTGGTGATCAGATTTCTGATTATGTTTGTATCAAATCATTTACTTAACAAATATCTATTTAGTGCCTAGGGTGTCCGGTACTGTTCCAACATATGAACACGTTCAAAGGAATGAGAAGACCAGAAACTTATGTCCTTAACTTTGAAAGAGAAGACAAGAAATATCCCAATTTCTTCAGCTAATACTCTGAATATATAATAAGCAAACAAGTCAAATACTTTCTCTACTTCAAACATTTTGATAGCTTATGTTTTTCACAGCTGCTTTGTACATATTCAAACAGCTAAAAGTTCAGCAATATACAAATCAAAATAAGCCTCAAACTGCCCTGGCAGTTGGTTGGAGCATCACCTGGTACACCAAGAGGTCACAGGTTTGATTCCCAGTCAGGGCACATACCTAGGCGCAGGTTTGATCCCCAGTCAGGGCCTGGTATGGGAGGCAAGCTAATATTTCTCTCTAACACTGATGTTTCTCTCTCTCTAAAAATCAATAAAAACATATCCCTGGGTGAGGATTTAAAGAAATAAGCTTCAAACCAAAAGATACACACACACACAAAATGGCTGTTAATATATTTAAAAGTACTTACTCATAATTAAAGAAGTACAAATACAAACTAGAGATGCCATTTTCACTGATTAGATGAAGAAAAACGTTTATGATTGGTAATATCTACTTTTGATGACAGGAAGTCGAGTGTGCCTCCATATTCTTTATTGATGGGAATTTAAGTTGATATATCTTTTGGAAAATGTACATACCCTTTGAGCAAGGAATTCATCTGTTAGGAACACAGTGGAATACTATTCTGCCGCAAAGAAACAAGGCAGATCTTTATTACTGGTATGAGATATCCAAGATAAAATGTTAAGTGGACAAAAGGAAGTCACAGAACAATCTGTATAATAACACTGATAGAAAAAGTAAAAGAAGATAGTCATATGTAATATGAACATTAAAATTTCTAGAAGAGTCCGGCTGGCTCAGTGGTTGAGCGTCGATCCATGCACCAGGTCGCTGGTTTGATTCCTGGTCAGGGCACATGCCCAGGTTGTGGGCCCAATCCTCAGTGGGGGGCATGCAGGAGGCGGCCAATCGATGTTCTCTCTCATTGATGTTTCTATCTCCCTCTTCCTCTCCATTTCTCTCTCTCTCAAATCAATAAAGAAAATTTTTTTTTTAATTTCTAGAAGAATTCCCCAGAAAGGGTCAACAGCAAGTCTCTTGGCGGGAGTAGAAGTGAGGTGGTGGGGAGAAGGTACTGTGGAGGACTTTTACTTTGTTTAGAGCATATACTTTTGTATAGTCTGAATTCCTCACCTGAGTGTTTTATTTTTCTATTTTAAAAATTTATTGGTTCGCCCTAGACGGTTTGGCTCAGCAGTTAGAGCGTCGGCCTGCGGTCCAGAGAGACCCAGGTTCGGTTCCTGCAAGGGCACGTACCTTGGTTGCAGTTTGTCCCCGGCCCTGATTGGGTTGTATGGGTGGCAACCACTCGATGTGTCCCTTTCACGTCGATGTTTCTCTCCCCCCCCCCACTCTACCTGAACAAAAAAATGGAAAAATGTCCTCAGGTGTGATTAAACAAAACAAAAAAAAAAAATTGGTTCTAAGATATTGTAAAATTCTTGTCAAATTATAAGATGACTACAATTTAAATAAGCAATACCTAAAGGGAATCAACTCATTTCCATGACGTGTTTCACAGATGAAGAACCAGAACTTCAACTATTATAGCTCGCTTAAGGCCATGCTGTTTATGAAGTACTTTATGTAATTAAAATGAACGTTACTGACTTGACTTGGGGTGATGAACACACAGTACAGTGTACAGATGATGTGTTGTAGAATTGTGCACCTGAAACCTGTATAATTTTGTTAACCAGTGTCACCCCAAAAAGTCAATTAAAAAATTTTTTGTTTTAATGAAGAGAATCAAAAGACCATGAAAAATAATAGAAAGAGCAAAGAAGCTGCAAAACCCAAGATATTGCAGAGTACTGTAATACCTTCCTTTCACAATTTTTGGAAAAAGAAGTTCCAATTCTTATAGATTTTTTTAACACCACGGGCCTCGTTAAAATTACCTTTTCTTTATAACTAAATTGAGTCTTAACAATCAATTACAAAAATAGTTACCTAGAACTTACCAAGTTGGGACTAGAAACTGCAGGAAAAAAGTTGAGGAGTGAAATGTAGAAAAGGAGAGGATAGAAAATAGAATTAGAGAAGGGAGTAATGTCTGCTGGTATAAACAGGAAGAAGGTAATGTTAGAGCGAGTCAATCCCCACAGTAATACTATACCTAACAGCTGGCTGTGTTCCCCTGTGATGGAGTTCTGACTCGGGTCTGAAAAACAAACAATTGAAAAGAAAAGAAAAAAAAAATGAATGACCAAAATAATTTCTTAAAAGTCAGCAACAGAAGTTAACCAAGGAAATTAAAAAAAAAAAATTTTTTTTAAGTGCATAAGAAACATTAATGAAAACATAACAAAAATATAATAAACGATTAAAAAAGTAATTACATTGCTTCCTTGAAAAGTTAAACAATAGAATTACCACATGACCCAGCAATTCTACTCCTAGGTATATATCCAAAAGAAATAAAAACAGGGACTCAAACAGATACTTTTATGACATTATTCACAATAGCTAAAAGGTGGAAACAATCCAAGTGTCCTTCAAAAGGTGAACAGATAAAACAAAATGTGGTATATACTCACAATGGAATATTTTCAGCCATAAAAAAAATGAAGTTCTGATACATACTACAACATGGATGAACCTTGAAAATACTATGCTAAGGAAATAAACTGGATGCAGAAGGACAAATATTGTATTAATGTATTTATATGAAACATCGGGAAAAGGCAAATTTATATATAAAGTAGGTTAGACGTTACCAGGAACGAGGGGAATGGGGAATGGGATGTTATTGCTTAATGAGTACAGAATTTCTGTTTGAGATGATGGGAAAGTTTGAAAATAGTGGCAGTAGCACAACATTGTGAAGTGCAATTAATGCCAATGAATTGTGCACTTAAAAATGGTAGACTTTTAAAAAAATATGTATTGGCCCTGGCCAGTTTGGCTCAGTGGTTGAGCATCGGCCTGTGGACCAGAGAGTCCCGGGTTCGGTTCCCGCTAGGGTCACGTACCAAAAAAAAAAAAAATATGTATTTACTAAATTAAAAAAAATAACATGCCCAGCCGGAGCGGCTCAGTTGGTTGATCATCTACACCGAAGGGTTGCCAATTTGATTCCCCGTCGGGGAACCTACGGAAGGCAACTGATTGATGTTTCTCTCTTGCGTTGATGTTTCTCTCTCTCTCTTTGCCATCCTCTCACTAAACTTAACAACACAAATTTGACAAAGCAATACTATTTTCATAAAGCAGAAGGATGATTCAGGGCCTACAACAGGAATTATATTTTCTCTTTAATGACAATGGAACATATGACATACAACCATAGCAGCCCAAAGTCAAAACATAAGAACTGCTCATAACAACGAGGTATCACCTCACACCTGTCAGAATGGCCGCCATCAAGAAATCATCAAACAACAAGTGTTGGTGAGGGTGTGGAGAAAAGGGGACTCTAGTACACTGCTGGTGGGAATGCAGACTGGTGCAGCCACTATGGAAAACAATATGGTGTTACCTCAAAAAATTAAAAATTGAACTTCCATTTGACCCAGTGATCCCGCTTCTAGGAATATACCCTAAGAAGCCTGAAACACCAATCATGTTCATAGCAGCACTATTTATAATAGCTAAGATCTGGAAACAGTCCAAGTGTCCATCAGTAGACGAATGGATAATAAAGCTGTGGTACATATACACAATGGAGTACTATGCAGCTGTAAGAAAGAAAGATCTCTTATCCTTTGAGACTACATGGAGGGACCTGGAAAGTATTATCCTAAGTGAAATAAACCAAGCAGAAAAAGACAAATACCACATGATCTCACTTATATACAGAATATAATGAACATAACAGTCTGAGGAATACGGCAGACCCAGAAACATGGAAGTAGGGCACAGACTGACATCCTCAAAAGAGAGGGTGGTGGGGGGTGGAAAGAGATAAACCACAAAACTTATATGCATGTATGCGTAACCAATGGACATGGACAACAAAGCCAGGGACAGGGCAGGGGTGGGGGGGGGTAGGGAGGAGGGTGTCAATGGGGTAAAAAAGGAGAAACATCTGTAACAACAACAACAACAACAATTAAAAAAAAAAAACACTGCTCATAACTATTAGCAGATATGGTCTGATTTGACTTTTGACTTTAAAATAAAAGGACAAAATGGATTTGATGAATATCTATTTCTTCATGAATCTATCATAAAAATAATGGCTATAAGCCAAGTTCCTAATGCAAGAGCTATTGACAATCACCATTTAACAACCAACTACTTGCTTATTTTAAAGGTTTGAAAAGCATTAAGAGCTAAATATGGAAAACACTCAACTCCACTCTCCTCAAAGATTAAGTCTCTTGTCATACAGAGGATAACATCTGGCTTTCTCAAATGTGTCTGGGGAATAAAAATTTTACCCGGGGGTGGGGGTGGGGTGGGAAGTGTGGTCTGTGAACAACAATGGAGAAAAAAGCTACACCTTTATTTTCACTAACCTCTAACTGAAGTCTAGTATTTTCTCCAAATAAAATGTAGGCAACAAATTACATAAAAGTACCTGTGATTTTGTCAACAATAAATATCAGATATTTTCATATCATATTTATAGTTGCTAGATATATCTCAATTATCTTTTAGGTTCAATACTACCTTGAAATTATGGTAATTATTAGAATGGATGCTAGCTCTTATTCAATACATCGATAAAGTAGCATTTATTAGATCACATGTTTATTTCATTTATTTATTTATTTATAAATCCTTATCCAAGGATATTTTTCTGTTTATCTTCAGATAGAGAAGAAAGGAGGGAGGATGGGAGGGAGGGAGAAAGAGAGAAAAACATTGACATGAGAGACACATCAACTGGTTGTCTCCCACAAAACCCTGACCAGGGCCAGGGACTGAACTGCAACCAAGGTATGTGCCCTTGACCGAAATCGAACCCGTGACTTTGGTCTGAGGGCCGACATGCTAACCGCTGAGCCAAACTGACCAGGGCTACATCACAAGTTTAATATTTTGATTATTATACTTTAATTCTTTTTAATCCTAGATGTGTGTGTTATTTTATGCATTTAAAAACATTCTGAAAAGGAATTTGCAGGCTTTAGGCTGGCAAAGAGGTCCATGATACAAACAAGATGAACAATTACTGTTTTAGACAAAATGGTTTTATGTATAATTTTAATCAACTCTAACACTTCAAGCATCCCAGAAGAATCCCTGATGAACATAGTTGAAATAATCCTAAGTAAAATATTAGTAAAATAAATTCAACAATACATTGAAAGGATCATATACCATGATGAAATGAAATTTATCTCATTACAAGAAAAAATAATTCTGTCCAGCGGGTGTGGCTCAGTGGTTGGGCATCAACCCATGCACCAAGAGGTCGCCATTTCAATTCCCACTCAGGACACATGCCCAGGTTGTGGGCCCAATCCCCAGTGGGGGGCATGCAGGAGGCAGCCAATCGATGTTCTCTCTCATCGATGTTTCTCTCTCTCCCTCTCACTTCCTCTCTCTCTAAAATCAATAAAGGAAAAAAATTCTGCAACTACGTATGGTGACAGATGCTAACTAGATTTATGTGGTGATCGTTTTGCAACATATACAAATATAAAATCATATGTTATACTTCTGAAACTAATATAATATTGTATGTCAATCAAATTTCAATAAACAATAAAGATAAAAAAGAATGAGTTGTTCTTGCACATAAGATACAGCAGGAATAACAGATCCATAGTAAATTAATATATTAGATCTTCTCCCTTTTCCTCTCCCCCTCTCCTTGCCCCCTTCTCTCTCTCATGCAGAGGAAGGATAAGTTGGACAGGGGTTATCAGCATCTTCTGTTTTTCTCCCTAAAACCATACTAAGACTCCTCCTCAAGATTCTGATTCTCACCGACTGTAATTAATGGGAATGCCTTTTTCCTCAGGTGTGCTAGGACAGAACACATTGAGAACCTCAGATTTTAGTATTTACAGTGGAGAAGACAAATGTGTGGGTTAACGAGTGGCCAAAGACGTGTCACGCTGCTGCCAAAAGAGAAAAACAAGATACAGTCTTGATATCTTGACAACCTACGTTCATGCTTCTCAATACGCTGCAATTCTAACTTTCTTGTTCTAAAACAACGTACAATCACCTGAAACAAGTTATCTGGAATTGCCAGGAATGTACCTATGAACAAAAATAGAAAAAGATCTCAGAACACTCAGGCAGAGTAGGTTATGATTTGAGAGGTGGGAGGGAAAAGAAATGATTTTTCGCCCTGGCCAGTTTGGCTCAGAGGTTAGAGCGTCGGCCTGTGGACCACAGAGTCCCGGGTTCGGTTCCACTAAGGGCACGTACCTCGGTTGCGGTTTGTCTCCGGCCCTGGTTGGGGTCATGTGAGTGGCGACCACTCGATGTGTCTCTCTCACGTTGATGTTTCTCTCTCTCTCTTCCTCCCTCCCTCCCTCCTGTTCTATCTGAAGATAAATGCAAAAATGTCCTCTGGTGAGGATTAAAAAAAAATAAACTAAATTAAAAAAAATTTTTTTAAATACTTTTTCTTAAAAAAATAATTATGTCCTTCTGTACTGTATAATATACTGCCTTACCTTCTGAGCTGGGCATTTATGATGTGTGTGCATTCTCTAGTCAATCTGGTACTCTTCCTTTGAATACCCTCATGTAGTTCCCTAAAAATCCAACTTAGATATTTGTCTTTCGATTTAATTAAAGGAATGGGCGAGGGCAATCTTGAATTACTTGGTAAGCTGAACACTTAAGAACCTGTAAATGCTTCATTAATGTATGTGAAAGCTGAAACAAGGGCAAATCTAGGCATAAATAGGCTTATGAAGCCACTACAATGAAACCAGGTGTGCCTGTAAAGATCATAATTGGTAAGTGGTTTATGCTAAAGAGCATTTCTGAGTATGTGATCCAAACTGTGTAGTGCAATCAACATAACATTGTTCTGGGCATCTCAGATATGTCTGGGCATCTTTTTATTGTTCTGTATCTGAACACTCCCAGTTAACATTTTTTCCTGCTTATGTCACTGGTGAGGGCACACCCAAATTTGCCTAAGACTGGGAGTTGTCCCTGATACTATTCAAAACGACATTTATTTTAACCAAATTACTTCCTGTAATAAGAACAATCTGCCAATAATATAACTGTTTTTACTCTTCAATGGTCTTAATGAATTAAGCTACTTCTGGGTCATAATATAAACAGTTAATCTCAAAAGCCTGTGACACTCTACCAAATGGTAGTTCAAATAAAAAAAAAAACAAAAAAAACTTAATCCTTTTCACAAATGCAATCATAAGGATAAACTGAAAATATTTCCTTGTAACAGTCATGGTATAGTCATAATAGTGGCATGACAAACAGGCACTTGCTCAATATATTTAATTTATCTTGGATAAATGGTGAAGAATGAAGATTTTATTCAATTTCTTGCTATGTGCCTTGGAAAACAGAAAGAAAAATTATTGTGGGTGGTACTAACTTGCAAAACAGCCTCTGTAAGTAGTTTTGCTGAAAAGCTTCATTATTTCCCCTAATTTGCCCAAAGCAATAGTCTTTTTCCAAATTTCCTTTGATAATCGCTTCATCTACCATTCTTGGTAGAGAATTTGAAGCAAATAAAGGCTCTCTGTATTTTACATCTAAAATTCAGCATGGAAGGTCTGTCTTCATTAAAGATAGAATCAGTAATGTCATTAAATAACAAAAAAAATGAAGGCTGTTGCCTAATTGTTTAGAAAAAGTAAACATAACTATATGCACATACATCAGGGCAACTAGCTGATTATGCTATTGTTTATGTTATGTAGATATACTACAAAAGTGTTTCAGGATACCAAATACCTGAAATCACCAGTCTTTACACATTTCTCATTTTCTGGACTCTGACTTTTAAAAAAACCAAAGCAGCATCCATATTTTAAGAAACCATCTAAGTCTGATTTAGGCAAAGATGATTAAAAATGGAATCAAAGACAACTACTCTAACATTTACATTTCTTAGATTCTGCCTCTCTTTATGGATAGGTCCTCATTTTAGTGGGAAACATGGGGGAAACAAGTTGAAATAAGGTAAAATGTGAAAAGCCTATCCTCTTATATATTTTCATATAGGTTTTGAACTTATTGCAATTAAACTAGATAGACCTGGAAAAATTTACACGTGATTGTGTTTAAGTACATAGATGGGTGAAAAAACATCAGGCAATTTTAGGCAAAGTAAAATTAAACAGTGAGATGAAAATGTGAAGCAATACGTACAAAAAGTTAATAAATCATTATTTCTAGTCTTATCACATAAAGGAGACTTGGAAGACACTTCTTTAAGTTTTTAATATACTAAGAATATAATTTTTAAAAAATATTAAGAATTTACTTCTGCAAAAAAAAAAAAGATAATTTCTTCTGGGATTTACAGTTTCGTTCAACCTGTCTTCCATGTAAGGGATTTGTGTAAACAGCTAATCATGGTGTGAATGGCAGTAGCATTCAACCAGGAACGGACTGTGTACTTAATTTACAGTGCATATGCCTTAGCACTTAGTGTACATTTTGTAGTACATTAACAAAGACTTGTTGAGAACATGGTTTGGGGCAGGGATGGTAAGTAATTTTGGCAAATCTACTTAACAGTCAAGGAGATTCCTAAAATGTACAATTTCTCAGATCCTTCAATATGCTAATGGTTGCTTAGCTAATCCACAAAAGAATATTTGGCATTCCAAAATATATCAGAAGAGATAACAATTTTTTTTAAGCATCTTAATTAGTGTTTTATGGTATACACTTTGGAAAATGTTTAACTGATTCATATCAGTATGCTAAGGTTAACAGATAGCTCCCGGAATTATCAATCATTCCCATTTACTCATTCATTCACTCAGCAGTACTTCCATTAAGCCAGTATTTTCCAATTTTGCCTATTCAGAGAATCATCTGGAATATTTGTTAAACTAAAAATCCCTGGGTCACATAACTAACCCTAATGACCTGAGATTCTGCAATTTTATTAAGTGTTCCAGGTGACCATCATAAAGCTTCATTCATTCATTCAACTATCCATTCATTTAAATATTTTAGTAATTAATAAGTGTCAGGCCCTGGCCAGTTTGGCTCAGCGGTTGAGCGTCAGCCTGCGGACTAGAGAGTCCTGGGTTTGGTTCCTGCTAGGGGCACGTACCACCAAAAAAAAAAAAAAAAAAGTGTCAGGCATTATTCTATGTGCTAGGAATAGAGTAGTAATTGAGCAAGACAAATGTCCTGTTCTCATTCAGATTTGGTGAGACAAAGAATAAAAGAAAATGAATAACCACAAATACTTTTTTTTGTAACACTTATTTAAGTCAACATTAAGAAGAGTGAATGGAGAGGCTATTTTGGATTGGGTGGACAGTGAAAGCCTTTCTGAGGAAATAACCTTTACGATGAGAGCTCCACATAAAGGAGACAGACCTGAGGATCTTCAAAAAGACTCATCAGGCAGAGTAGTCATGCAAAGGCCCTAAGATGGGAATAAGTTTGGTATGTTTGGGAAGCATGAATGTGGCTGAAACAGAGTAGGAAAATGGTTAAAAAAAAATAGGTGAGCAAATTAGGTAACAGATACAGGTAGTATTGCAGACCACAGTAAAAAGTGTGGATTTTCCTTAAAAATGATATGAAATGCTTGGCCAGTGTGGCTCAGTGGACTGAGCATCATCCTATGGACTGAGATCGATTCCTGGTTAGAGCACATGACTGGGTTGCAGGCTCGATCCCCAGTCAAGGGCCTGCAGGAGGCAGCCTATCAATGTTTTGCCCTCCTCAATGTTTCTCTCTCTCTCTAAAAAATTCAATAAAAACATATGTAAAAAATAAAATAGTGGCTTATTAAAAAAAATAAAATGATGTGAAACAACTGGAAGGTTTTAAATAGCAGTGAGACAGGTCTGATTAACTTTTTAAAAGATGGAGGCTGCTGGTTGGAGAACAGACCGTGGAGGAAGCAAGAACAGAACCAGGAAACCAATTTGGAGTCTACTGCAGAAATCTTAGAAAGGCAGGATGATGACTGTAGTGAAGATGATAAAAGCTGTGAGGGTGATGATACCTTCTGGAAGGAGAGCTCATGCATTAATCTGCAAACTTAATGTCCATGTTACTTTAAAATGTATAGTTCTTTTCATTCATTTATTCAATAAATATAATCTGAGCACCTTCTATATGTGAAACACTCTTCTAATTAACAGAAAGGTAGTAACAAAATCCCCACCATCAAAGAGCTTACATGTTTGTGGAGAAAACACAAATAATAAACAAACAATATACTACATTATATGTGAAAAGTGATAAGAGTTATACAACAAACAAACAAACAAAAAGCAGAGTAAGGAAAAAGAGGATTAATAAGGGGTGATTTTTGTGCTGGTTTTGATACTGAGTCTAAAAAGGTCTCTCAGATAATGTGACATCTGACCAGAAACTTGAAGTGAGGCCTCTAGCCATACAAATATCCTACAAAGATACTACTCACCCCAGTAAAACACCCTTCCCTGCCCCCGACAGGGCATGAGAAGGGTAAGGGAAATGCAAGTGGTTATGAAATCCAATACAGAGTCAGGGCTAAAAGGGTACAAAAATTAGGAAGAGATAATGGCCATCCATGCAGAACAGTAAATATGGTTCTGTTTTTGATATTTGAAAAAGCTGAGTAACCAGACTATTTTATTTCTGTTATTTTTATACTTTTGATTACTTCAAGAATATGAGTATTCATAAATATTTGTTGCACTTTTACCTTAAAAAGTTTATGAAATTCATTCTGTTTGAAATGTCTTCGTGGATTTTAACTGTGATTTTCGACATCAGGATGTGATTCCACCTTTTCTTATGCCCCTGCCATTAACCCTGTTCACTCAGAGTCGAAGGACTTTATCAAATATCATTTTTTTAAGTCTGTGCTGGAATATCTTAAACATTTCTTCAAAACTTGATGCTCTCTCTTTTTATAATAGACTCAGAGCCTCTTCTTGGCAATAGTATCTAGCCAGATTAATATCATTTGCATCACATTTATTTTTAGTTTATACTCTATTTATGGCAAGCATGGCATTTCATGTAGTGCAAGTTTCCTTTATAAAAAAACAACAACAGAAAATCAGTGACTCAGTTTAAAAAAAATTATTAAACTAATGCAAAGATTATATATAAAACTGGGAAGATTATAAAGGGAATCTCTACATGACTAAATCTAGGGGAAACGTCCTATTTTCATTATACCAAACCTGCACAGCAACCCTGTGAAGAAGAAATATTCCCTTGTTCTGGAAGAAACCAGGTCTGAGAAAGCCAAGCTGCTTTTCCCAAGTGGTAGAGTCTTTGGTGCTGCAAGGGCCCAAAGAAGGAGCAGAACAATATGGATCAAGGCAGTGTGAGCTTTAAGTGGAACTTTTTTTTTTTTAATCCTCACCAGAGGATATCTTTCCATTTATCTTCTGATAGAGTGGGAGGGAGGGAGGGAGAGAAGGAGGAAGGGAAAAAGGGAGAGAAAGAAACATCAATGTGAGAGAGACACATCGATTGGTTGCCTCCCACATGACCCTGACCAGGGCAGGGGACTGAACTGCAACTGAGGGATGTGCCCTTGACCAGAATTTCTTTGGTCTGCAGGCCAATGCTCTAACCGCTGAACCAAACTGGCCAGGGCAAGCAGACCTTTCTTAAAAACCTTAAAAATCATGAAGAAGCCCAAACCACAACTTTGAAATTCTCTAAGTATAAGTCTAAAAATGAAAGCAGTATTTTAGGTAAGGAAATTTGAGTGCAATATGCAAAGTGAAATGATTGCTAGACAGGCTCACTCATTATCAGACCACTGTAATGTATCAACCACTGTAATTTATCCACGTGCTAACAAGCATCTTTAGCATGGCCCCTAGAATAGTAATAATAGGTGGTTAATTTTATTAACTCGATTACATCTGGGTGGCTACAGTACTAGATTACAGATACAGACAAACAGATATAGAATTTTGTACATTACATTTTGTACATCCCCTGGAAAATGTAATGGAAAAGCCACTAAGGAAGAAGAAGTGATGTTTGAACTCAGTCTTAAAAGAATAGTGTTTGCTTGGTAAGTGCAGGAAAGAACCCTCCAGGAAGGTGGAACAAATATGTGAAACAATAGATATTCAAGAACATTTCTTATATCTGCTGTGCAGTATGTATGGAAGAGTGATAAACAAGGAGGCTGTTGAGATGTTCTAAATCATGAAGGAATACGTATGACCTACTAAGCAGTAGAGCTATTCAGTGGGCAATGGGGATACATTACAGGGTTTCCTTAAATTTTTTTTTCTTTATTGATTTCAGAGAGAGTAGAAGGAAGAGGGAGAGATAGAAACACTGATGAGGGAGAACATCAACTGGCAGCTTCCTGCATGCTCTCCACTGGGGATTTGGCCCACAAACTGGGCATGTGCCCGGAAACCAAACCGGTGACCTCTTGGTGCATGGGCCGCTGCTCAACCACCGAGCCACACTGGCCAGGCAACAGGGTTTTAAATGGGGCAATAAAAGGATGACATTTACATTTGAGAAAAATTCCTACTGTAATGGGTGGCTTTAGGAGCCTAGACAAGCAGTGACAAAGGACTAACATGAACGAATGCAGCAGCAATGAGGATGGAGAGGACAGATTTGAGAAATATTTGGGAGACTAAATGAGCAACACTAAAAGAAAGAGGAAAAGAGAGAGAGAGGCCGGAGGAGAAAGGCTGAGTATTTTAATACATTAAGGCAAAGGAGTCAATAAAGTTGTAGAAAACACAGGAGCAAGGGGGCAAGAAAGGCTCTACAGCACAGGTGTGCAGGTGAGCACTGAAAAATAAGAAGGAAGAAGGTGTGAATAAAGGTGTTGGTGAGAATTTGGGATGAGGCATTTTGGAAATATAGTTTTCTCTATGAAGTAGAAGTTCAGCCATGATAAATATAAGGGAGGATTGGGGAGCTGAACGAGCATTTAAAAAGTTTTGTGAGAAACTTAGATAAAAGGGGCTAACTAGAATCACATGGAAGAAATTCTGAATAGTGTTAACAGCACAACTGAGGTTGGAAATGGTGAATTTGTGGTGGCACCAATTTTCACAGCTGTGACATATGCCTTTCTCCACCCCCCCACCAGCAACACAACTGCCAAGACTACGAATAAAAGGAGGAAAATAAATACATATTTTAAAAAAGAGGCTCAGTGAGTCAATCTGAGAGGAGAGCTGGGGGTGGGGAGGTTATCTGCTCATTATAAGTGCTGTGAGGGCAAGACCTTGGTTTAATATTGTTGTGACAACACCACTTTTTTTGTAACACAGAGCTTTCTACATGTTATAAAACATTCATATGTGTTTGTTAAATAATCGACTGATGTGAAGTGATCTCAAAGAAAAAGACCCAGAGATAGAAAATCAGGACTAGTTTCAATGAAAGGTTAATGACAGAAATAATGATTTTAAAGTCATCATCAAAATGTAAGAGTTGATAAAAGGATGAACTTTCCCAAAAGTCAATGTAAAGAGAGAGGAGCCGAGATCAAGCCCTGGAAATACTAGCGAACAGAAGCAAGTGCAACCGTGGAAGGAAACAGGGGGAAAATCACTGAAAGAACTATGACTACAATGCTGTCATGCCAATTTCCCAATAAATCTGGACACTGAAAGGATGAGCAAGTTCATTAAAGTAGGAAGTGGTAGAAATGCAGAGCCCAACATGCCTATGGGAGCAGAGAACACTGTACACAAGTCCTAAAGAAATTTAAGAGAATTCATTTAACAATCTTCCCTCTGACCCATCTGACTTGGTTTAGTGAAAAGGTGGTGAGACAACAGCCGCCAGCAGGCACACAGATGAAGACTGGGAGAACCAAGAACCAGGACCAGTTATATGAGTCTTGTCCAGGCCACTCAAGCCCGTCTCTCGCAGCAGGGGTCCACCAGTGCCGGGAAGGTGACAGGCCGATGCTGGAGGAGGCGGAACTGATGGCACTGGGGGAAATAACTGGGCTCCAGACAGAAAGAAGTGGTAGGACACACTAGGAGGTACAGGTGGATCTGCCACCAATATTGGGTACTGAGCAACAATATTCTTCAAATTCAGGTGCACAGGCTAAGTATAAGCATTAGATTAATAGAGGCCCTTGAGGAAATCAGTGCTGTTTAGTAGGGTGTCCCAAGCATGAGAAATGTTCTTAGAAGGACACTTTTTTTGGTTTTGTTTGGGCTTCAGATTTGCATAAAGAAAATGAATATGATGTAAAGTATGTTCTGAACTCATTTGAATAATTAAGTTTTGTTAAAACTCTCCCTAGATATATGGGAGTATCCACTAGAAGTTGAAGAAGTCATCCATGATGAAGACAGTTGTGATTTAAATGTCCAGTCTCTATAACACTTGGAACATGGCAAGAATAGCGGAAAGCAGATTTAATAAAGCCCATGGCATCATATAAAGATAAAGACAGTTTCTTAGGCCAAATCCACAAACTGATCAGCCAAGACAAGTATAAATGCTAGGAGAGGCAGTACTTACCCAGTTAAGATAAAAAATAGAAAAATCTCAACAAGAAGTAACAGAAGAAAGGATATGGAGATTGTTGCAAACATTCAAGAATATTTTTGATATCTCATGTCCCTCTTTGGCTTTGTAGATGATCAAAATTATTCTTCGTGCACTGCAGAAAAACATATTTCATGCTTCCTTCACTTTAAGATGGTTTTGGGAGAATAAAACCTGACCACACAGACTATCTTCTTAACAAGAAGGAGAAGGAATTGACTCAAATACCCAAATTCAATGAAGCTAAAGAGCTAAGGAACTAAGGAGCTAGAGCTTTGCATTATGGGGGCTAAGAGGAATGATAAACATTTCTGATATTTTTAAAAGCCTGAATTGATTTCATGTCATGGGTAAAGGTTAACTGCTTAATGCAAGCTGAATTTAATATTTCGCTAAATTTTCAAACATACAAAGAAAAAGTAAAAACTATGGTACATGTATGTTGAAAATTTTTTAAGTATGTTTTTAATGATTTTTTAGAGGGAGGAAGAGAGAGATAGAAACATTGATATGAGAGACACATGTGCCATGGGTGGACACTCAATCCACTGAGCTCACCAGCGAAGCGCATGCTAAAATTTTTAAAAACATTGTTTTTTAGTGTGTATGTGTACACGTACAAATGTTTTGATTTTTAGTAAATGTGTCATGATCTACCATAATTTAAAAAATAAGCTGAAATCTTACAGTATGTAACTTTTGAGATTGGCTTCTTTCATTCAGTTGTTGCATGTTATTTAAACTCAGCTGTTAGAGTGCCGGCCTGCGAACCAAAGAGCCCCAGGTTCAATTACAGTCAAGGGCACGTACCTCCTCTATTGTGGCTCGGTTCCCGGCCCTGGTCAGGGTCATGAGGGAAGCAACTAGTCAATGTGTCTCTCTCACATCAATGTTTCTCCCCCCCCCCATCTGCCTCCCTCCCTCCCTCCCATGCTATCTGAAGATAAATGGAAAAATATCCTAAGGTAAGGATTTAAAATAAAAGCTTTCATTGATATAATTTACATACCATATAATTCACACATTTAGTGTTCAATTCAATGTTTCTTAACATAGTCACATTGTTGTGCAAATCTCACCACAATCTGTTCACCCTCCAAAAGAATCTCTACCTACTAGCAGTCAATCTCCATCTCACTCTGCCACGGATACAAAGCGACCACTAATCTACTTTCTGTAGATTATATTTTCAAGGTTCATCCATACTGTAGCATATATCAGTACTTCATTTGTTTTTATTGCCAAATAATATTCCATTATATGAACATACCCCATTTTATTAATTTATTCATCAGTCAGTGGACATTTTTGGTTGTTTCTATCTTTTTCTGGCTATTATGAAGAATGCTGCTGTGAATATTCCTGCCCAAGTTTTTGTGTGGACATTTATTCTCATTTCATTTGGGTATATAACTAGGAATAGAACTGCTGGGTCATATGGTAGCTCTATGTTTAACTTTTCGAGGAACTGCCAAACTGTATTCCAAAGTGGTTGTCCCATTTTGTTCCAATCAGAAGTGTATGAGGGTTTCAGTTTTTCCACATCCTCATCCACACTTGTTATTGTCCATCTTTTTGGACAATAAGGCCTTCCTAGTGGATGCAAGGTGATATGTCATTGTGGTTTTGATGCGCATTCCCTTGATAACTAATAATTTTGAACAGCTTTACATGAGCAAGTTGGCACTTTTTCCTCTCCTCATCTCCATTTGGAAAGTTTTTATCTCTTTTTCCTCCCACAGTTTTGAGGTTTTTTTCATTTACTTATTTAGTACCTTCACATCATAAATATTATTGAATTGTTCCCTGAAGTATGTCTCTTTTGGTTAGAGTCCTTACTTAGAATTTATATAACACATACCCAGAAAGTCTGTCGTTTTCCACTATTTATATCCCTTTCATCTTGTGATTTCTGTTCTGGATCACTTATTTCATTAAAAACCTTTCTTAAATATTCTCAAGGGGTTAAGTGGTAATACATGCTCTAAAATTGTTATATACTTGTAAGGTATTTCTCCCTTGTAGGGGGGATGGTATCTTCACTGGGAATAGGGATTTCAAATGATTTTTTCTCTTGGTAATCTGTGGATACTCTTCCACCGTCTCCTATTCTTCAGTGCTGTGGATCAGAATTCTGATGCCAGTCTGATACTTTATAGGTATGGATAAATTCTACCTGGAAGCCTCCAAGATGAACCCTTGAAGTTAAAAAATGTTACCAGGCTAACTCTGGGTGTATGTTTTCTATCACTGATCTTCCCTGAAACTTCATTCTGTGCAATGAGGTCTTTAACTCAGGAAATGTATTTACATTTGATTAACTATTGCTTCTCCTCCACTTGTTCCTTTTTCTTGAACTTACACTAGCCAAGTTAGGTGTCATGAATCTATCCTCCAAATCTCGTATCTTTTTTTTTTTTGTCAGTCTCTTTGTATTTTTGACTCTGTGATTTGATATTTCTTCCACCTGATATACCCGGCCAATACATGATCACACTCATTCATTCATTTCTTATTCAATAATTATGTACTGGGTGCTTCCTATGTGCAGACAGTGTTGCAGGCACTGGATGGTGACAACAGATCAACACTGTATATGAGAGAAAAAGTTCCTGCTCTGAGGGTACTTAATTTCCATGGAGATAGTAAAAAAAAAAAAAATTGTGTGCATGGACTGAGTCATGTGGTAATAAGTATTTAGCTGGGAAATCATATTTTTGCTCAATAAAGTATTTTTTTTATACTTGAACCTTCTCGAATGTTCCTATTATTTATTATTTTCATATTCAAGTTACTGTCCTTCTCCAGCATTTCTATTTAGCTTGTCTACCCCATTGTTTATTCTAAGTTATTTTTCTCCTTCTGGCTGCCTGGCTTCCCGGGATGGGTTGTTTTGTTACCTCACAGGGGCTTAGGTTTCACTATCGAAGGACCACAAGTGGCAGCAGTCTTGAGAGCAACAGAAAGGCCAGCAGTCTTCACCCCCGGAGGCGAGTAGGGCAGCAGGCAGGCTGCCAGCCCTGCGGAGACCCAGGAGGAAGCCTCCTGCTCTCAGGTCTCCTTACATCTCTGAGCCTCAGGGACAGGAAGACATGAGTCCTCATTCCCTCTCTTTCCCCACAGAAGTCCATAAATCTCTACCAAGCCAAGCTCTTTCTTACATCTGCCGTCCTTATCCTCGTCCCGGGGCTCTTGTCTAGCCCCAGGGAACAGGACCTAGGCCAGCTCTCCCTGACAGAGCTCCCACAGAGCTCAGCCTTCACTGCACCCAACTATTCACTGGATCAAGAGGTCATCTGGCTCAAAAGAGGCAGACAGAAGCTGGAATCAGGAACAGAGAAATAGTGAGGTTTCACCTTCCCAGAATCTTCTCTGAAAAGCCCTGTCTACAGACTAATCCTGAAAAGATTCAAATCTTGTCAAATAAGTCAATTTTTTTTATCCTCACCCGAGGACATTTTTTCCATTTTTTGTTCAGATAGAAGGGGAGGGAAAGAGAGGGAGAGAGAGAGAGAGAGAAACATCGACGTGAAAGGGACACATCAAGTGGCTGCCACCCGCACAACCAACCAGGGCCGGGGACAAACTGCAACCAAGGTACATGCCCTTAGCGGGAACATAACAACCTGGGTCTCTCTGGACCGCAGGCCGACGCTCTAACCGCTGAGCAAAACCAGCCAGGGTAAATAAGTCAAATTTTAAAAAGCCTATATGAGGAGCAAATATCTGTGGTTTATACCATTATCAATCACTGCCCTAAATATTAAGCTCTGAGAAATAATAAAGACCTTAATGTAAGTCAAATTTAAAGGATGTAGATAAATTTCTTTTGTACCATGGCAGGTTTGGCTCAATGGTTAGAATGTCAGGACCAGGGACAAACTGCAACCAAGGTATCTGCCCTTAGCGGGAACTGAACCCTGGTCTCTGTGGACCGCAGGCCGACGCTCTAATCGCTGAGCCTAACCGGCCAGAGCTCTTTTTTTTTATCCTCACCTGAGGACACTTTTTTTTTTTTTTTTTTTGCATTTATCTTCAGATAGAGCGGGAGGGAGAGAGGGGCGGAAGAGAGAGAGAAACATCAATGTGTGAGAGAGACACATTGACTGGCTGCCACCCACATACCCCAACCAGGGCCGGGGACAAACTGCAACCGAGGGCACATGCCCTTAGTGGAAACCGAACCCGGGTCTCTCTGGTCCGCGGGCCGATGCTTTAACCGCTGAGCCAAACTGGCCAGGGCTCTGTCTCCTCACCTCTTAAATGGTGATAAGTGGTTACCTGTCCTGGTTGTTGTGAGGATTAACTAAGGCAATGTTGGTAAAATGCCTGGCATATAGTAGTAGGTACACAATAATCATTACTATAATCTTGATGACATTTTTAGTAAAATTCTTTCGTCTTTCAACTTGGCAAAACTAAGAAAAGCTAGATTCTTTAAAGTTTACCAATTTATAATCAATTTTGTAATCTATGCCTTATGTCTAAATTCAGTCTAAAATTTGAAAACTTTTGCCCTGGCCAGTTTGGCTCAGCGGTTAGAGCGTCCGCCTGCGGTCCGGAGAGACCCGGGTTCGGTTCCCGCTAAGGGCATGTACCTCGGTTGCAGTTTGTCCCCGGCCCTGGTTGGTTGTGTGGGTGGCAGCCACTCGATGTGTCCCTATCACCAGCCACTCGATGTGTCCCTATCACGTCGATGTTTCCCTTTCTCTCTCTTCCTCTCTCTCCCTCCCACTCTGTCTGTACAAAAAATGGAAAAATATCCTCGGATGAGATAAAAAAATAAATAAATAAATAAATAAAAAGAAAGAAACAAAAAAAATAATAAAATAAAATAAAATAAAATTTGAAAACTTTTGAATATGTTATAATATGCTGAAATTACACTTAATATGTTTTTATAATCCTAAACGTTGTCTGGGGTATGGAGTAAGAAGTGTTAAGCAACATGCACGTTTTATATACATTTTGGAGAAATTTTATCTTTATAGAAAAAAATCAGTTACAATCTGGTATATCTCCTGTAGGGCAAAAGCAGCATATAGTACACCTTCTGTAGAACATAAGCTTTCATGAGTAACAAGCAGAACTAATGTTTAGTTAACAGCCTAGCATCTTGTGCGTTCTTAAACTCTATTTAACACAAAATCTAATACCATTTGGATTACTTGAGAGTTAACGTTTGGAGATGCTGTTCAATACCAATACAGGTTCCTTTTTTCCCATTACAGGTCTGTTTCTGAGAATTTCCTTAGAATCCTATTTCAAAGGAAGGGGAAATATTCCAGCCTGCTATCTGTATCAAGTGAAGGCAAGTCCAACAGTCAAAATCTGCCTAAATCATAGACGTTACAAGAAGATCTGAGAAGCAAGGGACATTTAGAACAATTATTTCACAGAAATACTTAAACTCAATAAATATTTAAATAAATGAATGAGTATAATATTTACACCTGATAAAATGTAATAAGCAGTAAAACTCTGTTGTTCCTATTTTAAAAACCACAGATTTGACAAGGCTCACATCAAAGTCCTGTGGCCCATGCACATTAAGATACTAAATCACTTTGTTACATTTAAAAAAAAATCCTTACCTGAGGACCTGTTTTTTATTAATTTTAGAGAGAGAGGAAGGGAGAGAGAAAAGTCGATGTAAGAAACATTGATTGGTTGCTTCCCATAAGCATCCCAACTGGAAATTGAACCTGAAACTTAGATATGTGCCCTGACTGGTAATTGAATCCGGAACCTCTTTGGTGTGAGACAATGCTCCAACCAACTAAGCCACCTGACCAGGCACTTTGTTACTCTTAAAAAGCTAGGACTTAGCATCATGGTGTGATGGGAATCACATAAAACTTAGAAGTTTGAGTGAAATAAGCCAGTCAGAGAAAGACAAGTACCATATGATTTCACTTATATGTGGAATCTAATGAACAAAATAAACTAACAAACAAAACAGAAACTGACTCATAGATACAGAGAACAGACTGACAGCTGTCAGAGAGGCAGGGAGTTGGGAGGCTGGGTGAAAAAGGTGAAGGTTAAGATTGAGGGGAAATAAAAAAAAAAAAGGAAAACCCTCATAGGCACAGACAACAGTATGGTGATCATCAGAGGGAAAAGTGGGTGGGGAGAGGTAGATACGAATATAGGGGGGTAAATGGTGATGGAAGGAGACTAGACTTGGGGTGGTGAATACACAATATACAAATGATGTACATATTATAGAATTGTACACCTGAAACCTATATAATTTTTTTTTATTTTTTTTATTTTTTTTATCCTCACCCGAGGATATTTTTCCATTTTTTGTACAGATAGAGTGGGAGGGAGAGAGAGGAAGAGAGAGAGAGGGAAACATCGACGTGAAGGGACACATCGAGTGGCTGCCACCCACACGACCAACCAGGGCCGGGGACAAACTGCAACCGAGTTACATGCCCTTAGCGGGAACCGAACCCGGGTCTCTCCGGACCGCAGGCCAACGCTCTAACCGCTGAGCCAAACCGGCCAGGGCGAAACCTATATAATTTTATTAACCAACGTCACCCAATAAATTAAATAAAAATTAAAAGAAAATGAAAAATTATAATGCATTATGACCAAGTAAGTTCAATTTTAGGGATATAAAAGTGGTTTGAGATCAGGTATTCTATTAATATAATTTAATGTTAATAGATTAAAGGAAGAAAACCATTTGAGAATATCAGTAGATGTTAAAGAGCTTTTGATTAAATTCAATACCCACTGCTATAAAAATTCCTAGTAGGTGCAACAGACGGAAACTTTGCTACTGAGACACACAGCAGACATGATACTTAGTGGTGTTTAAAAAACAAAACAAAAACAATTTAGAAATTTGAATGCTGGCTCTGTCACTACTCACCATGTAGCCTGAGACACATTACTGTCAATAGCCTAGGTTTACCTCTAAAAAGGCAGTAACACCTAGTATTCCCACAGAGTAGGGAGAGGATAAAGTGGATAACACTTCATTAAGTAGCCTCATCTCTTAGCTATCTTTACCACATGCCCAACTTAAACTTTGTTTTCCACATGTTCTACACCTTCCTTTCGTACCTTCTACGTAGCTCCTATTGCTGTAATCTCCTTCTCTAGACCTTCTTTCAGTAATCAGTTGTGTTCTATCCTCTGAGATACCTGTCCAGGGTCCTCTCCAAGCAATATCATTCTTGTCTTCATCATCTGTTATCCAAAGTGGTTTCTTTATGTTCTTCTTAAACCACTAACCACAATGTAGTAAGAGGCTGCTCTTCTTTTTGAGTAATGTCTCCCCCATGTGTTAAGTGCTTTATATCCATTTTTCCCATGTAATTCTTTTTTTATTTATTTATTTATTTATTTTTTTATCCTCACCCAAGGACATTTTTCCATTTTTTATTCAGATAGAGTGGGAGGGAGAGAGAGGAAAAGAGAGAAACATCGACGTGAAAGGGACACATCGAGTAGCTGCCACCCGCATGACCAACCAGGGCCGGGGACAAACTGCAACAGAGGTACATGCCCTTAGCGGGAACCGAACCCGGGTCTCTCTGAACCGCAGGTTGATGCTCTAACTGCTAAGCCAAACCGGCAGGGCTTCCCAAGTAATTCTTCACCACCTGTGAAGTAGGTCCTTTTATTCCCTTTGTTTTGTCAATGACTAAAGTAAGGCTTAGAGAAGTTAAATAACTTGCCCAAAGTCATTCACATAATAATACAAATCATCACTAATCCTAATTAGTAATAATTAGTAGGACTGGATTCAAAGCCAGATCCCTGGCTCTAAAGCCATTCTGCTGCCTTTGGTGCATGTTATACTTCCTATGCATTTGTAGCCTAAGGTAAAAAGTACAACACCTAGCATGATATTTGCACTAAAATATATGTTGGATGAGTTAAAAACGCAGAGAACAAATCTATTCACTAAATTGCCTATTGTGTCCAATTCACCTGGACCTGAAGATGCAAAGTCTCTACCCTCAAGGAGTCTATAGCCAGCCTATTGTGGGAGAGAGAAGAAAAAGGGTGATAACAGTGCTACTTCTGCAGACAAGTTGCTGAGAAAACACAGGATGGGGCACAGAAACTGGAATGGAAGGAAAACAAAGTCAAGAATGTTTGAGTTTCTGCCCTGGCCAGTTTGGTTCAGCGGTTAAGGCCTCGGCCTGAGGTCCAGAGGGACCCGGGTTCGGTTCCCGCAAAGGGCACATACTTTGGTTGCAGTTTGTCCCTGGCTCTGGTTGGGTCGTGTGGGTGGCAGCCACTGGATGTGTCCCTTTCATGTCGATGTTTCTCTCTCTCTCTCTTCCTCTCTCCTTCCCACTCTATCTGAACAACAACAACAAAAAATGGAAAAATGTCCTCAGGTGAGGATTAAAAAAAAAAAAAAAAAGAATGTTTGAGTTCCTGCTTTTCCCATCAAAACCAACGTTAAGCAGGGTTCTAACAGATTAGCACTCTAGCAACTAGCATGGCAGGTATTAACATATTTTTTTTATATAGGCCTGGCTGATGTGGCTTAGTGGTTGAGCGTCAACCCATGCACCAAGAGGCCACCGGTTCGACTCCCAGTCAGGGCACATGCCCAGGTTGTGGGCCTGATACCCAGGGGGGCGTATGCAGGAGGCGGCCAATCGATGTTCTTTCTCATTGATGTTTCTACCTCTCTCTGTCTTCCTTCCTGTCTCTTTCTCTCTAATATCAATAAAGAAAAAAATATATAATTAGTTTATATTTTATCTCAAATTACCTGTCTAGTTCAAATAAACTTCATCTTCTAAAAAGCATATTTTAGCCCTGGCCAGTTTGGCTCAGCGGTTAGAGCGTTGGCCTGCGGTCCTGAGAGACCCGGGTTCGGTTCCCGCTAAGGGCGCGTACCTTGGTTGCAGTTTGTCCCCGGCCCTGGTCGGTTGTGCGGGTGGCAGCCTCTCGATGTGTTCCTTTCACATCGATGTTTCTCTCTCTCTCTGTTCTTCTCTCTCCCTCCCACTCTACCTGAACAAAAAATGGAAAAATGTCCTCGGATGAGGATAAAAAAAATAAATAAATAAATAAATAAATAAAAAGCATATTTTAAAATTTATTTAAAGAATGCTCTGCTTTTTAAATATGTTTAATTTACATGGCACTACATGTGTTTCTTTTCTTTTTAACATTCTTTTTTCTTTATTGATTTTTGAGAGAGAGGAAGGGAGAGGGAGAGAGAGATAGAAACATCTATGGGAGAAGACAGCAAATGATCGCCTCCTGCATGTACCCCACTGGGGATCAGGCCCACAACCTGGGTATGTGCCCTGACCGGAAATTAAACCAGTGACCTCTTGGTACATGGGTTGACACTCAACAACTGAGCCACACTGGCCAGGCAGCAATACATATTTTTCTCTCCATATTTTTAATCATAGAAAGAAAAACATTCAATGAAAAAAAAAAAACACCACACAGCTGGTTATATAACTGGCTGGTATTAGAAGTGCTTGCGAAAAAACCACAATCAATTTAGGATATTTTAACTTAGAAAATAAGTTGCATTTCAAGCAACTACTCCCAAAACACCAACTATCCTCAAGAACATCCTACTCCTAAGTAAAAAACAACAAACTTTTAGGTTTTTACCATATACATTTCCCCATTCTTCCCCTCTGATTTAACCCTACAATAAAAACAAATACAATTTAGGTAATATATTCCCATCAGTTGTTCACTTACCAAACAATAGTTCATTCAAGTGGACACTTTCTGGGCTGTCATGGAAAATGCCAATAAAAAGCCTATTAAATTCAAGTTAGATTACATCTGTCACTTCTGCCTTGTCCAAAACAATTACTATGGAAGAAAATAAATTAAGCCTAGCAATATCACTCATTACAAAGTTGGCTGCTATAAAAAAATGTCACGGTTTTACTAGGTGACTGATAGATTAATTTATTTCAACACTGTTCTAACCTGAATACAGCAAACACTGTGGAATTGGTAAAGACAAAAATAACAAAATAGAGGTGGTGAAGAAAGGACATACAAAACAATGAGAAGTGAAATGAGGTACAGATTTCACTTGTTTGCATTTTGTGAAATGAATGAAGACAATAGCAAAGACAAAAGCATAAAAAGATTAAAATGTAAAGGCAGCAAACATAAGCAATTAAGAAAGCACAGCTTCAAATACACACAATTCTGAAAGAGAACCTAACTTCTTCTTTGCGCTAAACTTGTGGAAAATCAGGTTCAAGTTCAAAGTAGGTTAAACTTAACTTTCAACTTCTTATCTCACTGACTATATAGCACAGAGAAAATAAGCTGGCAGACAGAGTTTCCATAAAACTTTTTTTCTTATCTTCCCTAGTAAATTTTCTCACTAGAAGGAAAAAAATAAACAAAAGGAAATGTGTTTAATTTGTTTTTGATAGTTCTTATCTTTAGTTTAAGATACTTAAAAATTCACGAAGCCTTGATAAAACAGGAGAGTGTAAACAGCTCTTTACAGCAAGGAACTGGGATGTGTTGTTACCAGCTGTAGAGAAAAGTTAAAATCAAAAGGAATTTTGAGAGATTATTTATTCCCTTAGCCTTCGTTAATACACTAGGAAAGTTTGTGACAATTTATAAAATTTATAGACTTAAAAAATAGGGCTTCAAACCAGGACTATATTTAATACCATAATATTAACCAAGCTTTTAATTACATGTTTAAAAATTCAAAACCACAATTCCCCCAGGAAACGTAACTCTTACTATTAAAAGAAAATAACAGGAATAATCACATTCATCAAATTTATTAAACCCAATGCTATGCTAGTCACCATAATGATCTATTGTACTTTTGTTCTTTCATTAAAGAATTCTTAGGCCATTCACTATTAAGTTACTGTTTAACTGGTAAATTCAGGCAAAATACTAAATAACTTGAGAAGTCACAAGTGCAAAGTCCATTGTACAAAACTACTCAACCATGCTCCCTCTTTATGTACGTTTCCAGATATAATTTAAACTGTCTGAGCAAAAGGTGAATTCTAAATTCCGCACAAATTGACTTTACTGTGCCTTTCTTTTTGCTTGAAAACTCCTTTCATACATTGCCACCGGTTCAATTTCACCTGTGGGTAATGAACACAGAACTCATTGTGGGGGAAAACAAACCAGAATGTGAGAAAAGAGGCTATCAGATATACAAGGGAGCGAAACAGTTGATTGAAAAACACTTTAACCACAATACCTTTTCTCCATCTGTAGGAGGTATTTTGAATATTTGTTACCATTTCTTTCATGAAAAACCCTGTAGGTTCCGAAAGCTCCCAAGCTGAGTACTCACCTGGGTCCTCTGAATGCTGAATCCCGGCTTTTATCTCTGCTAAGCTGACCTCCCCCTCTTGGGAGACTGACGCTGCTGCCCCCTCCTCTGTGTCCTCCACCTTAGTCACGGTAAAGTGTGGCATTGTTATAGGAATCCTGTGCTTTTTCTGTATTTAAACTTCCTTCCAGTCTACTCTGCCCACCCTTTCCTCACTGTGTCCCTGGCCGACTGATCACTGCCTGAGGGAGACCGACGCTGGGAATCGGGAAGTACTTTCTGCTCACGTGATCAACAACCTTAGGGAGTGGAACACTGGAAGACACGCCTTCCCCAGCGTTTATCTTTCACTTGAAAGGATTAGCACGCCACCCTTTGCTTACGGTTATTGAGCTAAAGAATCCTAAGAACTGTTTGGCGGCTCTGCTTTCCGAGAGTTGCCAAAAGCTGGAGAGTGGGCAGAATTCATGAACTGCAGCCCACTGTGTGCTCACCCACTTCTGAAAGTGAAGAAAATCAATAGTTGTTAAAGACCTACTTGGTGCCCTTCATTGCTCTAGAAAGTTTTCATTATGATCTCATTTAATCATCAGGCCAAAGAACTTGCCCAGAGCCACAGAGCTTGTAAATGGTGAAGCTCAACTTAAAAACTTCTAATACCTTTGTTGGTAGGCAGCATTGAAGTTTCATGGGGGGGATAAGTCATGCTCACCTAAATTTTCATTGGTGAGTTACTCTACAGCACTGGCTTGTAATCTTGGCTGCACATGGGAATCACCTGGGAAGACTTTAAAACTACTGATGCCTGGGTCTCATACTAGGTATTCTGATTTAATTGCTCTGGAGTGGAGCCGGGGCGATAGACTTTTCATTTTTTTAAATATGTTTGTATTGATTTTTTAGTGAGAGAGGGAGGGAGAGAGAGATAGAAACACCAATGTGAGAGATACATCAATCAGCTGCCTCCTGCACACCCCCCTCCTGAGGATGGAGCCTGAAACCTGGGCATGTGCCCTGAATGGGCATCAAACCAGGACCTCTCAGTCCATGGGATGATGCTCAACCCACTGGGCCACACCGGCAGGGCTGGGCAATAGACTTTTAAAAAGCACTTTCCTCCCCATGATTCTAAGGTGCTGCCAAGGTTGAGAATTACTACTATATATGGGAAAGAGAAGTTTAACCTGTTGAGTCTTTGTAACTATATTTACCATTGAAAGAAACTAAGTCAGGTGTGGTGGTATAGTACCCGGGGTGATTTTTCCATACAACTCAGGTAGCTATTCTACTAATTTATTCAAAGGAACTTAAAACACTACCAAATTGTTAAAGATTTCAATATTATATTCTGGGTTCCAAATTCTTGAATACTTTAGTGCCATTGGATATTTCCAACAGGCTCTTGCCTTTCATTTTTACCCTATAAAGAGAGGAATTATGGCTGATCTTCTATAGTTAATGGATAGAAAAAATGACCTGTGTTTATGAACCTGTGTACAGCTTGTGCATATAAGCCTATGTACAAAAGGTTCCCCAAACTAAACAAGTAAGAAGTAACAAGTAACTTCCTGTTAATCTACAATAGGAGTAATTTATTTATCAACTTGATGTTCTGGTGCCATAGAGATCAGCAATTTTAAAAGAGTTCCCTGCTAGAGTGGACTATAGGTAAAAGTACAGGGGCATAGGAAACAGCCCAAGTGTCCATCAGTAGACGAATGGATAAAAAAGCTGTGGTACATATACACAATGGAGTACTATGCAGCGGTAAGAAAGAAAGATCTCTTATCCTTTGAGACGACATGGAGGGACCTGGAAAGTATTATCCTAAGTGAAAGAAGCCAAGCAGAAAAAGACAAATACCACATGATCTCACTTATATACGGAATATAATGAACATAACAGTCTGAGGAATACAGTAGACCCAGAAACATGGAAGTAGGGCACAGACTGACATCCCCCAGAAGAGGGGGTGGGGGGGGAAGAGATAAACCACAGAACTTATATGCATGTATGCATGACCAATGGACATGGACAACTAAGCCGGGGACGGAGCGGGGGTGGGTTGGGGAGGGGGGTGCCAATGGGGTAAAAAAGGTAAAATATCTGTAACAAAAAAATAAATAAAAAATTTATTAAAAAACAACAACAAAAAGTACAGGGGCAAAAAAAAATTGAAGGCAAAGTTAAAGTAGTACAGAAAAACTTGGGGGGAAAGTGGTAAAGCTGATGTATGTGAGTGCTGTGTATGAGGAGTGGTAAGAGAGTGAGATGCAATAAATAGCTATTCTAAGTACAATAAACTACCACAATGAGGTATCACTATACATCCACCACCACAATAGCTAAAATTGATAAAACCGACAACACCAAATTTGGTGAGAATGTGGAACAAAAGGAATTTTCAGCCCTGGCCGGTTGCTCAGTGGTTAGAGCGTCGGCCTGCGGTCCAGAGAGACCTGGGTTCGGTTCCCGCTAAGGGCACGTACCTCGGTTGCAGTTTGTCCCCGGCCCTGGTTGGGTTGTGAGGGTGGCAACCACTCAATGTGTCCCTTTCACGTCGATGTTTTTCTCTCTGTCTTCCTCTCTCTTCCTCCCACTCTATCTGAACTAAAAAGGAAAAAGTGTCCTCGGGTGAGGAGAAAAAGAAAAAAAAGGAATTTTCATACACTGTTACATACCGTGTAAACTGGTTCACCCAGTTTGGATCTGGTACTTTCCCCTATCACCCATCAACTGCACTCCTAAGTATTCATCCTCAAAATGAAAACATATTTCCACAAAAGGATTTGTATAAGAATGTCCATAGCAGTTTATTACTAACAGCCAAACACTGTAAATAACCCAGATGTACACCCACAGGAGAATAAACTATGATATAATCATACAAAGAATTACCATTCAGCTTAAAAAAGGAATGAATCAATGATACATGCAACAATATGGATGAAACTCAAAAACACTATGCTATGTGAAAGAAGCTTTATACAAAAGAGTACACAATATTAGAGTCCACTGACATAAAGCTTTAGAAGAGGTAAAACTAAACTGTGATACAAAAAAACCAGGATAGTGGTTGCCTTTGGGGAGATGATGGTGATTAACTGGGATGGGGCATGAGAGAACGTCCTGAGTGCTGGTAATATTCTATATCTTGATAGAGTTTAGAGTTCTACAGGTGTATGAATTTGTAAAAAATCAGCCAATGTTCATTTAAAATGTGTGTATTTCATTGTATAAAAAGTTTACTTTTAGTCTGGCTGGTGTGGCTCAGTGGTTGAGCGTCGAACCATGCACCAAGAGGTTGCCCTGACCAGGTTGTGGGCCAAATCTCCAGTGGGGGGCATGCGGGAGGCGGCCAATCGATGTTCTCTCCCACTGATGTTTCTATCTCTCTCCCTCTCCCTTCCTCTCTGTCTAAAATCAATAAAGAAAAAAAAGTTTACATTAAAAGAAAAAAACCCTGCAAATACTGAATTCTAATTAATAATGTGAATTTTGAAGTATAATGAGAAGTTAACTGATGCCTGTAATTTCTCTCCAATTACACAAAGAGGATGGATATATATGTTATAGGACAAGTATAACAAAATGCTAATGACAGATGCTGGGTGGTGGGTTTATGGGTATTAACCATAAAAGTCATTACATTTTCTGTTTGAAAGCTGTCATAATAAAATGTTGAGAAAGATACAATGAACTGACACCATTATGAAAATGAATAGGTAAGTCACAGACTGGGAGAAAATATACAAAAGACTTGTATCCAGAACATACAGAAATGCCTTACAACTCAATAATAAAAAGACAATTCAACACAAAACAGGCAAAGGATTTAACCAGACAATTCACAAATTTAGTTACATAAATGGTAAATAAACACTTGAAAAAGTGCCCAACATTACTGCCCATTAGGGAAATGCACATTAAAATCACAATTAAAACTGCTGGCAAGGATGTAGAGCAAATGTTAGTGGCGATGTAAAATGTTACCACTTTGGAAAAAGGTCTGGCAGTTTTTAATAAATGTAAACAAACATTTACCCTATGACCCAGCAATTTCTCTTCTAGGCATTCACCCAGGATAAATAAAAGCATACGTTCATTAAAAAAATATCTGAACAAGTATGTTTATAGCAGCTTTATTCATAATAGCCCAATAGGAAACAGCCCAGGTATCTGTCAACAGGATAAAGAAACTAGTATATTCATACAATAGACAATAAACAACTCAATAGTAAACAGAAATGAACTACTGACAACATTCAACAACATGGGTGAATCTCAAAACATTACGCATTATAAATTATACATTACACATTAATTATATACAAACTGAATGAAGTGTTTAGGGGTGAAGCACACTGATGTCTGCAACTTTCTTTGAAATGTTTCAAAACTAGATGAGTCAATGGAAGGGATAGATATGTGATAAAACAAAGGTAGCAAAATGTTAATTGTAACATCTGGAGGACAAGAATATGGTGTTCGCCATACAATTCTTTCAATTTTTTTTGTATGTTTGAAAATTTTCATAATAAAATGTTGGAAAATAATACAATGAACTGAAATCTAAAGATCTTAGGATCTAAGTATAAAAGCACATCACTTCAGTTTCACATAAAATTTAGGCAGTTGCATAAATGCTTTTCCAGTACTTTGATTTTAGGGTATTGAATGTTGTTTGAAATTAGAGAGTCATCTAACAGTTTTGAAATGTTTACATTTTTAAAAAAATCGATGGTATTTTTAAGTAGTAAGATATAAGCCAGTCTAGGGTAAAAGGGTTTTTATAATAGCATTACTCTATTATACATTAGGCCAAATATTATACACATACTTATTTTACAATTACTTTCAGTAAAACACTTTTTGTGATAATGTCTGCTTTTTTTTTTTTTAAAGCCCATTCTTTAGCAGAATAGGTCTACTTTAAGTAATATTTTCAAAGTACAATTTACTATGCTACACTACCCAATTACTTATTTTTTAAAATGTTTTTATTGATTATTTTAGAAAGAAAGGGAAAGAGAGATAGAAACATCGATGTGAAAGAGAAAGAGCTATCACAGCTGCTTCCTGCACGCCCCCTACTGGGTTTGAACCCAAAACCTGGGCATGCGCCCTGATTAGGAATTGAACCAGGACCTCTCAGTCCATGGGAAAATGCACAAGCCACTGAGCCATGCCAGCTGGGCCAATTACTTATTTTTAATCACAGCTAACAACTCATGATAACCAGTGTTTTGTTTCATTCAACCCATCTATTAAATAAACAAAGAGAAGTTAGATGTAGTGAAAAGATTGAAACAATTAAGGAAAGTCAATGGAAAATTATGTTCAACCTAAGGATTCTCTATCGGATTATAATAAATTGTTATACTATATTATGAAAAATCAATCAATTTTAGAGCAAATCATGTATTTCCTATGAGAACTGTATTGTACAAAAGCTACACAAATAATCTAGAATCACACAATCTCATTGCTGAAATGATTCTTAGAATCTAGTAATGCATGCTAAAAATGGATCTGTGATATACAAAAACTATAGTAAGTGAGCAATAAGCAAAATCCTTGAAATCAAAAAGCCACATACATTTTGAATACATGAATCTTACCAAACGTCATCCTGTTAATTCTTGATAGCATCTTGTAGATATGATGCTAAGAATGTAGTAACATATTCAGTAACATTCTTTTTAAAATAAAAAATGCAATTAAAGCTTGATCAAAGGTATCAGCCTGCTACTAAAAAGCTGGAAATATGTAAAATAGAACAGACTACATTTAATGAGCACACACAATGTAGACTTAATTCATCTTATCTGTCTACACCTTTTCACAGAATTCTATCTTTCACACACATCATAAGACAAAGTTTTATGCAAGTACCTTAAGTGTGCATGTGTGTGAGCATGCACACACACACACACGCACTAGTTCAGTGATAGTGCTGAGCAAAGAACAATGGATTTGATTTAGAAACAGATCCAAATCTTATGAACCTCTCCTAAGCTCCTGAAGTTTGAAGACACCATACAGAGAGCTTTATCCATTATTGACACCTAGCCACACTTGACCTTTAAAATGGTAACCAGTTAATATTAATAGTTTTGTGCTTACAGAATTTAGTTTATTAGAAATGGTGTTTTTTTTAAAATAAGAAATAGTAAAGAAAGTGAAATATACTTCCAAGCAGTTGCTTCTGATGTTATTATTTCAAAATATTTAGGGCAGGCTGTTGTGGCTCAGTGGATTGGGCATCGTCCTGTGGACTGAGAGATCCTGGTTTGATTCCTGGTCAGGGCACATGCCCAGGTTGCGGGCTCAATCACCAATACAGGGCATGCAGGAGGCAGCCAATCAATGTTTCTCTCCCTTTCCCTTCCTCTCTAAAAGATCAATAAAAATATATTTAACACAACAACATTATTTTCTGGTGGATTCATAATATTGTAGAGAAGAAAGACAAAGAATTCTCCAATTCAAACATCAGGAAAATCTCATGCTTTACTGAGGCTGAAGAAATCATGCATTTACTCAATATATATTTGAGTGTCCACTATGTACCAGCAAATAGGAATGCAAAGGAGAACAAGACATTGTTTCTACCCTCAAGGAACTCACAGTCTTGTTATCCAATTAAACATATAAAAGGCAATATAAAACCAGGACTATAAATACATTACGGTATAAGCACAGAAAGAACCTTGAGAGCACCACACACTATCATCACCTTACCCAGTTACTTCTTCGGGGACCTAAAGTTTCACTAGAGAAAAGAATATAGTAGGATAGCTGATGGACAGCTACTTTAATTTGATAGCTAAGTCAGTCATTTTGGCTGCTGACCCAAATAGACATTATCAAAAGTGTCTAAATACTCAGAATGTCATTACAGTCCAGGTATGATGGAACCTAAGAATCACCAACCACGGAGGTAGCACTGGCAGTTATTTCATTTCTTATGTGTGGCATTTCATTATTTTATTATGAAATACTTGTTAGATGGACTTCTAGTCAACACTATAAACAGTATACAGAAAATAAAACTGATATTAAACAATATATTGTCAAAACTTAGGACATATTTCTAAAAAAGGAAAAGGAAAACATAAATCAGAATAAAATGTCCAGGTTAATTTTCACCTCATAGAAAAAAAATATATTTATAAATTATTACTTCCTCCCTCCCCTGCAACAAAACTCCATTTTAAAATAGATCTACTGAGACTTGGTTCAAAATACAAATATTCATTAACTTTAGGACAGATGGACTAATGTAACTAACTAAATCAATAACTGTTCAGGTAATTCAGTACTACTACACTGCCCAAGCTATTTGCACATTATTTGTGTTAAAAAACAGTAAAATACACTTGTTTGGACAGATTTTCTTTTAGAAACACAGAACCTTAAGTTATTTGGGAAACATGTCATTGTAGTAACTGCTCCTCCACTATTTCCTTTAATGTCCCCAGTGCCAGACAAAATAATTGCAAAAATGTAACCAGAACAGCCCTGGCCAGTTGGGCTCAGAAGTTAGAGCATCAGCCCTCACACTGAAGGGGCTTGGGTTCAATTCTAGTCAAGGGCATGTACCTGCGTTGTAGGTTCAATCCCTGGCCCTGGGTTGGGGTTGTGTGGGAGGCAACCAATTGCTGTCTCTCTCTCACATAGATGTCTCTCTGTCTCTCCCTCCCACCACTCTCTCCAAAAAAATAAAATAAAATCCTCAGGTGAGGATTAGCAACAACAAAAATGTTCATAGAACAAAAAAACTGCATTTCTTTTATGCTTCCTCTACTGTACTATACAACTGAGGCTTAATAAATGTTTCAACAGAGCCAACCACTGTTAATATAGCAGAGAAAGTGTAATGACAAGAACAATGGTATTGGAATCACACACATCTGGGTTCAAATCACTATTCTTCAGTTTTTCAATGTATTACTTATATGACCTTGAGCAGTTTACTTCACAATATCAGCTTCAGTTTTCTCCTGGATAAGAAATCCCATCTTAGCTCAGAAGAAAGTGACTTTTTTTTAAATAAAAAAATATCAAAACTGATGATTTTTCAGGAAAGGAAAGAATTAACTTCATCTGATAGTAAAGAATGCTTTCTATTTCCAATTAATTATTAAAATCTTATTTGGAAATAACATACTGCTGAACTAGAAAATATAAATCAACAAAACATTTTTTACATGCATTTTAGGATATAAATTAACTAGCTGTGAAAATAGGTACTATTTCTAGGTATTTTAAAAAAGAGCTAGATGCTAATACTCTCAAAATAGAATAAAGATGAATTTCAATTGGATTCAATTTCTCATAGATCCTCAAGTTGAAAATGTACAAGGGTATAAAAGAATTTTTAACTAGCGTTGTTTTATTTTTTTAAACTAGCAATATGAAAAATGAATAGCCTTACTCCAAAGTAAAAGCAGATTCAGCTGGGAAAATGAAGGAAATTCAGGTGCCACTTTGCTGAAAATTAAAGCTATCCACCAAATAGTTGTAACAATAAACAGATGAATGCTATCAAGTGAGTATCTTGCACAAATTCTCAAGGCCATTAAAAATGTAGTAAAGCTTAGCAATGCAGTAATAAAAATGCAAAGCAGAAGTTGCCACTGATTAATTTAGCAAGGAAACTGAGACTGAAACCCAGCTTTGAGCTAAAATAACAGGAAATTAAAAAAAAAAAAAAACCCCACCAAAGTTAGGATTAAGACCTAAACATACCTGTCATTTCCTTATAACTTAATACAGCTTTTGTTTTCAATTTCTGTGTTTTTCAACTACAAAAACTTAATTTTAGAAGAAAAAAAAAGCTTTGGCCCTTACATTGTTTCGGTTAAGACCGCCAAATTTTGCAAAGCTTCTTAGATCAATTTACATACAACATTGACTTGATTCTGAAATTTTGTTAACTCTAAATTCCACCAATGAACGGTGACTTAAAATTCTTCAAAAGTAAAACTTATCTGAATATCTGGTTATATTTCAGATTAATCAAATACTGAACTTCTGCAGTTAAAGCAAGATGCTGTGTGTGTTGTATGTTCTGAAGTTCTGTGCTCATATCTTCATATTTAATTGCTGGTACTCTCTACAAAATACAACAGAGCACTAATCCCAGGTTTTTTGTTGTTGTTGTTACAGATGTTTCTCCTTTTTTACCCCATTGGCGCCCCCCCCACCCCGCCCCGTCCCCGGCTTTGTTGTCCATGTCCACTGGTTATGCATACATGCATATAAGTTCTGTGGTTTATCTCTTCCCATCCTCCCTGTCCCAGGGTTTTAACGGGAATATCTTCTTTTCCCATTTACTTATAATACTTCATTAAAATATTACATTTGTTTTACACATTCACAAAATAAAATGATTTCATAATTCCTACATACAGCTCTCCAAACTTTCATACCTACTGTTAAGAAATACATCACTAAGAATTTAAATCACATACAATTTGCATTATTCTGAGTCAACAAGCCCACCAAGTGCACCTGTGCAGACTGTGTCAGGCTAGGGGACTGCAGGCTGAGGGCTGAAATCCTGTTCGCCCTTCTCTAGTGAAGCCTGGAAGGGGTGCCTTTTTAATTTTTGTTTTTCTTTATTGATGTTTTAGAGAGAGAGGAAGGGAGAGGGAGAGACAGAAACATCGATGAGAGAGAACATGGATTGGAGCCTCATGCATGCCCCCCACTGGGGATTAGGCCCACAATCTGGGCATGTGCCCTGACCTGGAATCCAACTGGTGATCTCTTGGTACATGGGTCGACGCTCACCCACTGAGCCACATTGGCCGGGCACAGGGGTACCTTTTTAGAATGTGCACAAAGGGCCCTGGCTGGTTTGGCTCAGCGGTTAGAGCGTCGGCCTGCGGTACAGAGAGACCCGGGTTCGGTTCCCACTAAGGGCACGTACCTCGGTTGCAGTTTGTCCCCGGCCCTGGTTGGTCGTGCGGGTGGCAACCACTCGATGTGTCCCTTCACATCGATGTTTCTCTCTCTCTCTCTTCCTCTCTCTCCCTCCCGCTCTGTCTGAACAAAAAATGCAAAAATGTCCTTGGGTGAAGATTAAAAAAAAAAAAAGAATGTGCACAAAGGTCTTTCTAGTCCACAAGTGTTTATTAGGCAGAGGGGAAAGAAACAGAGTCCACTATCCAAAAGTTTACAGCATAATATCCTCAAAGGGCATTACAAATTGCCTTAAAAGTCAGCATTAGAAACATTCCTCTTTTTCTAACAGCCTAAAAATGGGAAAGCATGACTTTTATAAGGTCCCCAAGTCCCCAAGAGTGTCTTCTTCCTTCTTTTCTATTCCAGTACAGGTAATATCAAAGCAAAGCTTACGGGAATCTGGAATTTAAGAAACATGCCACTGAGAGGAAAAGAATGAAGCCCTTGGTGGGAAGAATTAGTGAGGACACAGAAGGGGCCACTAAAGAGAAAAGACAGGAAGTTGAAGCAATCACTTTATCAATCCGATATTTAATCAAATTATCTAGAGCATTCTATGACAGACTTCGATAAAATCATCTTAATTGCAGTTCAACCTTGTGAAAGTTTTTATTATATTTTCAAATATAAATAAAAGCAAAGAGAACAGTAAATGCATCCTCATGTACCTTTGACTCCAACAAATTATAAACATTTGTCAATCTTGTTTTCTCTATGTCTCCTCAACTTTTGGGAGGGAAGGTGAGTACATTTTATTTCATGTACTAGTGTAAATAGTTCAATACGAAACTCCACAGATAAGGGCTTTACATTACCACAAGGTCATAAATTTACATAAGAAAATTCACAATAATTCCTTAATGTCATTTCATACCAAGTACATGGTCACAGTGCCCTGATTATCTCAAAGTGTCTTTTTATAGTTGTTTTGTTCACATGAGGATCCAAAGTTCGCACATTGCATTTGGCTGATACATGTTTTATCTGTAACAACTTTCCCTCCCTTGCCATAACTCTTCCTCCACTCCACATGACTTTTATTTGCTGAAGGATCTAGTTATTCAGTAAAATTCCCCATATTCTGAATATGGCTGATTGCTTCTTATGGTACAAAATAGCATATTATAAAGTTTAATCATTGGCTCTGGAATATGGAGAAGAGGGGAAAACAGCTGTGGTTTATAAACCACAAATATTTCAGATAATTGATACTGAAAACCCCCTTTAAAAAAAATCTATCAGCCCTGGCCGGTTTGGCTCAGCGGTTAGAGCGTCGGCCTGCGGTCCTGAGAGACCCGGGTTCGGTTCCCACTAAGGGCATGTACCTTGGTTGCAGTTTGTCCCCGGCCCTGGTGGGTCGGGCGGGTGGCAGCCACTCGATGTGTTCCTTTCACGTCGATGTTTCTCTCTCTCTCTCTCTCTCTGTTCCTCTCTCTCCCTCCCACTCTATCTGAACAAAAAATGGAAAAATGTCCTCAGGTGAGGATGATAAAAAAAAAAAAAAAAAAAAAAATCTATCAGAGGATGCCATCAGGTGAGCTAGGAAGGTACCAAATCCAAGTATTTTTATAAAGCTACCCATCTTACTACTTTATACAATGTTCTGGCTCACTATTAGAGTGCCAAAGTAAAATGGAGAGTATTCAATAACCATATAATATTAAAAGTATATTTAAAAGAAGAATAATGATCACCTGCAAGTGGCAATACAATGTAATTCACTTATTTTAGTTTGGGGCAAAAAACTAGAAGTTTTTTTTTTAAGTATTAAAAAAGTGCTTGGTACTTTGAAATACGTTCTTATGAAAAAAAAAGCTTCTGAAGTTTCTTAGTCAAACATTATTCTTTTAACCCTAGCATAACACACTGATGAGATCTACCAATAACAGAATTGATCGATCAGCCAAGTAGGCTAAATGTCCATGTGCAATGTAATGATTCCAAGTACGGATTAACATTTTTTGTTGTGAATTCTCACTTGAGAATATTTTTTTCCATTGATTTGTAGGGAGAGTGGGAAGGAGGGAGTCTGGGAGGGAAGAATGAGAGGGAGAGGGGTGGGGGAGAGAGAGAGAGAGACATCCAAGTGAAAGAGACACACTGATTGGTTGCCTCCCAAATGCACCTCCACTGGGGCCAAGGATCAATCTACAACCCAGGTACATGTGCTTGACCAGGAATCAAACTCACAACCCTTCCATGGGTGGGCCAATGCTCTAACCACTAAGCACACCAGCCAGGACCAGATGAATATATATTTTTTTTAGAGAAAGAGGAAGGGAGAGAGGGATAGAAATATCAGTGTGAGGGAGAAATATCCATCAGCTGCCTCCTGCATTCCCCCTCCTGGGGATCAAACCCGAAACCTGGGCATGTGCCCTGACCAGGAATCTAATGGGTACCCCTCAGGCAATGGGACAACGCTCAGCCACACTGGCCAGGCCAGATTAACATTTTATAAGACCCCCAGACATTTAAGGAAAAGCCTGCTGTGCTTTATCTACTTGGTGAACTTCTGCTAAATCTTCAAAGCCCAGCTCAGGTGGGAAAGTTCTTCCCATGCATATAGCATTAATTACTTTTCCCTTTTGACCTATGGTCTTCAACTCTGGCTTTATATGAGAACAAGCTAAAGAGCTTTTAAAAACTACTGATACAATTAAATCAGAATTTCTGGGAATGCAACAGAGGTACTTTTTATTTATTTATTTTATTTAAGAGAGAGACAGGAAGGGAGAGGGAGAAAGAGACAGAAACATCAATGAGAAAGAAGCATCAACATCAACGGGCTGCCTCCTGGATGCTCCCCACTAGGGATCAAGCCCACAACCCAGGCATGTGCCCTGACCAGGAATCAAACCAGCAACCTCTTGGGACATAGGCCGAAGCTCAATCACGGAGCCACATTGGCTAGACCAGAAGTACTTTATTTATGTATGTATGTATTTATTTATTTATTTATCCTCACCCGAGAACATTTTTTGATATTTTGTTCAGATAGAGTGGGAGGAGGAGGGGGGGGAGAGAGAGAGAGAGAGAGAGAGAGAAACATTGACGTGAAAGGGACACATCGAGTCGTTGCCTCCCACACGACCCAACCAGGGCCGGGGACAAACTGCAACAGAGGTACGTGCCCTTAGCAGGAACCGAACCCCAGGCCTCTCCAGACTGCAGGCCGACGCTCTAACCACTGAACAAAACCGGCCAGGGCTAGACCAGAAGTACTTTAAAAAAAAGTGATTGCTAGAGCTCTGGCTGCTTTGGTTCAGCAGTTAGAGCATCGGCTGTGGACCAATGAGTCTCGGGTTTGATTCTGGTCAAGGCCTCAAGGGGTTGCAGTTCATCCCTGGCCCTGGTCAGGTTCATGCAAGAGGCAACCAGTCAATGTGTCTCTCTCACATTGATGTTTCTCTCCCTCTCCCTCCCTCCCTCCCATTCTATCTGAAGAAAAAAAGGAAAAATGTTCTTGGGTGAGGATTTAAAAAAATAAATAAAATAAAAAATAAAAATGATCACTAGATCATTCCAGTATGGAGTCAGATGAGGCATTACTGCTTTAGTAGGTACAGTTCATTTGCCTTTATCACAATATTTTTTTTTTTCCTCACCCGAGTACATTTTTCCATTTTTTGTTCAGATAGAGTGGAAGGGAGAGAGAGAAGGAGAGAGAAAGAGAGAAACATCGACGCGAAAGGGACATGTCGAGTGGCTGCCACCCACACGACCCAACCAGGGCCGGGGACAAACTGCAACCGAGGTATGTGCCCTCAGCGGGAACCAAACCCAGGTCTCTCTAGACCGCAGGCCAACGCTCTAACTGCTGAGCCAAACCGGCCAGGGCTGTTTTTTAATTTTTGTTTATATTTCTCTTTTTTTTTACTCTAGATCTTCAACTCAGTATATATTTATTGAGTACAAGTTATGTGGCATCACCATTATTCTAGATGCTGAAGATAAAAGAACAACGTTTGTCCTTGTCCTCAAGAGAACTTTACAACGGAACTGAGAAAGATAACATGTAAACAAAACAAAATTAAGTGAAATTTTGGTGCAGCTATAGTAACAGTCTGTGTAAGTGATATAGGGACATAAAAAACTAATCTATTGCTTTTGGTATGGGGTTGAATTAGAAAAAGAATCAGAGAGGGTGACTCCTTGAAGAAGGGACTTGCCATAATTATTTTTGTATCTCTACCACCTAACACTGCTCCATAAAAACTTGGTAACAGCCAGTCTCAAAGTTGGTAAACAAAGAGCTTCTTGACGCAACTGGCTCTGTCTTGTACTCCACTTCAGAAACCCACTCCCAAGGCTGCACAACACATCATGTTAACACTGGAACTGCTTCTCCCCTGAAACCATGAACTTCCACGTGCAACTGTCTGACTACAGTCTTTGATCCTTTTACTTCTTCCACAACCACTTTACCTCATCAATTCCTCCAGTCTGTTAGTGTCTCCATTTCACCCGTTCATCACTTTCCTTTACTGTATTTTTCTTTCTTTTTGTTTATCCTCACTTGAGGACATTTTTTCATTTTTTGTTCAGAGTGGTAGGGAGAGAGAGAAAGAGAGAGAGAGAAACATCGACTTGAAAGGGACACATCGAGTGGCTGCCACCCACACGACCCAACCAGGGCCAGGGACAAACTGCAACTGAGGTACATGCCCTTAGCAGGAACTGAACCCGGAACTCTCTGGTCCACGGGCCAACACTCTAACCGCTGAGCCAAACCAGCCAAGGCGGGAAACCCTATATTTCTTATAATTCCTACCAGAGTGCTTCACACATATTGGAGCCTTTATTGAATAGTAAAAGGTTGAAATGTATTACAGCCTGTATAAGACATATAAAAATATGTTCTGTTCTCTTTTTTGGTATTATTATTTTAACTATCATTTAAGATAATCAAAAGGCTCTGCCTGGTTTGGCTGAGTGGTAGAGCTTTGGCCCAGGGACCAATGAGTCTTGGGTTCAATTCAGGTCAAGGACACATACCTCACTTGTGGTTTGTCACCGGCCCTTGTTGGGGTCGTGCAGGAGGCAACCAGTCGAAGCGTCATCCCTCTCACATGGATATTTCTCTCTCTTTCCCTTTCTCTCCCTCCCACTCTATCTGAAGATAAACAGAGAAAAATCCTCAGGTGAGGATTTAAAAAAAAAAGTAAGATAAATGGTTATGAAGCAAATGTAATAACCATTCTAGCAGAGGCAAAATGATGTATACGGAAAGCACTGCATAAATGCTAGGAGGTCTGCACTTCGTTCTTGGCTTTCCCACACTGTAATCTACAAAATAACCATCTCTGTAAGCCTTAGTTTCCTCATTCATTAAAATGAGGTTTGACCAGAATTCCATTCTTGATTATCTGAGTTTCCTAACATGCTATGCTTCTTAAAATTTATTATAAAAGTGATACACTCTTTAAAAAAAATTGTACATGCCTGCCAGGGTGTCTGTCGATCCATACATCAAGTGCTCACCAGTTCGATTCCAGGTCAGGGCACATGCCCAGGTTTCGGCTCAATCACCAGTAGTGGTTGTGCAGGAGGCAGCCGATAGATCATTATTGATGTTTCTCTCTCACTGATGTTTCTCTCTCTGTCTCCTTCTCCCTTCCTCTCTCTAAAATCAATAAAAACATATATTTATATATATTTTTATCCTCACCCAAGGACATTTTTCCATTTTTTGTTCAGGTAGAGTGGGAGGGAGAGAGAGGAAGAGAGAGAGACAGAGAAACAGCGATGTGAAAGGGACACATTGAGTGGCTGCCACCTGCACGACCAACCAGGGCTGGGGACAAACTGCAACCGAGGTATGTGCCCTTAGTGGGAACCAAACCCGGGTGTCTCGGGACCGCAGGCCGATGCTCTAACCACTGAGCCAAACTGGCCAGGGCAATATAAACATATTTTAAAAAAACAAACTGTACATGTCCTTCTAAATTGTTTAGATAAAGAAAAATTCCCACGCTCCACTCTATTTTCTTTTTTTAAAATCCTCACTGAGGCCATTTTTCCATTTATCTTCAGACAGAGTGGAGGGAGAGAGGGAGAAAGAGAGAGAGAAACATAGATGCAAGAGACACATCAATTGGTTGCCTACTGCATGACCCTGATCAGGGCCAGAGACAACCACAACCGAGGTATGTGCCCTTGACCGGAATTGAACCCAAGACTCCTTGGCCCATGGGCTAATGCTCTAATTGCTGAGCCAAATAGGCCTGGGCTCCACTCCATTTTCAAACTCTCCAGAGATATCCACTTCTCAACAGTTCCTTCTGTATATCTTTAAGACATTCTTCATGCATAAGCAAATACAGTGCTAATAATAGTCTTGCTTTTATTTACCAACTGGACAGTTCCATAAATTCTAATGGACCCCTGATGCAATGAAAGGAGAACAATAAATACTTTGTTAAAAGAAAGATAATTATCTACTTTCAAAAGGCCAACAGTAGAAAAAATTAAAACAGAAATAAGTAATTAAGACTTCATGTGCCACCCCTGCCTTGGTTGTGCAATGTGATATGAGTAAAAGGTACATAATAAGAAAAAAAACTTAGGGTAGTAAGCTTTCTCTACAGGAAGAAACATGGGGACACAGGGATTGTGGGGGAAAGACTGAGAAGCATACCAATATCTCAACCACAGCAGGATGTGTAGAAAGGGCACCCCCCCCAAAAAAAAATCAGATTTCTAAATCTTAAAATAGCAAACACAATTCTGAAATACACTATGAGTTTAAAGATAGAGATAACTGTAGAAAAGGAAGTAGTAGTTGTCCTATACTAACTTCAGCCCAGAGACAAATGTGGATTACATATGCTCTTGATTTCCTTGACAATAGCATCCTTTGAAGACCTACGTCTAACAAGGGCATTACGAAGCCAAAGGTGAAATAATTATATTTCTAACCAGTTCCCTTTAATGGTGGGAAAAGTATGTGGTGGGAAAAGTATGTCACAGGATGACAGTCATCATAAGAATTAAAAAAAAAATTATATATATATATAGAGAGAGAGAGGGGGGGGGAGAGAGAGAGAGAGAGAGAGAGAGAGAGAGAGAGAGAAAACGTAGGATATTGGGAAAGTAGGAAACTAGTTTCCTGAGAATACGGGGAAAGTGTAATCCAATGGCTGGACAGCTAATTTCCCTTTCATCTGGTACCAGAGAGAATTTAAACATTAAGGAATGTGCTAGATATAGAGCCAAGCTGTAACTTCTGTGCACACCTAAACAACATAGATTTCACCCAGACATGTCTCCAGTTTTATAGTATAAAACCATACCACTCTGGACTATATGCTTACAGGTAAGACAGCAGCCTGGGCAAGAATCTGGTTCTGCAAAGCTAACACATTTAGGAAACAAGCTCACTTTTAAAAACAAAATACAAATACAATTTCCTGTACATAAGCCACAAGTCTAACAACACTTAACCATAAATTATCTAATAATAATTACAGCAATAAAAAAATTTAACACTGTTAGAATCTTTCCCTGGTATTTTTACAACCTAAATACAGTATAATAAATAACTAAAACTATAATTTAGACTTAATGTGGAGGAAAAAGAATTCTTTTTTATTTCATAATGTAATTTTAACACTGTGGTACACAGTGTAAAGTTTGTCAAGTTGAAAATAGTTAAGTCCAAGAACCAACCTGTAAAATCTCTATTAAATAAAAATAATTAGTTGAGGATAAGTGAATTCTAGGACTATAAACTTTACCAAATCTGCCTTGTCTTCAGACATTTAAAAGTACAAACAGAAATAAGGAACTAAAATCATTCTGGTTTTCTGCACCCTTTAGTTTAGGAGGAACAATATGTCCTGACACTAGAAAATGGTAAGTCAGCCTCGCTTTCCTAAGTCAGTGGTTGAAGCTATGGTTTTCAAATCTTACAAGATTCTTACAAGAAATTTTCACTACCAGACATAGCTACATTAGAATACAGGACTAAATATATAAAGATTATAAAACTAAATATATAAAGCAGTACAGTTCTCAAACTTTAGAGTCCTAAAAATGTTATGATCTCTCCATTCATCTCTCTCTTCATCACCTCTTCCCACTAAATCCAATGAAAACTTCCAAGCTAGCCAACACAAACTGGTTCAGGAAGCTAAAAATCTGCAGTGGTCAATCTAAGTCGGAAGTGGCTTGTGTGCTACTTCCTGACTACAAAGGCTCAATACCCAATACATCTCACTTCAAGTTCAAAGTGAAAACATGACATGGGAATCAGGCCCGGAAAGCCTCTTTAGAACTTCTCTATTCAACAGGATAGCACACTATATCTCCCCAGCCTCACCCAGAGTGAGCTTAGCTACTTGAGCCACTGTCCGCAAAACATAAATTTTTAAAAAAGAATTCTGTGGTACAATATCTCATGTCTTTGTAGAAAAGCCAACAACTAATACATGATCAATAACTACTTGTAAGTGGCCTTAAAAGCAGACTGTAAAAGAGCCTCAAAGCTGGCTTTCCATTAAATTTTACAATTTAGGGTTCTCTATGCTGAAAAACTATTAAATTCTTTGCCATCCATCCTTAACCAAAATACCCATTTCAATTTTCAGGAGACAAAAATGAGGAAGTCAAAATACACATCTACTTTTCTTCTTACCATATATCTTCCCACATGCCAAATTACCACTGCGGAGAACCACTATGCTAACCATTATTTCAAATTGTTTCTAAACATCTCAAAAAGAGGTACCTCATCCTGATTTCTATATAACAGGACAACGATCTCCTAGAAGGAAGTCAGCCTTAGTAAATAAACCAGTAAAGAAAGAATCCTGTCATCTGTGTTTCTACTTACCCTCAGTAACATCCTGGGGGTTAGAAGTCCGGTCACTGGCTGGATCCAGTGCCACAGTTGCCAGCGAAGTGGTGGCTCCAGACATCTCACTCATAGGTTCACTACGGCTCGTTTCGGGCACACTCTCCCGGGAGCTAAATCTTACTCGGGAACTGGATCGGGAGCTGAGGTCTGGACTGGTGTCTGACAAACCTGGAATATCATCTATCTTTGTTGGTGTCACCATGAACCGAACTGAAGCCATCTTGGTGGTGCTTTCTGGAGGATGCATTTTTCTTTTCCTTTATAAGGGCAAAAAGGAAAACCCCGCAAAATCCTTCCTCCAACGTTAACTGCTTTTGATCACAAAAATAGAAAAGATAAATTAAACCTCAGTTACCTTGATTTACACCACACAAAGAGCCCCAAATAAGAATCTGTATACCCAGAATCCAAGCAGACTGTCCTAGAAAGTGCACTACCAGTAGCTGAAAAATATTTAAGAAAAAAAAAAAAAAAAAAAGACAAAACGATGCCAATCTCGTGTAACTTCGTTCCTTCAGAATGAAGAGCTAGCTATGTCTCCTGATCCAGGGCTGCGGGCTCAGTGCCATGATCTTGGCGAAGCAGGTGAAGACATTCTCCCTTCGACCCCCAGGTTTCGGCCGAGGTAGTTAGTTCTTTATCTGGTAAATGTCTCACGGTTTTAGTTGAGCAAAGTGCGCACAGGCCCACCCTTATGAAGCAAATATAGTAGAGAGGTTGCAAAACGATGTACACCGGCCACCTGTTGTATATCAGGTGAATACCCCACAGGTCTGGCTGAGAGGAGGTGTGTGTAGTAGAGCTGCTCGCGGTTTTTGAGGCCGATAATCCACTTGGGTCTGGTGGGAGAGGTGCGCATGCATAACGGGAAAAATATTCCACACTAGGACGGAGGAGAAAGAGAAGGGTGAGCAGAGGAGGATGCAGGGCAGAGCGGATTCCTGCCTCGGGTCTGCGAGGGTGGCCCACCCGCTCTTCTGGCAGAAAGGTCCCTGGGATCTGGGAATAGAGGCTAGCGGATCGAGACACCTCGGATTGCAGCTCAGGGTCGTGGCAGGTCGTTGCTAGTCCATCGAGCCCACGGTCCGCTCGCTAGGTTTCTCCTGCGTGTGACAGGACAGGCCACCCCCTCGCTAGGAGACTTTTTCTTGCCTACCAGGTCCCTGGCGCCAGTCACCCCCTCGCCGTTTTTCCTTCGAGTCCTAGCAGAAGAGGTGACAGCCTCGCAGGCTGGTCCTGACTGGCTGGGCAAGAGGAGGCGGCGAGGAGGGAGGAGGTCGCAGGTGCAGGATCCCGGCGCCAGCTGATGCGGGGTGCGCGCGCAGCTGTTGTTTACGAGCCGGTAACTGTTTCGGAGCCGCAGCGCGGCCAGGAGGGCTCGGGCTGTCAGGGAGGGCTGGCCAGGCGGCAGAGCAGCAGTTACGTGACCTCGCTGCTCCCGGCCCCTGGTCCGGCGGGCTGTGCTGGCACCGCCGCAGCCCCTCCCTTCCCTCCCGGCTTGTTCCTCATTCGAGGTTAACGGTCCGAAGAGAAGCGGGGGAGCAGTCGGAGGGCCAAACGGTCCCACAAGCTCCGGCAGCTCCGCCCAGCCTCAGCTGCTTGCAAAGGGACGCAGCTGCTTGCGCGCATGCGTTCGCTGGAGTCGCAGCGGGACGAGCGGGTGAGGGATGGGGCCAAACGCGGGAGGCCCGGAGCATGACGGGAATTGTAGTTGGGTGTTTGGATCTGAGCTACCAGCACTGGAGAAAACAAAACCTTTTCCTTCTTGGTCCTACTTTTTTACCCCCACTCGCTCTGAAGACATCTCAGGGAGCAGGCCCTGCCCCTTGTCCTCAGGACCTCAAAAACCCCATCTTTAGTAAGAACATCCCTGGAAATTCATGATTTTTAAAAATCTTTATTGTTGAGAGCATCACAGATGTCCCTGCCCCCTTTTCTTCCCCATTGCCCCCTTCCACAGGGCTCCCACCCCACCCCAGTCCTTCACCAACCTATTTTCTATGTCCATGGGTAATGCATACATGCATATAAGTTCCTTGGTTAATCTCTTCCTGCTGCTCTCCCCTCTCAGATTCATCAGTCAAGTTATACTACAAAGCCACTGTAATCAAAACAGCCTGGTAGTGGCACAAGCACAGGCATATAGATCAATGGAACAGAACAGAGAACCCAGAAATCAACCCAAGACATTATGCTCAATTAATACTTGACAAAGGATACAAAAGCATACAATGGACTAAAGACAGTCTCTTCAATAAATGGTGTTGGGAAAATTGGACAAGGTACATACAAAAAAAATAAAATAAAACTAGACCACCAACTTTCACTATATGCAAGAATAAATTCAAAATGGGTAAAAGACTTAAGTGTAAGTCACGAAACTATAAAAATCCTAGAAGAAAACAAAACGTAAGGAGCAAAATCTCAGACATCTAAAGTAACAGAATTCATGTTTTGTGTGTGTTTTATCACAAACCTCCCAATACCATGTATCTAGGTATGACCCTTACCTTAATGGTATTTTTATATAGAGGTCTATTCTAAAGCATTGTATCAGTGATTTTCAACCCATGTGCCGCAAGAATTTTTAAAACATGCAATACTTTACTCTTTTATCAGGGGCACTGACCTCTTTCCCCTTAGATTGTCCAATAAAAAAATGACATCAGCCAACACAATAACCATCTGGTAAGAATGAATCAAAATTTTACCTATTTTTTGTGTCAGATTGGTAAAAAATATATTTTTTAGTGTGCCACAGAATTTTAGTAATTAGTTTGTGTGTGCCATGAGATAAAAAAGGTTGAAAATCACTGCATTGTATCCTTGAATTGATGCACTTTGTGTTACATTTTCCCCTTTTCCTGTCCCTTATGCTATGTCTTTGACAATGTATGCATCTATTAAATCGTGTTGTTCACCTTAAAATGTAGTTTGTCAATTACACTTCAATAAAGCTGAAAAAAATAAGCTATGTTCACATTCTAGTCAGATTGAACATTCCATTAACAAAAATGTCTTTAATTTTAGACCTGAAAAATATATTTTCTCTTGACTACATTCCCAGTATTTTCCCTCCTACTGCCACCAGAATGTTGTTCTTAGCATGTTTATTTAATGCACAAATAGAGGTGTTCAGTATATTTTGGTTCAGCAGTATTTTGTTTGAAAGTTATTTACTATAGCTTTGATCAAGACATTTAACATTCTGGGCCCCGGTTTTGCCTGTGTACTTGCTCTATACAAGTGGAAATGTTTAAGTATCATCCTTAGCAACAGATCAAAACTGTATTTAAGACCTGAGCCAGGAAATTCCCCTTTATCAAGTGATAAATCCAAAGTCTGACTAAAAAGATCCAGGTAACAAAATGAAAAACATTCCACTTAAAATGTAAACCTCCTCAAAGCTAGATGCTTTTGTAAAGCTTTTTCCTATTGATTCTAACCTGAAGAAGAAATTGACCTCCCTGAGGTACCAGTTTTTTCTCAGGCAGACCTAGCCATTCAAATCTGAGACTTTCCCTTTATAAAGAAATGCTGGAGTTCTACAACATCCAATTTTGTTTTATACCACAGAGTATACTCATTCACTTATATATAAAATCTGTCAGATCCATTGCTAAGAACCCTGTAAGTGAATAGGCTAAGAAATAAAAAATTGTTCAACAGGAAGCAAGTATTTCATTTCACTATTCCTGTAAGTTAAAGTAACTGATTTGAAAATCATGTCTTCCATTAACTATGAACCAAGATTAGATAATTTTTTCTCATCAGTCAACAATTATCCTGAACTTTTTTGCTAGCATGCTCAAGATTCCAAGAGAAAGATATCTATCTCTTTTCAGAGCCAGTCTTAATAAGTCAAATTAACACTGATTTAAGTTACATCTGCTTCTGGACTCTAGAATTTTGATACAATAGAAAAATATTGTATAATTAGAACACAATCTTCACAAAGCAAATTTTAAGTCTGTGGCATTAAGCAGACTTTTTTTTTTTTTTGGTATATTCCCCTAGCAGGAACCGAACCCGGACTCTCTGGTCCGCAGGCTGACACTCAAACTGCTGAGCTGAACTGGCCAGGGCTAAGTAACCATTTAAATCCAATGCCAAAAGCCACAAATGAGATTGGGAAATGAGTGGATTAACTTGACAGAGAGGTAGAAAAAAAGCAAACTAGTATTTTTTTGAATGCCCATATGCAGTATTTTGTCTCATCTTTCCTCTAACATAAAGTAATTGGATTCAAGTTATAGCTGCCCCATGACGGTCATTCCAAAACTCGGAAATCTCCCATTTTTTTGGTTATTAATCCCTAACAGTAGCTTGAAAAACAACAAAATCCCTGCTTGAATTTCTCATATTTCATCTTTTAAATTAAGATCTATGTAGTTCCACATAGCAGCTACTTCCAGAGAGAATATTAAGTTAGGTGTATATAAGAGAGCAATTCCTTGATGAAGAGAACTAAAAGCCTGGGACTATTACCAGAGGGGCAGAAAATATGCAGCCTAGTCACAACGGTTGGACAACACTAGATATATTAAGGTCCACCACTGAACCCAATCAGTTTTAGAGTTGGGAGAGAACTTGCTTAGAGATGAAAGTGGGACTAAATAGGTAAGTGATTTTCTTAAAGTTATTCCAAGAGGGCAGAATCCTGGTCTCCTGACTTCCAATTCACCGTCTTCCATCTACAATATGGTCATTATTTGTCAACTCTTCCATTTTGAATCAAAATGTCATGTCAAGGGGCAAGAAATTACTTACATGACCAGAGGGCTATTTTTCGGTGAATGCCAAAAATTATGTGAATCGTTTTCAACCTTCATTCCCTTCCCCAACACCTTCCTATCACTAACAGTGCAGCACTACTCCTGCTACAGCAGTTACGTACGATTTTCTTCCAAGTGTACCCTTTGTTGTACCCCTGGGTTACACTTCCCTCTCATCTCCTCGTCCCCCCCCCCCAAACCACTCTTTTCTTCTCACAAAATGTAAAATAAGAGCTCTTTCAAATCATTTTAATAACCTGGCAGTGAGTCCAAATATGAAAAGAAGACTCAAACTTGTTTCCTTTAAGGTGGATGATGCTACCATGATTGCTTCGCACCAAGCATGATCAAAGGTAATGATGACACCGGATTCCAAAGAGCAAGGGTGGTAAGAAGGCTTCCAGGCTCACAAACTGAAAAGCTTGGTTTCGGAAAGTCTCAGCGGGGTAGCAGGTGGCAGGAGAAATATGAACTTTAAGGGACCCTCAGAGTACAGGGCGCGGTTGCTGGGTCATCAGCACCTTGAAACGTTTCTTGATGGTGATTCGGTGTCTAGAGTATTTGTCGTCTGGCGAGAACCGAGCAGGATGGGCTGAACAGGTCTGTTGTCCCATAGGATTAAACTTCTGCTCCAGGAAGAAAGAGAGGACATAATCTCAGTACAGGAGGGGTGAGAAAACTCAATCACTGGCGTCATAAGGGACGTGGAAGTTGGGATGGGGAGGAGGACGCGAGAAAAAGGGTAAGCAGGAAGCCAATACCTTCCAGCTTCCACCACGCCGGGCTTCTGGGCTTTCTGGTTCCCCTCACCCAGCGAGGCAACTCAGTCGCTGGTCTCAACCTCTCCTCCCACCTACCATTCTCCACATGCCCATGTACCACCTGTTCCCTCTGCTCACCTTCAGGGTATAGACCCGGTCTCCCTGTTCATTGAGGTAATACTGGAGAAACATGGTCACGCTGATGCAGGAGGTCCAAATCCGCAGCTCAGTCTAACTGACGGCCTCACGTATTTGTCAACTTCCTTCCGGCGTGACCGGAAACCCTCTCAAGGCATGCCGGGAAATGTAGTCCATTGCGGGCCTTTCTCCAGCTAGGCAGAAGGCGGCGCAGTAGTGCAGGACTTGGCCCAGTTGCAACCAAGTTGCAATTTTGCAGGCATTGGAGACCAGTTGCAACCTTGTAGGCTTTTTAAGACATGGGGAATGTGCCCAGACACCAGTACCAGACACTGTTAGGCATTACAGGGGGACAGAGATGGATTTGGGTTGAACATTAGTGAATAGAATCCTGTCTTTATCTCAAGATGCACACCCATTTCAAGGGCAGTGGGTTTTTAGTGCCTGGAAAAACAAATGGCTCCAGGATTCAGAGCCCCTTTACCTTAGGGAAGAAAGAAAGTTTTCTTTCCTCCCCTCTTCTACAACTGGTTCCCCAGCCCTATTTTAAAGTATTGGCGGTAAAAGAGTGCATGACGGGTATTCATTCAGTATTATGTACAGCAAAGAGAGATGTAGTTATTTCATGAACCTGGTGAAGTATGTTTTAGTGGTCGAACCAAGATTAAACTCAGGTCTCTACCACAGATTCAGCGCTCTTTCTTACAGTGGTGAGTACCTAATAATAGCACAATAAGATCTACCTCTTAGGGGTATCTCGGATATTTTAAAGAACGTAGAAATTCTTCCAAGTGTAGAATTCTTGTTTAAAGAAATGAAAATTGGAACTCAGGTAACATTACAAATATGATCGATGCAGTTTTATTTATAAGGAAAAACATTGGAACATATATTAATGTTATAACCAGAAAAACTTGATATCTCTTTTTTTTAAAGAATATAAATGTAATAATACAGATGTACTTAGTTGTAGTGCATAAAATATCTCTGCAAGGATTCATAAGAAACATAATATTGGTTTCCTTTGGGACAAATAACTCGGGTTCCAGAGGAAAGGAGTGGGAAGGAGACTGCTATATGCTGTTTTACATACTTTTACTTTAGAACCAATAGTGTGGAAAGCCTGGGGTGGGGGTGGGGAGGAACACTAAGGGGAAGGGGGAAATAGGTACTTCTATAATACTGTCAACGATACAAAACAAAGAACATATATGCATAGCCCATGGACACAGACAATAGTGTGATGAAGGCCAAGAAGGGAGGGTACTGGGTGGAGGTGGGCAAAGAGGGGAGGACATAGGGGACATCTGCAATAGTGTCAACAATAAAAAATGTAAATAAGAAAAATAATTAAATTATTTAACAAAATTTTTAAACAACAAAAATAACTTAACAGACAAAAGGACTTTTTGGTCTTGATATTTGAGGCTGAATGCCAGTTTTTGATAGCGTGGAGCTTTTCAGCCAAGGGTTAAGCAAGGCTGAGCCCTCTGTGGGCTGCAGAACTGATGCTAGTGGACTGTTTGGGAACTGCAGGATAGCTTCCCAAGGAAATGATACACATACAGCAGCCAAACACTCTGGATCTTTCCAGATCATTCTAAATTCAGATATTCCATTCCCTGTGGAATGTGATCTGAGGTGGTTCAGAAAATATAGCCAACACTGAATTAAATCAAGGGTCTGCCACAACCTGCTATTAATAGGAAGTCAATTACAGAACTGGGTGGGATTAAAGGGCATAAAACTAAATATATTGATGAAGAATTAATTATATAGGCAATGGGGATGTAAATTATAATGTTGGGAATCTGAGAAAGAATTTACAAATTGTCCTAAAGAGGTACACAGCAATTGTGTTGCCATAATCTGGTTTGGAGGAAATTCCTAGTTACTGCCAATTTACCAGAGCCCCTTGTGAAATATTTCCTACTCGCACTCCCCATTCCTCTCTCCCCTCCCCCACTGTAGAATGCCTTGAGTCCTAGATTCTAGTTCTGTTTTGATCTGATCTTTACCCTTCCCTCCTTGGATCCTTGTGTATATCTACTGGAGCCAGGTTACTCTCTGGGTCCTGGACCCAACTTTCTCATTCTGGAGGCTTCCAGACAGCCACGGGTAGTGCCCAAACCTGAGAGGATGACTTCAAATGGAGGTAAGTCTGCAGGTGGTGGGGAGGGTCCTTGGAGATTCAAATTTGATACTTTACCTGGGGATGAACACTTTGGACTGACCTAGAGGAATGTGAGAGCACTAGACCCCACCAAAGGCATCACACTTGGGGAGGCTGGGGAAGGAGACTGCCATTAAGACTGGGAGCTGGGGAAGGAAGAAGGCCTCTGGGTGGTAGGTCAAAGCACCTCAGAGAAGAGTGCTGTGGTATAGAGAAGGGATGGCACTTAGCAACTTGCTACTAGGGAAGAGGGAGCCCTCCAATGTGTTTGTGTGGCAGGGACGGGTATGTGTGCTATGTGTGGCACAGAGACAGCTCAAGGGGAAGACTCATGTTCCTGTGTCTCCTTTACGTAACTGATCTAGAACTTTGCCATGAGAGAATTGAGCTGGGGCCACTCTCGGTGTATTGAGGGGTAGAGTGGGGTGGAGGCCTTAGCTAGAAAAGCTGTTCAGTGGAATTATCTGTTGCTAAGTCTATAGAGAAATGTCCTCCTGAAAGCTAGACTGGACGGTACTATAAGTGCCTCTGCTCAGTCTCATGGCTCCTTCTGGAGGAGGTAGGTCACTCCAGGCAGGATGAGAACTGGGATTTCCCTGAGACGCCCTCAGTGTTTTCTACCTTTTGTGGAACTTACGCCTTCAGACCCATCTCACTGTGTCCAAACACCTGGCCCTCTGCCCTGTGGCTGAGATGAGTTTGCTCCCATTCCCTGTCTCCTCCACTGTCAGGAAGCAGAAGCTGAGTGTTGTTAGCTTGCCAGTGGAATATTCTTTATAAGTGGGGAGGAGAGTAGCATGAAATTAGGCAGATGATCTATTATTTTATAAAAAGGCTTGGAGACACATGTCCTGATTCATTAAGTAACATTTTATGTATTTATCCTTGGTCTCTTTGACTAGAGCTCACATAACTCCTCCTTAGCAGGGATTATTTCAGATGCCTTGTTCTTGGTGGATCCTAAATTTCTGACAGCAGCCCCAAGCAGAATCATACATAGTCTGCATCACCAGATTTTAACATGCGCGGTAGCTGCTTAAGGCTCTGGTAAACTCCCTTCCTACACAGCCCCACCCTCACTCATTTCCTGGCCCTTATCTCTGGTCATTCCTGGCTATTATATAACAAAATTTCTGAAAGCCAAACATTTAATCCACACCCCCTCTTCTGGAACAATGTTCTGTGAACGGTGGCAGGGACCGCCAGGCAGCTGAAAGCAGGGTTCAGGTGATTTGAATGGATTTGGAATATGTCGGAATAAGAGGTGTACCTGTATGCTGGGTAGGATGTGTTTTGGAGCATGAGGTCTTGGGGCCAAGGTTCATTGCAACTTCTCAAGTACAATAATTTTTATCTGGGAGTAAGGGACATCAAAATCACTTGGGGGACATTTGCAAACTACACAAGTTCCCCTTCTATATACCCTTCCTCACCTGTTGAGAATCAGAGCTCTGATCCTTCAAGGACTAAAGTGAAACTCAACTTACTTTCTGGTCTGCTTTTGTCCTATTCCATTCCTTCTTTTTTTTTTTTTTTTATCCTCATCCGAGGACATTTTTCCATATTTTGTTCAGATAGAGTGGGAGGGAGAGAGAGGAAGAGAGAGAGAGAGAGAAACATCGACGTGAAAGGGACACATCGAGTGGCTGCCACCTGCACGACCCAACCAGGGCTGGGGACAAACTGCAACCGAGGTACATGCCCTTAGCGGGAACCAAACCCAGGTCTCTCTGGACCGCAGGCCAATGCTCTAACCACTGAGTAAAACTGGCCAGGGCCCATTCCCTCTTTTTTAGAAAATGTTTTTGTTTTCTTATCCTCACCCGAAGACATTTTATTTTATTATTATTATTATTATTATTATTATTTGCATTTATGCTCAGATAGAGTGGGAGAGAGAAAGGGAGGAAGAGAGAGAAACATCAATGTGAGAGAGACACATCAACTGGTTGCCACCCACATATTACCCCAACCGGGGCGGGGGACAAGCCACAACTAAGGTATGTGCCCTTAGTGGGAACCGAACTCGTGACTCTCTGATCCGCAGGCCAACGCTCTTAAACGGTGAGCCAAACTGGCTAGGGCTAAAATATGTTTTTATTTTATTTTTATTTTTAGAGAGAGGAAGAGAGAGATAGAAACATCAATGTTAGAGAGAAACATCAACAGGCTGCCTCCTGCACGCCCCCTAGTGGGGATTGAGCCTGCAACCCGGGCATGTGCCCTGACCGGGAATGGAACCAAGACCTCTCGGTCCATGGGACGACCTCAGTCCACTGAGCCACACTGGCTGGGCCCATTCCCTCTTTTCCTTTGTCTCAACAGCATCTCCATTGCCTGGACCAGATATGACCATGAAACCTGGCACTGCCTTGTCTCCTTTCACCGCACTTCCCATTCCCCCATCTGCTCCTGGCCCACCAGAACTACCACCCTGGGATCTGTCTCCACAGCCCCCCATGCCTTCAGCTTTCTCTCCAGGAAACCCTCTGATGCTCTCTGCTTTCCCCAATCCATTGTTGGTGACAGGGGAGGGGGGCCCTGGCCATGGTGGGACTGAAGCTGGCAAGATCATTTTCAAAGTCAAGACAGAAGTGAGGGCAGCTGAGCCCTCTCAAACTCAGAACTTGATCCTTACTCAGACTGCCCACAATTGGATTGCCTCAGGTGCTCCCTGCGGGGGCCCCGAAGGCCCTTCCCCTCAATTTGTGACTGCCTCTAACTTGAAGACCCTTCTGCCCACTGAGGCTGTTGGGGTGAGCCAGGAGAGCCTCCCCGGCCTTCCTGCTCAGGTTCCGGCACCAGCTGCCCAACTGGCCCCCATCGTGCCTCTGGAAAAGGCTTGGCCAGGGCCACATGGAGCAACCGGAGGAGAAAGAGGCCTGCCAGTGGCCCAGTCCAAGCCGTCACCCGGGGACCTCTCCTATACTTCCAAGGGTGTTTATGAGAACTTCCGACGCTGGCAGCGCTACAAAGCCTTGGCCCGGAGGCACTTATCCCAAAGTCCTGATGCAGAAGCTCTTTCTTGCTTTCTTATGTAAGTGGGGAGACCTGGGATTAATTATTCTAGGGCTTTTCATTAAGAAGGGCTTTGGGATGGACAACAGAGGTTAGGCCTGGGAGGGTAGGTCATGAGGGTGATTGGAGATGCTATGAGGACAAAAAGCATGATGATTATGATAATAATATAACAAGCCTTTAGGTGTCTTCTCTCAAGTGATGCTCACAACTCTGAGTTCAGGCAAGCATTGTTATGGTAATCCTCAGAGATGAGAAGGCTAGCTCAGAGAGGTTTCCTGGCGTAAAGCGCAGAGAGGTGATTGGAACATAGGTCTCTGACACCAAGTGCCACGGTCCTCTGGTTCTATTTTAATACCTTCGGACATTGAGTTGAGCTGTCCAAACCTGCCAGGACGAGTGCTGGGCCCTGACTCATTCCTGTGGGAGTGGAGGACAGGGTGGGGCCAGGTAAAGGACCTTCTGAGTGTCCCCCTCCACCACCCCTATTTTATTCAGGGGAATTCAAGTTGAAATGGGCAGGTGGTAGAGATTGCTTAGTGGTCGAGGGCCTAGGCTCCGCTGCTCCCTAGATTTGTGATCCTTGGCGCAACACTTCATATCTTTGCCTTCATTTTTCTCATCTAGAAAGGGGATAATTATGCCTAAGACTTCAGAGTGTTGCTGAGAAGCGAAATGAGTTAATATATGTGAAGTGTTTAGTGGAGGGCCTGGCACAGAGAATGCTTCACGAAATGGTAGCTGCTATTGTTGTTCCTGTTGTTGTTATAAAAAGGCAATCTAGAAGAGACAAAGAATTCACAAAAGGCCAGAAATTTTGGTTGAAGAGTATGCGTGGATGCTTAGCCAAGGAGCCCAGGGTCATGGGCTGTCTCTTGTGTTTATAAAACAGCATCATTGGCCAGGGGGGCAGTTTTCTTTTTTTCCTACCCAGACCTGCTGCCTCTCTCCACTGCCCTGTACCCTCTCAACATTTTGTGTAAACCACTGTGTAACACATACTACATTTTACTGGGTTAAACAAAACACAGAAAACGTACTTGTTGGTCCTCCAGTGGCTGGCTCTTAAAGGAATCTCCATTTCCACTCTGACTCTGGAGTGACTAAACCAAGGGGCTCCCCCAAATGATGAAGTATTGACCATCTTACCTGCTTTCTTCAGACAGTTCTGAGTCTCTCTTGGAGCCAGGCAGGCTGAATTTCTGTTTTGAGCCAGCACTGTTGTTGGTCCTGGCCCTCTGCTGTCCACACTCGAGGCCTCTAGGCAGGCGCCCCCACAAAGTGCAGTCCAGGCCCTCTGCAACAGGCACCTGGGAAGCTGGTAAATGCTCTCAGTTCTGGACTCTTGGGGACTGGGATCCATATTTATAACAAGCTTCACCAGGTGATCCTAGACACACTCATGCTTGAAGACTCATTTCAGGGAGGCAGAAATGAATCCCAGACAGCTTAAATGGTATTGATATTTAACTGTGCAGGGTATCCCGGAGGCAAAAAAAAAACCAAAACAAAAAACCCACACTTATAAACCAACAAATAAAAACACCACATTATCTTCAATTAGAGATTCATTTGGGTTAGTGAGTGCCTTTTTTAAAATGCAAGATCCTTTTGGGCAGAGTTAAGCCTGCTTTACAATGAAACCCATTAATTTAATAACAGGAATGCTTTCTTCCGGAAGTTTAGTTAAGGAAAGCACTGTGAGAATTAAAGGTGGTTGATTTCAAAAGATGGAGAGAAGAGTCATGTTTGGTTTTGTGTGAGATTTATACATTTCAGTGGGCAGAAACGCCAGGCTGGCCAATGAATGGATGGGGTGGTGTCTGGAAGGCCCGTCAAGTGGGACAAATTGGGGAGTGAGGGGCACGTTAGACCTGATGAGGGGCTGGTGTGTGTGTTAGGATGGTGTCAGGACAGGTGAGTTGGGGGGGCATGCTTATAAACTGTGACTGACCCAATGGGGGCGTTAGCCCCGTGCTTCGTTCCCTGGCCCGGCTGAAGCCCACTCTGACCCTGGAGGAGGGGCTGCCACGGGCGGTGCAGGAGTGGGATCGCACCAGCAACTTTGACCGGATGATCTTCTATGAGATGGCAGAAAAGTGAGTCTGTGGAACTCTCATCCTCCTGATGAGGGGCGGCATGGCTGGGAGGGCAGGGGGAGGTGACAGAGGCTGGAGTCTGGGTGTGTGGGTGATTGTAAAAAGGGATGGTAGGCCCTGGCTGGTTTGGCTCAGCAGTTAGAGCCTCGGCCTGCAGACCAGAGAGTCCCGGGTTCGGTTTCGGTTCTCGCTAAGGGCACGTACCTCGGTTGCAGTTTGTCCCCGACCCCGTTTGGGGTCGTGTGGGTGGCAACCAGTCGATGTGTGTCTCTCACATCGATGTTTCTCTCTCTCTCTTCCTCCCTCTCTCCCTCCCGCTCTATCTGAAGATAAATGCAAAAATGTCCTCAGGTGAGGATAAAAAACAAAACTAAGAAAAGGGATGCTAGGAGGAGGGGTGTGGACTAGCATAGGGTCTCTTGGATCCTTGTTGCTTCTTCTACCACCTTGACTCTTGAGTTTTTCTGTCCTCTTGAAAGCTCCCCTTTTTCTAGATCTTGCATTATATAAGGGCCTTGATATTGAAGCTCTTAGGATGGGATTGGAGCTCATTCGGTATAAAAATGTCATGCTGAAGGGATCTAGTACTAGACAGATTTCTTACTATCTCACTGGCCAGGTAGCAAACTGTCTACTGACACCGACCGTGGGACCACCCCTCCTCTGGAAATAGTGGCACAGAAATCGGTTACCCCTGTCATCCCAGGAAGGGGCTAGTTCTTTTTTTTTTTTCCTCATAAATATTTTAATAACAGTAAATGAAGAAAACATTCTAACAGTAAGTCCCACGATGAGGGTTACTTTTGGGATCTTCAACAACAAAACCCCTAAGACTAAAATTCATACAATGCTAAGTACACAAATTAATGACCATTTATTTCCAGAGGTGACTGCAGAAACCATTTTGGTACAATCGAAAGGTTATAGAAAACAGGGGAAACATTACAAAATGCCCCAAGAGGTGAGGAAACTGGTGGGGGCACAGAGCGCCCAAGAACCAGCTTGGCAAAAATACTCACCCTGCCGCTGTTGAGGGGCGATTATAAAGACTGTCCTAAAGGGAGCCATAGTGCGTTGCAATCTGTCTTGGGAATGAGGAAGGATGTGGGGAGGGGAGTGGTAAGAGGGACAAAGGCATTTGCCAAATTCCTGGCGGAAATAATTACAGATCAGACTATCTCATTCTCTCCACCACAATAACACTAACATAAAATGAAGAATTCTTTAAAATATAATACAAAACGGATACCAAAAGAAAGCCAGTTTCCAAAACAAGAGCTTTCCTTAAAATGACTTGCTTTGTTTCGTGCCACTCAGTAGCAAACCACTGTACAAAAATGTCACAGACAAGAGCAACAACTATGACTAGGTTTTCCTGAGCACAAACTGGCTCAATCTATATACAGAAGAGGAAGGCTCACTACCAATCACGACTCTACCCCACCCAGAGGGCAGGGCAGGGCATGCAGCAGGAAGGCCCCTTCTCAGCCTTGTCAAGGAGCAGGGGGCTAGTTCTTTTTTGTTTTTGGTCAATCCTTACCCGAGCATATTTTTCGATAGAGTGGGAGGGAGGGAGAGAGAGAGAAGAGAAAGAGCGAGAAACATTGATGTGAGAGAGACATGTTGACCGGTTGCCTCCCGCACGACCCAGACTAGGTCCAGAGATCGAACCTGCTTGCCAGGTGTATGCCCTTGACCAGGAATCGAACCCGTGACTCCTTGGTCCTCAGGCCAATGTTCAAAACACTAAGCCACATCGGCCAGGGCGAGGGGCTGGTTCTTGAAGAGGTTGGTCAGGGGAAGCCAGGGTCCTGGATGCCCAGAGTGGTCTCCTGCCTTACAACCCACCATTTCTCCACAATAGTCTCCTCAGTTAAAAAAATAACTCTGAGGAAAATGGACCCTTTCCTCCATGTTTAGCTTCCACTTTCTCCCCCAAATCTTCTGAACCCATACCTCCTATATTCACCCTTCCAGGGCTGAGTCCCAGCCTCAGGACTCCTGGCTCTCAGCACTGTCTCCTGGTGGGAACTGCCCTGAATTGCAACCCCAGGCCCTGTTTCAGGATTTCAGCTGTTTTCGATGTTTGTAGGTAGGGACAGATGCGGCCTTGAGGAGGGGCCGGCTCATGGGATCCCACCGCAGGCCTGACTGAAACCAGTAAGTCTGTATCCGTGGTTGCTCTGCGCCCCCAGAGATGCTGCACGAGATAGGGCATGAGAAAGAAGTGAGAGCCGTGGCTGTGTCCTGCAGAAGCGTACAAGCTCTACATTGTTCATTTTCCTTAACAAGCTTCCTAAGTGACGTCGGCAGGTGAAGGGACTACGTGGCGACCTTGTGAGGTTTCCTCAGAATTGTGACCTGGTCATCTCTGAGCACCCCTCCTGGCGTCTGGGTTCCCGATGTGTCTGGCCTCAGCACTGCCGGGCCTTCTCCCCCCTCTGCAGGTTCATGGAGTTTGAGGCCGAGGAGGAGATGCAGAATCAGAACAGGCAGCTGATGAATGGGTCCCAGGGCCTGCCTCCTGCAGCCCCTCTGAAACTGGATCCTCCAGGGCCCCGGGCCCCTGAGGTTTGCCAGCAGCCAGGTAAGGCTACCACCCAGTTCTAACAGGACCCCTACACCAGAGGCTCAGAGGGAGGCATAAGACACCAGTCATGGGTTCCGCAAGGCATTGCCCTTGCTTCTGCCACTTTTCCTCCAGGGAATGGCATTTGATATTCCAAACAGGGCAAATATAGGAGTCTGGGTTCTCAGGTTCCCTTGGTCCCAAACTAGGTATTGATCTTGGCCGAGTAAACCAAAGATACTCTCACCGAGGCTGTAAGAGCCCATACTACCTCATTTGCCTAAGAAATGGGGGCTGGATCAGGGGACTTCTCGGAATGTCAGGGGTTCCAAGGTTCTTCATATGGTGATTCTCTCTCAGACCCTCCAGCTCCTCAGTCTTACCCTATGGCTGGGACTTTGCAGGGTGGCTTGATCCAGCTGGAGCCATGTATTCTTGCCTGGGGTTGAGAGGCAGACGCTGTAGTCTGTGCCCCTTTCCATCTTCTTCCTTAGTGTACATTCCCAAGAAGGCGGCCTCCAGGGCACGGGCTCCTCGCCGGCGGCAGCGCAAAGCCCGGCCTCCAGTTCCGGAGGCCCCCAGGGAAATCCCACCCGAAGCCGTGAAAGAGTATACTGACATCATGGAAGGGCTGGTGGGGAGTCACTTGGCCACGGGAGAGGCAGATGGAAGACAGGAAGAGGAAGAGCTGCAGCAGGAGGAAGGGATGTATCCAGACCCAGATCTCCTGAGCTACATGGATGAGCTGTGTTCTCACGAGGTCTTTGTCTCCAAGGTGGGCTGGGCCTGGATGTTTGGTTTCTAGCAGATCCTGGGGGGAGAACTCCAGGGAACCAAAGATCTAGGGTTCTGCCCGAGGCAGTTAGAAACTGGGCTGTATTCCGTACTGAGCATTGTGTGTGCACGTATGTACACGTGTGAATGTATGTAGCAGCTGGAGGTCAAGGGGAGGGCGGGGGCTACACTTATGGCTTCTCTAGAGCTTCTTGGCTCACAAGTTACCTCCTGTCAGACTCATATCACTTTTCCTTCTGTTGCTCAGGTGGAGGCTGTCATTCATCCTCAATTTCTGGCAGATCTATTGTCCCCAGAACAACAGAGGGACCCCTTAGCCTTAATGGAGGAGCTGGAGCAAGAAGAAAGACTCAGTCTTGCCCAGGTAAACCTGAAGGGTAGGGAATATCAGAACAGGAAGCTCACATGATGTAGCTAACCTTGCATTGTCTTGGATGGTATGACCCCTGAGATGAACGGCTTCGGGATTGGGCCGCAGGTACTGAGCAGTGGGTCAGGGACTGTGGACACACAGGAAAAGGGAAGTGTAAGAGCCCAAAGCATGGGAATAAGGCAAGGCCCAAGAAGGCAGAAAAGACCTATGGTATCTGTCTTTAATACTGTCACTTAAGCCACTGGCTTGCATCCTCTGCCCTGCCCAGCCACTGAGCCACCCCTCCCCACAACCACGTGCAGCAGGCTATTTGTCCATTCTCCTTCCAGCTGGTCCAGAAGCGACTCCTGGCTTTGGAGGAGGAAGAGGATGCGGAGGCAGCTCCAAGCTGCACTGGAGCTCAACTGGACTCAAGTCCTGTTTCCGATGAGGATGAAGATGGGGGTGGGCGGCTTCGGCCCTCACCTGGGCTTCGGGTGGCTGGGGGCACTGCTTGCCTTGGGAAGGCTGCTTCTCCAGGAAAGTGGGCCAGAGAAGTGCGTGGCAGGCAGGAACGGCCCCTAGATGGCCCGCGGGGCATGTGCAGGGATGGGAACACCCTGCCATCCCCCAGCAGCTGGGACTTGCACACTGAACTTGCAGCTCCGCAGGGAACTCGAGGGCCCTTAGGTACAGAGAGAAGAGGGCCAGGGAAGATTACAAACCAGCTACCCCCACCTCAAGATGACTACCGGGGAGGTGCTGGGTCCCCTGGGCACTCCCTGGTGGCTGATGGGACTTCCAAGGCTCTGGCCCTTTGCTGGCAGGAAGACCCCCCGCTGGAGATAGTCCCCGGTTTGGATGCTGCACTCACAGAGCCAGCTCCTCTGCAAGGACAGGGGTTAGCAAAGCAGGTCCTGGGGTTGCAGACAGGACAACAGATAGGGGGTGTTGGGGTGCTGCCTCAAGGGAAGGCACTGTTAGCAGTGTCCCAGGAAAACTCCTTGGGAGCCATGTGGGGAGATGACAGAGGGCCCCCTATGGTTCAGAGTTATGAGCAGAGCCCTTCCCCTAGAGCAGCTGGGGACAAGGACGAGGGTGGGGCCGCTTTCAGTCCAGGACTTTGGCTCAGCAGGGAGATGGATGCCCTAGGCTTAGAGTTGCCCTTACAAAATGAGGTCACAGGGAACTTCCATGGTGGGGAATGTGTATCTGAGCACCAGGGAGGCGGCCAGGCACTGGGCTCCAGAAGCAACATTTCTCTGGGTCCTGGAGAAACCACAGCACCTGGGGGTGTGGGGAGCAGTGAGGTTCCCTGCGGAGGCACAGGTGCCCTAGAAAAGAGAAACTACAGTGTGGCCTTGAGGCCTAAAAAAAATAGAGAACAGAGTCTTGAGACCATACAGGATCCCAGTGATCTGTGGGCTGAAGACTGTCCTCCGTTGCTGGAAGGCAGTCTTGATGCCTCCACGCTGGTTTCCAAAGCAACCCTCCTGCCTGCTTGTCAAGGCAATACCCTTATCTTGGGGACCCGGGACGCCGCCTCCTTCCCCGAGGCCGAAACCGGGAACAGAGGCAGTTCCATTTCTCTGTTGGAAACCATAGATTACAGCAACATACTAGATGTTAGAGATGGCTGTGGCCTCCAGTACGGGGTCAGTGAGGATACCTGCCTACTAAATTCTAATTCCTGTCACCCTCAAGGAGAGGGCAGGGAGGACACTGATTTGTTGAATCCTAAACACTTTGCTCCCTTACCAGGGAATCAAGAGTCTTATGTACCCGGGCCCCCCAAACCAACATCTCCTCCCCGGGTCCTTGGGAGAACTTCCCCTAGATGGGGAACCAGGGCGGCCTCAGTTCTGAAAGAAGCCTCTCCCGTTAGTGAAACATGCAGCACAGCAGATGGGCCCAGAGGGGGGGAGGAGGAAGAGGAGGAGGATGAGGAACTCTCTTGCTTTGCCTACCTCTTGGCCTCTAAACTGAGCCTGTCGCCAAGGCGTCCTCCTCTGGGTCCTCACCCTGCTTCAGGCCTGTCCTCTCCAGGAGGTCAGGGGGTCCAGAGACCATCTCGCTCCCTCTCTGCGGAGGCAAGAGGCTCTGGCCATCCTCCATACCCTGTTGCCAAGCCTAGGAAACGAGCTCTAGTTGCAGGTCCAGTCCCTGCTGAAAAGAAGCCCCACCCGGGAGCTGAACCTGTGGTCTCTGGGGAAAAACCCCTGGCTCGACCCTCACAGCCTCGTAAAAGGCGGCGTGACAGTTTGGGCACAGGAAGAAGGAAGAAACGCCGCCGCACCCAGTAGGGAGCAGCAGGACCTTCCTAGTCCTCCTGCCAGTCCCTGAAGCCAGGGTCCCTTGAGCAGATTTCACCCCGGCTGCACACAAACCAAAGACTTGTTCTCGGTCCTGTTTTGTAGTTCTGCAAGAGTGGTTAGTGTGGGGATGGAGGTCACACCAGCTAGGTTGGAGGTGGTATCTTGGTGGGAGGTAAGGGTGAAGTACCTTTGGAAAGAGTTCTATGGGAAAAAAACGAATAAAGATTTTTTGTTGTTGGAAAATACCCTCACTGCTCATTTGTATTCCCTTCTTGGCTCCTAGATGGGGTGAGATACTGTGAGAGAGGTGGGGTGGTCTTGGACTCTATAGATCGATACCTTCCCAGTCTTTAGCCTTACGCGTGCTCCCTGATAAGCCCTAGCACTGAGAAGTCCCCCGTGAGACCTCATCCCTCCCCTCGTCAGAGGCCAGGACTTGGGTGTTGGGAGGGCTTCTCTGGACAGCCTGTCATTGTCTTTCTCCCTTTAAAAGTCTGTATGGAAAAGATGCCTTTAAAAAAAAAAACCTGGGCCCTGGCTGGTTTGGCTCAGCACTTAGAGTATTGGCCTGTGGTCCAGAGAGACCCGGGTTCGGTTCCTGCTAAGGGCACGTACTTTGGTTGCAGTTTGTCCCTGGCCCTGGTTGGTCGTGTGGGTGGCAGCCACTCGATGTGTCCCTTTCACATTGATGTTTCTCTCTCTCCCTCCCACTCTATCTGAACAAAAAATGGAAAAATGTCCTCGGGTGAGGATAACAAAAAAAGAGAAAAAAAAAAACCCCAAACCTGGGATAGGTATCTAATTTTCTAAATCTAACATTTCATGATCGTGTCTAGACATGGCACATTTCTTTGGAGGGCCTGGTTTTCTTCTTCCTTGAAAAGAGGCTGGACAGAAGGGACTTGAATGTCCTCAATTCAAACCCATGGCAGAAAAACCCTCCTGTGTGGTTGGTCTGAGCTGCAGAGAGGAGGCATCAGTCTCAGTAGGATTATTAAAGATGGAATGGCAGTCAGCTATTTTTTAATCTCTAATGAGGACAGAACAAGAGGGAATAGACCGAAAGGAGGTTCACGTGTAAGCCTGTTCAAATGCGCATGTACAGGGTATAACAACAGGAGGAAAGGATGTGAGAACTGCAGGATTTCTGTGCAGAAAAGCACCCTGTCCAAATGGAAGTGAGGATTCACCCAGCTCTGGTCAACAGGACTGACCTGGGGAACCTTCGGGATTGTCCAATGGCCAGACGGCAACCGTTAATCCCTTTCCTCCCAGCTAATGACACCATCAATGTGACTGAGCTTCATATATTTTAAATAGATATAGATATATATTTATATATAAAATAGTTTTTTACAAAAAACCCCAAACAAAGAAATGAAAATCAACTTAAAAAAAACCAAAACAACAATAACAAAAAAAATCAAGCAGGAGCAGAGAGGGCTTGAGGCCCAGGGTCGGCCCCTGGCGCTGCCTTGATTCTGAGGGCTGATGCGAGCTGGGGAGGTCGAGGCGCTCAGTCGCCCTTCTGCTTGGGTGAGTGCACAGTCCCATTGGCTAGAGCAGTGGGGCTGGCTGCGGATGAGGCATTTGGTGTCTGGGAGGGGCGCAGGTAGGTGCTGAGGAGCTTCCCGTGGATCGGGTCACGGAGGGTGAAGTCCTGGAACTGACCTGGACAGATAAGAGTGAGACGGGAAAGTAAAACGATCTAAGGAGAGGAAGTGGGCGCCCCGCTCGGTCCTCATCATTGGGAGGTCTTGTCCCTCATCCCTGCTTCACTGCTCAAATCCAAGTTTATGGCCTTTCTGCCTTCCCAGCCAATTCCCCCCATTCTCACCTCTCAGGTGTTCTGATCCTTGGCACTGGCCACCAGCCCTTATTCTCTCCCGGCCCAGTGCTGACGGTGCCCTGTATGCCCACGTGGGCTAAGAGAGTGACTCACCGAGGGAGAGGCCTTGGTGGGGTCCCGCCTGGCACAGCTCAGCATGCAAAGTCTCAGTAGCAGGGCGGGGTGACCCCAGCAGCAGGTGCAGGATGGTGCTGAAGCCCTCTCTGCACAGCAGGCGGCTGGGCCCCTCCACTTGCTCCTCCGCAAACAGCTGGGAGAGAAGGGGACACAAGTCAAGCCTTCACCTCACGCTATCGCCCCACACTTTCCCGAAGGTCTGCCTGACAGGTTCCTCCTCTTCCAAGAATGCAAAACACAGGCCCTCCCTGCCCCCCTGGGTCTTCTGCAGGAGCGTTCTAACTTCACAGCTGCTGCCCTGGCCCTGTTCCCAGCTGTGCCTCAACACAGAGACACTGGGGCTCTGCAGTTTACAGTGTGGCACTGGGCTGGACACCAAGCACTGACTATCCAGCAGCGACTGGTAACAGTACACCGCACAGGCTTCTGGGTGGAGGGAGCATAGCCACCATGTCCCCTAGCCTCCCAACCCCCTAGTACCTCAAAGGCCAGGCGAATCAGCTCCTCCAGGCCTGTCCCCCCATCCAGAGCTGCCAATGCAAGGGCCACATCTCGGAAGTCCACCAAACCGTTGGCATCCTGGAGAGAGGAAGAGAAGCGAGGGCGATTTGGGGACCGACCCTGCATCCTCCCTCTTCTCAGCAGGCACGGGGGTGTGTCCGCTCCCCTCAGAACCTGGAGTCCTAAACTCTCCAGGACCCCTGACAGGTCTCTCAGTCATGGGTTTGCTCAAGCTATACCCCAAGTCACCTGGTGGCAAAGCTCTCCTATAAAGGGATCTTCTAGGAACGTGACGGAATCCCTCAGCAATGCTGAAGTTACCCTTACGTTTCTGACCTACCTTTGAGGGTATTCCTGGCCCCCAAGCTGGAAATACCGGTTCTCCCCTGACTCATCCTATGTGGGAGAACTGGTCCAACAGACTAAAGGGGGGCCACTGGCCCAATTTTTTACAAAAAGACCAAGAAAGATGCCTGCCAACTCTAGGGGGGAGCCATGGCATTCGGGCTTTGTTTCTGTCGTCCACGGGCTAAGTGGGGAGACTCCTGTCAGGAACGGTCTGCCCCAGGCACACAACTGGTCACACTCTGTCCATTCAGAGGACGTTGAGAGCCACAGTCTGCATCTCAGATCAAAAAAAGACCTCCTTGGGACCACTGGTGGTTGTTCATAAACATTAAGAATCTTCTGGGACAATCTTACTATAATTCTACAGGAAAACCTGGTAAAGTCCCAGGAAATAATGCTGTTTGCCCAGATTCTTGAGAAAGTTCAGAAATTCCTGAGACGCCGTGGGATATTTAAAAAAATCTGCCCAAATATAGCAAATACTTCTGCGTTTCAAACTCTTAACCATCTAACCTGTCCAGCGCTGTCCCCTCCCTGTCACCTTCCCACCGTGCCTCTTCTCTGAAACCCTCATGCAATGCTCCACAAGGTCATGCGCTCCCTCGCCTTTGCCAGTCTCTAAAGGAGCTTTGGAAATTTATGGATCTCGCTGACCAATTACTTCTCCATTGTTCCAACCCACAATGATTAAAACCTTGGTCTGCGATGCACTGGATACTCTAAAATAAAATGAATTCCCCAGAGAACCTCAGAAGTTGGCCACCTGACAACAGCTGTTATAACATCCAGCACAGACTCCAAATTGGCCATCTAATGTGACTGACATGGCCACTCGGATACCATCCTTAAGTGCTGAGCTCTGCTCCTCATCCCAGCTCCTTTACCTTCTGAAAGTAGCTAAAGGCACCCGCCACGGTCTGAGGGTCAGAGAGCTGCAGTTGCCTGGCAAACTCATCCTGGTTGATCATTCGACTCCGGCCTGGCTCTGCTCCAGTGTCCACATAGCCAGGGGACAGCCTACAGTGGAATTGTTGAAAGCAGAGAGCTGACTCAGTTTCTTTCTGGGGACACCACCCAGCAGGACTTTGGCCCCAGCCCCAAGAGCTTTCCAGAGTAGGTACATCTGGTGTTTTTCTAAGAAATACTCTGACTCATAGTCCCTTGAGAGCCATTCTTACTTTTTCACTGGGGTAATTATCTTTCCCTTTCTTTTTCCTCCTTCCTTTTCCTGTTATCTTTTTAAACACTCTATCTTCCCACCTTTGCTTTTCTTTAAGACTTTCCTTACTCCTGCCCATTTCTCCCTTTTCTTCTTATTCTTTTTCCCTGTCTATACCTGCCACGGCCCATTCACTCACCTTCAAGGTCGCTTACCCAGCCTTGCGAAGAACCTTGCCCAGTTCCCAGAGCTGTGGCTCCAATGCTACCTTCAGCCGGCCCACCACCGTCACGGGCAAGCTCCCTATGAACTCGCACTCGGTGGCTGGAATGCCCAGGGCCCTGTAGGATGAAGGAGGATGGATGGAAGGGGAATGAGGCAGAAGAATCCTGTGAGGGTTCACTGCTGACAAGGGAAAAGACATTTGGCCCCTTTAATTGCCCCCTCCACCCAGTCTCAGCTGTCCAGCAGCCAATCTTTGTCTCAAAACCTCAGCCCTCCACCTGTGGTCCCTTTGCCCTATATGTCCGCTCTAGGAAATACTTTGTGGAACACTCACTGTGCCATAACCCGCTGGACATTGTTGGCATAGAGGGTGGGGTCCCTGCTCTCCTCCGGGCTGGGGTGGTACACAGGGAGGAACTGAAACGCACACATACTTCCTATCAGGACCTCAGGTGGGGTGACCGCTCCCACCCGCTCTTCCCAAAGCTTCAGGGGTTAACGAATGCCCGCTCTCCCACCCCATCATGGGGGTTATACCTCCACGTCCACGATGCTGCAGGGCTGAGAGGCTGTGAGCCAGAGGACTTTGAGTCTAAGAGAAGAAAGATTTCAGATGCTCACTTATTTCTCGCTTTGAGCTCCTCCCATCAGAACAGGGGAGTGGGAAATTTCTGATATAAAAATCGACTCCTAGTCATAAAGTCAGCTGGGTAAATGTGCAGTTGGGAGACAGAAAAGGGCCAGAAGGGTGGGAGGGAAAGTGGGAAGAGGTCTGAGTAACTGGAGGAGGGCAAGAGGCAAGCCTGAAGGTGGTGGTTCCCAAGAAAGAATGAGCGAGGGAGAAAACCACTTAGAAAAGGGGCTTTAATCACAGCAGGAATGATGAGGTGGGATAGCTCAAAGCATTTCCAGGTCACATTGGGAGAGCAGAACCAAAGTTCTCTCATTCAAGAACGAAGGGCTGTTGGCCTGTCTGGAGATTGGAAGATGGGCCAGGAATTCTCTGCTAGACCTTGCTCTCCACCCTCACCCCAGGACCACCAGAACTCACACTCCAGGGCCCCTCCATGCCCAGCTGGTGGTGTCCTATTGGAGAAACAGAGGTGAGGGGAGAAAAGCATTACTTTTCTTCCCTGGAACTGGCCAATCCTCTTTGAGCAGAGGCCCTGAACCCACCCTGGCCCCACCCCCAGGGGTACACCTTTTCATGGCACTAACAGTTTTCACCCATTCGGGTGAATTAGTACCCCCCAGCCCCCGCCTTGAACTCAGTAAGACTCACCAGACTGTTGGGGTAGCGGATGAGTACTGGCTGCACAGGGACCCCTGCGATGAAGGCTCCTAAATCCCATTTCCACCCCACCCCCAGGCAGAGGTTAGTACGTGGAGTAGCTAGAGGGCATGGGGTGCGGGGTCTAGGTCAGTTCTCAAATGAGATCTGGCCTTGCTCTGTTTCATTTATAATGTTCTCTCTGACTTCTGGAGACTTTTCAGGGTCAGCTAGGCGGCTTCCTGTCTCCCATTCCTCCCCCCCTCATCCACTTCTTGGGTTATTCCAGCGTCCCTCTTCAAATCTGAGGCTCCTTTGCCTACAGCCCTACCACCCACTATCGTTTTATTCACCTGGTTTGAATTTAAGCAAAGCCTTCTTGTTGGAACAGGTTCCCTCAGGAAAGAACAGTACCTAAGGAAAACAACCAAGGGACCAGAATGAGGTGGAGTAGGCTGCAGGAGAAGAGAGAGGAAAGAGAAGCCTCTTTAGCAGCACATAAACATGAGGAGAGAGTTTTAAGACCCATACCCACCTGGGGCCACTTGCCTCCCGAGGTAGCCCGCCTTCGGACCTCCTCTACCACTTTGCGCCGAGAAGCCGGGTCATGCCGGGATACAAGGATGGCTTGGTTGAAGCGAAGAAGGGCTGGGTCCACAGAGGATACAAGGGATCACTCAGTTCCTACCAGGGGACATAACACCCACAGCCTCCCCTCCTTCAATAGTAGGAGATGCTTCTCAGTTATCTCTTTGCCCTGGGGACCCTTCCCTTTTTATTGTATATTGTTCTTTTAGGGGACTGACCAGAGTTCCCTCCAACACCCTCTCTAAGCACCCCCCCCCCCACCGGAGTCTAAGAGGTGTGTTCACAGTGATGTTAATTTGCATTTCATTTGTCTACATCGGTCAACCTCTTCTAACTTCTCCCCTGTAACCTTGAGGTCACTTCTCTCCAGAGTGTGTCCATCTGATTCCGGTCTTTTTTGCCCAGAGTTGTCACCTCTCCCCTTTAACCCTCTAAACTCTCTCACCTCCAATAACAGGCACAGAAAGGTTCTCAGCTCGGGACACAACCTTGGGCAGGTCACAGGGCAGTAGGACAATGGGGTCAAAGAAAGTAGAGTGGGGGGCAGCAACAAGGACCGGGGCTTGGAGGCGAGATGCCTGCTGGCCCCGAACACGAATCCGGAGGAAGCCCAGGAGGAAAAAGAGCAGGCGGCTGAGGCCCAGCACCCCGTTGTGGCACACAGTCCTGCAGGACAAGGTGGGGTGTCAGTGGAGGCAGAGTCTGATCCTCATTCACCCCAGGCGTAGGCACCTGGAAAAGCAGGTGCCCTTCTTTTGCCCTCTATTACTCTGGCCACGGGGTGGAAGTCTCTTGCTACTTTGGGCCATATCAGGGCACATCACTTAGAGCTGAGGTCCTGGGTACCAGGTCTGAGCCTAGCTGACTCATCCCACCTTGCCAGACTGGGTACCAGAGCTTCAGAACCCTCCCTCCTGTTCTTCTCAAAGAGGGAGCAGAATCAAGAGCAGGAAGCAGTGAGAAGAAGTAGGGTGCCTGGGAGCTAATCCCCCACTTACTTCCTCCATCCTGTAAGTGGCTCCTGAAGCTGCTCCTCAGAAAGACCAGCTACTTGCAGCCAGGCAAAGGGCCAGAGGAGAAAGAGGACGATAAAGGCCAGAAGCACTCGGATGGGGGCCAGCAGTGCCCCTAGGAGGCAGAACTGCAGAGGGTGGGAGAGAATGCCACTTCAGGGCTGGGAGATGCTCCCTCCAAGGCTTCCCTTTTCCCACAAGCACAGACCCAGAAGCAGAGAGCCACTACCCACTGTAGATCAGGAAACAGGTAGTGTGGGAACAGGAGACTGAGTTGGCAACCAAGGTGGGATAAAGATATCAACAAGAACAAGTGAATAGAAGATTAACAGAAATCAGGAGCCGCATTTTCCTATCCTTCAGTTGGTTCCCATCCCACCTACAGAATCGAATGTCATAAAATGCATCCAGAATTTGGAGAGGCTGTTAAGAATATTTAATGATAACCCATGTGAACACACCCAGCACAGTGCTTGATGTGCAGTAGGCTAGAGATAGTTCCTCTTCACCCACGTCCCATTCCATAAATAGCTCCTAGGTCCAACAGAAACCAGGAGAATGGTTCTTTCCACTTTGGGCCTGGGAGTCAGAGAGCTGGAACACACAGAGATCCACTTTTCAGGGCGCAGGCCAGTCTCTATGCCCAACAGCACTCCCCTAGTACTGGGGGATGGGGGAAGAGAAGAGCTCAGTCCTACTCCGAAGGATAGGGGTTGCTAGGAGCCAGGATGACTCCCAGGGCTGCCTAGGAGAGAGTGCAGGTAAACAAACCGAGCCCCAGGAGCTCGCCTCAGGGGAGGTGATGGCAGCAGAAACCTTGCACACTCTTCACACCACTCATCAGTTCTGCTAGGCTGGTGCGACCCTGCACTTCCTGTAGCCAACCCCCTTCTCAGCCACCCCCCCTCCCCGGCCGGAGGTGCTGCAGTACAGGGTGGGGGTGGGGTGGGGAGGAGTGGAAAGAGGGGGCGTTGGAAGGGCACAGGGACGCAGACTCCGGCCGCAGAAACCCGTTTCCTCTGATTCAGAGCCTCGGAGAAGCATTCAGCACGCCCCTGCCCCCACCCCGGGCTCTCCGTAGCCTTCGACTCCCTCCTAGCCCGTCGGCCTCCGCAGGATGTAATCCGCATTCCCGAGTGTCCTCCATCTCCCCTACCCCCTGCTCCCCTGCAGTCCTCCATCCTCACCTAGCCAATTCTTCCACACCCTGGAGCTTGTCTATCGCTCAAGCCCACGTCCCCTCCAGGGCTCCTAGCTCGTCTTCCTGCCACCCCCACGTGCGCACCCGCGACTCCCGCCCCGCCAGCCTCTCACCCGTGTCCCCATCCCCATTTTTGCCAGGGCCCCAAACGGCCTCCGTGCCCCATCCCCAGGAGTCCTCCCGGCGCCCCCGCCCACACCGTACCTTGATCCTCTGGAGGCGGGAGAGATGTAATTCATGCACAAACGGGTTGGGGGGCGCTGAGGGTCCGGAGGTGTGCTCGAGGGGGACGTGGTCCCCCGGACTCCCCTGGCTCATAGCGGCGGGAGAGCGCCCCGGCCGCTGCCCCCGGCCCCGCTCTGCAGAGCTGGCAGCTGCGGCTGCAGCGGCGGCGGCAGCGCTCTGGCCCCGGCCCCGCCTGGTGCGGAGCGAGGGGCGGGAGCAGGCGCACGGCCCGACCCGCGCAGTCAGGGAGCCGGCCGGGGGGCGGGGCTTCCAGCGCCCGGGCGCTCGGGCTCCTCCGCGCCCGCAGCCCCTCCGCCCATTGTTCCGCGGCGGCCGGATGCAGGGGCTGGGTGCCCGCCGCGGGATGCCCTCGGGCCTGTCCTTCCCGGGGCTCCTCGCCGACAGTCCGGCCGCCGCCTCCCCGCAGGCCTCCGGCTGGGAGCGGGTTCGGGGCTTCAAGGTGGGCGCGGAGCCCGGACTTGGCTCGCGCGTGGAGGTCACCCTGCGGGCGCAGATTGGGGTGTGGTCCTCGGGAGGATGGGGATGGAAGGGCGGGTGCGCCGCGCGCGGAGGCTGACAGCTCCGGGCCGAGGCGCGGTCCAGCTCCTCCGCTCGCTCGCGGCCGCTTCCCCTCGGAGGCCGACCACCTCTCCTTCCCGTCCCCGCAGAGCCAGCGCGCGTGGACTCGAGGCGTTCGCGCCCTCTGGCGGCCGCGGAGTGTCTCACACCGCGCCCGCGTCCTGCCGGCGCTAGGCAGGGTCGCCTGTTGGGCTGTGGGCTCCTTGAATCCATGAGTCGCCAGCAACCCTCCAGACGCTGGCAGATGTGCTTCCCACGAGCTGGCAAGCCAGGGCGGGGAGGGGCAGTGGGAACCGTGAAAGCTGGAATGACTCCAGAGGCAACAGTGTTTTTCCTTCTAAGGTCTCTTTTCTACTGCTCTGTCTCCCTTTCTCCACAGTGTGAGTGGGAGAACAAATACCCTTCACCCCAAACTCCAAACTATCCCACAAAACTCATCAACTGGTGAGCCGCTGGTTGTCCGGTGATTGTGAGATCAGGGAATTGGGTGAACTTTGAGACCCACAGCCAGTAACACAATCAAAGATACACTACCTTTGACAAAAAGGAATAAAAGCTTCATTGTGTGTGGGAAGAAGCTGCCTTCGGTTCACCTTGTTTTATTTCTCTCTTCTGCAGCCCTGTCAATCACCACTTCGTGAGGAAGATGGCCAATCAATGGGCTGGTTCATTGGATACCACTACTCTTTTATTGGACGGGAAATCACACAAAATGCCAGAAGTCACTACTTCTCTGCAGACCTCCTTCCCCGCCCCATAATGACTCACTGACAATCCCATCTACATCCTTAAGAAGAGAGCAGTCAGCATTCTGAGAAATAAAAGAATATCCTAATCGATTTATTTCTTAAATATTTTTAGAGAAGATTCTACAGCTCTCTTTTTTTTTTTTATCCTCACCCGAGGATATTTTTCCATTTTTTGTACAGATAGAGTGGGAGGGAGAGAGAGGAAGGGAGAGAGAGAGAGAAACATCGACGTGAAGGGACACATCGAGTGGCTGCCACCCGCACGACCAACCAGGGCCGGGGACAAACTGCAACCGAAGTACGTGCCCTTAACGGGAACCGAACCCGGGTCTCTCCGGACCGCAGGCCGGACGCTCTAACCGCTGAGCCAAACTGGCCAGGGCTCTACAGCTCTCTTTTACCTATTTTAAATTAATAATTTCCAGCTTTGAGATATTTTTGACATATAACGTAAGTTTAAGGTGCACAATGTGATGATTACATACATGTATATCTTTTACTTACAATTTAAGGGAGGGTAAGTTTTTGTATATCTTGGGTTTTCTAAGGTAGTTTCAATAGTTTTATATATTTTTTAAATTAAGGCAATTCATTAAATGCATAATGACACGTGATTTTCTTTTTATGCCTTGAATAGTTTACATAAATCATCTAAAACCATACCAGGAGGAGTTAAGAAACCTAGGACTCAAACCCATAGAGTAATAATACTTATATGTGAATACTATGTAATTAAATTATGGATAACCGCATACTATTGATATATAGTTTTTTTTTCACGTTTCAACTCATTGCTTTTTTTATTTTTAAAAATTAATTCATTAATTTTTGTTACAGATGTTTTTTCTTTTTCGATATATAAAGTTTTTATTTATTTATTTATTTTTTTATCCTCACCCAAGGACATTTTTTCCATTTTTTGTTCAGATAGAGTGGGAGGGGGAGAGAGGAAGAGAGAGAGAGAAACATGGATGCGAAAGGGACACATTGAGTAGCTGCCACCCACACGACCCAACCAGGGCCGGGGACAAACTGCAACTGAAGTACATGCCCTTAGCCATTTTGCAAACCCGGTTCTCACTGGAACGCAGGCCGATGCTCTAACCGCTGAGCCAAATCGGCCAGGGCTATAGAGAAAGTTTTGATATTCTAATGCTTTCTCTGGAACTGATGAAAACCCTTAGGCTGTATGGCTGGTGTGAATTTCTATTCTTCCATCATTTGTTTTGTTTATCTTTTATGTCTCTTGCAATGTTTTTGCTCCTTGCTCCTCTGTCAGGTTACTTTATTGTCTCAGATTTCTTTGCAGAGCAATCTCAGTTGTTGTGGCTTTTTAGAAAAACTGATTTTAGAGAGAGGAAGGAAGAGAGAGAGAGAGAGAGAGAGAGAGAGAGAGAGAGATCTGTGTGAGAGAGAAACAGGTCAACAACCCATGTCGTACCTGCACTTACCCTGCTCGGGGATGGAACCTGTATGTGCCCTGACCAGGTATCGAACCTGCAACCTAGGTATGTGCCCTGACCAGGAATCGAACCTGCCACATTTTGGTATACGGGATGAAGCTCCTACCAGCCAAGCCACACTGGCCAGGGCTTTGTGGCAATTTTTAATATTTTAAATATCTTCATTAACTTTTTGAAGTTAATGTGCTGCAGATGTGCTTACTATTACTGCTTACTATTACCTGCTTATTGCCAAGGAACAGTTTCTTTGTTTTTGCCTCTCTACTTGCCTGTTTCTAACTAATTCATTCTACCAGTGCTGATGGGCCAGAGGTTTCACACATTTTGTCATTGTAGAGTAACTTTGGATTTGTAGTGGACTTTCTTTTTCTTTTCTCTCTTTTCCTCTTCAACAGAATCCAGATTTAATTCCAGTACCTAGCTGTCCCCATGCCCATTTGCCTCAGGGGCAGCCAGGTTCGGTGGAACCCACCTGAGGTAATCCTTTTCTCCTGGTCAGAGACTGATTTGGAATGGATATGTGACTCTGGACAATGGGACATGAAGGCGCTTCTGGGAAGTTTCCTCACTCTTTATGAGAATGCCTTATGAATTAACACTCTGTTTATCCTCTGCATGTTTCTGAATGTGACACCTATGACTGCTGGAGCCATTTTGCAGCTACCCCGAGGATCAGCTATCACTAGGATAGCAGACTGATGGGATGTGAAGAGTCTGGATCTTCGAGGACAGGATGAAGCCTCTGAACAAAACCAATTTGACTCTGAAGTACTGGACTTCCTGTTATATGAAAAGAAATTTTCTTGCTCATTAAGCCAGTTTGAGTCAGAGATTTTCTTATGTGCAAAAATCCACTGTATTCATTTTCTATTGCTGTGTAACAAATTAACATACAATTAGCAGCTCAAAACAACCTTCACTTATTATCACAGTTTCTCTAGGTCAGAAGTCCAGACACAGCTTAGCTAGGTCCTCTGCTCAGGGTCTCACAAGGCAGAAATCAAGGTGTTGGCAGGGCCATGTTCTTTTCTGGTGGCTCGATGAGGGAAGGATCAGCTTCCATGTCTTCTTAGTTGTTGGCAGAATTCATTTCCGTGAGGCTGTAGAATTCATGACAGCTTGATTCTTACAGCCAGCACCAGAGAGTGTTGAGTCTCTGACATCCAGACTTTCTTTTAAAGGGCTCACCTGACTAGGTCAGACCCAGCCAGGGTAATAATGCTTTTGATTAACTTAAAATCAACTAGTTAGGGATCAGGGACTTTAACTGCATCTTCAAAATCCAGTCACCTTTGCCATATAACCATGTGAGTGATAATCACCTTTGCCCTATTCTGTTGCTAGAAGCAAGTCACAGGTTTGGCCTGTACTCAAGGGGAGGGAGTTATATAAAAGCATGCATACTGAGGAGGCAGGAATCATAAGGTCCCCCTGAATGTGTCCACTATAGACACTAACTGATTCAGGGTCCAGGATGAAGATCGTTTCCCCATTGTGGAGAAATACACTCATTTCTCCTGAGTAGAAGTAAAATTCTTCTCTTGTTCAGTTTATTGTTTGACCATTTCATACTCACAATGACATGAGCAGTACTGAAATGCAGATAGGAACAAACGATTTTAGAGTGTAACAAAGGGAACAACTAAGTAGATCATGCTGTCTCTCTAGAGACTTTCCTAGAGGGTCATTTAAATTAGATCTTGATGAAAAAGTAGTTGTAAAGAAGTTGCGGAGGAACAAATTAGAAATAGAAGCACTTATTCAGATAGAAAGTTAATGAGGATATGAATGAATCATGTGGCCAGGTTACTGGAAAGAGAATGATAGGAGATTAGGCTGGAGAAGAGATTGAGGGATATTGTGCAAAATCTTCAAAGTATTCTAAATATGTTGTACTTGTCCTGTCCTCTAGAAGAGTAAGCCAAAGTCAAGCAATGATATGGCCGTGTTCTGTGGAAGTGTAGTAATATGTATGATCACATATAGTGTGGTTACATAGCTACATGTTCTATTATTCAGCTTGCAGATAATATTTGGTGTTTATACAGATTTATAGATTCCTTGGAATTACTCCATGAATAGTATACCTCGACTATTTGACTCACAGTGGAGTCCTTATGATAGGATTAGTGCCCTTATAGGAGAGGTCAAGGGCTTGTTGTCTCTTGACATGTGAGCACACAGTCAGAGGCTGCCATCTGCAAGCCAGGAAGAAAGCCCTCACTATAAATGGACCATGACTTCAGACTTTCAGCCTCCAGCATTGTGAGAAAATAAATTTTGATATCTCAGGTCACCCATGGTATTTTGTTATGGCAGCCTGAGCTAAGACACTATCACTATGCTACCATTGTTTATCTCAAATGCACTATTTAAACATAAGCATATGGGATACCCCAGGGGCTAGAGACCCGAAGGATGCAAGTTATCTGGAATGATTCCAGACCATTGCAAACTTATTTTCTAAATGAATGGGGGTAGATACTGAATCTGCTTTTGTCTGGATGCAACTGTATAACTGAGAGTTCTTTGAGTTAAATTCCATGTAGACTACGATCTTTGCTAAAAGGTGTATAATAAAAACGTAAAACTTGAAGCTTAAATAAATTTTATCAAAACTCAAAAGTAACCATAGCAATTGTTTAAAACTTGGACTCATAGGATATTATTTTGGAGAAGTGTTTTATCACTGACATTGTTTAGAATTGCTGGTGCAGAGTGATAATTAAATGCTGACTGATTGTTAGACAGTTTTATTATTGTTTTTATATTCTCTACAGAAAATTCATGCTCTTATTGTCTACGGGATTGTACCCTTTCCATTAATTTGCCCTTTGTCCCTACTGACTCCATGATCTCTTAGGTGCTTGATAACCACTGGTCTAGCTTGGGAGACTAGGAAGATTTGGGGTTGACTTGATTTAAACATATTCTATTGGAAGGCACAAGCCAGATCCAGGTGCATCGTCTAGTAGGACTTTAAAGATGTGGATCTGGGGCTTGGGATGGAGATAAAGAATTTGGAGAAGTCTATGCATATGGCAGAAATAACAAAATCAGGGGTGCGTTTCTCACATACTTTTTGGATCAGTTGTATTTTTATTTGTTTCAGAAGTGCGTTAAGTCAGGAGGGAATTCTTCTGACAAACCACCTTGTCTGTGTTCAATTTAATTAACAAATATTTATTGAGCAAACATTTATGTACCAGACACCATGTTAAGTGCTGGGAGTATGCATATGTGGGTGAGTTGGACATAGTCTATTGTGGTTTGAAACTTGAATTCCAGCTTTCTCATCTCATATTATTATTATTATTATTATTATTATTTGCTTGTTTGTTTTTTTGTTAATCCTCATTTGAGGATATTTTTCCATTGATTTTTTTAAAAAGAGAGAGTGGAAGGGAGGGGGGGAGAGAGAGAGAGAAAGAGAGAGAGAGAGAGAGAGAGAGAGAGAGAGAGAGAGAGAGAGAAACATTGATATGACTCTTGCCTCCCATATGACTCTGACCTGGGCGGGGGAAACCTGCAACCCAGGTACGTGCCCTTGACCGGAATCAATCCTGGGACCATTTGGTCTGTGGGCTGATGCTCTAACTGCCAAGCCAAGATGGGCTCATCCCATCTTATTGTTATTATTTTTAAATTGATTAATTAATTTGTTTTTGTTACAGATGTTTCTCATTTTTCCCCCATTGACACCCTCCTCCCCTTCCCCCTCGCCCCATCCCCAGTTTTGTTGTCTATGTTCATTGGTCATGCATACATGCATGTAAGTTCTGTGGTTTATTTCTTCCCCCAACCCACCTCTTCTGAGGCTTGTCAGTCCGTACCCCCCCTCTATGTCTCTGGGTTAATTTTGTTCATCAGTTTGTTTAATTCATTATATTCCACAAATAAGTGAGATCATGTGATATTTGTCTTTCTCTGCTTGGCTTATTTCTCTTAGTATAATACTCTCCAGGTCCTTCCATGCCATCTCAAAGGATAAGAGATTTTTCTTTCTTACAGCTGCATAGTATTCCATTGTGTATATGTACCACAGCTTTTTTATCCACTTATCTACTGATGGACACTTGAGTTGTTTCCAGATCTTAGCTATTGTAAATAGTGCTGCTATGAACATAGGGGTACATATATTTTTATTCTTGAGTCAGGATTTATATTGGACAGTTTTTTGAAATCTTAATAAGCAGAAAGCCCCCCCCCCCCCCCCCCGGGAGTTAACAGGTTCAATTGCTCTTCAGTAGGGATAGTACATGCTTGATGCCTTCACTCTAGGTTGGGGGAAAATGATCACAAAGTTTAACATATTCAAGAATATTCACGATAGGCTTGAAATGAGAAAAACAGTTTTAAAAATGGAGCTTACTGCATAAAGGCACATGTGAACAAGGGAGAAGGAGCGAGTCCATTTCTGTGGTTCTGCATGTACCACAGTGCTGAAGGTCCCTATGTTTAAGAAATGTTTTCTGGTATATTAGAGTCTCAGATTCAAAAAAACTATTTATTGATTGATTGATTTTAGAGAGCGAGGAAGAGAGAGAGAGAGAGAAAAAAAACCCATAAATTTGTTGTTCCACTTATTTATGTATTCATTGGTTGATTCTTGTATGTGCCCTGACCAGAGATCCAACCCACAACCTAGGCATGTGCCCTGACTGGGAATCAAACCCATAGCCCTCTGGTGCACAGGATGACACTCCAACCAACTGAGCCACCAGGCCAGGGCAAGAGTCTTCGATTTTAAAGAGGAAGAACTGCTGTAGATTCTTGGATACCCCTGGTTCCTCGTCCAGGGGGCTGGAGTAATGGCTATTGATTGCTGCGCCTTAGTGACTCTGAGGTCTGCATTCACAGTGAACGTTGTAGAACACAGACCATGCTGCTAACTACAAGAATGTTTTTCATATCTACAAAGATACCACTACTGTCTGTGTGATTTTTTTCCCAGCCTTGCTGTTAGATTTGCATTAATCCTTCCTGGGAATAATGGTGTGATTTTGAGTTGCCACGGAACTGTTTTGCTTGGGGCACATACCCACCCACCTTTACCCACACCCCCTGTCTCGTGTTAGCTGCCTCTGCAGTCACTCCCTCCTGCCACCTCTTCATTCTGAGCTTTTGTGTTTTCTGGTGGCAACCAAAGAGTTCTGTTTCCTGCCTTCTTCTTTTTCACAAAGAAATACAATTTGAGTTGTTTTTTTAAATTGTGACTTGACCATAAATTATAATTATTATCATTTATAAAAGATACACACATTCAGGCTGATCATCTTTAAAGTCTCCAAAAGACAAATATAAAGCACAGAAAATAAATTCAATTGAAAAATGTACTGATATAATTCTACATGTTATGTAAAATGCTAGGAAGAATCATCGCAATAATTATTCAAAGTACTATTAAAGGTAACCCAAGAGATATTTGGTCTTAAATGTAAAGTTAAACAATGTCCAATAATGGATGAGAGCAAAAGTATAGTTACAATTTCTAACAGAAAAAAGAAGTTAGTTTGCAAATACTCTGTACTCTTCAATGAAATAAGAAAGCAGATCAAGGATAAAATGTTGGATAGTTTTATCAACCAGGCCACCTTAGAAAGATAAGGTAGCTAAAATGAGCAATGATAAAACTCTACACATGTAACTTAACTGTTCATTATACTGGGGCCAGTACAGCCGACCCCTGAACCAAGTGGGGATTAGGGGTGCCGACCCCCTGAGAGCAGTCGAAAATCCACATATCATTTCAGTCAGCTCTCAGCGTTCGCAGATTCCCAGTCGCGGATACCAAATGCTGTGTTGGTCCAAGGATGGTCGAATCTCTGGATATACAGCCGAGCAATATGAAGGGCCAATTGAAGATTGAAAAAAAATCCGCATGTATGTGGATCAAGCCAGTTCGAACCTATGTTGTTCAAGGATTAAGTGCATTTTTACTTATCAGGTTTGCAAATCAAAATATAACAGGTAATTATACATCAGTATTGGTAGGAATACCAAGCATTACTTCACAACTGCTACCATGTGTTTCTTCCTCTCGGACACAGTGCGCACAGACCCAGCCTTGCTGTTGGAGGCGATTCACTTCCTTTTGTCCACGAGCTTCTTTCATGACGCGCTGTTCTTGAATCTGACTGCAGACAGATTTTGGTAGATGTTGATGATGAGCAATATGTTTTATATGGAGATGATGTTGAAATTTCTCCTTCAACTTCTGGTTATAATCTTTGGCTGCCTTTTTTGGCACACTCAATTTTTTTTTTTTTTTTAATCCTCACCTGAGGACATTTTTCCATTTTTTCCCCCCATTTTTTGTTCAGGTAGAGTGGTGGGGGGAGAGAGGAACAGAGAGAGAGAGAGACATCCATGCGAAAGGGACACATCGAGTGGCTGCCACCCGCACAACCGACCAGGGCCGGTGACAAACTGCAACCGAGGTGCATGCCCTTAGTGGGAACCGAACCCGGGTCTCTCAGGACCGCAGGCCGACGCTCTAACCACTGAGCCAAACCGGCCAGGGCAGCACACTCAATTTTTCAGAAGCATTAGCCTTCCGTAGACGAATGTTCATTTAGTCAGATCCATACATAGTGTACTTGCTGTCAGAAGTCCATTTTACACAGATAACATGCTGCATTCTCTTTGTGTGATATACAGCCCTGCTGCTGCTTTTGTCCACAGGAAAAATTCGAATAGATTTATCAAAACTAGTGGACACACTCTTTCCCAGGGGGAGAGTAATCCACATCAAGCACCTACATATGTGATCCATGGGCACTTGCTTGTATATCAAAAATATATAAGTTGTGCCCTGGCTGGTTTGGTTCAGCAGTTGGAGCGTTGGCCTGCAGACGAGAGAGTCCTGGGTTCAGTTCCCGCTAGGGGCACGTAAAAGAAAAAACCCAAAAAGTATATAAGTTGCAATCTTCGTTTGCTGCAATAAAAATGAAAACTGCCATAAGGGTCCAACAAATTGTATTTGTTCTCATATCTAAGATAACCTTTTTCAGAGAAGTTGCTTGCCTCTTATCCTATGTAGTACGATATTCCTGTCAGAAGCACAGGTCCTTAAGAGAAATGTCTCAAGTGGGTTAAATTTAATACCCCTTACACTATCAAATTCTTAGATCATTGAACATATAGGACTGGTTCTTTGTTCATCCCAAATGTCTACTTGTTGTCCACATGTGGCAAAAATAGCTTCTTTCCAGTGATAACCGATTCCTGTATACACTGTCTTTCCCAATATTGTGTACAATGGTTCTTCCTATTCTATAAAGCCTGGTCCATCCATTTTCCACTGCTTTACAGTTTTGTCATCACCAACAATAAAAAAGGAACTCCTATAAAAATGAGCACATATTCCTTGCACAAAACCTTCATGTGCCTGTATTACACGGATATAATTTTCTTTGTTCAAGTTCTAAATTCTAACCTCTCCATCACATGCCCCAGAAAGGACAGTAGTCAGGCTCTTTGGATGCTTTGCCAAGTGATTGATTCCGTCTCGGTGAACATCCAGAGAAGTAAGGAATGGTTTTGCAAATACCCATTCTAGTTTGGTAGCATTTAAAGCTCTTATGTATTCTTGTGGGACCTCAAAAGGGGGTCGGATAGGATCATCGTTTCTCGAAACTCTCTGTAAGTCCAACTTGGTTTCTCGGACATAGTTGTCCAGGTTCCAGCTCAGCATCTTCACCTTTATCTTGGCTGCCAGTTCTTGCCAACTCCATGAGCCTTTCCCTACACTTTAAGTTTTGATAAAAGATCCAAGAACAAGCAATGAAGTTTGAGAAAGAATTAGGTTAGGGCCTGTGTGTGGAGGAGGGGAGGAGTGGAGTGAAGAGGGTGGGATGTGCCCAGAGGCAAAGCAGAGGATGAGTTCAGTTATTGGTCATATCTGTAGGGCCTAGCACAGTGCCGGGGGAAAGTAAGTGCTTCATAATTGTTGGCTAATAGCATAAGTAATGTTTATTGGTTTTTATGCCATATTTCACAAAGTATTTTTGTTGGCTCACAATCAGAACACATAAAATAGAATATAGCCCTGGCAGGTTTGGCTCAGCGGTTGGAGCGTTGGCCTGTGGTACAGAGAGACCCGGGTTCGGTTCCCGCTAAGGGCACATACCTCGGTTGCAGTTTGTCCCCGGCCCTGGTTGGTCATGCGGGTGGCAGCCACTCGATGTGTCCCTTTCACATCGATGTTTCTCTCTCTCTCTCTTCCTCTCTCTCCCTCCCGCTCTATCTGAACAAAAAATGGAAAAATGTCCTCGGGTGAGGATAAAAAAAAAAAAAAAAAATAAAATAAAATAGAATATAAACAAGATCAAAGAATCAGAACCAGGGAAAAGTAAGAATAAACAAGATATTATATTCAGTAAGAGATTAATTTATTTGATTTCCTCTCATTCATTTTAAAATTAACTTTATTGAAGTGTGTTTTACCCTATAATTTTTTTTTTTTACCTTTTTATTTTGAAACAGTGATCAATTCACAGTAAGTTTCAAAAATAGTACAGAGAAGTCCCCATACCCTTCTTCCAGTTTCCACCAATGATTACACCTTGTATGACTAGAGTGCAACTATCAAAACTAGAAATTTGGCATTGATAGAATGTGTGTATGTGGTTCTGTGCCATTATATCTCATGTGTAGATTTGGTAACTACCACCACAATCAAGATGCAGAACAATTCAGCTGTCACAAAGATCTTCCTTTGTTACCTCTTTATGGTCAGACCCAACTCTTCCCCCCCACACCCCACGTCTTATACCTGGCAACCATCAATTTGTTTTTCATCATTACAATTTTGTCATATTGAGAATGTTATATAAGTGGAATCATATAGTATGTGACTTTTTTTTTGTTTTGTGTTTTTCTGCCTTTTCAGATTGGCATTTTTCACTAAGCATAAGGTTCTTGAGATCCATCCAAGTTGTTGTGTGTTACAATATTTCAATTCTATTTATTGCTAATTAGTGTTCTGTGCCATGGAGATGCCGCAGTTTATTGAACCAGTCACTCATCGAAGGTCATTCTGGTTGTTTCCAGATTTTGACTATTACAAATAAAGCTGCTATGAATATTCACCTGCAGGATTTTTGTAGACACACATTTTCACTTTTCTGGGATAAATGCCTAGGAGTGTGATTGCTGGGTTGTATGGTAGCTGCATATTTAACTTTATAAGAAACTGTCAAACTATGACTGTCCATTTTACATTTGCACAAGCAACGTACGAGAGATCCTGTTGCTCCACAGCCTCAGCACTGGGCAATGTCACTATTTTTTTTTTTTTAATCCTTACTCAAGCATATGTTTTATTGATTTTAGATAGATAGATAGATAGATAGAGAGAGAGAGAGAGAGAGAGAGAGAGATCAATTGATTGGTTGTCTCCCTTACGTTACCTGCTCAACTGGAAATCGAACCTACAATCTTTTGGTTTAAGGGACGATGTTCCTGAGCCAACTGGCTTGGGTAGGAATTGTTAGTATTTTTAATTTTAGCTGTTCTAATAGGATCATGGTTATATCTCATTTTAATCTTAATTTGCATTTCTCTAATGGCTGGAGATGTTACATGTCTTTTTCATCATTGGTTTTTAATTTTTCTTCAAGACTTTTTTCTCCTGAACCATGATAACCAACTGAATCCACATGTTAGTGTTCATGCTTGGTCCTAATTAATATCGTTCCTCCTCTTACTCTCGGTGGGAGGGTGGTTATTTTCTGTAAAAGTCTCTGTGTTCCCTGGCTCTCTAGCATTGCCTGGGGTGAACACTGATAGGGCTGTTTATGACGGTGTTTTCTGAATAGAAGCCTGGTGTCCGGAGACGCTGTCTCCAGGTGACAAAGACGTTTCAGAGAAGCTTTTTGTTCCTTCATGTTCTGAATACATTATATCCAGATCTTTTTTACTCTAGGTGGATTTTATACTCTATTTTATATTTTAGGGCACAGATTAGCCTCGGTCAGGATTTCTGTAATATAATACTTAGGAGTTAGTTTCTAGTATCAAACCAGTATGGATTTTAATTCCTGGTTTTACCACTTCTGAACTCGTGACCTTGTGAGGCAGGATCGCAAGAAGCTGGAGAAATTCCTTGACAAATGGAACAAGGAAAACTGAGACAAAATAATTAGACAAGGCCAAACAATTTGAGCAATTTACAGCCAGCTAATAAGTCACAAGGTTTTATCTTCCCTAACCAAGGACACTTGGGAGCAAATGGTTTACACATTCCAGATCGTCCCAAAGCAGACTGGCCTCAGTCACAGTCCCTCTTTGATAACATTCTTTTTTGTTTTGTTTTGTTTTGTTTTAATCCTTACCCGAGGATATATATTTTTTCCATTTATCTTCAGATAGAGTGGGAAAGAGGGAGAGAGAGAGAGAGAGAGATTGATGTGAGAGAGACACATTGACTGGTTGCCTCCTGCACGACCCCGACCAGGGCCAAGGACGGAACCACAACCCAGGTACTGTCCTTGGCTGGAATCAAACCCATGACTCTGGTTCGCAGGCCAATGCTCTAACCGCTGAGCCAAACCGGCCAGGGCGATAATGTGCTTTAAAAATAATACTAACCAGAAAATAACCCTGAACCCTCTACACACACATTTTGATAAATCATCATATTGAAGGACACACCTGAAGAGCTAATGAATATTCTGTTGAGACCCTCCCCAGAGACTTCCCCTAGGATTCCACTGGCCAAAGAAAGATAAAAAGCCTAAAGACAGGATCCACACGAGCTCTTGCTAGAGCACGCCCATGCCTTGTATCTTTGTTATTTTTCTCCTAAATTTTAGGAACCCCATGAGACTTGCAAGAAGGGGATCAGTGGGCAGCAGCAGCTCGTCCCAGGTGTACCCCCTGAACTTGTCTTCAAGGCCTCCTTTTTCTCTGACTCTCTCTCTCTTATTGCTTCTTCTACCTTAAGCCCTTCCTTAATAAATATACTCTCAAAATCACCTGGACTTGTAGTGTGAAATCTTTCCTACACGAAGTCAAGAACCCACACTACTGGTGGGCCCTAGGCAGGCCCCTCACCCCCAGGGCCTACACTTGGACACGTTATTTAAATTTTCTAAGTATTAGTTTCCCATATATAAGATGAGGATAATAATGGCATCTGCGTTACGGGGTTTTTGTGAAGCGTATCTGTATTTCAGTTACCTATTGCTGTGTTACAAGTCATCCCACAGCTTAGTGCCTTTAAACAAGAATTATTCTTCACGAGTCCTGAGAGGTGTGGCTCAGTTGGTTGGAGCATCATCCCGTACACATAAAGGTGGTGAGGTTCAACCCTGGGTTGGGGTGATTATGGGAGCCAACTGATTCATGTTTCTCTCTCTCTCCCTTCCTCTTCTAAAATCACTGAAAGACACATTCTCAGGTAATTATCCATGATTCTGTGGGTTGACTTCAAAAACAAGTATGTTGAAACCTAACTCACAATGTGATAAGAGGAGCAGCTAGGGTCTTTGGGAGGTGATGGGGAATGAGGGTTGAGCCCTCACGAATTGGACTAGTGCTCTTATAAAAGAGCCCTTGGAGAGCTCCACCCTGTGAGGACGCAATGAGAAGTTGTCCATCTATGATCCAGGAAGCCACTGAAGCTACCAGTGACTTGACCTTGGACTTCCAGCCTCCAGAACTGTAATGTCTCTTTTGCCCTTATTTTTTATTTTATTTTTAAAATCCTTATTGTTGAAAGTATTACAGATGTCCTTCCTTTTTTCCCATTGACACCCTCCACTCTGCTCCTGCCTCCCTGCCCCCCCCCCACCCCCTGCCGCCTTCACCACACCATTGTCTGTGTCCACTGGTTATGCATATATGCAATACATGCATTTAAGTTCTTTGGTTTATCTCTTTTCGCTCCCACTCTATTATTATTTTTTAAATTATTTTTTAAACCCTCATCCGAAGACATTTTTTAAAATTAATTTTGAAAGAGAGAGAGAAACATCGATGTGAGAGAGAAACATTGATTGGTTGCTCCCCCATGTGCCCTGATTGGGGATTGAACCAGTAACCTAGATATGTGCCCTGACTGGGAATCAAACCCATAACTTTTTGGTGCACAGGATGACTCTCCAGCCAACTGAGCCACCCAGCCAGGGCTCTTTTGCCTTTATTTTTTATGACATATTTTACTTTTCTAAAGGTCCTGGCCAAGCATCTTGCAATATTCCCAAGCTCTGATTTGTTTATTTCTTCATGTTGCTTTATCATGTGTTTTTCTCTCCCCTGTATTTTCTGTATACATGATTGGAGGGTTAGAGGCTTCAGTAGTTTAGAACTTTTGAAAGACTATATTAGTGTTCATGTTGTGCATTTGATATTGCATTACCTAAGGAAACAATAATGTCAGGTTTTTCCACCATTAGCGAGGGCTAGGGTGGTGAACACCAGGTCACTCCATGGAATGGCGCCTATTTTCACCCCTGCCATTAGTGACTAATCTGTGTGGTTTTAGATCTAATCTGTGTGGTTTTAGATCTGTTAGCTATTGCTGTGTAACAAGCCACCTCAAATCTGAGTAGCTTAAAACAGTGATCTATTTAGATCATGATGCTGAGGGTTAGCAATTTCAGTTGAGTTCAGAGGGTGGTTCTCCTGGCTTCAGCTGGGTTCCTCATGCATCTGAGGTCGGGTGTGGATTGGTTAGGTGGCTCTGCTCCGGGGTGTTGATTCACTGCCGCCTGTGGCACCTTGAATCTCCTCGGTAGGCTACCCTGCGTTTATTCTCAGACAATGGCAGGGCTCCAAGACCGGAAGTGGAAGTGAGTGGGGTCTCAGCTGGGAACTGACACACTGTCAGTTCTTCCACATTCCATAGGTCAAAACAAACCACAAGGCCTGTTAAGATAAATTACATTTCATCTCTTGATGAAACAGCTGCAGAATCACATTGCAAGAGGCGTGGCTACAGTGGGAGAAGACTGGGCTCATTTTTACAATCAATCTACCAGGCATCATGTTTCCTACCAATCTCCCCCAATGATTTTGGCATTCATAGTTCCCATTTGTTTTTTTGTTTTTTTTTGCATTTATCTTCAGATAGAGTGGGAGGGAGAGATGGAGGAAGAGAGAGAGAGAGAAACATTGATGTAAGCGAGAGACATTGACTGGTTGCCACCCACACGACCCCAAGCAGGGCGGGGACAAACTGCAACCGAGGTACGTGTCCTTAGCGGGAACCAAACCTGGTCTGCGGGCCCACGCTCTAACCACTGAGCCAAGCCAGCCAGGGCATATAGTTCCCATTTGAATCAATGATCACATTGTGGCAACAAAAAGGCTGATTTTGTAATCCAATCACCTCTTCTATATTTTCTAGTTAACATTCATCTGTAAAGAGGGCCTTTCTTTATTTTCCTTTTCTCTTTTTCTTGAGTATTATTATAGGCAATATTTTAATAATTATATAGAAAATAGATGCTCATAAAATTCCAACAATATAGATATATGCAAAGTAGAAAGCAAAAACTTTTGACAGTCCTACTTTCTAGACTCAGGGGACCCGTTGTTACAATTTTCATGTATAAAACTACATGTTCTATATACATAGGAAACAAAAGTGGGATCTTCACATAACTTTCAGATTTCAGAGGTTTTGAAATATCAAAATATGCATCTTACACTAATAAAAATACTAGTATTTCAAAACAGAATGAAGTGGCAAAACGCTTTCCCCAAAACTTGCTCTTACATTCTTAATTTTTCCTAGAAAGGTGTATTGTAGATCCAGCATCACCAACCACCAGGTTCACATCTAATCAGCTACCAAGTTCTAGTCATCTCCTCATTGTCCTTGGGGTTCAAGATAGCATTCTCAACTTGGCCCACTAGCTAATCCGCTCACTCCGCCATCCCCAACTTCGCCTCTTGCCACTCACTCTTTCTGTTTCAGTCACGCCAGATCTCCTGCAGCTCCAGGAGCTCACCGCACACTTCCTGCTGCCTGGCCTTTGACCACAGGGGTCCATCTTCTGTGACACTCCCTCCTCACCTCCCCCCTCCCCCAGCCTCTGCCTGACTACATCCTGTTCTCCCTTCAGCCTTGGCTTAGGTACCGCTTGCTCTGGGAGGCCTTTTCTGACTCCTAAACTGGTCATTGTTCCCTTGTTTTGTGTCCTCTGGTGCTTGACATTGATTTAGTGTTTCTATTCATGGTCAGACTAGAAGTGCCAAGAAGACACGGTAATGGTGTCTCTGTTGTCCATCACTCTATCCTCAGGGCTGGCATAATATTTGGCACATCATAGGTGCTCAATAAATGTCTAGTATATGAAAAAAAAAAAAAAAAGAATGGTGTTCCGGAATACTGGAAACCAGTATCACAATCCTATTTTCCAACTATTTCTCCCCCTTTCTAGACTTTCTGTTCCTGAACACATGGTAGTGAACCTTGTCAATGCTCTGCCTAGCTTTGGACCCTTTAGTAAAACATTTCTGTGTGATTTTTCTTTTTTTTTAATCCTCACCCGAGGACATTTTTCCATTTTTTGTTCAGATGGAGGGGGTGGGGGGGAGAGAGAGAGAGAAACATCAACATGAAAGGGACACATCGAGTGGCTGCCACCCACATGACTCAACTAGGGCTGGGGACAAACTGCAACCGAGGTACGTGCCCTTAGTGGTAAGCGAATCCGGGTCTCTCTGGACCGCAGGCCGACACTCTAACCGCTGAGCCAAACTGGCCCGGGCTTTGTGTGCTTTTTAATGGCCAGCACCTGCAACTGTCTTAGGAGGATGGTCCTTGGGCTATTAGAATTGTCCTGTGCCCCAAACCTTATTAAGGTATAATTGACAAATAAAAATCCTATATATTTAGGGTGTACAACATAATTATTTGATATATGTATACATTGGAAAATGATTACACAATCAAGTTAATTAACCCATCCATCAACTTACAAAGTTAGCCTTTCTTTTTCTTTTGTTGTTGTTGTAAGAACACTTAAGGTTGACTTTCTTAGCTAATTTCAAGTATACAATACAGTACTGTTAACTATAGTCACCATGCTGTACATTATATCCCAAGAACTTATTCATCTTATAAATGAAAGTTCGTACCCTTTAATCAACATCTTCCCATCTCCCCCAGCCCCCAAACGCTGGCAACCACTATTCTATTCTCTGGTTCTGAGTTCAACTTTTTAAGATTCCACATATAAGTGAGATCAGACAGTGTTTGCCTTTCTCTGTCTGGCTTATTTCACTTAGTTTAACTTCTGGATTTAGAGCCAAAGAAAATGAAGTCAGTATTGGAGCTGCTTGGCTCAGGCAAAGACGAAAGGAAGTGACCCAGAGTTTATGCTCCTCCTGCACCAACCCTCCCAGTATTTAGCAGCTGCAGAAGCCTGAAAGCCCAGCTCCTTTGACTCTAATAGGGATAAACTCTAAACTCTGAGCAATCATCTACATTCCAGAGGTCCCCTGCAGGACGCAGCGGAGGCCTGGACTTTGTACGTGATTGCACCCTGTCTTGGCTTTCTCCCCTCCCGGTCCTGCTTCCCCAACTCCCTTACTAGTTTTTTTTTGGAAGCATTTTCTTTCTTTCTTTTTTAAAATAAGAACTCAGGAAATATTGTTCCCATGAGCCATTTAAAAAATTTAATGTTTTGATTGAGATATAATCAACATATACTATTGTATTAGTTTTAGATGTATAACAGTGATTTTTATTATAGAGTGGAAGGGAGAGAGGGAGACAGAGAAACATGATGTGAGAGAGACACACTGATTGGTTGTCTCCTGCACGACCCCTACCAGGGCCTGGGGTTGAACCACAACTGAGGTACGTGCCCTTGACTGGAATCGAACTCGAGATTCTTTGGTCCTAGGGCTGATGCTCTAACTGCTAAGCGAAACTGGCCAGGGCTAATATAGTGATTTTTAAAATTGAGGTATAATTGACATAACCTACATTATATAGGTTTCAGGTATACGATATATGATTTGATATTTGTATACATTGCAGAATGCTCACGACAAGTATAGTTAACATCTAGATACTTGTATACATTGCAAAATGATCACCACAATAAGTTTAGTTAATATCTATCACCACACATGGTTACAAATTTTTTTCTAGTGGTGAGAACTTTTAAGATCTACTCTCTTAGCAATTTCTAAATATACACTATGATGTTATTAACTATAGTCTATCATGATGTACATTACATCCTCATTATTTATTTCATAACTGGAAATTTGTACCATTTGACCCTTACACATTTTCCCACCCCCACCAACAGACTGGCAACCACCAATCTGTTTACTATATCTATGTGTTCAGTTTTTTTTTTTTCTTTAGATTTCACATATAAGTGAGATCATATAGTATTTGTCTTTCTTTGACTTATTTTACTTAGCATAATGCCTTCAAGGTCCTTCCATGTTGTGTAAATGGTAAGATTTCTTTCTTTCTTTTAAAAATTTTTATTAATTTATTTTTGTTACAGATGTTTCTCCTTTTTCCCCCTAGACACCCCTCCCCACCCCATACCCAGCTTTGTTGTCCGTGTCCATTGGTTATGCGTACATGCAAGATTTCTTTCTTTTTTTTTTTTTATGGCTGCATAATATCCTATTGTAGACATACCTACAACATTTTCATTATCCATTCATCTATTGATGGACACTTAGGTTGTTTTCATATCTTGGATACTGTAAATAATGCTGCTATGAACATGGGGTGCAGATATCTTTCTGAGATAGTGATTTTATTACCTTCAGGTAACTACCCTGAAGTGGGATTGTGGAATCATATGATAGTTCCATTTTTAATTTTCTGAGGAACCTCTATACTGTTTTCCAGAGTGGTTGCACAAATTTACATTCCCACCAACAGTGCACAGTATTTCCTTGTATTCACATTCTTGCCAACACTTGGGGACAATTTTCTTAATAAATCACCCCAAACTGATCTTTCTCTCAGTCACCTGTTGGAGCACCTGACCTAAGTAAGACCCACAACAAGCTTACTTCTGACTCAGGGCACTTGACCTTGTTTACACTTCCTTCATTCCTTCATTCTAGTCTCTGTTTAAATGCCTCAAAGAGCCCTTCCTAACTCCCCCATCTAAAACAGCATCCCTCCTCCCTTCTCATCCTGTTCCCATCACCTTCCATCTCAGTAACCTGTTGTATTTTTCTTTCACAGCACGAATGACTCTCTGAATTATGTATTGATCTTTTTGCGTATTGGCTATTTCCCTGGGGTCTGCTCCATGAGGGTAGGGACTTTGTCAGCCAATTTCTCAAAAAAAACTTTGCAGGCCAGAAGGGAGTGGCAAGAAACAGTCAAAGTGATGAAAAGCAAGGACCTACAACCAAGATTATACTATCCTACAAAGCTATCATTTAGAATCGATGGACATATACAGACTTTCCCAGACAAGAAAAAGCTAAAGGAGTTCATCACCACCATACCAGTATTATATGAAATGTTGAAAGGTCTTCTTGAAGAAGAAGATAAAAAATATGAACAATAAAATGGCAATAAATACATATATATCAACAACTGAATCTACAAACCAAATGAACAAGTACAACAGAAACAGACTCATAGATACAAAGAACTTTTTGTTAGTTGCCAGATGGGAGGGGGCTGGGGAGATGGGTGAAAAAGGTGAAGGGATTAAGAAGTACCAATTGGATTTTAGACTGGTGAACCTCAAAGGGAAGGGGAGAGGTAGGGAAGGAAGAGATAAAGCAAAGAACTTCTATGCATATATGAATAACCAATGGATATAGACAATAGTGTGGGGAAGGCAAGAGAGGGGTGGGAGTGGGGAGGAGGGGGTCAATTAGGGCAAAAATGAGGGACATCTCTAATACATTCAACAATAAAGATAAGTCTAAAAAATTTTGCAACTATTTGTCTGAAATAAATATTTTAATTAGTGTTGATTTATTCTCTGTAGGAACCCCAAAGACTAGTGTCATTTTCCAAGTTCTTCCAGACAATTTAATACTATTTTAGATGATATAAATGAAAATAATTTGCAGTGGAAATAACATGCAATGGTAGTTACAGTCCTTGTTTTCTGCAAACCAGCTCTGTAGTCTTGACTGTCACAGCCTTCCTGTAATGACTGGGTTGGGTTGGATCAGTAGTTCTCAAACTTATGTGTGATTCTGGGTAGATATAAATATCTTGGCCCAACCTGACAGATTTTAATTCAGGTCTGGAGTGGGCCTCAGAATCTACATTTTCCCAAAAGCACACTAGGTGACTTACAAACAGATAGTCTGTAGACTTTTATTTATTTATTTTAAAATCTTTATTGTTGGATGTAAAATGTATTACAGATGTTCCACATTTTTCCCCCATTGGCCCCCTCCTCCCCCATCCCGCCCCCCTCCCACCTTTTCCCACACTATTGTCTGTGTCCATTGGTTATGCATATAAGTTCTTTGGTTTATTTCTTCCCACCCCCCAACCCCTTTCCCTTTGAGGTTTGTCAGTCTAGCAATGAATTTATACTTCTTAATCCCTTCACCTTTTTCACCCATTCCCCCAACCCCCCTCCCATCTGGCAATCAACGAAATGTTCTCTGTATCTATGAAAATGTTTCTGTTCTACCTGTTCATTTTGTTTGTAGATTCCATTGTTGATAGATATGTATTCATTGCCATTTTGTTTGTTCATATATTTTATCTTTTTCCTCAAAAAGATCCTTCATCATTTCATATAATAATGGTTTGGTGGTGATGAACTCCTTTAACTTTTTCTTGTCTGGGAAAGTCTTTCTATGGCCATCGATTCTAAATGACAGCTTTGCAGGATAGAGTAATCTTGGTTGTAGGTTCTTGCTTTTCATCACTCTGAAGATTTCTTGCCACTCCCTTCTGGCCTGCAAAGTTTCTTTTGATAAATCAGCTGACAGCCTAATGGGAACTCCCTTGTAGGTATCTAGCTGCCTTTCTCTTGCTGCTTTTAGGATTCTCTCTTTGTCTTGAACCTTTTGCATTTTGATGATGATGTGTCTTGGTGTGGGCCTCCTGGGGTTCATCTTGTTTGGGACTCTCTGTGCTTCCTGGACTTGTATGTCTGTTTCCTTCACCAAGTTAGGAAAGTTTTCTGCCATTATTGTTTCAAACAGGTTTTCGATTTCTTGTTCTCGCTCTTCTCCTTCTGGCACCCCCAACATGCGAATGTTGGCACGCTTGAAGTTGTTCCAGAGGCTCCTTACACTATCCTCATTTTTTTGGATTCTTTTTTCTGTTTGCTGTTCTGATTGGGCAATTTTTGCTTCCTTATATTCCAAATCGATGGTTTGCTCCTTGGATTTATGTACTCTATTATTGAAGCTGTGTAAATTATTCTTTATTTCAGTTAATGCCTCCTTCAATTCTAACTGTGTATCCATGATTTCTAACTGGACCTTTTTTGATGCTCTTGAGGCCCTCCCTAAGTTCACTGAGGTTCTCACTAAGTTCATTGAGCATCCTTATAAGCAGTATTTTGAACTCAGTATCTGTTAGGTTGCTTATCTCCATTTTGCTTAGTTCTTTTATTGGGGTTTTGTTCTGTTCTTTCATTTGGGACCTGTTTCTTTGTCTCCTCATTTTGGCTGCCTCCCTGTGTTTGTTTCAGTGTATTACTTAACGAGAGGTATGGGGCTCGCTGAGACCAGATGCTGCTCGTTTGAAAGAATTTAGGAAAAACCTGAAGCAGGATCCAAGACAGGCCAATCCTATGGTTAAGCAAGTGGCAACAGCTTGGGTGGGCTTGAAAGTTGGGTGGGGTGGGGTGGGGCGGGGCCTCAGGGAGTCACCAGGGCGGGGCTACCAGTGTGAGCCAGGTTGCTGGAGTCCCAGATATGGAGACTGTCTGCCGCCCCCAGGGAAGGGCTCACCAAAGGAACAAAAGCCTCTTACAGCACGTTTGTCCCATAGAAAGCCCCCTCTCCAGCCCTCGCTCCAGTGCCAAACAGTTCAGTTCTTCCCTGTGTGACTCTGGTGCTCCTCGAGCTGCCTCCCCTCCAAGCTTAGAGGGAGAGAGTCCGATAAGTCCGTGCTCCGGCCCTTTAGGGAGCTGCCTGGGGCTCCAGCCGCTTCAGCTTCCCTGAGCCTCAGTTCCCGCTGGTTTTTCCAGCCAGAAGTTATGGGGACTTCTTTTCCTGGCACTGGAACCCTGAGCAAGGCACCTGGTGTGGGACGGGGACCCCTCAGTCCTCAGGAAGGACCTTCCCAGCCAAGGTGTCCTCCTGATTTTTATCCACCACACGTGGGTGTGGGACCAGCCTGTCCACCTCCGCCCCTCCTACCAGTCTGGATGTGGCTGCTGCTTTAACTCCGTAGTTGTAGGACTTCCATTCAGCTTGATTTCAGGCGGTTTTGAATGATGGTTGTTCTGTAGTTTAGTTGTAACTTTGATGTGGTTGTGGGAGGACGTGATACCGCGTTTACCTACCCGCCACCTTGACCGGAAGTCCTCGTCTGTAGACTTTTAGAAAACTAGGCAAGATGTTCATTTATTATGCTAATTATTCCATAAACTTTTATTGAGCATGCGCTCTGTTATGTATTCTAGAGTATGGGGGAATAGCCATAGATATAATAAACCAATCTCTGCTCTGCTGGAGCTCCATTCAAAAGTTGTGCACGCTATGCCTTAAACTTATGAGTAAGGAAAGTAACGATTCGGGGTGATGCCCGAATCCTCACTGCTGATGTGAGACGGATTTTTGTGCGGGTCAAGGTTGCCCTAATGACCTGCCTGCTTTGCAGGATGCCTAGGAGTTGCTGATCTGCCTGATCCCCTCATGCTTAAAAGCTGGGTCGGTTGGGCGGTAGGTAGGTGGTTCAGTCGGTGATACTTCATGGGAATTGTTCTTTAATAAATGTATGCTTTTGCTGCTTTCTTTTAAAAAAAAAAAAGTTGTGCACGCCGTGCATGTGTGTGTGTGTGTGTGTGATGACGGGAGACAGACAAAAACTCATAGCAAATATATCTGTAGCATCACATCATGCTAAGTACTAAAGGGAATATTGAAGTCAGGATGGGGCATAAAGAGTGCCGAGCAAGTTGGGGTGGTGGTAACCGGGGTTGTAATCAGACAAGACCCACTGAGATGGTGAAATGTGAGGAGACAGGGAGAGAACATGAAGCCATTTGGGAGAAGAACCTTCCAAACAGAGGAAAGAGTGAGTGCAAAAGGCTCTGAGGAAGGAGCCTGTTGGGCGCTGGAGGATGGGCAACCAGTGGAGGGGGAGGAGAATAATAGAAAATGTGGGGAAGATTCTGAGAAGCCGGATCAAATGGCTTTGTAGGTCCTTTTACTTTATTTTTAAAAACATGTTTTTAACCCTGGCTGGTTTGACCCAGCAGTAAAGCATCGGCCTGAGTTGTGGTTTCAATTCCAGCCAAGGGCACGTACCTCAGTTGCGGTTTGTCCCCAGCCCTAGTTGAGGTCATGCGGGAGGCAACCAGTTGATGTGTTCCTCTCACATTGATGTTTCTCTCTCTCTCTTTCTTTCTCCCTCTTTTTCTCTCTCACTCTATCTGAAGATAAAAGGAAAAATATCCTCAGGAGAGGATTAAAAACCCCAAAAAACCCCATGTTTTTATTGACTTTTTAGAGAGAGAGGAAGGGACAGAGAAACACTGATGTGAGAGAGAAACATCAATTGGCTGTCTCCTGCACACCCCCTACTGGGGACAGAACCCACAACTGGGGCATGTGCCCTGACCTGGAATGAACTGGGGACCTCTCAGTCCATGGGAGGACGCTTAATCCACTGAGCCACACCGGACTTGTGCTTTGTAGGTCATTTTATTTTATTTTTTAAAAACATTTTTTCTTTATTGATTTTAGAGAGAGGAAGGAAGAGGGAGAGAGAGATAGAAACATTGAGAGAACATCCATTGGCCATCTCCTGCATGCCCCACACTGGGGATCGGGCCTACAACCTGGGCATGTGCCCTGACCAGGAATTGAACCAGTGACCTCTTGATGCTTGGGTCAATGCTCAACCAGTGAGTCACACTGGCTGGGCCTTTGTGGGTCATTTTATTTATTTATCCTCACCTGAGGACAATTTTGCATTTTTCTTCAGATAGAGAGGGAGGGAAAGAGGGAGGAAGAGAGAGAGAGAGAAACACCGACCTGAGAGAGACACATTGAGTGGTTGCCACCCACCCGGGACTCTCTGGTCCACGGGCCAACGCTCTAACCGCTGGGCCAAACTGGCCAGGGCTCATTTTATAGTCTTAAGTTTACTCTGAGCAGAGTCAGAAGCCAATGGAGGGTTATGAGTGGAGAAGATATATATATATATATATATATATATATATATATATATATATATATATAGTTTGTTCTACTCTTTAAAAAGATTCTCTTCACAAAGAGTAGAAACAGGCGTGTGCTAAGTGCTTTATACGTGTTAGCTAATTTAATTCTCACAACAAAGAGCTCTAACATTCTATTACTTATTGGTTGTCCAAGTAGGTGAAAAAGAAAAGCAAATTTTATTTAGTTCTTTGTCCCTGTTGCTTTTACTGTTTGTATGAGTTATTCATTCTCAACAATTTACTATTTCCTGATTGTTTTTAGGCAGGTTGTGGGAGGATGGGAGGTGGGAGGGCCGTTTTTCCTGTGGGGTGGGGATGTTCTACCATGTCTAATGGGTGAGTTTGGAGGGAGAAAGTGGACACTTCTCTCTCCTTCCTGCTCTCAGGCAGCATCGGCTCTTCTCTGTTCCTCTAGGCACTAAGTCTTAGAAGGACAGGCTTCCATGTGGGAAGTTCTGTGGTGATTCAGCACTGCTTGTACCTGGGTGCGCCTATTTGGGGTTCAGCACTGAAAGCTCATGTAGCTCTGATATTCTATACAACATGGTCTAACATCAGCTTTATCAATAACAAAAGTGATGTTTGGCTTCCAGTCACCCCATTTATTGGTCATAAGGTGAAAAGGGGTGTAATATTGGGGTCATCTCAAGTCCTAGCAGTATTCTTTGCAGCACTTCCCTTAGTTCTTAGAGCAGTGTTAGTGAGGTTTTAGTTCACGTTTTTCTTAGGTAAATGAACCTTGTTGGCTGGTAATCCACAAAAGTTACAGCAGGTGGCAGACACACTCTATCAAAACCAACCTCCAGAGCAGTGTTAAGCAACAAGCCAATTTTTGCAATATCCCATTTAGAAACCAGACTGTCTTTGTTCAAGCTGACTTAACAAAGTAGCATAGTCTAAGTGGCTTTTAAAAAACAAAAATTGATTTCTCACGGTCCTGGGAGCTGGAAGTCCAAGGCCAGGGTTGAGTTCTGGTGAGTGCCCTCTTCTGGGTTGCAGTCTGCTGACTTACTGTATCCTCATATGGTGGAAAGAGAGTGGGAGAGCTCTCTGGCCCTTTCTTATAAAGGCATTAATCTTATTTATGAGGGCTCCACCTTCATGACCTCATTACCTTTCAAAGGCTCCACCTCCTCCAAATACCATCACACTGGGATTAGGGTTTCAACATCTAAATTTTGGGGGGGAGACAATCAGTCCATAACACAGATCCATTAGGCAGAGTATCTAGGTTAGGCTACTTCTGTGACATTGCCTCATGCTGGAGTCAGAAATCATACTATGTAGGTCATTCTGTACATGTTGGTCTCTCATTGAGCAGGGAGAGTTTTCAGGGCTGAACCTGGGCTGTTAAAAGTAACAATCATAATCGAAACAGGAAAGTTATTAAGCACTTAATAATTGCCAGGCAGGTGCTAAGCACTTTACATGCGTTATCTAAATTAGTACTCACAGCAGTCCTATGATGCAGGGATTATCATTAACTTTGCTTTGCAGGTGAGGATCTGAGGCCTAGAGAGCTAGGAAAGGTGTTCAGCTGGTAAGTGGAGGTTTCTCCAACATACATGCACAGAAGCTGCTGCACTCAGTGGTCTCTGTGGGCACTGCCTTGGTGGAATGAAATGAAGCAAATGATGAAAGCAAGACTCAGGGAGATGTGAAAACTGCATTTAAGGGTTTGAGGGGCTGCCATGTGAAAGCAGACTAACTCTGTGCAGCCCCAGAGACTAGAACCCAAGCCAGTGGGCAGGCAGACCCCCCACAGAGGGAGATCATACCTCATCACAAGGAGAATTTAGGGCAGACATGGAATGAAGCAGGTGGTGAAAGAGTGAGCATATGTGCTCGGAAAAAGGTTCTGTCTCTTTTGATCATTTTGTTAAATTCTCAGTATAACTTAGGGGAAAAAAAGCATGCTGATCACCTGGCACTGATGTTCAGTTTGGGTTCACATCCTGGCTCTGCTACCTGCCAGCCTGTGCACTGAAGCGGCACCACTAGGTGGCGCTGATGGGACAGATTTGGCCCCCAGACAGCCGCCAGCCATTGGACAAATCACTTCAGTTGTTTGTGACTCAGCTTTTTCATCTGTAAATGGGATAATTATGGGTCTTATTTCATAAAGTTGTGAGAAGCCATTATTATTATTGTTATTATTGTATTTGTTAATTCACACCAGAGGATATTTTTTTCCATTGATTTTTAGAGAGTGGAAGAGAGGGAGGGGGAGAGAGAGAGAGAGAGAGAGAGAGAGAGAGAGAGAGAGAGAGAGAGACATCAATGTGAGAGAGATACATCAATTGATTGCCTCCTGCACGTGCCTGGAATGGGGTGGGGATGGAACGTGCAATGCAGGTAGGTGCCTTGACTGGCAATCGAACATGTGACCCTTCAGTGCTATGGCAGAAGCTATTATTTTTTGATTTATGATAATCACTGTTATGGACTGAGTATTTTGTGTTCCCCCCAAATTCATGTGTTGATTTGATGGTGTCAGGAGGTGGGGGTGTTTGGAAGGTGGTTAGGTCATGAAGGTGGAACCCTCATGAACAAGATTAATGGCCTTAAAAATGAGACTCCAGAGAGCTTTCTGATTGTTTCATGCCATGTGAGTGCACAGCGAGGAGACTGCCACTGTAGACCTCGGAGTGGGCTCTTGCCACCAGAATTGTGAGAAATGTCTGTGGTTGAAGCCACCCAGCCTACGGTGGCTTGTTATAGCAGCCAGAACTAAGACAGACACTTGTAAAGTGAAAAGTGTGTTTTCATAGTTCTAAGTCACCATCATTTCTTGTAATTTAAGAATGAATCCTGCTGGTCTATCTCGGGGTCGGTAGAGTCTTTTTTATTTTATTTTATAATCTTCAGTCCAGGATATTTTTCCATTTATCTTCAGATAGAGTGGGAGAGAGAGAGAAACATCAATGTGAGGGAGACACTTTGACTGGTTGCCTCCCGCACAACCCCGACCAGGGCGGAGGACAAACTGCAACTGAGGTATGTGCCCTTGGCTGGAATTGAACCCAACGTGACTCATTGGTCTGCGGGCCTACGCCCTACCGCTGAGCCTAACCGACCGGGGTGGTAAAGTCTTTTGAACGTCTATAAAAGATGTCAAAAGAATTGATTAAGAGTAGATTTATGTTGCCCTGGCCGGTTTGGTTCAGCGGTTAGAGCGTCGGCCTGCGGTCCTGAGAGACCCGGGTTCGGTTCCCGCTAAGGGCGCGTACCTCGGTTGCAGTTTGTCCCCGGCCCTGGTTGGTTGTGCAGGTGGCAGCCACTCGATGTGTTCCTTTCACATCGATGTTTCTCTCTCTCTCTCTGTTCCTCTCTCTCCCTCCCGCTCTACCTGAACAAAAAATGGAAAAATGTCCTCGGGTGAGGATAAAAAAAAAAAGAGTAGATTTATGTTTTTAAATAGTCAAAAGTTATTCGGGTCCAGTCAGTGTGGCTCAGTGGTTGAGCATCGACCCATGCACCAAGAGGTCACTGGTTTGATTCCCAGTTTGTGGGCCCGATCCCCAGTGAGGGGCATGTAGGAGGTGGCCAATTGACTTGTCTCTCATTAATGTTTCTCTCTCTCTCTCAAATCAATAAAGAAAAAAATATTTTAAAAGTAAGTTATTTGGAGCCAAATCTTTCAAATAAGAAAAGCCATTAAATTGGGATTTTGTTGTGCGGCAGGATGATATTTGGAAGTATGTATTGCTTTGTATTTTGCCGTGTATTTATTTCTGCTCCTCCAATCCAAGTGCATAGCTAAGCCCTTTAGAAATACCTTGCTTCAAATATATATTTTTTTGTAGGATATAAATAGAAATTTTATGTCAGTAAATCTTCTTTGTTGTTAATAGGGTACTACCCCCACCTAGTATAATTTATGTTCTGGAGACGTAAGAAAGAGAGAAGAATGGAGAGCGAGAAATAAAGAAAAGATACTAGAGACTGGAGAGCGAATAAAAGTCACTGGGACTTGTACTTATTAGAAATTGGGGCCCCAAGCTCAGAGACTCCCACCCGTGCCTAAGACTCCAGTGTTCCATGTGTGCACAGAAAAGGTGACATGCTGGGCTGGCAGGGGTCACAGTCCATTTGGAAAACAGGTTTCTTAGCAGTGTGGATAGATGACTGAGAAACTCTCATGCTTCAGTGCTGAAAGAGCCCAGGAATTGGGAACCCAAATGATGGAGAACATTGCATTTCTCCAGCAGCCTGGTGAATGGGGCTCAAAGTCAGATTTAAGGTGATTAAAAGAAAATAAGACAACATGCTATTTCTTGTATCCCTGAGTTGTGAACTTAGAGTCACACCTGGTACAAATATTTTTTGGTAAACATGGATGTATAAATCTGAAATAACTATATTTACTCTGCAGCCTTAATGTTTTATAGGTCTGTGGGTGCCCCACATCCACATTTTCTAAACAATGCCAGTACAGCATCAATGGAATAAGGGGCGGGGGAGAGAGAGGGGGATAGAGGGGGGTGGGGGGAGAGAGAGAGAGAGAGAGAGAGAGAGAGAGAGAGAGAGAGAGAGAAGAGAAGAGAAGAGAGAGACACATTGATTGTTAGCCGCCTCTCACACTGCCCCCGGTTGCCAGGGATCGGACCGCAACCTAGGTATGTGCCCTTGATCTGAATCGAACCTTCGACTCTTTGGTCCACAGGCCAATGCTCTGACCCCTGAACTAGACTGGCTAGGGCTCAATGAGTACTTTTATAGAACTTACAGTATGTGCCATGTACTTTTCTAAGCACTTGACCAATATTAATTCACTTCAGACTCATAACAATCTTATTAGGTAGACTCTAGTATGTTCTCTAAAGATTAAGAAATTGAGGCATAGAGAGATGAAGTAACTTGTTTAATGTTATGTAACTAGTGATACAGTCAGGATTTAAACCTAAGCAGATTAGCTCTAGAATCTATGGTTTTAACCAGTATGCTTCTCTGTCTTTTTCTAACAGGGTCTAATGAGCAGCTTAGATACTCTTTTTAGGAGAGAAATGGAAAGTATGGGTGATCTCTGACAACAGGAAGAAACAGCTCATTCATTCATTCATTGATTTTTATTCATTTGGTTCCTAGGCTTAATTTGTTTAGCTCTCAGGCTTAATTGTTATTCCAGGTAGTTTATGAAATCAACTCAACTGTTATTAATTGTACCAATTTATTACTTAGGTGGTGAATCTGTCCATCAACCCTGCAGGCAATTTATAGTTTTATTGGTATTATTGAAATGATTTTTCTTCATCATATAAAAGGCAAAAGCAATATTTTTGTTCATGGATTAACCATGCAATGAATAAGATAAAGAGACAATCTTTTTTTAAATCCTCACCTGAAGATATTTTTCCATTTTTGTTCAGATAGAGTGGGAGTGAGAGAGAGAAAGAGAGTGAGAGAGAGAGAAAGAGAGGGAGAGAGAGAGAAACATCGATGTGAGAGGGACACATCAACTGATTGCCTCCTGCATAACCTCAACCAGGGCTGGGGATGAACTGCAACCGAGGTATGTGCCCTTGACTAAAATCGAACCCAAGACTCATTGGTCTGAGGGTCAACGCTTCAACCACTGAGCCATACCGGCTGGGCTAAAGAGACAATCTTTACACATGTCCTCATCCTTATTTACCAGATAATCTCCTTAAAGATCACCAACTAAATATCTGAATTGTTCTGTTATCTAATCATGGCTGGGACAATCCCACCAACCATATGCTATTTTGCCACAAACTGAAATTGCTTCCACTGATACAACTATCCAAATCTACAGACTGTAGAACCTTTTAGTTTTCTTCTGGTTTGATTATTATTTCTGGTTTCTTATTTATCTGTAGGTAAATGTAGAGTACAATGGAAGTTTCTAAGAGCATAATGGTTTGTATAAGTCTCGAGTTCCTAATCAGGATACTTATTCTTTTTGTTTTGTTTTATTTTGTTTTGTTTCATTTTGTTTTTGTTTTTTTCATCTTCACCTGACGATATTTTTCCATTGATTTTTAGATAGAGTAGAATGAAGAGAGAAGGGTGAGGGGAGAGAGAGAGGGAGAGAGAGGCATTGATGTGACAGAGAGACATCAATTGGTTGCCTCCCACATGACCCTGACTAGGGATGGGATCAAATCTGCAACCTAGGTACATGCTTTCGACTGGGAATCAAACCTGTGACCCTCTGGTCTGTGGACTCATGCTCTAACTACTAAGCCAAACCAGCCAGGGCAAGATACTTGTTCCTTTTGAAGTCATCTTGAAACCAAGGGGAGGTTCGATGTATCATAGAGACCCATTGTCCCCTGGGACTCTCAAACCAGGAAAGCAGGAGAGGCCAGCTCCAGCCACAGGCTGAAGAAGGAGAACCAGTAGTTAAGCTTATTGTTGTCAGATAGGAGCGTCTGGGGACTGTTCTCTCCTAGACAGTTTACTTTCTATGAGTATATAGAAGGTTGACACGAACTGCTTGTGATTGCAAGGTTAATCTCTATCATTCTGAGCAGACATGCCACACGTTGTACCTTTTCTGATAGCCTGGGTCCAGTCTCATCTCAGACATAGGAGGAATTTGTTCTCTCTGTACTTTATTACCTAGTAAATAAAGACCTAGAGTGATGGCATGACACAATTCCCTGGGCACGACGACGGGCTGTTTTGTGGTCGCAGTAGAATGTACTGTTACTTATATCCAGAACGGAAAATTAACAACTTCACCTACCAGATTAGAAGTTTCTGTAGTAATTAGTGTTCAAGATAATTTTGAAGTATGGCTAAATTCTGAAATTTCTAACCCTGAAGTAGATGTTTTGAAAATCTTGCCTACCTCTTACATAATTTTAATTTTCCCTCCTTTACAACTTTCTTTAGGTTCTTTTCATGATAACTTTTCTTTCTCTCTCTCTCTCCTCTTTTTTTTTTTTTTTTTTTTTAAATTTAAAAATGCTTCCCTGGTGCCTCTCTCTGTGGAGCATGCCCGTGCCTCTCCTCCTCTTTTGTCCCTCAGCTGTGTATCTCTCTCCCTCTTTCTCCTAAGCTCCAAGGGCCCTTCTATTACCTCTGTAACTTTCTAAACAAATTTTTCCTTATAATATGAAAACAAACAAACAAGCAAACAAACAAAAAGCAATGTTTCTGAGAATCTTGAGTCAGGTCTCAGCTTATGAATTTTCCAGGGAAACCCTTTCTAATGCCCAGATTAGATTTGGTAGCCTATTAAAAGTATAATCAATCAATTAACTCAGTAGTTAATGGTGTAACTGTAAATATATATATATATATATGTTTGTTGTTATTAATGCTCACTAGAGGGTATTTTTTCATTGATTTTTAGAGAGAGTGGAAGGAAGGGAGTGGGGAGAGAGAGACATTGCTGTGAGAGAGACACATTGATTTGTTGCCTCCTGCACACATCCCGACTGGGGCCAGGGATTGAACCTGCAACCTAGGTATGTACCCTTGACCAGGAATCAAACCTGCAACACTTTGGAACACGGGCATACGCTCTAACCACTGAGCTACATTGGCCAGGGCCTTTTTTTTTTTTTTAAGATCGCAAATGTTTCTTTAATGCTTTTGAGATTAAGGAGGGAAGCCTACAGGGCCATGTTTATATTTTTATCATTTGTTTCCTTCTCTGCCATTAGACTTGAGGACAGGAACATATCTACCTCTTTCATTGCTAAATTCACATGGCAGTAGGTATCAACAGTTGCTACCTTCCTGAAGGTTTTTTTTTTTAATCTCTCTTTTTTTTCTATTCCATTAGATATCTCAAATATATTCTGTGCAATATAAGATGCTAAACCAGGAAAGGACTGTTAATGGTTATCTAGTCCAATTCTCTACCCTTTCAATTTAAATATAGGATAGCCCTGGCCTGTGTGTTTCAGTTGGTTCAGCATTGTCCTGTGCACTGAAGGGTCACCGGTTCAGTTCCTGGTCAGGGCACATACCCAGGTTGCGGGTTTGATCCCTGGTTGGGGTGCATATGGGAGGCAACCAATTGATGTTTCTCCCTCTCTTCCTCTCTCCCTTCCTTTCTCTCTAAAGTCAATAAAAAGTATGATAGAACTAAGGTCCAGATAGGTGAAGTGACTTACACAGGGTTACATAGAATACAAGTGACAGAGCTAGGACTTTTAGTCAAATTCTCCTTTCCCTGTGTTACACTGGTCATTCCTTCTTACTTCCTTTATTGTCAATTCAAGTATCTAATGAGTAAGGAAGAAATCTTTCCAAGATGAAGGGACAGATATATTTCTCTTCTACTTAGTTCAGTCAAATTTATCTTAAGTTTTCACAACCTTATTTGGGAATAATTTAAAAATATTTTAAAAGTATATTAAACAGTTAGGGAATAAAAGTGTTCATTATTCAACATTAGTGGGTCAGGTACACATAAATAACAAACTTGAAATTACAGCTTTCCTTAGAGTCACAGTGCTATGATAGAAGGGAGGGAGAAGGAGGACAAGGATAGTGCCTGGGATGCTAGAATAATCAGATATGGAGTTCATAATCCCACAGATCTCTGAGGTTGACCTGGACAGCAGGAAAGAAGCCTTCTCTTTCCTTAACAACACGTGAGCCTTCCTAAGGCAATACAACTTTCTCAGACAGAAAAGTGCTTCACTGGAGGAAGAAAGAACTAAGGATTTGAAAAACCATCCTGAGTGGAGATTTCAAAATGGTGGTAGATTCAATGGAAACTACACTGACCTCCCAGGACCAAACTGGAATTACAACTTTTATCTCTCTCTCTCTCTCTCACACACACACACATATATAATGTGTGTGTGTGTGTGTGTGTGTGTATTCCAGCCAGAATAACAAACTGAAGGCCAGCTAGAGGGAACCTTTATAACCAAGGATGTAAAGAGGAGCCCACATAGACCATGGTATAAACTGTGGAGGTACAAGAGGGCAGTCTGGACACCCACAGGCAGCAGCTGAAGATCTTGAGAGATATCTCAGCTGTGGGGGTTCCCCCCTGACCCCCCAAGCTGGGTTCCTTATCCCAGAGTGGCAGAACCAGGAAAGGTGCCCACATAACACCTGTTTGTGAAAAGCATCAGAGGTTCTATCCAGCAGGGAGAGATGGCTGAAAACATGGGTGCCCTCTTGAAGGGCCAGTGCACTAAATTTATCTACAGACACTCACCTTGGGCTCTGGCTGACTGGACTACAGCTACATGAGAAGAGTCTAGGGTTTGGGGCTCTGAGGAGAGAGCAGGAAGGAACCCTGAGCTGAATCATTCTCCCGAGCTGAAGAAGCCATCTTTCACAGGCAGAGTTTTCCTATCAAAGCAGCTTTAGCCTAGGGGGAAGCAATAACCCCACCTGTTGGAATTTTTCTCACCCTACCAGTTGGGTGGAGTTTACATCTAACTGAGGACTACAACCTGAGGCTCATTAAGTTATTGGGACTAACAGCCAGTCTTCAGGCAGAGGCAGATTTCTGAGTACTTTGAGTCTTTGCCTGGCCTGCAGCTCTGCCCCTGGAGAGTAAAACCAGACCTTGGCGTTCAGCTTTGTCCTTTCCATACACATTCTGACTCAGCAGAGGGAGTCACAAACTTCAGATCATTGTTATCCATAGGGAGATTTTGGCAGGCTCTAAACCGTACTGAGGTGAATTACACTTTATATGATAAGCAACTGCACAGTCACCTGCTTGCTAAGTTCAGGGGGTGAGCATCACTGTCAGCTAGCCAAAGGGTTGAGTCCATGCATGAACTGATCAATAGCAGTCACGACTCCATTATAGTAGGAGGGCCCACACAGAGCACACAAGGGACATTATTAGAGCATTTAGTTCTGGTTATCAGGGACTGTGCTACTGAGTCCCACAGGTTACCTACTACATAAGATCACCCCACCCAGACTGGGAGTTGTAGAAGATCTACCTAATACATAGAGACAAACTAGAACAGGCAGCTAAAATGGTGAAACGAAACAAGCCCAAAAGGAAAGAACAAGATAATTCTCCAGAAGAAGGGCTAAATGAAATGGAGATAAGCAAGTTATCAGATATAGAGTTCAGAGTAATGATTATAAGGATGCTTAACAGCATGAGAAAAGATATAGAAACAATGAAAAACAACCAATGGAATAGAGAAGCAACCAATTGGAAGTGAAAAAATGACATAGCAGAAATAAAGAATACATTGGAAGGAATAAACAGCAGATTAGAGGAAGCAGAGGATTGGATCAGTGAATTAGAAGATAGGGTATAAAAAAAATCACTCAGAGTACATAAAGGAAAAAAAAACAGAGGATTCCAAAATGGTGGCAGAGTGAATGACAGCTACATAGACCATCTCACAGGATCAAACTGGAATTATAACTAAAATAAAGACAAATTATTGGGAAAAAGCAATAGAAAAGCAGCTGGAGAGGACCCATATAACCAGAGACAAGAGAAAAGGACACTGAATCGAGCCTGGTAGGATCTGTGGAGGTGTGAGAGGGTGGGCTGGAAGCTCAGGGACAGTGGCTGTTTTAGCTATGAGCAGCTCCCTTGGGGTTAAAATCCCAAGCCAGCCCCATAGCACAGAGGGTCGGGAATGAGCACTAAATTAGCTACAGCCACTCACCTTGGGCTCAGCCAAAAGGAGGGTGGACTGGACTGGAATTGTGTGGACACTTGGGAGCTTGGAGAGCTGTGAGGGCATTGGGATTTTTGTGCTGAGTCACTCCCTCACAGGAGAGTAGCCATCTTACTCAAAGAGCCGCTTCCCAGAGCCCAGGGGAGAAGCACCAGCCCCTCCCTCAGAAATTTAACTCCACCCAGCTGGGCCAGAGAAATGCAAATTAAGAGTAATTAACTGCCAACATCTGCCCCACCCTCTGGAAATCCTCTTACCCTGAACACCTGAGGGAATTTTTTTCATTCATCTGCCCCACCCTCTGGAAATCCTCTTACCCTGAACACCTGAGGGATTTTTTTTTCATTCAGCTCAGAGCTACAACCCAAGGCTCATCAAGTAACCAAGACTAATAGCCTCCAGGCAAAAAGCTAGAGGTTAACTGAATGTTCCTGGGCTTGTAAATCTACACAGAGAAGTAAGACTTGACAGTGGTGTTTAATGTGGGTCCTCCCCCACTCATCCAAACCCAGTAGAGGGAGCCACAAACAGCAGAACACCAACATCCACAGGGAAAATTTGGCAGGCTCTAAAACCCACTGAGATAGCCAAAATGGTGAAACAAAGAAACAAATCCCAAGTGAAATAACAAGAGAACTCTATTGAGGATGAGATAAATGAAATGCAGTTAAGCCATTATCAGAGGTCGAGTTCAGACTGATAATAATGAGGAAGCTCAACAGCATGAGTAAAGAGCTCAGCACCAGAGTAAAGATATAAAAACATTGAAAACCAACCAATTGGAAATGAAGAATGACATAGCAGAAATAAAAAACAACAACAGCAACACATTGGAAGGAATAACCAGCAGAGTAGAGGAAGCTGAGGACCAGATCAGTGAATTAGAAGACAGAATGGAAAAAGTCACCCAATCAGAAAACCAAAAAGAAAAAAAGAATGTAAAAACAGAAAGACATCTTAAGAGAACTTTGGGACAACTGGAAAAGTAATATCATTTGAATCATAAGAGTTCCAGAAAAAGAAGAAAATGAGCAAGGGTTAGAGAATATATTTGAAGAAATAGTGACAGAAAACTTCCTTAACTTGGTGAAGGAAAAAGGCATTCAAGTTCAAGAAGCACAGAGAGTCCCAAGTAAGGAGAACCCAAAGAGGCCCACAGCCAAGACACATTATAATTAAAATGCCAAAAATTAAAGACAAAAAGAGAATCTGAAATGCAGCAAGAGAAAAGCACAGGTTACCTACAAAGGAGCTCCCATAAGATTGTCAGCTGACTTCTCAACAGAAACACTACAGGCCAGAAGGAAATGGCATGAAGTAATCAAGGCAATAAAAAACAAGGATCTGAATCCAAGACTACTCTATCCAGCAAGGCTATCATTCAAAATAGAAGGTGAAACGAAGTGCTCCCCAGACAAAAAAAGGCTAAGGGAATATATTACCACCAAACCAGCACTGCAAGAAATGTTAAAGAAACTGCTGTAATAAGCAGAAGGAATATAGAGAGAAACATAGGCATAATAAATAAAAATGTGAATAAATAAGTACATATCAATAATAATCTTAAATATAAATGGATTAAACCCTCCAATCAAAAGACACAGGGTAGCTGAATGGATACAAAATCATGACTCATGTATATGCTGTCTACAAGAGACCCATCTCAGAATAAAAGACTCATAGAAGATGAAAGTGAAAGGATGGGCCATTTAAATGGAAACAAAATAGAAGCTGGTGTAGCAATAGTCATATCTGGTAAAATAGACTTCAAAATGAAGGCCATAACAAGAGACAAAGAAGGTCACTACATAATATCAAACAAGAGGTTGTAACCCTGGGAAACATATATACACCCAAAAAGGAGCAACAAAATATATTTAAAAACTTCTGGAGAACTTTAAGGGAGAGATTGACAGCAATACAGTCATAGTAGGAAACTTAAACACCCCACTGACATCACTAGATAAATCTTCTAGACAAAAAAATTAATAAAGAAACAGAGAACCTAAATTATGCACTAGAGTAGATAAATTTAATTAATATTTACAAAGCATTTCACCCCAAAATTACAGAATATACATCCTTCTCAAGTGCATCCGGGACATTCTCAAAGATAGACTATATGTTAGTTCACAAACTACAAGTTCAAGAAATTCGAAATCATATCAAGCATCTTCTCAGATCACAATGGCATGAAACTAGAAATTAATTACAATAAAAACATTCAAAAACATTCAAACACATGGAGGCTAAATAGCATGCTATTAAACAATGAATGGGTTACCAAAGAGATCAAAGAAGAAATAAAAATCTTCCTGGAAACTAATTAAAATGAAGAGTGAACAACACAAAAATGTATGTGACACAGTGAAAGCAGTTCTGTGAGCAAAGTTTATAGCTTTATAGGCCTATCTCAAGAAAAAAATTTTCTAATAAACTTTCTAACCCTACAACTGAAAGAATTAGAAAGAGAACAAAAAGAAAAACCTAGAGTAAGTAGATGCAAAGAAATAATAAAGATCAGAGTGGAGATACAGGAGTGATGAAGATGGTAGTAGGCAGGACTGAAGTGTGTGAGAGTGTGAGTGAGTGCGAGAGAGAGTGTGAGTGGATGTGAGTGTGGACAAACAACCTCGAGCAGTGCAGAAACGTGATGCAGAGAGTTCATGTGCTGTGGACAGGGGAGCAGCTGGCTACCATGGTAAGTGGCTTGTCAGGGTGCTTCTCCCTGTGCAGCCTGAAGTCCCTGCCATTTTGGAAGATTTGCTGGTCTCCTCAGGGAGGAGACATTGGGGAGTGGCTAGGGCCTAGAGACCTGCGTCCACCACTGCTCCTTGCACCATCAGACCAGTGGACTCTGCTGTGTCAACACAGACCAGCACACAGTAGCAGTGCTGTCTAGGTGCCTGCTGCGATAGCCGCAACTGGCTGAGAACTGAGCACCATTCCCCACAGCAGCAGACTGATTGGAGCTGAGCACCAGCCTCAGCAGTAGTAGCACCAGCTTGGGAACCCAGCTCCTTCCCCTACAGCAGCAGTGATTAGGTGGGAGTTGAGCCCCACCCCCAACAGCAGCTGAGGCTTGGGAGCCAAGACACACCCCAGCAGCAGAGGTTCAGGAGCAGACATCCATCCCCAGGCGGCGGCAGCAGCAGCAGCAGCAGCAGCAGCAGCAGCAGCACAGATCGGCAGCTGAGACACATGCCCAGCAGCATCGGCAGAGGCTTTTCAGGAGCGGTGCCCTAGCTCAAGCAGCAGCAAGGTTTGGGCAGTCGAGACCACCCCTAACAACTGCAGCAGTGGATTTGGAATGGAGCCCCTCCCCCACCAGCAGCTGGGGTTGGGAGCTGAGAGCACCCCTTGGCAACAGCAGCAGCAGTAGCAGCACAAACCAGGAGCTGACATTGCCCCATCAGCATCAGCAGAAACTGATCAGGAGCTGAGCCCCACAAGGCAGCAGCGCACCCAGCAGAACACCAGCTAGACCCACGCACCCCAGCAGAATACCAGCTGGATCCACACACCCCAGTAGTGCCTAACATGATAGACAAATACCAGTCACCCGTTGTTAATCCTTCAGGACCCACAGCAGGCAAGAGGCACCAAGCACCAAAACAGTCTGGGAGACATAGCAGCCTTATGTGATACACACCAACCTGTCTACACATCCCAATATCCTTCACCAGGCCCAGAACTACCAGACTGCTAAAACAGTGAGACAAAGAAACAACCCCCAAATGAAAGAAAAAGAGGAATCACCAGAAAAGAAACTACATAAAACGGAAGCAAGCAAATTGTCAGATAAATAATTCAAAGCAATGATTTTAAGGGTGTGCAAACAATTTAGTGAGAACTACAAGCAACTTAATGAGAATTATAAAGAGCTCAGTGGGAACTACATCAGCATAAAAAAAGAGCTAGAAGCTATACATAAAAATCAAATGGAAATGAAGAATGACAAAGCTGATATAAAAAAAATACCTTAGAAGGATTCAATAGTAGATTAGAGGAGGCTGAAGACAGAATCAGTGAGTTAGAAGACAAGGTAGGAAAAAAACACCTAAATAAAGCAGGAGGAGAGTTTGAGGGAGCGTTGGGACAATACAAAATGTAACAACATTCACATCATAGGGGTATCAGAAGGAGAAGAATTGGAGAAAGGAATAGAAAACCTGTTTAAAGAAATAATGACAGAAAACTTTCCTAAGCTGGTGAAAGAAAAAAATTACACAATTCCAGGAAATACATAGAATCCCAAGCAAAATGAATACAAAAAGACTCACAGCTAGACACATCATAATTAAAATAGCAAACATTAAAGACAAAAACAAAGAATCTTAAAGGCAGCAAGAGAGAGACAGAAAGTTAACTACAAGGGAGCTCCCATTAGACTGTCAGCTGATTTCTCAATAGAAACACTGCAAGTAAGAAGGTAATGGCATGAAGTATACAAAGTAATAAAAGGCAAGGGTCTGAATCTAACATTACTCTATCCAGCAAGGCTATTATTCAAAATTGAAGGTGAAATAAAGAACTTCACAGACCAAAAAAAAAAAAAAAAAAAAAAAGCTAAAGGAATTTACCACCACCAAACCAGAACAGCAAGAAATGCTAGAGGGACTGTTGTAAGAAGAAGAAGAAGAAATATATACAGTGATACCTCGGTTCTCGAACATAATTCGTTCCAGGAGGACGGTCGAGAACCAAATTGTTCGAGAACCGAAGCAATGAAACCCAATAGGAAATAATGGAAACTGGATTAATTCGTTCCAAGCCCCAGAAAATGCCTATTTACTGGCCTAATTTGTATATAATATGTAGAAAAACATAAGTCTCAACAAGAAATAAAAGTGTACAGTATGTCTAAGGGTTAAATTCAGTGTAAAGCATGACTCTCTCCACAAAGCGTGACTCTCTCCACAAAGCGTGACTCTCTCTCTGCACTCACACTGATGACGCAAGCAAGGCGCGCTGGGCCGAATGAACGCCATTCGGCTCAACTCGGAAGTTCGAGTTCCAAATATTTGTTCGGATTCCAAGACAAAAGTTTCTCGAATCTCCTGGTCGAATACCGATTTGGTCGAAATCCGAGGTGTTCGAGAACCGAGGTATCACTGTATAGAGAAACAAGGCATAAAATACAAATGGTAACTAATGAGTATCTATCAATAATAACCTTAAATGTAAATGGCATAAATGCTCCAATCAAAAAACATAGGGTAGCTAATTGGATAAGAAAACACGACCCATATATGTGTTATCTACAAGAGACCCACCTCACAACAAAAGACTCACACAGGATGAAAGTGAAGGGATGGAAACATCTTTTGCAGGCAAATGGAAATGAAAAAAATAAAGTGGGTGTAGCAATATTCATAATCTGATAAGATAGACTTCAAAACAAGGGCCATAATAAGAGACAAAGAAGGTCACAACATAACATTAAAATAATCCATCCAACAAGAAGATAGAACCCTAGTAAACATGTATGCACCAAGTATAGGAGCACCAAAATATCTTAAAAAACTCTGGAGAACTTCAAGGGAGAGAGCAATGGCAATACAATCATAATGGTGACTTTAACAACCCACTGACACCACTGAATATATCTTCCAGAAAAAAAAAATTTAACAAGGAAACAGAGTCCTTAAATGATGAACTAGATCAGTTGGACTTAACTAATATTCACAGTACATTTCACCCCAAAGCTGAAGAATATACATCCTTCTCAAGTGCACACGGGAAATTCTCGAAGATAGACCACATGTTAGGACACAAAGTAAGTTTCTACAAATTCAAGAAGATTTAAATCATATCAAGCATCTTCTCAGATCACAATGGCATGAAACTAAAAATCAATTATAATAAAAACACTCAAAAACATTCAAACACATGGAAGGTAAATAGCATGTTATTAAACAACGAATGGATTGCTAATGAGTTCAAGAGAGAAATCAAAAACTTCTTGGAAACTAATGAAAATGAACACACAACAATACAAAATCTATGGGACACAGCAAAAGAAGTCCTGAGAGAAAAGTTCTTGGCAATACAGGCCTACCTCAAGAAACAAGAACAATTTCTAATAAACTATCTAACCCAACAACTTAGATTTACAAAGAGAACAAAAAGAAAAACCGAGAGTTAGTAAAAGGAAGGAAATTATAAAAATCATAGTAAAAATAAATGACATAGAGACTGAAAAAAAAAATACAAAAGATCAATGAAACCAAGAGCTGGTTCTTTGAAAAGATAAACAAGATTGATCAACCTTTAGCCAAACTCACCAAGAAACAAAGAGAAGAGCTCAAATTAATAAAATCAGAAATGAAAGAAGTGAAGTAACAATAGACACCGCAGAAATACAAAGAAGTGTAAGAAAATACTATGAACAATTATATGCCAACAAATTTGACAACCCAGGCTAGATAAAAAAATTCTTATTCATATACTATTTCAAAACTCAACTGAGAAGAGATGGAAAACCTAAATAGACCGACCTTTAACAATTAAGAAAATAGAAGTAATCAATAAAATTCCAGCAAACAGAAGTCCTAGTTCGGATGGCTACACAGGGGAATTTTACCAAACATTCAAAAAGGAACTGTCACTTATTCTCCTCAAACAATTCCAAAAAGCTCAAGAGGAAGGAAGACTTCCAAGCTCTTTTTATGAGGCTGGCATAATCTTAATCCCAAAACCAGATAAAGACACAACAAAGAAAGAAAATCACAGGCCAATAGCCCTGATGAACATAGATGCCAAAATTCTCACCAATCGAATCCAGCAATATATTAAAGAAATTATACACCATGACCAAGTGGAATTTATCCCAGGAATGCAAGGCTGGTACAATATTTATAAATCAATAAGTGTGATATACCACATAAACAAAATGAAAGATAAAAGTCATATGATCACATCAGTAGATGCTGAAAATGCATTTGACAAAATCCAGCATCTATTTTTGATAAAAACTCTCAGCAAAGTGGGAATAGAAGGATCATATCTCAACATAATAAAGGCCATTTATGAGAAACCTATAGCCAACATCATACTCAATTGGCAAAAACTATAAGCATTTCCCTTAAGAACAGGAACAAGACAGGGATGCCCACTTTCACCACTCTTATTTAACATAGTACTGGAAGTTTTAGCCACAGCAATTGGACATGAATTAAAAAATGAAAGGGATACAAATTGGAAAGGAAGGAGTAAAACTGTCATTATTCGCAGATGACATAATATTGCACATAGAAAACCCTAAAGACTCCATAAAAAAACTACTAGATATAATAAATAAATTAGGCAAAGTAGCAGGATACAAAATCAACATTCAGAAATCACTGGCATTTTTACACACCAATAATGGACACACAAAAAGAGAAACTAAAAAAACAATCCCATTTACCATTGCAGCAAAAAAACTAAGATACCTAGGAATGAACTTAACCAAAGAAGTAAAGGACCTATTTACAGAAATTGAAAAAAGATATAGAGGAAGACAATAACATCATTAAAATGTCCATACTACCCAAAGCAATCTATAGATTCAATACAATCCCTATTAAAAGACCAATGGCATATTTCACAGAAGTAGAACAAACACTCCAAAAGTTTATATGGAACCAAAAAAGACCCCGAATAGCCACAGCAATCTTGAAAAAGAAGAACAAAGTAGGAGGGATCACGATACCAGATATCAGGTTATACTGCAAACCATTGTAATCAAAACAGCCTGGTACTAGCACACAAACAGGCATATAGATCAATATGGTGTTTCCTCAAACAATTAAAAATTGAACTGCTATTTGACTCAGTGATCCCACTTCTAGGAATATATCCTAAGAAGCCTGAAACATCAATCAGAAAGAATGTATGTACCCCTATGTTCATAGAGCACTATCTACAATTGCAAAGATCTGAAAATAGCCCAAATGTCCATCAATAGATGAGTGGATCAGGGCTGTGGTAGCCCTGGCCGATTTGGCTCAATGATTAGAGTCCTGGTTCGGTTCTCACTAAGGGCATGTGCCTCAGTTGCAGTTTGTTCTTGGTCCCAGTTGGAGTCGTGTGGGTGGCAACCAGTTGATGTGTCTCTCTCACATCGATGTTTCTCTCTTTCTCTCTTCCCTTCTCTCTCCCTCCCACTCTGTCTGAAAATAAATGCAAAAAAATGTCCTTGGGTGAGAATAAAAAAAAAGCTGTGGTACATTTATACAATGGAATACCATGTAACTGTTAGAAAAAAAGATCTCTTACCCTTTGGGATGACATGGAGGGACCTGGAGAGTGTTATGCTAAATGAAATAAGCCAGTCAGAGAAAGACAAGATCACATGATCTCACTTATTTGTGAAATATAATGAACAAAATAAGCAGATGAACAAAATAGATCCAGAGACATGGAAGTAGGGACCAGAGTGACAAACCTCTGAGGGATGGGGGGATGGGGCAGAGGAAAAAGATAAACCAAAGAATTGAAATCCATATATGCATAATAAGTGGACACAGACAACATTGGTGTAAAGGCAGGGGGTGGGAGCCTGAGGAGGGTGTCAGTGGGGGAAGAATGGGGGGATATCTATAATACTTTCAACAATAAAGATAAATTTAAAAAAATATTGGACATTAGTAATTAAACTGGCACCTAAAACATCCATGGTTCTGTGTTTCTTTGTATTCTTGTCTGTAGCATGGGCAAAAAATGTTAGAGATGCTTGTCTTTCTTGATATCAAAATAACTTAAAACAGCTTTCTGAAACTTAACACCTGATTGAATATTCTCCTCATTGCCATCTTCATCTCTTTGTTCCTGAAAGTGTAGATGACAGGGTTCAGAAATGGGGTGATAATTACATCAAAAATGGCAAGGAATTTATCTACTGGTACTGTGGGCAATAGCCAAGAGTACACAAAAATACATGGACCAAAAAATAAGACCACCACTGTGATGTGAGCTGACAGGGGAGAGAGGGCCTTGGACAAGCCATCTGAAGAATGTTGCCAAACAGTGACCAAAATGAAGATACAGGAGATAATCAAAATGAGAAAAGTTCCCAGGGAGATGAAACCACTATTAGTGGTGACCATGAGTTCCAATCTGTAAGTGTCTGTGCAAGCAAGCTTGATAAATCATGGAAGGTCACAGTAAAAGCTGTCAACTTCATTGGGGCCACATAATGGTAGGTTTATAACAAATACAAGTTGGATCAATGAGTGGATTATTCCAATGGTCCAGGCAGCCACCGAGAGTAAAATACAAGTTCTGAAGTTCATGATAGTCGGGTAGTAAAGAGGCCGACATATAGCAACATAACAATCAAAGGCCATGGTAATGAGCAGAACCATCTCAGTGCCTCCAATAACATGGATGAAGAACATCTGAGCAGTGCAGCCTTGGAAAGAGATTACTTTCCTCTCCTTGAACAGATCAGAAATCATCTTGGGAACTGAAATGGAGGAAACCCATGTGTCAATAAAGGAGAGGTTGGCCAGCAGGAAGTACATGGGGGATTGTAAATGGGAGTTAGAGGCCACTGTGAGCACAATGAAGAGGTTTCCTAAAACATCTGTTAAGTAGAACACAGAAAAAACCAGAAAGAGGACTATTTGCATCTCCAAAGAACTGATGAGTCCCACCAACACAATTTCAGACACCACCGAATGATTTCCTATCCCCACGGTCCCAGTCATTCTGGGCTCCAAATTTGCCTGAAAGAACAGGAAAAATAAGAAACTGGAATTACTGACTGAATCAGCCAGGGTTCCACTAGAGAAACAGAACCACTAGGAGACAATATACTAAGGGATTGTGACAGTGGCTTGATCTTGGAAGCTGGTTCCGTAGTTTGCAGTCCACAGGCAGTCAGGAAGAAGGAAAGATGGATATAAAAGGTGGGGGTGTGGGGGTGGGGGATGGGGGGATAAAAATAAACTGGAAACCCACAAGAGAGGCTAAAGCTATAAAGATAGCCTAAAACGGTGTCAGTGCTCATTGCTTCTGACCTCAAAGCTGTGGATGTATTGTGGAAGCCAGGGCCCTCCACCACAGAGCTAAACACACACCTGGCCCTCAACTCAGAGAAGCTAAAGAAGGATCCCAAAGAAGGTGTGACAGTTGCAGTCCTGCCTTACCTCGCATCAATGAGATAAAGCAGCAAAGAAACGGCAACATGTGTGAGCTACAAATATGGCTACTGCTTCACTTTGGCCCTAGAAATATTACAAAAGAATCTCCAAGGCAACTCCTATTTTTTTTTTTTTTTATCCTCACCCGAGGACATTTTTCCATTTTTTGTACAGACAGAGTGGGAGGGAGGGAGAGGAAGAGAGAGAGGGAGAAACATCGATGTGAAAGGGACACGAGTGGCCGCCACCCGCACGACCAACCAGGGCCGGGGACAAACTGCAACCAAGGTACATGCCCTTAGCGGGAACCGAACCCGGGTCTCTCCGGACCGCAGGTGGGCGCTCTAACCGCTGAGCCAAACCAGCCAGGGCGAGGCAACTCCTCTCAATTGAAACATACAAAAAAAGGAATTCTGGGGACTGTAACTCAATTTAGTAAGCTGACACAATACAAAGCCACTACACTAGCTTTTTAATTTTTTTGTGTTTTTTTTTATCCTCACCCGAGGACATTTTTCCATTTTTTGTACAGATAGAGTGGGAGGGAGAGAGAGGAAGAGAGAGAGAGAGAGAGAGAGAGAAACATTGACGTGAAGGGACACATCGAGTGGCTGCCACCCGCACGACCAACCAGGGCCGGGGACAAACTGCAACCGAGGTACGTGGCCTTAGCGGGAACCGAACCCGGGTCTCTCCGGACCGCAGGCCGACACTCTAACCGCTGAGCCAAACCGGCCAGGGCTACAAACCAGCCAGGGCTACACTAGCTTTTTAAAATAATATACAGCCCTGGCCAGTTTGGCTCAGCAGTTAGAGTGACGGCCTGTGGTCCGGAGAGACCCGGGTTCGGTTCCCGCTAAGGCCACGTACCTCGGTTGCAGTTTGTCCCCGGCCCTGGTTGGTCGTGCATCCCTTTCATGTCGATGTCTATCTCTCTCTCTCTCTTACTTTCTCTCCCTCCCACTCTATCTGAACAAAAGATGGAAAAATGTCCTCAGGTGAGGATAAAAAAAATATGTACAAATTTTGAAAATTAACTGTCACCTCTTTTTATTTGGTCAAAAATGACCATAGTGGCACTTAACCGGATTTGACAAAGGCTCTAAATCCACTGGCCCTAATCTCACCCCATCTCCCACCAACTCCCCTTGTTATTACTGACTCTATTTAAAATTTCACCATGTGTTCTCCTCTGGCATCAGGGAGCCACTTCAAGTGAGAAATGTAAGAATTTCAAGAGTCCTTGGATGAAAGGAAAACAGAGGTACTAAGTAGTACATGACAATAAATTGTTGTTTCTACTAGTCTACAGGGAGTTCAAAAGAGTATGCCTCAGGCATAAAGAAAGTAACCCCAGACTGAAGTTCTAAAATGCAAGAAGAAATGATGAGCAAGTATGTGACTAAATGTAAATAAAGAAAGACTAAATTAAACAATGTAATACTATACTTTTTTCCCCTTATTGATTTTAGAGAGAAAGGAAGAGAGGAGAGAGAGAGATAGAAACATCAATGAGATAGAACATCAGTTGGCTGCCTCCTGCATGCCCCCCACTGGGGATTTGGCCCACAACCTGGGCATGTGCCCTGACCAAGAATCCAACTGGCAACCTGTTGGTGCATGGGTCCACGCTCAGTCACTGAGCCATACCAGATGGGCATGTCATACTATACTAAGTGGGATTTAAAAAGAGAGAATTGGAACACATGGCTGCGATAGGATTAAATTGAGAGGATGGCAAATGGAGTTAAAATACGTAAGGTCCTCAGAGTCACCATGTTGCACAATACAGGAAGCACTATTTACACTGAATTCTATGACAGGTCTGTATTAGACGTTAATAAGTTAAATGTGAATGCTAATTTTCTAAGAGAATAAAAATAGAATGCATAATTTCCAAACTAATAGAGAATAAAAAATAGAATGAAATGAATATTAAATCTTAAGAAAGGCAAGATAGGAGAAAGTAACATGTAAATGATAGAACAAATAGAACAAAATAAGTTGATGAAAATAAATCCAAATAGATCATAAATGACCGTAAATGTAAGTAGACTAAAATTATCCAGTAAAAAAGAAAAAAAGTGTTTAAGGAGCCCTGGCCGGTTTGGCTCAGCGGTTAGAGCGTCGGCTCGTGGACCAGAGATTCCCGGGTTCAATTTCCACCTAGGGCATGTACCTTGGTTGCAGTTTGTCCCCGGCCCCGGTTGGGATTGTGTGGGTGGCAACCAGTCTATGTGTCTCTCTCAGATATATGTTTCTCTCTCTCTCTCACCCCCTCTCTCCCTCTGGCTCTATCTGAAGATAAATGCAAAAAATGTCCTCGGGTGAGGATAAAAAAAAAATGTTTAAGGAGAAATTGTCTGATTATTCTTTTTTTTTTTTTTTGTAGAGAGAGAGAGTGGAAAGTAGGGAGGGAGGGAGAGAGAAACATCAATGTGTAAGAGATACATCAATTGATTGCCTCCTGCATGACCCCAACCAGGGCCAGGGATCAAATCTGCAACCTAAGTAGTTGCCCTTGACCAGGAATCAAACCTGAGACCTTTTGTCTGCAGGCTGATGCTCTAACTGCTGAGCCAAACCTGCCAGAGCAAAAGTCTTGCCAGGTATTTTTTTTTTAAATCCTCACCCAAGGACATGTTTTGCCTCCTGCACAACCCCAACGAGGGCCGGGACCAAACCACAACCAAGGTATGTGCCCTTGATCAGAATCAAACCCACGACTCTGCTCTACTAAACCGGACAGGGCTTGATTGTTCTTAAAAATTCAACAAAATGCTATTTACAGGAGACATATTTACACAAGAAAACAGAAAGATGGAAATGTTGGGAATAAAAGTACAGAAAAGGTATACTAAGCAAATACTAACTAAAGAAAGCAGATATAATTAGTAACAATGTCTTTTAAATCCACTTTAAGGCAAAAACATTACTAAATATAGCAATCACCTCAAATGTAAAAAATTCAATTCCACCAAAAGACATAACAAGTATTAATTTGTATGTACCTAACTGCATAGCCTACAAACATATAAAGAAAGAATTAGCAAAACTACAAGAAGCAATAGACACATCCTGTATATTTATAGAAACAGTGGGAGAATGAAACACACTTCTCTAAGTGAACAATAGGATAAACTGACAAAATAATAGCATAGAGAAGGTTTGAAAACATAATTTATCTAAGTGAATTATGTATGCCAAATACACATTCTTTTCAAGCAAATATAGAACAATACACAAATTTGCCATATACTAAACTCTTTTATAAAACAAGTATTAATACAGTTCAAAATTGTTATCATGCTGACCACATTCCTACCCCAAGGTAGAATAACCAAAAGATGACTAGAAAATCTCCATGTGTTTAGAAATTGAGTAACATAGTTTTAAATAAATCTTGGGTCAGAGATGAAATTACAATGGAAATTAGAATTTTTAAAAAAACTGGGGTATAAAAGGATCTTATACAAAATCCTGTGGGATGCAGCTAAAGCAGTATTAAGAGGGAACTATATAGTATAACTGCTTAAACTAGAGAAAGAAATAATTTAAAAATTAATAAGCTAATTCTTCATTAAATTTTTTTTTCTTTATTGATTTTAGAGAGAAAGGAAGGGAGAGGGAGAGAGAGAGAGAAAAGTTGATGAGAGAGAACATTGATTGACTACCTCCTGCATGCCCCACACTGGGATCAGACCCAAAACCTGGGCATGTGCCCTGACTGAAAATCTAACCAGTGACCTCTTGGTGCATGGGTCAATGCTCAACCACTGAGCCTCATCAGCTAGGCTAAATATCCATTTTTAAAAGTTAGGAAAGAAAACAGCAAAATAAATAAAAAGAACAAGAAAGGATATCATAAAAATGAGAGAGTATAAATTAATAAAATAGAAAACAAAAGTAAACTACAAAGAATGTATGAAAACAAAGACTTGTTTTTTTGAAGACAAGTACAATTGATAAGCCTCTAATGAGACTGATCAAGGAAAAAAGAGACAGAATATTGAGTGAAAGAGAAACATAAGTAGAGATGGTACAGATATTAAGAGACTATAATGAACATCTTTATGCCAACATATTTCAAAAATCTGATCATATGAGCAAATATCTAGAAAAACAACTTATTCAAATTCACTGTACTAAGCAGTCTAGATCCACTGTCCCCCTTCTCCCTTCTGCTCTAGGACTGACCTTTAAGGACTGCATTCACTGGGGTCCCTGCTCTCACTGTTGCTTGGTTTTGGTCAATGGCAGAGGTTGATAAGAAATAGGAGGCCAAAGAGAGAGACTGAAAGATAAGGATATTGATCTCCTGATAGAGTCTCCTCCGGGCCTCAGGATAGCAAAGGCTGCATTTCTCTCCCATAGGGTGGCCCTCTCCGACCTCCACAACTTTCTTTACAGGTTCCAGCTTCACCACTCCTTACAGGTTTCCTTTATTCTTATCCTCACCTTTCTAAATAGTCTTTTCGTTATCAATCTTCCCTCTGTTACTCTACGTAAGTGTGCCATTTTCTGTGGGGAGCACAGTTGATAATATAGGAAATCAAAATAATCCTTTAACTGCATTAAAGAAATAAAATAATTTAAATATAATTTTTAAAATCTTCCCACAAATACAACTCTGGTTTTAATGATAAGATCTACCCAAAATTTAAGGAACCAGTAATTACAATGATAAAGAAATTGCATAGAAAGAGAGAAGTTTCTCTCCTACCTTATTTTATGAGACTAATATAATGTTTTGTTTTTTTTTTAAATTTTTTATTTATTTTTTTGTTACAGATATTTTACCTTTTTTACTCCATTGGTACCCCCCTCCCCACCCCCGAGACTAATATAATGTTGATACTAAGATTTGACCAGGAAAATATGAGGAAAAAAATGTCATGCCAATATCACTCATGTACAAAGATGCAAATTTGACCCCCCCCCAAAAAATGGGTTTGCCAAAACCACTGGGGGCAGTGTAGCAGTTTGGGTTCCCCGAAATCAAACACTGAGGTAGAGTTTGGGGTACAAGATACTAGAGGTCAATACCTTTAAGGGAAGTCAGGGGAGTGGGATTGGACAAGGAAGAAATCTAACTGCAAAGCAGACCCGACAAAGCATCATCACATAGAGCTCTGGAGTTAGTTTTGCCCCATCAAACTGCCCCACGTAGGGTAGAAATAGCTGGGCATTTATACCTTCTCCTTCCCTCAGTCATCTATCACAGGTGGACTGCTCCAGGCAGAGTGTGACCTCGGGGCGCTCTGCTGCTGAAGCAGATGCCAGGGAGCTGAAAGCTAGAGGCCATCTGCTCTTGGCACTCGCCACAGCTAGGCAAGGCGTCCTTCCTTGAAGGGAAATCCATATGAAGGGGGTGGGGGTGGGGGTGGGGGCAGGAGATGATGGATTCTAGTCTAGACATGTAAAGTTTGAAATGAAAGGTGGACATCCAGGTACCAGTGTCCAGTAGTTAGTCATCTTTAAACACATGTGTGTGGGGAGGTTTGCTTTGCCTCCTTTGCATGCACAGATGACAAAAAGAAAAAGCAAGGGATTGTTAACACACCACTAGAAGGCAGCTAACTGTAGAAGGGAGTGAGGGGAATAAAAATAGAGAAACACAGGACCTTTCTGTGGTACTTGAAAAACTATCTTTTGGCCTGAGTGATAAGTGCACAGAGTTCATTTCACTGTTTTTCATATATGTTTTATACACTCTTCCCTATGGAGAATATTTTGCAATTTTTTAAACAATAACAAAAAAAGGAGAAGATAGAGTGATCCCAGAGAGAGGACACAGCATGCACAAAGGTACAGAATTGAGACTGAGCAAGCAGTTCTAGGGGGAGAATAATGACTTTTCTGGCTTCAGTAGAGGGTGTGTAGGAGGAATGCAGCAGATACAATGTGAAGATATGCAGAAAACAGGTTGTGGAGACTCTGGATAGCGGCTATGGAGGATAAAATACTCCGTGGTGGAGGAGTAGCTGTATGGGGGGGTTTTAAGTTGAGGGCTTATTTATGTAAAGTGGTATTTTTTTAAAAAAGCTAAGGCTAGAGAGGTAATTTAGCAACAATCTGCACAGATATAATAATTGAATCTGCAAGAAATACATATCTAGAGAAAAGGTCAGGTATGCTCTTGGAAAGTCCAAGATGTAAAGTAAGGGAAAAGGAAACAAAACAGTGTTGCAGGTAGAGAAAAGGTGTCAGAGAACCAGGGCTCTGAAAGCCAAAATATGAGATTATTTCAAGGAGGTGAAGAGTATTGCAATGTTAAGGAGAATAAGGATTAATTAAGTGTTTCTGGGATCAATAATAAGAAAATAGGTATTTGAAGGCAGGGAGCTTCGAGAAATTCTTCACTAATTTCCAGTTCCTAGAGCATACCTAACACATCAGATATGCTCAGTGGTTAGAGTGTTGGCCCGAGGAGCAGAGAGTCCCAGGTTCGGTTCCCACTAAAGGCATGTACCTTGTTTTCAGTTTGTCCCCGGCCCTGGTTGGGGTCGTGTGGCAAACAGTCAATGTATCTCTCTCACATCTATGTTTTTCTCTCTCTCCCACTGCTCTATCTGAAGATAAATGCAAAAATGTCCTTTGGTGAGGATAAAAAAAAAAAATTATGGAATGAATAGGTAAATGAATAATGGAGGGAAGAACTCAGATTGCCCAGGGTTCAGGCAAAGGCAGGTTGTTAAGAAAGCTAGTGTATTAAGAGTATACAATTTAAAAATAAAAAGAAGAATACATAAAGATAGTCTAAAATAAAGGAACTTTTTAGCAACTATGCAATATGCATTTCATAGAAGCCAGTAGACAAGCATCTGAAAGTGCTTAAGAGTCAGAAGTAATTGACCATAAGGTTCTGGAGTAGCAGAAATAGATTAAATAAAAACTAAAGATCAGAAGGGTTAGCCTTGCAAAATTAAAGGGCCATGTACTGTTCTGGGTCAGGAGTGGAAAAGTAAATAATGTGTAAAGATACAAAGAAATGTTACATATAATAAGGCTTTTTGCTATAGCAAAAACTATAGTATAGTGACAGGTGAATTTTCACTGTACTAGAAATCAGAAGGTCTGTCTTTCAGTGGCTACGCTATCAATAAGTTGTATGAACTTTAGATTTTCAAGCAGACATTTAAAATTATTTCTGTCTATTACTATTCCTGTTTTCCTTTGATCATATTACCATCAAATAACTAAAGGAAAATCCCAGAAGCCAAGGAAAAGATCATACTGTAACCTGAAGTTTAAATATTTGAGAAAAAATATTCAAAATTTGTCATGATTTATCTAGATTTTGGTTGGGATGGAGTTGGATCCAGGGAGGCAGGGAAGAGACACTGAAATAAGATACATGGAGTGGACCAGGATCAGAGCTTCAAGATGATACAGTAATAAGGATTAACCAGCCAGAGATGGGAAATACAGGGTCTTGCAAAATTCCAAGTGCCCCTGTCCTCAGTCTGTGCCCACCTAGCCCATTCTACAGCAGATTAATATTCTGAAAACACTAGTTATGCCTCCCTACTGCTCGAAATTGATGGTCTCCCATTGGCTAAAGAAAAACCATGGTATTCCAGGGCCTTTGTGTTTGGGCCCCAGTGCTCTCTCACCCCATCTTCAGCTAAATCAGTCCCTTCACCATTTCTGAAACTCTTTTTTTCTCCTCTAGTCTAACTAGCTCCTCCATCAATAAAAATATAGTGTCCCATCTATCTTGAAATGTTGCTCATTTTTCATAGCCCAGTGTAAACACCACTCATTTCAAGAAAACTCCCTAGTTATTCTAGCTAGAAAAAAAAATCTTGTTTCCCTTAGCACTTCCCATGACACTTCCTACGTTCACAGCACCTTTGCCCTGTGGTATAGTTACCTGTGCAAGACTTATTTCCTCTGTCTTCAAACACTAGAAGGCAGGTATCCTGTGTTACTCATCTCTGTCTTTCTCCTCAGCTCCTAGGACAGTTTCAAAGGACAGAATTATTAGTTCTGGGAAGGCAGTAAGTGTTCGCTAAATTAATTTTAATTGATTACTGTGCAATTTAATGTGCTTGTTTAAAATAAAATAATTCAGAAGATGAAGGAGGCATACAAAGAGAAGAAAGTGAAGGATGGGAAGCAGTATGGAGAAAAAAATAGTAAGTAAAGAAGAAAAAAATTAAACAAAAGATGAAGAAATAGAGAAAGACAAAGCAATGAAAAGAATCAAGTAGTCTCTGGCTGGTTTGGCTCAGTTGTTGGAGAGCAGTCCCCTACAGCAGAAGGTGGTGGGTTCAATCCCCAGTCAAGGCACATATAGGAGGCAACCAATCAATGTTTTTCTCTCACTTCCTGTCTTCCTTTTTCTCTCTAAAATCAATAAAGAAGCAACTTCTGGTCAAGATGGCCATGTAGGTACTTGCCTCCTCCCACAACCACATCAAAATTATAACTAAACTACAGAACAACCATCATTCAGAACCACCTGAAATTAAGCTGAATGGAAGTCCTACAACAATGAAATAAGGAGAGCAGAAAAATGGCAGCGGAGTGAACGAAAGCTACACAGACCGTCTCCCAGAACCAAACTGGAATTACAACTATAACACAGACAAATTGACGGGAAAAAGCAACAGAAAAGCAGCTTGCGAGGACCATACAACGAGGGACACTGACTCGATCCTGGTAGGCTTGCGAAGGCGGGAGACGGGGGCTGGGAGCCCACGGTTGGCAGCTCGGCAGCGGCCTTAGCTGGGAGCAGCACCCTCGGGTTACACTCCCAGGCGGCTCCACAGCGCAGAGCCGGGACAGAGGCTAAAACAGCCACAGCCACTCACCTTGGGCTCCGGCAGAGGGAGGGCAGACTAGACTGCAGCTGTGTCGGGACACTCGGGATCTGGAGGGCGCTCAGAGCTTTTGCTGAGTTGCTGCCACGCAGGACGGTGGCCACATTGCTCCTTCTCAGGGCTCTGGGGAGAGGCAGCAGCCCCTCCCTCGGAGATCCAACCCCACCCTGAGGGCCATAGAAGTGCTAATTGAGGCTCACTAACAACCAGCATCTACCCTATCCTCGTGAAAGCCCCTTGTGCTGAGCACCTGAGGGAGTTTTTCAATCAACTGACAGCCCAAAACTCATCAAGTAACCCCGACTGCTAGCCTCCAGGCAAAAAGCTAGAGGATAACAGTACCTTTCCTGGGCTAGCAACTTTAACCAGGAAAGTAAGAATTGACAGTGGTGTTTAACGTGGGTCCTCCCTCGCTCATCTAAACACAGGAGAGGGAGCCACAAACAGCAGAACATCAACACCCACAGGGAGAACTTCACAGGCCCCAAAGCCCACAGCCAAAATGGTGAAACAGAAACAGAAGCCAAATGAAAGAGCAAGAGACCTCCACCGAAGATGAGATCAATGTGGAGCAATTAGGCATGTTAACAGAGCTAGAATTCAGAGCCATGATCTTGAGGAAGCTGAACAGCATGAGTAAGGACATAGAGACACTGAAAATAAGCCAAATGGAAATTAAAAACCAACAAGAAGAGATAAAAAATGACATATCAGAAATGAAAAACACATTGGAAGGTTTAAAAAGCAGAGTAGAGGAAGCTGAGGACCGGATCAGAGAATTAGAAGATAGGGTAGAAAAAATCAACCAATCAGAAAAACAAAAGGAAAAAACTATTAAAAAACAGGAAGACAGCTTAAGAGAACTGTGGGACAACTGGAAACCTAATAATATTCGCATCATAGGATCCCCGAAGAAGAAGAAAAGGAGCAAGGGATAGAGAATATATTCAAAAAAATAGTGACAGAAAACTTCCCTAATTTGGTGAAGGAAGAAGGCATTCAAGTTCAAGAAGCACAGAGAGTCCCAAGTGAGAAGAACCCAAACAGGCCCACACCAAGACACACAGTAATTAAAATGCCACAAATTAAAGACAAAGAGAGAATCCTAAAAGCAGCAAGAGATAAGCAACAGGTTACCTACAAAGGAAACCCCATAAGGCTCTCAGCTGACTTCTCACAAGAAACACTACAGGCCAGAAGGGAATGGAATGAAGTAATCAAAGTCATGAAAAACAAGAATCTGAATCCAAGACTACTCTACCCAGCAAGGCTATCATTCAAAATAGAAGGTCAAATAAAGAGCTTCCCAGACAAAAAAAAAGGCTAAGGGAAAGCATTAGCACCAAACCAGCACTGCAAGAAATGTTAAAAGGACTGCTGTAATTAGCAGGAGAAATGGGAAGAAAAATAGAACCACACTAAACAAAAATGGCAACAAAAAAGTACATATCAATAATCACATTAAATGTAAATGGATTGAATGCTCCCATAAAAAGACACAGAGTAGCTGATTGGATAAGAAAGCATGACTCATCTATATGTTGTTTACAAGAGACCCACCTCTCAACAAAAGACTCACATAGGTTGAAAGTGAAGGGATGGAAAAAAATTTTCCAAGCAAATTGAAAGCAAAAAAGAGCTGGGGTAGCAATTCTCATATCTGATAAAATAGATTTCAAAATGAAGACCATAACTAGAGACAAAGACGGCCACTACATAATATTGAAAGGATCTATCCAACAGGAAGATATAACCTTGATAAACATATATGCACCCAATATAGGAGCACCAAAATATATTAAAAATCTTCTGGAGGACTTCCAAGGAGAAATCGACAACAATACAATCATAGCAGGGGACTTCAACACCCCCTTGACAGCACTGGATAGATCCTCTAGGCAAAAAATTAGCAAGGAAACAGAGACTCTAAATGAAGCACTAGACCAAATGGATTTAATAGATATCTACAGAGAATTACACCCCAAAACTACAGAATACTCATTCTTCTCAAGTGCACGTCGAACATTCTCAAAGATAGACCACATGATAGGACACAAACTAAATCTCCACAAGTTCTAGAAGATTGAAATCATATCAAGCATCGTCTCAGATCACAATGGCATGAAACTAGAAATCAAGTGCAACAAGAACATTCAAAGACATTTCAACACATGGAGGCTAAATAGCATGTTATTAATCAATGAATGGGTCACCGAGGAGATCAAGGAAGAAATTAAAAACTTCTTGGAAACCAATGAAAATGAACATACAACACAAAATCTATGGGATGCAGCGAAAGCAGTTCTGAGAGGGAAGTTCATAGCACTACAGGCCTACCTCAAAAAACAAGAAAAATTTCGAATTGACTGTCTAACCTCACAACTTAAAGAATTAGAAAGCAAGCAAACAACAACAACAAAAAAACCCCAGAGCAAGTGAAGGAAGGAAATAGTAAAGATAAGAGCAGAAATAAATGACATAGAGACCAAAAAAACAATTCAAAGGATCAATGAAACAAAGAGCTGGTTTTTCAAAAAGATAAACAAGATTGATGGACCCTTAGCTAGACTCACCAAGAAACAAAGAGAAAGAACCCAAATACGCAAAATCAGAAATGAAAGAGGAGAAGTAACAACCAATACCATGGAAATACAAAAGATTGTTAACAACTACTATGAACAACTATATGGCAACAAATTCGACAATCTAAGCGAAATGGACAAATTTCTAGAAACACACACTCTCCCAAAACTATTCCCGGAAGACATAGAAAACTTGAACAGACCAATAACAACTAAGGAAATTGAAGAGGTAATCAAGACTCTCCCAGCAAACAAAAGCCCAGGCCCAGATGGCTTCACGGGGGAGTTTTACCGAACATTCAAAAAAGAACTAACACCCATTCTCCTCAAACTATTTCAAAAGATTCAAGAAGAAGGAAGACTTCCAAACACGTTCCATGAGGCCAGCATAATTCTAATTCCAAAACCAGAAAAAGACACTACGAAGAAAGAAAACTACAGGCCAATATCCCTGATGAACATAGACACCAAAATCCTGAACAAAATATTAGCAAATCGGATCCAGCAATGCATCAAAAAAGTTATTCACCATGACCAAGTGGGATTCATTCCAGGGATGCAAGGCTGGTACAATATTTGCAAATCAATAAATGTGATACACCACATAAATAAGATGAAGAATAAAAACCACATGATCATATCAATAGATGCTGAAAAAGCATTTGACAAAATCCAGCATCCATTTCTGATAAAAACGCTCAGCAATGTGGGAATAGAGGGATCATATCTCGACATAATAAAGGCCATATATGAAAGACCTACAGCCAACATAATACTCAATGGACAGAAAATAAAAACATTTCCATTAAGAACAGGAACAAGACAGGGATGTCCACTTTCACCACTCTTATTTAACATTGTACTGGAAGTCTTAGCCACAGCAATCAGACAGGAAGAAAAAATAAAAGGGATCCAAATTGGAAAGGAGGAAGTGAAACTGTCATTATTTGCAGATGACATGATATTATACATAGAAAACCCTAAAAACTTCATAAAAAATCTACTAGACTTAATAAATGAATTTGTCAAAGTAGCAGGATACAAAATTAACGTCAAGAAATCGACGGCATTCTTGTACACCAATGATGAACTCACAGAAAGAGAAACTGAAAAAACAATCCCATTTACCATCGCGCCAAAAAAAATTAAGATACCTAGGAATAAACTTAACCAAAGAAGTAAAGGACCTATTTGCAGAAAACTACAGGTCATTGAAAAAAGAAATAGAGGAAGATATCAAAAAGTGGAAGCACATACCCTGTTCATGGATTGGAAGAATTAACATCATTAAAATGTCCATATTACCCAAAGCGATCTATAGATTCAATGAAATTCCCATCAAAATACCAACGACATATTTCATAGAACTAGAACAAATACTTCAAAAGTTCATATGGAACCAAAAAAGACCCCGAATAGCCACAGCAATCTTGAAAAAGAAGAACAAAGTAGGTGGGATCACAATACCAGATATCAGGTTATACTACAAAGCAACTGTAACCAAAACAGCCTGGTACTGGCACAAGAACAGGCATATAGACCAGTGGAACAGAACTGAAAACCCAGAAATGGACCCAAGGCAATACGCTCAATTAATGTTTGACAAAGGTGGCAAGAGCATACAGTGGAGTAAAGACAGCCTCTTTAATAAATGGTGTTGGGAAAATTGGACAGGTACATGCAAAAAAATGAAACTAGACCATCAACTTACACCATACACAAAAATAAACTCAAAATGGATAAAAGTCTTAAATGTGACCCGTGAATCCATAAAAATTCTAGTAGAAAATGTAGGAAAATTTCGGACATCATACGGAGCAGAATTTTCACTGATACATCACCTAAGGCAACAGAAACATAGGAAAAAATGAACACATGGCACCACATCAAACCAAAAAGCTTCTGCACAGCAAAAGAAAAAATCATCAAAATGGAAAGGCAACCCACTGTATGGGAGAACATCATTGCCGATGATGTATCAGATAAGGGGTTAATTTCCAATATATATAGAGTGCTCATACAACTCAACAAAAGGAAGACACAGAACCCAATTAAAAAATGGGCAAAGGAGCTGAATAGACACCTCTCCAAACAGGACATACAATTGGCCAAGAGACATATAAAGAAATGCTCAACCTCACTAATCATCAGAGAGATGCAAATTAAAACAACAATGAGGTACCACCTCACACCTGTCAGAATGGCCGCCATCAACAAACAACAAGTGTTGGCTAGGGTTTGGAGAAAAGGGGACTCTAATACACTGCTGGTGGGAATGCAGACTGGTGCAGCCACTATGGAAAACAACATGGTGTTACCTTAAAAAATTACAAATTGAATTTCCATTTGACCCAGTGATCCCACTTCTAGGAATATACCCTAAGAAGCCTGAAACACCAATCAGGGAGAATATATGTTCCCCTACGTTCATAGCAGCACTATTTACAATAGCTAAGATCTGGAAACAGCCCAAGTGTCCATCAGTAGACGAATGGATAAAAAAGCCGTGGTACATATACACAATGGAGTACTATGCAGCGGTAAGAAAGAAAGATCTCTTATCCTTTGAGACGACATAGAGGGACCTGGAAAGTATTATCCTAAGTGAAAGAAGCCAAGCAGAAAAAGACAAGTACCACATGATCTCACTTATATACGAAATATAATGTACATAACAGTCTGAGGAATACAGTAGACCGAGAAACATGGAAGTAGGGCACAGACTGACATCCCTCAGAAGAGGGGTTATGGTGGTGGGAAGCAATAAACCACAGAACTTATATGCATGTATGCATGACCAATGGACATGGACAACTAAGCCGGGGACGGGGCGGGAGTGGGGTGGGGAGGGGGGTGCCAATGGGGTAAAAAAGGTGAAATATCTGTAACAACAAAATAAATTAAAATTAAAAAACAAACAAACAAAAAAACAAACAAAAAAACAATGAAATAAAAGAAGCCACATCGAGACTGGTAGGAGGGGTGGAGTCGACGGGCTGGTCCCACACCCACGTGTGGCAGATAAAAATCAAGAGGATACCTCAGCTGCAAAGGTCCTCCTCAAGTAGTGAGGGGTCCTCATCCCATACCAGGCCCCCCAGCTCAGGATTCTAGTGCCAGAAAGAGAAGTCCCCATAACTTTGGCTGTAAAAACAAGTGGAAATTGAGGCTGAGGGACACTGAGGCTTATGGAGTCCTGAGAAGTTCCTCTTAAAGGGCCCGTGCATGGACTTACTTGGACTCCTTCCTCCTGGGTTCCAGCTTTGGGGAGGCAGCTTGAAAGGCACTGGAGATGTACCAGGAAGAACTGAGTTGTTTGGCACTGGGGTGAGAGCTGGAGGGGCCGCTTTCTCCTGGACAGATGTGCTGTTGGAGGCCATTGTTACTTGGGTGAGCTCTTCTCTGGGGTGGCAGACGGGTGCCATATCTGGGACTCCAGCAACCTGTTTACCCCACCCTGGTGATTCCCTGAGACCCTGCCCCCACCCAACTTTTGGGCCCACCCAAGCTGTTTCCAGTGATTTTACCATAGGATTAGTCTGTCTTGACTCTTGCTTCAGATTTTCCTAAATTCTCTCAAACAAGCAGCATCTGGTCTCAGAGAGCCCCATACCTCTCGTTAAGTAGTCTGAAGCCTGGCACTAGAAGCAGCCAGCCTTGGCTCACAACTTGGCTTTTCCTGGGCACCTCCAAGTCCAGCACAAGAAGCAGCCATCTGTGGATCACTTTGTAGCTTAGGCCTGGTGGCCCCAGGTAGAACACAGGCAGTGGCTGACCTTGTTCCAGAGCCAGCACACCCAGTGGACAGCTTTGGACCACATCAAAGCACCACCACCCAATTACCTCCACAAGTGGACTTGTGGATACCAGAGCCTCAATGATGGACTCAATGGATATCAGAGCCCTGCTGAAGTAAGTCTTGCCCTGTGTGGGGGGCCCCTACACAGCTGATCCTCCAAGGCAGTTAAAGGCCAGTGGTCAGTGGGCACAGCCAGTGCTTGCAGCTGATTGGCTGCAATAAATCCCTCCCATTGATGTGCCAACAGCAATCAAGATTCAATTATAACAGAATGGTGTACAATTCACACTAGGGGTGTACCTTGGGGGCCCACCCAGCTGGGTTGATCAGGGAGGCTGTGCCATTGGACCCTACAGGACACCTACAATAATAGGCCACCCTACAAAGCCTAGGAGACATAGCAACTCTACCTGATACAATCACTGGGAGGCAGCCAAAATAAGGAGACAAAGCAACATGTCCCAAATGAAAGAACAGAACAAGACTCCAGGAGAAGAACTAAACAAAATGGAGATAAGCAATCAATCAGATACAGAATTCAAAAAACTAGTTATAAGGTTGCTCAAGGAACCTAGTGAAAACCTCAAGGAATTTAAGGAGAATTCCAAGAAACTTAATGAGAACATCAACAACATAAAAAAGAACCAGTCAGAAATGAAGGATGCACTAAACTGAAATATAAAATAATTTACAGAGAATCAGTCATAGAGTAGGCGAAGCCAAGAAGCAAACCAATGGGTTTGGAATATTAGGAAGCAAAACACACCCAATGAGAACAACAAAAAGGAAAAAAAATAAATAAATAAAAAAAGATGAGGATAGTGTAAGAAGGCTCTGGGACAACTTTAAGCATATCAACATTCATATCATGGGGGTGCCAGAAGGAGAAGAGAGAGAGAGCAGAAAATTGAAAAACTATTTGAAAACATAATGACAGAAAACTTCCCTAACTCGGTGAAGGAAACAGACATACAAGCCCAGGAAGCACAGAGAGTTTCAAACAAGATAAACCCAAAGAGGTCCACACCAAGATACATTATCATCAAAATGCCAAAGGTTAAATAGAAAGAGAGAATCTTAAAAGCAGCAAGAGAAAAGAAGTTTGTTACCTACAAAGGTGCTCCTATACGACTGTCAGCTGATTTCTCAAAAGAAACTTTGCAGGCCAAATGGGAGTAAGAAGACATATTCAAAGTGATGAAAAGCAACGACCTACAACCAAGATTACTCTATCCTGTAAAGCTATCATTTAGAATTGATGGACATATAAAAACTTTCCCAGACAAGAAAAAACTAAAGGAGTTCATCACCACCAAACCAGTATTATATAAAACGTTGAAGGGTTTTCTTGAAGGAGAAGAACAAAAATATGAACAATAAAGTGGCTATAAATACATATCTATCAACAATTGAATCTACCAACCAAATGAACACGCAGAACAGAAACAGACTCATAGATAAAAATAACTTTTTATTGGTTGCCAGATGGGAGGGGGCCGGGGGAAGGGTGAAAAAGATGAAAGAATTGGGACAACATAGAAGGACCTGGAAAGTATTATCCTAAGTGAAACAAGCCAAACAGAGAAGGACAAGTATCATATGATCTCACTTATTTGTGGAATATAATGAACATAACAGTCTGAGGAATGGGGTAGTCCCAGAGATGTGGAAGTGGGGTACAGACTGACAATCCCCAGGAGAGGGGGTGGTGGGGGAGAGATAAACCACAGAACTTATATGCATGTATGCATGAACAATGGACATGGACAACAAAGCTGGGGACAGGGCAGGGAGGGAGGGGGATGAGGGTATCAGTGGGGGAAAAAGGAGAAACATCTGTAACAGAAATAAATAATTAATTAAAAAAGAAAAGAAGTACAAATTGTTGTTAAACTGGTGAACCTCAAAGGGAAGGGGGAAGGAAGGGCGGGAAGAGATAAACCAAAGAACTTCTATGCATATATGTATAACCAGTGGACACAGACAATAGTGTGTGGGAAGGCAGGAGGGGTTGGAATTGGGGATAAGGGGGTCAATGGGGGAAAAAAAGAGGGAACATCTGTAATATAGTTGACAATAAAGATAAGTTTAAAAAATAAATAAGAAAAAAATGAAAAGAAAAAGAACAAAGAATGATAATAGAAACTCTCCTCAAGTTCTGAGACTAGAGACTAAAACATGCCCAAATGTAAAAATACAGAAAAACAAACACCGGCTTCCATCTTTAGATCTCCAAAGAGCCCTAGGCACACGCCCAGTGAACACCTTTAGGAGGACAAGTTAATCTCATGACAACAGGGCCTGGGTTTTCCTTCTCAGCCTATATTTGACAGAGAGCCTTGTGGCTAGAGAATGGCAGGTCCTTAATATGAAACCAAAGTTTCCCTCATTCTTTCACTTCTTTTCCAATGAGACAATTTCCTAGAGAATATCCTTCCTTACGTCACCATTCCACTTCTCAGCGGTTCCTGCTCCAGGTGCACAGTGATGCAATGTAATTTTCTGCTTCTATCTTCCATGCCAGGCTGTGAGCTCATGGAGGAAAGAAATTGTGTATTTTTCTCTGTATTCTCAGCACTCTAGGCCATTTCAGAAACATAACAGAAGCTGAAGAAGTGTTTTTTGTTGAATAAAAAATGGAGATACAAATAACCAGATATCAAGGTTCTCTGAATATTGAATACATTGAATAAATTAGAGAGATTCTTTGACCTCAGCAATCACTTCAGATTTTTTCTCCTCAGTCACTTATTATAAATAATTAAATAATCAATATAGGAAAAAACAACAACATGCATTTCTTGCTTCTTTGGCAAACACTGCCTAAATTGTATACTTCTGTTTGCTTCGTCCATGTAGAAGTTGTCCTCCACAATCAGACCAAATACTATTACTGACTCTGGAGTGAGTGTTTAACCCCAAACTAAGCTGAATCTGGAGTTAAATATAAACATTTCATCTGGATCGTGATGTTATTTACACCTGTGTACCTCCTAGATCATGCCCGACTCTTCCACGTTCTGGTCCTTATTCTCAAATAGTTGAGACCTTTCTGTCTCTGTTAAAAGACCAAAACTGATGGTGGTTGTACAACATGGTGAATATACTGAAAACCATTGAATTGTATATTTTCAAACGATGAATTGTATAGTATGTGAATTATATCTCAATAAAGCGCTTATTAAAAAAAAAAAAAACCAAATAAGTTTCCTTGCAGAATATCTTTCAAATCCTGCCCATTGACTCAACCACTATTCTCAACTCTTTCTCCTCTGGTTACCTTCTTCTCTTATACCCAGTGGTGACTTCAAATTGTGATTTAGTTACCAAAAAATATCGTAGTTGACAAAACACAACAATTTGATTGAATCTGTTCTGCCCATTCTTCTCACCCACCTGTTCTCTAGCAGATCTGAAATTAGCAGCATCTTCAGGAAAATCACATTGGCATATGGAATTATTTGAAATTCTCTCAGAGTAGAAAAGAGATAGCTAGTTAACAATACAGAGAGTAGTGCCAACTAGAACAGGGAACACCAGTATAACTTCAATGTGTGCTTGAAATGGTCTCATAGAATAAGACTGACTTTCCCAGAGCTACATAGGAGGAGGCAATTAATGAGTCACTTAGGGGAAAGGATCCCTCATGAATAAACAAGCTTTCCTATCTCAGGACTTGAGGCAAAAATAAAGCCCTGAGACTTATAAAGTATCTTTTAATTACTTTTTAATGAAAATTATCTTTATTGTTGTCTCATGTACATACATAAAAGACAGATGCAAACACACACAACTGGATATTTATTTCTTAGATACAAGCATTTGGGCAGGTTGAAAAAAGAAAAACAAGTATATGCTGAGGCTTAGCAATAATTAAAGCTACCAAAGGTATAAAGACCCCTGTCCTTAAAGCTATCCTGTATTAATTTGTTGATCTAAATATTTTCATCACTATTCTTACCTCTAAAGGTGTATTCTCTGCCAAATAATTTTTTATGACTTTTATGAGTTGGAGTATATTTCCTGTTTCAGTTATGGTCTTTGCAATATATAGTTCAATGCTCTTGAAAAAATATTTTTCTTTAACTGTTCATAGGCCATTGATCGGATGTTAGAGAAAAGGGTGAGAGGACCAGGGTGTACAAATAACTTCCAAAAATTCTAATTGAGACTCTAACATACCAAGTTCTGATAATTATACAAAAGAAGAAAGAGGAGAAGGAAGAGGAGGTACAGATCCTCCCTCAAAGAATTCACAGTTTATAGATGACAGAAAGATAAAGAAATATTTTAAATAGAGTAGTAAGTGTAGTATCCAAAGATCCATGCAGAAGATAAGTAATAAAACATGGCTGGAAAATATGAAGAGGCTTCATCAAAGTGGTGACAGCTGGGTGACAGCTTGGCTTTGAACGGTGACAGAGAGATGGCATATATAGAGACGTGAAAATTTGAAATAGCACGGCATATTCAGAGACTTGTCAGCAGTTTGTGTATGGAAGGCTGTGGTTTGTGAAGAGAGCTGAGGATTCTTGGAAATAAGCGTAGGCACTTTGGGTTCATGAGAGAAACTATGACCTAAAGTCACAGACCAGCTTGTCATCAAAGAGCACAGAGGGTAGATACAGAAGGGGGTTAGACGCTTGGCAACACACAGCAAAGTGGGACTGTGATTCCCCAAGTAGTTTTATTAGAAAATCCTGAACTTTTGTTAGCTTTGAAATTTGGGGAGAGGGAAACCCCAATATCCTTGACTTAATATGAGTTTGTAGCCAATATAATTAATTCCCATTATTTAACCCTAAACTTTTCTCACTTTTATCTTTTGTGTCTAAATCTAAGTCATTGGAAAAATTGTTGGAAAACAACAGAAGCGTATGTGTATTCTTCACTTCATGCAATACTCTTTAAATTTGTACTCTATAGATAAATAATGTGTCCCTGAAGTTTCAAATCCATCTAATTGTGTTTCCACAGAAGGCACAGTTTTTAATTTTTATTTATATTTTTGTTACAGATATTTTACATTTTTTACCCCATTGGCACCCTCGCCCCGTCCCCGGCTTCGTTGTCCATGTGCATTGGTCATGCATACATGCATATAAGTTCTGTGGTTTATCTCTTCCCACCCTCCCCACCCCCTCTTCTGAGGGATGTCAGTCTGTGCCCTACTTCCATGTTTCTGGATCTACTGTATTCCTCAGACTGTTAGGTTCATTATATTCCGTATATAAGTGAGATCATGTGGTATTTGTCTTTTTCTGCTTGGCTTATTTCACTTAGGATAATACTTTCCAGGACCCTCTACGTCGTCTCAAAGGATAACAGATGTTTCTTTCTTACAGCTGCATAGTACTCCATTGTGTATATGTACCACAGCTTTTTTATCCATTCGTCTACTGATGGACACTTGGGCTGTTTCCAGATCTTAGCTATTGTAAATAGTGCTGCTATGAACATGGGGGTACATATATTCTTTCTGATTGGTGTTTCAGGCTTCTTAGGGTATATTCCCAGCAGTGGGATCACTGGGTCAAATGGAAGTTCAATCTTTAATTTTTTGAGGTAACACCATATTGTTTTCCACAGCGGCTGCACCAGTCTGCATTCCCACCAGCAGTGTACTAGAGTCCCCTTTTCTCCACACCCTTGCCAACACTTGTTGTTTGATGATTTGTTGATGGTGGCCATTCTGACAGGTGTGAGGTGATACCTCATTGTTGTTTTAATTTGCATCTCTCTGATGATTAGTGATGTTGAGCATTTCTTCATATGTCTCTTGGCCATTTGTATGTCCTGTTTGGAGAGGTGTCTATTCAGCTCCTCTGCCCATTTTTAAATTGGGTTCTTTGTCTTCCTTTTGTGGAGTTGTATGAGCACTCTATATATACTGGAAATTAACCCCTTATCTGATACATCATTGGCAATGATGTTCTCCCATACAGTGGGTTGCCTTTCCATTTGGATGATTGTTTCTTTTGCTGTGCAGAAGCTTTTTAGTTTGATGTAGTCCCATGTGTTCATTTTTTTTCTTTGTTTCTGTTGCCTTAGGTGATGTATCAGTGAAAATTCTGCTCCGTATGATGTCCGAAATTTTGTTGCCTACATTTTCTTCTAGAATTTTTATGGATTCATGGGTCACATTTAAGTCTTTATCCATTTTGAGTTTATTTTTGTGTATGGTGTAAGTTGATGGTCTAATTTCATTTTTTTGCATGTAGCTGTCCAATTTTCCCAACACCATTTATTAAAGAGGCTGTCTTTACTCCACTGTATGCTCTTGCCACCTTTGTCAAATATTAATTGAGTGTATTGCCTTGGGTCCATTTCTGGGTTTTCAGTTCTGTTCCACTGGTCTATATGCCTGTTCTTGTGCCAGTACCAGGCTGTTTTGGTTACAGTCACTTTGTAGTATAACCTGATATCTGGTATTGTGATCCCACCTACTTTGTTTTTTTTTCAAGATTGCTGTGGCTATTCGGGGTCTTTTTTGGTTCCATATGAACTTTTGAAGTATTTGTTCTAGTTCTGTGAAATATGTCGTTGGTATTTTGATGGGAATTGCATTAAATCTATAGATTGCTTTGGGTAGTATGGACATTTTAATGATGTTAATTCTTCCAATCCATGAACAGGGTATGTGCTTCCACTTTTTTATATCTTCCTCTATTTCTTTTTTCAATGTTCTGTAGTTTTCTGCAAATAGGTCCTTTACTTCTTTGGTTAAGTTTATTCCTAGGTATCTTAATTTTTTTTGCCGTGATGGTAAATGGGATTGTTTTTTCAGTTTCTCTTTCTGTGAGTTCATCATTGGTGTACAAGAATGCCATCGATTTCTTGACATTAATTTTGTATACTGCTACTTTGCCAAATTCATTTATTAAGTGTAGTAGATATTTGATGGAGTCTTTACTATGTATAGACTTTTCTGTATAGGTTTTCTATGTATAATATCATGTCATCTGCAAATAATGACAGTTTCACTTCCTCCTTTCCAATTTGGATCCCTTTTATTTTTTCTTCATGTCTGATTGCTGTGGCTAAGACTTCCAGTACAATGTTAAATAAGAGTGGCGAAAGTGGACATCCCTGTCTTGTTCCTGTTCTTAATGGAAATGTTTTTAGTTTCTGTCCATTGAGTATGATGTTGGCTGTAGGTCTTTCATATATGGCCTTTATTATGTTGAGATAGGATCCCTCTATTCCCACATTGCTGAGCGTTTTTATCAGAAATGGATGCTGGATTTTGTCAAATGCTTTTTCAGCATCTATTGATATGATCATGTGGTTTTTATTCTTCATTTTGTGTATGTGGTGTATTACATTTATTGATTTGCAAATATTGTACCAGCCTTGCATCCCTGGAATGAATCCCACTTCGTCATGGTGAATAATTTTTTTTGATGCATTGCTGGATCCGATTTGCTAGTATTTTCTTCAGTATTTTGGCGTCTATGTTCATCAGGGATATTGGCCTGTAGTTTTCTTTCTTTGTAGTATCTTTTTCTGGTTTTGGAATTAGAATTATGCTGGCCTCAAAGAACGTGTTTGGAAGTCCTCCTTCTTCTTGAATCTTTTGAAATAGTTTGAGGAGAATGGGTGTTAGTTCTTTTTTGAATGTTCGGTAAAACTCCCCCGTGAAGCCATCTGGGCCTGGGCTTTTGTTTGCTGGGGAGTCTTGATTACTTCTTCAATTTCCTTAGTTGTTATTGGTCTGTTAAAGTTTTCTATCTCTTCCGGGGATAGTTTTGGGAGACTGTGTGTTTCTAGAAATTTGTCCATTTCGCTTAGATTGTCGAATTTGTTGCCATATAGTTGTTCATAGTAGTTGTTAACGATCTTTTGTATTTCCGCGGTGTTGGTTGTTACTTCTCCTCTTTCATTTCTGATTTTGTGTATTTGGGTTCTCTCTCTTTGTTTCTTGGTGAGTCTAGCTAAGGGTCCATCCATCTTGTTTATCTTTTCGAAAAACCAGCTCTTTGTTTCATTGATCCTTTGAATTGTTTTTTTGGTCTCTATGTCATTTATCTCTGCTCTGATCTTTACTATTTCCTTCCTTCTACTTGCTCTGGGGCTTTCTTTTTGTTTGCTTTCTAATTCTTTAAGTTGTGAGGTTAGACAGTCAATTAGAAATTGTTCTTGTTTTTTGAGGTAGGCCTGTAGTGCTATGAACTTCCCTCTCAGAACTGCTTTCGCTGCATCCCGTAGATTTTGTGTTGTTGTGTGTTCATTTTCATTGGTTTCCAGGAAGTTTTTAATTTCTTCCTTGATCTCCTCGGTGACCCATTCATTGTTTAATAATATGCTATTTAGCCTCCATGTGTTGAAATGTCTTTGCATGTTCTTGTTGCAATTGATTTCTAGCTTCATGCCATTGTGATCTGAGCAGATGCTTGATATGATTTCATTCTTCTTGAACTTGTAGAGATTTAGTTTGTGTCCTAACATGTGGTCTATCTTTGAGAATGTCCCATGTGCACTTGAGAAGAATGTGTATTCTGTAGTTTTGGGGTGTAATTCTCTGTAGATATCTATTAAATCCATTTGGTCTAGTGCTTCATTTAGAGTCTCTGTTTCCTTGCTAATTTTTTGCCTAGAGGATCTATCCAGTGCTTTCAATGGGGTGTTGAAGTCCCCTGCTATGATTGTATTGTTGTCGATTTCTCCTTGGAAGTCCTCCAGAAGATTTTTAATATATTTTGGTGCTCCTATATTGGGTGCATATATGTTTATCAAGGTTATATCTTTCTGTTGGATAGATCCTTTCAATATTATATAGTGGCCTTTTTTGTCTCTAGTTATGGTCTTCATTTTGAAATCTATTTTATCAGATATGAGAATTGCTACCCAGCTTTTTTTTGCTTTCCATTTGCTTGGAAGATTTTTTTCCATCCCTTCACTTTCAACCTATGTGAGTCTTTTGTTGAGAGTTGGGTCTCTTGTTAAACAACATATAGATGAGTCATGCTTTCTTCTCCAATCAGCTACTCTGTGTCTTTTTATGGGAGCATTCAATCCATTTACGTTTAAGGTGATTATTGATATGTACTTATTTATTGCCATTTTTGTTTAGTGTGGTTCTATTTTTCTTCCCATTTCTCCTGCTAATTACAGCAGTCCTTTTAACATTTCTTGCAGTGCTGGTTTGGTGCTAATGTATTCCCTTAGCCTTTTTTTTTTTTTGTCTGGGAAGCTCTTTATTTGATCTTCTATTTTGAATGATAGCCTTGCTGGGTAGAGTAGTCTTGGATTCAGAATCTTGTTTTTCATGACTTTGATTATTTCATGCCATTCTCTGTGAATAATTTTTTAAATATATTGCTGGATCCGATTTGCTAATATTTTTTCAAGAGTTTTGCTATTGTGTTCATCAGGGATATTGGACTGTAGTTTCTTTTTTTTGTAGTGTCTTTATCTGGTTTTGGAATTAGGATTATGCCAGCCTCATAAAAAGAGTTTGGAAATCTTCCTTCCTCTTGAATTTTTTTGGAATTGTTTGAAGAGAGTAAGTGTTAGTTCTTTGAATGTTTGGTAAAAATTCCCTGTGCAGATGTCTGGACCATGGGTTTTGTTTTCTAGATTATTGATTACTGTTTCAATTTTCTTTGTTATTGATCTGGTTATCTGACTCTGGTTGAGTTTTGGAAGATTGTATGATTCTAGGAATCTGTCCATTTTGCCTAGGTTGTCCAATTTGTTGGCATATAATTGTTCATAGTATTTGCTTACAATTCTTTGTATTTCTGTGATTTCAGTTGTGACTTCACTCTTTTGTTTCTGAATTTATTGATTTGGGTCCTCTCTCTTTGTTTCTTGATGAGTCTCACTAAAGGTTTATCAATCTTGTTTATTTTTTCAAGGAACCAGCTCTTGGTTTCATTGATCTTTTGTATTTTTTTTTTAAGTCTCTGTTTTATTTATTTCTGCTGTGATACTTTATTATTTCTTTCTTCTAGTTATTCTGGGATTTTCTTTTTTGATCTATTTATAATTCTTTAAGTTGTGGGGTTAGATAGTTTATTAGAATATTTTTCTTATTGTTTGATGTAGGCCTGTAATGCTATGAACCTTCATCTCAGGACTGCTTTTGCACTGTCCCATAGAGGTTGTATTGTTGTGTGTTCATTTTCATTTGTTTCCAGGAAAGTTTGTTTTTTTCTTAATCTCATTGGTAACCCATTCATTGTTTACTAACATGTCTATTAGCCTCTGTGTGTTTGAATTCTTTTATTGTAGTTGATTTCTAGTTTCATGACATTGTTTTCTGAGAAGATGCTTGATATGATTTCAATCTTCTTGAACTCGTAGAGACTTAGTTTGTGTCCTAACATGTGGTCTATCTTTGAGAATGTCTCGTGTGCACTTGAGAAAGATGTATATTCTGCCACTTTGGTGTGAAATGTTCTGAAAATATCAATTAAATCTATCTGATCTTGTATATTGTTTAGGGTTTCTGTTTTCTTGTTTATTTTTTGTCTAGAGGATCTATCTAGTGATGCCACTGGGGTGTTAAAGACCCCCAGTATGATTGTATTGCTGCCTATCTCTCCCTTAAAATACTCCAGAAGTTTTAAAATATATTGTGACATTTATATATTGGGTGCATATGTTACCAGGGTTATATTCTCTTTTTGGATCAATCTGTTTAATATTATGTAGTGACCTTCTCTGTCTCTTATTATGGCCTCCATTTTAAAGTCAATTTTTATCAGATATGAGTAGTGTTACGCCTGTTATTTTTCCTATTTGCATAAAATATTTTTTCCATCCCTTCACTTTCAGCCTGTGTTACTTTTTATTTGACAGATTAGGAAAGTTTTCTGTGATTATTTCTTCAAAGAGGTTCTCTATACCTTGCTTGCTTTCTTCTGCTCATGGTAACCCTATGATGTGGATGTTGTTACATTTCACATTGCCCTAGAGTTCCCTTAAAATATTCTCATTCTTTATTTTATATTTTCTTTATTGATTTTAGAGAAAGAAGAAGGGAAAGGGAGAGAGAGAGAGATAGAAACATCAATGAGAGAGAACATCAATTGGCTGCCTCCTGCATGCCCCCCAGTGGGGATTGGGCTCACAACCTGGGCATATACACTGACCGGGAATTGAACCAGTGACCTCCTGGCACATGGGCTGATGCTCAACCACTGAACCACACTGGTCAGGCCCTCATTCTTTCTAATTCTTTCATTTTCTTTTGGGTTGTTGTTGCTCTGTTTGGGTGTATTTTTAGACCTTGACTTCAAAATTGCTGATTTTACCCTCCACTTTGTCCAGCCTACTTTTAATTCTGTCCAGCGCATTCTTTTTAAAAATTTTTTTATCCTCACCCGAGGACATTTTTTTTTGTCTAGATAGAGTGGGAGGGAGAGAGAGAGAGAGAGAAACATCGACATGAGAGAGACATATCAAGTGGTTGCCACCCACACAACTCAACCAGGGCCAGGGACAAACTGCAAACAAAGTACGTGCCCTTAGCAGGAACAGAACCCGGGTCTCTCTGGACCACAGACCAGTGCTCTAAACACTGAGCAACTGGCCAGGACCCAGTGTATTCTTGTTTGTTTTTTTTAATATTTAATTTTAATTTTTTTTGTTACAGATGTTTCTTCTTTTTTACCCCATTGACACCCTCCTCCCCTTCCCCCCCTGCCCCATCCCCGGCTTTGTTGTCCATGTCCATTGCATATACATGCATATAAGTTCTGTGGTTTATTATTTCCCAACTCCCAAACCCCTCTTCTGAGGGATGTCAGTCTGTGCACTACTTCCATGTTTCTCGGTCTACTGTATTCCTCAGACTGTTATGTTCATTATATTACGTATATAAATGAGATCATGTGGTATTTGTCTTTTTCTGCTTGGCTTATTTCACTTAGGATAATACTTTCCAGGACCCTCCATTGCATCTCAAAGGATAAGAGCTCTTTCTTTCTTACAGCTGCATAGTACGCCATTGTGTATATGTACCATAGCTTTTTTATCCATTCGTCTACTGATGGACACGTGGGCTGTTTCTAGATCTTAGCTATTGTAAATAGTGCTGCTATGAACATGGGGGTACATATATTCTTTCTGATTGGTGTTTCAGGCTTCTTAGGGTACAATCCTAGAAGTTGGACCACTGGGTCAAATGGAACTTCAATTTTTAATTGTTTGAGATAACACCATATTGTTTTCCATAGTGGCTGCACCAGTCTACATTCCCACCAGCAGTGTACTAGAGTCCCCTTTTCTCCACACCCTCACCAACACTTGTTGTTTGATGATTTGTTGATGGCGGCCATTCTGACAGGTGATACCTCATTGAAGTGATACCTCATTGTTGTTTTAATTTGCATCTCTCTGATGATTAGTGATGTTGAGCATTTCTTCATATGTCTCTTGGCCATTTGTATGTCCTGTTTGGAGAGGTGTCTATTCAGCTCCTCTGCCCATTTTTAAATTGGGTTCTTTGCTTCTTTCTGTTGAGTTGCATGAGCACTCTATATATATTGGAAATTAACTCCTTATCTGATATATCACTGGCAATGATGTTCTCCCATATAGTGGGTTGCTTTTCCATTTTGATGATTATTTCTTTTGCTGTGCATAAGCTTTTTAGTTTGATGTAGTTCCATGTGTTTATTTTTTCCTTTGTTTCAGTTGCCTTATATGATCTATCTGAAAATTCTGCTGTGTATGATGTCTGAAATTTTGATGCCTACATTTTCTTCTAGAATTTTTATGGATTCATGGGTCACTTTTAAGTCTTTTATACATTTTGAGTTTATTTTTGTGTATGGTGTAAGTTGATGGTCTAGTTTCACTTTTTTTGCATGTAGCTGTCCAATTATCCCAACACCATTTATTAATGTATGCTCTTTCCACCTTTGTCAAATATTAATTGAGCATATTGCTTTGGTTCCATTTCTGGGTTCTCTGTTCTGTTCCACTGGTCTATATGCCTGTTCTTGTGCCAGTACCAGGCTGTTTTGATTACAGTGGCTTTGTAGTATAACCTGATATTTGGTATTGTGATCCCACCTACTTTGTCCTTTTTCAAAATTGCTGTGGCTATTAGAGGACTTTTTTGGTTCCATATGAACTTTGAAGTATTTGTTCTAGTTCTGTGAAATATGTCGTTGGTATTTTGATGGGGATTGCATTGAATCTATACATTGCTTTGGGTAGTATGGACATTTTAATGATGTTAATTCTTCCAATCCATGAACAGGGTATGTGCTTCCACTTTTTGATATCTTCCTCTATTTCTTTTTTCAATGACCTGTAGTTTTCTGCAAATAGGTCCTTTACTTCTTTGGTTAAGTTTATTCCTAGGTATCTGAATTTTTTTGCCGTGATGGTAAATGGGATTGTTTTTTCAGTTTCTCTTTCTGTGAGTTCATCATTGGTGTATATGAATGCTGTTGATTTCTTGACGTTAATTTTGTATCCTGCTACTTTGCCAAATTCATTTATTAAGTCTAGTAGATTTTTGATGGAGTCTTTAGGGTTTTCTATATACGTATATAATATCATGTCATCTGCAAATAATGACAGTTTCACTTCCTCCTTTCCAATTTGGATCCCTTTTATTTTTTCCTCATGTCTGATTGCTGTGGCAAAGACTTCTAGTACTATGTTAAATAAGAGTGGGAAAAGTGGGCATCCCTGTCTTGTTCCTGTTCTTAATGGAAATGTTTTTAGTTTCTGCCCAGTGAGTATGATATTGGCTGCAGGTCTTTCATATATGGCCTTTATTATGTCGAGATAGGATCCTTCTATTCCCACATTGCTGAGCATTTTTATCAGAAATGGGTGCTGGATTTTGTTGAATGCTTTTTCAGTGTCTATTGATATGATCATGTGGTTTTTATTCTTCATTTTTTTTTATGCGGTGTATCACATTTATTGATTTGCGAATATTGTACCAGCCTTGGATCTCTGGAATGAATCCCACTTGGTCATGGTGAATAATTTTTTTTTGATGCATTGCTGGATCCGATTTGCTAGGATTTTCTTCAGTATTTTGGCGTCTATGTTCATCAGGGATATTGGCCTGTAGTTTTCTTTCTTTGTGGCGTCCTTTTCCTGGTTTTGGAATTAGAATTATGCTGGCCTCATAGAATGAGTTTGGAAATCTTCCTTCTTCTTGAATTTTTTGAAATAGTTTGAGGAGAATGGGTGTTAGTTCTTTTTTGAATGTTCGGTAAAACTCCTCCATGAAGCCATCTGGGCCTTGGCTTTTGTTTGTTGGGAGAGTATTGAGTACCTCTTTAATTTTCCTAGTTGTAATTGGTCTGTTCAAGTTTTCTATCTCTTCCCAGTCCAGTTTTGGGAGACTGTGTGTTTCTAGAAATTTGACCATTTCACTTAGATTGTAGAATTTGTTGCCATATAGTTGTTCATAGTAGCTGTTAACGATCTTTTGTATTTCGGTGGTGTCAGTTGTTACTTCTCCTCTTTCATTTCTGATTTTGTGTATTTGGGTTCTCTCTCTTTGTTTCTTGGTGAGTCTAGCTAAGGGTCCATCCATCTTGTTTATCTTTTCGAAAAACCAGCTCTTTGTTTCATTGATCCTTTGAATTGTTTTTTTTGGTCTCTATGTCATTTATTTCTGCTCTGATCTTTACTATTTCCTTCCTTCTACTTGCTCTGTGGTTTTCTTTTTGTTTGCTCTCTAGTTCTTTAAGTTGTGAAGTTAGATAGTCTATTAGAGATTTTTCTTGGTTCTTGAGGTAGGCCTGTAGTGCTATAAACTTTCCTCTCAGAACTGCTTTCGCTGCATCCCATAGATTTTGTGTTGTTGTGTATTCATTTTTATTGATTTCCATGAAGTTTTTAATTTCTTCCTTGATCTCCTTGGTAACCCATTTGTTGTTTAATCACATGCTATTTAGCTTCCCTGTGTTCAAATATCTTTGCATGTTCTTGTTGCAATTGATTTCTAGTTTCATGCCGTTGTGATCTGAGAAGATGCTTGATATGATTTCAGTCTTCTTGAACTTGTAGCGACTTAGTTTGTGTCCTAACATGTGGTCTATCTTTGAGAATGTTCGACGTGCACTTGAGAAGAATGTGAATTCTGTAGTTTTGGGGTGTAATTCTCTGTATATATCTATTAAATCAATTTGGTTTAGTGCTTTATTTAGAGTCTCTGTTTTCTTGCTAATTTTTTGTCTAGAGGATCTGTGCAGTAATGACAGTGGGGTGTTGAAGTCCCCTGCTATGATTATATTTCTATCAATTTCTCCTTTGAAGTCTTCTGGAAGATTTTAAATATATGTTGGTGCTCCTATATTGGGTGCATATATGTTTATCAAGGTTATATCTTACTGTTGGATAGATCTTTTCAATATTATGTAGTGGCCGTCTTTGTCTCTAGTTATGGCCTTCGTTTTGAAATCTATTTAATCAGATATGAGTATTGCTACTCCAGCTTTTTTTCCCCTTTCTCTTTGCTTAGAAGATTTTTTTCCATCCCTTCACTTTCAACCTATGTGAGTCTTTTTTTGTGAGGTGGGTCTCTTGTAAACAACATATAGATGAGTCATACTTTCTTATCCAATCAGCTACTCTGTGTCTTTTAATGGGAGCATTCAATCCATATACATTTAAGGTGATTATTGATATGTAATTATTTATTGCCATTTTTGTTTAGTGTGGTTTTATTTTTCTTCCTATTTCTCTTGCTAATTACAGCAGTCCTTTCAACATTTCTTGCAGTGCTTGTTTGGTGCTAATGTATTCCCTTAGCCTTTTTTTTTTTGTCTGGGAGCTCTTTATTTGACCTTCTATTTTGAATGATAGCCATGCTGGGTAGAGTAGTCTTGGTATCAGATCCTTGTTTTTCATGGCCTTGATTACCTCATGCCACTCCCTTCTGGCCTGTAGTGTTTCTGTTGAGAAATCAGTTGAGAGCCTTATGGTGGTTTCTTTGTAGGTAACCTGGTGCTTTTCTTTTGCTGCTTTTACGATTCTCTCTTATTCTTTAATTTTTGGCATTTTTATTACTATGTGTCTTGATGTGGGCCTGTTTGGGTTCTTCTTACTTGGGGCTCTCTGTGCTTCTTGAATTTGAATGCCTTCTTCCTTCACCAAATTAGGGAAGTTTTTTGTAACTATTTCTTCAAATATATTCTCTAACCCTTGCTCAGTTTTTCTTCTTCGGGGACTCCTATGATGCGAATGTTATTATGTTTCCAGTTGTTCCACAGTTCTCTTAAGCTATATTCCTGTGTTTTTAATTGTTTTTTCTTTTTGGTTTTCTGATTGGTTGATTTTTTCTACCCTATCTTCTAATTCACTGATCTGGTTGTCAGCTTCCTCTACTGCTGCTATTTAGACTTTCCAATTTGTTCCTTATTTCTGATATGTCATTCTTCATTTCTTCTTTCTGGTTTTTAATTTTCAACTGGTTGGTTTTCAATGTTTCTATATCTTTACTCATGGTGCTCATGTCCTTACACATGCTGTTGAGCTTCCTCAAGATCATGACTCTGAATTCTAGTCCTGTTAACTTGCTTAACTGCACCTCATTTATCTCATCTTCGGTAGATGCCTCTTGTTCTTTCATTTGCTTTTCATATCTGTGTTTCACCATTTTGGCTATCACAGTGGGCTTTGGAGCCTGCTAAATATTCCCTGTGGGTGTTGGTGTTGTGCTGTTTGTGGCTCCGTCTCCTGGGTTTAGATGAGCCAGGGAGGACCTACTTTAAACACTTCTGTCAAGTCTTACTTTCCTGGTTAGAGTTGCTAGCCCAGGGTTGGTACAGTTATTCTTTTGCTTTTTGGCTGGAGGCTATCATTAGCAGGTTAGCTGAAGAGCCTTGGCTTCTCAGTTGAATGAAAAACTCCCTCAGGTGCTCAGTGTAAGCGAATTTCCCAAGGGTGGGGCAGACGTTGGTTGTTAATGGGCCTCAATTTGCATTTCAATGGTCCATGTGGGTGGGGTTAAATCTCCGAGGGATGGGCCCTGGCCTCTCCCCAGAGCCTTGGGAAGGAGTAAGATGAGTACTGTCCTGCATGGCGGAAACTCAGCTATAGCTCTGAGTGCCCTCCAAATCCTGAGTGTCCCCATACGGTTCCAGTCCAGTCTGCCCTCCCTCTGCCGGAGCCGAAGGAAAGTGGCTGTGGGTATTTTAGCCTCTGTCCCAGCTCTGCACTGTGGAGCCACTTGGGAGTTTAACCCGAGGGCGCTGCTCACAGCTAAGGCCACTGCTCACAGCTAAGGCCACTGCTCACAGCTAAGGCCGCTGCTGACCGTGGGCTCCCAGCCCCCTCTTGAGTCTCCACAAGCCTACCAAGATTGAGTCAGTGTCCCTGGTTATGTGGGCCTCCAAGCTGCTTTTCTGTTGCTTTTTCCTGACTATTTTTCTTTATTATCATTGTAATTCCAGTTTGGTCCTGGGAGATGGTCTGTGTAGCTTCCATTCACTCTGCCACCATTTTGGAATCCCTGGAAAGGTCTTCATTTGACTTTCTGTTTTGAATGATAGCCTTGCTGGATAAAGTAGTCTCGGATTCAGATCCTTGTTGTTCATGACCTTGATTATTTCATGCCACTCCCTTCTGGCCTGTAGTGTTTCTGTTGAGAAGTCAGCTGAGAGCCTTATGGGGGTTCCTTTGTAGGTAACCTGTTGCTTCTCTCTTGCTGCTTTTAGAATTCTCTCTTCGTCTTTAATTTTTTTAGCATTTTAATTACTATGTGTCTTGATGTGGGCCTGTTTGGGTTCTTCTTACTTGGGGCTCTCTGTACTTCTTGAACTTGAATGCCTTCTTCCTTCACCAAGTTAGGAAAGTTTTCTGTCACTATTTCTTCAAATATATTCTCTAACCCTTGCCCATTTTCTTCTTCGGGGACTCCTATGATGTGAATGTTATTATGTTTCCAGTTGTCCCACAGTTCTCTTAAGCTATCTTCCTATTTTTTTCCTTTTGGTTTTGTGATTGGTTGATTTTTTCTACCCTGTTTTCTAATTCACTGATTTGGTCCTCAGCTTCCTTTACTCTGATGCTTAGTCCTTCCAATGTGTTATTAATTTCTCCTATGCCATTCTTCATTTTTACTTGGTTGGTTTTCAATGTTTCTATATCTTTACTAATGGTGCTGATGTCCTTACTCATGCAGTTGAGCTTCCTCAAGATCATGGCTCTGAACTCTACCTCTGATAATTTGCTTAACTGCATTTCATTGATCTCATCTTTGATAGAGTTCTCTTGTTCTTTCATTTGGGATTTGTTTCTTTGTTTCACCATTTTGGCTATGTCAGTGGATTTTGGAGCCTGCCAAATTTTCCCTGTGGGTGTTGGTGTTCTGCTGTTTGTGGCTTCTTGTACTGGGTTTGGACGAGCCTGGGCTGGCCCATGTTAAACACCATTGTCAAGTCTTACTTTTCTGAGTTGTTTTGCAAGCCCAGGAAAGGTTCAGTTATCCTCTAGCTTTTTCCTGTTGGCTAGAAGTCTCAGTTACTCAGTGCCTTGGGATGTAGCCATGGTGTTCTGCATAAGAGAATTTCCAGAGGGTGGGATAGATGCTGGTTGTCAATGAGCCTCAATTTGTATTTCTTTGCCTCACCTGGGAAGGGGTGAATCACCGAGGGGTGGGGCTGCTTTTTTCCCACACAGCTCTGGGAAGGAGCACACTGGCCACCATTTTTTGTGACTGCAACTCAGCAAAAACTCTGTGTTTGCTCCAAATTCCGGGTGTCCCCACAGAGTTTCAGCACAGTCTGTTCTCCCTCTGCCTTAGCCTTCAGGTGAGTGGCTGTGGCTATTTTAGTCTCTGTCCAGGCTCTCTGCGCTGTGAAGCGGGCTTAGTCTATATTCCCCAAGGGTGTTGCTTATAGCTAAGACTGCTGCTGTCCGTGGGCTCCCAGCCAGTCACCCTCTTGCGCCTCCGCTGATCCTACCAGTGTCCCTGGTTATATGGTCCTGTCTTTTCTGTTGTTTTTTTCCAGAGGATTTGCCTTTATTTTATTTTATTTTATTTTTTTTATGAATTTTTATTTATTTTTTTGTTACAGATATTTTACCTTTTTACCCCATTGGCACCCCCCACCCCACCCCCCCTCCACCCTGTCCCCGGCTTAGTTGTCCATGTCCATTGGTCATGCACACATGCATATAAGTTCTGTGGTTTATCTCTTCCCCCCCCCCATCCCCTCTTCTGAGGGATGTCAGTCTGTGCCCTACTTCCATGTGTCTGGGTCTACTGTATTCCTCAGACTGTTATGTTCATCATATTCCGTATATAAGTGAGATCATGTGGTATTTGTTCTTTTTCTGCTTGGCTTCTTTCACTTAGGATAATACTTTCCAGGTCCCTCCATGTCGTCTCAAAGGATAAGAGATCTTTCTTTCTTACCGCTGCATAGTACTCCATTGTGTATATGTACCACAGCTTTTTTATCCATTCGTCTACTGGTGGACACTTGAGCTGTTTCCAGATCTCAGCTATTGTAAATAGTGCTGCTATGAACATGGGGGTACATATATTCTTTCTGATTGGTGTTTCAGGCTTCTTAGGGTATATTCCCAGCAGTGGGATCATTGGGTCAAATGGAAGTTCAATTTTTAATTTTTTGAGGTAGCACCATATTGTTTTCCATAGCAGCTGCACCAGTCTGCATTCCCACCAGCAGTGTATTAGAGTCCCCTTTTCTCCACACCCTCGCCAACACTTGCTGTTTGATGATTTGTTGATGGCGGCCATTCTGACAGGTGTGAGATGATACCTCATTGTTGTTTTACTTTGCATTTCTCTGATGATTAGTGATGTTGAGCATTTCTTCATATGTCTCTTGGCCATTTGTATGTCCTGTTTGGAGAGGTGTCTATTCAGCTCCTCTGCCCATTTTTTAATTGGGTTCTTTGTCTTCCTTTTGTGGAGTTGTATGAGCACTCTATATATATTGGAAATTAACCCCTTATCTGATACATCATTGGCAATGATGTTCTCCCATACAGTGGGTTGCCTTTCCATTTCGATGATTGTTTCTTTTGCTGTGCAGAAGCTTTTGAGTTTGATGTAGTCCCATGTGTTCATTTTCTCCTTTATTTCTGTTGCCTTAGGTGATGTATCAGTGAAAATTCTGCTCCGTATGATGTCAGAAAGTTTGTTGCCTATATTTTCTTCTAGAATTTTTATGGATTCACGGGTCACATTTAAGTCTTTTATCCATTTTGAGTTTATTTTTGTGTATGGTGTAAGTTGATGGTCTAGTTTTATTTTTTTGCATGTAGCTGTCCAGTTTTCCCAACACCATTTATTAAAGAGGCTGTCTTTACTCCACTGTATGCTCTTGCCACCTTTGTCAAACATTAATTGAGTGTATTGCCTTGGGTCCATTTCTGGGTTTTCAGTTCTGTTCCACTGGTCTATATGCCTGTTCTTGTGCCAGTACCAGGCTGTTTTGGTTACAGTCGCTTTGTAGTACAACCTGATATCTGGTATTGTGATCCCACCTACTTTGTTCTTCTTTTTCAAGATTGCTGTGGCTATTCGGGGTCTTTTTTGGTTCCATATGAACTTTTGAGGTATTTGTTCTAGTTCTATGAAATATGTCGTTGGTATTTTGATGGGGATTGCATTGAATCTATAGATTGTTTTGGGTAGTATGGACATTTTAATGATGTTAATTCTTCCAATCCATGAACAGGGTATGTGCTTCCACTTTTTGATATCTTCCTCTATTTCTTTTTTCAATGACCTGTAGTTTTCTGCAAATAGGTCCTTTACTTCTTTGGTTAAGTTTATTCCTAGGTATCATAATTTTTTTGGAGCGATGGTAAACGGGATTGTTTTTTCAGTTTCTCTTTCTGTGAGTTCATCATTAATGTACATGAATGCCGTCGATTTCTTGACGTTAATTTTGTATCCTGCTACTTTGCCAAATTCATTTATTAAGTCTAATAGATTTTTGATGGAGTCTTTAGGGTTTTCTATGTACAATATCATGTCATCTGCAAATAATGACAGTTTCACTTCCTCCTTTCCAATTTGGATCCCTTTTATTTTTTCCTCATGTCTGATTGCTGTGTCTAAGACTTCCAGTACAATGTTAAATAAGAGTGGCGAAAGTGGACATCCCTGTCTTGTTCCTGTTCTTAATGGAAATGTTTTTAATTTCTGTCCATTGAGTATGATGTTGGCTGTAGGTCTTTCATATATGGCCTTTATTATGTCGAGATATGATCCCTCTATTCCTACATTGCTGAGCGTTTTTATCAGAAATGGATGCTGGATTTTGTCGAATGCTTTTTCAGCATCTATTGATATGATCATGTGGTTTTTATTCTTCATTTTGTTTATGTGGTGTATCACGATTATTGATTTGCGAATATTGTACCAGCCTTGCATCCCTGGAATGAATCCCACTTGGTCATGGTGAATAATTTTTTTGATGTATTTCTTGATCCGATTTGCTAATATTTTGTTCAGGATTTTGGCGTCTATGTTCATCAGGGATATTGGCCTGTAGTTTTCTTTCTTCGTAGTGTCTTTTTCTGGTTTTGGAATTAGAATTATGCTGGCCTCATAGAACGTGTTTGGAAGTTTTCCTTCTTCTTGAATTTTTTGAAATAGTTTGAGGAGAATGGGTGTTAGTTCTTTTTGAATGTTTGGTAAAACTCCCCCGTGAAACCATCTGGGCCTGGGCTTTTGTTTGCTGGGAGAGTCTTGATTACCTCTTCAATTTCCTTAGTTGTTATTGGTCTGTTCAAGTTTTCTATCTCTTCCGGGGATAGTTTTGGGAGACTGTGTGTTTCTAGAAATTTGTCCATTTCGCTTAGATTGTCGAATTTGTTGCCATATAGTTGTTCATAGTAGTTGTTAACGATCTTTTGTATTTCCGCGGTGTTGGTTGTTACTTCTCCTCTTTCATTTCTGATTTTGTGTATTTGGGTTCTCTCTCTTTGTTTCTTGGTGAGTCTAGCTAAGGGTCCATCCATCTTGTTTATCTTTTCGAAAAACCAGCTCTTTGTTTCATTGATCCTTTGAATTGTTTTTTTGGTCTCTATGTCATTTATCTCTGCTCTGATCTTTACTATTTCCTTCCTTCTACTTGCTCTGGGGCTTTCTTTTTGTTTGCTTTCTAATTCTTTAAGTTGTGAGGTTAGACAGTCAATTAGAAATTGTTCTTGTTTTTTGAGGTAGGCCTGTAGTTCTATGAACTTCCCTCTCAGAACTGCTTTCGCTGAGTCCCATAGATTTTGTGTTGTTGTGTGTTCATTTTCATTGGTATCCAGGAAGTTTTTAATTTCTTCCTTGATCTCCTCGGTGACCCATTCATTGTTTAATAACATGCTATTTAGCCTCCATGTGTTGAAATGTCTTTGCATGTTCTTGTTGCAATTGATTTCTAGTTTCATGCCATTGTGATCTGAGAAGATGCTTGATATGATTTCAATCTTCTTGAACTTGTAGAGATTTAGTTTGTGTCCTATCATGTGGTCTATCTTTGAGAATGTCCCATGTGCACTTGAGAAGAATGTGTATTCTGTAGTTTTGGGGTGTAATTCTCTGTAGATATCTATTAAATCCATTTGGTCTAGTGCTTCATTTAGAGTCTCTGTTTCCTTGGTAATTTTTTGCCTAGAGGATCTATCCAGTGCTGTCAAGGGGGTGCTGAAGTCCTCTGCTATGATTGTATTGTTGTCGATTTCTCCTTGGAAGTCCTGCAGAAGATTTTTAATATATTTTGGTGCTCCTATATTGGGTGCATATATGTTTATCAAGGTTATGTCTTCCTGTTGGATAGATCCTTTCAATATTATGTAGTTGCCGTCTTTGTCTCTAGTTATGGTCTTCATTTTGAAATCTATTTTATCAGATATGAGAATTGCTACCCCAGCTTTTTTTTGCTTTCCATTTGCTTGGAAAATTTTTTTCCATCCCTTCACTTTCAACCTATGTGAGTCTTTTGTTGCGAGGTGGGTCTCTTGTGAACAACATATAGATGAGTCATGCTTTCTTATGCAATCAGCTACTCTGTGTCTCTTTATGGGAGCATTCAATCCATTTACGTTTAAGGTGATTATTGATATGTACGTATTTATTGCCATTTTTGTTTAGTGTGGTTCCATTTCTCTTCCCATTTCTACTGCTAATTACAGCAGTCCTTTTAACATTTCTTGCAGTGCTGGTTTGGTGCTAATGTATTCCCTTAGCCTTTTTTTGTCTGGGAAGCTCTTTACTTGATCTTCTATTTTGAATGATAGCCTTGCTGGGTAGAGTAGTCTTGGATTCAGATTCTTGTTTTTCATGACTTTGATTACTTCATGCCATTCTCTTCTGGCCTGTAGTGTTTCTTGTGAGAAGTCAGCTGAGAGCCTTATGGGGTTCCCTTTGTAGGTAACCTGTTGCTTATCTCTTGCTGCTTTTCGGATTCTCTCTTTGTCTTTAATTTGTGGCATTTTAATTACTATGTGTGTTGGTGTGGGCCTGTTTGGGTTCTTCTTACTTGGGACTCTCTGTGCTTCTTGAACTTGAATGCCTTCTTCCTTCACCAAATTAGGGAAGTTTTCTCTCACTATTTTTTGAATATATTCTCTATCCCTTGCTCCTTTTCTTCTTCTTCGGGGACTCCTATGATGCGAATATTATTACTTTTCCAGTTGTCCCATAGTTCTCTTAAGCTGTCTTCCTGTTTTTTAATAGTTTTTTCCTTTTGTTTTTCTGATTGGTTGATTTTTTCTACCCTGTGTTCTAATTCACTGATCCGGTCCTCAGCTTCCCCTATTCTGCTTTTTAAACCTTCCAATGTGTGTTTCATTTCCGATATGTCATTTTTTATCTCTTCTTGTTGGTTTTTAATTTCCAATTGGCTTATTTTCAGTGTCTCTATGTCCTTACTCATGCTGTTCAGCTTCCTCAAGATCATGGCTCTGAATTCCAGCTCTGTTAACATGCCTAATTGCTCCACATTGATCTCATCTTCGGTGGAGGTGTCTTGCTCTTTCATTTAGCTTCTGTTTCTGTGTTTCACCATTTTGGCTATCACTGTGGGCTATGGAGCCTGTCAAGTTCTCCCTGTGGGTGTTGGTGTTCTGCTGTTTGTGGCTCCCTAAGTCTTACTTTCCTGGTTAAAGTTGCCAGCCCAGGAAACGTACTGTTATCCTCTAGCTTTTTGCCTGGAGGCTAGCAGTCTAGGTTAATTGATGAGTTTTGGGTTGTCAGTTGATTGAAAAACTCCCTCTGGTGCTCAGCCAAGGGGCTTTCAGGAGGGTGGGGCAGATGCTGGTTGTTAGTGAGCCTCAATTAGCATTTCAATGGCCCACAGGGTAGGGTTGGATCTCCGAGGGAGGGGCTGCTGCCTCTCTCAGAGCCCTGGGAAGGAGCAATGTGGCCACCGTCCTGAGTGGCTGCACTCAGCCAAAGCTCTGAACGCCCTCCAGATCCCGAGTGTCCCCACACAGTTCCAGTCCAGTCCGCCCTCCCTCCGCCAGAGCCCAAGGTGTGTGGCTGTGGCTGTTTCAGCCTCTGTCCTGGCTGCGCTGTGGAGCCGCCTGGGAGTGTAACCCGAGGGCGCTGCTCCCAGCTAAGGCCGCTGCCGATGCGGACCGTGGGCTCCCAGGCCTGTCTCGCGTCTTCGCAAGCCTACCGGGATCGAGTCGGTGTCCCTCGTTGTATGGTCCTCGCAAGCTGCTTTTCTATTGCTTTTTCCCGTCGATTTGTCTGTGTTATAGTTGTAATTCCAGTTTGGTTTATGGAGACGGTCTGTGTAGCTCCCTTCACTCCGCCGCCATTTTTCGTTTTTTTCTGCCTTTATTTTAGTTGTAATTCCCATTTGGTCCTGGGTGATCGTCTGCGTTGCTTCCATTCACTCTGCCTCCATTTTCACATTCTCTACTCCTATCTTGTACGCAGTTGGGTCGCACAGGCCTCTCTGGTGCTCCCACACCCTGCAGGTCTCGCAGGTAACTGGATCACATAGTCCCTTTGCGGACCTGGCTCTATGCCTATCTCATGGGCTGCTGGGTCACACAGGCCTCTCTGGGTCTTCAGCATCCCGCGGGTCCTGCGGGTAGCTGGATGGCACAGTCCCTGCTTGTCTCACAGACCTCTCTGGTGCCCCTGCACCCTTCAGGTCCTGTGAACAGGCAGCTGGATCATGCCAGTCCCTCTTGGGCTCTGGCTTCCCACTGCTCTTGTGTTGCATCGCAGAGGCCTCTCTGGTGTCCCTGCACCCTGAAGATCCTGCAGGCGGGCAGCTGGATCTCACCAGTCCCTCTAGGGCTCTGGCTTCCCACTGCTCTTGTGAGCTGCTGGACCTCACAGACCTCTGTGGAGCCTTAGGTCCCACCGCTGGTGGCTGGGGAGTGCTGCTGCCCCGTGGGCCTCAACTCCTGCTCAGCCTTTGCTGTAGTTTTTGAAGATGGGTCTCAACTACTGGTCTGTGCTTCTGTTGCCTGGGGATGGCTGTCTGCTTCCAGCCTCTGTTGCTGGGGGTATATCTTGACTCTGATCGGGCTGCTACTATGGGGGATGGTGCTGGGCTCCCGGCTGTCCATAGCTTCCGCGATCAGCAACTTGGGAGCTCCACTACTGTGCACTGGGCTGTGTTGACACAGAGTGTCCACTGGTCTGATGGTGCCAGGTGTGCTGGTAGGCTCAGGTTGCTGGGCCCTAGCTGCTGCCACTGCCTCCTCTCGGGGAAGACCTTTGATCTTCCAAAATGATGGAACCTCCCCACGGCACAGGGTGAAGCGCCCTGGAGAGCTGCTTCCCTTGGTAGCCGGCTACTCCCCTCCACAGCACAGAAATCTTCTGCTCCATGTCTCTGCACTGCAGGAGTTTGGTTGTCCACCTTCACATCCACTCACAGTCTCTCTCACACACTCACCTGCCCTCCGGTCCTGCCCATTGCCATCTCCTCTTGCTGCTTTTAAGATTCTCTCTTTGTCTCTTGAACCTTTTGCATTTTGATGATGATGTGTCTTGGTATGGGCCTCTTAAGGTTCATCTTGTTGGGGACTCTCTGTGCTTCCTGGACTTGTATGTATGTTTCCTTTACCAAGTTAGAGAAGTTTTCTGCCATTATTGTTTCAAACAGGTTTTCGATTTCTTGTTCTCTCTCTTCTCCTTCTGGCACCCCAAGATGCGAATGTTGGCACGCTTGAAGTTGTCCCAGAGGCTCCTTACACTATCCTCATTTTTTTGGATTCCTTTTTTCTTTTTGCTGTTCTAATTGGGTGTTTTTTGCTTCCTTATATTCCAAATCGATGGTTTGCTTCTTGGCTTTACCCATTCTATGATTGAATCTGTGTAAATTATTCTTTATTTCAGTTAGTGCCTCCTTCATTTCTGACTTTGAATCCTTCATGTCTGACTGGTCCTTTATTATGCTCTTGAGGCCCTCACTAAGTTCTTTGAAGTTCTCATAAGTTCATTGCGCATCTTTATAAGCAATGTTTTGAACTCTGCATCTGTTAGGTTGCTTATCTTCATTCTGCTTAGTTCTTTTCTTGGAGTTTTGTTCTGTTCTTTCATTTGGGACCTGTTTCTTTGTCTCCTCATTTTGGCTGCCTCCCTGTGTTTGTTTCTATGTATTACTTAATGCGAGGTATGTGGCTAGCTGAAACCAGATATTGCTTGTTTGAAAGAATTTAGGAAAACCTGAAGCAGGATCCAAGACAGGCCAATTTTATGGTAAAGCAACTGGCAACAGCTTGGGTGGGCCCGAAAGTTGGGTGGGGCAGAACTTCAGGGAACCACCAGGGTATGGCAAACAGTGTGAGTGTGGTTGCTGGAGTCCCAGATATGGTGGCTGTCTGCTGCTCCAGGGAAGGGCTCACCAAAGGAACAAAGGCCTCTGATAGCATGTCTGTCGAGAAAAAAGCTGCCTCTCCAGTTCTCACCCCAATGCAAAACAACTCAGTTATTTCCTGTATGTGTCTGGTGGCTTTCAAACTGCCTACCCTATGCTGGAGCCTGGAAGGTGTGAGTTTGAGCAAGTCTGTGCTCAGGCCCTTTAAGAGGAGCTGCCTGGGGCTCCAGAAGCCTCAGCCTCCCTCAGCCTCAGTTCCCACTGGTTTCTACAGCAAGAAGTTATGGGGACTTCTCTTCCTGGCACTGGAATCCTGAGCTGGGTGCCTGGTGTGGGACAGGGACCCCTCAGTCCTCAGGGAGGACCTTCACAGCTGAGGTGTCTTCCTGATTTTTATCTGCCACACGTGGGTGTTGGATCAGCCTGTCCATGCCTTTGCCCCTCCTACCAGTCTCAGTGTGGCTGCTTCTTTAATTCTGTAGTTTTAGGACTTCCATTCAGCTTGATGTCAGGTGGTTCTAAATGATGGTTGTTCTGTAGTTTAGTTGTAGCTTTGATGTGGTTGTGGGAGGATGTGATACAGCATTTACTTATGCTGCCATCTTGACCCGAAGTCCTTCATTGATTTTTGATAGAGTGGAAGAGAGGGAGGAGTAGAGAGAGAGAGAACCATTGATGTGAGAAAGACACATTGATTGGTTGCCTTCCGCGTGACCCTAACCAGGGCCAGGGACAAACCTGAAACCCAGGTACAGGCCCTTGACCAGAAATTGAATGTGTGACCTATCAGTTTGTAGATTGATGCTCTAACCACTGAGCAAAACCAGCCAGGGCTTATCATTCATATTAAAATTTTTTTTTTCCTTAAAGAAGACCCTTTAATGTTTATTGCAATACTTGTTTGGTAGCAATAAACTCCTTTAGCTTAGTCTTGTCTGGAAACTTCTTTATCTATCCTAAGTGATAGCTTCGCTGAGTAATCTTTGTTGTAGGTCCTTGCTTTTCATCACTTTGAATATTTTGTGTCAATCCCTCTGGCCTAGAAAGTTTCTGTTGAGAAATCAGTTGACAGTCTTGTGGGAGCTCCCTTGAGAGCAGTTAACTGCTTTTCTCTTGCTACTTTTAAGATTCGCTCTTTGTCCTTAATCTTTGGCACTTTAATTATGATGTGTCTTGGTGTGGACTTCTTTGGGCTCAACTTGCTTGATACTCATTGCACTTCCTGGACTTGTATGTCTATTTCCTTCACTGGGTTAGGGAAGTTTTCCATCATTATTTTTTCCAGTAGGGTTTCAATTTCTTACTGTCTCTTTTCTTCTTTTGATACCCCTACAATGTGAATGTTGGTACACTTAAAGTTGTCCCAGAGGCTTCCTAATATATCCTTATTTTTTGGATTCTTTTTCTTTTGCTGTTCTGATTGGGTATTTATTACTTTTTATATTCCAAATTGCTGATTTGATTTTCTGCTTCATCTACTCTACTGTTGATTCCCTGTAATTTATTCTTCTTTTCAGTTAGTGTAACCTTCATTTCTGACTGGTTCTTCTGTATTGTTTTTTTTTTTTTTTTTTAAATGTCCCTTTTTATGCTCTGGAAGTTCTCAGTAAGTTCCTTGAGCATGTTTATAACCATTATTGTGAACTCTGTATCTCTTAGTTTGTTTGCCTCCATTTCACTTAGTTCTTTTTCTGGTGATTTTTCTGTTCTTTCAGTTGGGACTTGTTTCTTTGTCTCCTCATTTTGTCTACTTCTCTGTGTTTGTTTTTATGCATTAGATCAAGCTGCTATGTTTCTTGGACTTGGTAGAAGGGCCTTGGGTTGTAGGTATCCAGCCCCTTCTGCCTCTCTGCCTCTCCTACCCAGTCTCGTGTGGCTTCTTCTTTATACAGCATTTCTGTTTAGTTATATTTTGGGTGTTCTGTTGTTTAGTTGTAATTTTAATGTAGTTGTGAAAGGTTTCAAGTACTGCATTTGCTTATGCCACCATCTTGACTCTCAAACATAGTTTTAAAACAATATTTATTAAATACTGACAATGTGTTCTGTATTGTGCACTGCCGTTTGCTTAACTTTACTGGTTAGGTTATAGCAGAATGTGGTGGAGGTGTTGGATCTAATTGATTGTAATTCTTTGTAAGACGTAACATGAGGCAATAAAACCTGAAGAATGATGGTAATAATAGAAATAGGAAAAAAAGATCATAGGATTATGAAATAACAGTATAAGAACCTTTTTCATTAAATGTGGCCAAGAAAGGTCTTCTGGAAAATGTATATTTGTTTTATAACTTTTTGACATAATATTTTCTCTTATAGTCCAGTCCAGTAATTAACACTTTACAACTTGACAGCACTTTTTTTTTTTCCTTCATCCTCACCCAAGGACATTTTTTTCCCCCCCATTTTTTCTTCAGATAGAGTGGGAGGGAGAGAAAGAGAGAGAGAAACATTGATGTGAAAGGGACACATCGAGTGGCTGCCACCCGCACAACCAACCAGGGCCAGGGACAAACTGCAACTGAGGTACGTGCCCTTATCAGGAACCAAACCCGGGTCTCTCTGGACCGTAGGTTGACACTTTAACCGCTGAGCCAAACCGACCAGGGCTTCATAGCACTCTTGATGAAACATTTCTGTAGTTTAAGGTCATAAGTTTTGGGTCTTGTGGGCTGAAAAGCATCAAAAAGCTAAGATTGTTAAAGTAAGAGGTAGCTTTCTGTTCTGTGGTTTCTTATTTGCTGTTACTTCCTTGTTCTCATTGAAGAGAATGTTTTTGCCATGAAATCCCTAGTTAGTACTATAGTAAAGTAATACTTTTTTTCTTTCCAGATGCTTCTTAAGCATGTTAAAGTGTTGGATTTTCAGTCACTGCTATTGACTCATTTTATTTTATTTTATTTTATTTTATTTTATTTTATTTTATTTTATTTTATTTTATTTTATTTTATTTTTCATCAGTTCTGGAAAACTCTTGTTTTTTTTTTTTTTACCCTCACCTGAGGACATTTTTCCATTTTTTGTTCAGATAGAGTGGGAGGGAGAGAGAGAGAGAGAAAAACATCGACATGAAAGGGACACATCGAGTGGTTGCCACCCACACAACCCAACCAGGGCCGGGGACAAACTGCAACCGAGGTACATGCCCTTAGTGGGAACTGAACCCGGGTCTCTCTGGACTGCAGGCCGACACTCTAACCGCTGAGCCAAACCGGCCAGGGCTATTGACTCATTTTAAAGCAAAAATATTTCTGAACATCCATCTAAGTCACCATTAAATCTAGTACCCAGAAGATAAGTTTCCTTCTTCTGTTCTTTTGTCTTTTTTCCCCCTGGGTGAAAATCAGTGTGGACTCGGGTATAATTCCCAGGAAATCCAGTCAAGGAAAGGTGGCTATTCCCAAGGCTCAGCACTGCCATTTGGTCACCAATATTCTGGCTGCTAACTAGAATATTTTTTACTTGAGAAAAACCATATTAAGCTCTTTGTTTTGGAAATGGTTACTACCTCAGAATGCAAAGCTCTCTTTCCCTAAACCTAGAAAAATGCTTCTACTTCAATGAAAAATATATGTAAAACAAATGTTTTACTGTTTACCAGACAACGTTATCCAACTTATCCATCAGTCTCTCTTTAATGATGGCTCAGTAATTATTTACTGTCTTAACTTAATCTATAGGTTATTCAACATATTTGTTACATATGCATTCTGAACAAGGCACAAAGACGATTATAAAGATGAGTAAGTTATGGCTGTTGTTAAGGGTATCGGGAAAGATGTTTTTGGAGATAACACTAAGCTGGGTTGTGAATGAAGGGTGGGATTTGGCCTAAAACAGTGTGTTCTAGGAGGAGGAAATAGCATGATAATTTCATCTTTTCTATTTCATTTTCTCCTCTACTCCCTTGCTATGTATTTATTTTTAGTTTTTAATGCTAGATAAATTCCTAAGTAATGTTTTCAGTTTCCATGTTTCATAAACTCTCAATTTCTGTCATTTGGTTCTCAGTATCCATCAAACTAATTCTTATTTTTCTTTATCTAGAAATTATATCTCTTATATAATGGTAGCTTTCTATCTTCAAGGAAAATTTGGAGAAAACTGATCTACTGTTTGAGGAGAGTAGATTCTTTTGGGTCTAACTCAGGTAAGAGAGAATTATGGGTTGCACTGCCTTTCTTTGCAAATAGGATTAATAACATTTCCATCTTTCAGTGTGAGCCATTTCTAGGGCTCAGAGAAGACTCATCTGTGTTGTCTTTGATCCAACATAGACGAAGATGTGAGTGGAATGCAGAGAACTACAATTCTCATGTAAAAACTTTACCATAGGGAGATCAGGTACATAGGCAACTTTTCAGAAGCCGAGTGTCAATTTATTGATGTCTCTTTCTGGTATGCAAGGAGAAAAGGTTGAAAGTGGGAGAGTTGTAGCAGCCTGAAAGTCTGGAAGCATAGCATAATTAGGGACATATATAACAAAAATAAAAAATGTTATTAGAGTTTAATTTACATACACTCAGGTAGCTGTATTAGTTTTTTCCTAACACCTCACATACAAGTAGCTCAAATGTAAACAGTTTAACTGAAAGGGTCTGGAAAAAATAATTCTGAAGACTAGGACCTTAGAAGAGACTAGATTTAGCAAGAATGACATAGTGAGGTCTTTGGATAGCCAGCAGGCAGTGTCAGGGCAGTAGACAATGGAGCAGTAGTAGAAATCAGTATGATAAGAGATGGTACAGGAGCTGGAGATGAGGTTGTAGATAACGAAGACCCACTTTGCCTTTTATGAAATTCTATTATGTACCGTGGTAGTAAAAGCTACTTTCTCACGCCCTTGAAGTTATTTTTGACTTTAAGTTGTCAATGACTTACAGAGTAGTGCACTCTGACATCAACTTGTTTTTTTAAATTAACAGTTTTAAAAAGAGAAATACATATTCAAAATAAAAAAATTATAGTATAGAGAAGTATAGAGAAGAGAGAAAAAAATACACCCATAGATTCTTTATAGAAAGATAGCAACTGTTAAAGGTTTTTAAAAATTGTTTTTGAAAAATTTCAATTATAGTTGACATATAATATTATACTAGTTTCAGGTATATAACACAGTAATTAGACATTTCTATACCTTATGAAGTGACTACCCTGATATGTCTAGTACCTATCTGATACCATATTTAGTTATTACAATATTATTGGCTGTACTTTACATCTTTGTGACTGTTTTTATAACTGGAAATTTGTATATCTTAATTGGATTTTATTTTAAATTCAAGTTCTTTGTTATGTTGTAGAGAAAAGTTTGAAACCTTACAAAAAATAAACTCTCAAGTCAGCTTTTCTTTTTTTTCTTTTATTTTTATATCCTCACCCGAGGACATTTTTCCATTTTTTGTTCAGATAGAATGGGAGAGAGAGAGAGGAAGAGAGAGAGAGAGAAACATTGACGTGAAAGGGACACATTGAGTGGTTGCCACCCACACGACCTATCCAGGGCCGGGGACAAACTGCAACCGAGGTACATGCCCTTAGCGGAAACCGAACCTGGGTCTCTCTGGACCACAGGCTGACGCTCTAACTGCTGAGCCAAACTGGCCAGGGCAAGTCAGCTTTTCTTTAATCACTTCATCACAAAGCAATACATAAGAATATTGTTTTTGAGAGTTATAGTTTACTTCAAACCTCAATGACATGATATTTATTTGACAGATTTTTAGGCATTTTTCTATTGTCAAAGTTATTATTCCAACAAAACTTAACAAGGAGTCCAACACTATGTATTATGTAGCATTTACATCCCTGGAGAAATTAGAGAGTGAAAACAGTACCAGACTAGATTGGATATATTAAATAAATCTTGGAATCTGATGATTGATATGGATGATTTCTGAAAGTTCATCTCAAATATTATAATTTATATTCATAAAGAACATAATATGTAATGTTAGGCTGATGTTGTATACAGGGTTGCTGGAAGAAGCAGATGCTAATTTAAATACAAAATAATAATAGCATGTAAAGAGATTCATGAGCAATATAAATAAGAGCTTTTGGAGATGAACAACTCAGATGATTTAAACAGAGGATGATTATTTTTGAAATCCAATTTTGAGGCTGGAAAGTTAGGTGCAAAAGTATCAGAAAGCACACAGGATAAAGACAACAAGATAGAAACCATGAAGGAAAAAAAAAGGGGGAAGATACATTAATGAAGTGTAATATGACAATTAGGAGTTCCAAAAAGAAAAGGACATGACCTGAAACACCAATCAGAAAGAATGTATATATCCCTATGTTCATAGCAGCACTATTTACAATAGCTGAGATCTGGAAACAGCCCAAGTGTCCATCAGTAGACGAATGGATAAAAAAGCCGTGGTACATATACACAATGGAGTACTATGCAGCTGTAAGAAAGAAAGATCTCTTATCCTTTGAGATGCAATGGAGGGACCTGGAAAGTATTATCCTAAGCAAAACAAGCCAAGCAGAGAAAGACAACTATCACATGATCTCACTTATTTCTGGAATATAATGAACTAAACAAACTGATGAATAAAATAGACCCAGAGACATAGAAGTAGGGTACAGACTGACAATCCCCTAAAGAGGGGGGTGGTGGGGGAGAGATAAACCACAGAACTTATATGTATGTGTGCGTAACTGATGGACATAGTCAATAAAACTGAGGACGAGGTGGGAAGGGATAGGGAGGAGGGAGTCAATGGGGGGAAAAAGGAGAAACATCTGTAACAAAAATAAATTAATTAAAAAAGAAAGAAAAGAAAATGATTTCATTTAAATGGAAAGAGATGGTGAGAAGAAGGGGGAGAAAAATATTTTGAAGGTCTTGTCTTACCTGGTGTAAGGGAAAGTAGGAAGGAAATAAAACTTGTTGGTAGGGAGAAGAGTTGGCATCTGATTTGAAAATAGGAGTAGAGAAATTTATTTCTGGAAAAGGAATGATTAACAACAACAGCAAAAAAAAGTATAGCAGGACTTCCATGTTAATAATTGGGCTAATTTAATCAATACCACCTGAATCAAACCAATAAAAATTAAACATGAAATAATTATCTTTTTCCTGTTGACATTATTGTAAGTCCAGAAAACTCAAGACATTTTAGTGAAAAATGATTATACACAATAACAGAATGTAGTAACAGACAAAAAAATAACTTTTTTTTCCATTCTAGCAAGAAAAAATTAGAAATGGAGATGAGTAAAGGTATTGCATTTAGAATGTCAAAGAAACTATAAAACACACAAATAATTTAAACAGAGAGGTATAGAATATATGTGTGTGTATATATATATGTATATGAATATATACGTATATGTATATATAGAATCTATATACATATATAGAATCTATATGTATATACATATACATATATATATAAAATCTTTACTGAAGCACATGAAATGAGGTTTGAACAAATGGATTAATGTACTATTCTTGAATGGGAAGGACTTTTTGGGGACGATTAAATGAAATGATCTTAAAATTTATATGGAAATATAAATATAAAATATATGCTCAAGACTAGCTAAAATGTATGTAAAATAAGAACAGTGAAGGAGGAGTTTTTTTTTTTTTATCAGATATAGTGACACAGTATAAAGCCACTGTTGTGACATGCCCTGATATTTCTATAGAAACAGACAAATATATCAGTGGAAACAGAATAAAGAATCCAGAAACAGATCCCAAAATATCTGAGAATTGAGCATAATGAAAAAAATAGTAGTTAAATTCAGTAGGGAATGAATAGGCCATTTAATACATGGTGCTGTTACAATTCTATTCACCTAAAAGAAATTAAAAGTGGACTTACATTTAAAAACATACATAAAATAATAGAGCACAGTTCTAAATAGAGAGCAAATATTATAAAATATTGAAAGAAAATCTAAGGGTGTACATGTATGGTCCAGGAGAAAGGGTGATCTTAACTAAGACTAAACTCAGTAGCTATAAAATAAGTAATTGCTCTATTTAATCACGTAACAATTAAAAACTTGCCCTGGCCGGTTTGGCTTAGTGGTTGGAGCATTGGCCTGTGGACCAGAGAGTCCTGGGTTTGGTTCCTGCTAGGGGCATGTACCAAAAAAACAAAAAACAAAAAAAAACCCAAAAACAAAAAACTTGAATATTGCAAAAGAAACCATAAACAAAATTAATAGATAATTTATTTAGAGAAAATATATAATAAATGACAAGAGCTTAATATCTATAATATAAAAATAATTCTTTCAAATTGATAAGGAAAAGCACATTAGGAGAGAAGAAAAGGTATGAATAGAAAATTCACAGAAAGCAAACCCAAACTGCAGAAAAAAAATACACATGTTCAAATGTATTGGTTGTCAGGGAAATGAGAACTAGAGTAACAGTGTGCTATCACTTTACACCCAATATACTGGCAATAATTTTAAAAAGTGTTAACATTTATTCTTATGGAAATATGTGTAGTTACAGACTTTTTTGGGAAGTCAATCAGGCAGAACTACTAAAATTAAAAAAAAAAAAAATTTAACTCAGTGATCCCATACCCAAGAATCCATGACACAGAAACAAAAGCATTACTATACAAGAAAGTAAGTGTAAGGATATTTATTTGCAGCATTAGCTGTAGGGGCCAAAAAACAACCACCTAGAAACAAGGTAAATGCTTATTAATAGGAAAATTAGTAAATAAATTATGGTCTATTCACACTGTGATTATTAGACAGTCATTAAAAATAATAAAATAGAACACCTCTTCAGATAGCTCTCTGTGCCTTTTTGAATATATTTCTATTCTGTGTAGAAATTAGTACGTATACATCTATTTCCTGATATACCTCTCCTTAAATTCTTAGGTGCCTTTAACATTTTTTTTAACTCATCTTTATTGTTGAATGTATTAGAGATGTCCTCCCCCTTTTTCTCCCCATTGACCCCCTCCTCCCCAATCCCGCCCCCGACCAGCCTTCCCCACAGTATTGTCCATTGTTTTTGCATTGTTTAGGCATATATGCATAGAAGTTCTTTGGTTTATCTCATCCTGCCCTCCCTCCTCCCTTCCTTTTGAGGTTCATCAGTCTAACAACCAATTTGTACTTCTTAATTCCTTCATCTTTTTTACCCATCTCTCCAGGCCCCACCCATCTGGCAAGCAACAAAAATTTCTCAGTATCTAGGAGTCTGTTTCTGTTCTGCTTGCTCATTTTGTTTGTAGATTCAATTGTTGATAGATTTGTATTAATTGCCATTTTATTTTTCATATTTTTGTTCTTCTTCTCCTTCAAGAAAACCTTTCAACATTTCATATAATAGTGGTTTGGTGGTGATGAACTTCTTAAGCTTTTTCTTGTCTGGGAAAGTCTGTATATGTCCATTGATTCTAAGTGTTAGCTTTGCAGAATAGAGTAATCTTGGTTGTAGGTTGTTGCTTTTCATCACCTTGAATATCTCTTGCCACTCCTTTCTGGCTGCAAAGTTTCTTTTGAGAAATCAACTGATAGTCTTTTTTTTTTTAATCCTCACCTGAGGACATTTTTCTATTCTTTGTTCAGATAGAGTGGGAGGGAGAGAGAGGAAGAGAGAGAGAGAGAGAGAGAGAGAGAGAGAGAGAGAGAGAAACATCGATGTGAAAGGGACACATTGAGTGGCTGCCACCTGCACGACCCAACCCCAGGGTTGGGGACAAACTGCAACTGTGGTACGTGCCCTGTGCCCTTAGCGGGAACCGAACCAGGGTCTCTCTGGACCACAGGTCAATGCTCTAACGCTGAGCCAAACCGGCCAGGGCACAGCTGACATTCTTATAGGAGCTTCTTTGTAGGTAACAGACTGCTTTTCTTTTGCTGCTTTTAAGATTCTCTCTTTGTATTTAACTTTTTGCATTTTGATGATGATGTGTCTTGGTGTGATCCTCTTTGGGTTCATCTTGTTTGGGACTCTCTGTGCTTCCTGGACTTGTATGTCTGTTTCCTTCACCAAATTAGGGAAGTTTTCTGTCATTATGTTTTCAAATAGGTTTTCAATTTCCCCTTCTGGCACCCCTATGATGTGAATGTTGGCATGCTTGAAGTCGTACCAGAGTCTCCTTACACTATCCTCATTTTTTTGTTCTTTTTTCTTTTTGCTGTTCTGATTGGGTGTTATTTTCTTCCTTATATTCCAAATTGATGGTCTGCTTCTTGGCTTTACCTACTCGACTATTGATTCCCTGTAAATTATTCTTTATTTCAGTTAGTGCTCTTTTATTTCTGACTGGTCCTTTTTTTATGTTGTTGATGTTCTAAGTTCCTTGGAGGTCTCCTAAGTTCCTTGAAGGTCTCACTAAGTTCCATGAATGTCTTACCAAGTTCCTTGAGCAACCTTATAACCTGTGTTTTGAACTCTGCATCTAATTGTTTGCTTATCTCCATTTTGTTTAGTTCTTTTCCTGGAGTGTTGTTCTTTTCTTTTATTTGGGACATGTTTCTTTGTCTCCTCATTTTGGCTGCTTCCCTGTGATTATTTCTGTGTATTAGGTAGAGTTTCTATGTCTCCTAGGCTTTGTTGGATAGCCTATTGCTGTAGGTGTCCTGTAAGATCCAGTGGCACAGCCTGCCTGAACACCCCTGCTGGGCCCTAGTGTGGACTGTTCACCCTTCTGTTGTAATTGAGTCTTGATTGCTATTGGCACATCAATGGGAGGGATTTACTCAGGCTGATCAGCTGCAAGGACTGGCTGTGCCCACTGACCATTGGCCTCTGACTACCTTGGAGGATCAGCTGTGTAGTAGCCCACCACACAGATCAAGATTTCTTTAGTAGGATTCTGGTACCCACTAAGTCCACTCATTGAGTGTGTCACTTGTGGAGGTGGTTGGGTGGTAGTGTTTTGATATGGTCTGAAGCTATTCTCTGGGTGTGCTGGCTCTGGGGCAAGGTCAGCCATTGCCAGTGTTCTATCCGGGGCTACCTGGCATAAGCTACAAAATGATCCACAGATGGCTGTTTCTTGTGCTGGGCTTTGAGGTGCCCAGGAAAAACCAAGTTGTGAACCAAGGCTGGTGCGTCTAGTGCCAGGCCTGGGGCCACTTACGGCGAAGTATGGGCCTTGCTGAGACCAGATGCTACTTGTTTGAGAGATTTTAGAAAACTCTCAGGATCTAAAACAAGCCAATTCTATGGTAAAGCCTTTGGAAACAGCTTGGGTGGGCCCAAAAGTTGGGTGGGGCAGGGCCTCAGGGAATCACCAGGGCGGGGCAAACAGTGTGAGCCAGGTTGCTGGAGTCCTAGATATGGTGGCTGTCTGCCGCCCTAGGGAAGGGCTCACCAAAGGAACATCAGCCTCTGCCAGCACATTTGTCCAGGAGAAAGCCCCCTCTCCAGCCCTTGTGCCAAGGCCAAACAACTCAGTTCTTCCCTGTATGTCTCTGGTGCCTTTCAAGCTGCTTCCCCTTCGAGCTCTGAGGGAGCAAGTCTGAGTACGTCTGTCCGTGGACCCTTTCAGAGAAGCTGCCTGGGCCTCCAGAACCCTCAGCCTCCCTCAGTTCCCGCTGGTTTTTCCAGCCAGAAGTTATGGGGACTTCTCTTCCTGGCACTGGAACCCTGATCTGGGTGCCTGGTGTGGAAACACACCTCAGGGAGGACCTTCACAGCCGAGGTGCCCTCCTGATTTTTATCCGCTACACGTGGGTGTGGGACGAGCCCCTCCGCCCCTCCGCCCCTCCGCCCCTCCGCCCAGTCTCAATGTGGCTACTTCTTTAATTTTGTAGTTGTAGGACTTCCATTCAGCTCATTTTCAGGTGATTCTGAATGATGGTTGTGTTGTAGTTTAGTTGTAATTTTGATGTGGTTGTGGGAGGAGACTAGTATTGCATTTACCTACCCGCCATCTTGACCAAAAGTCCTTAGGTTCCTTTGTCTACATTTTCCCTCTTCTTTATCCACTAAAGCCCAAACTAAATTTGAGGCACATGATTAAATGATACCAAAGATCTAGGCATGGAGAAATTTCTGGTACTAGCTCTCTGTGATTCTTGAACTACATAAACTTGAAGTAACTATACAATGACAAGGTGATTTTTAATTTTTGACATTTGTGTAATTCTATAGCCTGGACTTCCCTTTCAACTTAAAAAAAATATGTTTCCTCTCTCTTATGCTTTTCAGGTAACTTCAGGGTCAGCCTAGCACCCTAAGTTGATGGATGGAGGAAATCACTCGATGGTGTCTGAATTTTTACTGCTGGGACTCACCAGTTCCTGGGAGATTCAGATTCTTCTTTTTCTGCTTTTCACAATATTTTATATAGCAACTATGCTAGGAAACCTTTTCATTGTGCTCACAATAATCTCAGACCATCACTTACATTCCCCTATGTACTTTTTGCTGGCAAATCTCTCCCTCATTGACACAGGTGTTTCCAGCATTGCAACCCCCAAAATGGTTTATGACCTTTTCAGAAAACATAAAGTCATCTCCTTGAAAGGGTGCATCACTCAGATGTTCTTTATTCACACTGTTGGGGGTACAGAGATGGTGCTGCTTATAGTTATGGCCTATGACCGATACATTGCTATCTGTAAGCCCCTCCACTACCTGACCATCATGAGCCTAAAAATGTGCATTTCTCTTTTAGCTATTTCTTGGATCATTGGACTCATCCACTCTGTGGCCCAACTGGCTTTTGTTGTAAACTTACCCTTTTGTGGTCCCAATCAAATGGATAGCTTTTATTGTGATTTTCCTCGGTTCATCAAACTTGCATGTATAGACACATATAGATTGGAGTTTCTGGTCACTGCCAACAGTGGCTTTATCTCCATGGGCACCTTCTTTATCTTGATTGTGTCTTATGTCTTCATACTGGTCACAGTTCGCAAACACACCTCAGGTAGTGCATCCAAAGCCCTCTCCACACTCTCAGCTCACATCACTGTAGTGGTCTTTTTTTTTGGTCCTTGCATTATTGTCTATGTGTGGCCATTCCCTACCTTACCCATAGATAAATTTTTAGCCATTTTTGATGCCCTTATCACTCCTTTTATGAATCCTATTATCTATACATTTAGAAATAAGGAGATGAAGGTGGCAATGAGGAGACTTGTCTGTAAGATTTTAAGTTTTAGGAAGCATTCCTTAATGCATAATCCAAGAAATTCAGGTTCATCTTGACTATACCTGGAAATTAACCTCTTTGTTTAAACTTTTCACAGATGTTTTTAGTTTAGTAACTGATTTCAATATTCATTGTGAAATCTCTCCTCAAGGACTGTTCTGATATGGTGAGACTTTCACAGGGACCCTTGCTCTAAGGATTCTGAAATATTGAGGACAAGTGACTTCAGCTTTGGCATATAGTGTCCTTTATTATTGAAGACTTTGGTGAAAGCTGCAGTCTCACATATGGGGCACATTTTCCCTTAAAGCAAAATGTCTTCTCTTTGGCAGTGATTCTCAGAGATGTATCTCTTCTAATTTATGTATGTACCAATAGTCATGCCCTTTGAGTTACACGGTATCTATATACCCGGAAGAATCAACAAAATGAACATAATTACCTAGATAGTTTTGAGACTTTGAGGCTTCTAATATCTGGATTTGCCCATCGATGTTCAGATTTAGTTAATACTAAGGTTTTTAGATTTAGTTAGAATTGAAAGGTGGAATTTGGGGTAAATCACTGAGTTACAACTCAGGAAACTTTAATATTATTAGTTAGTCAAAGTTCTGAGACCAGCCTGGCCCATGTGGCTAAGTGGATTGAGCGAGGTCCCATGCGCGGAGAGGTCCCGATTTGATTCCTGATCAGGAAACATACCTGGGTTATGAACTGGATCCCCAGTAGGGGTGATGTGGGAGGCAGCCAATCAATGTTTCTCTTTCACATCAATGTTTTTATCTCTCTCTCAAAAAATAGTTCTGAGACCAAAAGATGTGAATTCCTACACTACTCAGTATATATGGAAATTATGTTTTACTCCAATTATTCCCTAAACAATAGTCATTATTTTTACATGGCAAAGAAAACTATGTGACTATTAAAATATTATAAATGGATTGAATATTTTGAAGCTAAATAAAAATAGGTGGTTCTGGTTTATGAATATATGAATAAAAATATAAAAGATTTCTATATTATGTAGATGAGGTTCATGACTAAATAAAAAGCAAATAAAAAGTATAGACATTAAAAAGAAAAATTTATTACAAAACTATCTATAAATGAAGAGATATAAAGCTATAATGAAGAAATGTATTAAACTTTCCATGTGATAAGATATACAATTATTTAAAAAAATAATATACTGTTTAAAAATATAAATAATTACTCAAAAGTATAAATAACTATTCAGAAATATATAAAAAATTAATATACTGTTTAAAAAATATAAATAACTACTCAAAAGTATAACTATTCAGCCCTGGCCGGTTTGGCTCAGCGGCTGGAGCGTTGTCCTGCGGTACAGAGAGACCCGGGTTCGGTTCCCGCTAAGGGCACGTACCTCGGTTGCAGTTTGCCCTGGCCCTGGTTGGTCATGCGGGTGGCAGCCACTCGATGTGTCCCTTCACATCGATGTCTCTCTCTCTCTCTCTCCGTCTCTTCCTCTCTCTCCCTCCCGCTCTATCTGAACAAAAAATGGAAAAAATGTCCTCGGGTGAGGATAAAAAAAAAAAAAAAAAAAAAAGTATAACTATTCAGAAGTATATAAATAGACCTTAAAGAGTATCTCACTTGTCTGGCTGGTATGGCTTAGCAGTTGAGCGTCAACCCATGCACCAGGAGGTAGCCGGTTCGATTCCAGGTCAGGACACATGCCTAGGTTGTGGGCCTGATCCCCAGTGAGGGGCATGCAGGAGGCAGCCAGTCGATGGTTCTCTCTCATTGATGTTTCTATCTCTCTTTCCCTTTCCCTTCCTCTCTCTCTCAAATCAATAAAAAAAAGTTCCTCACTGCTTTTTCTGGGTTACCAAATGAATAGGGACAAGTGTTAAGTGAAGGTATTATTATTCATATGTAAGTTAGGTAACTTGTTATGAAACTGGCTAGCCATCCATGAAAGTCCAAATAATCATCAGTGACAATAGATCATTAGTAAAGGATGGGAAGGGTAATGCTAAAGGCTGAAATTAATGTTTCTGACAAAGCTTTGCCCTCTCCCCTACACAGATTTGCCAGGGAACTGCAGGTAAAAAAAATCAGACCCCTCAAGCTTGAGGAAAGATATGTTGCCACTTTATTTTTGCAGTTCTTGCTTTTATGTATTAAAAATTTTCATCCTATTTTTAAAAGTGAGATATAGTTGTCTGGATAGTGTAGCTCAGTGGTTGAGCATCGACCCGTGCACCAAGAGGTCACCAGTTAGATTCCTGGTCAGGGCACATTCCCAGGTTGTGGGCCCGGTCCCCAGTGGGGGGCATGCAGGAGGTGGCCAATTGATGTTCTCTTTCATTGATGTTTGTCTTTCTCTGCCTCTCACTTCCTCTCTCTTTCTAAAATCAATAAAGGAAAAAAAAAAGATGAAGTGATATATAATTGATATATTAATTTCAGGTGTACAGCAAAATGATTCAATATTTGTATATGTTGCAAAATGATCACAATGATTTAGTTGATATCCATTACCACACAGAGTTACATTTTTAATTGTTATTTTTCAATTATAATTTATATTCAATTACAGTTTATATTCAATATTATTCTGTATTAGTTTCAGATGTGCAGCATACAGTATAGTGGTTAGTCAATTATGTACTTTACAGAGTGGTCCACCTGATATTTCAAATACTCACCTGGACCCATATATAGTTATTATGATATTGATGATATCCCTGTGCATGATGAGAACTTTTAAGGTCTATTCTTTTAGCAACTTTCAAATATATAAACAGTATTAGTTACAGTTGCTAGGCTGTACAATACATCCACAGGACTTTATTTTATAACTGAAAATTTGTATCATAATTTTTAAGCAGCTTTAAAAAGCAAATAAGTGTAGACATTACAAAAGTGTAGACATTAGTATATATGTAGTTAGTCATAAAATTTTTACCGACAGAAAGCATGCATTGTGCATTTTTCTGATTATTTTCTTCAGATAAAATCTTAGATATGTAATTACTGGGTGAAGAGTAACTGTATCCTTAAGGCTTTTGTTTCATATTACTAATTGTCCTGAATGAGGAAGATTTTGTTTAAAGATACCGACAATGACCTAGACATCAATCAGTTGCCTCCTGTATGGTCTCTGGGATCGAACCTGCAATCTAATTATGTGTACTGATTGGAAGTAGAACCTGAAAACTTTTTGTGCATGGGACAATGCTCCAACGAGCTGAGCCACACTATTCAGGGCTGAATGGTCACTTATTAAGCAAACCGAATGGCAATAAGAACTAATTAGAAAATGAGCTTTTCTAAAACCCCACTGACTTCTCCTTTTTTAATTTTAATTTAAATTATTTTTATTAAAAACAAAAATTTTATTTAAAATTTAAAAATACACATAACATAATATTTATCATCTTAACCATTTCAAGTGATATCAAGTACATTTATATTGTCGTACAACCATCACCACTGTTCATCTCCAGAAGTTTTCATCATCTTAAACAGAAACTTGTACTCATTCAACATTAACTCCCCATTGCAAATATGTTTTTTTTAAAGATACAAGGATCTCTGATTTTCTCGGATGCCTATAGTTACAGATTTTGACTTCACAGAAAAATCTTCCTTCCAAAGTTTTATAGGAATAATTCAGGATATAGTCTCTTTCTGTCTCAATCCCATAACATTGACCTCATTTCCCACTACCCACTGATTTCTTATGGTGACAATGAATAATAATCATAGCTGCCATATATAAATGGACAGATAGAATGTGCTTTTCTCAAAGGCATTTATGTGAATGACAGCCACAAATATTTTCAGTTGTAAATGAAAAGTTTTGAAGTTTTGTAAGGAAATTCTTCCCCATAAATATTGATTCATACACTTTGTAAATCTAGGCTTTGAATATCTTTTGATTGGTAAAGAGTTAAGACAATATAAGAAAATATTTATCTTGGCATTCAACATTTTAATATGTCACCATGCACTATTAAATAAGCAGACACAGAATCAAGTTAAAAAGTAAAATTAAGCCCTGGCCAGTTTGGCTCAGCGGTTAGAGCGTCAGCCTATGGACCAATGATTTGCGGGTTTGATTTAGTCAAGGGCATGTACGTCAGTTGCGGTTCATCCCTGGCCCTGGTCGGGTCGTGCAGGAGGCAACCAGTCGATGTCTCTCTCTCACATCGATGTCTCTCTCTCTCTCTCTCTCTCTCTCTCCCTCCCTCTCTCCCTCCCTCCCTCCCTCCCTCCCTGCTTCCCACTCTATCTAATGATAAATAGAAAAAATATCCTCTGGTGAGGATTAAAAAAAAAAGTAAAATTAAGACAGAACACCAGGCTGCCATAGTATAAATGTGTCATATTTACCACAACATTCCAGGTCTCATTTCTCCGACCCGTCTGATAAGTAGAAATGGAATCTTTTCCTGGGTTCTCCTCCCCAGGTATTTTCTCTAGAGTACTTGCATGGGAAGGTTCTCATATAATGAGTGCAAACTCTCTGTTCGGATGGTCATGTTACAGCCATTCCTCTGCTTCAAGGACAGAAACCATTCTGTGGCAAATGGCCATCTGCTTGTATCCTTGTCCATCTCTCCCAAATTACTGATCTCCGAGTTGCCCACATACCACTTGCTGAAACTGAGTCTACTCTGGATGGTCAGCCCTTTGCCTATTTTATGCTTCTCCTCACAGCCTCTTTGGTGGGAAGGGATTTCCACACAAGAAATTTGAGTTCTAGTTTCACAGTCTTTGTATCACAGCCCTATCATTCTCAGACAGCACAGGGACTTTCAGGAATCTGGGGGTGGTATGGGAAGGAGTAGAGAGGGTGTGTTGAAGGGTGGTCATGCACACTCTTGCTCTGTACCTGAAATTACTGCTCACTCTAACACAGGCCTGATGCTTAGTCTGGCCTACTTTGTCAGGTATCTTTTGCTTTTATAATAATTTTCTCACAGATGCCTCAGACTGCCCTCCTTCAAACACCTCGAGTTTATCAGACAGTTCTGTACATGTCCAATCTTATTTGTGGAGGATGAGAAATTTCTTTCCCACAAGACCTCTAGGCTCCTTTCAAATCAAGTAATGAGACGGGCTCTACCTCAGTGTTCCTGAATACTCTTTGACAATTAGGAGGCTGGTTAGCCCTGGGCACAGAAGACCGGGGAAGCTCATGTGGGTTAATCGAGTCTCATATATAGTATCAAGATACAAACTCGTTTAGAAAATTAAAATTACTGATTAAAAACCTGTTGAATCTAAGATAGAAGCAGGAAAGGAAGAGAGCTGATGTGCCCTTGAGTTCGCAAAAGTTGGAGCAACAGCGTCTTAGGACATATATCAGGTCCCTATATTAAAGCTTCTGACTGAGACTTAATCAACTGACACAACTCAGAATGGGTAGTTATGCAGTCTCTCGTTGGTTGAAGAACATAGCTACATTTTGCACCTTCTTCTGCCAAGAGGTGGAGTCTATATCTCCAGCCTTAAATATGGCCTTGTCTTGTTCCTTGCTTTGACCAATGGAATGTGGCAAACATGGTGTTACATGAATTCTGGAATTTGGGCATAGGTTGCTTTGCAGCTTCTGCCTTTGCCCTGTTGTAGTGTTCTCCACCACCTTGGGGAGAGCGGCATAGCCAATAGCCAGCGTGAAGGTCCCAGACGTGAATGAGGCCATCTTATCCTCCAACTCCAGTCAAGCTGCCAGATAACTGATGCCTCATGGGAAAGCCCAGCTGAGCTTAGCCCCAACTGCAGTCATGAGCAAGTAAAATGTTATTGCTCATGATTAAGCTACTTTGTGGATGGCAATAGATAATTAATATACTCTGTATAATTACAGTTCATCAATGTCCCTTATACCGACTCTGCATACTTTTAATGTAAAGATAAAATATAAACAAAGGAGGTTTTCCATTCTGTTGTTTCTTTTTAAGAAGCTGACATATGAGAGATTTAACCATTAGTGATTAGCCTCATTCCAGCTCCACTAGCATTTTGAGTTCAGCCCCTTGTGCTATTATAACACCCTCTTCACTTCTCCACATCCTACACATAGACAAGAGCTGTTGATGGACCACCTGGGTATATTATTACCTTTAATATATTTATCCTTTCTATTAGGACATGGATCACATTCTAGATGCCACACTGAAGGCCTCTTTTTAAAAGTATAACAGTGTGCTTTATTATAAGAAAAAATTAAATATAAGCAACAATACTGAAAATGATATAACCAGCCTTTATAGCCTCAGTTAGAGTTCTTTATTAAATAGGCATTTTTTTTTTTTGCTATTCCATGAATGGTTATCAATTAGAGTCCTCATTTTCTCTCTTTCTCTTCCTCCTTTCATTCCTATGAAGATGATAAACAGCATTTTCACTTTTTTTTTTAAGTTATATATTTTCATTCTTGTAGAGTTTCTTCCTTCACAACTAAGAAAAACAAGCAGGTAAAAAGATGAAAAAAAAAAACTCAGTAATTTTACAAAAAATCCCCAGTCTCCTTTCCTCCTCCTCAAGTGACCCATTACCAGCTTTTCCCTTTGGTTGCTGTGGCCAAATTTCTGTGGTCCTAGGAAACAACTCCCTTGGTGAAATGCACTCAGGATGGCAATCCCTAGTCTGCACAGCTGCATTTCAGTAATTTTAAGTGTTGCTAATTGGCTGCTTTTTCTGCTATGGAGGTATTACACTCGGCTTTTTATGCCAGGTGAGAATAACATTTCAAAAGCAAGTGCCCTGTGTTCTCTGTTCCTCTCGCTCCATTGGTCCAGGTAGGTTAGACAGATGGAAACTTTCTGATGGAGTTTAGAACTTGAAGTGGAAACACACAGAGCAGTGAAACGGGGAATCGAGTCAACCAGAAGAAATGAACCAACTCTTATTCAACATGGAGATTGCAGCAGATAAAGTCACAATCAAAACATAGAAGACAGCGGGATGAGTAGTCAACTCATGACTTCTGTATTGGAAAAGTTATTTTAGTGACATGTGCACAGATATCTTGAGTGTTGGTCTCCAGGAAAAGAATAAAGTAGGAGCAGAAGCTTTGAGTACAGTGAATCAAATGTGAAGAATTTTGGACAATGCTGAAGAAATGAGCTTTGATGTATTATGATTTCCTGGTCCACAGACTGGATTAAAAAAAAAAAAAAAAGAAGCATGGTGTAGAGGAAATCACCTGGACTGACTGGAGAAGCCAAGGATCAAACATACTAATTTTGGATTTGCCATCAACTTATTCCTTAGCATGTCAGCAAAACCATTTATCCTCTCTGTACTTCGGTTTCCTTAACTTTAAAATACAAGGATTTTACAGTCACTAGCAACGTTTTATTTAGGTCCTAGCAACAACAGCCTTCTATAAGGCTTGCTGCATTGATAGCAGTAAAAACAACCTTTTGGGGAGCATGCAACCCCAGTGAGCATCCCTGTACATCTTTCTACTATTCTGAAGTGCCCTGAGCTCTTTCTACCCCTATCAAGAAGAACAAACTAGTGAAGAAAACTAGGATGATCAGATTGAGATAGTTCTTTAAAATTTTATTATTTTTCAGTGATTCCAGTTTAAACTCAACCTTGTTAGTAATTTGAGACTAAGGTTAGCAAGTAGAGAATTACAAACCTTTATCTGAGTGACTCCAAACATTGATTTACTTTAAAACATACTTTAGAATTGTCAGCCTTGCTTGAATTGGTGGCAAGCCCATATTATTTATAATTTGTTTCCTATTTGTGTTGGTATGCACAAGGATGAGCTGATCTGAGCAGAGAAGAGAGTCAGCTGTATACTAGATGAACTCTAAGGCATCTCTTGTTCCTTATCTTATGCTTAATGGTGAGTGGAAGTCAGTGCTCGGTGTTAGAATAGTGGGATTTAGGACACAGCAAAGGCATACTGGAACTTAGTAGCTGATCCCCATTGATAACCTGTTTTCTTTTTGCAGCAGTGAGTTAAGTGGAGGGTTTCACTCTGTCTTCATTGAAAAGATCAGATTTAAACGATTTTTCTGTCCTTGTTGAAAAGGGAAGATGGTTAGTGGAGACTGCCACAAAGCATGACACCTCACGTTTTCGGGACAGACAGAACACGACAGACTGGCTAGAGAGCATGCCACATCGAGGGTACAATCCCGCTTTCTAACTTTTCACCAACTTCTCAATCTTTGTTAATCTGATCCATAAAAAATCATCCATTTTTTTGGAAGATAAGTAAGTCTTTGTATAAAAATTAAAAAGGGCTTGGGATTGAGTGGAAATTGGAAGCATGATGGAATAACTTTCAGCTTTCAGGAAGGTAATTTAGAATTCAATAATTTGTTTAGATAAATTGCATCAGTGAGGAGGTTGCTGATACAAATCCCTGTAAAAGAAATCTAATTGATTCCAAACTGCATTGCTTTTATTAATGTAAATGTTATTTACACCATTATCAAGAAAAAAGTCTAAAGGTGTCATTATAAAGACATATTTAAAAGACTTTATAGTGACAGAGAATTAAATAGTGGTCTTTGTTAGACCATTAATGAATTATTATTATTATTAATTTTTATTTTTTATAATTTTTCTTTATTGATTTTAGAGAGAGAAGAAGGGAGAGGGAGAGAGGTAGAGACATCGAGGAAAGAGACCTTCTATTGACTGCCTCCTGCATGCCCCCACTGGGGATCACGTTCACAGCCTGGGCATGTGCCCTGACTGGGAATTGAACTGGTGACCTCTTGGTGCATGGGACCACTCTCAACCACTGAGCCACACCAGTCAGGCATTATTATCATTATTATTATTACATGTGTTTTGGTTTGGTTACCACAATATATAAAAAACTTATCTTAATCAAGTAGATATAAAAGTAAAGGTATCAAAAAAGACTTAACAGAGGAAGGAGTTTTGCACAGTGGACTGCTGAAGAATGGGAAGGATTAGAGAGAGATAATGAAGCCAAGTGAAGGACGTGGAGGGAAGCCACGAGCCACACTATATAAGTGTATAGGAGGGAAGAGTAAATACCATTCAAGTGCATATCCAGGGAAGAGGAAGTATTTTAGCTCCAATACAGGTTGAAGGCTTACCAGGTAACTTGGTACAAGAGACCTGCTAAACAATAGTGTTCTATTCTGCAAAATGCTGAGGAACAGCACAAGATTGTGATGGCATCTACTAAAGCTGTCTGTAATGAGAGTATTTTTTCTTTTTTATCAAATTTATTGGGGTGACACTGGTTAACAAAATTCTACAGGTTTCAGGTGCACAATTCTACAACACATCATCTGTACACTGTATTGTGTGTTCACTACCACAAGTCAAGTCTCGGTCCATCACCATTTATTCCTCCCAGACCCTTTTTCCCTCCCTTGATCCCCTCTGGCAATCACTACACTGTTGCTCATGTCCAAGAGTGGTAAATGGTTTATCAGTTTATTTTCCCATCCCTGGTTATGAGATTATTGTTTCCCCATTTATTTTCCCATCCCTGGTTATGAGATTATTGTTTCCCCATTTATTTTCCCATCACTGGTTATGAGACTACCTGTTTCCCTATTGTCCCTCAAACCCTGAATCTTATCAAATGTTTAAATCTCTGACAAAATGGCAAGAAAAAACTAGTGTCTTGCTATATTAGTATGCATTTATTTTGTTCAGAAGTTAGGAATTTTGTATCTATGTAAAGAGAGCCATGTGTAAAACCACCGATATCTTCACTCTTCCTCTTTCTCTTCCTGGGATTTATGGCTCATCATTGTCATTGTTGTCCCACATCCTTTCCTCTCTCTGCCTCTAGTCAGAATCTTCTCCACAGAGCCCATGATCGTGGCACGTCCTCTGACACTTATCCTTCCCTAGGAAATGGTGAGTGCCATGCGCTGGCATCCTCTACTTCCACCTTTCCTTCATTCCTCTGAATTACTCATCTTGTCTGCCTAACTTTCAGATAGAAGACATTTATATCTCAGGTCTTAAAAATTGTTTATAAGGATTTTGAGAGACCTTGCCAATGTGGTCATAGATATGGTATCAGTATACTGAGAGATATCCAAATGATGAAACCCATTGTCACTTAATTATTTCATATTGTTAAATATTTTATAAAAAGCCTTTTTATAACAATAGCCTTATAAGCAGTAGTAATTTTTTTAAATATGTTTTTTATTGATTTTTGTTTTAGAGAGAGAGGAAGGGAGAGAAAGAGACATCAATGTGAGAGAGAAAAATTGATTGGCTGCCTCCTGAACACCCCCTACTGGGGATTGAGTCTGCAACCGGGGCATGTGCCCTGACCAGGAATCAAACCAGGACCTCTCAGTCGATGAGATAACGCTCAATCCACTGAGCCACATCGGCCAGGCTATAAAAAGCCTTTTAATTTATAGTCATATATGATATATGACAATGAAATAATGACACTTAGAAATACAACAGAACGACCCACCCAAATAAGTAAAAGGATTCTTATTCTGTGCAATCTATTTTGGCAATGAAATATACAACAGAGGAATATGGATTGCTTTGTGACTGAAATGGTCTCCAAAGGCATACATCAGCCTTGGTCTAGTTTTATTGTTAACTACTGAAACCCCAAGATTAAGACCGATGCTATTTTTCCTAAATCAGTGTCTCCTTATTTTCCTCTTTCAGGTATCATGAGAGTTGTCACTGCTGACAGAGAGAGGCAATGGATGAAGCCAACGACTCTGTGGTGTCTGAGTTTGTGTTCCTGGGACTCTCCAGTTCATGGGGGATCCAGCTTCTCCTCTTCCTCTTTTCCTCTGTGTTCTATGTGGCAAGCCTGATGGGAAACATCCTCATTGTGCTAACCGTGACCTCTAACCCTCATTTACAGTCCCCCATGTACTTCCTGCTGGCCAACCTCTCCATCATCGACTTGATATTTTGCTCTTCCACAGCTCCCAAAATGATTTATGATCTTTTAAGAAAGCGCAAAACCATCTCTTTCCAGGGCTGTGTAGCTCAGATCTTCTTTATCCATGCAGTTGGGGGCACTGAGATGGTGTTGCTTATTGCCATGGCCTTTGATAGATATGTTGCCATATGTAAACCTCTCCACTACCTGACCATCATGGGCCCATGGAGGTGCATTTCACTTCTAGTCACTTCTTGGATTATTGGCCTTATTCATTCTGTGGCTCAATTGGCTTTTGTTGTAGATTTGCCTTTCTGTGGCCCTAACGAATTAGACAACTTTTTTTGTGACCTTCCTCAATTCATCAAACTTGCTTGCATAGATACCTACACATTGGAATTCATAGTTACTGCCAACAGTGGCTTTATTTCTGTGGTTTGCTTTTTAATTTTGATAATCTCTTATATCTTTATTTTGGTGACTGTTCAGAAAAAATCTTTGGGTAGCAATATATCCAAGGCCCTCTCCACTCTGTCAGCTCATGTCACGGTGGTTGTTTTGTTCTTTGGGCCATTAATCTTCTTCTATGTGTGGCCATTTCCCACATCACATCTGGATAAATTCCTTGCCATCTTTGATTCAGTTATCACTCCTTTTCTAAATCCAGTTGTCTACACTTTTAGGAATAAAGAGATGAAGGTGGCAATGAAGAGACTATGCACTCAGTTTGTGAATTACAGTAAAGTTTTTTAAGTGTACTGAGAATGTATAAAAAGGCAGAGTATACTAGAATTTCAGATGGATATGAACTAAATAAGGTATGCTAAATTTAAACAGACTGTCGCTATCTACTAGTATATTTGTGTCCTGTCTTTTTTCCCTCTCCAATTTGAATTGTGATGTTAATCTCTGGGCTCTGCTTATGGAAGACACCTAAGGACTATAGGTTGCGGCTCTTTTACCAATGATCTGACCTCTAGTTAGTGCCAATAGAATAAACATAAATGTTAAACAATCCCTTTTGAAAGTCAATATGTGGTTTATTGTTCAATTCCTATTTTTCCCATGTTAAGTAGACTATCTGACTTTTAAGATAAATGTTAATTTTTTATATCATCTGATTTATCTAACTATACAGATGGACAGATGGTTTGTTTTCTATATTTCCAGCTCATTATCTTTTAGCTTCCTTTCCTGTTTTACTGTTAATCCAGCTTATTTCAGGGTCCAGTGTGAAGACAAAAACCATACTATTTTTTTTTGAACAGAGAAAGTTTGATATAAAGAATTGTTAATTAAGTATAAAGTTGTTAAAGAAATTTGAAAAAGAATGAACTCTAAAATATCACAGACATAGCATTTGTAGGAAGAAGCTTTTACCCTACAGAAGAATTTAGAATTATTGAAACTTAAAAACAAAAAAAACGATCAAAAGTTTGGAGGAAGGACCTGTGGAGGGGATGCTGCTTGGGCTGGTGCTAGTGTCTCTGAGCTTAGAAGGAGGGTCTATAGGACAGGTACACAACCCCTAAAGAAGGGGTGCCACTGGCTAACACAGGTGCTCCTGAGATGGATGTGATGAGACAAGTTCCTCTAATGTTGGAAAATAGATGCTGCCTTGGAAAGAAGCCAAAGTTGCTGAGGTAAAGAGTGTGGTTGGATAATGCTCACAGGCACAGTGAGCAGAGAACAGGAAGGAGTAACAAGTTCTTCCTCCTCTAACCTTGTAATCTCCCTCTAGTGCCCTCTAACGGCAAAAAAGAAATTAGTTTGCAGAGCCTCAGCTCTGCATCAGAGCTGAAAGACAATAGCTTATGTGACACATGTAGTTACTTAGAAAACTATTAAAATTCTATGAGAATTATACAATTTTTGAATTTTAAATTAAAAATAATTTAATAAAATTTCCCTATTTTAGAAAGTCTTGGGTACTGAAAAAATTAACCAATTAGCTCAAGGTCATAAAAGAAATATATAGAAGACCCAAATCTAGAATCTAGATCTACTGACTCTTGTTTTGTTGCTGTCTTCTGTCATTTGATTTTTATTGTTTTTTCTTTTTACAAAATTTTTAATTTATTGATTTATTTTTTTGAGAGAGAGAGAGAGAGAGAGAGAGAGAGAGAGAGAGAGAGGAAGGTAGAGAGTGGGAGAGGGAAAGAGAAAGAGAGAAGAAAGAGAGATCAATTTGTTGTTCCACTTATTCATGCATTCATTGGTTGATTCTTGCATGTGTCCTGACTGGGGATTGAATCCACAACCTTGGCATATGGGGACAATGCTCTAACCACCTGAGCTACCTGGCCAGGGCTCTTCTGTCATTTTAGATCTTGTTTCCTTAGTTTCTAAATCTTATGTCTCCATTGGACTGTTAATTTTTTACTGACATGCACCATTATATCATCCATCTAGTATTATTCATCTTGAATGTCTGTCAAATAGCAGAGTTTCAACATATGTTCATAAATGATTTTCACAAATATATTCATCCATAGTTTACATTTCTTTTTCAGTCCTTTTTGAAATAAACTTTAAAAATTTTTTGAATAAGTTTAGATTTACAGAGAAGTTGCAAAGACAGTCCAGTGAATTGCTATATAGCCCTCACCCAGTTTCAGTTTCCTTTAATGTTATCATCTTACATTTCCATGGTACATTTGTTAAAACAGAAATCAACACTGGTACATTACTATTAACTAAATACTAGACTTTATTTGGATTTTACCAGTTTTTCTATTAATGTTCTTTTTCTATCCCAGAGGATAATCCAGAATAACACTTTACATTTAGTTACCATGTCTTTCTTATTCTCTTCTGGTTGTGAGTCTCAGTCTTACCTTGTTTATCATGATTATGGCAGCTTTGAGCATTATTGGTTAGAATTGTGGAATGTCCCTCAATTTGGGTTTGCCTGAAATTTTCTTCATAATTAGACTAGGATTCTGTTTTTTCTTTGTAAAGAATACCACAGAGGTAAAGTGGCCTTCTTCTTCTTCTTTTTTCTTTTGAATCATTATAAAGCCAGTGTTTATTAAAATATATTTCATTTTCAAAATGTAACAGAATCTGCAGACACCCTATATATGTACCATCTCTTCTTTATCCATTCGTCTTTTGATGGACACTAACATTGCTTCCTATCCTGGTTATTGTAAATAATGCCACAATAACATACAGATGCACATGTCTTTTTTCAATAAGTGTTTTGAATTTCTTGGATACATAACAATAAGTGGAATTGCTGGGTCATTCTTGGTCTCTTATTTCAGGCTTTATTTAAAGTCTATTTTCCCTAAGCTTTGCTATACCACCACTTTTTTTTTCATTTCTATTTGCATGAAATATATATATATATTTATTTATTGATTAATTTTTGTTACAGATGTTTCTCCTTTCCCCCCCCACTGATTCCCCCCTCCCCCTCCCTCCCTGCCCCTTCCCCAGATTGTTGTCCATGTCCACTGTTCATGCATGAAATATATTATTAATTTCTTTATTTTGTATGTATATGTATTTTTGTTCAGAAATGGGTGTTTTGTAGGCAGCATATGTATAGGTTAAAATGGCCTTCTTATACATCATATCAGGGGGTACATAATGTTCACATCATCACTAGTGATGTTAAACATGCTCAGTTGATTTATTAGTTGATCCTAATAAAAGAGAAGTGACTTATTAGATGCTACTTCTGCCATTTGAATTCTTTCTTCTTACTTAAGTAGTCAATACCTTACCTCAACTTATCTCTGGACTTGATAATGGTTTATTATGATTTTGCCTGTGCAATTTACATACTTCTTGTGGGTATAACCAAGAGCTTTTATCAACTCCATTCCACCTTGGTTGGACTAGAAAGTCAAGCTGTGTACATGATTGCTCATGGTCCTCTTCTCTTGCTTCTTCTTTGATTTAGTTACTTTTTAATTCTATTATTGTAGAACTCTTGGCCCCTTTCTTTTTTAGTTTCCTGATCTTATGCCTTTAGAACTTATGTTTCTATCTCAAACTTCTGTCAACTCTTAGTTTTCCTTAGGATCTCTAGCCTCATTCTATTTGAGTAGGAAATTGAATAGGCATGATACCATAGCAACAAGGATGAATTAATGACTACTCTTTGTGCCATCGGTCTGGGGTTCTAGACAGTAGAGAGAAAAAGTGTCCTCCTCCTGATATTATTTCTACTGCTGAAATTCACTCACTAATTTAGATCAACCATTCACTTTATATTATTTCTTCTATGTTATAGAAGAGTGATTAATATAATAATGATTACTAGTTCAAAAGTCAGTGCTTCTTAATGCACTGAGAGGTATGATTGTGGTCACTGCTGATCTTCAGGGAAACATGATTTTGAATGTTCACTGTAGTGTTGCTGTTAGTACAGGAAATAATTCAAAATATGAAACAACTTCATGGTATAGGCTCTGACCCATCAGAACAGATGTTTCCCACAGAGTTGGAACAGGATTATGGAGACTCTGGCTTTTCTAGACATTAACTTTTAGTAGCTAATTCATAAGGAATTCTGGGGATAGAACATGGGAGGCAGGTGGAACCTCAAGGGACTTGTGACAGTGGCTATATTTTAACTAATATGCAACATCCAGTTTTATCACACAGCTGTGTTCTAGCTGAATATTACATTATGAGATGTGAGGGTTGGACAAGTTGGAGGCAGGGTCACCCAATACTTGTACAACCATAGGCAGTAGCCCTGAAAACCTTAGAGATAATCTGTGTGTCCATTACTAGGAGATCAGACAGGCAAAAATAGTGCATTTCCACTATGGATTACTATGCAGTATTAGGAAATAATAGACTAGGTGTACACAAAGCAACATGGAATAAAAAAGAACCACAATTATATATATAACATATATACATATAATATTTCATATATATATGTGCACACAAAGCAATATACATGTTTTATGACAAAATGTACAATACCAGGACACATTTTATAAACACTAGAATGGTTGCTTCTGAGGGAAAGAGATTAGAAATGGAGAATGGACATTAAAGGGAATAAATATGTAAAACAAGAAGGGTTCTTTGTAAACAAGACAGGGGCCCTAATAATGTACTATGAAGAAATATGATTACCTCAATCTTCTGCACCTGAGGCTAAAAAAGACACAGAAAACAAATCTTGTTATTTCCTCTTACTATTTTGAAGTGAGCCTCCTTATTCATATTATTACTGCCTCCAAATGACAGGCACAGTAATGGACAATGGAATTCTTTCAGTGACTGAATTCTTTTGTTAAGGTCAACCAATGTATATTAGGTCCCTTTGATTGTGGGAAATTGTACAAGTTGCTTTGGAAAGCACAAATATGAATTAGACAAAACCCATATCTTCAAAGTGTTTATTGCAATATGGTAATTTATTATTTATAAAGGTCACTTTATAAACTATTTATAATTAAATTTTTTTATATCTTATTCTTTCACTTGCCTACTTTATTTATATATAGAGATAAGGCTGTTTCATGTAATTTGTTTGTATCTCTTGGAATATAAATATCAAATTACATAGGGATGCTTTCTTAGGATTTAAAGCGGTCAAAAAAAAGGACAGAGACTGAATTTCTTACAGATTCCAGTGTCATTCATCCCTCCTGTGATTCATTATCAACCTTTCCCCTTTGTTGTTCAATCACAACAAATACAGTTTTAGGAGACAATTTCCTTGACTAATTGATGTTAGGGTTGCAACCTCAGGTCACCATAGCATTATTTGGTCACTGTCCTCCAGTGGAACTAATTAGCTCTTTTTTTTTTTCCATTTATGGAAACATTTTGTATGCCTCTGTGTGCTTGAGATAGTAGCCTGTGAATAGCTACAAGGGAAGAATGGGGTGAAGTTGACAAGAAGAAGAAGATATTAAATTAAATAAACTTCAGCAATGAGAAATACTCAGGTAACATTTTACTTTTTGTTTGTATCACTTAAGCTTTGGCCTGAAGGCAGGAAGAAGCAGATGGTGGTGGCAGCGACATGATGAGCACAACAGGAGAATACATCTGAGTGGTCGTGGATATGGAGAACAAGAACTAACCTAATTTTTTTTTTATCCTCACCAGAGGACATTTTTCCATTTTTTTTGTTCAGGTAGGGTGGGAGGGAGAGAGAGGAACAGAGACAGAGAGAGAAACATCGATGTGAAAGGAACACATCGAGTGGCTGCCACCCGCAAACCGACCAGGGCCGGGGACAAACTGCAACTGAGGTACGCGCCCTTAGCAGGAACCGAACCTGGGTCTCTCCGGACTGCAGGCCGACGCTCTAACCGCTGAACCAAACCGGCCAGGGCCTAACCTAATTTTTAACTAGAACTTGGAAATGACCTGGAGATCCAAAGGTGCAACCGAAGAGACATTGCAGGGTCTGGAGTCCACAGGACAAGGATGTAGGTTGATTTGTTAACTGTACCCAGGAATCTGTAGAGAAACTTATTAGTACTGAAAATAAAGACAAATATGTATGTTGTCCTCATAACAAGTTTGTTCTCTGCTTCACTTCTACCATTAGATAACTAAGATGTAAAGAGGAAAAAGTTCATTATCTAGTAGTAATAAGTAATGTTTTAAAAAAATAAAACTCTAATTTCATAGAATCAAGGTGGAGAAAGAGTGATTGAAAACTTGCTTAGAGGAAGGATACCTAGGGATATAACTCAACCTAAAATAATGTAGTGTCAGTTAAAACTAGGTGATGGAAGAACAGAGAAAAAAAGTAGAAAACTAAATGATAATATTTAACAGTCAGCAATCAGTTCTTCTGTTTTTCATTTGTTTATGTTTTAAAACATGTATAAGAAATTTCTTAGGTCACCACGATGAAATGTTTGGTGATGAAATGAGGATGGTTAGACAGTGGCAGAGATAAAGTTATAGAAGGCAGATCCTATGAGGAAAGGCCAGAGGAACTGAGGTGATTACATTGAGAGGGACAGATGAGTGATCCTTATTTGATTTTACCTAGTTCAAGGATATTTAACATTTTTCTGAGAGGTTTGCTGATACTTTCTTTATATTCACAGAGAAAGAATGAAGTGGACATCAGCTGAATTGAAAGGCGAACATTTTTCTTTTTGTAAGGAAGAACCTTTATACTATTATGTTAAAAAGCAGGAAACCAAGGAAGAAAAATGGATTAGCAAACCTTGTGAACTGATAAAGAACTGACATGTCCTGTATGGAGAAACAAAAAAAAGAAACTGGGTATAAACATATTTTTTAGATCTCTTTCTACAATTGATTTTATTAACTGGGGATAATGAGCATCTCCCCCCCCCCCCAAGTTTTAAAATGTAAAATTACTATACATCTATTCTAAGAGGCTGCCCAATTCTAATTGCATATAGACCTGGTTATTTAAATCACCATTCCATTAAGTGCTATAGAATCTGCATTTGTTAGACATAATCGTTTAAGTAGTCTAAATCAATGATTGCTACAATTCATGTCATTGTAATTCTAGAGAGGAAGAGCTAGATCAGACCTAAGGAACTCAAAGTGAAAAATCTGATAACGACAACGGCCTTAGGAGGGCAGCACTCTTTCCATGGAGGGGCTGAGGTGTCTCAAAGTGATCAAGCACCTAGAACCTAGTGTCTTCTGCTAGGAGGCTAACTCAGAGCCATTAGATGGGTAGCTAAGACATTTGAAGACTTGAAGACAGGAACTGGGTAAGTTTCCAGATATGCTGATATTTTCTATTGGTATTATTTTGTTTCCTTTGCCCTTTAAGAGATTGTATAGTAGGTACATTTTGTCTTTGACCCCATTTCTCCTCTTCTCAACTTTAGCTCTCATTCCTGGGGTCCGCTCCTCTCCTGCTGAGCTCATTTGCTCTTCACCTGTCCTCTGCAGCAACCTATTCAAGCTAATCTTTTTTGGGTAATGAATCAGGTTTAATGTGGGTCACAAATATCTTTGTTGTCAAACTCTCATTTCTTACCTGCATAAGATCTGAGCTAGGATCACCATCTGGTAACTTGTTTGTCTGTAATAGCTTAATGTAGCACCCTTCCCTTAGCAATGTAAGTAAAACCAGGGAATACAGTCTATTAGCCTAAAAGAAAGTGATTCTAATGCTAGGTGCAATTACAAAATGATTTTGGGTCCTGGGACTTTTAAGATTACAAATCTGAACAAGCTCCCATCTCCCATTACCTTCTCTTTGTCATAATGTCCCATTTGACTGACCATATAGGTCACCTGCTGCACCCCACAATCCAATTTTGCTTTGCTTTCCTGTTTTTCATCTTTCTATGAATCGTACTTCTGATTTTTAAAATGTACTTACCATTTTTTTAAGTGTCCTTCTTGCCCTCTGGCTAGACTCTGTCACACAGAATCTCATATTTTTTTCTGAATGACCTAATAAATCCTCTTCTACTTTTGCTAACTCTATTTCTTATAAATTCGTTAACAGTCAAGCTTGCCATTATTGCTTTTGCTGTTCTTGTTTGTTAGTTTTTGCTATTCAAATTTCAATTTAGAGGAAGCACCACTTACATTTTTACTTCATAATATATTCCCATTGTTAGTCCTACTTAATGGAAGCTTTAAAACACTTGGTTAAACATTTCTTCCCTTAGTAATTGTTTTACTTTATTTTTCTGCCTATTTCTAGAGAAATTTTGATTAGTTCATAGTTCATGACACAGAGATTTGGATATAGGTCATAAAACAGTTTATACAACTCTTAAAATTGTTCTGATAACCTTATAGTCTCATTTTACATATGTTTGATTTCTTCATTCCTTTATTCTACATAATATATATCTATTTTCTTGTTCATCTTTATATTATCTCTAAGGCTTAGCAGAGTACTAGGCACTTTATAGATGCTACATAAATACTTGTTGAATGAATGAGTAAAAAAGCCATGAAATCTTTCTCCCACCATCATCTTTGAACTGCTCTTCAGTTAGTCCAAAAAATTATGATAGTGAAATAATTCAAAAACAAACATCGTATTGTTTCACTTATATGTGGGACCTAAAAAACAAAAAACAAAACAAACCCAAAACAAATGAACAAAGAAAACTAAACAAAAACAGACAGAAACATAGGTTGAAGGTATGGTTACCAGAGGATCAGGGGTGGGTGAAAAAGGGAATACAGTCAATAATATTGTGGTAAATTTGTACAGTGACAGATGATTACTAAAATTAGCGGGGTGATCACATCTAAGATATAGAAATGTTGAATTACTGTACTGTACACCTGAAATGAATATAACTAATATATTAACTACTATACTTAAATAAAAAATGAACCAGTTATAAAGTTGTTCATTAGGTATTTACTTTTCTTTTTTTTATCCTCACCCGAGGACATTTTTCCATTTTTTGCTCAGGTAGAGTGGGAGGGAGAGAGAGGAACAGAGAGAGAGAGAGAGAGAGAGAAACATCGACGTGAAAGGGACACATCGAGTGGCTGCCACCCGCACAACCGACCAGGGCCGGGGACAAACTGCAACCGAGGTATACGCCCTCAGCGGGAACCGAACCCGGGTCTCTCAGGACCGCAGGCCGACGCTCTAACCGCTGAGCCAAACCGGCCAGGGCTCATTAGTTATTTAAAAGTGTATAAAGAGTCCGGCTGGTGTGGCTCAGTGATTGAGCATCAACATATGCACCAGGAGGTCACCGGTTTGATTCCCAGTCAGGACACATACCCAGATTTTGGGCAAAATCCCCGGTGGGAGACATGCAGGAGGCGGCCAATCGATGTTCTCTTTCATCAATGTTTCTATCTCTCTCTCCTTCTCCCTTTCTCTCTCTCTCAAATTAATAAAAAAAAAATTTTTTTTAAAGTGTATAAAGAGAACTGTATATTATCTTGGAGGTAACAACTATAGGAAACAGATACCACCCCTAGGGTTGGGGAAACAAAAGTAAGAAATTAAAATTATTAAAAATTTAGTGATTTAGAAAAGGGGTTCTTATGAAGCTGAATCCTCCTCTTTGGAGGAAGTATATCTTAGCTACTGCTTGTTTATCTGATTCAGGCATTGAAACATTAACTAATGAATTACAATATCTCTTCAAGTGTTATTATCCTGTCTATAAAGAAGAACTCCATGTAATAAACCAAAATTGCATTTTCCATCATGAATAAATGACTCCAGTGCTATGTCTCCAATGCCTGAAATGATGCCTGACACTTTGGGCACTCAAAATACTTATTAAATTAATGAACAAAAATCATTCAGAGAACCATTCAGGAGTCAATTATACACCTGGCATTACTTGTTCAAGGCCATCTTGATTGGCGGATTGTCATAGTTTTTTTTTTCTGGTGGACATTAGTTGTTCAGGCTTGGTCTTAGATGTATTTGGAGTCAGAAACCACTTAAGTATAGTTTCAGGGAAAAAGTCAAGTTTCATATCTGTCCTTCCTCCGATATCTCTTACATCTTCCTGACAGGCTATCAGAATTTCTTATGTCAGAGTCATTATTAGCTTTAATATTTTCCTTTTTCTCCTAAAATACTTTGTCACATGTAAGAAAGTTGTAGTATACAGAATAATGCCTCGCCAAAGATGTCCATGTCTTAATCCCTGGACCCGTGAATATAGTACCTTATATGGCAAAAGGAACATTGCAGACATGATTAAGAATTTGAGATGAGAAAATTATCTTGGATTATCTAGGTTATCTCAATGTAATTACAAGGGTCCTTATAAGAGGAGGGTAGGAGGGTCGGAGTCAGAGAGGATATTGGAGTGATGTACTCCAGTGGAGGCAGAAGTTAGAGTGATGTACTTTGAAGAAGGAGGAAGGGCTCATGAGCCAAAGAATGCAGGCAACCTTGGAAAAGGCAAGAAAATGATTTTTCTCCTAGACTTTCCATAAGGAATGTAGCTCTGCCAACACCTTGGTTTTAGCTTGGGAGACATATTTTGGCTTTTTCATCTCCAGAACTGTGAGATAACACATTTGCATGTTTTTAAAGCCACGGTTGTTGGTAATTTGTTTCAGCAGAAATAGGAAACTAAAACAAAAGCTATTTACCTAAAAGAATTTTCAGTGGGAGTCAGAGGTTCTTGATTCTGGTATAAACTCTCTCACCAACTACTTTTGTGATAGTGATCAGGTCACTTCCTATATCTCTTTTCTCTATTAATTATTTTGATGAAACGTAGGTATTGTACTAAATCAGGAACACCCCATTGAACAGTAGATCTCTGATGGCTTTTCTCTGGTAGTTCTTTATCCCTAAAAATTGTAATTTTATATTTAACTCCCCACACTGGGATCTGTCCAATGTCCTTTAGTTCTTTTCCTAGACTTTATATGTGTACCTCAATCATCATATTCTCTCAGGTACAGATTCAGACACTGCCTGGCTTTTTCATCCAGTTTTCAAGATTTCTGTTACTCTTTTATCCATTCCAAATGTATTTTGAAAAAGAAAAGAGACAACTTTTATGTGGCAGAGTTTTTATCTTTGGTGACCCAATGTGTGTGTGTGTGTGTGTGTGTGTGTGTACACACTAGAAAGGTGTGTGTGTGTGTGTATACACACACTAGAAAGATTGTTTGTCTCAGCTCATCACATATTTTATGTGAGAGATTGAGTTTTTTTTTTGGAAAGTGAGTATATCATTTATAAAATAAATGATTTTCCCCCATTTTGAAACACATCAAAGGCCCTTTATTGACTATTTGAAATTAATAATTGAGACCCCCCCCATATTTATTTTGATGACAGAATTTTCTTGTGCAAATATTACTTTGTGTAGTTAAACACCTGCAGGAATGAGGCTTGGGATCTCGTGATAACTCCTGATTGCTAACACAAAGTGTACTGTTACATACTATTAATATGAAGTTTACTGAATTGCAATTTACTTTCTTGACTCCAAGGTCATTCTTCAGTCTATTAATTTCTTTCTTCATTCAAAAAGTGTGAAACACTCATTAAATGGCTGTGTTAGTTACTGTTGGTGATTGTGATGGGGGTGGAGGCTGCTCATATGAACCAGACATGATTCCTGTACTCAAGAAGATACATTTTACTTGGAGAGATGACAATTTGTATAAGTAGAAGAGGCAGAGTGAAATAAATGCTAATAGTGCAGAGGGAGTATAGAAACGGGCAGATTTGAAAATTTTCACATGAGAAACCATTTGAGCTGACATTGAGAATTGGATTTTGTGATTTGGAGAATAAGATGAGAGAAATTTAGAAAGTTGAAAGAAAGGAAATTTTTAAAAGTCTAATTGAACAATATGAACAACAAAAGAGAGACTTTGGAAGCTATATGCTGTACATGACAAATTATTAAGTGGCCATATAAATGGCTGAAATAATATTAATTCATAAGAAATCATAGACAAAAGTATTTGAAGATAACTTACAAGTTACTGAAGTATAACACCCTGAGCAGGAGGATATTAAAAACATGCACGTAATACTAGAAGAAAGAAGAAGGGAAATAGGTCCAGAGGTGGAATTAAATCAGCAGTAGTAGTTTTGAAAACCATAATGTCATTTGGGAACTAGCTGACTCCTCTAAGGAGAAGTCCAGTGTGCATGTAATGATTATTTGGCTGTGTGTGATGTTAATATTATGATTGTTTTCATGGACTGAAGGCTTTCTTTCTTGAACATTAATACTTGCCTATACATTGTTTTCCCGTTTTCTTCCTTTTAGGTAACATGAAAACTGACCTTGGTGTCTGAGACAATGGATGGAATGAATCACTCCACAGTATCAGAGTTTGTATTTCTGGGACTCGCCAATTCATGGGAGATTCAGCCTCTCCTTTTTGTCTTCTCCTTTTTGTTCTACTTGGCAGGCATGATGGGAAACCTTGTCATTGTGTTCACTGTGACCTTGGATGCTCATCTGCACTCCCCCATGTATTTCTTCCTGGCTAACCTCTCGGTCATTGATATGTCTTTTTGCTCAATCATAGCCCCTAAAATGATTTGTGATATTTTCAAGAAGCACAAAGCTATCTCCTTTTGTGGATGTATTACTCAGATCTTCTTTAGTCATGCCGTTGGGGGCGCTGAGATGGTACTGCTCATCTCCATGGCCTTTGACAGATATGTGGCCATATGTAAGCCTCTCCACTACCTGAGTATCATGAGTCCAAGAAAGTGTCTATACTTTTTAGTCACATCCTGGACTGTTGGCTTTATCCATTCATTGGTTCAATTAGTTTTTGTGGTAGATTTACCTTTTTGTGGTCCTAATGTATTAGACAGTTTTTACTGTGACCTTCCCCGTCTCCTCAGACTTGCCTGCACAGATACCCAAGAACTGGAGTTCATGGTTACTGTCAATAGTGGGCTTATTTCTGTGGGATCTTTTGTTTTGCTGGTCATTTCCTACATCTTTATTCTGTTCACTGTTTGGAAGCACTCTTCACTTGGTTCATTCAAGGCCCTCTCCACTTTGTCAGCTCATATCACTGTGGTGGTTTTGTTCTTTGGACCACTGATGTTTTTCTACACATGGCCTTCTCCCACATCTCACCTGGATAAATATCTTGCTGTTTTTGATGCATTTATCACTCCTTTTCTGAATCCAGTCATCTACACGTTCAGGAACAAAGAAATGAAAGTGGCAATGAAGAGACTGTGCAGTCATCTTGGGCATTACAGGAAGATTTCATAAATGAATTGGCTTTGATGACATGGAACTATAGATGATCCCTTATGCTGGTTGCAGAGAAACTATTATGCAACTTCAGAGAAATACTCAAGACTTAGACCATGTTATATGCCTAGAGTTCTAGTATCTACTAAATCTATTTCATCATTAAATAAGAAATTGTTATTCTTTGACACTCTCTACATCAAAGTGTCAAAAACCAAACTGTATGTCTTTTGCAACTTACATGGTCTAAGAGAGTGCCATGTAATTAAGCAAATAATAGTGTATCTTTAAAAAATGTTTTTATTGATCTTTAGAGAGAGAGGAAGGTAGAGAGAGATACAAACATCAATAAGAGAGAAACACTGATCGGCTGTCTCTTGTATGTCCCCCACTGGGGATCAAGCCCATGACCCAGGCATGTGCCCTGACTGGGAATCAAACTGGCAACCTCCTGGTTGGTGCATGGATCGATGCTCAACCACTGAGCCACACCAGCCAGACAATAATTTATTCTTTTACTATTTTGGAGATTATTCTACTGATGAATGGAATATGCATTCATATTATTTTCATCTATTTACCACATAACTATTTTGGTTTTAATTTTATTTTCCCCTACTCTATTTGCTTCTTATTTCCCCAGTATCAACACATTTTGCCTCCTTATCAGGCTCCTTTATCTGGTAATATGGAAAATTGTTAATTCTATGTTAGAATTTTGAATTTAAAGCTAGAATGGGTAACCAACATCATGTGTTCTAATCCCTTCAGTTGTACATGCTAAAACCTAGGAATTGAAGGGTGACTGGAATTTGTCCAAAGGCACACAGCCAGAAATCACCAGAGACAGTCAGGCACCAGAAACTGTCTCTGATTCCTAAGTCAGTGCCCTTGCACTTTCAAGTCAATTTTGTATTTGAATTTTTGTTCATATTTTACACTTTTAACTTTTTCCTATGGGTCTATTTAAACTTTAAATTTTAAAGAGAGAGCTTTACACCTCCCATTTGTATTTCTTCTTCATAGTAAATTATCATTAAGATTTAGCATTTCTTTATCAATTCTCAACCCTTTCCTAATTTCTACTGCTACCATACAATTCCTTGTTCAGGGCCTACCAAAGATGAATTTTAAACCATTGCATTAATTATGAAAAAAATGTTTAAAATTTATTATTAACAGTGCTTTTTGCCTACAGTGGTGTTCAGAGAGATTTTTGATTGAATTCTATTTTTTAGGCCTGAAGTTCCTCCCAAATACGTTAAAATTAATGTCGTTACCTTCCTTTTTTGGTGGGAAACAATGTGATTAATGAATTGTGTATTCTGCTTAAGTAAGTCACACTGAGATGATTGTGTTCCTCCCAGAGAAACAAATTTAAAATATGTCAACAAATAGAAAATGAAATATTTATAAAATATATGTACAGGTTTTCTTTTTCCAGAAATTGTGCAGTCTAAGTCTAGGTATTGTTCTAAACTTTTTACCTTGAATTTTATGAGGCAGACATCCTCATTATCTCCATTTTATAGAGGAGGGATCTGAGGCACAAAGATGTTAAATGCCCTCAAGGTAACAATCTTCCAAAACAGAATCAGAAAATCTGAATAGACAGATTACAACTAATAACATGGAATCGGTAATAAAAAAAAACTCCCAACAAACAAAAGTCCTGGACTGGATGGCTTCATAGTTGAATTTCACCAAACATTCAACGAAGAACTAACACCTATCCTTCTCAAACTATTCCAAAAAATTGAAGAGGAGGGAAGACTCTCAAGCTCATTTGTATACCCCAAACCTATATAATTGTATTAACCAAAGTCACCCCAATAAATTCAGTAAAAAAATGTCCTGAAGGTCTATTGAGTAATAAGCCTGGACTCAAAGTGTTACAGTTTGGATACAGGATCTGTTATCTTACAGTTTGATGATCTGGTAATAAATAATAGAATAACTCATTTAATTGAAAACAATTCCTATTTGTGGGCCTTCCCTACCACTGGGTATTCCACCACCCTCAAATGGAGGAGAAAATACAGCCTGGTTTGTGCATACTTTTGTGTGTTCGGCTGTAAGTAAATGGCCATGGCATTAAACTTTACTCAGAAATGGCCTTGAAGAATAGTGGTGAAGGAAAACCCTTCTAATGAACCTCAGGGATTACCTTTAGTTGTACACTTTCTTTGGAAGGAAAGCTGGTTTGAAACACAGATTTTACTAATTTGTGGGCAGGCCTAATGGTTTCTTTAGTTATTCAGAGCCTAAGAAAGAATAAGCTCATAAAATATTGAAGTTCTGGGGAGAGGTATGTAGCTGGACTTCTCAGAAAAGCACAGAGAATGACAATATAGTGCCCATGGAAAAGTCTATTAGAGGTTATTCACTCATTGTACAGGAACAAAAATACCTGCCCATGTGGATGACAGTCAGCTTCTTTCCCCAGCTGTTCTAGAACTGTTTAATTGGCACTAACATGTCCATAGTAGCATAGCTGACACCTCTGAAAATCAACAACATGAATTTCCCTTCACTAAGGCTGATCTGCCTATCATCCCTTCTGACTGCCCAGGCTTTACAACACAAAGCAAATGGACAGCGCCGTGTGTAGTACCATATCCTACCCTTCTCTCAGAGGACTAGCTGTCTACCTTGTGGCAGATTAAATAGAGTTAAACCTTTCTTTTTTTTACCTTGTTTTTTTTTTTAAATCTTTATTGTTGAATGTAAAATGTATTACAGATGTACCACTTTTTTCCCCCATTGACCCCCTTCTCCCCACTCCCGCCCCCCTCCTACCTTTTCCCACACTATTGTCTGTGTCCATTGGTTATGCATATAAGTTCTTTGGTTTATTTCTTCCCCCCCCCCCCAACCCCTTTCCCTTTGAGGTTTGTCAGTCTAGCAATGAATTTGTGCTTCTTAATCCCTTCACCTTTTTCACCCATTCCCCCAACCCCCTTCCAAACTGGCAACCAACAAAACGTTCTCTGTATCTATGAGAATGTTTCTGTTCTTCCTGTTCATTTTGTTTGTAGATTCCATTGTTGATAGATATGTATTCATTGCCATTTTGTTTGTTCATACATTTTATCTTTTTCTTCAAAAAGACCCTTCATCATTTCATATAATAACGGTTTGGTAGTGATGAACTCCTTTAACTTTTTCTTGTCTGGGAAAGTTTTTATATGTCCATCGATTCTAAATGACAGCTTTGCAGGATAGAGTAATTTTGGTTGTAGGTTCTTGGTTTTCATCACTCTGAATATTTCTTGCCACTCCCTTCTGGCCTGCAAGGTTTCTTTTGAGAAATCAGCTGACAGCCTTATGGGAACTCCCTTGTAGGTAACTAGCTGCCTTTCTCTTGCTGCTTTTAAGATTCTCTCTTTGTCTTGAACCTTTTGCATTTTGATGATGATGTGTCTTGGTGTGTGCCTCTTGGGGTTCATCTTGTTTGGGACTCTCTGTGCTTCCTGGACTTGTATGTCTGTTTCCTTCACCAAGTTAGGGAAGTTTTTTGCCATTATTGTTTCAAACAGGTTTTCGATTTCTTGTTCTCTCTCTTCTCCTTCCAGCACCCCCAAGATGCAAATGTTGGCACGCTTGAAGTTGTCCCAGAGGCTCCTTTCACTATCCTCATTTTTTTGGATTATTTTTTCTTTTTGCTGTTCTGATTGGGCATTTTTTGTTTCCTTATATTCCAAATCGATGGTTTGCTCCTTGGATTTACCTTTTTTATGCTCTTGAGGCCCTCCCTAAGTTCACTGAGGTTCTCACTAAGTTCATTGAGCATCCTTATAAGCAGTATTTTGAACTCAGTATCTGTTAGGTTGCTTATCTCCCTTTCGCTTAGTTCTTTTATGGGGGTTTTGTTCTGTTCTTTCATTTGGGACCTGCTTCTTTGTATCCTCATTTTGGCTGCCTCCCTTTGTTTGTTTCTGTGTATTAGTTAATGAGAGGTATGGGGCTCGCTGAGACCCGGTGCTGCTCGTTTGAAAGAATTTAGGAAAAACCTGAAGCAGGATCCAAGACCGGCCAATCCTATGGTTAAGCAAGTGGCAACAGCTTGGGTGGGCCTGAAAGTTGTGTGGGGTGGGGCGGGGCCTCAGGGAGTCAGCAGGGCGGGGCTACCAGTGTGAGCCAGGTTGCTGGAGTCCCAGATATGGCTTCTGTCTGCCGCCCCTGGGAAGGGCTCACCAAAGGAACAAAGGCCTCTGACAGCACGTTTGTCCCTGAGGAAGCCCCCTCTCCAGCCCTCGCTCCAGTGCCAAACAGCTCAGTTCTTCCCTGTATGTCTCTGGTGCCCCTCGAGCTGCCTCCCCTCCGAGCTTAGAGGGAGAGAGTCTGATGAGTTCGTGCGCGGGCCCTTTAAGGAGCTGCCTGGGGCTCCAGCCGCTTCAGCTTCCCTGAGCCTCAGTTCCCGCTGGTTTTTCCAGCCAGAAGTTATGGGGACTTCTCTTCCTGGCACTGGAACCCTGAGCGGGGCACCTGGTGTGGGATGGGGACCCCTCAGTCCTCAGGAAGGACCTTCCCAGCCGCGGGAGCCTCCCGATTTTTATCCGCCACATGTGGGTGTGGGACCAGCCCGTTGAGCCGCCGCCACCACTCCCGCCGCCACCCCTCCTACCAGTCTGGATGTAGCTGCTTTTTTTTTTTAATTCCGTAGTTGTACGACTTCCATTCAGCTTGATTTCAGGTGGTTTTGAATGATGGTTGTTCTGTACTTTAGTTGTAACTTTGATGTGGTTGTTGGAGGACGCGATACCACGTTTACCTACGCCGCCATCTTGACCGGAAGTCTATCTTGTAATTTTTTATAATTAATTAATTTATTTTTGTTACAGATGTTTCTACTTTTCTCCCCCACTGATTCCCCCCTCCCCTTCCTTTCCCACCCTGTCCCCAGCTTGTTGTTCATGTCTGCTGTTCATGCACACATCCATATAACTTATGTGGTTTCTCTCTCCCCCACCATCCCCTCTTCAGGGAATTGTCAGTCTGTACCCCACTTCCATATCTCTGGAACTATCCCATTCCTCAGACTGTTATGTTCATTATATTCCACAAATAAGTGAGATCATATAATACTTGTCTTTCTCTGTTTTGCTTGTTTTGCTTAGGATAATACTTCCAGGTCCCTCCATGTCGTCTCAAAGAATAAGAGATCATTCTTTCTTACAGCTGCATAGTACTTCATTGTGTATATGTACCACAGCTTTTTTATCCATTCGTCTACTGATGGACACTTGGGTTGTTTCCAGATCTTAGCTATTGTAAATAGTGCTGCTATGAACATGGGGGTACACATATTCTTTCTGATTGGTGTTTCAGGCTTCTTAGGGTATATTCCTAGAAGAGGGATCACTGGGTCAAATGGCAGTCCCATTTTTAATTTTTTGAGGTAACACCATATTGTTTTCCATAGTGGCTGCACCAGTCTGCATTCCCACAGTTCCCTTTGTTCCACACCCTTGCCAACACTTGTTGTTTGATGATTTATTGATGATGATCATTCTGACAGGTGTGAGGTGATACCTCATTGTTGTTTTAATTTGCATCTCTCTGATGATTAGTGATGTTGAGCATTTCTTCATATGTCTCTTGGCCATTTGTATGTCCTGTTTGGAGAGGTGTCTATTTAGTTTCTCTGCCCATTTTTAAATTTGGTTCTTTGTCTTCCCTTTGTGGAGTTGTATGAGTACTCTCTATATATTGGAAATTAACTCCTTATCTGATATATCATTGGCAATGATGCTCTCCCATCCAGTGGGTTGCCTTTCCATTTTGATGATTGTATCTTTTGCTGTGCAAAAGCTTTTTAATTTGAAGTAGTCCCATGTGTTCATTTTCTCCTTTGTTTTTATTGCCTTAGGGGATATATCAGTGAAAATTCTGCTGCGTACGATGTCTGAAATTTTGTTGCCTACATTATTATCTTCTAGGATTTTTATGGATTCATGGGTTACATTTAACTCTTTTATCCATTTTGAGTTTAATTTTATGTATGGTGTAAGTTGATGGTCTAGTTTCATTTTTTTTTTTTTTACATGTAGCTGTCCAATTTTCCCAGCACCACTTAGTAAAGAGGATTTGTCAAATATTAATTGAGAATATTGCCTTAGGTCCATTTCTGGGTTCTATATTCTGTTCCATTGATTCCATTGGTCTATCTGCCTGTTCTTGTGCCAGTACCAGGCTGTTTTGATTACAGTAGCTTTATAGTATAACCTGATATCTGGTATTGTGATCCCACCTACTTTGTCCTTCTTTTTCAAGATTGCTGTGGTTATTTGGGGTCTTTTTTGGCTCCATATAAACTTTTGAAGTATTTATTCTAGTTCTGTGAAGTATGGCGTTGGTATTTTGATGGGGATTGCATTGAATCTATAGATTACTTTGGGTAATATGGACATTTTAATGATATTCTTCCAATCCATGAACAGGGTATGTGTTTCCACTTTTTTATGTCTTCCTCTATTTCTTTTTTCAATGACCTGTAGTTTTCTGCAAATAGGTCTTTTATTTCTTTGGTTAAATTTATTCCTAGGTGTCTTAATTTTTTTGCCATGATGGTAAATGGGATTGTTTTTTAGTTTCTCTTTCTGTGAGTTCATTATTAGTGTATAAGAATGCCATCAATTTCTTTATGTTAATTTTGTATCCTGCTATTTTGCCAAATTCATTTATTAAGTCTAGTAAATTTTTGATGGAGTCTTTGGGATTTTCTACATATGGTATCATGTCATCTGCAAATAATGACAGGTTCACTTTGTGCTTTCCCATTTGGATCCCTTTTATTTTTTCTTCCTGTCTGATTGCTGTGGCTAAGACTTCCAGTACTTTGTTAAATAAGAGTAGCGAAAGTGGGTATCTTTATCTTGTTCCTGTTCTTAAGGGAAATGCTTTTAGTTTTTGCCCATTGAGTATGATGTTGGCTGTAGGTCTTTCATATATGGCCTTTATTATGTTGAGATATGATTTCTCTATTCCCTGATTGCTGAGCATTTTTATCAGAAATGGATGCTGGATTTTGTCGAATGCTTTTTCAGCATCTATTGATATGATATGATTTTTATCTTTCATTTTGTTTATATGGTGTATCACATTTATTGATTTGCAAATATTGTACCAGCCTTGCATCCCTGGGATGAATCCCACTTGGTCATGGTGAATAATTTTTTTGATGTATTGCTGGATTCAATTTGCTAGTATTTTGTTCAGGATGTTGGCATTTTTGTTCATCAGGGATATTGGCCTGTAGTTTTCTGTCTTTGTAGTGTCTTTTTCTGATATTGGAATTAGAATTATGCTGGTCTCATAAAATGGGTTTGGAAGTCTTCCTTCTTTTCAAATTTTTTGAAATAATTTGAGGAGAATGGGTATTAGTTCTTCTTTGAATGTTCAGTAACATTCCCCCATGAAACCATCCAGGCCTGGGTTTTTTTTTTTTTTTTTTTTTTTTTGCTGGGAGAGTCTTGATTACATCTTCAATTTCTTCTGTTGTTATTGGTTTGTTCAAGTTTTCTATCTCTTCCCAGTTCAGTTTTGGGAGACTATGTTATGCATTTCTTGAAATTTGTCCATTTCACTTAGATTGTCGAATTTGTTGCCGTATAATTGTTCATAATATTTGTTCACAATCCTTTGTATTTCTGTGGTGTCAGTTATTGTTTCTCCTCTTTCATTTCTGATTTTGTATTTGGGTTCTCTCCTTTTGTTTCTTGGTGAGTCTAGCTAAGGGTCCATCAATCTTGTTTATGTTTTCAAAGAACCAGCTCTTTGTTTCATAAATCCCGTGAATTGTTTTTTTGGCCTCCATGTCATTTATTCCTGCTCTGCTCTTTACTATTTCCTTTTACTTGCTCTGGAGTTTTCTTTCTGTTTGCTTTCTAGTTCTTTAAGTTGTGAGGTTATATAGTCTATTAAAAACTTTTCTTGCTTCTTGAGATAGGCCTGTAGTGCTATGAACTTCCCTCTCAGAACTGCTTTTGTTGCATCCCATGGATTTTGTGTTGTGCATTCATTTTCATGGTTTTTAATTTCTTCCTTCATCTCCATGGTAACCCATTCATTGTTCAATAACATGCTACTTAGCCTCCATGTTTTCAAATGTCTTTGCATGTTTTTGTTGCAATTGATTTCTAGTTTCATGCCATTGTGATCTGAGAAGATGTTTGATATGATTTCAATCTTCTTGAACTTGTAGCGACTTAATTTGTATCCTAACATGTGGTCTATCTTTGAGAATGTCCCATGTGCACTTGAGAAGAATGTGAATTCTGTGGCTTTGGGGGTAATTCAATGTAGATATCTATTAAATCCATTTGATCTAGCGCTTTGTTTAGAGTTTGTGTTTCCTTGTTAATTTTTTATCTAGAAGATCTATCCAGTGATGTTAGCGGGGTATTGAAGTCTCCTGCTATGATTGCATTGCTGTTTATTTCTCTTTGAAGTCCTCCAGAATATTTTTAATATATTTTGGTGCTCCTATATTGGGTGCATATATGTTTACCAAGGTTATATCGTCCTCTTGGATAGATCTTTTCAATATTATGTAGTGGCCTTCTTTGTCTCTAGTTATGGCCTTCATTTTGAAATCTATGTTATCAGATATGAATATTGCTACCCTAGATTTTTTTTCCTTTCTGTTTGCTTGAAAGATTTTTTTCCATCCCTTCACTTTCAACCTATGTGAGTCTTTTGTTGTTAGGTGGGTCTCTTGTAAACAACATACATGTGAGTCATGCTTTCTTATCCAGTCAGCTACTTGTGTCTTTTTATCGAAGTATTCATACCATTTACATTTAAGGTGATAATTGATATATACTTATTTATTGCCATTTTTGATTAGTGTGGTTACATTTTTCTTTCTATTTCTTCTATGAATTATAGCAGTTCTTTTAGCATATTTTGCTGTGCTGGTTTGGTGTTAATATATTCCCTTAGCCCTTTTTTGTCTGGGCAGTCCTTTATTTGACCTTCTATTTTGAATGAAAGCCTTGCTGGATAGAGTAGTCTTTGATTCAGATCCTTGTGTTTTAACCTTGATTACTTCATGCCACACCCTTCTGGCCTGTAGTGTTTCTGTTGAGAAGTCAGCTGAGAGCCTTATGTGGTTTCCTTTATAGGGAACCTGTTGCTTATCTCTTGCTGCCTTTAGGATTCTCTCTTTGTCTTTAGTTTTTGGCATTTTAATTACTATGTGTCTTGATTTGGTCCTGTTTGGGTTCTTCTTACTTGGGGCTCTCTGTGCTTCTTGCTCTTGAATGACTTCTTACTTTAGTAAGTTAGGAAAGTTTTCTGTCACTATTTCTTCATATGTATTCTTTAACTTTTGCTCATTTTCTTCTTGTTCAGGGACCCCTATGATGCAAATATTATTACGTTTCCAGTTGTCCCACAGTTCTCTTAAGCTGTCTTCCTGTTTTTTAAGTGTTTTTTCCTTTTGGTTTTCTGATTGGTTGATTTTTTTTACCCTGTCTTCTAATTCACTGATCCAGTGTTTAGCTTTTTCTACTCTGCTGGTTAATCCTTCCAATGTGTTCTTTATTTCTGCTATGTCATTCTTCATTTCCACTTGGTTGGTTTTCAGTGTTTCTATATCTTTATTCATGGTGTTGGTGTCCTTACTCATGCTGTTGAGCTTCCTCAAGATCATGGCTCTGAACTCTACCTCTGATAATTTGCTTAGCTGCATTACATTGATCTCATCTTCAATAGCATTCTCTTGTTCTTTCATTTGGGATTTGTTTCACCATTTTGGCTATCTCAGTGGGTTTTAGAGCCTGCTAAATTTTCCCTGTGGGTGTTTGTGTTCTGCTGTTCATGGCTTCTTCTACTGGGTTTGGAAGAGCCTGGGTGGGCCCACTTTAAACACCACTGTCAAGTCTTACTTTCCTGGGTAGATTTGCAAGCCCTGGAAATGTTTCGTTATCCTCTAGCTTTTTCCTGGTGGCTAGTAGTCTCAGTTACTTAGTGCCTTGGAATGTGGCCCTGGTGTTCAGTGTCCCTGGTTTTATGGTCCTATCCTGTTGCTTTTTTCTGAGAATTTGTCTTTATTTTTGTTGTAATTTCTGTTTGGTCCTGGGAGATCGTCTGCGTAGCTTCTATTCATTCCACCTCCATTTTCACGTCCTCTATGCCTATCTTTTGTGCAGGTGGGTTGCACAGGCCTCTATGGTGTTTCAGCATCCCGCAGATCCCGCAGGTAACTTGATGGCACAGTCTCTGCTGGGTCACACAGGCCTCTCTGGTGGTTCAACACCCTGCAGGTCTCGTGGGTGACTGGATGGTACAGTCCCTGGTGGGTCACACAGGCCTCTCTGGTGCCCCTGCACCCTGCAGTTCCTGTTGGCCAGCAGCTGGATTGCACCAGTCTCTCTCAGGCTCAGGCTTCCCACTACTTTTGTGGGATACTGGACCATACAGGCCTTTGTGGAGCTCCAGGTCCTGCTGCTGGCTGCTGGGTAGTGTTGCTACCCAGTGGCGCTCAACTCCTGCTCAGCTTTTGCTGTAGTTTTTAGAGATGGGTCTCAGCTGCTGGTCTGTGCTTCTGTTGCCTGGGGATGGATGTCTGCTTCCCAGCCTCTGTTGCTGGGGGTATATCTGGACTCTGATAGGGTTGCTACTATGGGGGGTGGTGCTGGGCTCCGGACTGTCTGTGGCTTCTATGACCAGTACCTTGGGAGCTCCACTACTGTGCACTGGTCTGTGTTGACACAGAGTATCCACTGGTCCAGTGGTGCCAGGTGTGGTGGTGGGCTCAGGTTGCTGGGCCCTAGCTGCTCCCACTGCCTCCTCCCAGGGAAGACCTGGGATCTTCCAAAATGGTGGTACCTCCCCGAGGAACAGGGAGAAGTGCCCTGAAGGGCCTCTTACCGTGGTAGCCAGCTGCTCCTGTCCACAGCACAGGAACTTTCTGCTCTGTGGCCCTGCGGTGCCGAGGTTTGGTCCTCCGCCTTCACATCCACTCACACTCTCTCACACAGTAGCTCACTCTCTCACACACTTACCCTCCCTTTGGTCCTGCCTGCTGCCATCTTCATATCTTTGAGTTAAACCTTTCTTTTATGACATTGAAAGACGCTTATCCCCATAGGAATATTTATCTCTATATCTATACCTGTTTATCTCTAATTTCACTCCATAGGGATAAATATTATACCTATATAAATACAACTTACAAATACATATTTATATATAAATACATAAAATACTTATTGTAAATATGTAATATACAGATTATAGGTAAATATAAAAATATATTATTATACATACATTAAATTACTGTGAGTATATGTTTATAATATATGTGGAAAATATGTAATAATATATAATGTTTATATAATATAAATGTTTTTGTTTATTTATTTATTTTAGGCACTGCTTTGTCTTTCCCACCTATGATGCTATTGCCAGCACTCCCACTTATTGATTCATAGAATACCTTTACTACCTTATCTGTTGTTATGAAGTCACATGCAATACTGCATCTGGACATATTTTTATAGAAAGTGAAGTGTGACCATGGATTTACACCCATGGCATTCACTGGACTTGTGCTCCAATACCCAGAAACAACTGGCTCATAGAGTAGTAGAATAGCTTAGAGAGAATGCTCAGCTTTTGTACCAAAAGGGAGGTGAACATCTTGCAAGTTAAGGATGCTATTTGATGTACTACATATTTTAAACCAGTGGCCAATATATGTATCTCTATCTGTCTTAAAGTTGTAATAGATGAAGCCAAGGTAGAAAAAGTCACTCTAACAATAAGATCAAATAATTTATTAGGAACATTTATGTTTTCTATTATTTTTGTGAACTTTGGTTTAGTATGTTTGGAGGTCCTGGTACCCCAAAGAAGAATGTTTCCAAAGAGAACACAGTTGAGTCTAGTCTTTTGTTATTTTGGGCTTCTCACATCATTGAACCAGCAGAGAGAAAGGGACCTGAATCTGACATTTATGGGAACTGAGCTAAAAATGGAAGTCCATGCCCTGGCAAGCGTGGCTCAGTTGGTTGGAGCAATTGTCCCATGTACTGGAAGGTCGCAGGTTCAATTCCCAATTAGGGCACACACTTAAGTTGTGGGTTTGATCCCTTGTTGGGGCACGTATGGGAGGCAACTGGTCAATGTATGAATCTCACATAAATGTCTCTCTCTCATTTTCTCTCCCTTCCTCCTTCTTCAAAATCAATAATAAAAAATAAAAATGAAAAAGGAAGGCCATTCACTATATGTTGAAATATTTGAAAGTTATAAATCAAGGTAACATACATAGAAAACCCTAAAGAACCCATCAAAAATCTGCTGGACTTAATAAATGAATTTGGTAAAGTAACAGGATACAAAATTAACATCAAGAAATCAACAGCATTCTTATGCACTAATGATAAAGTCACAGAAAAAGAAACTAAAAGAACAATCTCATTTATCATTGAAGCAAAATACCTAAAAATAAACTTAAACAAAGAAGTAAAGGACCTATTTGCAGGAAACTATAGCACATTGAAAAAAGAAGTAGAGGAAGATATAAAAAAGTGGAAGCACATGCCTTGTTCATGGATTGGAAGAATTAACATCATTAAAATGTCCATATTACCCAAAGCAATCTATAGATTCAATGCAATCCCCATCAAAATACCAATGACATATTTCACAGAACTAGAACAAATATTTCAAAAGTTTATATGGAACCAAAAAAGACCCTGAATAGCCACAGCAATCTTGAAAAAGAAAGGAAAAGTAGGTGGGATCACAATACTGGATATCAGGTTATACTACAAAGCTACTGTAATCAAAACAGCCTGGTACTGGCACAAGAACAGGCAGATAGACCAGTGCAACAGAACAGAGAACCTAGAAATGGATCCAAGACATTATGCTCAATTAATATTTGACAAAGGAGGCAAGAGCATACAGTGGAGTAAAGACAGCCTCTTTAATAAATGGTGTTGGGAAAATTGGATAGCTACATGCAAAAAAAATGAAACTAGACCATCATCTTACACCATACACAAGAATAAACTCAAAATGGATAGAAGACTTAAAAGTGACTCATGAATCTATAAAAATCCTAGAAGAAAATGTAGGCAACAAAATTTCAGACATCATACGCAGCAGAATTTTCACTGCTACATCACCTAAGGCAACAGAAACAAAGGAAAAAATGAACACATGGAACTACATCAAACTAAAAAGCTTCTGCACAGCAAAAGAAACAATAATCAAAATGTAAAGGCAACCCACATAGCATCATTGCCAATGATATATCAGATAAGGGGTTTATTTCTAAAATATATAGAGTACTCATACAACTCAACAGAAGGAAGACAAAGACCCCAATTAAAAAATGGACAGAGGTCCTGACCAGTTTGGTTCAGCGGTTAGAGCATTGGCCTGTGGACCAGAGAGACCCAGGTTTGGTTCCCGCTAAGGGCACATACCTCGGTTGCAATTTGTCCCTGGCCCTGGTTGGGTTGTGCGGGTGGCAACCACATCGATGTTTCTCTCTCTCTCTTTTTTCCTCTCTCTTCCTCCCACTCTATCTGAACGAAAAATGAAAAAAATGTCCTCCGGTGAGGATAAAAAAAAAAATGGGCAGAGGAACTAAATAGACACCTCTCCAAACAGGACATACAAATGACCAAGAGACATATGAAGAAATGCTCAATATCACTAATCATCAGAGTAATGCAAATTAAAACAACAATGAGGTATCACCTCATACCTGTTAGAATGGCCGCTATCAAGAAATCATCCAACAACAACTGTTGGCGAGGATGTGGAGTATACTGCTGGTGGGAATGCAGACTGGTGCAGCCACTATGAAAAACAATATGGTGTTACCTCAAAAAATTAAAAATTAAATTGCCATTTGACCCAGAGATCCCACTTCTAGGAATATACCCTAAGAAGCCTGAAACACCAATCAGAAAGAATATATGTACGCCCATTTTTATAGCAGCACTATTTACAATAGCTAAGATCTGGAAACAGCCCAAATGCCCATCAGTAGATGAATGGATAAAAAAAGCTGTGGTACATATACACAATGGAGTACTATGCAGCTGTGAGAAAGAAAGATCTCTTATTCTTTGAGATGACATGGAGGGATCTGGAAAGTATTATCCTCAGGGAAACAAGCCAAGCAGAGAAAGACAGATATCACATGATCTCACTTATTTGCGGAATATAATGACCATAACAGTCTGAGAAATTGGGTAGACCCAGAGATGTGGAAGTGGGGTACAGACTGACAACCCTCAGAAGAGGGGGTCCTGGGGGGAGGGAAGAGATAAACCACAGAACTTATATGCATGTACCCATAACCGATGGACATGGTCAATAAAGCTGGGTGGGGGTGGGGGTGGGGGGATGGCGAGGAGCGTGTCTCGGGAAAAAAAGGAGAAACATCTGTAACAAAAATAAATTAATAAAAAATTTAAAAAAAATCAAGGTAACAAAGCTTAAGTACAGTATGTTCTATTCTGTGTCGATAAATATATATAATAATTATATATACACATCTACAACAAATCCTGGAAAGCCAGGTTGTAGACTTGGGGAATTTCCTAAAGAAATTTGAAAAAAGAAAACCTTCCTGGATTTTGGGAACTGGAACCTGATCTAGAGCGATGGGCATAAGCTCCAGGTAGACTGTCTCTTTGGTTCTTTCAAATCTTCACACCATGGTGAAAGGCATGACTGGGAAGGGGCCAATTTAGGGTCTTCTGTAGGATAAACATCAGGCCAGGGGATTCTCTTATTTGGATCTAAGAACAGTATTCACTGTTGGGTTGACAGATCCCAATTACCAGGGGGAAATTTGGTTCCTATTCCAGAATGTGGACAAGTCCAGAACTCAGGCACTTTATTAGAGTGCTTCTCAGTACTTCTTTGCCCAATAGTCCTTCTCAGTACTCCTTTGCCCAGTGGAAAATAGTGGCATCCCATAAACAAAGGATCACTTCAAGACGAATAATCTATAGGAATAAAATTTTGTTCATTCCACCAGGAAGAGTACCCTGTCCAGCCTAAGTACTGATAGAAGATAAGATGAAATGAGAGAAAATCTGTTATCAAAATAAATCTCATGGCCAGCTATATAAAAGGGGATTTTGATAGCTATGCTTTGTATTATCATTTCTTCCTCCTTTTCCCTTAGATAACTCATATGTGGAAGTGGTAGAGGCTAACACTGGTAGAGGCTAACATTTTGGGTTTAGATCACTCTGCAATAATTTAATAGCTAGTTATTCTATTATCCTCAATTTCTTCAATAAAATAGCTTCTATTTGCCCCTTCAGATCCACTCAACCCTTCCTCAGCTGACTTTGTCCCTTTATTAAGCTCTCTTCTGGTTACTTATTTTAAGTGTGCCACTTTTTTTTGTCCTAGCAGGATACGGACTGACACGATTATATAAAATTGAAAGTAAAAACCCTTGTTTTCTCACCTAACAACCCCACTGTTCTGAAGTACTTATCAAAGAAGTTTATTATTTATTTGTTCAGATATAGATATAAATTTATGTGCACAATAACCTACTATACATGCTATTTTGTTACCCAGAATTTCATTCAACAGTATGTTTTGGACTACATAGAGTTTGAACTTGCTTTTCAGTGGCTTCAGAGAATTTGACTGTATAGATGCATTGTAACTAATTTATCATCAATTTATATATGTATAAGTCATTTCATTCAATTTCAAACTCTATTCAGTGGAATAAACTTCTGTATAGCTAAATCTTCATGCACATTCATAATTACTCAAAATATGATTGTATAAAAATGAAGTCTTATGTATGTTCTACTATTTTAACTCTACTAAAATGAAGCACATTGGCTTTTTGGAGATGATCAAGATGATTACAGTTAATTTTTTTATGTTAATATTTACCAACTTTCAGAGATTAATTCTAATGGATAACTACCAATATTTATAAAATTTCTAACAAAATAGCATAACGTTTTTAAACAAAAATATTCCACTCTTGTTTCCCTCTTCCTCTCTGGTGTCTTATTACTAGTTTTTAGATCCTTTTGTTGCTCTGGTCAAACCAAATAGTTCTCTAGGGGCAAAGTCCCTTGATCTATAAGCTCCTTCTAAACTATCACTCTTTTGCAGTATCACTTGGTCACTGTCCTCTTGAGCTGTAATAAGATTCATTTGTTCTTAGGGAAGGATTTTTATATGGCACTTTGTGTTAGAGAACACAGGAAAATCTGACTCCTGGAAGATGCAGTTCTCTTCATACAGGTAAAATGGAAGGATGGAAATAAATTTAACAATGCTAAGTGTGGCTTTAGTTCAGACATCATTTTGTCTTTGGAATTGCTATGAATTCGAGCCATATACTCAAGTGCTTGAGTGCTACCCCAAAGCAAAGTAGTTAGCATCCAGGATATGAAACTATACAGTATAAAAGAAAAATTTTGAAAAGTTTATGGACATAATGGAAAAGGTTAACTCACCTTAACATTTAGTTAGAATCACATTGTGCCTGGGGTCACGTGAAAAACATTAGAAAAAGTCAAATGGTTTTGAAATATTTTGGATTCAGTATAGGGTGCAATTAATCACTCTGATCACAATGCTGATTAAATGAAGGAGCCTCACCCTCTGCTACTTAATAAACAAGCAAGAAAAACTGATGACACATAAAATATTTTTTAAAATGGGTAATTGTAGTTTTCTCTCCATTAGCTTTTCAAAAGAGATGGGTATAAACTGATCAACTTCTGTGAAAAGGGAAGCAAGTTTATTGGGAACTTGTCAAGTTTACAAGATGGAAAAAGATTTTATAGACATCTCAATGGTAATAAAAGACATGAAGACCAAAAAATCCAAAGGTGAATAAATAATTTCCAATATAATGTCATTTTAAAACAGTGTGGAAAATTAAAAAAAAAAAAAACTAGTAGGAGATTGAAATAGTTTTCCTGGTCTCGTATGTGGTATAGAATTGGAATGTTTTATATTAATTTTATCTCTAAGCTGAAAGTAGAATGAAGAAAGGTTTAGAGAAGGCTGACAAATGAGAAATTTTTTTGAATGGAAAGGAGTGAGAAAGAGATCCTAATAGGTAATATAAAAGGTATTGAGTTTGTTAAATCTTGCAAACAGAAAGCTAAGGGGTGACTTAATTTGTTGCATTACTGTACAGAAAGGTTTTTAAAAAATTTTAAAAATGTGTTTTTATTTAATTTTTTTGGTAAGAGAGGGAGGGAGAGAGAGATAGATAATATTGATGTGAGAAACATCAACCAGCTGCCTCCTGTACTTTCCCTACTGGGTATTGAGCCCTCAACCGGGGCATGTGCCCTGAGCGGGAATTGAACCGGGACCTCTCAGTCCATGGGACGAAGCTCAGTACTCTTAGTCACACTGGCCGGCAATAAAAGATTGTTTTGAAAAGGACACATAATTATTTATGTTTTTCGCTGTTATAAAAAGTAAAAGTAGAGATGGTCTTAAATTATAGGTGACAGGATTTTACTTGGATACAAGGAAGGTTTTGTGACCATTTTAAAGATAAAAATGCAGAAAGTTTCAGCTGAGGGAGATGCTAAACTCACAATATTTTTTAAATGAGGAGGACATTTATATGGACAATAATTTACATTAGTACCTTATTCAAACCTAACAGCTGCCTGTGTTCACTTTGATGATTCTGTTATTTGGAGCCGCAGTTACCAATATTTCCTTCATCTATAAAGGATTAAATATCTGAAAATCTGTTTGGAGAATTAATCAATTCTCTATGGATCAAGAAAAAGGGTTAATCACAACAGAAGGCAAAAAGCTAGGCCTTGTCTTTTGCATCATCGATATTGCATTAGTTTAAAAAATTATGAATATAAATAAATGCTTAAGAAAAGTTATCTTAAAGTATAGTCAATCTATAAAAGAAGATGATTCCAGTACACTATTATTAAGGAGCTTTTTCCTATGGGTATTTGACAATTTTTAGGTGAATAAACATCATATCCTTGTGTCTCCATCTAAAAACCTCTCTGACTTTTGCTCTGGACTGAGATTTGGATTCTGACTATTTCAAATGACTTTAAACCTGTGATGACCCAAACTTTTAAAGATTCTGTATTTCCCAATATTTGAATGTATATAATCTCATGCTTTTAGTACATCTAGTTTCCATATTTATATCTTATTCTGCTTTATATTCACATTTTCTAAAATTCCTAGTTCTTACCTATTGATAGGGATTGAAGAGCCAAAAGGCAAATAAGTTTATAGCCTTATGTACATACCTGATGAAATCTTATGGAGAAAATCTTCTAAGAGCCTTGGCACTTAAAAGATATCTAGAGGTATAATACTATAATTTGTTTGTGATTATAGAATTTCTGAAGAGTTGGCCCAGAAAGTAATGTAAATCGTATCTCATAAATGACCTTTTACTTAATTTAAAGTAAGCTTTATTCTTTTTCTTTGTTATTATACACATACTTTTCTAACTTCTTCATCCTTTTTATATTTTCTTATTAATCTAATTCCCCCTAATTCTTCTTCAGTTTTAAGAATTTTATTTTTCAATTACTGTTTATATTCAATATTTTTTCATATTAGTTTCAGGTGTACAGAACAGTGGTTAGATGATCATCTACTTTACAAAGTGTTCCCACCAATATTTCTAGTGACCACCTGGCATCATACATGGTTATTACAATATTATTGACTATATTCCCTATGCTGTATTTTACTTCCCTGTGACTACCTTGTAAGTACCAACTTGTACTTCTTTATCCCTTCACCTTTTTCATCCAGTCCCCCAACCTCCCTCCCTCTGGCAACCAATCAGTTCTCTGTATCTATGAATCTGTTTCAATCTTGTTTGTTCATTTATTTTGTTCTTTAGATTCCACATATAAGTGAAATCATATGGCATTTGTTTTTCTCTGACTGATTTATTTCTTCTTCACTGTTATAATCCCTTATTTTCTATTTTTCTCTGTTGCATAGGAACTATGCAGTCTTGTTACCCATAGTCATTAATTACATGATCATATTTCCATGTATTTTAATCATCCAAATACATCCTCTTTTATCTGCCAGCAGATATTTATTTCCTGAAATACTTACATATACTTGGTGTGATTCCAAGTTTTGGGATATATTGGATAACACAACAGATGTATTCCTTAATTTTATGGGAGTTGCAGTATCATCAAAAGGGAGAACAAATAAAGTCAAGAACCATATGATTTTACTCATATGTGGGATATAAAATGGAAAGCAACAAATGAATAAACAAGACAAATAAAGAAAAATCATAGATATAGACAACCCTGCGGTGGTTACCAGAGGGAAGTGATTGGGAGGTAGTGAAGGGTAAAGGGGACCAAATATATAGTGATGGAATAAGATTTGACTTTGGGTGTAGGCACACAATGCAATATACAGATGATGTATCATAGAAATTGTACACTTGAAACCTATATAATTTTATTAACCAATGTCACTTCTATAAATTCAATAATAAAGGAAAAAAGGAGAACTAACAACAATAACAAAAAACAGTGAATTACATTTGTAGTATGTACTTCAAATAAATACAGAATTTTTCAAAAAATATTTTGATTTATTTATTTTAGAGAGAGAGGAAAGTAGAGGGAGAAAGAGGAAAACATTGATGTGAGAGTGTAATATCATTTGGCTCCCTCTTTCATGCCTCCTACAGGGTATGGACCCTATAGCCCCAGGCATATGGCCTGACTGGGAATCACATCGGCAACTTTTTGGTGCATGGGACAATGCCTAACCAACTAAGCCACACCAGTCAGGGCTACATACAGTGTTTTTTGAGAGAAAATATATTTAACCAACACAGGATGGTTTTTATTTTGATCACTAAAAGAGTATGAATATTATAATATATTATGTACAAGGAGATAATCATATTATTGAAATATTTTTTAGATATGGAATTTTGTTGGCCAACACCATTTTATTCTCCCCCCCACCCAGGATTTCATTTATTCTTAATTTTATTAATTCATTTTTTGTTATAGATGCTTCTTCTTTCCCCCGCCTAGATACCCTCCTCCCCATCTGCCCCCCTAGCCCCCCAGCATTGTTGTCTATGTCCATTGGTTATGCATACATGCATATAAGTTCTTTGGTTTATCTCATCCATCCTCCCTGCCCCTCTCCTCTGAGGTTTGCCAGCCTGAACCATACTCCTTTCTATGTCTCTGGGTCTATTTTATTCATCAGCCCATCCATTTTATTTTCTTACTGATTTATTTATTTCATATGTTGAGCACTATAATGGACAAGTGAAAGATATGTAAAATAAACATTTACTGAATATTTACTTATTAATACCTACACATTAAATACACAATTACAAAGCTTTAATTATTTTACCCCTACAACTTGCTCTAAGAAGTAAATATTATTATTATTATTATTATTTTTAATCCTTACCTAAGGATATTTTTCTGTTTATCTTCAGAGTGGGAAGGAGAGAGAGGGAGAGAAAGAGAGAGAGAGAGAAAAACATCGATGCGAGAGGAACACATTGACTGGTTGCCTCCTGCACAATCTTGACCAGGGCCAGGAAAGAACCCTAACTGAGGTACATGCCCTTGGTCGGAATCAAAACCATGACTCATTGGTCTGTGGGCCGACGCTCTACCACTGAGCCAAACTGGCAGAAGTAAATATTATTAATTGCAATTTCATAGATAAACTGTTTCAAGAATTCAAGTAAGTTGCCCAATATTAGCTTGTCAGTGGCTGAATCATAGTATAAATCTTAGTTTTTTGAATCCAAAGTCTGTATTCTTTTCACTATGCTATGTTGTTTCTCCAAATAAAACTAAGATTAATGTGACAAGTCCTTCCACAGAGGTTTGAACAAAATGCTTTTCACTACACCATGATGACCTTCATAGTTGTAAGCTCCTCAGATAATGTGTGAAGTACTCTAGGGCAGTGCTTCTCAAGTTATCTTTGGTGAAAATCAGTTTTTCCCCTCTCAATCCTCCATGGGTTGATACTTTAGTAATCACAAGATCATACACCTGGATCTTACTCTGATGTAAAATTGCACCTAATATGATGCAAACTGTTAACAGACAATTCATGGACCTGTACCTCTGTGTGGACCATTTTTTCATTGCTTCAGGGAATCCAAATATGAATAAGTTATAATCCCTGCCTTCAAGAAATTTGCAATCAGGTTGGTGAATCAGAACTGTACTCAATTTACTAAAATACAATAGATAGTAAATAAATGATGGTAATATAAAGAAAGACCTCACAGGTATGATTACAATTTACTAAACCTTGAAGATAAATATGCTGCAGAGGGAGGGAGTTAGGAGGAAGGGTCTGGTTGCCAGAATAAGGCTGGTGATTTTGGAAGTGGATAAAATAGTTGAGAAGTGGTGAAGAGTTTTATGTGACTGGAGCCAGGATATATTAGTCTTGAACCAAAAAATCAAAAGAATTTGAGGTTGAATTCCTATTACTCATGTTGATCAATCTTGTATCTCATGAAGAACATCATAGTATCCACCCTTGGAAGGAGCAGAGGGGTATTAAATGCAGGGAAAACCTGGTAGTTATACTAGCAATAATAAATACTACCACTAATAAAGCAAAACTTTATAGGTGTGGTAAACTTAAGTAATATTTAAGATGAATATGTTCTCAAAGGTGGGGACGAGGAAGGAAGAAAAGGATCTGTCAGATAAAAGTTGATAGACTTGAAAGTCATTGCAATAGTAATTAGTTCTATGTGACTGGGGCCAGATATTAGTTTTGAAGCAAAAAACAAAAGGTTTGAGATTGAATTCCTGTTACTCATGTTGACTATCTTGTATCATGAGTAACATCACAGAATCAGCTTTAGGAAGAAACAGTGGTATTAAATGCAGAGACTACTAGATTTAATAAATGAATCTGGCAAAGTAGCAGGATACAAAATTAATGTCAAGAAATTGATGGCATTCTTATACACCAATAATGAACTCACAAAACGAGAAAATAAAAAAACAATCCCACTTACCATTACAGCAAAAAATTTAAGATACCTAGAAATAAACTTAACCAAAGTTTTCAGAAAAATACAGGATGTTGAAAAAAGAAATACAGGAAGATATAAAAAAGGGGAAGCATATACCCTGTTCATGGGTTGGAAGAATTAACATCATTAAAATGTCCATACTATCCAAAGCAATCTATACATTCCATGCAATCCCCATCAAAATAGCAATGACATATTTTACAGAACTAAAAAAAATATTCCAAAAGTTTATATGGAAAACCCCAAAAGACCCCAAATAGCCACAGAAATTTTGAAAAAGAAGAACAAAGTAGGAGGGATCACAATATTGAATATCAGGTTATACTACAAAGCCATTGTAATCAAAACAGCCTGGTACTGACACAAGAACAGGCATATAGATCAATGGAACAGAACAGAGATTCCAGAAATTGACCCAACTCATTATGCTCAATTAATATTTGACAAAGTTGGCAAGAGCATACAATGGAGTAAGGAAAATCACTTTAATAAATAGTGTTGGGAAAATCCAACAGCTACATGCCAAAAAAAAAAAAAAAAAAAAATGAAGCTAGACCACCAACTTACACACCATACACAAGAATAAACTCAAAATGGATAAAAAACTTAAATGTGACTTGTGAATCCATAAAAATTCTAGAAGAAAATGTAGGCAACAAAATTTCAGACGTCCCACACACACAGCAGAATTTTCAGTGATACAACATTTGAGGCAAGAGAAACAAAGAAAAATATTAATACATGGGACTACCTCAAACTAAAAAGCTTTTGCACAGCAAAAGATACAATCATCAAAATGGAAAAGGAACCCACTATATGGGACAGCATAATTGCCAATGATACATCAGATTAGGGTTAATTTCCAAAATATATAGAGTACTCATACAACTCAACAAAAGGAAGACTAAAAATCAAATTAAAAAATGGGCAGAGGATCTAAATAGACAACTCTCCAAAAAGGACATACAGATGGCCAAGAGACATATGAAGAAATGCTCAACATCACTAATCATCAGAGAGATACAAATTAAAACAACTATGAGGTATCACCTCATACTTGCTAGCATGGTTGCCATTAACAAATAATCAAACAACAAGTGTTGGCGAGGGTGTGGAGAAAAGGGGACTCTAGTACACTGCTGGTGGGAATGCAGACTGGTGCAGCCCCTATGGAAATTATTATGGTGTTTCCTTAAAAATTAAAAATTGAACTGCCATTTGACCCAGTGATCCCACTTTTAGAAATATATCCTAAGAAGCCTGAAACACCAATCAGAAAGAATACATGTATCCCTATGTTCATAGCAGCACTATTTACAATTGCTAAGATCTAGAAGCAGCCCAAGTGTGGATAAAAAAGTGGTAGTACATATATACAATGAAGTACTATGCAGCTGTAAGAAAGAAATGTCTCTTATCCTTTGAGATGACATGGAGGAACCTGGAGAATGTTCTGTTAAGCAAAATAAGCCAATCAGAGAAAGACAAATATCACATGATCTCATATATTTGTGGAATATAATGAACAATACAAGCTGATGAACAAAATAGACCCAGAGACATAGAAGTAGGGTACAGACTGACAAACCTTAGAGGAGGGAGGTGAAGGGGAGGGAAATGATAAACCAAAGAACTTATATGCAAATATGTACAACCAATGGACATAGACAACAATGGTGGGGATGGGGAATTGGGAGGAGGGTGTCAATGGAGAAAAAAAGGAGGAACATCTGTAACAAAAATAAATTAATTAATAAAAAAATAAAACACCCATGGATCATTCACACAAAAAATATAAATAAATGCAGAGACAACTTTATAGTAGAAACAACTCCACATAAAAGCCACCAATTTCTCTGTGATTACATTTCAGAGACTCTAGGCACTAAGGTCAGCTTTAATGCTAAAGTAGAGAAAGGCTCTCATAAATTCCATCTCTCCTAAATTATTATATAATTACCATAATTTACATTTTCAGGTGGCAATGCTGACAAAACCAATGGATGCAGCAAATCACTCTTCGGTGTCAGAGTTTGTGTTCCTTGGACTCACCGATTCCTGGGAAATCCAGCTTCTCCTCTTTGTTTTCTCCTCTACACTTTATGTGGCAAGCATGATGGGAAACTCCCTCATAATGCTCACTGTGATTTATGACCCTCACTTACATTCCCCCATGTATTTTCTGTTGGCCAACCTCTCTTTCATTGACCTGGGAGTTTCTTCTGTCACTTCTCCCAAGATGATTTATGACCTTTTCAGAAAGCGTAAAGTCATTTCATTTAGTGGCTGCATCACTCAAATCTTCTTCATTCATGTCATTGGTGGTGTGGAGATGGTGCTGCTCATAGCCATGGCCTTTGATAGGTATGTGGCCATATGTAAGCCTCTCCACTACCTGACCATCATGAGCCCAAGAATATGCATTTTCTTTTTAATGGCTGCCTGGATGACTGGCCTTATCCACTCTGTGGTTCAACTGGCTTTCGTGGTAAAATTACCCTTTTGTGGTCCTAATGTTCTGGATAGCTTTTATTGTGACCTTCCTCGGTTCATCAAACTTGCCTGCGTGGACACCTACCAACTAGAGTTCATGATTACAGCCAACAGTGGATTCATCTCTGTTGGCGCCTTCTTCATACTGATCATTTCCTATTTTATCATCATTCTCACTATTCAAAAACACTCTTCAGCTGGTTCATCCAAGGCTCTGTCCACACTGTCAGCTCACATCACTGTGGTAGTCCTGTTCTTTGGTCCTTTGATATTTTTCTATGTGTGGCCATCTCCCTCCTCACATCTGGATAAGTTTTTGGTCATATTTGATGCAGTTCTCACTCCTTTCCTGAATCCTATCATTTACACATTCAGAAATCAAGAAATGAAAGTAGCAATGAGGAGAGCATGCAGACAGCTAATGAATTACAGGAAGATCTCTTAAATTATGCTTGTATTGTGAAGAGCCCTCATTGATTATTGATGCTTATTACTGATGGTCAAACTCAGAGAGAAGCTCTTGTTTGTCTATTTTAATTTTGTTATACACACTGATACTGAATGCATTTTGTTTCTTACTCAAAAAGGAGGGACATTCACTTTTGAAGAGAGAGTTACAAAAGAAGTATTTGTAAACCAAAGATTTTAATAATTTTGACCCTAAATTCTTAATAAATAATATTTATAGAAAATAATTTTTTGGAAACACACGAGAGAGCAGACTTCTTTAAGGTCCTCAGATCATGGAGAAATATCTTCCAACCCATCCTAATTCATTATGACTTCATCTTAAATTGACTACATCTGAAAATACTGTAAGACCATATTTCTAAATATGGTCACATTCACAGGTATTGGGGGTTAGGATTTTAACATATTTATTTGGTGGATACAAATCAACTCACAACAGTAGTGTAGAGAATAAGGATGGTTGTAGCATAGCTACCTATTAGTCAGAGTGCACATATATTTAAAATAAACAGTAGAAGAACTTGAGCTCTTCATAGGCAATTAACTGTATTTTTAAAATAATGGAGAATATAAAGTCATCCTAAGACATAAAAAATTATTTTTGTAAACTAAAGAATTTCTGCTAACTCAGAAGATTAAACAGAAGGTAAAAAAATAACATTTACTGCCGTTAGTCAAGAGCAGAATGAATACATCAAGATAAATTTGTCATGTCATTCTAACAGAAAAAAACAGTTTTAGCTTTGCTTCTATATAGTGTTTGGTGGTAAAGCATTTCTAGCTTTTTAAAAGAAACTATCAAAGCTGAGCTGTGCAAATGTTGCCAAAATATTAACATATATCATTATTTGTTTTCAGATACCAAGGTGAACAGAATTTACTTCCTGAATGTTCTACAGCTTTCTATCTTCACTGGGTTTTGCTTTGTACCATCCTCTTTTAGATGTTGGAATAACTAGACATTTTAGCTTAGAATGAAGCTATCCTTTTTCCCCTCTTGATAAACAAAATCAGATCCTATTACCTTGCATAGTCAATCTTAATTTTTGACTATAATTTCTAGTACAGTCTCAATCACCCATTTTATTACTTTAATCAAAGTAACAAACTTTTACTTCACAGACAGTACTCTGACAGTACTTTAAGTGGTAAAAACTGATTTTAATTAGGAACTATTGCAACAGAAGAAAAGAGACCTCAGTATAGAACTGGCTCAATTCCCAATACAATTAGAACAAGTGGGGATTTATAACCAAAAGCAGATCGAAAGGGGGTGTTAGTGGATGGAAAATTACTAAGAGGAGACATTAAGATTAGGGAGAGTGCTTGTTAAACTGACCTAACAGGATTCTTGTTGAGGGCAGGCCAAGTGATCAGATATCAGGGGTAGGAGTTTAGAAATTTCATCGGATATTAAAAGTAGGATATTTTCTCAAAACTGACTTAGTGGCATTCTTGCTAAAAGTGAGCTATGTAGTCCAGCAAGGATGGCCCCAGGTTGAGGTCTAGTGGACAAGAGGGCTTAGAAGAACCTGATTAAAGTTTGGTCAAAGAGAGTCTTTTTCAACCTAACTAAGGATCGTCTGTCATAATGATTTCAGTCGACTAACAAAGCTCAGGAACACTCAAAATATAACCCCTACTGCCACAAATATCCTATTTACACATTCTTTTTTTTTAAAAGTTTATTTATTGATTTGAGAGAGAGAAGGAGAGAGAGAGAGAGAGAGAGAGAGAGAGAGAGAGAGAGATATGTTGTTCCACTTATTTATATATTCATTGGTTAATTCTTATATGTGCCCTGACTGGGGATTGAATCCATGATCTTGGTGTATTGGGACAACATTTTAATCAACTGAGTTACCCAGCCAAGGCTATTTATCCATTCTTAAAAGTAGTACACATTCTTCTTCTTCTTCTTCTTTTTAATCCTCACCTGAGGACATCCCTCCATTTTTTTGTTCAGATAGAGTGGGAAGGAGAAAGAGGAAGAGAGGGAGAGAGAGAGAAACATCGATGTGAAAGGGACATATCGAGTGGCTGCCACCCGCACGACCCAACCAGGGCCGGGGACAAACTGTAACCGAGGTACGTGCCCTTAGCGGGAACCGAACCCGGGTCTCTTGGGACCACAGGCCTACGCTCTAACCGCTGAGCCAAACCGGCCAGGGCAGTATACATTATTCTTTAAGTAGCAAAAATGAACACATATACTAACATGATCCAAAGATATAGACACTCTATAAAGGAATAAGTAGACACACACACACATCATGACTAGTGTTTTAATATTCAATCTTATTTGAAATTTATTCATTGAACTTCCACTAAATAATTATTAACGCTAAATTAAAATCTTAAAGCAACTAAGGATCTCAGAAGTTATATTTCAGTGGACTCACTATAAAACTGTCAGAATTATAATTCCAGTTGATTGAACACATAATTTTACATTTTGTAATTTTAAGTGCTTACTTTATACTCCATTCTGATAAGACCAGGGAGAAGACCTATAGCTATTTTATAAAAAAAATGTTATCAAACCAGTCTGTTGTCTAATGATTAATTTTGATTATTTAAATTTGAATTCTCATATAAAAATATTGTGAGCCATAATTTATATGAGAATAATTTTCTGAAAGAGATGGCATATGTAAAACAGTGGAAATTCAGTTTTCTTTAGTTTTTGGGAATTTGGGAAATGTTAGATTCAGGCCATTACTTACTAATCTCCATAAAGCCTACAACTAGAACTCCTTTAAGAGGTTTATATCCTTTAAGAGGTTTATATTTAATTTATTAATATGTTTTTGAATTAGGAAAATATTTCATACTCATACAATGAGAGAAAAAGCCTCTTTGATTACAGAAACATAGTCACACATAAAAATACTAGGGTCATTATAGAATTTCAGCTACAGATCAAGACTCAGATTTACCCCGAACTAAAAGTATAGATAGACACACAAAATCTCACATTGAATCTCTAATGGGACCCTTATTTTCAATGGAAACAAGACAAACAGATGGAAAAAAAAAAAAAGGAAACAGACTAAAAGACTGGAAAAGAAAAAAGCTAACTAAGAAACCAAATTTTCTATTACCTATCATCTGATAGAGAATAAGTCCCCATCATTGAGAAATTAACAATGATTAGATGACAAAACAAATTCACAATCTTTGTTGTTATTAATGAGGAATAACCTATCAGCTCTGTGCAAACCAGGATTGGAACCAAACTTGGCCAAGAACCAGAAACAAACAACGTCCCTCCCCTCCCAAGCAGAAAAACAAAACATAGATCAGGGTGTCAATGAAGGGAGTCTTAGTGTTGCTTGGGATTCATTATGGGAACCAAGAAGAGTGATGCCTGGGCTTAAACATCCCATGAGTTGCATTGGTTGGGAAACAGTTTATTGGCTCCAGAAAGTGAGTGTATTTGGATATCTTGATAGGACCTTCAGAGCAGTCAAAGTTAATACAAAATTAAAAACAAAGTTAATGGAGAGAAAAAATGGCGGTGGAGTGAATGGAAGCTACACAGACCATCTTCCAGGACCAAACTGGAATTACAACGAAAATAAAGACAAATTGTCAGGAAGGGGCAACCAAAAGGCAGCTTGGAGGAACACATAACCAGGGACACTGACTCAATCCTGGTAGGCTTGCAAGGACACAAGAGAGGACCTGGAGCCCACGGTCTGGAGCGGCCTGGGCTGGGACCTGCTGCGGACTTGGCTGGAAGCTAGGCCCTTGGCTGGAACCTGCAGCGGACTCAGCTGGGTCCTGTGACCTCGGGATGTAATCAAGACTCTCCCAGCAAACAAAAGCCCAGGCCTTGATGGCTTCATGGGGGAGTTTACTGAACATTCAAAGAAGAACTAACACCCATTCTCCCCAAACTATTTCAAAAAATTCAAAAAGAAGGAAGACTTCCAAACTCGTTTTATGAAGCCAGCATAATTCTAATTTCAAATCCAGAAAAAGACACTACAAAGAACAAAAACTACAGGCCAATATCCCTGATGAACATAAATGCCAAAATCCTGAACAAAATACTAGCAAATCGGATCCAGCAATACACCAAAAATATTATCCACCATGACCAAGTGGGATTCATCCCAGGGATGCAAGGCTGGTACAATATTCACAAATCCATAACTGTGACACACCACATAACTAAAATGAAGAATAAAACCACATGATCATATCAATAGATGCCGAAAAAGGCTTCGACAAAATCCAGCATCCATTTCTCGTAAAAACGCTCAGCAATGTGAAAATATCTAGACATAATAAAGGCCATATATGAAAGACCTACAGCCAACATCATATTCAATGGGCAAAAACTAAAAGCATTTTCCTTAGGAACAGGAACAAGGCAAGGATGCCCACTTTCGCCACTCTTATTTAACATAGTACTGGAAGTCTTAGCCACAGCAATCAGACAGAAAGAAAAAAGAAAAAGGATTCAAATTGGAAAGGAGGAAGTGAAACTGTCATTATTTGCAAATGACATGATACTATACGTAGAAAGCCCCAAAGACTCCATCAAAATTTTACAAGACTTAATAAATTAATTTGGAAAAGTAGCAGGATACAAAATTAATGTCAAGAAATCGATGGCATTCTATACACCAATGATGAACTCACAGAAAGAGAAACTAAGAAAACAATCTCATTTACTATGGTGGCAAAAAAATTAAGATACCTAGGAATAAACTTAACCATAGAAATAAAGGAACTATTTGTAGAAAACTACAGGTCATTTAAAAAAGAAATAGAAGAAGATATAAAAAAGTGGAAGCACATACCCTGTTCATGGATTGGAAGAATTAACATCATTAAAATGTCCATATTACCCAAAGCAATCTATAGATTCAATGCAATCCCCATCAAAATACCAACAGCACACTTCACAGAATTGGAACAAGTACTTCAAAAGTTCATGTAGAACCAAAAAAGACCCCGAATAGCCACAGCAATCTTGAAAAAGAAGAACAAAGTAGGTGGGATCACAATACCAGATATCAGGTTATACTACAAAGCGAATGTAACCAAAACAGCCTGGTACTGGCACAAGAACAGGCATATAGACCAGTGAAACAGAACAGAGAATCCATAAATGGACCCAAGGCAATATGCTCAATTAATATTTGACAAAGGGGGCAAGAGCATACAGTGGAGTAAGGATAGCCTCTTTATTAAATGGTGTTGGCAAAATTGGACAGCTACATGCAGAAAAATGAAACTAGACCATCAACTTACACCCTACACGAGAATAAACTCAAAATGGATAAAAGACTTAAATGGGACTCATGAATCCATTAAAATCCTGGAAGAAACTGTATGCAACAGAATTTCAGACCTCATATGCAGCAGAATTTTCACTGATACATTACCTAAGGCAATAGAAACAAAGGAGAAAATGAACACATGGGACTACATCAAACTTAAAAGCTTCTGCACAGTGAAAGATACAATCATTAAATTGGAAAGGCTACCCACTGTATGGGAGGGTATAATTGCCAAAGATATATCAGCTAAAGGATTAATTTCCAATATATATAGAGTGCTCATACAACTCAACAAAAGGAAGACACAGAACCCAATAAAAAATGGGCAGAGGAACTAAATAGACACCTCTCCAAACAGGACATCTAAATGGCCAAGAGACATATGAAGAAATGCTCAACATCACTAATCATCAGAGAGATGCAAATTAAAACAACAATGAGGTATCGCCTCATACCTGTCAGAATGATCGCCATCACCAAATCATCAAACAAGAAGTGTTGGCGAGGCACAGTGACCACTTCAGATCTTTACAGATCTTTACACACTGCTGGTAGGAATGCAGACTGGTGCATCCACTATGGAAAACAATATGGTGTTAGCTCAAACAATTAAAAATTGAACTTCCATTTGACCCAGTGATCCAACTTCTAGGATTGTACCCTAAGAAGCCTGAAACACCAATCAGAAAGAATATATGTATCCCCATGTTTATAGCAGCACTATTTACAATAGCTAAGATCTGGAAACAGCCCAAGTGTCCATCAGTAGACGAATGGATAAAAAAGCTGTGGTACTTATACACAATGGAGTACTACACAGCTGTAAGAAAGAACGATCTCTTATCCTTTGAGACGACTTGGAGGGGACCTGGAAAGTATCATTCTAAGTAAAACAAGCTAAACAGAAAGACAAGTATCATATGATCTCACTTATTTGTGGAATATAATGAACATAACAGTCTGAGGAATGGGGTAGTCCCAGAGACGTGGAAGTGGGGTACAGACTGACAATCCCCAGAAGAGGGGGTGGTGGGGGAGAGATGAACCACAGAACTTATATACATGTATGCATGAACAATGGACACGGACAATAATACTGGGGACAGGGCAGGAAGGGAGGGGGAGGGGGGAATCAGTGGGGGAAAAAGGAGAAACATCTGGAACAAAAATTTATTAATAAAAAATAAAAGTTAATGTACAATGATCACGTGTCAATTATTTATTTGACTCATTAATGAAGGAGCCAACAAGGTGGTTGCATTCAAGTTTGATGAAATCAGCTCCTAAGACACACTGGACTGTTCCTCAAGACCTCTTGATTTAATCAGTTCCATGATCTGAGTTGTACCAGTGTTTTATAAATGGACTGAGGCACAGTGACCACTTCAGATCTTTACAATTTTTTATTTTTTGTTTTTGTTAATCCTCACTTGAGGATATTGTTTTTTTAGATGGAATGGAAGGGAGGGATGGGGAGAGAGAGGGAGAAGCATGGATGTGAGAGAGACACATCTATTGGTTGCCTCCCGCACAGCCCCGGTTGGGGTTGGGGACTGAACCTGCAACCCTGGCTTGAGCCCTTGACCAGAAATTGAACACGTGACCCTTTGATCTGCAGGCCAATGCTCTAACTGCTAAGCCAAACTGGCCAGGACCACTTCAGATCTTATAAGAGACAAATCTGAGGGGGAAAAGAAAAGGTTACAAACATGCTTTACACCATTGTAAATGATATTTCCCTCATTAATTCCATTTTAATGTGGCATTTTCTCCTGGTGGGACCCTAACTGATACATGTATTTTAAATACAAGACATAAAAGCAATCTATATTTTAAGACATTTAAGAAGTTTAAAACAAAGAATCAGTCAGTATGAATGATGTTGAACTTCACTATTCATTAGGGAAATTCAAATTAAATAAATTCTCTAGGCTGAAAGCCCAAATGTTGTGTGGAACATGATATATAGTTTATAAAGGCTAAGGCTGGACAGTTCCTTGGTTTTGTGGCACAAAGATTCCAGTCTTGGGATTTGGAGACAAAGTTCAAGTGATGTGGCAGTTAGATTATAGGTTTATTGGCTACCATGTTTGTACACCTTACAAGCCCTAGAATGATGACACTCAGTGCTCCTCTGATCTGGTAGTTCCAATCCTTAATGGTCCACCAATGAATAGAAAGGAAGGCATCAATAAACTAAATCCATTTGGGTTTGTTCTTTGCCCTAAATGGTATGTATCCATATGGCTATGGGACTATTTAACAGTATATATTAAAAATGAAACTGAATACAATATGTCTCAGAAATTCCATATCCTTCAGAAGAACTTGCACATGTATATAAGAAATGTAACACTATTTGTTACTTCCTTGTAAAAGCAAGTATTTGGGAAAGCCCAAGTGTCCACTCATGGCACAATGGTAAACTGTTCTGATGGCTATTCTCTAACTGCCTTTCCATATCTAATTTTCACTGTGTGAGCTCTGCTCTTTGCCTTTTAAAACTGAACTTTACAGACTGAATTAATCAGTGACTTTGGCCCCTCTGGCTTCTGCTTAGGCATAGCTAATGGGAGCTATCAATGGGATCTGGAGGAGAGTGAAATCAGGGTATTTATTTCCTTAGCTTCCTCCATTCTGAACTTGGTGTTGGCAATTCCTGCATTCCTCCACCACAGCACCCAACTCTTGTTGGTGGCCATCTGTAACTACAGTTCTTTCTCTGGTTTTTGGTAGTGTTCTCTCTTCCATTGCCCCTCAGTACAGGGATAGTAATGGCTCCCTGTTGTTGCTGGTCCTGGATACTTTACCAATCCATATTGGCTTCCTTTAAAACTGTCTGCACCCTTGTGCATTAGATTTTCCTCATTTACTCCATTGGAATGTGGCTTTTGTTTTTTCCTGGTGGGACCCTAACAAGTATTTGTACAAAGAAAAGTTCTAGGAAATAGCCCTTCAAAATAGGATTTTATGAATGGTTTGCTCACATATTTAACTACCTATATATCTTGTCTGGGGGATATTGGACTCTGATCATATGTAGCACACAGTTACACTGTAATTATTCAAATTATCACTTGTGTTTATAGAGAATAAAGTTCAAGTGAAAGGCAAGGCACTGTAATCCACATACAAGTAAATGTCACTTGATCTCCTAACACCTTACTTATTTTCACTGATGCAGCAGCATCTTCATTCAAGTCTGGATGAATTAGCCTTTACTTGCATAAAAATGGATTTTTGGCTTTACCTGTAGGAGTTGTCTTGAGGACCATAACAAGAGGTCCCAACATAATCTGGATGAAAAAGTACAAAACTGCTCTAATAGTATTACAGTACTACACTAACAAAATTGTAGGATTTTGCCAATATTGGATAAAGTCTGGGAATGTGTATGTGAATAAATTTTAAGATTATTAGGCTGAGGAAAAAAATGTAAGACTAAATTAGGCAGAATTTATTGACATGTATGTGCTTACCTGGGATTCAGGTATTAATGTATTGACGTGAGTTCCTGGAGTGAGGTTAATAATCTGCAAGATTGGTTAATTAAATGCTATACTCACTGAAGATATTTTCATGTAAATGCCCATAAAGGGTATCCATTTTAGATAAGGGTCGTAATTATCAGGTGGATTAGATACCCATTCAGTGAATTTTGGTCGGCCTCTGCCTCTAACCACTCCATGAGCCCATATGCAAAGTGCATATGTTAACAGGCATGGAAGCTATGCATGGGTTCAGTTCCATGGAGTTCCTCTTCTAATCTGTGTACTACCTTTGTTGAGTCTCAACCTGGCAATGGCTAAAACCAATTTGGCATTATTCCTAGAGGGGAATAACTAGCAACTGATGGCACACTGATTACATTGGACTCTCTTTTTATCACAGAGGCAGTGAATTATCCTAGCAGGAATAGATACATATTTCACAATGGATTTGTTTTACTAATCTGCTGTCATTGCTTCATACTATTTCAATTTAGCTAAACCAGAACTATGTTTCCAGAATTTCCTTCCAAGCATGTTTCCATGTATGGGTTCACCACAACTAAAATGTGAGATTTGGAAGATGGAAGTAAAGCAGTAGTCATTTTGGTATAAGGCAAGTACCTTATAGCTCATGTATATTGCCACTCACCTTGCTGATGTGGGACAACAGCTTGAGTCTGCTGCTCTTCTAGCTCCTACTGGATCTCTACCTTCAGTTCCTCCAAGTCCTGATCCAGGTGCAAATGTATGTTTATGCTGAAGGGCATCAGTTTTTCAGCAGGTCACCTGCATCATAAAAATTAGAAGCAGTGAGAGCCAGACACAGCTCTGGTTTGTCTTTGGTCTTCTCCACTTCCTGTCTATTTTCCCTTCTAGACTCCTGGTTCTATAGGCTTCAGGACCAGCATGAGGTTCAGTGAAAACGGTCATACACAGACTGCTTAATGGTTTCCACCACTGCGTAAGTCTAATCCCTATAAGAAATCCCTTATTCTAAATTACTCATAGTGGTTCTACTTCTCTGATAAAACTCTGCATGATAAACCCTCAACATGTCTGCCAGGCCAGTAATCTGTGGATTTATAGAATGCCTTATTGATTACCATGCTATCTACTCAACACTGCATCTGACCAGGGGACACATTTTACAGCAAGTGAAGTACAGTATAATAATGAGCTCACACACATATGGAACTTATTAGTCTACTTATATGCTCCATCACTTACAGTGACTGACTTGATAGGTAGTAAGATGACCAGCTGAGGTCCAGTTATACTGCTGGTTGGGGCACCACACCTTGGGATGACATGCTATCCTACAAAAAGCATTATAAGCCTGTGATTAAGTAGAGAAGCAGGTTGTGTTCTTTTCTTACTCCTGTTAGGTCACCCTCTTCTGGAGCTACAGCTTTTGCTTGTGGTCTGAGAAACCACTCCTCCCTCATCTCTCTGTCCCCCCAGAAGATGATAAAAGCTGAGGATTCTTTTACAGTCATTTGTGGGTTCTTGTAGCCCTGTCCAAACTCTTGTGTATAATTCCTGTAACCAACGCTCTTCAAGCACCCATTTAAATATGACATCTCTTTCGGTCTGATCTTTGGTTAATACCTTGAAAAATCTGTAAAACAATGAAAATATACTAGAGCCATAAGCATTTACATGGGTAAATATATAAGAATGAAGTTTAAAAAAGGTCTGGAAGAATATATATCATATTCTGTTTACCTCTAGAAAAGAGAACAGGTGTCCTGGGTTAAGTATCATAATCAAAGTGTCTTTGGCTTTATTTGTGATGTTCTAATTTTTTAAAAAAAAATTATCTTTATTGTTGAAAGTATTACAGATGTTCCCCCATCGACCCCTCTCCTCCCAGCTCCTGTCCCCCTTCTGCCTTCCCCACACTATTGTCTGTGTGTATTAGTTATGCACATATGCATATAAATTCCTTGGTTTATTTCTTCTCACCTCTCTCCCCCATTCCCTCTGAGTTTCATCAGTCTAACAACCAATTTGTACTTCTTAATCTCTTCACCTTTTTCGCCATCTTCTAACCCCTTCTCATCTGGCAACCAACAAAAAGTTCTCTGTATCTATGATTCTGTTTCTGTTCTGCTTGTTCATTTGGTTGGTAGATTCAATTGTTGGTAGATATGTATTTATTGCCATTTTATTGTTCATATTTTTTATCTTCTTTTTCAAGAAGACTCTTCAACATTTCACATCATACTGGTTTGGTGGTGATGAACTCCTTTAGCTTTTTCTTGTCTGGGGAGGTCTTTATATGTCCATCGATTCTAAATTATAGCTTTTCTGGGTAGAGTAACTTTGGTTGCAGGTCTTTGCTTTTCATCACTTTAAATATATTTTGCCACTCCCTGCTGGCCTGCAAAGTTTCTTTTGAGAAATCAGCTGACAGTTTTATGGGAGCTCCATTGTAAATAACTAACTGCTTTTCTATTGCTGCTTTTAAGATTCTCTATTTGTCTTTAACCATTTGCATTTTAATTATGATGTGTTTTGGTGTGGGCCTCTTTGGGTTCATCTTGTTTGGGACTCTCTGTGCTTCCTGGACTTGTATGTCTGTTTCCTTCACCAAGTTAGGGAAGTTTTCTGTCATTATGTTTTTTAATGGGTTTTCAATTCCTTGCTCTCTCTCTTCTCCTTCTGGTACCCCCATGTTGGTATGCTTGAAGTTGTCTCAGAGGCTCCTTACACTATCCTCATTTTTTTTTTTTGGATTCTTTTTGGTAGTCTGATTGGGTGTTTTTTGCTTCCTTATATTCCAAATAGATGGTTTGCTTCTTGGCTTCACCTACTCTACTATTGATTCCCTGTAAATTATTCTTTATTTCAGCTGGTGCATTCTTCATTTCTGACTGGTCCTTTTTTATGCTCTTGAGGTCCTCACTAATTTCCTTGAGCATCCTTATAACCAGTGTTTTGAACTCTACATGTGTTAGATTGCTTATCTCCATTTTGTTTAGTTCTTTTCCTGGAGTTTTGTTCTGTTCATTCACCTTGGACAAGTTTCTTTGTCTCCTAATTTTGGCTGCCTCCTTGTGTTTATTTCTATGTATTAGGTAGAGTTTTTATGTCTCCTAGGCTTCATAGGGTGGCCTATTGTAGTAGATGCCCTGTAGAGTCCAGTGGTACAGCCTCCCTGATCACCCCAGCTGGGCCCTTGAGGTGCACCCTTGACCCTTCATGTGGACTGTACACTCTTCTGTTATAATTGAGTCTTGATTGCTGTTGGCATGCCAATGGGAGGGATTTACTTAGACTGATAATTTGTAAGGACTGGCTGTGTCCATTGACCACTGACTACATTGGAGGTACAGCTGTGTAGGGGCCCATCTCACAGAGCAAGACTTACTTCAGCAGGGCTCTGGTACCCACTGAATCCACTCCTGGAGTGTGTTTCTTGTGGTGGTGCTTCATTGTGGTCTGAAGCTGTCCACTGGGTGTGCTGGCTCTGGGGCAAGGTCAGCCTCTGCCTATGTTCTACCTGGGACCACCAGGTATAAGCTACAAAGGGATCTGCAGATGGCTGCTTCTTGTGCTGAGCTTGGAGGTGCCCAGGCAAAGCCAAGCTGTGAATTAAGGCTGGCTGCTTCTAGTGCCAGGCCTGGAGCCAGTTAGTGGACATTATGGGGCTCACTGAGGCCAGCTGCTGCTTGGTTGAGAGAATTTAGGAAAATCTGAAGCAGAAGCCAAGATAGGCCATTCATATGGAAAAACCACTGGAAACAATTTGGGTGGGCCTAAAAATTGGGTAGGTAGGGCCTCAGGGAATCACCAGGGTGGGGCAGACAGTATAAGCCAGGTTGCTGGATTCCCAGATATGGCGGCTGTCTGCTAGGCCCATGGGGAAAGGGCTCACCAAATGAACAACAGCTTCTGCCAGCACATATGTCTGGGGGAAAGATGCCTCTCCAGGTCTCACCTGATGCCAAACAACTCCTTTCTTTCTTGTATATCTCTTATGCCTTTTAAGCTGCCTCCCTACACTGGAGCCTAAAAGGAGTAGGTCCAAGTAAGTTCGTGTGTGGGCCCTTTAAGAGGAACTGCCTGAAACTGTAGTCTCAGCCTCCTCAGACTCAATTCCTACTGGTTTTTAGAGCCAGAAGTTATGGGGACTTCTCTTCCTGGCACTGGAACCCTAAGCTGGGGGACCTGATGTGGAATAGGGACCCCTCACTCCTCAGGGAGGACCTTCACAGCGGAGGTATCCTCCTGATTTTTACCCACCACATGTGGGCGTGGGACCAGACTGTCTGTGACTCTGACCCTCCTACCAGTCTCGATGTGGCTTCTTCTTTAATTTCATAGTTGTAGGACTTCCATTCAGCTCAATTTCAGGTGGTTCTGTAATTTAGTTGTCATGTTGATGTGGTTGAGGGAGGAGATGAGTATGGCATTTACCTACACCGCCATCTTGACTGGAAGTCCTAATGTTCTAATTTTTAAAATGAGAATAAATCTATTGCTTTCTATGCAATTAAAATTATTTTAAAAAGTAAAATATCAATCAATGATTTTTTTGCTGCTATTAAGTCATTCTGTGAGATTTTGAGTTTTCAAAGTATCATTTATTTATATTAAAAATTAACATTTTATTAAGTCTAATATACACTTTTTCCAACTAAAATGAAATAGATGATATATTGTTTGCAATTGCTCTGTTTCAGACTACTCTGGGGATAGTGTGCTTCTGAGCTGACTAATTGTAGGCCTGTTTCTTAAAGCATTTGCTCTATCTTCATTGGTACTTGAAAGAAAGTTTGTAGGTCATGGACATGAACAGCCTTTGGAAAGACACTGAAAGAGGTCAATATTTTAGCTTTGGTCTGATTTTATTCTTCTTATTTAAATTTTGCTCAGTTCAACAAATATTAATAATCTATGATGTGCCAGAACATGTACAAAGCAGTGTAGATGTAGAGGAAACTAAGAGAGCATTCCTGTCTGTGAGGAGCTTCTATTCTGTAGGACATGGAACAAGAAATAGTTGCAATGTCAGGAGGAAAGTGAAGAATAAAGGTATGCACAAGACGCCATGGGAGTGCAATGAGGAGCACAGTCAAAGGCAAAGGTTCTCTTCACTCAACAGTCTACTCTGTGCTGGACATTGTTTCATATGTACTGGAGGAGTCCCATTTGAAAGGGAATATTCAAGGGGATCATTCTTTTTTTTTTTTTTTTTTTTTTAAAGTCTACAGTCATTTTTATTTATTTATTTTTCTTTTCATTTTACTTTGTATTGGTTTTAGGTATACAGCTTAGTGGTTAGACAATTAAATACTTTACACAGTGTTCCCCTCAATATTTCCAGTACTCCAACGGACCCCATGCATAGTTATTACAATGTTATCAACTATATTCCCTATGCTTTACTTACATCCCTGTGACTATTTTGTAATTACCAATTTGTGCTTCTTAGTCCCTTCACCTCTTTCACACAGTTCCCTAAATCACCTCTCCTCTGGCAATCATCTGTTTGCTTTCTGTGTCTATGAGCCTGTTTCACTTCTGTGTGTTCATTTATTTTGTTATTTAGATTCCACATATAAGTGATACAGTATGGTATTTGTCTTTCTCAGACTGACTTATTTCACTTAGCATAATACTCTCTAGGTCCATTCATGCTGTCATAAATGGTAAGATTTCATTTTTTTTTTTAAATCCTCACTCGAGGATATTTTTCCATTTATCTTCAGATAGAATGGGAGGGAGGGAGACAGAAAGAGACAGAAAGAGAGAAAGAGAAACATCAATGTGAGAGAGACACATCAACTGGTTGCCTTCCACATGACCCTGACCAGGGCTGGGGACCAAACCACAAATGAGGTACATGCCCTTGATCAGGTATCAGACCCGTGACTCTGGTCCATAGGCTGATGCTCTAACCACTGAGCAAAACCAGCCAGGGCAAGATTTCATTCCTTTTTATGGTCAAATAGTATTCCATTGTATATATGTACCACAGCTTTTTAAAAATCAACTTGCCTATTGATGGGCACTTGGGTTGCTTCCACATCTTGGCTATTTAAATAATGCTGCAGTGAACATAATGGTGCATATATTCTTTTGAATTAGTGTTTTGGGTTTCTTTGTATAAATCTCCAGAGGTGGCATTGCTGGGTCATAAGGCAGATCCACTTTTTTTTTCTTTATTGAGTTTAGAGAGAGAGGGAGAGAGAGGAAGAGAGAGATAGAACATTGATTGGCTACCTTCTGCACCCCCTCCCCCCAGTAGGGATTGGGCCCACAACCTGGACATGTGCCCTGACCAGGAATCAAACCGGCAACCTCTTTATACATGGGTCAGTGCTCAATCACTGAGCCATACTGGCTGGGCAAGGCAGATCCATTTTAATTTTTTGGAGGAAGCTCCATATTGTTTTCCATAATGGCTGCACCAATCTTCATTCCCACCAACAGTGCACTAGGGTTCCCTTTTCTCCACATCCTCACCAACACTTGACATTTGTAAATTTATTGATGATAGCCATTCTAACAGGGGTGAGGTGATATCTCATTGTGGTTTTAACTTGCATTTCTCTGACAGTTAGTGATGTTGAACATCTTCTCATATGTCTATTGGCCATGTGTATGTCTTCTGGAGAAATGTCTGTTCAGGTCCTATGCCGATTTTTATTTTATTTTTTATTTATTTATCTTTAGTTTGGTGACTTTTATTCTTGGCATTAGTTTTCTTTCTAATTGTTTTTTGTAAATTAATTAATTTATTTTTGTTACAGATGTTTCCCCCCTCCCCATCCCCCCCCGCCCTATCCCCAGCTTTGTTGTCCATGTCTATTGTTCATGCATACATGCATATAAGTTCTATGGTTTATCTCTCCCCCCACCCCCTATTCTGGGGATTGTCAGTCTGTACCCCACTTCCACCTTTCTGGAACTACCCCATTCCTCAGACTGTTATGTTCATTATATTCCACAAATAAGTGAGATCATATGATACTTGTCTTTCTCTGTTTGGCTTGTTTTGCTTAGGATAATACTTTCCAGGTTCCTCCATGTCATCTCAAAGGATAAGAGATCTTTCTTTCTTACAGCTGCATAGTACTCCACTGTGTATATGTACCACTGCTTTTTTATCCATTCGTCTAGTGATAGACATTTGGGCTGTTTCCAGATCTTAGCTATTGTAAGTAGTGCTGCTACAAACATGGGGGTACATATATTCTTTCTGATTGGTGTTTCAGGCTTCTTAGGGTATATTCCTAGAAGTGGGATCACTGGGTCAAATGGAAGTTCAATTTTTAATTGTTTGAGGTAACACCATATTGTTTTCCATAGTGGCTGCACCAGTCTGCATTTCCACCAGCAGTGTACTAGAGTCTCCTTTTCTCCACACTCTAGCCAACAATTGTTGTGATGATTTGTTGATGGTGGCCATTCTGACAGGTGTGAGGTGATAACTCATTGTTGTTTTAATTTACATCTCTCTGATGATTAGTGATGTTGAGCATTTCTTCATATGTCTCTTAGCCATTTGTATATCCTGTTTGGAGAAGTGTCTGTTTAGTTCCTTTGCCCATTTTTTAATTGGGTTCTTTGTCTTCCTTTTGTTGAGTTGTATGAACACTATATATTTTGGAAAGTAACCCCTCATCTGATGTATCGTTGGCAATTATGCTCTCCCATAGAGTGGGTTGCCTTTCCATTTTGGTGGTTGTTTCTTTTGCTGCGCAGAAACTTTTGAGTTTGATGTAGTTCCATGTGTTCATTTTCTCCTTTGTTTCTGTTGCCTTAGGTGATGTATCAGTGAAAATTCTGCTGCGTTTGATGTCTGAAATTTTGTTGCCTACATTTTCTTTTAGGATTTTTATGGATTCATGAGTTACATTTAAGTCTTTTATCTATTTTGAGTTTATTCCTGTGTAGGGTGTAAGTTGATGGTCTAGTTTCATTTTTTTACATATAGCTGTCCAATTTTTCCAACACCATTTATTAAAGAGGCTGTCTTTACTCCACTGTATGTTCTTGCCCCCTTTGTCAAATATTAATTGAGCATATTGTCTTGGGTCCATTTTGGGGTTCTCTATTTTGTTCCATTGATCTATCTGCCTGTTCTTGTGCGAGTACCAGGCTATTTCGATTACAGTGGCTTGTAGTATAACCTTAAATCTGGTAATGTGATGTCTCCAATTTTGTTCTTCTTTTTCAAGATTGCTGTGGCTATTTGGGGTCTTTTTTAGTTCCATATGAACTTTTGAAGTATTTGTTCTATTTCTGTGAAGTATGTCGTTGGTATTTTGATGGGGATTGCATTGAATCTATAGATTGCTTTTGGTAGTATGGACATTTTAATTATGTTAATTCTTCCAATCCATGAATAAGGTATGTGCTTCCACTTTTTTTTAAATATTTTTCTCTATTTTTTTTTTCAATGACTTGTAGTTTTCTGCGAATAGGTCCTTTATTTTTTTTGGTAAAGTTTATTCCTAGGTATCTTAATTTTTTTGCTGTGATGGTAAATGGGATTGTTTTTTTATTTTCTCTTTCTGTGAGTTCATCATTGGTGTATAAGAATGCCTTCGATTTCTTGACATTAATTTTGTATCCTGCTACATTGCAAAATTCATTTCCTATTCCCATTTTTAAATTGGATTGTTTCTCTTTTGTTGTTGAGTAGTGTAAGTTCTTAATAAATTTTGGATGTCAACCTCTTATCAGATGTATCCTTGGAAAATATGTTCTCAGATTCAGTGGATTTTTAAAAAATTTTGTTGATAGTTTTCTTTGCTGTGCAAAACCTTTTTAGTTTGATATAGACCTATTTGTTTAATTTTCTTTTGTTTTTCTACTAGAGGAGATACAACAGAAAAAATAGTGCTTTGAGAATTGTCTGAGATTTTACTGCCTATGTTTTTTTCTAGGATATTTATGGTTTTGAGTCTTACATTTAAGTTTCAATTTATTTTGAGTTTATTCTTGTGTATGGTATATAAGAAGGTGATCTAGTTTCATTTTTTTGTCCAATTTTTTATAAAGTGAATCATTCATTGGTTTTATTTTTATGCACATTTTCTTGCTGAGTTTGCTGGAATGGAGGTTGTGAAAGTGCCAAATAACATGAAAGACTCGATGGGCACTAGTGTCAATATTGGGAGGCTTCTGGAAAAGGATAGCTTTGAAAAGGTTTTGAAGGGTTAAAAAAGGCACAATTCTCCTGCCTCTAAGCCTGATCTGCTGTTTCTTTCCTAGAAGTAGTCTCAGTGTTCCTCTGTCCCCCATTCTGGCTCCTCCTCACCCTTCAGAGCTCAGCTACCTTGACCACCCAGCATGAGCAGCAGTTCACCCTGTTATTTTCTCCCATGCCATTTTTTTAAAGCTTGAAAGATGTTTGAACAATTTCTCCTGCTTCTTCAGCATTCTGTATGCTTACGCTGATTGAAATTTATAGTAAAATCATCATGATTTTGTTTAAATGTCTTCACACTCCCCAGGTATTCTGCCTAATTTTAAACCACCAGTGAGTGAGTCAGAATTGACAGGTAAAATTTTCAAAGGTGATGTTCTTAAAACATCCAGTCTCAGTTTTGTTTCATCTCCTGTGACTCATTACAAAATTTTTCTTTCCATTGTTCTTACCAAACCAACTGGGTTCCAGGGACAATTCCCTTGACCACATGAGTTAAGTTACCAAATCCAGGTCTCTCCAGCAGTATCAGGTCACTATTTTCCAGGGTTGTTAATTAACTGCCTTTAAAAATTCTTTCAGCTTTTTATATAATAGTATTGGCACAAACAGAAGCTCAGTTATTCAAGTATTCTAGTTTCCTGAAGATGCTGTGGTCTGAGAACAGGTAGGTGGAAAGATGGAAAGTCAAGATAACAACAGGAAAAGATTGGACTTGATATTATTAATCCAGTTTCAGAAAGATAGTCTTAGTGTCAGACTCTCCATTTGAAGATATCAATTAAATTTTTGGTTGTGGTTAGGTAGGTTATAATGTAGGGAAAAAGAAACAGGTCACATTAGGGAGTGTATAAGGGGCTACAGATTGTGGAGAAAGGCAAATGACTGACTTTGACTTGTACCTAGTGCTAGAAATGTGTCTGAGGTTTCCAAGGTAAAACTAAGCTATGAAGGAGAGTCAGGGTCCACACAATGCAGTGTCTTTAGCATAGGCAAGGGATTTAGGGGTTCAAATGATGACTTAGAAAAAGATTTACTTTTTATGTCATTAACCTTTTTCATTGGAGTCAAGGGAAAGTAATAACCCACAGAAATTAGAAGTCAAGACCACTTATTCTGTTTTATTTCTGTATTTACAGAAAAGTTAAAAACAGGAAGAAATTTATTTGACACTAGTTCTCTATGGTATTTCTGGAGACTAAAACCAAATGATGCACACACAATTTGGAGGAGGATTGACTGGTAAACTGTTCCTGAGAATATGCTTGACCCCACCTGCATGTCTGATTACACATCCACCATCATTTTCGACTATTATGTAGAAAAAACAATCTGTATTTGTTGGGCATTTGGTTGTTGTTTTTTTCCTCCATGTCTAATTTTGACCACCACAATGTCAAATAAATGTAGACAAGATTCAGAGAAAATAACAAATTTTGGAATCCAGGGATACAGAAACCGATCACAAGAAGAAAGGTGAAAGGAAGGGACAACTTAGTTTGGCTACTTCATTCAATCAAGTGCAGTAAGGATTCATTTGAAAGAGTTCTTGAAACATCTTTATTTTACACTCACAGAGCGACAGAGAAGTGGATATAGACTTAAAATAAAGAGTTAGAAAGTTCAGTTGGAAGCAGGGAAACGTTTTGGACTGTCAATTTGATAAAGAATTGGATTGACCAAACAAAAATACCAAATTCTTAAATAGTGTGTCTTAGTTACGATTTATATGTGCCCGGCCAGAAATTCATTTACATACTTACTGGTTTATTTCTATGGGCTTATTAGTAGGACACCAATTCTCTATTTTCTTCAACTATAAACTTTAAAATAGACCAGAATCTTTTCTGGGAGACTGACGAAATCCATGTAAATCTACAAAAGAAATGACGATGTTGAGAGCAAATGTTAAAGTCACTATAACTTTAATGGCCTTTAATAAAGAAAAATATGGTAGTAGATGAAAATCCTAGACAACAAAAGAGTCAGTGTTCTTTTAGAACATAGTCTACTCAGAGCAAAAAATGGCTCGTATTGGGGCAGTTGGATGCCTTCTAGGTAAATACTTTTGTGTATTTAACCAGGAGCCACTTTTTTTTCAATATATAAAAAAATTTATTTACCTACATATACGTTTATATTTTTACAAATGCATATTCCAGTTCAGTTTCATATTTTAGCTTACAACAATTATAGCAAGTTATGTTTCAGCATATAAGTAGTAACATTTAATAGTGTTCTATATTAAAAATATAAAATTAAAACATGGTTATACTTTTTTCTGTAACTTAATGTGTTTTTTTCCTAATGTGTGGTAGCTTTTAGCATTGAATTTTCAGATATTATTCATACCTGGAGAGTATTATTCTAAGTGAAACAAGCCAAGCAGAGAAAGACAAATATCACATGATCTCACTTTATTTGTGGAATATAGTGAACAAAACAAACTGATGAACAAAATAAACCCAGAGACATAGAAGTAGGTCACAGACTGACAAACCTCAGAAGAAGGGTGGGGAGGGGGGATAAACTACAGAACTTATATGCATATATGCGTAACCAATGGACATAGACAACAAAGTTGGGGATGGGGAGGGGTGGGGATTGGGAGGAGGGTGTCAATGGGGGGAAAAGGAGAAACATCTGAAACAAAAATAAATTAAAAAAATAATTAAAATAAAAAACCCATTTCTCCTATTGTCACACTTTATTTGTTAAAAGATCTGTGAAATTTATATTTCTGTTCTGATTCTTATTTATGGATTTTTAAACCCTTTTTGTAGGTAATTGAGAGATTGATAATTACTAAATATTAGCAACATTTTTAGCTACAACAAAAATAAATGGAACATGAAAGAAGGAACTGCTGGGAGAAAAAAATACAGATTTATCATCCCTTTGTGTTCAGAGCTACGCATATTCCTTTGGATATATTTTCCTTCAATAGCATTAATTTCCTGTGCATATTCAACAATAACTTTGTAAAATTCCATCACTGTTAGTGTTAGTTAGCAATCTCCATTTTAAAGTGACACTAATGAGCTCTGTATTGAATTTGAAATCCTTACTGATCATTTAAAATAAATTGCACTTTTGTTTTTGAAACCCTGAATACACAAACCATATACATGTTAATGTATTCTGGTCTTCAGTTCTTTGTTCTGCTTTCTTTTCCTTTTTAGATTATGGGACCTATTTTCAAATTCTCCATTTTTCCTGTTTCTTTATCCAAAACTTATGTATCTCATTTAGATTTATTATACTGTTCCAAATTTATTTCGCTTTTTACACTATCAAAAATCCCAGTGGTTTAAATACTTATATTTGCATTAGCTGCTACTCCTATAAAGTGATCCGAAAAAATAAGGATTGAAAAGACTTGCCAGTTTTTATTGCTTAAATCTTGGGGAAATTAGTATATTACTCCCAAGATGTATCACTTGGGTGCCTAGAAAAAGTCTAATTCTACCTACCAAATATATTCTTTAGGCATATGGCCATTTTTTTTTTTTTGGTGTGTGTATAGAGAAATAAATTTTTTCCCACAAAATTTACATTTTTATGAAGTATGTTCATTATCAGCTCAGAGTGTTTATAAAAATGACTAGTTAGCAACTGTTTAGAAATCTTTCTTCCTTTGCTTTTTTCTCACCCACCTTTTGTCTGTGCATCTATTCATCATCCTTTCCTCTTTCAACCCAGTTATCCATCCATCCATCCATCCACCCACCCACCCACCCACCTACCCACCCACCCATCCATGTCTCCATTCATTCCTCCAACAAACACTAATTAGAGGCACACCATATGATGGGAATGGTACTGGGGAACTTGGGGGAATACAATAAAAGTCTGACTTTTCCCTGAAAAAAATGTATAGGTTAATGCAGGACTTCTCAGCCTTGACACTATTGACATTTGGGGTTGTTTAATTTTTTGTTTTGGGGGCTATTCTGTTATCCTGGGCATTGTAGAATGTTTAGTAGTATCTCTGACCTCTCCCTATTAGATTCCAGTAACAACTCTGCTCCTCCCCCTACCTCAGTTGTGACAACCAAAAATGTTTCCAGACATTGCCAAAAGTCCCTTGTGGGGAAGTAAATTATCTTTTGTAAGAACATTGGTTTAATGAAAGAGATTGAAAAGGGCATATTTCCCTGCATTTGATAAGTCCTATAAGAAAGGTGCATGTACTAGAGATGTATTTTGGATATATTCTGTCTTGCTCTCACCTCTGATCATTGCTAATATATTTCTGCAAAGTAGTTCTTGGTTCAATTCCAAGAGGAGATCATACATATCAGGAAATTATTCGTCATAACTCATGATTGACTTCTTTTGCACAGTAGTAACTTCTGGCATTTCATGTGCTAGATCCTCATCCAGGTAAATTATTCAGTGAAATAGTTAATTAGACTTTATTGTTGCTTTTTCTACCATGTATTTTCTGTTGAAATGAGATATTTAATATAAACATTCTTTTAAAGAAAGTAGTTATTAAATATTAAACTATTAATAATGAGCCTGTATGTAGATCAGGATGTGAAGAACTGAAATTCATAATTAACTTAACAAAAAAAATTTTTGGGGGGGACCTATGTGTGTTTTTTTAAATAAAAATTGTTGATCAATTTTAATTAAGGTTATTATTACTTCTATATTAGTAATTTTTCAAGCACAGACCTTTTGTAGTTTATGTCACAAACAAAGGTTAGCAATAGCTAAACAATATACCATTAAATCTTATGGTGTGTGAGACATTTGTACTGATTTGCTCACACAGCAGATAATATAGGTCGCTTATTGTTACATTTCCTTTGCTTACATTATTTTATTTATTGATACTCCAGTAATGCTTGCTCTTAAATTCTAGATTAAAGCATATCTTGCTTCAGGTTTTGGAGACTGTTGATAGAATGTCATGGTTTGTGTGTTTTTAATTCTAGCATTCAAGGACTCATTTGACTATTGCTTTAAATGCTTTCCCGCTCCTCACTTGGTCCTGTAGAACTTTAATTTTAGGAATTTTTAACCTATTGGCCATGAATAGAAGTGGGAGGAGTTTGCAATTTTCTTCTTGCTGAAGTTCTAACAATTAGTAGGTGCCAGTGACAGCAGTTTTACTATAGTATCAACAATTATTAGCTCTTTATTTTCAGGGATAAATATTTCTCATGTTTAATTTACCTTGGTTATATACCTATAAAGAGTGGCTAAGGAGGATTCAGTTTTTCTCTGCCTAGTTTTTAGATGTGCAGAGGAAGCTTCTTACACAGTGGGACAATGGACACTTGCCTATAATATTTCAGTGTTCATCTGTGGGGGTGTTCAGCTGAGTACACACAGATTTCTATCACAGTTCTAGATGTCTTGGAGGAATAAATGCACATGACAGAAAGAGACCATTTGCCATTTGTTGCAGTAGAAGTGGGTAATATATTCTTTAGGAGCTAATCTGAAAATTTGCCCAAATGCAACTTAACATCTGCCCTTGGTAAGTTGGACTGTGTAGCCAACCATAGCAGAGAGACGTTTTGTCTTTTGGTACATACAGGTCTGACAGTAACTGAGTTTAGATTTTTTTCCTGGCTAAATGTAGAAACTAATATTTCTGTAGCTCTAGTATTTTGCTCTTTATTTGCCTATTTGGATGTGTTTTGGGTTGATGATTTGGCTACATTGTATAGAGAGGTCAATGATTTAGCTTTAGAAAATTAAATACAGGATATTTTGTTCTCTTCACTCAAAAATTCCCATTGGGTTATAACAACAGTCTTTACTATTTGTGTTATTGAGTTTCATAGCTTTCTACTTGCTGTGTTAAAGATTACTTCTTTAAAAAAATTTTTTTTATTTATTAATTTGTTTTTGTTACAGATGTTTCTCATTCCCCCCCCATTGACACCCTCCTCTCCTTCCCCACTGCCTCATCCTCAGCTTTGTTGTCTATGTTCATTGGTCATGCATACATGCATGTAAGTTCTGTAGTTTATCTCTTCCCTCACAAACCCCCCTTCTCTGAGGTTTATCAGTTTGTACCCCACCTCTATGTCTCTGGGTTAATTTTGTTCAGCAGTTTGTTTAGTTCATTATATTCCACAAATAAGTGAGATCATGTGATATTTGTCTTTCTCTGCTTGGCTTGTTTTGCTTAGCATAATACTCTCCAGGTCCTTCCATGCCATCTCAAAGGATAAGAGATATTTCTTACAGCTGCATAGTATTCCATTATGTACATGTACCACAGCTTTTTTATCCACTCATCTACTTATGGACACTCGGGTTGTTTCCAGATCTTAGCTATTGTAAATAGTGCTGCTATGAACATAGGGGTACATATATTTCTTCTGATTGGTGTTTCAAGTTTCTTAGGGTATATTCCTAGAAGTGGGAACCCTGGGTCAAATGGCAGTTCAATTTTTAACTTTTTGAGGTAACACCATAGTGTTTTCCACAGTGGCTGCACCAGTCTGCATTCCTACCAGCAGTGTACTAGAGTCTCCTTTTCTCCATACTCTCGCCAACATTTGTTGTTTTAAATGCCCCCATATTCTAGAGTCCTTATTAAGTTTGGTGACTAAATGTACATTTACTCTATTAGTACCTTTCATAATTTTTGTTTATTTTCTAATGAAAACTCTGCAATGATGTGCACTATTTTACCATCACTAAAAGGTGAGGGTTATTTTTAGCCCTGGAAATTTTACCACACATCATCTTAATGCATCCAGAATATAACCACCTCTCACTACCTTTGCCTTTATCACCCTGCTCTAAGTCACCATCATTTCTTGCTTGGATTATTGCAATTATAATTCTGGTTCTATTCTTGAGACTCTAAAGTGGATTCACAATGAAGCAGCCAGAGTGATCTCTTAACAATATAAGCCAGATTTTGTTGTTCCTCTGTTCAAACTCCCGTTGCTTATCTTATTTAGAATAATAACCAAAGTCCTATGGCTTATAAGGCCCTACTATACACACCACCCCCTTACCCCATCCCCCCAAAACTCAGGTTTAAGACTAAGTGAACTCACAACTCAGAGCTTGTACTTTTGCTGTTATCTCTACTTAGAATAATCCCACCCCAAAACCTTCACGGTTTACTCATCTACTTTCTTTAGCTTTCTGATCAGTCAACTTAGCAAATGTTTTCCATCAGTTCTATTTTGTTAAAGCACTCTCCACATGGCCCTATTCTCCCTCCTTGTCTAATTTTTCTCCATAGTGAAATCATCGACTGACACCTATATGTGTATTTGTTTGTTTATTTATTTTATTTTTATATATTTTTTGGTATGTACCCCTAGTAGGAACTGAACCTGGGACTCTCTGGTCCACAGGCCAACACTCCAGCCACTGAACCAAACTGGCCAGGGCTGTATTTATTTCTTAATTGTCTTTTTTTCCTGCCAAAATGTAAATCCATGAGGATAGGTACTTTTGCCTATTTTGTTCTTGGCTATATTCCTAATGCTTAGACTACTTCCTGGCACATAAAAGATACTTGATAAATGTTTGCTGAAGGAAATGAGTTAATATATAGGACCTGATAGTAACTGAGTTGAATCAGTCCAATCATTCACTTATTTAAAATATTTTTTTTACTACCTAATATTTGCAAGATAATATATGGGATTAAAAATTTAAAGACATGATGATTTAAAACCTTGAGCACTTTATAATCATATGGAGGAAACATACATGTGACCAACATTAAATATAGTAAATGTATGTGGATATATAGGTGGGTCATGGGGAAGGTTAGACAGATGAGGTACCATTTGATTTGGATATTAATAAATTGACCATATTTTGGGAAGTATAAAATAATTTATTGCCTGAGGAACAAAGTCAGAATCACAGATCTTACAAGTTTTATTGTCATGGAATAGTTCTCTTTTGTCTATCTAATATATGAGATTGGTTATTACTCCTCCAGGGAGAGGATAATTAACACCGATCAAAATGATAAAGCAATTTATTATCAGATGCCCTTTGTTTATGATTTCATCAGGTGCATCCATGGGTACCAGTTCACCAGATCACTCACCATTCCTTGTGCCAACAAGACCACCTGACAACTCAGCTACTGTCATATGGAATGACAGCAACAGTGGCCAACAGGATATTATTTGATTTTTTGTGAAATGTTTAGGTAATAATTGACTTCAAAAATTGAAATACTTTTCCATAGAGGGTACTAATATAATAGTATTAATTTGAGCTGTATCTTTTTTTTTTTTTTTTTTTTTTTTAGGTAAGAGGAGAGGGCATCTACCAAATGAGTCAATGAACAGAGCCAATCACTCTGTGGTGTCTGAGTTTGTGTTCCTGGGACTCTCCAACTCCTGGGAGATCCAGCTTCTTCTTTTTTGCTTTTCTTGTTTTTTCTATATGTCTAGTATGATGGGAAACCTCCTCATAGTGGTCACTGTGACTTCTGATTCTTATTTACACTCCCCTATGTATTTTCTATTAGCCAACCTCTCCATAATTGATATGATATTTTGCTCCATTGCAGCACCCAAGATGATGTGTGATCTTTTCAGGAAGCAGAAAGTCATCTCCTTTGGGGGTTGTTTAGCTCAGATCTTCTTTAGTCATGCTGTTGGAGGTACTGAGATGGTGCTGCTCATCGTCATGGCCTTTGACAGATATGTGGCCATATGTAAGCCTCTTCACTACCTGACTATCATGAGCCCACGAATATGCATTTTGATTTTAGTGGTTGCCTGGACCATTGGTCTCATTCACTCCTTGATCCAGTTGGCATTTGTGGTAAACTTGCCCTTCTGTGGGTCTAATGTACTAGACAGCTTTTACTGTGACATACCTCAGCTCATTAAACTGGCTTGCACAGACACCTATAAACTGCAGTTCATGGTCACTGCTAATAGTGGGCTCATTTCCTTGGGTGCTTTCTTTTTGCTCATTCTTTCTTATATATTCCTCCTGGCCACTCTTCAGAAACACTCCTCAGGGGGTTCATCCAAGGCTCTTTCCACACTGTCAGCTCATGTTACCGTGGTGGTTTTATTCTTTGGTCCACTGATTTTTTTCTATGTGTGGCCCTCTCCTTCAATGCATCTGGATAAATTTCTAGCCATATTTGATGCAGTTTTAACTCCATTTCTAAATCCAGTCATTTACACATTCAGGAACAGAGAGATGAAGATGGCAATGAGGAGAGTGTTTCGTCAGATTATGGGTTTTAAAAAAAATCACTAAATGGCTTTATTGAAACACAAAATTTCTAAATGACTATTCATAAATTTTCTGCCCCTAATAGCCCATCTTCATGAAGAATGAACCATCTTTCTGAGGTCTTGGTCTTTTTTTTGAAACATGTTCCTTTGATTCTTTTTATTTTTTTGTTAATCCTCATCTGAGGGTATTTTTTCATTGATTTTTTTAGAGAGAGTGAAGGGAGAAAGGGGGGGAGAGAGAGAGAGAGAGAGAGAGAGAGAGAGGTGAGGGAGACACATGGATTGGTTGCCTCCCGAACACACCCTGACAGGTGCAGGGATGGAACCTGCAACCCAGATGTATACCCTTGACCAGGAATTGAACCTGCAACCCTTAATTGTGCTGGCTGACACTCTAACCACTGAGTCACACTGGACAGGGCACATTCCTTTGATTCTTTTTTTTTGCTGACTGCCTGTGGTAGTTTCCATGCATTAGATAAAGCAACCATCTCCTCTAGTCTTGAAGAAGTGGCTTCATATAGGAGATAAACTTTATTGCTCAATCCCACCCTGGCTCTTGATTGTCTCTCACACTTTTGTAATTGTCCTAACAGCTAATTTTATTTTTAAAAGCTCCCAGTAGTTGAGGGTGTGACAAGCCCTGACAGTGTTCCAAGGGGAGGACCTCAGTAAGCACCTAGATTCAGGCTGATTGAAAGCCAGACTTGCAGATAGCAGCTTTTAAAGTATGCAAATACATATAGTTTTGTGGAACCGCAAGTGTAAGCTCTGCTGCCCGCCAGTGCCAGAAAATCTCCTGTGTGGCAGTTGCAGAAAGGGTTTCAGATGAGTATATAAGCTCCTGTTTGGAATATGTCATTGGTATTTTGATGGGGATCGCATTGAATCTATAGATTGCTTTGGGTAGTATAGACATTTTAATGATGTTAATTCTTCCAATCCATGAACAGGGTATGTGCTTCCACTTTTTAAATATATTCCTCTATTTCTTTTTTCAATGACCTGTAGTTTTCTGCGAACAGGTCCTTTATTTTTTTGGTGAAGTTTATTTCTAGGTATCTTAATTTTTTTGCCGCAATGGTAAATGGGATTGTTTTCTTAGTTTCTATTTCTGTGAGTTCATCATTGGTGTATAAGAATGCCATCAATTTTTTGACATTAATTTTGTATCCTGCTACTTTTCCAAATTCATTTATTAAGTCTAGTAAATTTTTGATGGAGTCTTTGGGGTTTTCTATGTATAGTATCATGTCATCTGCGAATAATGAGTTTCACTGTTTGGGAGATAATGGTGAGCTGCATGAAGCACAGGGAGAGTACGAGGATGGTGTGCACCTGCCTCTATGCCTTGAGAGCAGGTCTGTTCCTGGGCCCTTCAGTCCAGGGTTCCAGGACAGGCAAATAGGCCTCTGTCACAAAAATACTGGGGTATGTTACAGTCTGCTCTCTGCACTGTGTATTTGGAGTAGTAGTCTGCCAAGAACTGTCTTTCTGATTTTTACAGTCTGGTGGGACCCAGGAATGCCAGCCCCTCTGGCCACCAGCTCTAGGCATTCAAGGGGCATCACTTGGGTGGCAGCCACAAAGACCAGCACACCAGACACACATGTAAAAGCTCGCCTTGGGGAGATACTAATGTTCTAGAGCAGCGATTTCTCCCTTCTCCATCTCAAGGCACACATAAACTACTAAAATTCTGTGGCACACCAAAAAGTGTATTTTTGCTGACTTGACAAAAAATAGGCACAATTTTGATTCATCCACACCAGATGGCTATTGTTGTTGGACTGTTGTCATTTTTATTTATTTATTTATTTATTTTTAATCCTCACCCGAGGACATTTTTCCATTTTTTGTTCAGATAGAGCAGGAGGGAGAGAGAGGAAGAGAGAGAGAGAGAAACATCGACGTGAAGGGACACATCGAGTGGCTGCCACCCGCACCACCAACCAGGGCCGGGGACAAACTGCAACCGAGGTACATGCCCTTAGTGGGAACCGAACCGGGTCTCTGCGGACCGCAGGCCAACGCTCTAATGGCTGAGCCAAACCGGCCAGGGCTGGACTGTTGTCATTTTTAAATTGGACAATCTAAGGGAAAAGGGGTCAGAGCCCCTGACTAAATAGTCAGGTGTATGTTTTAAAAATTCTCGCAGCACATGGGTTGAACGTTGCAGCTCTAGAGCATGGCCTAGGGAGATCCAGAAGAGGACGCACGCCAGTCTGCTGGAGAGTACTCTAGAGGGCGCTCACATGTGCATCAAATCAGATGCCTGCCTCTCAGGCTGATGCTCCAAGACAAGCAAAAATCAAAGGAGCTCCTCCCACACAAAGTCCAGATAGCCCTTGATCACCGCTTTCATGCTGGCTCTGGGGCAGGTGAGTTAGTGCCTGAAAAGTGGTTTCTCAGATTGTTATAAACTTGATCGTCTTGTGGATGAGAGCCCTATTGGTTTTGAAGCTAGATGTCTCGGGGGCTTGTCTCAGGTGTAAGTCTTAAAAGTTGGGCTGACTGTTGTGGGGTTCAAACCCATTGCTCCTCAGGGAGAAGTAACAGGCTTTGAGTTCCTCCCAGCTATGTGCCTGGTATGTGGGTTAGAGTGAGACTGTGTTCAGCCTCTCCTACCTATTTAGATATGGGCCTTCTCTTCTTGGCTCAATGTGCAGGAGTCCCTTGGCCAGTTTTTAGTTTTTTTTTTTTTTTTTTTTTTTTCAGAGGAAGTTGTTTCATATGTCACTGTAGATTTGGTGTGTTCATGGAAGAAGGGGAATTTAGGTCCCTCTTAGGTCACCATCTTGAACTGGAACCAAGACTATCTTTCTGCTATACTCACTGAGGGTTCATGGACCTTTACCACCCACATACATGTCTATTTAGTTTTTACTGAAGAATGGGCAACATTCTTTCTTGATAGGCAAGAGAGGCTTTTATATTAAAGGTATAGAAATCAAAGATTAGATTAACCCTTCTGTTTCAGTTTCCAAATTCCTGTGCCAATAATACCTTTTACACATGTTAAATAGTGATGTAAATAAGTGTTTTTCAGGATAACCATGCTATCGTTTTCAAGCTATTCTGCCCTATACCTGGTACATTTGTTAAAATCACACTTCATTATCTGTTTGTATTCCGTTACCTCCCTTTTCATTTGTTCTGCTTTGTTATTTCAGCCTTTTGGTTATGGGCAAAAAGCAGCAATCATCTTTACAATCTGTGGTTATTTACACATTCTGATTTACAGGTCTTGCTTTTATGTTTTGTTCCATATGTTGAAGAATATTCTTAACTTTATTTTTAGTCAAGTAGATCAGGTGTTAGCACACCTTTTCTGTAAAGGACCAAATTGTTTTGGATTTATGGGCTATTTGATCTCTGTTGCAACCACTCAATTCTGCTGTTGTAGTATTAAAATAGCCATAGACAACACATACATGAATAGATATCACTGTGTTCCAATAAAACTTTATTTACTAAAACAGGAGGCAGGACAGATTTGGGGTGCCCAGATTTCCCCATTCACCCAAATAGTATAGTCTTGATCTTAAGTATCTAAAATAAAAGGAAGTATAGCATCACACAAAATTTGCAGTTAAGTCAGAGATTCTGGTACCAAAAGCACCAACTTACTTGCTGTGATATCTTACCTAAACTACTTAACCTCTCTGAATCACACTTTCTTCAAAGGCTGCAGGACAACTTGCAGTAGAACTCACAGATTATAGTTATGATGAAGTCAGATGATAGTTGAGAAGACTTTATTTATTTAAAAATTAGCCTGGGTTCCTTTCCTGGGCTGTTACCATTTGCTTGGAGTCTATCAGTTTAAATAAAATTTGTTTTATGGTCTAAAACATATTAAAGTTGTCTTCTACTTTGTACTGTTCTCACCCCATGGAAATATCTGGTGATTTATATCTATTATCTTCCCTTCCCTTCCCTTCCCTTCCCTTCCCTTCCCTTCCCTTCCCTTCCCTTCCCTTCCCTTCCCTTCCCTTCCCTTCCCTTCCCTTCCCTTCCCTTCCCTTCCCTTCCCTTCCCTTCCCTTCCCTTCCCTTCCCTCTTCTTTCTTTTCAAATCTTTATTGTTGGATGTAAAATGTATTACAGATGTTCCACATTTTTCCCCCATTGACCCCCTCCTCCCCCCTCCCGCCCCCCTCCCACCTTTTCCCACACTATTGTCTGTGTCCATTGGTTATGCATATAAGTTCTTTGGTTTATTTCTTCCCACCCCCCAACCCCTTTCCCTTTGAGGTTTGTCAGTCTAGCAATGAATTTGTGCTTCTTAATCCCTTCACCTTTTTCACCCATTCCCCCAACCCCCTTCCCAACTGGCAACCAACAAAATGTTCTCTGTATCTATGAGAATGTTTCTGTTCTTCCTGTTCATTTTGTTTGTAGATTCCATTGTTGATAGATATGTATTCATTGCCATTTTGTTTGTTCATATATTTTATCTTTTTCTTCAAAAAGACCCTTCATCATTTCATATAATAACGGTTTGGTAGTGATGAACTCCTTTAACTTTTTCTTGTCTGGGAAAGTTTTTATATGTCCATCGATTCTAAATGACAGCTTTGCAGGATAGAGTAATTTTGGTTGTAGGTTCTTGCTTTTCATCACTCTGAATATTTCTTGCCACTCCCTTCTGGCCTGCAAAGTTTCTTTTGAGAAATCAGCTGACAGCCTAATGGGAACTCCCTTGTAGGTAACTAGCTGCCTTTCTCTTGCTGCTTTTAAGATTCTCTCTTTGTCTTGAACCTTTTGCATTTTGATGATGATGTGTCTTGGTGTGTGCCTCTTGGGGTTCATCTTGTTTGGGACTCTCTGTGCTTCCTGGACTTGTATGTATGTTTCCTTCACCAAGTTAGGAAAGTTTTCTGCCATTATTGTTTCAAACAGGTTTTCGATTTCTTGTTCTCTCTCTTCTCCTTCGGGCACCCCCAAGATGCGAATGTTGGCATGCTTGAAGTTGTCCCAGAGGCTCCTTACACTATCCTCATTTGTTTGGATTCTTTTTTCTTTTTGCTGTTCTGATTGGGGATTTTTTGCTTCCTTATATTCCAAATCGATGATTTGCTCCTTGGATTTACATACTCTATTATTGAAGCTGTGTAAATTATTCTTTATTTCAGTTAATGCCTCCTTTAATTCTAACTGTGTATCCATGATTTCTAACTGGTCCTTTTTTATGCTCTTGAGACCCTCCCTAAGTTCACTGAGGTTCTCACTAAGTTCATTGAGCATCCTTATAAGCAGGATTTTGAACTCAGTATCTGTTAGGTTGCTTATCTCCCTTTCGCTTAGTTCTTTTATTGGAGTTTTGTTCTGTTCTTTCATTTGGGACCTGTTTCTTTGTATCCTCATTTTGGCTGCCTCCCTGTGTTTGTGTCTGTGTATTACTTAATGAGAGGTATGGGGCTCGCTGAGACCCGATGCTGCTCGTTTGAAAGAATTTAGGAAAAACCTGAAGCAGGATCCAAGACCGGCCAATCCTATGGTTAAGCAACTGGCAACAGCTTGGGTGGGCTTGAAAGTTGTGTGGGGCGGGGCGGGGCCTCAGGGAGTCAGGAGGGCGGGTCTACCAGTGTGAGCCAGGTTGCTGGAGTCCCAGTTATGGCTTCTGTCTGCTGCCCCCGGGAAGGGCTCACCAAAGGAACAAAGGCCTCTTACAGCACGTTTGTCCCCAAGGAAGCCCCCTCTCCAGCCCTCGCTCCAGCGCCAAACAGCTCAGTTCTTTTTTTTTTTTTTATCCTTACCCGAGGATATTTTTTGTACAGATAGAGTGGGAGGGAGAGAGAGTAAGGGAGAAAGAGAGAGAAACATCGACGTGAAGGGACACATCGAGTGGCTGCCACCCGCACGACCAACCAGAGCGGGGACAAACTGCAACCGAAGTACGTGCCCTTAGCGGAAACCGAACCCGGGTCTCTCCGGACCGCAGGCCGACGCTCTAACCGCTGAGCCAAACTGGCCAGGGCTCAGTTCTTCCCTGTATGTCTCTGGCGACCCTCGAGCTGCCTCCCCTCCGAGCTTAGAGGGAGAGAGTCCGATAAGTCCGTGTGCGGGCCCTTTAGGGAGCTGCCTGGGGCTCTAGCCAAGTCAGCTTCCCTGAGCCTCAGTTTCCGCTGGTTTTCCAGCCAGAAGTTATGGGGACTTCTCTTCCTGGCACTGGAACCCTGAGCGGGGCACCTGGTTTGGATGGGGACCCCTCAGTCCTCAGGAAGGACCTTCCCAGCCGCGGGAACCTCCTGATTTTTATCCACCACGCTTGGGTGTGGGACCAGCCCGTCCCGCCGTCGCGCCGCCACCCCTCCTACCAGTCTGGATGTGGCTGCTTTTTTTTTTTTTAATTCTGTAGTTGTACAACTTCCATTCAGCTTGCTTTCAGGTGGTTTTGAATGATGGTTGTTCCGTAGTTTAGTTGTAACTTTGATGTGGTTGTGGGAGGACGCGATACCGCGTTTACCTACACCGCCATCTTGACCGGAAGTCCCTTTTCTCTTCTTTTCTTTCTTTTCTCCTTCCTTCCTTCCTTCCTTCCTTCCTTCCTTCCTTCCTTCCTTCCTTCCTTCCTTCCTTCCTTCCTTCCTTCTTTCCTTCCTTCCTTCCTTCCTTCTTCCTCTTTCTTTTCATATTTTGCAATTGTTATTGATTTATTTTTGTTACTGATGTTTCTTTTTCCCACAGACACCCTCCTCCGGATCCCACCCCACCCCCAGCACTGTTGTCTATGTCCATGATTTGCATACATGCATATAAGTTCTGTGGTTAATCTCTTCCCTTCTCCCATTCCCCCTCTTCTGAGGTTTGTCAGTCTGTAGCCTACTTTTATGTCTCTGGGTCTATTTTTTTCATTGGCATGTATTGTCCATTATATTCCACATATGAATGAGATCACATGGTATTTGTCTTTCTTTGGTTTATTTCACTTAGCATAATACTCTCCAGATCCCTTTATGTTGTCTCAGAGAATAAGAGATGTCTCTTCCTTACAGCTGCATAGCATTCCATTGTGTATATGTACCACAACTTTTTTATCCACTCATCTATTTTTTTTTTACTAATTAATTTTTGTTACAGATGTTTCTCCTTTTCCCCCCACTGATTCCCCCCTCCCCTTCCCACCCCACCCTGTCCCCATTTTGTTGTCCATGTCCACTGTTAATGCATACATGCACATAAGTTCTGTGGTTTATCTCTCCCTCAACCCCCCCTCTTCTGGGGATTGTCAGTCTGTACCCCACTTCCACATCTCTGGGACTACCCCTTTCCTCAGACTGTTATGTTCGTCATATTCCACAAATAAGTGAGATCATATGAAACTTGTCTTTCTCTGTTTGGCTTGTTTCACTTAGGATGATACTTTCCAGGTCCCTCCATGTAGTCTCAAAGGATAAGAGATCTTTCTTTCTTACCGCTGCATAGTACTCCATTGAGTATATGTACCACCGCTTTTTTATCCATTCATCTATTGATGGACACTTGGGCTATTTCCAGATCATAGCTATTGTAAATAGTGCTGCTATGAACATGGGGGTACATATATTCTTTCTAATTGGTGTTTCAGGCTTCTTAGGGTATATTCCCAGCAGTGGGATCACTGGGTCAAATGGAAATTCAATTTTTAATTTTTTGAGGTAACACCATATTGTTTTCCATAGTGGCTGCATCAGTCTGCATTTCCACCAGCAGTGCACTAGAGTCCCCTTTTCTCCACACCCTCGCCAACACTTGTTGTTTGATGATTTGTTGATGGTAGCCATTCTGACAGGTGTGAGGTGATACCTCATTGTTGTTGTTGTTTTTTTTTAATCCTCACCCGAGGAAATTTTTCCATTTTTGTTCAGGTAGAGTGGGAGGGAGAGAGGAACAGAGAGAGAGAGAGAAATATCGATGTGAAAGGAACACATCGAGTGGCTGCCACCCGCACAACCGACCAGGGCCGGGGACAAACTGCAACCGAGGTACGCACCCCCAGCGGGAACCGAACCCGGGTCTCTCAGGACCGCAGGCCGACGCTCTAACCGCTGAGCCAAACCGGCCAGGGCACCTCATTGTTGTTTTAATTTGCATCTCTCTGATGATTAGTGATGATGAGCATTTCTTCAAATGTCTCTTGGCCATTTGTATGTCCTGTTTGGAGAAGTGTCTATTTAGTTCCTCTGCCCATTTTTTAATTGGGTTCTTTGTCTTCCTTTTGTGGAGTTGTATGAGCACTCTATATATATTGGAAATTAACCCCTTATCTGATATATCATTGGCAATGATGCTCTCCCATACAGTGGGTAGCCTTTCTGTTTTGATGATTGTATCTTTTGCTGTGCAGAAGCTTTTGAGTTTGATGTAGTCTCATGTGTTTATTTTCTTCTTTGTTTCTATTGCCTTAGGTGATGTATCCACTCATCTATTGATGGACTCTTGGGCTGTTTCCAGATTTTAGCAATTGTAAAGACTGCTGCTATGAACATAGGGGTACATATATTCTTTCTGATTGGAATTTCAGGCTTCGTAGGATATATTCTTATGAGTTTGGTCACTGGGTCAAATGGCAGTTCAATTTTTAGTTTTTTGAGGAAACACCATATTGTTTTCTATAGTTGCTGCACAGTCTGCATTTTCACCAGCTGTGTACTAGAGTCCCCTTTTCTCCACACCCTCGCCAACACTTATTGTTTGATGATTTGTTGATGGCGGCCATTCTGACAGATGTGAGGTGATACCTCATGGTAGTTTTAATTTGCATCTCTGATGATTAGTGATGTTGAGCATTTCTTCATATATCTCTTAGCCATTTGTACGTCCTGTTTGGAGAGGTGTCTATTCAGCTCCTCTGTCCATTTTTAAATTGAGTTCTTTGTCTTTCTTTTCTTGAGTTGTATGAGCACTCTCTCTATATTGGAAATTAACCCCTTATCTGATATATCATTGGAAATTATGCTCTCCCATACAGTGGGTTGCCTTTCCATTTTGATGATTGTATCTTTTGCTGTGTAGAAGCTTTTTAGTTTGATATAGTCCCATGTGTTCATTTTCTCCTTTGTTTCTGTTGCCTTAGGTGATATATCAGTGCAAATTCTGCTGTGTATAATGTCTGAAATTTTGTTGCCTATATTTTTGTCTAGGATTTTTATGGATTCATGAGTCACATTTAAGTCTTTATTCATTTTGAGTTTATTCTTTTGTAGGGTGTAAGTTGATGGTCTAGTTTCTTTTCTTTCTTTCTTTTTTTTTTTTTATGTAGCTGTCCAATTTTCCCGACTCCATTTGTTAAAGAGGCTGTCTCTACTTCACTGTATGCTCTTGCCACCTGTGTCAAATATTAATTGAGCATACTGCCTTGGGTCCATTTCGGGTTCTCTGTTCTGTTGCACTGGTCTATCTGCCTGTTCTTGTGTCAGTACCAGGCTATTTTGATTACAGTGGCTTTGTAGTATAAGCTGAAATCTGGTAATGAGATCCCTCCAACGTTGTTCTTCCTTTTCAAGATTGCTGTGGCTATTTGAGGTCTTTTTTAGTTCCATATGAACTGTTGAAGTATTTGTTCTAGTTCTGTGAAGCATATCGTTGGTATTTTGATGGAGATTGCATTAAATCTATAGATTGCTTTGGGTAGGATGGACATTTTAATGATGTTGATTCTTTCGATCAATGAACAAGGTATGTGCTTCCACTTTTTTATATCTTCCTCTATTTCTTTTTTCAATGACTTGTAGTTTTCTGCAAATAGGTTCTTTATTTCTTTGGTTAAGTTTATTCCTAGGTATCTTAATTATTTTCTGCGATGGTAAATGGGATTGTTCTTTTAGTTTCTCTTTCTGTGAGTTCATCATTGGTGTATAAGAATGCCTTCGATTTCTTGACGTTAATTTTGTATCCTGCTACTTTGCCAAATTCATTTATTAGGTCTAGTACAATTTTGATGGAGTCTTTGAGGTTTTCTATGTATAGTATCACGTCATCTGCAAATAATGACAGTTTCACTTCCTCCTTTCCCATTTGGATCCCTTTTATTTTTTTCTCCTGTCGTGGCTAAGACTTTCAATACTATGTTAAATAAGAGTGGCGAAAATGGGCATCCTTGTCTTGTTCCTTTTCTTAAGAGAAACGTTTTTAATTTTTGACCATTGAGTATGATGTTGGCCATAGCTCTTTCATATATGGCCTTTATTACATCGAGATATGAACCCCCTATTCCCAGATTGCTGAGTGTTTTTATCAGAAATGGGTGTTGGATTTTGTCAAATGCTTTTTCAGCGCCTATTGATATGATCATGTGGATTTTATCTTTCATTTTTTTACGTGGTGTATCACATTTATTGATTTGCAAATATTGTATCAGTCTTGCATCCCTCAGATGAATCCCCCTTGGTCATGGTGAATAATTTTTTTGGTGTATTGCTGGATTTGATTTGCTAGTATTTTGTTCAGGATTTTGGCATCTATGTTCATCGGGGATGTTGGTCTGTAGTTTTCTTTCTTTGTAGTGTCTTTTTCTGGTTTTGGAATTAGAATTATGCTGGTCTCATATAACGAGTTTCGAAGTCTTCCCTCTTCTTGAAATTTTTGAAATAGTTTGAGGAGAATGGGTATTAGTTCTTCTTTGAGTGTTCGGTAAAATTCCCCCATGAAACCGTCTGGGCCTGGACTTTTGTTTGCTGTGAGAGTCTTGATTACATCTTCAATTTTTTCTGTTGTTATTTGTCTCTTCAAGTTTTCTATCTCTTTCCGGTTCAGTTTTGGGAGACTATGTGTTTTTAGAAATTTGTCCATTTTGCTTAGATTGTCGAATTTGTTGCCGTATAATAGTTCATAATATTTGTTAACAATTCGTTGTATTTTTGTGGTGTCAGTTATTATTTCTCCTCTTTCATTTCTGATTTTGTGTATTTGGGTTCTCTCTCTTTGTTTCTTGTTGAATCTAGCTAAGAGTCCATCATTAACACCATTTATTAAAGAAGCTGTCTTTACTCCTTTATTTGCTCTTGCCACCTTTGTCAAATACTAATTGAGCATTATGACTTGGGTCAATTTCTGGGTTCTCTGTTCTGTTCCATTGATCTATATGCCTGTTCTTGTATTAGTATCAGACTGTTCTGATTATAATGGCTTTGTAGTATATCCTGATATCTGGTATTGTGATCCCTTCTACTTAGTTCTTCTTTTTCAAGATTGTTGTGGCTTTTGGGGTCCTTTTTTTGGTTTCATATAAACTTTTGGAGCATTTGGTCTAGTTCCATAAAATGTGTCATTGGTATTTTAATGGGGATTGCATTAATTCTATAGATTGCTTTGGGTAGTATGGACATTTTAATGATGTTAATTTTTCCAATCCATAAACAAGGCATGTGCTTCTACTTTTTTATATATTCCTCTATTTCTTTTTTAAATATCCTGTAGTTTTCTGTGAATAGGTCTCTTACTTCTCTGGTTAAGTTTATTCCTAGGTATCTTAATTTATTTGCCACAATGGTAAATGGGATTGTTTTTTCAGTTTTTCTTTCTGTGAGTTTATTATTGGTATATAAGAATCCCGTAGATTTCTTGATGTTGATTCTGTATCCTGCTACTTTGCCAAATTTATTTATTTATTTATATTTTTATCCTCACCCGAGGATATTTTTCCATTTTTTTGTACAGATAGAGTGGGAGGGAGAGAAAGGAAGGGAGAGAGAGAGAGAAACATCGACGTGAAGGGACACATCGAGTGGCTGCCACCCGCATGACCAACCAGGGTCGGGGACAAACTGCAATCGAGGTACGTGCCCTTAGCGGGAACCGAACCCGGATCTCTCCGGACCGCAGGCCGACGCTCTAACCGCTGAGCCAAACTGGCCAGGGCGCCAAATTCATTTATTAAATCTAGTAGATTTTTGATGGATTCTTTAGGGTTTTCTATGTACAATATCATGTCATCTGCAAAAAATGACAGTTGCATTTATTTCTTTCCAATTTGGATCCCTTTAATTTTTATTTCTTGTCTGATTGCTGTGGCTAAGATTTCTAATATTATGTGAAATAAGAGTGGCGAAAGTTGGCATCCCTGTCTTGTTCCTGTTCTTAAGAGAAATGCTATTAGTTTTTGCCCATTGAGTATGATGTTGCCTGTAGGTTTTTTATATATTGCCTTTATTATGTCGATATATGTTCCCTCTGTTCCCAGATTGCTGAGCATTTTTATTAGAAATGGGTACTGGATTTTGTTGAATGCCTTTTCAGCATCTATTAATATGAACATATGGTTTTTATCTTTCATTTTGTTTATGTGGTGTATCACATTTATGATATGTGAATATTGTACCATGTGTGCATCACTGGGATGAATCCCACTTGGTCATGGTGAATAATTTTTTTGATGTATTGCTGGATCCGATTTGCTAACATTTTGTTGAGAATTTTGGCATCTATGTTCATCAGGGATATTGGCCTGTAGTTATCTTTCTTTGTAGTATCTTTATCCAGTTTTGGAATTAGGATTATGCTGGTTTCATAGGAAGTCTCCCATTTTCTTAGAGTTTTTGGAATAGTTGGAGAAGAATGGGTATTAGATCATCTTTGAATGTTCGGTAAAACTGCCATGAAGTCATCTGGAGCCAGGCTTTTGTTTGCTGGGAATTTCTTGATTACATCTGCAATTTCCTTAGTTGTTATTGGTGTGTTCAAGTTTTACATCTCTTCCTGTTTTCGTTTTGGGAGATTTTGTGTTTCTATAAGTTTGTCCATTTCTTTTTGATTATCCAATTTGTTGGCGTATAATTGTTTGTAGTATTTAATGATCCTTTGTTTTTCTGTGCTGTCAGTTGTTACTTCTCCTCTTTCATTTCTGATTTTGTGTATTTGGGTTCTCTCTCTTTGTTTCTCGGTGAGTCTAGTTAAGGGTTCATCAATCTTTTTTATCTTTTCAAAGAATCAGCTCTTTGTTTCATTGATCTTTTGAGTTCTTTCTTTTTGGTCTTTATGTCATTTATTTCTCCTCTAATCTTTCCTGTTTCTTTCCTTCTACTTGTGGGGTTTTCTTTTTGTTCGCTTTATAGTTTTTTAAGTTGTGAGGCTAGATAGTCAATTAGAAATTTTTCTTGTTTCTTGAATTAGGTCTGTAGTGCTATGAACTTCCCTCTCAGGACTGCTTTTGCTGTGTTCCATATATTTTGTGTCATTGTGTGTTCATTTTTATTGGTTTCCAGGAAGTTTTAAATTTCTTCCTTGATCTCCTTGGTAACCCATTTTTTTTGTTTAATAACATACTATCTAGACTCCATGTGTTTGAATGTTTTTCTTGTATTTGATTTCTAGTTTCATGCCATTGTGATCTGAGAAGATGCTTGCTATGATCAATCTTCTTGAACTTGTAAAACTTAGTTCGTGTCAAACATGTGGTCTATCTTTGAGAATGTCCCATGTACACTTGAGAAGAATGTGAATTCTGTAGTTTTGAGGTATAAATCTGTAGATATCGATTAAATCCATTTGATCTAGTGCATCATTTAAAGTCTCTGTTTCCTTGTTAATTTTTTTGTCTAGAGGATTTATCCAGTGATGTCAGCGGGTGTTGAAGTCCCCTGCTATGATTGTATTGCTGTTGATTTCTTCTTTGAAGTCATCCAGAAGTTTTTAAGAGTATTTTGATGCCCCTTTGTTAGGTGCATATATGTTCACCAAGGTTATATATGTTGGATCGATCCTTTCAATATTATGTAGTGGCCTTCTTTGTCACTATTTATGGCCTTCATTTTGAAATCTATTTTATCGAATATGAGTATTACTACCCAAGCTTTTTCTTTCTTTTCTGTTTGCTTGCAAAATTTTTTTCATTCCTTCACTTTCAACCCATGTGAATATTTTGTTGTGAGGTGGGTCTCTTGTGAATAAGAGTCATGCTTTCTATTTTTAAATTTTTTATCCTCACTCAAGGATATTTTTTACATTAATCTTCAGATACAGCTGGAGGGAAGACACACACACACACACACACACACACACACACACACGCACATCGATATGAGAGAGACATATTGTCTAGATGCCACCAGCACAACTCCAACTAGGGTCAAAGATGAACTGCAACTGAGGTAAGTGCCCTTGGTCGGAATTGAACCAGGGGCTCTTTGGCCCCTGGAAAACATTTTACCACTGAGCCATACCAGCCAGTGCTAGTCACACTTATTTTTGTATTTTTTATTTTCTTGAGCTATTAATTTTTTTAATTAATTTATTTTTGTTACTGATGTTTCTTCTTTTTTCTCCATTGACACCCTCGCCTCATTCCCCATCAACCTGTCCCCAGCTTTGTTGTGCACATTCATTGGTTATGTGTACATGAATATAAGTTCTGTGGTTTATCTCTTTCCCATGCCTCTTCTGAGGATTGTCAGTTTGTACCCTACTTCCACATCTCTGGGTCTAACCTGTTCTTAGACTGTTATGTTCATTATATTCCACAAATAAGTGAGCTCATGTGATATTTGTCTTTCTCTGCTTGCCTTGATTTGCTTAGGATAATACAGTCCAGGTCCTCTCCATGTTGCCTCAAAAAATAAGAGATCTTTTTTCCTTACAGCTGCATATACTTCATTGTGTATATGTACCACAGCTTTCTTATCTATTCGTCTACTGAAAAACTTGGGCTGTATCCAGATCTTAAGTATTGTAAATAGTGCTGTTATGAACATGAGGGTAAATATATTCTTTCTGATTGGTGTTTCAGGCTTCTTAGGGTATATTCCTAGAAGTGAGATCGCTGGGTGAAGTGGCAATTTTTTTTTCTTTTTTTATGAATTTTTATTTATTTTTTTGTTACAGATATTTTACCTTTTTACCCCATTGGCACCCCCCACCCCACCCCACCTCCGCCCCGTCCCCGGCTTAGTTGTCCATGTCCATTGGTCATGCATACATGCATATAAGTTCTGTGGTTTATCTCTTCCCACCCCCCAGGCCCCCCCTTCTGAGGGATGTCAGTCTGTGCCCTACTTCCATGTTTCTGTGTCTACTGTATTCCTCAGACTGTTATGTTCATTATATTCCGTATATAAGTCAGATCATGTGATATTTGTCTTTTTCTGCTTGGCTTCTTTCACTTAGGATAATACTTTCCAGGTCCCTCCATGTCGTCTCAAAGGATAAGAGATCTTTCTTTCTTACCGCTGCATAGTACTCCATTGTGTATATGTACCACAGCTTTTTTATCCATTCGTCTACTGGTGGACACATGGGCTGTTTCCAGATCTTAGCTATTGTAAATAATGCTGCTATGAACATGGGGGTACATATATTCTTCCTGACTGGTGTTTCAGGCTTCTTAGGGTATATTCCCAGCAGTGGGATCACTGGGTCAAATGGAAGTTCAATTTTTAATTTTTTGAGGTAGCACCATATTGTTTTCCATAGCGGCTGCACCAGTCTGCATTCCCACCAGCAGTGTATTAGAGTCCCCTTTTCTCCACACCCTCGCCAACACTTGTTGTTTGATGATTTGTTGATGGTGGCCATTCTGACAGGTGTGAGGTGATACCTCATTGTTGTTTTAATTTGCATCTCTCTGATGATTAGTGATGTTGAGCATTTCTTCATATGTCTTTTGGCCATTGGTATGTCCTGTTTGGAGAGGTGTCTATTCAGCTCGTCTGCCCATTTTTTAATTGGGTTCTATGTCTTCCTTTTGTTGAGTTGTATGAGCACTCTCTATATATTGGAAATTAACCCCTTATCTGATATATCATTGGCAATGATGTTCTCCCATACAGTGGGTTGCCTTTCCATTTTGATGATTGTTTCTTTTGCTGTGCAGAAGCTTTTGTTTGATGTAGTCCCATGTGTTCATTTTCTCCTTTATTTCTGTTGCCTTAGGTGATGTATCAGTGAAAATTCTGCACCGTATGATGTCCGAAATTTTGTTGCCTACATTTCTTCTAGAATTTTTATGGATTCACGGGTCACATTTAAGTCTTTTATCCATTTTGAGTTTATTTTTGTGTATGGTGTAAGTTGATGGTCTAGTTTCATTTTTTTTGCATGTAGCTGTCCAATTTTCCCAACACCATTTATTAAAGAGGCTGTCTTTACTCCACTGTATGCTCTTGCCACCTTTGTCAAATATTAATTGAGCGTATTGCCTTGGGTCCATTTCTGGGTTTTCAGGTCTGTTCCACTGGTCTATATGCCTGTTCTTGTGACAGTAACAGGCTGTTTTGGTTACAGTCGCTTTGTAGTATAACCTGAAATCTGGTATTGTGATCCCTCCAACTTTGTTCTTCCTTTTCAAGATTGCTGTGGCTATTCGAGGCCTTTTTTCGTTCCATATGAACTTTTGAAGTAATTGTTCTAATTCTGTGAAGTATGCCATTGGTATTTTGATGGGGATTGAGTTGAATCTATATATTGCTTTGGGTAATATGGACATTTTAATGATGTTAATTCTCCCAATCCATGAACAGGGTATGTGCTTCTACTTTTTTATATCTTGCTCTATTTCTTTTTTCAAAGACCTGTAGTTTTCTGTGAATAGGTCCTTTATTTCTTTGGTTAAGTTTATTCCTAGGTATCTTAATTTTTTTGCCGCAATGGTAAATGGGATTGTTTGCTTAGTTTCTCTTTCTGTGAGTTCATCATTGGTGTATAAGAATGCCATCGATTTCTTGGCATTAATTTTGTATCCTGCTACTTTGCCAAATTCATTTATTAAGTCTAGTAAACTTTTGGTGGAGTCTTTGGGGTTTTCTATGTACAGTATCATGTCATCTGCAAATAATGAGAATTTCACTTTCTCCTTTCCAATTTGGATCCCTTTTATTTTTTCTTCCTGTCTGATTGCTGTGGCTAAGACTTCCAGTACTATGTTAGATAGGAGTGGTGAAAGTGGGCATCCTTGCCTTGTTCCTGTTCTTAAGGGAAATGCTTTTAGTTTTTGCCCATTGAGTATGATGTTGGCTGTAGGTCTTTCATATATAGCCTTTATTATGTCTAGATATGATCCCTCTATTCCCACACTGCTGAGCGTTTTTATCAGAAATGGATGCTGGATTTTGTCGAAGGCTTTTTCAGCATCTATTGATATTATCATGTGGTTTTTATTCTTCATTTTATTTATGTGGTGCATCACATTTATGGATTTGTGAATATTGTGCCAGCCTTGCATCCCTGGGATGAATCCCACTTGGTCATGGTGGATAATTTTTCTGGTG